>NC_088796.1:13733010-15097385 GCF_011386835.1 Chrysemys picta bellii
CCTACTTCTGTTTTAGGGGGGCGATTTCTCCACTTTACAAACCGAAATCTACTGTAGGGAAGAGAAATAACCCTCTACATTTAGTCTGAATTCAAGAACAATTGGGCCGATTTGTATGAACCACCCTGCATATTTTATTTCTGTGGGGAACGCGAACGATCCATCTTCCTTACGCATATGGAACCGATTCAGCCTAAAGGTGCATTTCAATAATAATAATTAGCTTGAAGGAGCCTAAAGGGGATATTTACATCTTTGTAGGAGGGCTGCTCCTCCAGTGATGGATGGTGCACTGGGCTGCTGCTGCTGCTGCTGTTCCCCCCTTTCGGGGGGCCAGGGGGAGGAGGATGCAGCTCTGCATTGGTGTCCCCTAGTTTCTCCTCTTGCTGCTGCCTGGAGGAGTTGATGGGGAAGAGGCCAGTAGCAGCAGCCCGGTCCCTGCTGCCTCCTCCTTTCTCCGTCAGCCCCCGGCTCTGGAGGTACCGGCTGCTCCCCCCTAGGGCGTCCACCCCTGGGTCCCCCTCCTGCTCCTCCTCCTCCGGCTGCTTGTGCCCCTCCACATCCACCTCCTGCTCTTCCTCCTCGTCCTCCTCCTCCTCTTCCTCGCTGCTCTCCTCGCTGGGGTAGCTGCAGCTGGTGCCGCCGGGGGAGAGGAGGCGGTGCGGGGGCTGGGGCGGCGGCGGGTGGCGCTCGCAGCCCGGCTCCTCCTGCAGCAGCAGCAGCGGGGAGGCCGGGTGGTGGGGCCCGCTGCTGGCCCCGTGCAGCTTGGCCAGGCTCTCCGAGTCCTCCTTGCCCCCCACGGGCCGGAAAGCGCTGGAGTGGTGGTAGCCGCTGCCCGCCTTGCGGCCGGCCTGCCCCTCCAGCAGGTGGGGGTGGCGAGCCGGCACCCTGCCCCCGCCGCCCGCCTCCGCCGCGGGGGACGCGGCGTCCCCGCCGCCAGGGGGCGCCTCGAAGAGCGGGTCCCTGCCGCTGCCGGCGCCGCTGGCCGGGGGAGCGGCCGCGGCCGGGGGGGTGCCCAGCCCGGCGGCCGCCGCCTCGCCGCTGGGCTCGGCCAGGTCCAGGAAGGCCTGGCGCAGCAGGCTGGGGCTGTCGCCCAGGGAGCAGCTGAGGGCGCTGGGCGGCTGCGGCGGCGGCTGCAGGTAGGTGGGCACCGGCAGGCCGCCGGGGGCGCGGGGCGGCCAGAACATGCAGAAGGGCGGGTAGAAGGCGGCTTCCTTGCGGCCGGGCCAGAAGAGGCCCGAGAGGCCGCCGGCCGCCTTGTGCGCCTCGCCCGCCGCGCCCTCCTCCTTCTTGTGGCAGAGGCTGAAGGCGGCGGCGGGGAAGCCGTAGGGGTGCGGGAAGAGGCCGCCGCAGCCGGGCAGCTTGTGCAGCACGCCGCCGAAGGAGCCCTTGCTGGGCACCGGGATGACCGGGTAGCTCCGCTGGCTCTTGCCGCCGCCCTCCAGCTCCTCGTCCTCCTCGAAGCGCGCCCGCTTCTGCTGCAGCTCCGGCGGCGGCGCCCCCAGCAGGTGCGGGCTCAGCAGCCCGCCGCCCACCACCGCGGCCGCCGCCTTGACCGAGCCCAGCGGGTGGCACTGGGCGGCCGCCGCCGCGCCGGACTGGGACGGGGCGGACGGCAGGGCCCGCTTGCGGCTCCCGCCGTTGAACATGGCCTTGACGTCCTCCCAGGCGAAGACCAGCTCGTCCTGGGGGGTCTTGTCCGTCAGCTTGAGGTGGCGGCGCCAGGAGTTGAAGTTGGCGGCGTCGGGCTGCGTGTACTTGGCCTCCGGCGTGCGGTGGGAGTGGAAGATGAACTTGTTGGGCGAGAAGTACATGCTGCAGTAGCTGCACTTGATGCACTTGGCCCGGGAGCTGTTGTAGCGGGCCGGGATGAAGCTGCCCCGGCAGCCCCAGGCGCACTCGTGAGACACGTCGAAGGCGAAGTTGTCCGGCAGCTTAGGGGGCCGGTTCTCCCCCAGGAAGGACTTGCAGAGCCGCTCCGCCTCCCGCTTGGTGATCATGCCGCAGCGGCGGGAAGAGATGGGCATGGCCCCGGCCCGCCGCAGGATCTCCAGCTGCACCGGGGTGCACTGCACGCAGGTGATGCCCAGCGCCACCCTCCTGTTGTGGATCTCGTTGTAGCTGAAGTTCTTCAGCAGGGTGTTGGAGATCTGCGCCAGGCACAGCCGCTCCTGGCCGTCGATCACCAAAGACACGATGGGGATCCCGTACAAAATCACCTGGCCCACTTGGTTAGGCTTCATGCTGGCGTGGCTGGCTCTCTGCTGGCTCATGGAGTCCGGCTGATAGGTGTTGGAGGGGGAGGAGAGCAGGATGTCCGTAGGTCCTGGCCGGGGGCTTGTCGCCATCTCTTCAGCGCTCAGCCTCGGGAGTTTTCTGTGGCCCACTGGAAGAGAAAAGAACATGGGTCTGCTGGGGATGGGACAATGGAGCGAGGGAAGGCAAAAATCACTCCTTTCAGAGGCAGTCCCCAGAACATTTGTCCTACTGCATTATATACCCGCCATCGCGGGCCAACCCGCAACCCAACCGAAATCCCACACTTGAATTTCTTCTGCCAGGGTCTGGGACAGACTTTGGTCTATTTACAAGTGAATCAGACTGAAGCAAGTTAAACCTTTTGTTAAAAAACGTGGACGCGGAAAGGTTATCAGACCTGACAAGCGCTTATACACTTATTCCAGTCTAACAAGCGCTGTAAAAGTACAAACGTGACATCTAAAAATGGGAGAGACAAGGTAGGAAATATCTTTTATTAGACCAACTTTTGGGAAAGATATTACCTCACCTTGTCTCATGTCCTGGGACCAACAGGGCTAAAACACCACATCTAAAAAAGTCATTTCACATGCTAGAATTGTTTTCTGCATTCCTACCATACCTAGCACATCTATTGACTTCAGTGGGAGTTCTGAATGGCAAAGAATCTTAAAATGTATTTATCCCAAAACGTATTTAATATGACTCGATTGTCTTTAGTACCAGGTTTAATTCACAATTTTGAATCGAAAGTTTAAATAATTTTCTGACATGAAACGAAATCCACATCACCAACGTATTCCAGTGAGTGGTGGTATTTTTGCAGTGTAAAATCTTCAGTCGCTAAAAAGAAAAATTTGGAAAGCTTCTAAAACAAAACGGAAATATTGTAGTTAATTTTGGCGCATCACATGATAAAACTATATTATCTACTGTTTGATCAACGGGATAAATCTGGATCGTCATTCCTGAGACCCAAATACTCCTAAATAGAAGAAGGTGTTTATGATTTGAAACCATTTTCAAATGTTTACCTATTACTGTGTTGACATTAGAAAAGCAATGGGTGTGTAAAGAATGTTACTGAGAAGTGGTTTAAAAATTCGACAAGGTTTCAAGGAAGCTACCCAATTACCACCCACCATCAGCACAAAATATTGAATTGATTGCTTCCGCTTTCTCTGGATGCTATCGGGACGTTTCCTCTATCTTCAAAGGGTTGATAATGCCATCTTTTCAAAGGCATACATTCCAATATCATCTCAGGTTAGGAGAATAGTCAATTCTTTAATTGCACCAGTTAAGAATATTTTTAAAGCAAATAATAGTTAAAATAAGGATTTAGAATGAATTGTACAAAACCAAACAACAGAAACGCCTATGGGCAAAACAACTGGTTTTTTTTTTTTTTTTTTTTTTTAAAGCACACCATCTTCTCTCCCAAGAAAGCACTGGGTAATAACTGAGATAATCAAAGGCTACATCAGTTGCTTAAAATTGTCCTTCTCTGACCATCTCAACCTTATCGTTTATATTTAATAAGTTGCAGGTCATATTTATCTCTGATTTGAAAGATCATAATACAATTCTAATTCTGTCTTTGTTTCATATGACATTACTATTTCACAATATTGCTTTCTCTGATTCTCAGCTTTCATTACAGGGGTGGCCTTCAGGACTGCTGAACAAACCTAGACACGTTCAAACAAGACAGGAACCGAGTTTGTCACCTGGGATGGATCACATAACTCTCTCTCCGCCGGAGATATTGTATTTAATAGGCGATAGCAGCAAAGAGTCCTGTGGCACCTTATAGAGACTAACAGAGGTATTGGAGCATGAGCTTTCGAGGGTGAATACCCACTTCTTCGGATGCACCCACGAAAGCTCATGCTCCAATACTCTGTTAGTCTATAAGGTGCCACAGGACTCTTGGCTCCTTTTACAGATCCAGACCAACACTGCTACCCCTCTGATGCTTAATAGGCAATGTGAGACAACAGTTATACCTCGTTCCCCTACACAAACTCCTCAAATAGCTCCCTCATTGACCAACTAAGATTCTTATCCTCTCAGCTACTATGCTGACTTTTACACAGCCATAGACACGGACCTGAATGAGATTAAGTCCAGCTAGACTTTCCTGGTATGATTTTTCAAGGGTTTTGTGGACCAGGCGTTGTTTAAACCAGTGGTTTAAACCCCAATCTTCCCCCTTCTCTCCTCCCCTGCCACAGAGGGAGTGGGGGGAAGCCATATATCAATACTGGTGAAAGATGTCAATAAGATTAAAAAAGGCAATTGGAAGAAAGTAAAAGTTTTGCTCAAGCAAACATCCTATAAAAGGTCCCTAGCACCCTCCCTTTCCCCCAATTAATTTAATGTATAACCTGCCTGTCCCTCCCCCCTACACCCATACACACACCCTGAACTTCATGCAGAAAATCTGACCAGAGCTAACATTGACCCGAACAGGCAGCGAGGATGAAATATTTACCTCCTCAAGCACGGTGTTCTTTACATATGTGTCCTCCTGACCGGCTTCCAGGGGGGGACTCAAAAAGGAGGAAGGGGGGGGAGAAGAGGGAAGAGACATCAAAGCATGTCCTCAAATCAAGCAGGCAAGGAGTCTCGCAAGGTTTCCTCCGCTCAGAGGCAGGGCTGTCCTCTGCGTTAATGATAGCGGAGAATGACGGTTGCAGATGGCGAGCCGGATCAGTCCCGCTCAGCCCCTGCTCTCCGCGTGCGAACGGGTCGGCGCCCAGCCCCAGGTGGAGCGCTCGCTGGAGCGCCTTCCCCTCTGTCTCCGAACTCCAGGCGGACCGAAAGGACGACACCCAGTGGGCACGGTGACGTCACCGGCTCCCAGGCACTCCGCATCCAGGGGCTGGCAGGCTGCACCGAGAGCCCTCTCGGCAGGCGGAGAACGGCCGGCAGCGCCCTGACCTCGCCGGCGCCTTTAATGGGGGTTTAAAGTGGGGGCTCAGAGGCGCCCCGGTGCAGCCACGCGTGGCGACCTGCCAGGGCCCCAACCCTGGCAGAACGAGGCATGCCTTCTCCCAGGATTCATGGCAAAAGAGGGTCTGTTGTCACCCGATAATGTAATAGCCTCACCGTGCAATCCATTCTGATTAGACACCGCAGCAGCTCTTCCAGCCCACCTCCCGCTGCTTCCCCAACAGGTGGAGATGGTGCGGGGAGACGCCTCCCCCCACCCCCACACAGTATGGAGACGTTTTTAAAATTACAGCAGAGGACCCATCCCGAGCCCCTTACTCCCTTTTTGCCTGAATTGCAGCATCGAGCCCTGTGGATAATTCCCCTCTAACCCCCTTCTCAAACGTACTTTGAAGAAAACCTGCAAAAAGCCTACGCCCTGCAGACTACTCCCTCCTAATGTTGGTTGAGTATAAAATAAGTCTGTGGATTGCCTTGTGTTTAAAACAGTTGCATTGTCCAAATGGGTAGCGAGGTGACCTATCTGAGCTGGAGATGTCGCGGGTTGCCTTGAAAAGGGAATTTCGATGGGAAAGAATCCACCGTAACAAGACTAAATAATCCCTTTTGCGCGATTCTTTAAGTAGCAAATCGACGGCTCTGTATATCGTGGCAAAACATTTGAACGTAATTTTGTGTATTTATGGTTCCTAGGGCCCAGCGCCTCGGGCCCCCAACAAGCGATTAGGGCCCAGTGGTACTTGGCAGTGTACAAACAAGCTCAATGGCAAATTTGCCTAAAGAGAGATTTGAATAAAGAGCGCAGGATATTCATCTGTTGTCAATATATTTGCCCCTTAACTGGCCAGAAGTTAGGGGGAAGTATTACACACGTTTTACCAGAGAGGGAAGAGCGTTGAAAGTTTAAATGACATTTAACTTGTAACTACAACTGTTTAAATGTTTTTGAGTGTTTTAAGCCTTAGCTCTGCCAAGAAATTGGGGGAGGAGGGGAGTCAATTGGAGGATAAAAGCTACAGTTTTTGGAAACATTTAGGTTCGAAGAATGAGGATTGCATGACATAGGTGCAATGTAACTTTTCTAACAGCCGACTCCGATAGGTTCAGGCGCAAGAACTAAAGAACAAACGCAATGGACAGTAATAAAAATGTGGCGCCCCAAGCAAACTAAACAATCTAATGCAAGCAGCACAGACGTATTGAAACCCAGCTTCACGAAGGCTTGTCGTATTTTTTTTTGCACAAAATTGGCAAAAGAAATGAAGAAACGAATATGAAGTAGGTCTTAAACAAGATAGTAAAGTTTGCACTTGTATTTGTCAAGCAGATAATCAACGCTTTGAACTTCCTGACAAAAATAAAGACGCTGGCATTATTTTCGGCATATCGCAGGGAAAATATTCGATCTAACTACCCACGATTTATTCCTCCTCATCCAATTATAAGTAATTTCCACGCCTAATCTTGACACACACACACACACACACACACACACCCTCCCTTTCTTTTGACTTTAAGGAACTTCTCAAGATTTCGAAATAGTTCTCCCCCTTTCCTTCCTGTAGCTTTCCAAGAATGCCTGGCTATAGTTTAGCTAATGTTTTGATCTCCTTGATAAATGCAGATGTGAGCATGAAAAACTGTATGCTATGAAAGATCAGCTGAGGTATCCTTGCGTTGTATGAACAATCGTTCATATGTAGCGGGTCTTCAACACTTCTTCAAAGAGGAAACAGAGCAAACACCTGATGCCCCCCCCCCACACACACACACCTTAGATTTGACAAGATCTGTGTTTGGACTGACCAGGTTTCAACTTTGTATTGATAATAGCAACCGGAGAGAAGAGGCTTTCCCATTCCAAAGTTTGTCAGGTCCTTGCTAGTAGTGAAAACCTGCAGACTTCAAGGCAAAATCGAATAGCATCTGGCAAACAGATCCAGCTCAGATCCGTTTAAACAGCAGGATGGATCTAGGGCCAGGGGATTGGGTATTTCTAAATATTCCTTAGATGATTTTTTAAAGATTTTTTTTAAAAGATCAGGGGAAACATGGGAAACCTTTCCGCGTGGTTGTTAATCCCGAAAACGTTTTATAAAGGATTGCATGCTAAAGCGAGCTGCAGTTTTCCTTTTCGACTCTTAGCATCATTCACCAACAGATATTCCAGAAATATTGAAAACTCTTTTTAATCTTTACCTAGACAGCTAACTTGCAGAGCCCTTACAACGCCTGATCCTCGCTAAAACTTTGAAATGCAAAAGCCTGTCTTTATTACTACTTCTGTCACCTTTTATTAAATCCTGCTAGCCCGTACACAGCAATTGTCACACAGGGACCTCCCCGCCCCCCCCCCCTTTTCTGATTCTCTTCCATATCGGAGCCTGCTGCTTTCATGTGAGCAATAGCTGTAAGCCTCAGATTGGTGACATTTTAATCAATGCTTCCTAGCCAGACTGACATGAATTTTACACTTCAAAACTCTCCTCCGCGAGCTAATTGATTCAAATTGTTTTATTGGTTAAACCAGTGTCACACATTGTATGATCTATTACCACGCCACGGAGAAATTTCCTCTCCTGTCTTCACTAAATTGGTATTTGATTCGTATATGGTACAGATAGGAAAGGAGCGTTATATATAAATACAGGTATGTATGTGTCTGTGCTACATATTTGTTCGCTCGCTCTGTGTGTGTGTGTGTGTGTATAAGTGTTTATTACATAGATGATATATCTAAAATGCACATATCAGGTAAAATATTTAAGAACAACGCCTCTTTGAACAAAAGGAAGAAGAATCACAAAAATATGAGATCCAGTTTAAGGCCTTTCATCCTCTGGAGAGCCAAGTCATTTTGGATTTTAGTATTATTTTTGGTGATTTCTTAGACTGGCTTGTCTATATCTGAAAATTGAGTTATTTAGATTGATATTCTAACAGTACATTCATAGTCAAACCTGGATAGATTTCCTCAAGTGTGTTGGAGCCTGTTTGTGAACAGGGTTTGACAGCAAATTAAAATAGTTTACCTAAAATAACTTCCGAAGAAACCTCTGTCTTTCAGATACTCGAAGGAGATCTAATTGTAAGGAAATGCAGAGATGGAGATAAACTTGTGCTCATCCTATCTCGTGCCTAGGTTTTGCAGCACATCCTGAATAAATACACATTCATTTCAATGCCTGGGGATACAAAGCCCCAATTCCCATTAAGGCTAATGGGTGTTAGGCCTGTAAATCCCAACAATCAAGAGGAAAATCTCGTACATAATTTGTCAGATCGGCCACAGTTTAGACTCCCGATTGCTAGAGTCTCTGCTTCAAACTTTGTGTGTTCCTTTGGTCTTGTTGGTTCCAAGTTAGATCATTACTTAAAGATGTTTCACTTTATTTTGTGCCTGGATGCTAGTCTGTAGCAGCACAGAAAGGAGGAAAATACTCCTATAGAAATGCATGTACATTCACATGTTATCAGGATGCCACCAGTGCATGTGTATAAACACATTTGGACAGCTTTTCAGATTGGCAATACCTTCAACCAACAAAGCTCCCCCATGAGCTAAATAATACAACAGGAAATACATATTGAAAAGAGTCTAATTCCGAAAGAGCCTTAGCCAGCCTTTTATATTTAGCGTCTTAAAGAAGATTTTTAAACGTGTTTTTGTTTTGCTCGGTAGATTGTAATAGCTTCTCTGGAGCCCTTGGGTAACACTTTAGGGCTCCATCGGGTAATGCTAATGCAGGAGCAACTGGTTCTGAAATCCATTGACGTTGTCCCTATTTAAGCATGGAGCTGCGGATTCACTTCGTAATTTACACCAGTGTACAAATTAGAAGTAACTGCTCTGAAATCAGCGGAGTGACGCCAGGGTAAAACTGGCACACGTGAGAGGAGAATTGCCCAATAATGCCTATTTAAGAAGCATGGCGAGGCGTCCTATTAACCGCTCGGAGCCTTTTAGCCACAATCCAGATTTGTTGGTGGAAAACCTTGTGAAAAGAACCGATAGTGATTCGTGCAGTACGCCACGCAACGTGGCTGTTGTGGATTTGCACTGAAAAGGACTATTCACGATCCAGACAGGCCTCGCTCAGACGTGGCCTGCTAACGGGCTGGAAGAGCTACAGTGGGGGCTTTGCACTGGCTAACAGATTCGCTTTCTATGGGGAGCGTCTCTATCATTTAATTATGCAGCCAAGCAGACTGTAGGTAAAGAGATCCGCTCTCTGACCAAGGAGCTCTACCTTCTGGTCTCACTTATACCGGTGCAAATCCGGAGTAACCTCGGGCGGGTCTGGATTTACACCGGTGTAACAGAGCAAATCTGGAGTCATTCACCGTCAATTGCCACCTTAAATGGCTTATTTTATAACGAAGGACCAGGGGTCACCTCTGAAGAAGGACTTGAAAGGAACCGTGGGCAAACTTCTTCTATCAGATGTGGACAGAGAAAGTCACTCTCTCGCTTGGTCTGCGCCTCCCCCCCTCTTCCCCTTTTCTGCGTAATAATCTGTATATAGCGATCGCTCCTGATTCAAATAGAAGTGATTCCTGTTCCTTGAGGAATGGCTGATTTGAAAGCAACTGTAGAGAAAGGGGAAAGTACCATTGATCCAGCTCAACCCTTCATGTTTACTCCACATCAGCCCCCCCCCCCCTTACAGCTTTTATTTACTCCAACAGCGTTAATTCTACCAGACATGGCACGAGGAACAAGGTTACCTTGCTGCATTTAAAAGCCACAAGGAAAACCAACCCTTGTGCACATTCATTATCCGCGCCCCACCCCCCTCCCAATGAAACTTGCAGCTATAAGTAATAGGCACACAAGGTGTAATTTCAATTTGAAATAGATTTATGTACTGAAGCATGATTTTTTAAATGACTGATCATGATATGTTGGGACTTTTTGTTTACACGGAAGCCCGCTTTAATAGTTGAATTAAAAAAAAACATCTTGTTGTTATTTCAATCGGAAAGCAAAGGGGGCATTTGGAATTGAGATGGTCCCATCTGGAAAACCCCGGAGCTCATTTAGATCACATCACTTCAGGCTTTTGTCTCTGCTCCTGAATAACCTCCTAGCTAGACACAACAAAAGGGCAGAGATCTAGGTGGAGTTTTCACTGGCAAAAGACGCGTCTAAAAGATGCAGCGATAATCAGAATCACGGGGAAAGAGGCACAACACGGTCTCTTTCTACTGACACTTTAAAAGCAGTGGGAGAGTTTAGGGAACTGATATTTCTGTGGATGTTGATAGGTCTTCAGGAGGAGGAAGACCCCAGCAACTGCTGACGGCACGTATGGGAGAGGGAATTAATTTAAACGGTATCTTTTGTTTGAGGCAGCTCTTTTAACTTCACAGTTAAATATGATTCAAGTCATCGAAGGCAGAGATTGTCATTATTCAAGATATTTGCAAACCTTTGTAAGCATATCCGAATAGTTCCACTGTAGGCATATTAAAGTGGTATCATAGCAATCAACATTAAACCTGCTGTGTTGGAATTGTATTAAAGGTGCAATCTGTTATCTTAATGCTTGGTAACAGAAATTACACCCTAGGAATAGATTCTTTCTAGGTATCTCTTCTTATGCTTTTTGGGACCATTATACCTTAAAAACTCAACGGTCCTTATTTCTATAGCTTTGTCCTGCCTATAGAAGTTAATATAGTGGGGGAGGGGGAAGCAACTGCAGATTTAGACGTTGGTGAATTGACCTCCAGAAAACAAACCTCGGCTATTGATTTTTAAAAATGTATAAATTAAACCATTCTTTGAAAATCTGAAACCAGAAACACGTTTGTTTCAAGTTATTTAAAAGAGAAACAAACTGTTACAATTGAAAATAAGGCCTTAACCAACTGGGGTTGGAGGAAAAACAAGACCAAACTTTTGAAGAAAACATGGTGTGATCATCTGAAAACTCAATGCTGGTAAATAATTAAATTTTGCATCTTTTAGAACCAAGTAACCTTGGGTGTCTTAGAAGCAAATTGTACAAACAGGCAATTAAGAAGAGCACTGAGAGTTTCAGAGGAGATATAATGAACCAACTTTAATTACTATCTTGAAATTAAAAATGTAATATACAGATTTAAATTTATTTTCACCTAAATTGTGTATAAAATTATATGGCTTTTTTTCCAGGCTAAGAAACGAATTGCCACCAAGCCTGCTACTAAAAAGTCTGAAGTACTTTCCAAACCCAGTTCCCAGACACACAGTAATAATGATACATTTATCATTACTGATGACCACCCACTGGTTTATTATTGCTTTGTTACAACTATTACAATCAAGAGATTTCTTTATTTACTGTTAACATTCACTTAAAGCTGAATGTTAATGACTCTTCTGAATTCACCAAAGAGAGTTTTCTGTTATATTTCAGGAGTACTTACGTTTTCTGTTTCAGAAATGGAAAATCATAGCATAATAGAAGGCGGAGCGCTGGGCGAATGTGTTGCTCTTGTTTTGGTATTTAAAGGGATATTTTAAAGGATTTGTCAGCTCAGATTTTCCACAGAGTTGCAAAGGGGTTAGCATAATGCACATACTTGGCTGTAGCTAATTATGTAAGTATTTTATTACAGGAGATTCATTCATTATTGATAAATGTTTGCAGTAACTTCCTGCTTTGTAGAGTTGTATTTTACGAGGAATAAACAACCTATGGGTACCATGTTTGTTTAGCTTTTACGCTCCTCCATAATTTGATAGTTCATGTTACCCACTTATGGGTCTGTCAAGTCACAATTTGACTCTCATCCACCAAATGTAAGTTCTTTACTGTTCCATTACCCATGGAATATCCATTACCATATTTTCCCCTCACTGTCATGATTATGTTAAAAGTTAATTTGTCAGGGACCCTATTATACTATAGGGACATTTTCCCCAAAGATTTTGTAATATAATGGATTATAGATCACAACTGGACTGCCCATGTTTTGGAAGGAGTTGATTAGAAGCCACAATGAGATCTGTGCAACAAGCATGCAGCTCGCTTAATGAAGATATTATGCTATACTAGTATAGAGATGTCATTCCTAAAGGCAATGCTACAACCATATTATGAGGGTTTGTGGCAACATGAGTGTTTTTTATTCTTTGTTTTTATATCAACGGGTTATTTCTTAGACCTCAAAGTCATTTTACAAACACAAGGTAAAATCTGCTCCATGCAACATGCTTCACTTTTGTTTCCAAGTGTAGATTCACACGTCAGAAAACATTGCTCCCTTATAAACTCTCACACATACACAGGCTTTTGACTGGCTGACTTCTGCCTCTTCTCCTCCACACACACTGATTTTTTGCAGGCCTTTGTCCATTTAAATACAGATTCAAATTGCCTATCAACGAGGAAGGTTGCTTTTTATTTTAAAGAAAACGGCCCAAGGTCTGCAAGTCAGCCGTTCGAGTGAGAGAGTCTGGAAATGAATTTACAGGCGCCATGTACTGGGATGAAATGAAATGGGCAGAACTACTTTACAACCCAGAACAACGCAACAGGCCTGGTTTGGATCAAGTTGGGCTCCGTTTTCAGCCGGCCTTATGCTGTTAAGACCCCAAGGGGGCTGTGGGGAGATACGATGTAGTCTCCTCTGATTAACATACCGAGAGAACGCACCCGAGGCGGATAATTTCAAGTTGTAAGAAGTACTTGGGATAGGCTAAGTAGAGGGTGGTAGCCCTAAGAGCAATGGGGAAAAGTTGGCTGTGGGTGCTGAAAGGACAGCTCCTTACCCTGCCGCTGCAATGCGCGTAGCTCCGCATACACCAGATGTAGCCCCCAGCGCTGCTTCAGAGGGAATGGCGAGCGATACTCCCTGCCCCTAATTATCCTCCTGGAACGAGCCCAGTCTTTTCCTGTCCGTAAAACCTCTCTCAGCAGCCAAGCGAGGTGGTTCCCGTCAGCAGACCCCACGCTTTGGCCCCACTTACAGCCAGCAGAAGCCTCTCTCCCCCCTTGCGCTTGGCATCAGTTATTTATGACCCGTGTTAATTAGTCACGAGGAAAAAAAAACCCAAGAAGAGAGAAATGAAGCGTTTAAATGCACCTGTAAGTAACAACCGCACGTAGCTCCTGTTCCTATCACTCCCGATCTCTCCTCTCTCTGCACCGCCCCAAACTTGCCAGGAGCGAGCCAGGCAGACACTAGTTGAAGATTCCCTGGCTGCGCCCAGGCTGAGCGCGGCATTTCTCACGGGCGCTGCTGACGGGAGCTTTCGGAAAAGCCCTTGCAAAGGCGTTTTGTGTTTGTTGCAGGTGACACCAGAGCCCTGTAATCAAAGATGAATTGCCTTAATCAAATAGACCCACTCTCAGCCGCGGAGGCTTGAGCAACACATGACACACCATCACGCCAGTCTGCGGGGGGCATGATTTGTGCCTTTAAAAAAACCGCACTAAAAATCAAATCATTATGATCGTAATCGACTCGTCAGTTAGAGCGTCGCCTTTCAAGAGAGGGAGAGGGTTCGTGGCTTGTGCCAATGAGGAGTTTTAAGGGAGCCTGTTTCAAATCAGCCGCCTCTCCAGCCGGGGAGGGGAGGGGAGGGGAGGGGAGGCAGAGGGCTGCCGCTTACCTGTTAGACTCCGCTGCCCGGGAGCGTCGCTCCAGCGGCTGTGACAAGCGCCTGGCAGGGACAATACCACAAGGCATCAGCGCTGGCACAGGAACGGGGACCAGGTCGGACCCGAGTCCCCCCGGCTCATCCCCTTGGCCGCTCTGCTCTTCACAGCGCCGGGAAGTTTTTAGGAGCGCGTTTCCTCTGCCTCTCTCCCCCTCCTGCGGCTGGGGATCTCGGACGCCTTCTAACAGCCAGGCAGCGCATTGCAAGCCGCAGGCAAATCGCCCTCTCCCCAACCAGTGCTTCCCCCACCCCCGACCCCACACAGGAGCTGCTCGGGGTGTCCCTCTGGGACCGGCCGCTCCGCTCTCCGGGGCTGGGCTCCGCTGTCGCCTCTGCAGCTTGCGAAGGCAGCGACTCCGCTGATTGACGGGGCTGGCTGGGAAAGGCAGCCCCAAGGGCGAGTGTCCCAAGCCGGCTGCCCGCGCACGGGCGAGTTCAAAGCTGCTAGACACAGTAAGGGAGGAGGGCAAACCTCCCCTCCCCCAGGCCTACCCGACCTCATCTCCCCCCGCCAAGCCCCCTAATTCATTCTCCTTCTCCTCCAACCCCCTTTCCCAGCTTTCACTCCCCCCCCCATCCCTATCCTCGCCCTGCCCCCAAAACCCCTCCGCCTCCCCACACCCTAGTCCCGTCCTCTTCCCAATTTCCCGACCAGCCCCCTCCTCTCCCCCCCTAGTTTAAGTGACTAAAGAAGTTAAACGCACAGATTCCCCACCACGTTAACAATCCTAATGGGGGGGGGGGGAGACTGGGCTGGGAGTCTCGGCAGACCCCTTGGCAACACTCGCCCCACAAACGATCCCTCTGTGGGGCTAGACTTGAACTAGGCTTATTTTTCCTTCAAACGAGCACCCCCAGCCACCCCCACGAATAACTCTCGGAAGAGCCCAGGGACCGGGTTGCCCAAACTGCAGTGGTATTGGAGCCACCACCTCAACTCCTCGCTAGGAATACGTCTCTCCCATCACATTTCTCGTGGCAAGAACAACTCAAAAGTCCCCCCGCCCCAACTTTCCACCCTCCTGCGCGTCTATCAAGCACGGCTTGCAATGCGGAGCGGCGTTCATCCCCGCTCCCCGCCTAGGAAAGCGCCGAGCAATCATTAAGCGTTTTATTTCCCCCCAAAGTCGCGTTTTTCATCCGAAGAATTGATTTACAATATCTTTTCCCTTTCCTAATAAACAGCTCCCATAGATTATTTGACGCGCAGAAGAAGGCGGCTGCTTAAAAAACAAAAAGCCATACCCTAATGAGTTCAATTACAATGTGGTAAACACATTGCCTCTACGCTTTAATTAAGCCTGCTGTCCAATTTTAACTCATTAGTAATTCATTAAGAGAACAGCTTTTAGCTGGCTGAAAGGAAAAGCACCTCGCAGCCTGTGCAGTTGCACACATACCCAAAGGTATTCTGGTAACGTCGCCTTTTGGTGAGCTGATAGGAGACGAAAGGAAATATTTTGCTACGCGATTGTTCCCGTCATTAGAGAACATTGACCCACGGAAACTCGCTCCGGTGCAGAATTCGACTGGCGCCGCTCCTTGACTACCCTTTGCCACCAAATGAGACGTTTATACCTTTGTCCAAAACCAGGATTCACCTGTTGTTGCTTCAAAAGCATAGCCCCTCTTGCGTGGCAGGGGAATAATCTCAGCAGGGCAGAGTGTCTTCGACATCAAGGGGGACGGGGAGCTGTAGGGAGGTGGGGCAGAATCAGGCCCACCGTTTGCAACGCGAGCATTGCGGGTGGGGGAGATCCTGGAAATGAAATTGTCCGGAAAGGGCTTATACATAAAAAGGACTCCTACTTTCCTCGTGTGCTTTGGGAAATCTTCTCCAAAGTACGAAGTAGGAAGTAAAGGCGTGCAGGGTAACCCCTTCCTAAAACAAGTGTTTAAGTGTATAATAAACAACACCCACTCTGCAATGCATTTAGTGTTGCCTTTCAGGAATAGATCTTTCTGCAGAAACCCCCCCCCCCGAGTTTAGATTGTTCAGAGCCCTTCATAACTTTAATCTAAAAATCTAGATATATTTAGCTATAGATAAATGCAGATGTGGATATTAGTTATGGGTAGATCTAGATAGATGATCTAAACGTATCCAGATCTATCTACGTTCCTGCTTGCTTGTTCTTGGTATGGTTTATTTCATTTTAATTGTGCCTGGGTAAATCTGTAGCTCATTTGGTTAGAAATCCGTTTGTTTCCTGTTGCTAGAACAGACTCTAATTTGAAGTGATTTGATCACAGAAATGTACAATTGCAACCTCTTTTTTTTTTTATCCTGGGGGACCTAAATATATCATCTGTTTATTGTGCTTTAATCAATGATAGGTTTGCAGCCAAAGAGCAATATACTGATGTCTTGTTAAAAAATGAAGAAGGCATTTACTGACAGACAGGATTAGTTCAATTTAAAACGTATCTGGACCAAGAAATGGGGGAAACTGACCCAGCGCAACGTTTGGTCTTGTGCAGGAAGACATGAATCTGCTTAATACAGGACCCGATCCTGCATTCCAGATTCTTGTTGAGTTGAAGGGGAGTTTGGGGAATAGATGGAGGATCGCCTGGTGACTTTCTATAAGAGAGATTAATGTCGGGGTTTTCACAAGCTGATCTAAACTGCCTACTTCACTACCTCCTCACAGGAGTTTGCTACAATGACTGTACTTCTTTTATATATATATATATATATATATATATATATATATATATATATATATATATATATATATATATATTCGCAGTATCTGTACTGTATATGTATGCAACACACGCTGAGCAGCCTTTGAACTGGATACAAACTAAAATGGCACATCCCCTCCATATCACCTCCAAGACGTCGCTTTCTCTAACCACAGCCGCCTCGATGCGCTCTGTTTCAAACGGATTCGAGCAACCAGCCAGTATGGAAGAGGAGAGGAAGTTTAGCAACTGGTTGGTAAATTTCAGGCACGCTGCAAGTTCAAATGACAGCTGCTCCCTTCTTGTGGATACTTGTGGGGTCTAATTCTGCAGCCCCTTTTTTGGGGGGGGGGCTGTACTGCTGGATTGTATCCTTGGGGGTCAGAGTGAACATCCCTTAGGGTAAAATAGATGTATATTATTTTGCCTATATGATCAATTTGCACCCCCACCCCCCTTGGAATTCACAGAAAGCAGCTCACCCTTCAAAGGACAGTATGATTTCACATCTTAGGCAATTAATACTCCAGCAACCTGTCTGTATTATTATTATGGCTTATATGAACGCTCTGTAAATAAGATGTCCACGCACTGACAGTAAGGTCCACATTGAAGCAGCGAAAGGCAAAGCTCTGTAGAGAACTAGCTAACTAGTTTTGACAGTTACCCAAAGCGCTCAGCCCCTTGCTGTCTCTCTTATTGACAGCACCCTGGATCCTGGACAACCGGCAACTGGCAGTGGATCCCACTCCTAGCTCTAGATTCTAATCGGAATGGAATCTGGAGTCTATAATGCGGTTTGTTAGGACTCTTTAGCGTGTGCGCTCCTTTCCCAGCGGTTCCACAGCAGAAACAAAATCCTCAGCACCATAAGCGTTTGAGGCGATTGTTATTTTTGTCGCTGGTTTAGCATGCTGCACGTTTCAGGAAGGAGGCACGTTGCCCTGGGTGGCTTTCCAGCCGCAGCATAGCATGTTGGCCAGTTTACACAGGACTATTTGCTGTTTAAACAGCAAGGTGTTTTACTTGGACATATGATGTTCAGCTTCTTGATGAACCTAGAACGGTGCTTAGAAAGAATCACAACTGGATCCCACTGAAAGCAGCGGCAAAACTCCCAGGGATGAACAAGCACTTAAACTGCATTCATAATAACAAATACTTATTAACCAGCAGCACCCAGATGTGCCACTCCGAGATCTAGGCCCCACTGTGCTAGGTGCTGTATTGATCTAAATCCAACGTGAATCTTTCCCCCAATCTCTGCAACAATATCCGAAGTCCTAAACAGGAACGTAGGAATTGCTAAACTGGATCAGGCCCGAGGTCCATCTAGTCTGGTGTTTTTCAAACTGGGTACACATACTCCTAGGGGTATGTGAGCTCTCCTCAGGGGGTACCCAATAACAATCCTGTGATGGCAGACAACACGTTTTATTTAGAGGTTTTGAAACTGTGGGGGTGCACCCCCTTAGGAAGGCATGGAGGAATGTTGGGGGGAAGGGGTGACATCACCAGGGGCTCAGGCCAGCCCCATGCCACCTTCACCCCCTGACTCACCTCAGCCTGTCTGGGGTGGGGGATGAAACAAAAATTGGAACTCAAAGTGGGGGCTCAGCTCAAAAAGTTTGAATTTTTGAGCTCCAATGTGTCCCCTGCCCCCCAGACAGGCTGGGTGTCCTGCTGAGGTGAGTCAGGGGGTGGAGGTAGCACTCCCTCCTCGAGTCCCAGACACACAGGGCTGGCCAGAATTGCTTGGTGCTGCTGCCCTTCCCCCCCCAGTCTTCCTCCATGCCCCCCAAAGGGACATGCCCCACAATTTGAAAACCTCTAGAAGCTGTTGCTAAAAGGAAGCAGAAATCGGGGGGGGGGAGAGGGGGGAGAAGCACATGACCCCACTTGTCACCTCTGTCTATCTCAGATGGGGGTACATGGTAGACTACATTATTTGGAAAGGGGTACGCAGCCTAAAAAGTTTGAAAATCACTGATCATCTAGTCCAATATCCATTCCCCACTATTGGCCAGCACCAGATGCTTCAGAGGAAGGTGCAAGAAATCCTGCAGAAGGCAATTCTGGGATAACCTGCCCATAGGGAAAGTTCCAATACTTATGCTCCCAAATCATGCAGGTGCTTTGGAAAATCCTATCTCTTGTTTCCAATCTCGTTAACAACGATCCATTGGTGCGGAGAGGAGAGAGAGAGAGGAGAGAAGGTTTCAAGCCCATTCCTAAAAAGTGATCTCAGTCATTCTGGTTGGTAGTTTTGCTGAGGCTGGCATAAATTTATCCACAACAATTACACCGCTTCCTTGACTTTTTCAAATCACTCATCTGAAACGTAGGAGTGAATGATCGCTTTGCTTCTCTTGTTGAAATCAATGATGTTAAAAACAGTCTTGTGGGTTGAGCTCAGGTTGATATTGTTCTTCTTCAAGCAGTATTGAGAGTGATTCTGGGTATGTTTCAAAAGGCTGACTCCCTAGACCAGCAATGATTAGAATTGTGTGATCTATATAGGAATTAGAGCTGAAGCTCCCTTGTATATGGGGGTATGAGCCAATGTCCATTGAAGCCAATGGAAAGACTCTCATTAGGTATGGGTCAGGCTGTGGGAG
The DNA here is from genome assembly GCF_011386835.1 of Chrysemys picta bellii. Classification (NCBI taxonomy): domain Eukaryota; kingdom Metazoa; phylum Chordata; order Testudines; family Emydidae; genus Chrysemys; species Chrysemys picta. Next base: position 13,752,190 of record NC_088796.1, read on the forward strand.
ACAAATCTTCCTTTCCTCCTTACCCCCCCAGTGTCTCCTCTACCTTGGAATTAATTCTTGCTTTGGTCTGAAATAGCTAGAATCTGTTGACCTTCATCCCATCTCTTTGAACAGGGCATGGGCGAGGACTGAGATGTTTACTTTCCCACCAAGGGACTGGAAGGACAGAGATTGCTGATTTGCCAATATGTATCTGGTTGGTGCAATATGTGAGACTGGCTTTTGCTTTTGTTTTAGAGTTATGGACAATATTGTTAATTGATTGGGCACCTAGAACTAAATTTTGCTTGCCTGGCTCATGTGAATAGTCTCATTCACTTCATTGGGGCTACTGATGTAAGTAGGGTGAGCAGGATTTGGCCCATAGAAAGTAATCACACCTCTGATGTATCCTGAAAGTAGTCTGTATGAGAGAGGTGTGGTCTAGTGGCATGAATACACAAATGGGCACCAGGAAATCCGGAGTTCTTCTCTCATCTCTACCACTGAACTGCTGCGTGGCCTTGGAGAAAGTCATCTAGGCAAATTTTTTCAAAGGTGAGTGCTTAAAAAGTTAGTTTCTTAAATAAAAATGGCTTGATTTGGAGAAGTTTTTAGGAATTTCATATTGCAAGTTATCTATCCAGCTATCTATCCTGAGTACCTGTGAAAATCAAGCCATCTTCATTTAGGATCCCAAATATGGATTTAGGAACCTAACTTTAGACACCCAAGTTTGAAAAATTTGGTCTTTCTCTTTCTATGCCTCAGCCTCCATATCTGTAAAATGGTGATAATAAAATTTTATCTAGTGGTATCTCACAGGAGTATTAGGAGAAATAGTTACTATTTGTAAGGAATATTGAAGCTGGAAAGTGCTAAATACTTTGGTGAAAAATATTGATACTATTGGTTCCTAAAGAGTATCCCAGCCATTGAACTTTATATATGTCTTTGGGTACTGAAGCACATGTATGGTGTATTGGATCAACCAGGGTTTGGATATACTGTACTGGCAATGCAGAAGCAGAACGCAGTGGGAGAAACATGCACTTTTCTTTTAATTTAATGTCTTGACTTGTGGTACAATTGAAAATAAATAGGCAAAAGTACCATTAACATGCGATAGAGAATGAGACACCCAACTGATAATAAAAAATAAAAATTGGGACCTAGTATTATTCTATGGATTATTTCATGTCCATTGAAGTTAATGGAAAGACTCTCATTGACTTCCATGGAGCTGGATCAGATCCATGTATCTATGCTATTCCTCTGAGCCATTCTAGTGAATATTGGAAATGTGTGTTAATAGATAATATGGTGATAGGTGCTATATAAAATCAAGATAGATAGAACCATTTGCTCTCATGAAACTCAATGGCTCACTATGATTGATGGATGATTGATTGAAGTCAATCAGTCTGTCTCTTTAGCAGAGCGATTGAGATGTAGGGGTCGATTGTGGCAGATAGCCACAGCCCCACATTGAGGGTGGTGCTGAGCCGCTTTGGCCCGGTGGGAGCGCTGGAAGCATTATGGTCTCTGGCAGTCACAATGCCTCCGGGAGCTCCTCAGGAACACTGGGGAAGGACACCTGCTGTACCAGCCTCATGAGGTTGCAGTGTCTGCTCCGCTCGGTGCTGGGTCCACTTTCCCCCTTTCTCAGCTTCTTTGCAAAGGCAACAGCAGCACTGGGCCCCTGTGGAGTTCTCACCTTCTCTGAATGCAAGGATGTTTGCCAAGCCTGGGCCCGATTCAGGAGGAGCAGGGTATTATTATGTATTATTTGTGTTACTGAGGCATGAAGGAACCCTTGTCATGAACTAGCCACTGTGCTAGGTGCTGTACAAACACAGAACAAGAAGACAGTCCCTGCCCCAAGGGGCTCACAATCTAAGTAAGAGACAGGAGATGGATATAGATGAATGAGGAAAGGAGACAATATTGATCAGCATGATAGGCAGTGATCTCTGCACACTAGCAGCCTAACTGTGTTTTTACACTTCTCCTGCCCATGTGCATTTATGCAGGGCTGGGCACAGGATAGCTTTTGAAAACAGTTGTTGATCCATATAAAAAAATCATAGTAATTTTCAGGGTGAGTTGGTAATAACCATCTTCTGTCTTTATCCTTAACTCAGTGAAATTGGAGTGGCATGCACACATTTCTTTTCAATGAGATTAGTACCCCATCCATTGTAAGCTCATGATTTTAAGATCCGTCCATCTAGTCATTCCTTTTGTAAGATTAACGTATCTGAACCATTTAAAAAAATGTACGTACACCAGAATCTGTCTAGAATGTTTGTCAAATTTCAGACTAATGCACATTTTTATGGCAGAGATTATAAAAAAATGCAACTTCCCTCCCACTCACTAGAATGTCAAGCCGTATAATGGAAACACGGAGAGAGTCTCTGTGTGAGTAGTAAATTCTAGGGCAGCCACAGCTGATATAAAAATATCCCAGGCCAGTCTCCAACTCTGGGTTGAAAAAAAGAGTTCCCTCTCACACTACATAGAGCTCCTGCTTTAGGCATTTCAGTAACTTCCAAACTGGGATAAATCATGCATTTTATTATGCATGAAATAATCTGACATACATAATTTTAATACCACATTATTAACTCTAAACCAAGCACTTACCTGCATTGCTGATTGGATGGCACACATACCGAGTCTATCTGGTTAGTTCGGCAGGAGAGACGTATTTAATATCGCAGAAAGGTTTGTGTTGAAAGCTCTGTGCAATGACTGGGTTCGTGTGGATGGAGAGAGCTCTTCAAAGTTGTGACATTTCCCTATATCCCAATATTGCCACCTTCACTGCTATTGCAGCTGCTAGTGCTTTTACTACCACCTTATTATTACAGTTACTCTTAATATTGTAATACTACTGCTGTCACCCCCACCTCTACTACTACAGTATTACTACTACTGCCAAGCTGCTCCTACTACAACCATCCCTCCTAAGATTCTACTATTACTACTGCTGTCCCTGGGCAGCTACAACTTTAACTGCTGTTACCACCACCACCATTACTACTACCATCCCAATTACTTTACTGCCACTCCAGCTACTACTAACACACCCACTGATGTTACTATATTACTACCACTACCTGCCACAACTTCTGCAATTACTACTACTGCCCCCATGTGCTATTACTACCCCCTACTATTACTGCTACCCTTACCACAGCAATGACTACTGTTGCCCCATGCTGCTACTATTACAACTATTATTACCACCTCGTTGTTACTACTGCTACTTTCACCTTATTCTGCTGCTACTACAACAATTAATACTACCACCCATCTATTAGTACTACCACCTATTGGCTGCCACTGCTACAACTGCCAGCACCCCTCTACTACTACTACTACTACTACTACTACCTATGTGCTGCTGCTACAGCTGCTACTAGCACCTTTCTACTACTACTATGTATGTACTACTACTACTACCATCCTTTTACTGCTTCTGGCTATGTGCTGCTACAATTACTATTGCCACCTTTCTACAACTATTACCTAGGCGCTGGTACTACTACTAATATTCCCCCACCCATAACTGCTACCTTTGTGTTGCTACTACTGTAACTAATACTACCACCTTCTACAACTACTATGTATGTGCTGCTACTACAACAAGTACCAGCCACTACCACCTACCCTCTACTACTTCTATGACTACTACCACCATCACTGTTATTGCTATAGCGATGGTAACTATTACTGTCATTTCTCTACCACCACCACCACTGCTATTACTTCAGCTATTACAGCAGTTGCTGCTGCTACTATTACTACCTTATACTTAACAGTTACGTTTTCAAAGCAGTGCACAAAGATTAGCTTTGCCGGGAACCATCAATGACCAGGTCAAGAGAGCTAACATCAACTTCAAAGTGTGTGCAGGGAGCAGCTGAAATGATGCAAATGCGGAGTGAAGTACGTGGTGCTCTACAAGTTGAGAGACAGATGCTATTGATGCCGGTCAACTAGTGATGGAGGAAGATGGGCTTGGACAGGCAACGTTCCCCGCATAGGTACCCAAATGAATCCGAATGTTACCCATCTTCCCGGGTACTTAGCCTATCATGGACATTGGTGTAAGGACTATTCTGCTTCCTCTTGTCTATTCAGACCCCTTAGGTCAATAGTTGGGCAAATAAATGGACATGCCTGTGCTAGGGAATGAAATCTTGGCCCCAATGAAGTAAATGACAAAACTCCCATTGACTTCGGTGGAAGCCAGGATTTCACCCTACAGCTTCCAGTCAAAAATATTTGTTTTTTAACTGCCCGTCTTCTCCATGGATCTTCTAAAAGGCAGAACTGTGTGTAGACTGCATGCCATTCAGAACATCTTCCCCTGAGAACAGAGATTTGTAGCCAGCCCCTGGCTCAAATCCTTTTCTATGTATTTTGATTCATATTCTGGAGTTTCTCTCTCTGGGATTTTGAGTTTAGGAAGCAGTACGGTTGGCCCAGTGAGTGTCTAGCATTCCTTGAAAGACGTTTCAGGAGAAGCACCGATTGGGCTCTGCAGAGTCCAGTCATCTAAACGAGGGCTCCTTAGCTGAGGAGGTTTGTGTGGGTGGGTGGCAGGGACAGGGGATAACGGTGTGGCAAGGTAATTTATCAGCTGCTCAGTTCTCTGAGCATGGAACTCCAGAGTAGGAGGGATTCTCTTTTTTCAAAACCCTCCTTTAAACTCTTCTTTGCTGTGATCCCTACAAAACACTCCACCACTGTTAGGCTGTTGGTGTGCCAAGACCACTGCCTGTCATGTTGACTAAGATTGTCTTCTTGTTTCCTTGTACTAACCCATCTGCTTATATTGTATAATCTTTTGTTTCTTGTCTTATATTTAGACTGTAAGTTCTCAGGGGTAGGGACCATCCTTTCCTTCTGTGTTTGTGCAGCGGCTAGCACAATGCGGGCCTGGTCCCTGGCTAGAGATAGCAATAATAATAACAACGATAAATTCCCCTGTTTGACCATGAGAGAAAACTGAACAAACCCCAGTGCTGACAATGCTAAAGCATTTTGGGAGTTCTCTTCTCCTTTCCATGCCTGTGTGTAATTCATATTAGTTTTTGTGGGCTTCACACACATGGACTGAGAGGTAATTAGACCCCCCTAGTTCACAGTCCCTCTAAAGTCCTGGAGTAACCTGATGGTTTCCTAACATATAGAACAAGAGAATTGCCACATCATTGGGCTGATGAGCCTGGTGCTCCCTCTTAAAAATGCTTTTAAATGCTGCTGGCTTTTCACTGCTTATTCTTGAGCAGTGGGTCAAGGCCCACCTTCTAGAGCTCTGCTTAATAACATGAGGAAAATCAATCAGTGTTATCCTGGTGTTTTTATCTCTGTGATGCTGCCCGGACCAATGTCTGCGTTTGTTACCTGCCAATTGAATGATTATCACAAACGGGAGCTGATGGTTACAACTTGAGTTCCTGGCCCAAATTCATCCCTGATGTAACTCCATTGAGGTCATGGAGGTATTTGCTCGTCTGATTTTTTTAAATAGAAAATGTGTAGCTGATTACTCATTTTTTTTTGTAAGTGCTTTGAAATGGAAGGACTTGTAATGGTGTAAGCTGGATACAAAGCAGATGCTATGTAAATTCACAGCCATACACACACATTCACAAAGTTTTGCCATTGCACGTCAGTTTTGACTGGCAACGTGTCTACTTATAGACATATTGAAAACCAAAATAAAAGTCTTCCCATGGAGCTAAACTGAATAGAGTATTCATAGTGCCTCAATAATTTCTGTTATAATGTTAAAATGATGTAGATTCTGAAGAGATCTACCTGGTAATTATTGGTATGTAAGTAACAACCTCCCTGTCCCTCCCCTCCAGCAGATTCGAAACAGAGGGGATCAGGCAAAAAGATAACAAAGAGACATAAATTAACCAAAAGTTGGAGTGTGTAGAAAATATGAGAAAATGAAGAGGGTGTCCATCTGCCTCTGGCCTGGTTGTGTCACAGGAATAGGAGAGACATGAGTAGACCTGAGTGGTAATTTCCTTCCATATGAATGTTATGTTTTATACGGAGGGAATGTTCTTTGTTCATAGCCAGTCTTAAGCTCATGAGAAACATGGTATTACTTCTGCAGGGCACCACTTGCCGCCTCAGTCTTGCTACAAATAAATTGCTTAGTAGTTTCTTTGCTGCCAGTCCATCACCTCCATGGGGCACCACTACATCTTCTCAGAAGAGTTACAAAGCTGACAGTGCTGACTTAAATAATTCAGAAGTTCATTTCATAATTCTTCCATGCAGCTGGCATAAAGTTCTGGCTGAGGTGAGGAGAGAGATGTTAACTACTGTGAAATGCTGGTCTCCAGCAGAAGATATTATGTCCTGCCTAACAAGGAAGGCCCATCAACACCAGACAAATTAGTGTGGATCATTAAAAAGAACAAAATACTTTGTTTTTTACCCCCCCCCCCTCAGGAAGATGAGTCATACATGTGAATTCCTCCCATCAGCTGAGTTTGCAGCTCATAGCACAAGGGGCCACGGGAGAAGGAAAGAAAAACCCCTAATGAGAAGGAAGTAGATCTCTGTGCTGCTTGGACTCTGAGGGGTTTTCTAGGCATAAGGGAGAGAACCCCGGTGCTTAGCATGTTAGCCCTAAAGGACATATAAAGCTTGTTTATTAGATAAGCTTTATTACCTTCTGAAACTTAAGATTGTAATGTGTGTGTATGTTTACCTGCTTTAACCTTGCAAATAACTCTCTTGTTTCCTTTTCCTGTTTAATAAATCTTCAGATAGTTTATTATAGGATTGGCTACATGTGTTGTCTTTGGTGAGAGATCTAAAGTGCAATTGACCTGGGGTAAATGTCTGTTCCATTGGTCCTGGGAATAACCTGAATACTGCTGTGATTGTGGTGTAAGGGACCATCTATCACAAAGACTGGCAAGACAGATCAGAGTACCCAAGGGGACTGTCTGTGACTCCACATTAAGGCTGTTCTAGTGTCCGAGGAGCTTACATTTGACAATTGGTTGGTGGAATCTCAGTGTAGAACTCACAACCAATTTGGGGTTGGTGTCCTGCTTCCTTACAATCTGCTCTGAGGCTGGTGCTCATGCGCCACTGCAGGACAATGAGTCATGGTGACACAAAACCAAACCACAAGCGTTGCAAAGGAATGTTAGGGCACTTTGTGGCTCTCTGAGCACATCCACTGCAAGGTGGAAGTTCCTAACACAGATGGCCCAAACACAGAACCATCTGGTTCCCTGGGCTTTTCAGGGTCAATGCTTGTGATATTTGGAGGGCCTTCTGCTCTCTTCAGGAGGGGAGAACTCTGCCAGTCTTGATTATTGGGGAGTAACGGGCAAAAAGGCATCAAAGTATCCCTTTGGGGCAAGCGACTTGCTTTTCTGTTCCTTCCTGCAGCAGTGGGGCCAGAAAAATTCTTTACAGTCCTGCTGTTGTTGCCACATGACTGGCCCCTTAGCTCTGGGGCTACGCACCCCTACCCCCAAGTGTGCATCATGTCAGTGGGAACCCCCCTTTGCTAGTTAGGTCTGCTGGCTTTTATGACTTTTCCCATTATGATTACCTTGGTTCCAGAAAGTTTTAAACCCATTCACAATTCAATTCAGCTTTATCGACATCTATAGTTTTGCCAAACAGTTAAACTGAAACAGGCAGCATGAATTTCAGTTAATCAATATTCATTTAAAACTGGACACCCACATGTAAGCATACTTTCTCCCTGGCAATGAGTAAAAAGGCTAAACAATCAATCCACATTTGTATTTAAACTCCCCAACTGTATATTCAAAATCCTGCGCATAAGGCAAAAGTGAAGTTTTGAATAAGGCAACACGTGATTTCTGTTATGTTGTTATTAATAATTAATGATTCACTTAATAACACAGTAGGAGTTTGATCCAAAGCCCATTGAAGTCAATGGAAATCTTTCCAGGGTGCTCAGTGGACATTGGAACAGACACTAAGTGCACACTTTGTTATTTCATGTGTCTTTAGCTTGGAATAGGCCATCGTGATTGGAAGGTTTAGGGCACTGGTTCTCAAACTTTTGTACTGGTGACCCCTTTCTCATAGTGCGACCTCCCCCTTATGAATTAAAAACACTTTTAAATATATTTAACACCATTATAAATGCTGAAGGCAAAGCGGGGCTTGGGGTGGAGGCTGACAGCTCACGACCCCCCGTGTAATAACCTCCCGACCCCCAGTTTGAGAACCCCTGGCCTATGGTGTATTCTATATAATACAGAATGGGTCAACCATTGTCCTGGTGTAAGAAGGTGAAATTCCATTGACTTAGAATAGCATCCCCTTACACAAGGGTTTGTTATGTACATTGTATAATACATATATTTATTAGAGATGATCCCTATGATATGTAGATTGTATATACTATTTATGACCTTCATATGTCATATCACACATTGTATAATCTCTCCTCATTATGTAAAAGGCTGATGTGTAAATGGCTCATGAAAAGATACAGGATACACACACAGCATTTCAGCTAGTTTAAAACTTTCCGTGCCCTTTTACTGGCTGCTGTTAACATCTCAAAGCCAGCTTCTGCAAAGTCACGCGAAGGGTCACCTAGGACACTGCACCATGGAGACCATAGAGCAAATATTGTTGTTAGTATTATTACTTTTTTTGTCTCCCTAATTAACAAGTTGGGCCTTTTCCAGCTCTTTATGTCTAGATGATACGGGTTGTTTCCATTGGGTTTAGGCAGACAGTCTTACTTTAAGAACCCTATTGATCAGATGCCATCCTCACGTGGTTAAAGTGCTCCTCTTGGGGAACTCTCTCGTGTTTTAAGTGCACACAGTTACTCTCATGACTGGCTTGTAAACAGGTTTTAATGGGGCTATTAGTGTAAAAGGACAGGAAACTTTCAAAAACAGCCTTTTAAATATTCATGAAGATGTTTAATCTGGTGCTTAATCACCACTGTTTGCACATAGCTAAGAGGGAGGGGAGCTGACAGCACTGCTTCACTATTAGCTATTGACGGGGCATTAATAAACGCTTTTAGACCTATGATTAATGTTGAAATGACAGCTGATTTTTAACAAAACAAACCCCTCTTTTGCAAAAGCTTAGCCCTGCAAGACAACATACTCTTTCTCCAGGAGGCATAAGAAAGTGAAAGTCCTTCGCTACAACGATACAATTACTATTGGGCTATTTATCTATACAAGATGCGGGCCAAATGCTGCTCCTATTAACACTGAGTAATCATTGAGGAAATAGGATTTGGTTTATTTTTTTACTGAGTTACTCACAGGAACCAATGGAGTGACCCCGGACCAGTTTTATCCTGATGTAAAAGAGCTCATCATTTGACTCTGAGAGTGAGAATCTCAGGCCCAGAGCTTCAAAGGGATCTAGTGCCTAACTCCTATTGGAATCAGTGGGAGTGATGTGCCTAAATACCTTTCAGGATCTGGGCCTCAGTGCCAGCCTCCTATTCTGCAACTTCGCACTGAGCGTTAATTGCATCAGCTTTTTTTCCCCTCATCTGCAATTAATTGTGGATGCATCTGATATTTAAGTGCCATGCCTGGGGCCCAATCTGCAAACCTTACTCACGTGAGTACTCCCAATGACTTTGGTGGAACTACTCGAGTGATTAAGATTTGGCAGGGTCAGGCTACTGATTTGGCCCCCTAAAGAGTAGGCTTTGTGTCTGCAAAAAAAAAAAAAAAGGAGACAAAGTCAAGTCAATACCAGGCACTAATATTTTCATAGGCTCATGAAAACTACATTAATGAACTAGCTTTAACCATCTTTCACCTCCCCACCAAAATATTTTCATACTTGGAGGCTATGGGCCAGATCCTCATCTCGTGTAAATTGATGTAACTTCACTGAAGTCAATAGAGTTAGATGATTTGCACTAGCTCAGGATCTGGCCCTGAATTCCCACCCTTATTATCCCATTGTGGCCGGGTATTGCAGTTCATGTAGTTTATATTAACATCATTCTCTGCTGTGATCCTCCACAGTAAGGGGTCATACAATCTCCTGTACCTAGGTGCAATAGGGGTGAGTTAAATACAGAATTTCAACCTTCATTCGGTACCCCTGACTGTCTGGATTTCATGCATTTTGTCGGGTTTAGTCATATTCTTAGTATTAATTTTAATACTTGAAAAAAATGGGGGTGGGGAGGAGAATCTTTTATGGGAAGTGACCGAGAGAGACTTCAGACAATTTTTAAAATGTATGTTATTTAACCCAATAGCTGCTAAGACGGTTTGAGCTGTTAAGACCCTTCTGAGCTGTTAAGACCTATTGCGGAAATCCATATATAGAGGCTTTTAAAAAAACCTGGTAGACCATAATAGTTCGTTCAGAGCTGTTACTGCCTCTTTTTTCAATGAGTACTTAAGGACTCTGAAATCTGTGGTTTAATTCATCTGCTGAGCATGTTCTCTAAGTTCAAGTGCAAAAAATCCTTAAGACAATTTCATTGAAAAAAAAATACCCAGAACGTATACCCAATAAAAACATTTCTGATGCAAACCTCTCATATATTTTTCATTAGATTCTCCCTCCAGATACATAGATGCACTAGTCCATGGAAATATTATTAGCCTGTAAAACTCCATTTAAAAACAAAAACAAGATCTAATTTCATTCTTTTACACCCAACACCTGAATGGAATGATCTGACAGCTATCATTTCAAATCATCAGTCTAAAATGTCTAATATTAGATATTGTCCAAAAAAACCCTATACAGGTAGGTCACCTTCAACTTCCCAGAAAAGTGATTAAAATAAAAAGCAATGTTAAGGTGAAGGTAAAATTCCATAGGGAAACCATGGAAAGAAATCCTTTACATTGGGTGTCCCCTTAGCACAATAGGTATCTATTTTCCTCAGGCACTAGACTTTAACAGGAGTTATTGGGAGAAATCTTGGCTCCATTTAAGGTCAATGGGAACTTTGCCACTGGGGCCATCATTTCACCCGTTATGTATGTGCACTGAGAAGACTGAAAACTTCTATAGTAGTGGTACTTAAAATTTTGCTCAGCTGCTTTTGGTCACTAAATAAGTATTTGCAATTAGTTTGCAGCATTCCAAGTATTTCTATAGTAAATATAAGGAAGTACCAGGGAATACTGAAAGTAGTGAAGTCACTATTAATTTATCGTAGCAACTTTTTCATTGCCACCATTTTATATCCGGATCACTTGAGGACAATTTCAGAACAGGGCTAGTAGACCCTCACTAGAACTTCAGCAATACGGGCAGTCATACCTCTCAGTCTGTCAAGATCTGAGTATGGGATACACTCTGAGATAAAGTGTGAAGGCCAAACTCCCATTGGTTTCAATGGAGCTAGGATCTTCACCCACAGGCTCACGCTGAAGGCACAGTAAAAAGCACAATCTTATTTAAACAACATGGGATTCCTTTCCTCAGCATAAATAACCCTGGAGCAGGTTCTCCACTACCTGAAGAAAACTTGAACAGGGGGAACTTGAACCTATACAAATTTCATCCCAGTGCATATCCTAATTTCTTCCACCAGGGTAGAGGAGTGACCATGTAAGAAACAAACAAAAAACACGGTAGTGATTGGGAGTGAAAATAGATGAGTTCTGTAGTTGTACTAAGATTGTAAACTCTTCCTGGCAGGGACCATGTTTTCTTATATGTTTGTACTGCACCTGGCACACTGGGGCCTTGATCCTGATTAAGGCCTAAGGTGTTACTGTAATTATAATAATTAATAACTTTTAAACTGTTCATTTCAAGGGATTCAAATAATAGCCCATAGATTGGGTAACAAAAGTAGCAATTATCTCTTTTACTGAACATAGCCAATGATATGGTAATTTCAGTGATCTAACTAGTCTCAAGTCAAAAGCATTCAATTTAATGTCTCAGTCCTTCTCCTGTTGAAGTCAATGGTGTTTTACATCCGGTCGTAAATTATATGCTTTAGAATATTTTCCCTGCTTTCTAGATTGCTATGTGTTAGTAATTCATAGACTATGTATACACAGGATAATTATGTTTCATCTTTTGCCTGTGTTTACTCAATTTACTGAGGTGATTAATACCTTCCATCAAAAGATCTCAAAGCATTTACATTAATTACATGAGCCTGGCAAGACTATTAGTTTTTTCAGGCGTGGACCTGGCTTCATGGCCGTCAGTAAATAGAGCTGGTTGAAATTTCTCAAACAACAAGGTTTTATGTTGAAAAATAACTTTATTTTCAAAACAGTTATGTTTGCAAAACACCACTGACTTTTAAAAAATAATCACACATTTTTTTTCAAAACCTATTTTATTGAAAATGTGACTGACATTTCTCATTTGCTGAAACTGAAATAAAAAAACACCGTCTGGCTTTTGGTAAATGAAAACAATTCAATAATAATTTGATAGATATTTCAATAATAAATGTTGCAAAAACTCTCAAGAGAAGTGAGTCCAATTCAAAATCTGTGGAACAGAGACAACTTCAACATTTAAAAACAATTTTTGTGTGTGTAAAAGAGATTTTTTGACCAGTTCTGACTATAACTCACAGAGGCCAAAATTTTCAACGGTAGATTGAAAATGAGTATACATTGCTACCAGATCAGAATGGTAGCGCTTTACATCCACTGTGCACAGCTGTAAATGACTGTATAAAGCACAGGTCAGTGAAAAATCAGCATATTTACAATTGTAAAACAAAAAATGGAATGCTCCCGTGGGCATTGACACATGGTGTTGATGCCTAAGGACAATGCGCCTGATTCTCCTTTGTTAATATTTTACATCAGTTTAATTCCAGTTTTAGTGGAGTTATTCCTGACTGAGCCCAGTGTAACTTACAGCAGAATCAGGCTAGTTGATCCAACTGGGTTTATTGTCACATACAAAGGGGTGAAAACCTGGCCCCATTGTAGTCAATGGCAAAACTCCCATTGGCTTCAATGGGGCCAAGATTTCATCCCCTTTATTTTGCTAGGAAGGAAAAAATTAAGAAAAAGCTTGGAAAGAAGGAATTTTTTGGTGAACAAAATAATCTAGATTGAATCTGCACTGTATGCCCCTTGCTCTCACACTGACATAGGTAATGGTGGAATACTCATATGGAAATTACCCAAAGAGTAGAGCCCTTCTGGGAAGATCCCTAAATGGATTTTTTATTTGCAACCCTCAAATACAATCCTAAGAGCCTATTCTTTCCATAGGAGTTGTGTATTAATGTGTTCCATCTGAGGAGCCTACATTAACAACTCTTATGCTCTTGTATTAAGCATTATGTCTCATCTTTAAAGTCAGATTAATGGAGATTAGTGGTACCACTTAAGAGTTTAAACATCACACTGACCCAAATTGTTTGTACAGCTACAATGTACAATGTGCAAGGAACAGCCCAGCCAGGGGTCTTACCGTCTGGAAAGTGATTTCATTAATTGTTTGATAGAAGAAAGCTTGTGTGACTTGCTGACCTAATCCGTATGTTGTGCTCCCATATTTCTCATACATTTCACATCCCTTGTGGAGCAAGTCTGATTATCCATCTACATAAGTATCCATTTAGTAATCAAAGATCATTTTTCTCTTTCTCCATGTGGCTCTTCTGATTGTGTAACCCCCATGCTGTATATTGCAACATTTGACTTTGTTTGGCCCAAAGAAAGGGAGAGAAACAATGAGAGGACAGGACATGGATTTTAGCTGGATACAGGCAGAGGGCCAGGGCAGGGCAACTCAGCTAGAAGGGCCTAGAAACATCCAGAACTAGGCTGTGGCAGTTACTAGACATGCTTGGTAGCCGTATAGGAAGTTTTCATTGTGGTCAAGTTGCCTGGAAGGTCACACCCAGTCACCCTTTGAGGGCTGAGCCAATCAGATTGTGTATGTGTGTTGGGGGAGGTTCTAAGTATAGGCGTCACAGAAAGCTCTGGGGATTTAGAGGTTGATCATGCAGGACTAGGCTCTTTGGATACAGGTGAGCGCTATTGCAGCTGTATTTACTATGGTAGCCCTCCATTATGAGTGTTTGGTCCACCATGGTGTGTTTTATAGACCTAGAGGGAGAGCAGGGAGGGAAACATTTGTCACCCCAAGAAGCTACAGAGCCTGCAGAATTTACATTAAGCTATCACCTAACTGCTTTACAGTGGGATTCTGTCTCAGTCAAAGAGCGAACGGGGCAGTGCTTAGTGTGGTGAGGGATTGTAACGAATACCTGACTTAGCTGGGTTTGTGGGGGAAAGATGGTGCCCTGTCAGTGAGAACCTCAGAGAGACCCAGGGAACGCATATTTTATGTGTTGACCCCGACACCTGTACCACTTTCGATACAGGCTACAGATTTCTTTCACCAGCAGCTGAGGACTAGTCAGCACTTGACCCAAGGGCTGGAATGCTGCTAGCTATGGAGATTCCCAGACTTTGCTGACAGGGTTCTCCAGTGTTTAAAAGGACTGAGATGATGCTTCCCTCCCCTCCCCTCCCTTCCCCTCCCATGCTCCAAAAAGTCCAGGTGACACACCCTCTGTACTATGGCCACACTGTTATGACTGTGAAATCATCTCAGAGAGAAGATCAGAGGGGAATGTGTTTTGATAGGTGTGCTAAGCATAGAAGTGTAAATATTATGTTGAAACCTTATATTTGAATATATGTAATAGTAAAGTGGGAAAGTCTGTATGAGGAGCAGTAGATTTACTGTCTAATAGCTTTTTGTTTAAAAGTTATTCATAGTATTCCAAACACTCTTGACAATGTTTTCTGTGTGCATTAAATGTTTGTTTTACTAAGAAGCTGTGTAGTACTCCTCCCTCTCCACAGTTGACTGGGAACTATTAGCATCTATTTGTGAGGGTTTTACATGCAATAGTCCTGAAGTTTAACTCAGTGTAAAGACACAACTCTTCCCTCTGCTTCAGTTAAGCTGAGTTGTAGGAGAAGGAGCGTGTAATAGTTAGACGTTATTTGCCTCTGCATTCCCCTACCCCACTACACTTGCATTCCACTAGCTGGAATGGTTTTATTAAACGTTTCTTATCCATCAGAGGCCTGCTCCTGCTCCCACTGAAGCCAGTCTGAGTAGGATCCAGCCCTACAAGAATACAAATAATAGGTCTGGCCAAAACCCAAGAACTCCATTTTGCAAAAAAAAGTTGAGGTTTTGAAATTTTGGGTTTTTTTGTTCTGCAGTGGAACGGAAATGATGTTTTGAAATCTTTCATGACAAAAAGGTCTGTGGTAGTCCCACTCCAGAACACCCAGTGCACTCACCTGGAAGGTCTGAGAGCCATGCACTAGTTCCTTCTCTGACCGATTCAGAGAAGGCACTTGAACCTTGGTCTTCCACATTCCAGCTGTCTGTCCTAACTACTGAGTAGCGAGGCAGAGTGCTTGCTGGTCCAATGAATGCTTAATTAGTTACACAAAATGGAATGTTTCTGATGGGAAAGATGGAGACTGACTCTACAGCCCAATGGGTAGAGCACTCATCTGGGATGTGAGAAACCCATGTTGGAGTTTTTATTCTGAATCGGATAAAGCAAGGACTTGAACCTGGGTCTCCTATATTCCAGGTCAAAGCCTTAATCACTGTGCTATTGAATATTCTACGAGGGTTTCACTCTGTTTGGTTTTGACCAGAAATTCCATCTTGATAGCTCAAAGAAACTTGCATCATAAGCGATCTGTTTCTGCACAATGTTTGGTTTTAACAAACCAGCATTTTCTGATGAGAAAGGTTGAGTTGAAAAGTTCCTGACCAATTCTACAATTAAATCTATAGCAAAAGCACTGCACTGTATTAAAATGGCTGGTTTTAATTATTGGAATGAGTCATCTTGAAATAAGCAGTGGAATGCCGCAGAACAAACCGACAGAAGTTAAGTGGTGATTAAAATAAAATAAAAATCTCCCTCATTCAGGTTTATTTTTTGGTGAAATAATTTTTTAAACAGACTATTACATTTGCCCTGACACCAAGACCAAGGTCAAGTTAGGTATGTACTGCACGTTGCAAGAAAGCATTCAGTTGTTTGGATTTTGTCTTGTTACAGTAGAAGACAGACACACACACAATTTCCTGAACGTTACAGATAGCTGACTTCTGTGGGAATCTCTCCACTGACTTCACTGGGTTTTGGATCTGGCTCTAAGGGGGGTGCTTCCTCTCCTTCTCTGCAGTAGCAGCCCCTTGGCTGGTTGCGCTTCTCTGTTTCCAGCAGCTCCTACAGGCTTCCACGTGTAGAAGCAGCTGGAAACAAGGAGAAGAGCCAGCACCTCTCTGCAGACAACCAGCAAGTGTCTGGGAACCACCACTTACCGGGGGACTACAGTTTGGGGAATACTGCTGCATCCAGCTAAAGTGACAAGGAGTCAGGTCTAGGAGCCGAACCCTCACCCCTACGTTTATAAAAATTGCCGTAAAGTAACTGCAAGTTGCTTTTCTGGCTCATCTGAAGGACAGTGTATTTCCAGCAGCAGCTTGTTTCCATCCTCCCCATAGCATGGTAGGGAATGCATTGGTTCAGTACTGACTCAGCAAGGGGAGAACCATCTACTAAATCACTAGCTTCACTTCTTGCAACACCTGGGTTTCTCCCTGGAGGTTTCTCATCCAAATACTGACCCATCCTGACCCTGTTCAGCTATTGAGAGCTGACAAGATCACAGCCTGAGGTGGTATGGCTGAATTTACATGTGCTTAACAAATTGCCTGTTCACTCAATTACATTTTATTTAATCATCTGTAATCATATAAATTATGCCTGATGGTAGTAAATGTTCATGTCGGTTCCTAATTACAGATTGATTAATTGTCTGTGGTGATCTGTATTACTTATATAAGAATATATGAAAATGATGATAAATTATAATCAGTGTGCGGCTTTCCATAGCAATATCCCATTTCAAACATAGCCCTACCTGGGGAAAACTTTGTTCTCTTTGATATTCATGCTCACTGCACCAAAGATGTTCTGCATTACCTCATACCCAAATTGGAGAACACCGTTGTTCAAAAACATATGGGGAAAAAAGAAAGTAGATTGTTTTGTGACTCATGTGATGCTCTGTGCTTATAAGGGACTCTGGAAAGATTTCTAAGCACCAGGAATTTGCCTGTGGTTTTTTGCTCCATTAAATACCAATTTTGATTGATCACCAGTTCAGGTTTCAGTGAACTGTGAGAGTCGGGAAACTGGCAAACATTCTGTGATGATATGATTTTGACAAAGCAGGCTTTCTTGTTTGGATACTTTCATCAAGTTGCAGGTCTCTTCCAAGGAACCCCCTATGACTTACTCCATTGTGATGGGACTAATGTCATAGCAACTGCTTACAGTTTAGAAGCCTGACAGGGAAAAGCCAGACTTGTCTCTATTAATCAATAGCCATTTTGAGTGGATAGCTTATGTTCTTATGGGGAAACGTTGGGTTGAAGAGTCATCTTGAAAGGAACTGGGGATCTTTGGGGAGATAGTAGGTAGCCTTATACTTTCCGAGTTCATTACAAACCAAACTCCAGGTCTGAACATCAGCAAATTTGGTGGTACTGTCTGTACTCAGATGCAGATCTGCATTTTGTAAACAACCTCTGTTTTCATGCTGGGCTGAACCAAAATTCTGCATCTGAACACACCTCAACTTGAGAATGGTTGAAATCCAGATCCTAAATTTGCCTCTCTATTCAAAATGGGTTGTCACTATTTTTTGGTGTCACAACCAATTCCTATGGTGTTAGAGACCCCTGAGTCTGGAAAGGGTCAGATGAGCTGAGCCTTGTTTGGCTTCTCCAGTATTCATTCATGGTTACATGGGTTCACCTGGGGCTTGCTGTTTCTTTGGGGAACAAGCTGTGAGACTAGAGGCCACAATGACCATGCTTCCTGCCTTGCCCTGTGTGATTTTTATCTAGGAAGCATAGTTCAGACTCATAGCTGCATTGCTGTTCACTGCAAATCCAAACTCCCTGCTGCTGATGCAGACTAGCTGATGGATCTTAAAGGTCTTCTTCCTTTGGAAAAGCTACTTGCAAAATCAGAGAAAAAGCCGAGGAATGTCACATAACTTCAATACAAACCACTTGCTTAGCCAATGGATTCCGGGCCAAATTCTGTCTTCATTTACACGTGTGCAAGCGCACAGACAAAGGTGTAACCGACAGCAGAAGGTCTAGGCTCCATTCCAGTTCCACCACAGTCTTTCTGTGTGACCTTGAGCAAACTGCTTAGGATAAGAAACTTGCAGCGCAGCAGGAAGAGGAGCTAAGGTGGCTTTGAATCACCTTTGTGCCATCCCGGGTCTGGGCTGCTGTGGAGGGCAATGAGGTCCTCGGAGTAACTTAGCCGTGGAGGGCTACCCAAGTTTCAGCAGCCTGTTCCCAGCTATCTACAGACAGCAGTGCTTCCTGGAATCCCTGTGAAGCTACGCACTGCAGCCCTTCCTCCTTCTGCCTCTGAGATGCCCCTCCTGCCTTTGGTCCGGGCCCTGGTACATCTGCTATACCTGGGACTTGTGGAAGAGGTCTCATAGGGCAGTACAAGCTGCCTTGAACAAAGTTTGTGCCAAGTTTCTTCCCAGCCAGATATAGACCTTCAGCGCTGCTGCAGGACTGTAAAAGGGCTGTCCTGGAGGGGAGAATCCCTCCCTTAATCTCTCTGGGCCACTGTTCTCCATCTGTGAAATGCAGATAATAATGCTTCCTTTCTGTCTTGTCTTGTCTTCCCACAGTGGCTTGCTAGAATCTCTGCATTTCCATTCAGAGAAGCATGTTTCTACTGTATCTCGTTTTCGTTTTGTTTTGTAACTGGAGCCAAGATTTTTTTTTTTCAAAAATAGTTGCTTACAGTTAGACATCTAAGACGTTGGATGTATTTAGACATCTAAGTAAGAGGCCTGATTTTCAATGGAGTTGTTGGGTGCTCAGGACATTTGAAAATTGGGCCACTTATTTAGATGCCGAGGTAAAGATTTCCGAAAGTATTTAGGTGCCTCCTAAAGATGCAGATAGTCTCCTAGTGGGGTTTTCAAAAGTGCTCTGGTAGATTTCCATGGGAATTAGGCACCTAATCGGCTTAGGCACTTTTGAAAACCCTGCTAGGCCCCTATGTGTATCTTTAGGCACCTAAATACCTTTGTAAATCTGACTACTTATTTTGAAAATGTTGGCCTGGATGACTTCCTCAAGTATTTAATAGTCCATTTGATGTCTATAATTACCCCTTTCTCTTGGTATAGCTTGGAAATGGGTCCCACATTCCACTGAGCACTTCCATTTCATTCTCTACTGTGCTGATTACTTTTTCATAAGATGCATTTTGAGTTTGATCTGGGATCCGTTCCCTTTCAGATGTGCTCTTTATATCCTTTCAGTGTCCAAGGCCTTGGCATACAGTTCCTTACATATTGTTTATCCAATTTTATTGAGTAGCTTGCCAGGATCCAAAGAGCTGAAGAAGCAGGAATACTTTCTTTTGTCAGGTTGTTCTTGTAGTTCTGTAATAGAAGACACAACAAATAAATATTAAGAGCTTCTCCCACTATTTTAAATTAAATAATTTGAAATCCATCATTTCTAGCTACTGAAAACAATTACTGTGCCTTCTCTTCTTACTGACCTCTTACATACTAGAATCATATTCTCCAGTGTCTTCTTTTCCAGTCTCTCCATACTTATTTCCTTTAATCTGCCATCATAGTTCTGCCTTTTTATGACAAACTTTGTGCATGGAATGCCCTCTCCATCCCAGTTTACAAACTCGCCACCCTCTCTTCATTCAAGTCACTCCTAAAATCTCGCTTCTTTTCTGATGCCACAAGAAGTGACATAGGGATGTATTAATTTTTAGATATATTTTTATAAATATATTTTAATGTGTCTTGTAAAGCACCCTCCCGGATCAATCTGTCCATAGAAGGTTCAAAACTATATGCAGAATTCCAGCTGTTATCTAACCAATGCTGTGTAAAGGACAAAGGGTAGTATTTTGAAAACTGTCAATGGGGCTTAGGCTCTTGCATGCCGAAGGCCTGGTCTACACTGGGGGGAGGGAGGGAATCGATCTAAGTTACGCAACTTCAGCTACATGAATAACGTAGCTGAAGTAGACATACTTAGATCTACTTACCGTGGTGTCTTCGCTGCAGTAAGTCGACTGTTGACGCTTCCCCGTTGACTCCGCCTGCGCCTCTTGCTCCGGTAGATTACTGGAGTTGACAGAAGAGCGGTTGGCGGTCGATTTATCACGTCTTCAGTAAATCGACCCCTGCTGGATTGATTGCTCTGGAGGTAAGTGTAGACATGCCCTAAATGACTTTTGAAAGTGAGACTTAGGCCATGTCTATGCTACAAAATTATGTTGATCTAACTTATGTCTGCATACAGCCACTGCAGTTATTAAATCTCGTGTGTGTGTGTGTGTGTGTGCACGCACACTTGGCTCCTTGTGTCAGTAGTGCGTGTCCTCACCAGGAGCACTTGTATCAATTGTATTGTCAGTGGGGGGAATTGGGCGACAGATGCCGAAGGCCAGACATAGTCAACATAAGCAACACAATGTGTACGCTGACACTGTGTCAACCTAATTACATTGACCGTGAATCTACGGTGCTCAGGGGGGCTGGTGTTGCTAAATCAGAGTAGAGAGGGACTTACGTTGGTGAGAGCCAAATTTAAATGAAGACACTTTCAGAGCTAGGTCAATGCAAAGCAGCTTATGTTGACCAGACCATAGGCTCCTAAGTCACATAGGCACTTTTGAAAATTTTAGCCAGGAACTGCTTCCTTTATTTGATATGAGGCACTCAGCACCTTGCAGAACTGGGTAAAGGGAAACTCAACAACATAAACCTGATTTGTGAAATCGCCCATCTCGATCTGCTGTATTCAACAATAAGGATTACAGGAGATCAAGTTAGACTTGACAATAGTATGATATTCCTATTTTCTGGCAGATATTCTGGTCATATGACCAAATAGATAATATGTCTAGCAGCCACCAATCATTCTAAGCATCTTGAACACCTGCCTCGACAATATAATGGAACTTGTTTGTATTATACCAAAAAAAGAGAGTGAGAGGTTTTGAAAATCTAGATTACAATAAGCACATGGTCTTTAGAACTGTGGAGTTTATATAATTGTATCATACCTCCCCCAGCGAAGGAGGGGTTAATTCATCTGATAACCCTCTTGCCTTTTAATTAGTTACTAGCTTGTAAAATCTCATTGGCATCATTCTACTCCTCCCCTTCCAGGATCTTAGATACACTTACTTGTGCTGATCCTCCCTAGTGTCTTGGATAATGTGGCTTTCATGATGCATTCCTTTCCCCATCTGCTCTGACAATAGAAAAGAAAGATTGAACCCTTAGGGCTGAATTCTGACTTTTTTTTTTCCTACTGACTCATGTGTCCCTTCTTTCCCGCCCCCCGTGGCAGATATTATGTTTGTTTCAGTAGTTGTGCACGCTGTATGATTTTCTCTTGATCAGACCCACCCTGATTGCCCACTCCCCATGCTGAAAACATGATGGGGAGGGGTATGCTGAAACGGATAGAGGACTTGGACAGGAGCATTAATTACATGATCATGATTATTTCATTTTCTTGATTGAATTCTAATGTCAACGATGTTCTGCCAAAAAAGAGACAGCTTTTCTTGGTGGCTGGAGCTTGGAAAATTCTTAGATTCATGGGAAAGGAAAAGGAAAAGGAAAACAACCTCAGAACAAATCCATTCATGGTGTGAGACTTATCAGGGCTACTGGCCTTAAGATTTGTGATGCCCCAAGGTGCTGGAGGGGAAAATCGGACAATGAGATGGAGTCCCACTCTGATCCTTCTCTCAAAGAAGGTGATAGGACTAGCCCAAAGGGCTGAAAGGCTCACAAACGCAAGGCTCTCTCAATGGCTTCTTGCTTTGCTTGTGCTCAAGGTAGTTAGTAATTTTGGCTAACATCATCGACTGGGCATCCAGTCTCCTGTCTTAAGGCCGCATATTAAATGATCCCCAAAGATTATTAGTATAATTTGTTCAATTTTTTGTTTAAAATCAACTGAGTAACAGGCTATGGGCAATTCCTGGGGGCAGGTCTGTCTGTCTAGACTGAGACCTATAGCTCTATCTAGGGTTATAGCCGTCCTTCTATTTTGCATGGCATGTGTAGAAGGCTGGGGAGATGTGCCCAAATTGCATCATTCCCCTCTTCTTCAGGTCCCCGGGATGCCTTCTTGGGGCTCTGCAGGGATTTTGGAGGGTGAAGCTAGGCAGGATTGGGAGAAGAATCTGAGGATGGTCTATCAGCTATCACCCCCTTCAAACCTGTAGAAATTCTCTTGGGATTTTACCAGGGATATTAATGTTGCTCCTTAAACATTCCTTGTCGCTGTGTCTTCTACCTGCCACACGAGAGGGAGAAGCCCAGGAATTGCCAGGTGACCATTGACAGCATGGCTGCCCCGGGAGCTTAGTGGACACAGAAGTTAGTGCAGCGGGGCCCCCTGGATTTCACACCCAGATCCACGTAGGTCCAAGGACATCCATAGAGTTAAACGGCCACATGCCTCTCTCCTCGTTTGTGACAGTTAGACACACCTAGATTTCTACCCAGAAAGAAATTCTGGCTAAAACTTTAGAATTGCTTTGTAATTCAAAGATGTACAAAGGATTTATTATGGGGATTTTTTTTTTGGTGGCTTCTACATGGAAAGCAACTGCTATTCTCTCCACTGGGCCCTACAAAAATTAATGGCCTTTTTGAGAAAGCACTTGGAACTCAGTCCAAGAAACCATTATCTAAGGCAGTGGATGATTCTTGCTGTGCCTCTCTGTTACCCTTGTTGAAACAGAAAACTGTGTTATCTTCTTGGCTCTGCTACTGACTTGGCATGCGCTCTTGTCAAATCACTTAACTGCTCTGTGCCTCAGTTTCTCCCCTTCTGTAAAGTTGGTATAACACCTACCACACTGGAGTGTTGTGATGCTTAATTAAATAACACCTGTAAAAGTGCCTGGGTATCTTTGAATGGAGCAGGGGTCCGCAAACTTTCAGAAGTGTTGTGCCGAGTCTTCATTTATTCACTCTAATTTAAGGTTTCACGTGCCAGTAATACATTTTAATGTTTTTAGAAGGTCTCTTTCTAGAAGTCTATAATATATAACTAAACTATTGTTGTATGTAAAGTAAATAAGGTTTTTAAAATGTTTAAGAAGCTTCATTTAAAATTAAATTAAAATGCAGAGCCCCCCGGACCGGTGGCCAGGACCCAGGCAGTGTGAGTGCCACTGAAAATCAGC
Source organism: Chrysemys picta bellii (assembly GCF_011386835.1). Taxonomy (NCBI): domain Eukaryota; kingdom Metazoa; phylum Chordata; order Testudines; family Emydidae; genus Chrysemys; species Chrysemys picta. The sequence continues at coordinate 13,775,504 of NC_088796.1, forward strand.
TCGCGTGCCGCCTTTGGCACGTGTGCCATAGGTTGCCTACCCCTGGTATGGAGCATGCCATAAAAGTCTGTAAAGTGTTGTTAATATGATGATTCATGTTGTTTCTAAGTGGAAACAAATGGCTCAAAGGGAAAAAGTGATAGGATTGTAGGGATAACATGAACCCAGGAGACACGAATGATGCATTTTCTTTTTGTTTAAATCTTTAGTGGTTTTTTTAACAAACTTGTTCTATTCAGACTTGATTGTAAACTGCCTTTTTGTGCTATGTTTGTACAGCACCTTGCACAGTGGGGTCGTGGACCATGACTGGGGCTCCTAGACATCCCTACAATACATGAAGTTAATAATAATAATAATAAACTCTTAGGGATGGGAGAAGGAGGTTCTGTGCCTGGAACTTTTGGTGTTGGGCTGTGGTAGCTGATTTTGCCAGTTTATGGAATTCCCATCTATCCATCTTACCTTTCAATTATATGGAAGAAACCAAAACAAACTCAAAGAACGCTAAAGCTACCCCCTTGCAATACATCCCATTGGCTTGCTGATAGGATCCACTTCTAGCTTAACCAGCTTCTTTTACAAGTTGGACAGCATCAAACCATTGCTTTTTGACCACATCTAATGCTTTCCATGAATAAAGCAGGAAAACTCTCCCCAGCAGCTCAGTAGCCGTTTCCATAACCAACGGTTTAAATCATTCTAATTGTTTTTACAAAACTAATCTGTGCGGGCAGATAAATAGATAAAGTATGTTGGTGCTTTTCAAAAATGCCGTAGATACGTTGCTGATGCTTTTCTATCAGTTAATTTTCATAAAAGGTCATTAACGATGTGCGCACTGAACCAGAGGCCCTGGATTAGAGAGCGAAAGTATCTCTGAGTGAATGACGAGCAATGCTCAGGGGTCAGCACATTACAAAATGATTCTCTTTAATTATTTACATCCCTCTATCTATTGTATAGCAGGCTTTGGACCCGCTGCAAGCAATTTCTGCCTCCCTTTTACTAATCTGAAGGTCCTGTTTTGTTGCCCAGGAACCAAATTAATTTAAATAAAGCTTGTCTAAAACAATAACTTCTTCCTACTTCTTTTGATCAAAAAAGTTCTGTACAAAACCAATGCAGTCTTTCTGTATTAGAGCAATTCTATATGACCTTGAATAGAAAGAGTTCTACAAGATATAAGTAAATCCTGGTGGATACCTTCTATTAATGTCCTTTGAGTACAGATCACATACTTTGCCATAAAGATGTAGGTAGAGCAAAATTGTCAACTGCATTATCAGCATCAGCAATGAAATAGTTCAAATCTCTGCTTTATCCCCAAAACTTTCCACTCACTGCATCTGCAGTAACTTATAGCATTAAAGGCCAGTTGGCATTAACTTATAAGACTCCATTATCTGGGGTTATTGTCTTGGCTGTTTAAGTACTTAAAATACGTTTTGTCAGTGTGATGTTGATGCTAATTGCTGTTGGAATACCTGTAGGATAAGCTGGATACACCAACCACCACGTTCGTACTGATATATGCTAGTCGGGTCCTGGTGTAAAATACAATATGGACTCAGTTGCTGTTGGATTCTTTCATCTAATTAAAAAAAAGGCACTAAATTAGCTAGAAGGATAATGATTAGGGTAAAAAAATACATGTTTCATAGTGGGTTCAATTTTTTTTTGGCCATTATTGGCATAATTTTGGTGACTTTTTTAAACAGAAGGTAATTGGAATTGTTGACAAGAGAGGTTTTATTACATAAATAACAGTAGAGAAAGCATCAGAGAGAAAAGATAAGAAAATAAAGCAACGTTGAGGCATTATGAGTTATGGGTTACTGCAAGGATACAGAAGAAAACTAATGAAATAAATTGTGAGTAACGTTGAATATATATATATATATATATATAGAGAGAGAGAGTGTGTCTGTGTGTGTGTGTGTGTGTGTGTGTGTGTAAAGAAAATTAAACCAAGAAAGATCCTGTATAGAAACTTTGTGACTGAAGCCAGTATATATATTTCACCATCACTATAGCTGCATAAAGAAATACCTGCTCCAGTAAGACATAATTTTAAATACTGAAAATGTTGCTAGATTTTTTAAGCAGTCTGGTTTGCTCAGTGATGCAAGTGCTATTAATAATATTAACAAGCTATATGCACTCATGATTTGGAGATAAACCTTCAATAATACATAACTTTTGCATTTAATACAATGGACTCCAAAAATACTTAAACTTCATGCAATAAGGCTTTTCAACGATACTGCAGGAAATTGCCATATCTGTCACATTTATACCTGCCATCTTCTGAAGAACTCTCGTATCAACTGCCTCCAGACTTCTGATGTCTGTTTCATTCAATGCAGCTGCTTCCAGGTCATAGAATAAAACTGTTAATACATTGGTTTGATACATTTTTAGTAACGTTTTTATCAGTCCATCAATTTCTGTGCAGCACTTTTAGCTAAAGCACATCTCCTTTTTACCTCATTCTTGATGGAAACATTGTCATGGATCAAGATTCCTAAGTACACATGCACCATTACTAATACTTCTTAATATGTTTGATTTCCCCCCACCCCTTCCTGGTTTTCAAACAATCAGATACAAATCTGTGTCAAAATAGCAATAAGGACACATCTTAAACCTACGATAGAAGAGGAAGGAAACTTGGAGAATATGTGGCCAGTATATACTTTAAACATCCCCAATCATCATCTTATCTCCATCATTAACCTTAAGCATCCATTTTCTCCTGTTGATGTCCAACTGCTCATATCCTTCTGCATTTTTAATGACTCCTCCATCCATCCTCAGTCACTCTTGACACGCTTCCTTCTGTTAAATATCTCAAGCACCAAGGTGTTTCTCCTGGGGGAGGAGGAGCATCCTCAAACACAAACCTACCACCTCTGAGACAAGAAGTGAGAGAGAACTCCCATATGCCTCTGTTGTTTGTACTTTGGCATCATTCTTGATCAATGAACTCTCCTCTTTCCACTCTCCTGTAAGTCTGCTTAACACTATCTTAGCCACATAGCTCATGGGCACCACGGCCTTGACTCTCTCCCCTCCGTACTGGAATCCTCATCCAGGCCTTCATCTCCTCTTACTTTGTCCACTTCAGTTCGCTCACCCCAGCAGTCTTCACCATGTCCCAGCTCACTAGACTCTAGGATGCACAGACAGTTGCTGCACAGATTCTCACAGGTACAAAGAAGCATGGTGACATCACCTGTTCTTCACATAATGTCAATTGCTCCCCATTCGCTTCAAGAACCTGTATAAAATTAATCTCATTTTGAAACCACTCATGGATTGGCTCCAGACTCCTTCATGGATCTTGTCTATTTCTACTGCTCTTCTTTGTTCCTGTGCTTATCTAGAGCTGTCTTATATGTTCTTTCAGAGTCTCAATGTTGGTATCAAAATCTCTGCAGTTCTTCCCAGATGAAACAGTCTTCCAGTATTCTCTACTTCATTTACTACATCTTTAAGTCAACAAATGAGTAGGGGGCACATTTTCAAAAGAGCTTACGTGACATAGGAGCACAATTCCCAATAGCTTTCAATGAGACTTGTGTTTGTAAGTCACTTAGGCCCAGATTTTTGAAGTATTCAGGGCTTGCTTCATTCAGCATTGAAATGACTGACTTAAACTCCTAAGGGCATGGCTACACTTACCGGGGATTGACGCTGTGGCGATCCAGGCACCGGGGGTCGATTTAGCAGCTCTAGAGAAGACCCACTAAATCAACCACAGATCGCTCTCCCATCGACTCTGGTACTCCACTGGAACGAGATGCATAAGGTTAGTCGACAGGAGAGTGCTTCCCTTAGACCCAGCGCAGTGTAGACACCACACTAAATTGACCTAAGCTATGTCAACTCCAGCTACATTATTCACGTAACTGGAGTTGCGTAACTTAGGTCAACTTACCCCCGTAATGTAGACATGGTCTTAGTCTCATTCTCAAAAGTGAATTAGGCCCAGAGCCTCAAAAATATTTAGGTGCCTAGCTCCCATTGAAATCAGTGGGAGTTAGATGGCACTTAGGAGCCTAAATCTCATTGACTTTCAGTGTAATTTAGGCTCTTACTGTCTCAGTCACTTCAGGACTTAGCTGTCTAAATCACTTACGCATTGCAAAATTGAGTGCAGCAATGCCTAAATACTGTACCTCTAAAAATCTGAGATTTAGGCCCTTTGGAAAATTCCACCCTATATTCTCAAATATTCAACTACATGTGAAAATTTCCCATTTGAATCTTTGTCAAGGGGTGATCAGGCAAAAACCAAAACTTTTTTTTGCCGATTAATCAAAGAACCACCAATGAAAAGAGCTTCTTATTTATTTCTCTAGGCATTTTATCCATATACTGTTAGAGTTATAGCTAAATGTATCTCTCATGTCAAGGATTGCATTGTGTGAAATAGCAAACATGGGGGGTCGGAGGGGGAGGGAACATAGTAGAATAGAACATAAGAACAATCATTCTGGGTCAGACCAAAGATCCATCTAGCCCAGTGACCTGTCTTCCAACAGTGGCCAATGACAGGTGCCCCAGAGGGAATGAACAGGTAATCATCAGTGATCCATCCCCTGTTGCTTATTCCCAGCTTCTGGCAAACAGAGGCTAGGGACACCATCCCTGCCCATCCTGGCTGATAGCCATTGATGGACCTATCCTCAGTGAAGTCCTCTAATTCTTATTTGAACCCTGTTATAGTCTTGGCCTTCACAACATCCTCTGGCAAAGAGTTCCACAGGTTGACTGTGCATTGTGTGAAGAAATCCTTCCTGTTTTTTTTTTTTTTTTTAAATCTGCTGCCTATTAATTTCATTTGGGGCTCCCTAGTTCTTGTGTTACGAGAAGGAGTAAATAACACTTCCTTATTTACTTTCTCCACACCAGTCATGATTTTATAGACCTCTATCATATCCCCCCCTTACCTGTCTCTTTTCCAAGCTGAAAAGTCCCAGTCTTCTTAATCTCTTCTCATATGGAAGCCGTTCCATACCCCTAATCCAGTGGTTCCCAAACTTGTTCTGTCGCTTGTGCAGGGAAAGCCCCTGGTGGGCCAGGCCGGTTTGTTTACCTGCCGCGTCCACAGGTTCAGCCGATCGCGGCTCCCAGTGGCCGCGGTTCGCTGCTCCAGGCCAATGGGAGCTGCTGGAAGTGGCGCGGGCCGATGGATGTACTGGCCGCTGCATCCAGCAGCTCCCATTGGCCTGGAGCAGCGAACCGCAGCCACTGGGAGCCGTGATCAGCCGAACCTGCGGATGCAGGTAAACAAACCGGCCCAGCCCAGCCCGCCAGGGCTTTCCCTGCACTAGCGGTGGAACAAGTTTGGGAACCACTGCCCTAATCATTTTTGTTGCCCTTTTCTGAACCTTTTCCAATTCCAATATATCTTTTTAGAGATGGGGCAACTACATCTGCACGCAGTATTCAAGTTGTGGGTGTACCATGGATTTATATACAGCCAATATGATATTTTGTGTCTTCTGATCTATTCCTTTCTTAATGATTCCCAACATTTGGTTCACTTTTTTGACTGCCGCTGCACATCGAGTGAGACTATCCACAATGACTCCAAGATCTCTTTCTTGAGTTGTAACAGCTAATTTAGACCCCGTCATTTTATATGTATAGTTGGGGTTATGTTTTCCTATGTGCATTACTTTGCATTTATCAACATTAAATGTATTGTGCGATTTTGTTGCCCCGTCACCCAGTTTTGAGAGATCCTTTTGTAGTTCTTTACAGTCTGTTCTGGACTTAACTATCTTGAGTAGTTTTGTATCATCTGCAAATTTTGCCATCTCACTGTTTACCCCTTTTTCCAGATCATTTATGAATATGTTGAATAGGACTGGTCCCAGTACAGACCCTTGGGGGACACAACTATTTACCTCTCTCCATTCTGAAAACTGACCATTTATTCCTACCCTTTGTTTCCTATCTTTTAACAAAGTACCAATCCATGAGAGGACCTTTTCTCTTATCCCATGACAGCTTACTTTGCTTAAGAGCCTTTGGTGATGGACCTTGTCAAAGGCTTTCTGAAAATCGAAGTACACTATATCCACTGGATCTCCCTTGTCCACATGCTTGTTGACCCCCTCAAGGATTCTAGTAGATTGGTGAGGCATGATTTCCCTTTACAAAAACCATGTTGACTCTTCCCCCAACAAATTATGTTCATCTATGTGTCTAACAATTTTGTTCTTTACTATAGTTTCACCCAGTTTGCCCGGTACTGAAGTCAGGCTTACCGGCCTGTAATTGCCGGGATCACCTCTGGAGCCCTTTTTAAAAATTGGCATCACATTAGCTATCCTCCAGTCATTTGGTGCAGAAGCTGATTTAAATGATAGGTTACAGACTACAGTTAGTAGTCCTGCAATTTCACATTTGAGTTCCTTCAGAACTCTTGGGTGAATACCATGTGGACCTGGTGATTTATTACTGTTTAGTTTATCAGTTTGTTCCAAAACCTCCTCTAATGACACCTCAATCTGGGACAGTTCCTCAGATGTCACCTAAAAAGAATGGCTCAGGTTTGGGAATCGCCCTCATATCCTCAGCCGTGAAGACCGATGCAAATAATTCATTTAGTTTCTCTGCAATGGCCTTATTGTCCTTGAGTGCTCCTTTATTATCTTGATCGTCCAGTGGCCCCACTGGTTGTTTAGCAGGTTGCTGCTTCTGATATACTTAAATTTTTTTTGCTATAACTTTTTGAGTTTTTGGCTAGCTGTTCTTCAAATTCTTTTTTGGCCTTCCTAATTATATTTTTACACTTCATTTGCCAGCATTTATGCTCCTTTCTATTTTCCTCATGAGGATTTAACTTCCACTTTTTAAAGGATGCCTTTTTGCCTCTCACTGCTTCTTCTACTGCGTTGTTTAGCCATGGTGGCACTTTTTTGGTTCTCTTATGATGTGTTTTAATTTGGGGGATACATTTAAGTCGAGCCTCTATTATGGTGTCTTTAAAAAGTTTCCATGCAGCTTGCAGGGATTTCACTTTTGGTGCTGTACCTTTTAATTTCTGTTTAACTAACCTCCTCATTTTTGTATAGTTACCCTTTCTGAAATTAAATGCTACAGTGTCGGGCCGCTGTGGTGTTTTCCACACCACAAGAATGTTAAATTTATTTATATTATGGTCACTATTACCAAGCGGTCCAGCTATATTCACCTCTTGGACCAGATCCTGTGCTCCATTTAGGACTAAATCAAGAATTGCCTCTCCTTTTGTGGGTTCCAGGACTAGCTGCTCCAAGAAGCAGTCATTTAAGGTGTCAAGAAATTTCTCTGCATCCTGTCCTGAGGTGACATGTACCCAGTCAATATGGGGATAGTTGAAATCCCCCATTATGATTGAGTTTTTTATTTTAATAGCCTCTCAAATCTCCCTGAGCATTTCACAGTCGCTATCACCATCCTGGTTAGGGGGTCTGTCATATATCCCTAATGCTATATTCTTATTATTAGAGCATGGAATTAATATCCATAGAGATTCTATGGTACAGTTTGGTTCATTTAAGATTTGTACTTCATTTGATTCTACGCTTTCTTTCACATATAGTGCCATTCCATCACCAGCATGACCCGTTCTGTCGTTCCGATATATTTTGTACCCTGGAATTACTATGTCCCATTGATTATCCTCATTCCACCAAGTTTCTGTGATGCCTATTATATCAATATCCTCATTTAATATGAGGCACTCTAGTTCTTATTATTTAGACTTCTATCATTGGTATATAAGCACTTTAAAAACTTGTCACTTTTTAGCTGTCTGCCATTACATGATGTAAATGAATGGGACCCTTTTCATTTGACTCTTCTCATCAGATCCCTACCTGTATTTTATCATCTTCCATCCTCTCCTCCTTACTAGGACACAGAGAATCTCCATTAATAGATCCTCCCCTAAGGGGTGTCTCTGTCTGAAGCACATGCTCCTCCGCACCAGTCGGCTTTCCCCCAGCCCTTAGTTTAAAAACTGCTCTACAACCTTTTCAATTTTAAGTGCCAGCAATCTGGTTCCATTTTGGTTTAGGTGGAGCCCATCCTCCTGGATAGGCTTCCCCCTTTCCCAAAAGTTTCCCCAGTTCCTAATAAATCTAAACCTCTCCTCCCTACACCATCGACTCATCCATGTATTGAGACCCTGCAGTTCTGCCTGTCTAACTGGCCCTGCGTGTGGAACTGGAAGCATTTCAGAGAATGCTACCGTGGAAGTCCTGGACTTCAATCTCTTATCTAGCAGCCTAAATTTGGCCTTCAGGACCTCTCTCCTATCCTTCCCTATGTCATTGGTACCTACATGTACAATGACCACTGGCTCCTCCCCAGCACTACACACAAGTCTATCTAGATGCCTTGAAAGATCTGCAACCTTCACACCAGGCAGGCAAGTCACCATGCGATTCTCCCGGTCATCACAAACCCAGCTATCTATGTTTCTAATGAACACATTGCCCATTACTAATAGCTGTCTCTTCCTAATAGCTGGAGTTCCCTCCCCTGGAGAAGCGTCCTCAATGTGAAAGGATACCACAACATCATCTGGGAGGAGGGTCTCGACTATGGGATCATTTCTCTCTGCTCCAGTTGGATGTTCTCCTTCCCTGAGGCTTTCATCCTCCTCAACAGCACAGAGGCTGTGAGATCGGGGGTGGACCGTTCTACTGTGTTCCAGAAAGTCTCATCTATGTACCTCTGTCTCCCTTAGCTCGTCCAGTTCAGCCACCCTGGTCTCCAAAGCCCGTACACGATCTCTGAGAAAAGAGACATTCGGCCTTGGAGCTTTGTAAACTCTGCCATGCTTTCACCAAGTAAATATAATTAAAAATCAATAACATAGCCTGCTTCTGAAGCTCATTTCTGGAAGCTTGTTAACTCGGTATTATCATTCTCCTCCCCCATGCAATTCCTTGCTCTCTCTCTCGCTCCCCTCTTTAGTTATAAATTAATGCATTTTGTAAAAAGGACAATGGAAAATAAAAATAGATGGTGGGTCTTCCCCTCGGAGAAGAATGATGGGTACAAAGCATCTGTGTAAGTGTTTAATGTGTCAGTTTCCTTTCCAGGCCATTGTTTTGTTGCTGACGAGGGACTGCAGTGTGAGCGTGGTTACTGCTGCTTTATTGAAAGGGACCCTGTGAACGTTCACCCTGGGAAAATGCCATCGGTGCCTCTGCTTCCCTTTCATTAGCATCTGCTCACGTGTCCAAAGGCAGCAGCCGTTCTTGGCATGCATTCCCTTTTTTCCTTCCAAACTGGCCACTTCCTCGTCAGAGACGCCAGTTTGAATAAAACAAGCCCCTGGAACGATCTCAGTGCACCATATGAGGTCGTCAAAGGGAATGAATAGATTACTACATACCAGAGATGATGATGGTGATGATTCAGACCCATAGAAACAAGAGTTTGAAAATACCGATGTGGTTCTCTCATCTACCCTTCGCCAGTGCTAGATTGTTCCTGATAGCAGTCAGCCCCATATCCTTTGGGCCATCATGCCAATTCACCAGACTGAGTCTTTGACGGGGAGATTATCAAAGGGGAGTTAGCCAGTGCCTTTGAAAATCTTCTTGGAACTGTATAAAACAGAGGCTGTGCCCGCTAGATGATACCATGTAATCCAGCTAGTGCTATTTAGGGAAGGAATGGAAGTTGGGTAGTGACCTCATGTCGGGCCTCAGCACAGAGGCAGATCATTACACTAGGTGGTGGAAGCCTCTCTTACAGTACCAGTGTGGCATGCATCATCTCCATTAGGAACCACTGATGTCTAGGGGGTGAAATTCCTCCAAGGTCTAGGCACTATGTATGTAAGCCTGAAGGTTTAAATGACATTTAAATGGTGCATTGGCCTCAGGCTGGCCCTTTGCCAAGGGGTGAATTTGTGCCTTTCCTGGAGAATACTCATGCTGAGCTATCAGATTACAGATTAATTGGTTTACTTGGGGCTAGGTTTAGGCTGTGTTTTTCGCTACAATGTACCTTTATACTCAGTGAAAAACAGAACTCAATATTGCGGCAAGGTTTGAGTTCAGAGCTCTACGCTCATCAGTGGCAATGTCTTTTCAGTCTGTGATGTCATGTTGATCCAAGATCACAAGGGAATTATACTGAGTGGAAAAAAAATCCAAAGGTCTCCAATATATGATGCTGCAGAAGGAGACTGCCCAAGCAATAGATCCCACTCAGCGAGTGGTCGCACTCCAGCCAGCCCAGTCTTTCCTGCATGGATCCTAACCCTGGAGCGAGTTTTATTGGGACAGGCATGCAGTACGGTGCAGTGTAGGTGAGTGACAGTGTTTCACATGGGGAGGATGAGATCCCTGTGTGGAGGGTCCGTATGAATGAATGTGTGTAGCTGGGGGACAGGATCTAGCCTAAAGGGAGGTCTGTCTCATAGTAAATAACTAATAGGCAAGGTAGGATGGTCTTTTTCTTGAAGCACAGGGCTGAGAGTTAGGACATCTGGGTTCTTTTCCCAGCTCTGCCCCAGAACTGCCTTTGCCATTTTAGGCAGGCTGCTTTACCATTCTGTGCCTCAGTTCTCCATCTCTAATGGGGATTGCCAGGCAGTCTGGAGTGGCTTACAAACAGGGGTGCTGACCTCAGTGCAGACTGCTACAAACCAGAGTATGGACCCCAAAGTGATTGTGTTCTGTCATTAGATTTACATATCAAGTGTGAACTCCCCAAACACTAGAATAGCTGTACCATGGAGTCATAGACAGTCCCCTTGGGCATTCTGGTCTATCTTGCCACCCAGGCAAGCTTGCCTTTGTTATAGGCGGCGGTTCCTTACACCAAAAATCACAACAATATTCAGTAAAGAGTCCTGTGGCACCTTATAGACTATTAGACATATTGGAGCATGAGCTTTCATGGGTGAATACCCACTTTGTTGGATGCATGACATGCATCTGATGAAGTGGGTATTCACCCACGAAAGCTCATGCTCCAATACATCTGTTAGTCTATAAGGTGCCACAGGACTCTTTGCTGCTTTTACAGATCCAGACTAACACGGCTACCCCTCTGATACTTAACAAAATTCGGGTTACTCCCAGTCCCAAAGGACCACTTTCCCCATGTCAATTGCACCTTAGATCTCTAACCAAAGACAACACTTATAGCTAATCCTATATTAAACTAACTACAATTTTATTAACCAGGAAAAAGAAATGTGTTATTTACAAGGTTAAAGAAGGTGTGTACACACACACACACACACACACACACACACACACACACACACACACACACACGCATTAGTATTTGGTTCCAAAAGGTAATAGAAGCAGCTGTAATGTGCAAGCTCTATATGTCCTTCAGGGCTAACTGAAGCTAAGAAGCTTGGGGATCCCTTGCTTATGCTTAGAAATTTTGCTACTTCCAAATTCCAAGTAGCCCAGTGATACAGATCCTTCTGGTCAGGAATTTTATTCCCTTCTTTTAGAGTTCAGACTGTGATGGGCTGATGGTTTGTGCACGTCCCCTCTTCATGAGTGTGGAGGGAGCAATCAACAAAGTCTTTTGTTTCCTGACGTTCCACAATGGTTTGTCTGGTGTCTATAGGCAGTCTTTTGTTGGGCAGGAGATGACACCTCATGTGGTACACTAGTATTTTACACCTGGTAATGCTTCTCTCCGGACTGGGGTTTCCAGTTTCACAGCAAAACTTTTATAGTTACAAAGCATACACTTAAATATTTACCTTTATAACATGGGATACTGATATTATAAGTGAGATTTATGCAGGCCGCTACTCACAAGCATTTCATAAAGTCCAAACGCTAAGCACATGTCTATAACTCTAATACCTATTTTAACAATGCTAACGTCCAGGTGAGCCAGACTGGTTTCCAGCTATGCATTTGTCAGTGCTCAGTGAGGCCTAGGGGCCTTGGCATGAGTTGGTAGCTGGTCTGCCAGTGTCACAGGGATAATACTTCCCTACTATACCAGGGATGTTGCAAGACTACATTCATTAATACTTATTAAAGCGTTTTGATGTCCTCAGACGGACAGTGCTAGAGAAGTAATTATTAATTAACTCATTGAAGCTGTGGGCAGCAATATTACCTGTATTTCTTCTTTCCTGAGTGTTTAATTCAGGCAATGAACACTTATTTTGAATCTTAGAAAATAATTACTGAGTTGAAGGATTGTCTGGAGGCAGTTGAAGGAGGCAATAGGTGTTTGGTATTTGAATGAAACATTCATAAAAGGAGAATTGCGGGTAATATTTCTTCCAGAGACAGAAACTTGGTGTCCTGGTACCTTTGTCAACAGCAGGGGTGTCCGACCTCGCAGGCACGCTAAGTTCCTATTTGGGTAGCTCAATGGGATACAGTACTACTCTTCATTTCCTGCTCTCATTGGTTGTAGGCTGTTGATATGAGGTGTTAAATGGTGGCCACATTGCAATAGGGAGGTGAGTGCGTTTTAGTGGTGAAGTGATCCCTATGTTTTCAAAGCACTGGGGGATGCAAGGCCCTACATAAATGCAGGATAGCAATGGTAGTGGAGTATTCTCTAATCTTCAAGCAGTTAGGGCCGGATCCACAGCCCATTGAAATATATGGACTGATTTACATTGGCTTCAGTAGGTGTTGGATCAGGCCTTTGTTGAACAACTGTATAGTGTGGGCAAGTACCTACTGATAGCCATTTTAAGCATTTGCTTCTCTAGTTAGAGGTAAAACATTCAATAAGTCTCTAAGGAAATGGATATGCTGCAGCTGGAAGCGTGTCCCCCAGCCCAGGTCGACAGACAACTTGAGCCGAGCTAGCGTGTAGCGCACTGTGGATACCGCGGCATGGGCAGTGACACAGGCTTGTCTCCTGAGGACAAGCCTGCCTGACCCCCCTGGGTCTATGCCGCTGCCCAGGCTATCACTTCCCCGCCACTATTTTGAGTATGTGCAGAGCTGGGATGTGGCTGTGTAGCTGGGCTGGGAGGCACCCTCCCAGTTGCAGTGTTAGACCTATCCTAAAGATCCTCCACATTCATCGATAAATGCACCCAGGAATCAGGGATGATGCATACCGGGTCCAATCCTCTCCTTTGTGGAGGACCAGCACAAAGCCGATGCAACCACTTCAATCCTACTGAAGCTGTGAATTCCACCATAAATGATCTAACTATACATCATAATAGATGGCTCATGAATGTATATTTTGCATATCGCAACACTGGGGGCCTGATACTCACCTCTGTCTCTCTCAGTGCAAACACCTACCAACACCCAACCCTCTTCCTTATCCTCCTCCCTCCCAGTGTTGGGCCCCTCTGCAGGTGTAGGGTTAACTAGCTTCAATTTGGAAGTGTCATGCACACATAAGAGAAACAGCATAATCCCAGGCCTTTGCCATTAAGCTTTTCCCGTCTCCTTTTCTTTTGTTAAAGCCAAATGAAACAATGTAATTAGCTTGTTACAATTAAAGTGACTCGACTGGATAAATTGTAATCACCCAGATTGAAGTTAGGCATCCCTGCAGGTCCCGGCCAGCGCAGCTGAGCTGCCTCATTTGCATAATTAAAATATACAAATGATAATGGATTTTGTACTCAATTTCCAGCGGCTGTAAATTCGAGAAACTATGAAATTAGAATAACTGCAATGGAGCCCGCCTTGAGGTAATGAGGATGACAAGTTTTGACAGTAGGGGTGTTTATAACACTAGTTTCTCGCTGCAAAATAAATAAGTACAAAAAAGATTAGACAGCGATATTAGTTAATAGTTCCACGGGCATTGGGAAAAGGAGATAGACTGGTGATTACCTCTGCAAATTTACCCTGCCTTTTTGACAAGCTCTCTCCTAACCTTAGGGGACACCTTTCGCCTGATTATGAGAAATTGAGAATGAATTAAATGCATAAAAAGGGTTGTCACAGATAGACAAACTAAAGCAAAAGAAATGAAATTAGTCTTGCCATTTTAGCTTGCAGGAGGAGGGGGGAGGACGGGGGAAAGGCTGTGAGAAGGGTTTTAATAATCATGGAAGAAGGGAAAGGAGACAGAGTGTCCTGGCAAATTGATCTAGGCTGACTTCAGAAAAAAATGCAACATCCTTGGGATTCAAGGACTAGAGCTAGCCAAACTTTTCACAGCAGACAATGTATTTTGTCAATTCAGCCCTTGGTTCTGTTCAGGAACAGATTGTATTTTTCCATTAATGCATTATTTGTTCAGAATTACTCAATGGCATTTTTACAACACTGTATTTCAGCCTATGGATTACTCGTAAAATGCTCAGAATGTGAAATGTAAGCTGCTTTGATTGGATACATAAGTCACATGATATTTTTCTGTTCTCCGATTAGGGAGATTCTTGGCAATCGGATTTCTGTTGCAAATATAATTATGAATTCAAAAATTGTTTTCCATTAATATTCTGCAGTGTTAGCCTACAATTTGGTGTTTCTGACTCTAGCAATTTGTTCCTTAAAAGTATGTCCAGGTCAGTCAAAGCTAATTCATTAAAAAGTATAAGCAAATGTTTACAAATAACTTTTTGCTGTATTTGTCACAGTTCAGGGCAACTGCACCTGTATTCCCACACCATGGTCCTCCAAGGGCACCCACTCTAGGCTCCTGGCATTTCAGATGTCACCTCTGTTGGGCGGAGACCTGCGTCTCTCTCTCTCTCTCCTAACTGGAGTTTTGCAAGGCTGCACAGTTCCCTGTCTAGACTGTGATATTCCCAGAAAACCATACTGCCTAAGAGGAACAACATCTATGCTTTGCTTTTTCTCCAGAGTTTATGAACTGCAGAATTGCCCACAACTATAAATTACCACACAGCTCTTTATAAGCAAGCACATTTATTCTTACAGTGAAAGCATATTAGAACAATAAAACAACCTACATGCATGTTAATAAGCTTACCAGAGACCACCCCCCAACACCAAGTAGGGCTCTGGTAGGAGTTAGTCCTTCAAACTCCACAAAAGGCATTTTTCTGTGGTTACAAGTTCATAACAGCCTCAGTTCAGAACTATAACCACAATGAATTAGTTAATATTTCCTTTATACAGCTTGGGTCTTGGGTCTTCAGATTCCTGGAAGAGGTAATAATCAGACAAAGGTCCTCTCCACAGGATTATAGTTTCAGAAGGCTGGGATTTTTCTTTTACCTCCCCCTAAATACTTCCCAGGAAATCCACTTCACACACATTGTACCAAAAGACCATTCTCGTCTGCCACATTGTTCAGTATAGTCCTTTGATCAATCAGGCCCATAATAATACCTAACCTTTGCCTTTAATACAATGGACTCCAAAGATAGATACTTAATGCAGTAAGGTTTTTCAGGATATTGCAGTAAATTGCAATATCTGTGATAGTATTCACCTAGTTGTACCCAGGACATTTACCATAGATAAAAAATAACAGAAATTAACTATTCTTCTCATGCCTTTTCAGTTGGTGGGAAACACGGAGAGAAAATTTTTGACTCAGTCAAAAAAAAAGTTGATTCTGATGTTTCTAGATATATGTAAAACAAGAAAGGTAAGATTTCAAGCTATAGTCTTATGATTAACTTGGGGTGCAAAATACACTTGTCACTAATAATATGTTTGTTTTTTGATGGCTATCTGGAGATCTATTCAGAAGATGATTGGTGATACACACATAGTCTTTATGAGTTTTATTAATATCATGAGCAATATAAGCAATATCACAGAACTAGAAAAACAAGATAAGCGTGACAGCAGCATACACCTCATGAATAATCACAAATCCGTGGGGTTGGGGGTTCCCTCTGAGGTGAGATTAAGCGTTAAGGTCGCCGCTATCCTGAGGTTCAGCTGAGGGTTGGGATTCCCTTTTTATGCACTGTTTCTTACACAAGCCCATATTTGATGAATTCTTGGCCTCTTATCCCGTATTTGCCTTTCCTGCTATCCATTGTTGGGGTTCTAACAATTTGTCGTACGCTTTTGCACAGATAGAAGGTTCTCTATACAATGTGGTGAAGGAAGTCTGGCTAAACAAAGCCTTTATGCTCCAGACAGTTTATCTACAAGACAGATATTGCTAAATCTTCTGACCCAAGGTTACTTACTAATCTTAACTTTTATTAGTCCTAGTGTGACCTTACACTACCTATTACTGCCACTAGGCCTCAAGCAAAATACTAGGTTTCAGGCTTACTGCAAAGCCCATTTAAAAATAATCTTTACGTTTCTTTGCTTATTCCTAGCCGCATTAGAGGTTTAGTTTCATTGGCACTAATTGAGCAAGCATCTTAACTCTTTCTAAGATATAACTGATTATTTACTTGATCACCTGAGCTCAGGTCAAAGGTCAACAAAGCTGACATTGTCAAAATAGGGCAACCAGGAATATTTTATCCCACCAAAATGAGTATGGTGGTGGAAGGAATGAGAAGGGAGGTGATATGGCCTAGCAGACAGTACACTGCATTAGCAGTCAGGAAACTTGGGTTCTAGTCTTCATTTTGTGTATGATTTGGGGTAGTCACTTCAGATTTTTAAAGGTATTTAGGCCTTGCCCCACTCCGTGTTGCAAGGCCTAAGTGATTAGATTGCTTGTTTTCAAAAGTGACATAGGATCCCAAGTCTCATTGGACATCCATGGATTTAGACTCCTAGTCCCATTGTCTTTCAGTGAGAGTTAGGCTCCTACGTCACTTCTGAAAATGAGACGCGGCTGTCTAAATCACTTAGGACTGGCAATGCTGAGTGGAACAACATCTAAATGCCTTTAAAAATCTGGGCCTTCACCTCCATGTGCCCCTTTTCCCCTCGTGCCATTTGTCTGTCCTATTTATTTAGACTGTATGCTCTTTGGGGCAGAGACTCTCACAATGTATTTGTACAGCTCCTAACAGAATGGGGCCTCAGTCTCAGCTGGGATGTCCAGCGGCTACCATAATACAAATAACAATAGATAGATTGACAGATAGGTATTTATAGATTTTGGTGAGGACAGGGATTTTAAAAATTCTAACACCAGATTCTACCACCTTCCTTCACGGTTAATAAAACCTTATTCTGTAAGTAATCCCACTGAAATATCTTGGTCATTTACCTTATCTGTAGACTGTAGCTGATTGGTTAATTACAAGTTGTTTAATCTTCTTATCGTTGGTTTAACTATCAATGTTCTAATGCATGGCAGCACCTTTTAGTGTATAATTTCAAAACCATATAAATAAAATGGTATATATTAAAAAAAAATACAATAGAAATGAAGCTTGCTTCATCTAAGGTCAGATGCAAAACTGCGTAAAGAAAGATCTCACTGCTGGCAAAACCTTCGAAAAATAAACGAAGCTCATGTTTTCACCGGTCTGCCAAAAAGCAATAACCATTTTTGTGTGCGTGTTTTTGTTCTCATCTTGAACATTTTGAATGAAAATCAAGGGTGGTTTCCTTTCCTTTGCACCTGAATTCTGAAAATTGGCTATTTCCTCCTCTTTGAGTTGCAGGTCTAGCTCCAGACATATTAAAAAGAAAAGGCCTTTAAAAAGAAAACTGGTATTGTGACCAGTATTCCACAGCTTTTGTTGCATTTAGGGTCTAGTCTCTCACATAGGTAAGCACAGGTTTCTTTTACAAACTTTAATGAAGTTACCTGTGTGCACCAAGGGGAGAATAAAGATATGGGCCTGAATTCTCAATAACACCACTCTGTTACTACAAAGGGGCCAGACAGTGGGCGTAAATATCATCTAAACCCACTGTAGGGACCTTTTACATTGCTAGAATGGTGTAAAGGGGCCTTAGCGTAGATGAGAATCAAGCCCACTGACACAGTAACGGAGATAGTTTTACAAAGTCCATGGGAAGATAGGCAGGATACTTTTTCAAAGACATTGCAATAGATGAAAACGCTATGGCAATTCTACATAGCCACGCCAGTCTAGATTGTGCTGCTTAGCCACGATGGTTGCAGAGCGCATTGGTGTGCTGCCCCAGGAGGACAGGTGACAGACTCTCACACCCCACCCTAGCTCTTTTGCACCAGGGGAGGGAAGTTATTTCCTGCAGTCCTGAAAAGGGTGCAGCCCACTTCCACCACCCCTAGTTAGCCATTAAGTGATGGGGGTGGGCGGAATCCATGGCTCTGCCCACTCCTCACCCCTCTGTGCCCCTTCTCCACCCCACTTGCTCCCAGGGCGGGGAACTGCAGAGCACAGCTCTTGTGCTCTCTACATGACCTGACCCAAGATGTGGGTTGCTCTAATGTGGCAGCACAATGGGGAAGAATCCTTACTTTTCCATACTGCTCCCCTGTGACACCGTATTAGGGATGAGGACAAAGTAGCCCATAATGGTATAGGACCAGAGACAGGCCATGGGCACATCTGGAATAGTTGTGTTGACAACTGTCCCCTCCATCCACTTTCTCCAGGAGCCGTAATATTTTAGGGCATGTTTCTCATCTTACTTTTACAATAATTGAAACTCCTCTTTATAGTGTCCCTAGCAAGCTGGAAAGAAAGACAAACAACCCCTAATTGTTACAATTCATATCGGGGAAAAGCCAGGTTAATTGAGGAATGAGGAGAGTTTGGGAGAAGCTCAATATTCCTGTCTCACTCCAGGAACTGCTGGACTCCGGCAGAGGTGAACTGACAAAGTTGGAGGAAATACATAAAGCTGAAACACTGACATCAGAGGGACCAGAGGCTCCTAGCTTCCTGTGAAACCAATGGGTCATACAAAATAGTATGATTAATTATGATTTAATAATAAGTACAGCTCATGTAACTCTTGAATTAAAGAAACTGAGGGTCCATTCCCCCCCCAAGACCTGCAGAGCCGCCATCATAATTTATTATTATTAATTATTATTTGTGTTGCAGTACCACCTAGGAGCCCCAGTCATGGATCAAGGTGCCATTGTGCTAGATGCAAAAAGATGGTCCCTGTCCCCAAGCGCTTACCAGGTGGTGGGCAGGCATTCCCCAACGCCTATAGATTTCTTGTGGGGCTTGGGGAGAGATGCTACGTGACCCTCCCCTCCCCCAGCCCTTCCCCTAGTGTGGCAGGGAGGAGGAGGAGATGAATGGTTTGCACATGTGCCGTGGGAGTCTGTTCCAGGTATAAAGTGCAGCATGGGGTGGTGGGGAGGAGAAGGAAAAGGGGGACAAAAGGAGCAGTCAGGCGAGAGGCTGGGGAGGAGAGTATACGGCATGGGACGGGTAAGAGAGTGGAGATGCAGCAGGAGTTGTGATGGGCCCTGAACGTGAGGATGAGGAAGGGAAGAAGCCTGTGAAGAGAACCGTTGGTTGAACTGGTGGGAGAAAATGCTGAATTTAGGAGACATCTTTGTAAACAGTCTTACATTTGGTTGGCACTACCAAGGAGTTGCCTGCATTATTTTTTTCTGATTACTGCATGTTCCCTTTTCTTGTCTACCTCTGCAGAATTAAATCAGTGGGAGGTTTTGTCCCCATGAATGTTGTCTTGCTTAGCTGTCTGCTCCCTCAGAATCTGCTCCTGGGTCTACAGAGTGTCTCCAGGCAATGATAGAATCAGTGTCTTTCTCTCCTTTTCCCAAGCTCAGTGTGTTCTCAGCTCAGGTACAGACGTCATTTGCATTTTGTGGTAAGTTTTGCAGCAGCTTGTTATAGTATTATCTGTTAAAGAATGTATTTTTAATGTGTTTTATAGAGTACTTTATAAATTAGTTATTAAAGAATGTACCTGCAGCTAGTGATCACTTAATAAATATTAATAAAGCAATTACAAATGAGGCCATCATTAAAAGTGTTACAGTGTACCCATGGTGGATATCTAGAAAGAAGTACAATGTATACTGCTGGCTGCTGAAAAGTTGCGAGGGCTTGTGGGTAAAAGACTTAGGAGTTACCTGTTTATTTCTCTGGTGTATGTAGCTTATATCTGTTAGGACTTGTCCTCTGTGTATTGCACCTTTAAATAAAGAGAAGTTCCCTTTCCAAACTGCCATTTTGGGTTCTGATGCAACCTGCTACAGAAGAGACAGTCACACTACGTGCTCTCTCCTGGAGACTTTACTTTGTTCTTTCTTGATTTGCTGTCTTTTTATATAAGACAAAAGTCACGCTGGCTGAGAGTATATGGTTGCTCTTCATTTATGAAAAAAGATAACTTCAGTGAGAATTCTTGCTTCTGTGATACAAGACCCCACTATTCAGCTGTTGGCACTCTATAGTAATGCCATAGTCTTGCAAAGTTATTAAGGGAAATTAGAGACGGGCTTGAGCTATGGGACAAACTAAAACCTTCATCTCTTGGGGAAACATTCAGTGAATGCAACAAGGCAACATCCCTCTTCATTTGAAAACCAATGTATTGGATTGTTACTGTGGAAAAACTGGAGGCTGCCAGAATCTGGTGCCTCAGTTTATTCTTTTATATCGGCATCTCTTTGGTGCTCATCCAGTTAGTAGCTGAACCCCTCAAAACCAGCTGCAATGGAACTGGTCGCATGCTCTAAATTTAGCTGAATTGGGGCCAGCATGCCCAGCACTTTGCAGGATAGAGCCCGTTGAGAGGCACCCTGACTGGTTTCCATTTATCACCACTTCCCTGGGCCCTCCAGAATAGTCTTTTCTGCCTCTTAACTTCCAGTTCTTTCCCCTGTGGCTCCCCCCAATAAAATTGAGTGCACTCCAATATGCAAAACATTCCTGGGTGCCTGGCAGAAAATCCTCTACCCAGGCCCGAGGAAGACTCTCCAGATTCCTCAGGCTGAAGGTGCAGTGAAAACAGCAAGGACGCAGCCATCCACTTAAAGGAACTCCCCCTTCTCCAAACTCTGGCTATCGCAATACGTGCTGTAAGGCTTTTACATCGGAGTCGACGGTGGAAGTATTTTAGGGTGACATGGACGTTTCAGTTGAGCTGCATTACCCTGATTTATCGACGGTTAAACAAGACCCTTGATTTCCTCTTAACTTTTTCACATACGGAATTTCCTATGTTTTTAATAGTTCATTTAGACCAAGCCAGCGTTTAGGGCTATATTTTCACAGGAGGAGGCCTGGGGTCTGTTGGGGGTTTGTGCACTTATATTTGCAGGTAGACACACCACTGTCCATAGCTTTTGAGGCTTCTTCTTTACCAGTGTGGCCTTTCAAGTTTTGGACAATTAGTCGTCTTCTCTTCCCCACTCACAACACTGAAGTTGAGTTTTCCTTATTGCGAAGAGAGAATCAAAGAAGCTCCCTGCTTATAGTGGGGGAGACCTGGGAACTGACTGCAGCCTGTTTCGTTTGTTTGGCCATACCACCGATGAATGTGTTTTTCAAATGCATATTCGGCTGTACTGTACGTTATTTAGAATGAAGTCAAGTATAAACCGGCTCCCATGCAGAGCAGGCTGGGGCTTTCTAGCGAGCATTAAGGACAGGCACACTGTGTGGAGTCAATTTTTCTTTTTAAAAAAATCTCCCAAATCATATTGTGCATTCATACAATTAATTTGAGTTCATGAGCCAATTTCTCCCTCTAATTTAAACCCAGTTCTCCCCCCCTCATCCTGCCAGGGCAACTCAATTTACAAACAAATTTTCTAGCTAAAGAGCAGCTTGTGCTTATGTGGTAGAGATGGGAGAACTCCCCTGGAAAAGTTGGGCTGAAGTGTGTGGCCTGTATACAACATGGCCCTGATTCTCCAGAGTCGTCCTGTTGCTTATGCTCAAAAGGCGATGGCTCAGGCCACTTGCAGATTCCCCACACGTAGAGGAATTCCCCCCCCCCCGGTTGTGGAATTGTCATAGTGGCTCCTGTACCGCCCTCTCCCAGCCCCTGGTACAGGGGGCATGGCTAGAAAAGAGGGATTGTGTCCAAGACTTTCAGTTCTAGCTGCCAGAATAGCTCCCGACAAAGCTGATCTAATTTACTTCTGTGGGAATGTTCTCTGAGGGACAGTTCTGCCAATCCAGGATTGCCGTGTGGTCTGGCTATGCCCTTTCCTGCCCTCATCACACCCTGGACTGGCTCCTGTGCGAATTGAGGTGGGCACTAAGTTCCATAAAGCTTAGGTATGGTGGCTTTACAACATAGGGGCATCCCCCTCCATCTGGGGAAGTCCCCAGCTGCCCTAACTGGGTGCCTCTAAATCTCCTTTGTGTCAGTGGAGCAACTGGTGTGAAGATAAATTATCCTGGATCAAATATTTGGCCCTATGAACGCTTCACTCAGGCACTTAGATACTAACGTGCTAAGCATGGTATAGTCATCACACAGTGCCACAACTGACTCAGGGGTTGGGTTCTTGTTTGTGTTTTTCTGTAACTCAACCCTGAGGTGTGGCTGCAGTCTTTTGCTTTTTCTCCTCGGGGGTCTGGGTCCTGGGTTCACCTATAAGGTACCTTCACCCAAGGAAATCTTTCCTAGTGCAGAGAACATGGAGGGCCTGTCCTTTGAGAAAATATTCAACACCCAATCTCTCACAGAGAAGGGTCAGCCAGAGCACTACAAATAAAATAGCTATCGCAATTTCCAGCGTAACAAAACATTAACCAGGGCTTTATTAGGTCTGGGGAGCTCAGGAGAGGGGACAATGGGAAAAAGGATTAGGATTATAAAAGACAAAATCAGCAATATATAAATTCTACTGCTCCCAACGTCTGCAGACGATACATCCCACCCTGCTCCCTCCCGCTACCTGCCTGGGCAAAGAGAGAGTTTAGGCTCAGTCTTGGATGGATGGGGCAGCCCTGAAATCGGGAGCCAGCTTAAAACACAAGATCAACATAAACAAGCATGGGTATTCTTACCCGGTATTCACACCAACCATGGTAACATCCTTGTGGCTCTGGATTCAAATGGGCAATGAGGGTGGATCATGGTAGCCTGACCATGACTCTCTCCCCAGCCTCCTGGGTTCCTGGTCTTTGTTAGATGACACTGTTCAATGTCCCAGAAACCCCCAAAGGACTCAAAGTCTTCCCTGGGGTATGAAGGTGGAGGGTAGAAGGGTCCTCCTGCCTGTGATGCTTCTCTCTCTGCTCCACTCCAGCAAAGCCAACTGAAAGTAAAGTCAGGCTCTGTGTGGGAGATAGTAGTGTTGCTAGTCAGTTCTGTGGAGGTCACTCTAAAGGGGTGACACATCTCTGGCTGAGTGAGCACTGGGCAGACTGAGGCCATGGCTAAGGCACCGCAGCTAAGCTGCTGTAACCCCATGGTGCAGTGGATTTCCATCACTGGAGGAACTCCACCTCCCTCAGTTGCAGTAGCGAAGCCGATTGAAGCAATCATTTGTCAAGCAAGCTTCATCTACATCGGAGGTTAGCTTGGCCCAGCTGAGGCGCTCAGAGGTGTGGATTTTTCACCGAGTCCTCTGGGCTATATTAATGCAAATCAGGAATCTTTTAGTTTGCACCTGCAGCATCCACAGGGGGGATTGACAGTGCAGCACTGTGATGTGCACAGCTACTCACACCCTTGTAGTCTGAAAGGTGGGGCAGTGCAGATGTAGCCTGAATTGCAAAGGCAAATTCCCAGTGGCCAAACTCCAGAGCAGGCTGCTTGCCAGCCTGAAATGGTCAGTTCTTTGTCTCTGGCCAGCCACCGCTTACCTCCCTGTTGGCAGCACTTCCCATAGTTTTTCAATGGCTGGAATAGCCAAGTGGAGAATGACAATCAATGCTTCCCCCTAGAATGTAAAAGGGAAGGGAAAACGTTCTGTAATGATAACCGTGCCAATTTGCAATGGCAATTCTAATTATATTAGCAGGCTTGGCAAGTACACACTGCCCAAGCTTTTCTCTAACTGGGCCAAACTTCAAATGGATGGCTTCCAGCAAGGCCAAGCTAGTAAAGGCAGGGCTTATACTGCAGTTCTGAGACAGATAAAGGGTGACCCTTGGGTTTGTGCTAAGTGACTTTCCCTGCCCTCCATTCTCCAAAAGCCTCTCAATGTGTCAATGACTAATGTGCCATCGTATTCTGTATGAGACCAGCCTCACTCCAACCCACTCCATGAAATCTATTGCTTATAAGGGGTTGTGCACAGAGGCCATTGTTGGATCAGGGAACATATGCTCCTAGACACATGAAGCCCGCTGGGCGCCCGGGTGAGATCTTGTAACAGCCCTCAGCGATGGTTCTCAAGGATAGGGGTGTCCTTCCTGAAACTGCGCTGCTGGCTGCCGGGTTTCTAGTCAGATTTGGCTTCATATTTTAAAAAATATTTTCCTTCCCTTAGTTACTATCATCCCTTTAGATGCCCAAAACTGAACGAATTAAAACAATCTAAAAATGACCTTTCAGGATTTTTCCTGGGACCAGCAAAAGGCACATCCCTGACGTGAGGGCAACACCCCTGCCAAATTTCATGTCCCTGTTGTGAAGAATGGAAGCACCAGAGCATCTCAGCTAAGTGGTTGTAAGAATTATTGTAACCCGGGCAAAACACGTTTTCCGCTAATCTCGTTCTAAACCGTTTTAGCTGTAGCTTTTCAAAAAGAGTCCGCTTGAGGCAGACATTTCTAATATTAAAGAGCCAGGGAGAAGAAACAGAAGGTAGGGCTGATTTTTATTCCACGTTCCCTTTCCTGCTCTCATCCTGGGTCAAATACTATCTGGTTCTACAATATGAAAAGAAAAGGGCCTGTTTTAAAGGTTCCTCCTCTCACTGTAACTCCCATGATTGTCTTTGACACTGTTTATCATCTGTGATAATACAGCTGTGCCCTGTTACCTCAAACTGCCCTAATTTGTGTTATCAGTCTAGCACTGGGGAAAGAGAGGTGAGAGGTAGTGGGAAGGGGTAAAGCTATTACAGAACTGACAGGGCAGTGAGAATAGAGCCTGGTGATGGAATAGCCATCACTTGACCTGAATGCAAACATATATCCTATTGGATTGACCTTTCCCTAAGAGTAATGGATGTCCCCCTGTGTCATCTTTGCTGCATTGCTGGCCATTCCAACTAGATAGTTTATTGTAATTAAGATAGATTCCCTGTATAATCCACCCATAGCAACAATCAATATGCACCTTTAAAAGGATATTTCCAGATTACTGCTATGTCAGCATAACTTTTGGAAGTTTTGCAGACACTATCATGGGCCGCGTGATCAGTAAAGTTAGGCAGGTATAATTTCCTGGTGTGTGGGTAGAATACGACACCTGTGCGTTATAAACCCTAATACTGCTGCAGCAAAAGGGCGCATTATAGTGACAACTATGGAGTCCTATGTGGTCATAGCTGTTTTACGCCGGCATAAAAGATTTAGCACTGTCATTTTGAGTACGGAGTCTTTTCAGTTAAGCTGAACCCTTTGTCCCTTCTTTCTTGCCACCGTAAGTTTTCTCCTTTACTCATACTCAGTGTATTTTGGTGATTGCTGTTGAGACACAAGGTAGAATACAGAGGAGCACAGCACAATTTCCTCATCCTAGGTTATGCTTCCAAAGGTGGCAGTTAGAGAAGAAATTTTGTTTCCATTTGCAGACTGGGCAAATGGGATTTAGAAGTCCTCACTGGAGAATATATGTAAATGCCGTTTTAGGCCATCACTTTTCTGCCCATAAGCCATCTCTAAAGCAGTAGTGTCTGGTAGTCAGAGCAGGGAACTTGGAGTCGCGCACAGCTGGGGTCTATTGTACACTATGTTTTATGTAAAAAGAACAGCAGTACTTGTGGCACCTTAGAGACTAACAAATTTATTAGAGCATAAGCTTTCGTGGACTACAGCCCACTTCTTCGGATGCATCCGAAGAAGTGGGCTGTAGTCCACGAAAGCTTATGCTCTAATAAATTTGTTAGTCTCTAAGGTGCCACAAGTACTCCTGTTCTTTTTGCGGATACAGACTAACACGGCTGCTACTCTGAAACCTATGTTTTATGTGATACTACAATAGAATTTTCTTATGTGGGTAGCTAGGGGATTTGCAGGTGCAAATTACAGTTGCATAGTGGTCAGGACACTTACCTAGAATGTGGGCTACTCAAGTACCTGCTTCAGTGGCTATTTATTGATACAAAATGGAACAGCTACTACAGGAGAGACAGAGGCATTTTCCTCCACCGCTATAGCCCAGTGGTCAGGCACACTCCGGAGAGCTAGGAGACTCAATTTCACAATCCCTTCTTCACATCAGGCGGGGGGAAACTGAACGACGGGCTCTCACATCACAGCCCAGGTGAGTGCCTGAACCACTGGGCTAAAGATCATAAGGGGGCTTCTCTCTGGCTCTTGTGTGAATCTAACTCTTTAAAAATGCCCAAACCAAAATTCTTCAAACATCTTTTGTTTGACCCAGAACAGATTTTTTTTTAATTCACTTAATTTTTTCACAATTTTCTGATTTGGTTCAACCCAAAATGAATTTTTATTTTTAATTCCCCCCTTCCCCCCAAATTCCAGTGAATAAAAATATTCAGGTCTACACCTAGGTTCTATTCCCAGCTCTTTCACTGACTCCTGGTACCCTAGGCCAGTCTCTTGGCCTCTCTGTATTGAGTCCCTCCTTTTGTAAAATGGGGATAATGCTACTTTTTAGTATGTGGCGAGAACTAATTCATTCTTACAAAGCACCGTGAGATTCTTAAATAAAAGGGGCAGTCGAAGTGCAAGTTATTTTCTGGCCCAATAGTCTGTGTAAATTTTTGTAATCTGTCAGAATAAAAGGAATTGATGGATTTTTGAAGGGATGTGTTTTTGGGCCAGTTCTCTAAATGTGTATTTAAGGATCTTTTAATAACACATATTATTGACTGGATAGACCGACGGAGCTGTTCTTGTGCAAATCCATATTTAGGGCCCCGTTATGTTGCATCTTAATTTATTGGCAAAACCCTGACACTGATGCCAGTGGGATCAGGATTGGGCCCTTAGTGTCATGTTGCTCCACAACCTGCAGCCACATACAGTATGAATTTGGATATGTGCATTACAAATGTTATGGGCAAGTTTTGTCACAAGCCCAAAACAGTGGCTGATTCTCAAATGTCAATAACTTGGTCGCTGCTCTGGTTTTCCTTTTAAATCTCACTCCATACCAATGACATGCAGACTGCTTTCACAGAGAGGTTCTTTTTTGGAAATGAAAACCACAGTGATTCGTGATAATGTTTTAGGCACCAATCCTGCAGTCAGATTGCAGGGTTTTCTGCACTGGAGACAGGATGCTGGATTGCGTGGACCGTGAGTCTGATCCAGTCTAGTAATTCCTAAATCCTTATCAGCTAGCATGGACCTCCACAGCCCTCAAGTCCCATTAGAAAGCAATGAAAATTTCAAAGTTGTTTTAATGGAGCGCTTCCAGGTCAAACTCCCCTCCAATTTAACACTCAGTCGTGAGCCTCAATACATGCTGTGATAAATGAGGGGGCGGGGGGTAGCTCCCTTTTGTGGACACCCAGCCAGTTAGCTATAGAATCCCTCTTGGTAATTGTTCTCTACTTGCTTTACCTGTAAAGGGTTAAAAAGTCTCCCTGCATAGGTAAAAGGAAGGGAGTGGGCACCTGACCAAAAGAGTCAATGGGAAGGCTAGAACTTTTTAAAATTGAGAAAAAAACTTTCCCTTTGTTGTTCTGTTATTGTTCTCTGGAGAGAGAGGACAGAGCAGAGACAAGGCTAAGACTATGCTGTAAAAAACTTTTTGTCAGGTATGGAAATCATCAGATCATACCTAAAACTCCTCCTTTGAAACCCCAGAAATGTAAGTAGATCAGAAAATGTCTAGAAAGACGCAATTAGGTTTATCTCTGTTTATTTCTTATTGGGTTGTGGACTCCTCTGTGCTTTCGTGTTGCTTGTAACCTTTAAGCTGGACCTCAAGAAGGTTATACTTGATGTTTATTTTTTGTACATGGGTTTTTAATAAAATTGACCTTTTTTAAGAACAGGATTGGATTTTTGGTGTCCTAAGAGGTTGTTTAATTAGCTTATTTTCTTTGTTTTCTTTCTCAGCTCTTCCCTGGAGGGGGGGTGAAGGAGCTTGAGGGTACCCCCCAGGAAAGAATTTCCAAGTGCTCCTTCCTGGGTTCTCAAAGGGGGCGGGGGGGCTGCAGTTGGGTGGTGGCAGCATCTACCCATCCAAGGTCAGAGAGAAGCTGTAACCTTGGGAGTTTAATACCAGCCTGGTGTGGCAAGTATTAATTTTTAGAATCCCTGCGGGCCCCCACCTTCTGCACTCAAAGTGCCAGAGTGGGAAGTCAGCCTTGACACATGCCCATACTGATAAGGGAGCAGCCTGAAGCTACTATTCCCTCTCCTACATGTGGGAAGTAAACAGATTTGCTCCTCCAATGCCTCCCATTGCAGCTGACCAGGTGCACTGGCGGGAGCAAGCCTAGTGCAGCTGCTTCCCCCCAGAGCAGGGAGGGAACAAGGTATCAGATAATGATTCTGAGTGTCTGTAGTAAAGTTGTCACATTAGGGTTAACTGGATTACCCTTGAGCGTTATGGGATAGAGCCATGCTCTACCACCTCTCCTGTTTGCCAAGTGGGAGCTTTCCCCTCCACTCTGTGATGTAGAATAAAGCAGCAAGTTCCCAGCTTGCAGTACTGTGAGTAGAAAGCTTTTTTTAGTTGTTGAATTGAGTGGACCCTTTACAAATGAGTGGCCATCCAGTTCCTGGTCTTCTCCTGGGGCAGTGTCACTATGTGCTGTCTGACAGAGGCCTGTGTCCTTGGGATTTAATTTTAAAAAATGACAAGACTTTAGAACAGCAGGAATGTTTCCATGGTCTTTTTGAAAATAGTTTTTAAGAAGCTGAAAGTGAAACTGACTTTAAAAAAAAAAGTGAAAGGGGGGGGAGAATCCTGTTTTAATTTGTTAAAGATGAGAAAAATGCAAAATTGAAACAAGCACTATAAATAGAGAGAAGTGAATCCAAATGTTACAATTCTTTCCGTTGTTATTAATAAAATACAGAAGGTAAGGATCTATGTTTTATAAAAAGATAGGATTTTTCTAAAAAGACAGGTTTGCTTAAAGATCAATTCTATAATGCAGTGGTTCTCAACCAGGGTATGTGTACCCCTGCGGGTACGCAGTGGTCTTCCAGGGAGTACACCAACTCATTTAGATATTTGCCTAGTTTTAAAACGGGCTACATAAAAAGCGCTAACGAAGTCAGTATAAACTAAAATTTCATACAGACAATGACTTGTTTATAATACTCTATATACTATACACTGAAATGTAAGTACCATAGTTATATTGCATTTGATTTATTTTATAATTCTATGGTAAAAATGAGAAAGTCAGCAATTTGTCAGTAGTAGTGTGCTGTGACACCTTTTTTATTTTTTGTGTCTGATTTTGTAAGCAAGTACGGTAGTTTTTAGGTGAGCTGAAACTTGGGGGTACGCAAGACAAATCAGATTCCTGAAAGGAGTACAGTAGTCTGGAAAGGCTGAGAGCCACTGCTACGTGTTAATAAAAAAGTTAATTTGCTGTTACATTAATGTTTTTTTTTTAATTATAGAATTTACCTAAAGAGCGCTCAGTCATTACCAGAGATAGGTTCAAACCCAGAATACTGAATCTAAGCCCATTTGAATATTGAGAAGGGGTCTGATGTGCATCTCTGGATGTGATTCCACCTCTACGGGTACGTCTTCACTTACCGGAGGGTCCGGCGGCAGGCAATCGATGTTCTGGGATCGATCCCGGAAGTGCTCGCCGTCGACGCCGGTACTCCAGCTCGCCGAGAGGAGTACGCGGCATCGACGGGGGAGCCTTCCTGCCGCATCTGGACCCGCGGTAAGTTCGGACTAAGGTACTTCGAATTCAGCTACGTTATTAATGTAGCTGAATTTGCGTACCTTAGTCCGAAGTGGGGGGTTAGTGGGGACCAGGCCTACATCTTGGTTTTAGGTCAGATCCAAAAGCAGACGGCACTTATTTCATATCAAGATGGTATAAACTGTGTTATCTCAGATGTTCTCACACTTTCTTCCATTTACAGGTTGAAATCTTTCCAGAGAGGTCTGTCAGTTGAACACCATTCAGCAGCACTAAACTCATTCCCAACATTTAAATTTTAAAATAAATGTGGATTAGTTCCCTAGTTTTAGAGCAAGGGCTGGATCTATTTTTTTAGGGGTGAAAAAATGTATTAATCTGAGAGACACATTTGAGCCCAGGTTTTTAAAAACAGATGACTAAAGGTAGGCTTCTCAATCTTTATTTAGACACCTAAATAAGCAACCTGACTTTCAAAAGTACTGTGCCTCCGGCAGCTCTCACTGACGATAAAGGGAGCGGTGGGTACTCAGCACCTCTGCAAATCAGGGCATGTATATATGTGCCTAAATATGAATATGTGGTTCTAACTATAGGTACCCATGTTTGAAAATATTGGCTTTAAAGATTATGGACAGTGCATTTTATGGTGGTTTTTTTCTTATAGGATTTTAGATTAACTGCTTAATAATTTTCAGTCTAATTTGTTTGTGTGTCTGTGTGGGAAGCTGAATCATCTCAGTAAAAAGCAAACTCTTAGAGCCTCCTTCAATGGAAACACTGATTTCAGTGGGCTTTGGAAGAGGCCCTTTATGTATAGATACAGGAATGCAGGAGACAGCTCTGGTCTGTCTCCAGGTTTTATTATTATCCATGAATTTGCAGAGTACTTCTTTACTTCACCTCTAATTCCCACCCACTCCCATTCCATCTCTTTAGCCTTACACGCCTTTCGCTTCCCCACTGTTCTTCATGTCTCATTACTATGGGGTCTCAACGGGGACATATTAAGGTCAGCATACAAAGCAAAATGTATCATGTTGGAGTGCTATGTTATAACACAGTTTGATCTTTCTGTTATGGATGGAACTTTACTGTAACCACGAAAAGGGATCATGTTATAATAGTTTGATTGCGTCTACACTGGCAAAACCAAACCACGGAGCGTCCCCTTCCCAATGACACATTTTGGAGCCCAAAGTAAACAATTACCTCTTTTTCACTTACCTGTTCCATATACTAATGATCTATATAAATCAAGCCAACTCTTATAGAGGCAATTCACATAGTACTTCTTATCCCTACATATAGCCTACATAAATTAATATAAGAAGAGAACAATCCTACAACTGAACCAATGTAACATTCCTAGTAGATGCCTCTTTGTACAATTTATAGGTTGTTTTCGTTAATGGAACTAAAATAATAGGCCTTATCCTCTTTGTCTATCTAATCTATCGCATTTATATCCTCAGCTAGTCTAAATCACTGTAGTTCCATTGAAGTCTCCAGCTGAGAATCTGACCCAGTGTTTTAAAAAACCCATTTGGGCTTGGTTTACATTCTTGGTGGAACTGTGCAATCACAAAACGGTTACAATCCATTGAATAGCAATGGATGTGTTGAGAAATACTCCCTCTTCATACACACATACAGTAAATCTCATTCATCTTAATGGGAATTACACAGCTACACTGAGAGGAATATATACTGTGTAATTTGTCCTGTGACTCCCATTGGGAACATGCATGCACAGTTTTATTTTCCCTTTGAAACAGTTCAGCCCTACCCTAAACCACAAATTTGAACATTCCTGTAGTACTGTATCTTTGAACAATTAAAGAATGGGTTAACCACATCAAAGGTTCCCTCATATTAAAAAAATGCTTCTACTTTTGTAAAATATTTAGGAAAGGGTAGATACATTTTACTAATAGCCAGGGACTTTATTAGCATTCATTGAATCTCCTAATGGTATTTTTTCTCATTAAATTCAGTAAGGGTACTCAAAGAATCTACCGCATATATGTTTGATCATAGCACTGAAGTAGATACCCATTAACAGGTGCTGGATTAATTTTTATAGTGGAGGTGCTGAGAGCCATTAAACCAAACTGTAAACCCTGTATGTAATGGAAACCATTTCAAGCCAGGGAGTGCATCAGCACCCCCCACACCCTCCAGTTCCAGGACCTATATCCATTAATATAAGTTAAAACACATAACATGACCTAGGGCAACTAAATGCCTACACAGGTTGCTGCCAATGGGACAATTTAATGCAAGCCAGAACATGCCAAGCAATTCTCCAAGCAAAAGATTAGATGGGTGTAGGGGAGGGCTGGAGGTGGGGGAGAAATTCCATGAACCATTTCTCATTTAATCTGGTCTTGTAAATAATTCCCTGTAAATAAACAATAATCAAAACAATACAAAGATCTCCTAAGCCACGAGAAATGATATATAATATATATTTTGATTAATACTTTTCTGAGCTCTGGTGAAAGGGGCCATTATAAAAATGAAGTTGGATAAGATGATTAAATGTTATTTACAGAAAGGACAAGGGGCTGATTAAATCACCAAGGGGCTTTTCTTTATGGTTGCAGGGTTAAAAAAAAATGTATGTCGCTCGACAAAGATGTTTGCTTCATTTCAGTAATTAGAAACCAAACGATCTTGGACAGTCTGTCAGCCTCAATATGGTGGAGTTAGCTGGTGGATCATGTAAATAAAATCTGTCTGATTAGACTGAAAATTAAATCATTATAATTTTTCTTGATATCTTGGAATTTATTGTGGAGGTCTTGGAATAAAGACCTCCCACCCCTGGGCAAAAAAAAAAAAAAAAAAAAAAGACACCCTGAAGACTAATTTTAGGGCTAGATTTATCCTCCGGCTCTCATCTAGACACCTAAATAAGTGGCCAGTTTTTCAAAAGAGCCAAACCCCCATGCAGGCATCTAACATGAAGATGCAAGGTTTTCAAAAGGGCTCAGAGTCCACGCGCTCCCGTTGTTCTTAAGTGGGAGCTGAGCCCTTTTGAAAATCCGGCCCTAATTGGGGATGCTGAGCACTCGTGAGAATGTGACCTGTGAGCATTTTTTTTTTCTGGCCAACAGGCCAGGCCATTCCCTGCTCATGGACTTGGCTCGTGGCACAATCCGGTTGCCATTAGGAAAGCTCTAAGGCCCAGATAATAGACTCCACCTTTATACACAGCACTGAGATGGTGTGGAGTAAAATTAAGGAGCTCCCCTGACCCAGCTGAATCACAGATTGTTTGAACCCATTGAATGAACAGGCCAATACCATGGGCCAAACC
This sequence comes from Chrysemys picta bellii, assembly GCF_011386835.1. NCBI lineage: Eukaryota > Metazoa > Chordata > Testudines > Emydidae > Chrysemys > Chrysemys picta. The sequence goes on from NC_088796.1 coordinate 13,808,550, forward strand.
CTGCACTCCTTATTCATGTAAATAGCATCACTGAGGTGACTTGCCCAGACTTAACCCTGCGGTAACTCTATCAAACTCACTGGGGTTATGTCCTTGGGTAGCTGGGTGGATAGCAGGGTGTCGGGTGGGGCGGGTGGTTGGTGCATGAGGTACCTGGAGGGCCCTTAGCGGTGCTGGGTGGTGGATGGAGTGAGTGCTGTGGGGAGAGTTCCTGAATTGGGGCCAGGTTTTCTCCTCACCTTTTATGCTGTGGACCCCGCCCCCCTGCTCTGCTCCATGGCTCCCTGCCAGCCTGTAGCTGGCACAGGGAACAGTGAGTGTGGAAAGCTGCTACTTGTCTGTCTGTAGAGCAGGTGCTGCCGCAGGCCTGGGGGGGGCCTGCAGGATGCAGCAGGCATAGGCGCCGACTTCCCGTCTTTCCCGTGGGTGCTTGACCCTGCCTCTGCCCCAGCCCCGCCCCCACTCCACCCCTTCCATGAGGCCCCACCTCTTCCCACCCCTTCCCCGCCCCCACTCCAACCCCTTCCCCAAAGTCTCCGCCCCCTCCCTGCCCATATTCCAACTCCTTCCCCAAATCCCTGCCCCGGCCCCGCCTCTTCCCCGACTCCTCCCCTGAGCGTGCCACGTTCCCGCTCCTCCTCACCCCTCCCGGAGCGTGCTAATGCTGCCAAACAGCTGTTTGGTGGCGGTCAGTCGGTAAACGCTGGGCGGTAGGTGGAGTGGCAGGGATGTGGCGCGCTCAGGGGAGGAGGAGAAGTTGGGGTAAGGGGTGGGAGGAGCTTGGCTGCTGGTGGGTGCAGAGCACCAACTAATTTTTCCCCGTGAGTCGGCACACGGGGAAAAATTTTATGCTGTGGACCACGCCCCCTGCTCTGCTCCATGGCTCCCACAGCACACAGGGTTGGCACCTCTGGCAGCAAGTACTCCCAGCCAAAGCGTGCTGGGACTGGGTGTAGGATGGGAATAATATGAGATTCAGCCCCAGAAGGAGGTTGGCGGAGGGGAACAAGGAGAGGGGGAATCCCATAATGCCCTGTGCTGGAGGAAGGGAGGCTCCCCTAATAGCATGGACAGGGGGAGGGAAGCAGGGCAGTCAGTTCTCCCCTCAGACCATGGCGTGGGGAAGGAGTTGGGGGAGAGGGGCTCCCCTCACACCAGGAGTAGGGGGAGCAGAGGGAATATGGGCTCCCTTCATGCCATGAGCAGGGGAGTGAGCAGGGAGAGTGGGGGTCCACTCACAGCATGGGCAGGAGGCAAGCAGTTGCAGTCGGGCTTCTCTTACACCACAGTGGGAGAAGCTGAAGTTAGTTCCTTATTCCCAGTTCCTAATTCAAAGGTATAATTATTTTTTGTAAACTCTAAAGTGGAAGTTCAAAATTTTAGAAATGTCACCCAAAGAAGTGAGTGAATTTGATAACAAGATATATTCGTGTGTTTAAGAACAACTTTTCTGAAATGCAAGTAGGTCTCCAGTCCCATGTTCAGGGATCCATAGAGTGTAAGGCCAGAAGGGACTATTAGATCATGTAGTCTGACCTTCTGTATAACACAGGCTGCAAACTTGTACCCAGTTACTGCTGTATTGAGCCCAATGACTTGTGTTTGGCTAAAGCACATTTTCCAGAAAGGCATCCAGCCTTGATCAGAAAATATCCACCACTTCCCTTGGTAGTTTGTTCCAGTGGTTAATCAGCCTCATTGCTAAAAAATTGTGCTTTATTTCTAATTTGAATTTTGTCTGGCTTCAGCATCCAGTCATTGGTGGTTCTTATGCCTTTCTCTGCTAGGTTAAAGAGCCATTTAGTGCATCTCTGAATTCTGTGGCTGGCGTATCTTCATTTCCTTTCCCTTTCCATTCCAAAATGCCAGAATAGCCCGTATCAACTCTGAGTGTTATCAAGCTTGTGGAAACATATAAAATGGTTTCCAGAACTATTCCAGCAACTTCATACCTGAGATGACAAGACATTTGCTTTAATACATTATAATTTTTATGCAAATAATTTTTATGTTCTCTGTTGAACTAATCAACATTTGAAATATGGTTTTAATTTAGATTGTATATTTAAATTGAAGAGAGGGATTAGCAATATGAGAATGAAAGACAGCTGTGTGCCTCAGTAGAAAAAGAGAATTTACACAAGTTACTTTGTTTCTGTTTTCCTTTTGGTGCAAGATGAAGGAATTTTGAATAAACTAGTAAATTTCACTAGTCTCTTCTACTATGATGAGACACTTTTTCAGCCACATAAAGAGGGGAAAGGGATTAAAAACAGTGTTCAGACAATGCTGTTCTCAGCCATGGCAAAAAATCATTGCTTTCTTGGACTCTATTTTTGATTTATTTGTATGTAGTAGCACCTAGTACAACCTAGTGACCATTGTGCTAGATGCTTTACATGCATAAAATATAAGTAAATATACCATTTTTGGTAAACAAACTTCAGGAGTTTTCAACTTGTAAATTTCATTGATTTTTTTCCCCCCACCCACCAAATGTGAGATCAACCCAAAGTTGATTTTTTATTGTACACAGGTTGCCATTTTCATTCCATGTGCACACTTGAGGGCAACCCCTGTCCCTTCACCCCCATGGGTGCAGACCATTTAGATGCAGTGAGATTGGGTCACTTCTGTTTTGCAAGGGGTGAAAAACACAGCAGTCAAGCACCACAATACTCAGATCTTGGGGAGAGGGCTCCTTGTGCAGCCACATACAATGGCTCTCTGAGGGATGAGGTGAAGGTGGAGATCCATCTGTCTGTCTTGCTTCCCTGAGGCCAGTGTAGAAGCTGTGCAGCGATCTGTCCTGGGGGAGGATTTTTCTTTCTCTTGCCCCCATGGATAACTGCAGGGCCCATCACAGTTAGAATAGAATAAAACAGTGATGTCAATGCAGAAGTCAGTTAGAGCAGGGGTAGGTAACCTATGGCACACGTGCCAAAGGCGGCACTCGAGCTGATTTTCAGTGGCACTCACATTGCCCGGGTCCTGACCACCGGTCTGGGGGGCTCTGCATTTTCATTTAATTTTAAATGAAGCTTCTTAAACATTTTAAAAACCTTATTTACTTTACATACAACAATAGTTTAGTTGTATATTATAGACTTATAGAAAGAGACCTTCTAAAAACATTAAATTGTATTACTGGCACACGAAACCTTAAATTAGAGTGAATAAATGAAGACTCGGCACACCGCTTCTGAAAGGTTGCCGACCCCTGAGTTAGAGTTTTAGCAGCAAAAAGGACTCCATTATTGGTCCCTCAATGTAATAATGCAAAGATTCATCCATTGGTTATGTTCTTATTTATACACGGCGTAACTGCCTACAGTAAATTACCCCACAACTCTTTCCATGCAAGTACATTTATTCTTAAGGTAAAAGCATTACAGAGAAAACATTAAAACAATAAAAAACCTAATACACATGCTAATAAGGGTACCAGAGATCACTCAAACAGGGGCTCTGGCAGGTGAACAGTCCTTCAAACCCCATTCAGGTGTTTTCCTGTGTTTACAAGCTCATAACACTTTTTCCTCAGAACAAGAACATCCCTCAATCAGTATATCACTCCTTTACACAGCGTGGGTCCCTGATCTGCAGTGACCGTCAATAGGTAATCACCCAGACAATGGTCCCATCCTCAGGGAGAACCTATAAAAGGCTGAGTTTTTGGCATTACTGAGGTGGAGGGGTACCTTGTTTAAAATAATCCTTTGAAGCTCAGAACACTTCCCAGGGTTTACATTAGTCATGTCTCCCCCCTGTGACATCACACACAATCCACAAATATTTGCATTTTTAATACAACAAACTCCTAAGATACTTAAACTTAATTCAATACGGTTTGTCCAGGATATTGCAGGAGAGTGCCTTGTCACAGGCACATCAGAGAGGTTCCTGACTGAATAAACTACCACTCAAAGGGCAAAAGACTAAGACTGGATACATTTATTCAGTCCTTGTTGAGCCAAATCTCCCATTGAAGTCAGGGCAGAGGGAGTAAGCAGAGGCAACGGGTTGTGGGGGGCATGCAGGGTCACATCCCCCTCCCGGTTTGCTGATTGGCTTCTACTGAGCATGCTCAGATGGAGTGAGCATGCTCAGTAACACAGCTGAAGCCGGTTGCCCTAACTCTGTTCCCCCACTATCAGCAGGCATGGGGTTTCTCTGGGAGTAAAATTCCCCATATTTGCCCATATGAAAACAACTTAAGCTATGTACTTGTAGTCCCTGATTTTCTTAAACAGATTCCTTAAAACAAAGATATTGTCTGTTTATATTAGACCGACAATTACATCATTTTATCCCAGGAGTCACTGTGATAGAACTGGTAAAATCTTTAGACCATTGCCACTGCAAAGGTTGCCAGGTATTAAAAATAGCATTGCATCTTTCCTTTTCTGTGGTATTTTATTATTATTTTTCCAATGTGTTGGTTATTGAGTGTGATCATTCTTTCAAATGAGTTTGGACAGCATCTATAGCTTTGTAGCAATTAAGAGGCCACAGACGTTAGCAGCTCAGGAGGAATGGAGGAGGTTTTAATAGCTTTATTTATCTTTAGCTTCTACTGTTTGGACTTCCTCAATGGTGGGCAGTTTTGTATCAATAAAAGGATGCTAACGCTTGTTTCTTGTAAATGCAAGTGGGTCATTATCAATGGTGTGGAGAGACTTGCACAGTAGTTGAAAGCGATGTTCTTCTCTTGACTCTATCATCAATTACAAGGTTGCCAATGAATCTTAGAAAATGTGAACAGAAGCATTTTATGACCTACTTCAATGAAACTCTGTCAAACTGCAATGCTTTCTCCTCACTGCTAATTGTCTTCTTAAGTAGATGTGTCTGCTGACATCATTTAATGTCAAGCACTTACCTTTGCCTGAAGGGTGATGGAGAGAAATGTTGCCAGGAAAGTTAACTAGTTCATACTGACAAGTTAACTCTCTCTGTTTATTGTTTCCTATGACAAGTAATAGATATATTTCATGTGAGATATAGGTGCGATCTATAATTGTTAGAGCCTAGGGATTGAGGCGACTGGACAATTCACTTAACCTCTCGGTGCTTCATTTAACTTATCTGTAAAATAAGTATATTGTACGAATAACATTACAGCTGCTTTGGGATTCTGATAATAGCATATTGTTTTCATCCTGATGTGTTAGCTGTAGCCCATAGGCTGTTTCATTACAAGCTGATTCAAAAACTCATTGAACTCAGTAAAAGTCTTTCCATTGATTCCAGTGGGCTCAGGCCCTATGGGAAAGATTTTCAAAGGCACAAATGGCAGCTAGGTGCCTAACTCCCATTGAAACTTGATGGGGGTTAGGTGATCAGTGGCCATTTGCACCTTTAGTGGGCAAAATTCTACCCTTGGATGTGTACATGAGGCTCCCATTAGGGCAAATTCCATAATCCGTAGCTGCTCCAGTGAAGTGAATGGACTGACTTCTCATTTCCTCCATTGCAAATGAGTCATTTGGCCCATTATGGTTTTTGTCTGGGTCACTTAACCTCCCCGCATCAAAAAGAAAGGAAAGGAACTGAAGACTTATATGCAAGCTGCTTTGACACTGCCCGCCTTACTGATTACACGGTAAGAGCATGTACCGTGTTTTGGATTGCAGATGTAAGTTGGAGGGGCGTGAGCTGCCTACCTCAGCTTCCTTGTACGTTTTGCTGTTTCAAATGAAGAAAAATCAGCCCTTTGACACAGTCACGTAGTCTGTCCTCTTTCTTGTCCTTGTGCCAAGAGTGCATCTCCATGACATGTATGGTGTGTGGTTTTGAAAGATTGCACTTCCTGGGAACAAGTCACAGTTTGATCTAAGAGCCAGAAAACAATGCCTCTTATTATTTATCTCGTTAAAGGTACATAGGCCACTGACTGAATCTCATGTGTCACCGTTAATATATCACTAAATGCTATGCTACGAAGAGTACAGCTTTGAGGAGCACATTAAGAGAATCTCGGACATTAGACTCTTTTGTTAGCTCTTTTTCGGTTGGGTGCCAAAGAGACCTGTTCCTTGGGTCACGTCTTGTGTTATCAGAAATCCAAACATAGGGCCACATCCTGAGGTCCCTCCCTGTTTGATTTTTTGCTCAAGCCCAGTTCTCACCGACTTCCATGGGAGTTTACCTAAGTAAGGATAAATAAAAACTTAGTAAAGACCTCAGGATGCCATCTCCTCCTGAGTATATTAAGTAGTGAAGAGTAGGCCAGATCCTCAGTTGGTGTAAATCAGCAAAGCTCTATGCTCTACTGAAACAAATGTATCTAGGGCCACATTTACAAAAGTATTTAGGCACCTAAAGATAGAGGATATTCGTCTTCTCTCATGCTTGTGAAGAATTTTGAGATTTATGGAGGTAAATAGCTCTCTTAGTTACCTAAAAATACTTATGAACATTTTCGGTTCAAGCATTTCTAGAAAATCTTTGCATTAATGGCTAGCAGTTGAGTTACTGCGGCCCCACGTGATTTTCAGAACGGTATCCCAAGTTTTCTTTTTTCCTCAGTTGCTTCCCCCTACTCGTAACAATTCCCTTTTTAAAATAAGGCCTTAGGTGTTATCAGAGTCAACCTCTTCCAGCACAAAGGTGAAGGGCCAATTCCTGCAATGGATACATTAAAAAATGTTTCCTATATTGGAAATGAGTTTGTGATGTGGAGGAAAATGTGTTCTGTGCACTTTTTTTTTTTTAAAGTGAGGGACACTCAAATTTCCCACAAAGAGGGGTGGAAAGCTGACGTTGAGCATGATGTTGTCAAGCCCGTCTGGTGAGATGTGAACCCAAATTTCTCACCTGATTGCTCTTCTCTGCCTACGGGGTAAATTTTCCAAATGATGCACAGGAGGTGCATGGGCAAAACCTATTAACAAATAATTGGTTTATGCCCCGGCCTCCTGCATGCTTTAAAAAAAAAATCCCTTCCCCTTCTTGCCCCCAAGTGTCAATCCTATTGAAAATAAGACGGAAGCGCTGAAAAATGTAGTGAAGGGGCACAGTGGTTAAGGAAGGAGCTGTGAGTTATAGTCCCACTGATTCAAGGTACTGAACCCAGAGGGAGATATTTTCTCACATTGCTGAAAATTGTTGTTTTATGCATATTCAAAAATATCATGTAGAACTTTCCTATCAGCACAGTGTAACAAACACTGGAAGACAGCTTGAAAAAGAGGAGACTAAGGGGGGATATGATAGAGGTATATAAAATCATGAGTGATGTGGAGAAGGTAGATAAGGAAAAGTTATTTACTTATTCTCATAATACAAGAACTAGGGATCACCAAATGAAATTAATGGGCAGCAGGTTTAAAACAAATAAAAGGAAGTTCTTCTTCACACAGCGCACAGTCAACCTGTGGAACTCCTTGCCTGAGGAGGTTGTGAAGGCTAGGACTATAACAGCGTTTAAAAGAGAACTGGATAAATTCATGGAGGTTATGTCCATTAATAGCTATTAGCCAGGATGGGTAAGGAATGGTGTCCCTAGCTTCTGTTTGTCAGAGGGTGGAGATGGATGGCAGGAGAGATCACTTGATAATTACCTGTTAGGTTCACTCCCTCTGGGGCACTTGGCATTGGCCACTGTCGGTAGACAGGATACTGGGCTAGATGGACCTTTGGTCTGACCCAGTACGGCTGTTCTTATGTTCTTATGTTCAGAATGTGGGCTTCCAAGCCCCAAAGTATTGTTCACTATTAGAAATAAGAAAAAAGAATGTAATTAAAAATAAAATACATATAAACCAGTCCCGAATGGGCTAAATTCTGCTTGGTGTCTCACCAGTGTAAATCTGCAGAACTCCACTGAAATTAAGAAGGCTACTCTGGATTAACCACACTGTAACCAGAAGGAAAATCTGACCTAATAGGCACAAGTATATTGTTCAGGCAAAACTTCCTCATGGCAAAATCTGTTCAGACTGTTGGAAAATCTCCAGGGGAAAGTGATGGAAGCCGTTTCATGTTGGACACTTTAAAACTATACTAGGCTGGGCAGAGCAGTGAAGGCTCTAGGGAACAATATTGCACAGGCAGTAGGATGGACTGAGGACATAAATCTTTTTTTTCTTTATACACAGCAGTACCTAGAGGCCATAACCAAGGTCAGGGGCCTATTGTACCAGACACTGCACATACACAGCATAAAAGACAGTCTCTGCTCCCTCAGAACTGACAGTAAATAGACAAGACAGACAAAGTGTGTGTGAAAGGAAATATTATTATTGCCATGTTAGGCAACTGAGGCACAAAGAGATTAAGTGACTTGACCTAGATCACACAGGAAGTCTGTGGCAGCATCAGGAAATGAACACAGCATCCCCGATTTCTAGTACACTGTATTGAAAGAAGACCATCTTTCTTCTGTAGCACTTGTAGGTCTAACAGAATTCACTTAATCAGAATACTGATGAGCATGCGCCATTTGATTCAAACTTTGGTGAAACCTGGATTTGGCTCTGAATGCTGTGGTGTGGGTTTTCTTTCTTTCTTTCTTTCTTTCTTTCTTTCTTAGTAACTTTTAATTATTTTTGACCTATGTAAAGAAAACAAGAATAGCAAATTATATGTAAACTCATAATGTGATAATCGTTTACAACCTAACTGCAACTCTGCTTAAAACATTTGTGATTATATACAGTGTGAATGGTTAATCTCTCTGTGCCTCCATTCCATATCTATAAAATGGGGATAATATTTCTGTTCTCTATTTATACTGTAAGGTCTTTGCTGCAGAGTCTTTCTCTTACCATGCATGTACAGAACTTAGCACAATGGGGCCCTGATCTTGGTTGTGGTCACTGGTCACTACTGTAATACAAATAATAATAGTAATAAATAGGCTTGGCAGAATTCAATTATTTTTTATCATTTTGATGGAAAATGTTTATTTTTAAGCATTTTAAAAAATTGATTTACATTTTCACAATTGTGCGAAATTACGGGAAGTCAGACAATTATTTAATGACAGTAGACATTGAGAATCAAGAAGTTAAAGGTTTATAAACTGTTAAAACACAAACTGTCAACATCACATATCAAAATATACAAGTAAATAACCGTAAATCATTATTAATTGGCTTGTCCATTTGTAACAACAAGTCTAATTCAAAAGTCTAAATCACTGCATTTTGCCTCTAAGTTTCAAGCAGCATTTTTCTTACTTTATCTAGCTGTAAAGTTTGATTATTATCAATGGAAATATTTTACCATCAGTTTTTGTGTGTACAGTGAAATTGATGTTTACCAACATTTACTGATTAAAAATCTAACTTTTCCAAGCTTAATAATAAAGTATATGCCAAATTCTGCAGCCATTCCTTATCAAAGGGAATTTTGCCTAAGAAAGGACTGCAGGATTTGGACTATGTTACTTCATACACAACTTTCCATGTGTCTGCCGATGTGAATGCCATTTTAAAATCTTCAGTAAAAGTGCCATTATGAAAATACGAATTCCTTTGTGGTTTGAAAATGCGTAGACTGAGCCTGCACTATAAAATCAATATCAACATTTTCTATGTGATTTTTTTGTAAGTAAATGAGAAAAAATCCTGCCTCGTGTTTTGCTGAAAACAGTCAGGGGACAAGTCAGTCATTTCTGAGGTTTACAGCATTAAGGGGTTGTTAATACTGAGGCCTGGAACGATGCTAATAAATCAGCTTACATATGCAAACAAAGGTATCCAGGTTGGCTGCAGTACGTTCCATAAAAGCTATTATTCACCTCCCAGGAGGTAAATAACAGTGCTTTTTCTGGATCTGTAAGCGCATCTCCTTTTGAAAATATTAGTTTAAAAGGAAAAAAAAAACAGCTGCATTTTTGAAGCCAAGACAGGAACTCTCTTTCTCATAACTTTTGAGAGTTCAGTTTACTGCTCCCCAAGTGGTTAACAGTTCATTTGCCAGCACTAGGAAAGTAGTGGAAGCTATGGATGGTCCTTTCTGAGAGGACAGGCCTTACTTCCACAGCCTTCCCTCCCCAGGATGCTCTCCTACAGAGAACCAACTTTAACATTGCCCTTGATGTCTTCGAATCAAGACTGGATGCATTTCTGGAAGTTATGCTCTAGCCAAACAGAAGTTACTGGGCTTAATACAGGGGTAAATGGAGGAAATTGAAGGACCTGTGATTTACAGGCGGTCAGACTAGATGATCTAGTCCAGGGTGGCCAACCTGAGCCTGAGAAGGAGCCAGAATTTACCAATGTACATTGCCAAAGAGCCACAGTAATACGTCAGCAGCCCCCCATCAGCTCCCATCCTCCAGCGCCTCCCACCCACTGGCAGCCCTGCTGATCAGTGCCTCCCACAATCAGCTGTTTCGCATGTGCAGGAGGCTCTTGGGGGGAGAGGAGAAGGAGTGAGGGCTTGGCAGACTCGGGGGAAGGGGGAAGGGTCTTGGGGGAAGGGATGGAGTGGGAGCAGGGCCTGGGGCAGAGCAGGGGGTTGAGCAGTGAGCACCACCTGGCACATTGGAAAGTTAAAAGAAGAACAGGAGTACTTGTGGCACCTTAGAGACTAACAAATTTATTAGAGCATAAGCTTTCGTGGACTACAGCCCACTTCTTCGGGCTGTAGTCCACGAAAGCTTATGCTCTAATAAATTTGTTAGTCTCTAAGGTGCCACAAGTACTCCTGTTCTTCTTTTTGCGGATACAGACTAACACGGCTGTTACTCTGAAAATTGGAAAGTTAGCATCTGTAGCTCCAGCCCCAGAGTCAGCGCCTATGCAAGGAGCCGCATATTAACCTCTGAAGAGCCGCATGTGGCTCCGGAGCCACAGATTGGTCACCCCTGATCTAGTCGGTCCCTTCTGGCCTTAAACTCTATGAATCTCTGAGCCCCATAGCACAGATTTCATAGAGGATGTATTCAGTAAATGCATCTCCTGGCTGCTCCGATCACCATTCTTCCTTGTTCAACACTGCCAACTTTTGGGGCTGTGCTGGCCATGTTGAGGGTAGAGATGGCGATAAAGGTGTTCCTGCAACCTACCCTCTGGCAGACTTTCTGCCAGCAAGGACCCTCTGCGCTGGCTTCTACTAATATAGATCCTGGATGGATCTGGCCCACGGGCTTCTTGTTTCAGTGAACATCAAGATGTATTGTCCCTTGACAATAAATTGGCTGTTCCTGGATCAATATTTACCACTTGGGTCAATTAATCTTGATATTCACCTCATCAGTAGTCAATATCTATTCATTGATTTTAAGTGTAATGAAAAGTAAATACAAAGGGCCCAATCCTGATATCCTGACTGGGCAAAACTCCCATTGAAATCAAGTCCATGTCAGAGCTAAGAACAGACTTCTAGGAACTCTGACTCCCAGCCTTACACTTTAAATAGTGGATCGTCCTTCCTCCTCTTCCATATTTACCGCACCATCTACACTTACGAGCGTGGTGCGATTGTGAGGCATTCCCAAAACATATAATGAATGGTAGCTAAACTGAGAATCCTTGACACTCAGGTGAAATTTCTTTTTTATACGTAACTAACATCTGTTGGGGCATATATTCTCTGAGCAGAAGATTAAAGAACATCATTGCCAAAGTAAGTTTAGATGTAATTGGCGTTTGCTTTACAGCTCAGCCCTAGTACAATTTTTGACTGACATGTTCAAAGGAGAATTGTGATCTCACATTTAGCGCTTAGCCAATGAAGTAAAATTGATCTCAGTGGGCATCATGCTAAATTCTATAATTGGTCCCTACTCATCTGAGATTTTTTTACTTTTTTTACTTTTTTACTTGAGGAAGAACTAAGGACTACAAGATTTGGCCCATTATTATTATACATGAATGGATTTGTTTACAATAAAGCTTTGCACGGTATTTTAAACCACAGGCTTTAATAGCATTTCCCTGGCTTGCAAACGAAACAAAGCCATATCTATAAGTTCTTTCCTGACTGCAAATGTATTGCCCAGAGAGTGTTCATGAAAAGTGTAGCCCTTTCATAGAATCATAGAATAGAATCATAGAATATCAGGGTTGGAAGGGACCTCAAGAGGTCATCTAGTCCAACCCCCTTTGTAGTCTCTGTAGTATTATTTCTGGATCTTTTGCATGCTCTGAGAATAACAAATGAGCTGCCAGTTTAGAGTGACAGTATGTGCAACAAGATGAAAAACTAATATTTGCAAAAATAAAATAAAAAATTATTCCCTGTAGGTAATTTTTAATTTTGGGGTTCTGTGCAAGCGTGTACAGCTACAAACCATCATTGTAACCAAAATGTTTCTCTCTCCAATCATTATCAAAATGAGATTTTCTTTCTGCTAGAGTGGAGCTTTTTCTTCCTTTTCTTTCTTTCTACATCAAGGCCACACTACATTAGCTACTACAAAAAGGTTTTGGCTACTGACCAGTTTAATTTGCTACGGAAAAGAATATCATCATATTCAGATAAAGAAAAAGTGCCCTTTAAAAAGAGGTGAACAATCAATGACAAAAAAGTAGATATTGGCACATAAACTAACAGGAGAGGAAGCTGAGCGCAGTATGACAATGGTTTGTTTAGTCTAAGGGATTAATTATTCAGCAGTTGCAATCATGATGAAAGTATGCATACTAGACTAAAACTGGCACAAAGGTTAATTGGTATCTAAGGGCTGTCTTTAGTCATCGGATACAGTTAAGTAGCATGGATGCTATTTTAGGACATTTTTAGACTTTTAAAACCCTCCACAAAACCCCCAAAGTTGAATGTGATAAAGGTAGTGAGATGATTTCCTGGCATGAGGATAGCCTGAAATTGGTATCTAGCACCAGCCCCTGCATGAGAAAAAAGCCTTGTGTGCTTGATAGGGTTGAAAAATGAATTCCCCGTCACCACTGTTTTAAGCCTTATGGGTGCTATTTAAACTTGACATGTCATAAATCCAATCTCTACAAACAGGATCACATTTGTTTTCTGTCCATTTTTATTTGTGTGCATAGAGGATTGCAACGGCACACATGACATTAGGTGTCATTGCATCCAAACGAAGGTTCTGTTAAATGAACGCACATTAATGCTGTACGGTACCCGAGAATCTAATGATTGGTAGAGGCTTCTATTAAGGAGACTTGGCATGCATGAAGAGGACATGCCTTTTGGACACTTCTGCCTGGAAGTGCTGTGCTAAATGGACACATCTGAAGTTCATTCGTGAACTCTGAGTTGTCTACGCACATGCTCAGCTATCAGGATAACACCGTTTAGATTTGCTCACTGTGCTGTGCCCGTTTCGCTAAGCATAGAAGTTAAGTAAAGGTGGGTTTAGATGGATGGTTTGTGTGGTGCAGCAAGTGGCTTACCTTTCAGGGTTGGTCTTTGATGACCCCAAGATAGCAATGTCATGTTGGGGGTGCCACAAGCACCTTTACCCTTGTTCAGATTGCTGAGACGCAGGGCTGGATTTAGGGGCAGGTGACCCAGGCGACTGCCTGGGGTGCCAGGCTTGCGGAGGTGCTGGGCTTAGGGTGCTGTTTTTGTTGTTAGCGACAAAGGGGAAAATAGAATGTTTGAAGTACTGTGCGGTAGTAATGGACTGCACCCTGACATTAGTCACAATGAAAAGATGTCATTTACAGTAAGATTTGTTGATGACAGACATGGCTGTATCCAAGTAAAGGAACACATTATCTATTTCCGGTCTGTGGACAGCTCTATAGGGAAAGACCTAACAGAACTGTTTATGAACGTTTAGAATGAGAATAAAATAAAGCTTCAGGACTGCCGTGACCAAGGCTGTGACAACAGCACCAACATGAAGGGAAGAAACAATGACATCCAGGGAAGGATCCTTGCGCTGATCCAAGACCGTTCTTCGTGCCTTATGACTGCCATTCCCTCAACCTGGTTGTGTCAGATGCAGTGTCATCTGCTTAAGATTCAGTATCTCTCTTCGGAGTACTGCAAAGGATATACGTCCTGGTTTCAGCATCAACTATCAGGTGGAAGAGCCTCATGGACAATGTTACAAATCTGACCACGAAGCCGCTAAGTGACACTCGCTGGGAGCGCCTTATTGACAGCGTAAAGCCAGTGAGGTACCAAGTGACTGAGGTTTACGACACCCCAATGGAACTGGCACAGTCAAGTAAAGCTAAGGCCGGAATCTGACATAAGGCACAAAGCCTGGCAAACCAGATCACTGACTTCAAATTTCCGGTCTCAGTTGTGGCTTGACATGATATCCTGTTCCAAGCAAACGTTGTAAGCCAGGCACTACAAACTCAGTCTCAGTTTGATAAGAAGTTGCCTTAATTTCGTTGTGGCCTACAGAGACAGCAGATTTGAAGATGCCATCACTACTGCCAGAGAAATGGTGGAAAACTTGGGAGTTGAGCCTGTCTTCAAGAAAACTTGTATTCATTGGGAGAAGAGGCAATTTGGTTACTAGGGCAGTAGTGATGGGAAGCTCGAAAGAAAAATTCAAGAGGGAGGTTTTTTTTGCTTGCTTGATTACACTGCTCAGGTGTCCACCAAAAAAAGGTTCACACAAATGAAGCACCATGAAATGACCTGGAGGGGAGAGAGGTTGTATGACCTTAGTAAGCTACCAGTGGGCAGGAAAACACTCTTGAACAATTGTATGGACCTTCACTGGATGCTGACACATGGGGAATATTTGGACCTCAATGATAAAGACCTCTATGTTGTATTGGACAACATCCGTCACATTTTGCCACATGGGAAGCACTCTCCATTCCAAGATCTCCAATTCATTCATGAGGCAGCGCTCAAGGACACTTTTCCTAATGTGTGGATAGCTTTGAGGATTCTGTTCACGCTGCTGGTCACAGTCACGAGTGGTGAGCGCTTTTTGAAGCTCAAGCTCATTAAAATATATCTTTGATCAATGATGACCGACAAGAGACTGACATCGCTTGCTATTTTATCACTTGAAAATGCCATTGGCCAGTCTTTGGATCTCTGTGATGCTGTGCTTCAATTCGCGAGGGCAAAGGCGAGAAAAGCGATCTTTAGAACTAAAGGACTAGGGTTAACTTTCTAAAGCTGTCACCTACTGTAACACTGTTTAATACTGATCCACCCAGTGTTGGGGCACAGTTCAATTTCTTGATGTTAGTACATTTCAGTTATTCTTAAAATTAAAAAGTTTCTATAAGCGTAGGGGAAACGAATGTTTTAAATTTGCTTATATATGGCATGAATTAATATTGATTTACAGATCCTAGCATGCAAATTTATCGTCTTATATGGCGGGAATAACTCATGCTTGCAGATCGTGCAATAAAAAATAAGGTATTTGGTCTACAGCTGGCCCTGCTGAGACAGATGTATCATATGTCTACTGATACAGGGGTGTGTGTTACAATAGTACTTAGAGTCCCCAACCATTGTGCAAGGTACCATACAAAAACAGAGTAGGAGACAGTCCCTCTTCTGAAAAACTCACAGCTTAAATAGACAAGACAGGGAATGAGTGGGACATGAAACAGAGGCAAAGTGACTTGCCCAGGGTCACACAGCAGGACACTGGCAGGGTCAAGAATAGAATCCAGGCCTTCTGAGTCAAAGGCTGTGCCCTGTCCACTAGATCACACAACCTCTGATACATGTATGTGTACACACACACACACGCATGTACACACACATATATACTGGTACACATGTCTAGTCTGTTTAAGGATAAAGAGGTATATGACATGAACATGTCACTATTCTATTGCCTTATGATGTCTCTCAGAAGACAGGGAGGAAATGAAGAAATATAGTTTGCAGGCACGCATGTTTGACAAGAAGATGTGCTGTATATGCTACAGTACTTAGGCAGACCGTGCTGGGTGCTAAAATATATATTCTGTAAAAAACATTACACACATTCCAGACTCTTTGAGATGTTCTGCTCCGATGGGCAGTCTCTATCTATCAGTGTATCCGGACTGCATATCACACTTATGCTCTACAAATGACACTGGCTTCCTAATCATTACTGGATCCATTTCAGGGTACCAGTTCTGATCAATAAAGGCTTGAATGGGCTAGACCCGCAGCATCTCCCTCCATGCCAGACCCTGGGAACTACGATTCACCAGCACAAAGTCAAACCACTAGAAGCTTGTGGCAAGACCTCTTTGTCGCAATGTCCCCATCTATAGAGCTCCTTGAGAATGGGGATCATGCTGACTCCAAGACTAGCTACATTCAGAGCACGGTGCAAAATGTCTTAGGGTTTTATACTGCCACCCATCTCTGTAGTATCTGAGCACTTTCTACATAAAATCAATAGCAATAGTGAAGTCCTTAGCAGATTTCATGGAGTCTCTGGCACTTCTCCTTTTCCTGGGTAAAATTCTAGTTGCAGAACATTTTTTTTAAATATATCTTTATTTAAATGTAAAAATGTGGTATTTTTTTCTATGTTGATTTGTTCCAAGTTTTGATTGGGATTTTTTGGGAGTACAAAGAGGGTATCAATGTGTGGGTGTTATTCTTATGTTGTAAAGGCCTTTTTGAAGAAGGTTTTTCTCACATCTCCATGATGACCACTCCGGAATAAGGGCAAAGCACAAGAGACTGGCAGTATTCGTATGCAAGACCACAGCCCGAGCAAGGGAAGGGAGGAAGGTTTTTGCTCTCCTTTGGGAAGAAGGGGTGTTTCCCAATCATGTAACAAAGCTTAGATTCTATGGAAATGGGTGCTTTAGAAATACTGGTGGGGACCAAGTGAAATAATTTCTGAAAGCATGAAGTTAGACTCGGAGAGTGGTTACAAAATCAACAATATACAAACGCTGCCTATGAGAGAAGAATAAAGGGTCTTTCTTCCTATATTAATCCTGTTAGCACATCACATTGCTAGGGCTGTTGGAAGGAAGTACCAAAGATTCCATTCATAACCCTTTCTTAGAGGGGTTATAAATCAGTGGCACGCTCCAGGCTGAAATGTGACATTCAAGGTCTCAACCTCAGAGCAATTGCTACCTTTCCCCCCCCGCCAAAGGCAGACTCAACGAAGCTGACGTCATCAGTCCAATGACCGGGAGGGGTCTCGTTGCAAGAGGCACCTGAAGTGGCAACAACAGTTGCATGAACTTTGACTGCATGAAACAGGGTAAAAGAACCAGGTTAAGCTCTTTAGGAATTTAAAGGAAAACTGTCTACTTAGGTTAGGTTCTAAATGTAAGTTCTGACAATGCATGAGAACCAGGAAGTGAAACACTGACCAGTCTAGTTTCATTGTCCAGATGGATGAAATTGGGAGGGGGGGGGAAGTAAACAAAAGCATAAAACAGGAAAAGTAAATTGTGTTTGCAAAGACTTTCATTGTTAGTGATCAGAAGTGCTACTAGCAATGCAGGTAAAGAATTGAAAAATAGATGAACTTTATCTCAAACGTGTCAGTGGTTTTTTTTACTCCTTCTTTTTCAAATACATTTGGCATCCAGATAATGACAGGAGTGATAAGTCATCCACTGAAGGAGTGCATATTTCCTCTATTTGTCTTTAACACTGACCTCAGCCCCAAGCAGCCTGACAGAACAAAAACCATATTGTGCCTAACCCACTTCTCAGTTACCCCATTGTTTACACTGAGGTATGAGAAGAGGACGAATCCCTTTGTTTTAAATAAATGCACAGACCTTGATTCAGGGCAGCACTTAAACATGCTTACATTGAAATCAATGGGACTTAAGCACATGCTTAAAGAGACGTACATCATGAAGTGCTTTGCTGAATTGAGATCTAAAGGGACAATATCAGGCTGATTAGGTCTCAAATTCAGGTTAATTTTTTTGAGATTTTTATAAAACAAAGAGTAACTGAAATACTGTCTGATTTTAAAAAAAATACTATGAACATGTTTTTTAATTATTTAGCTTTAAATATTCCCCCAGCAGTGTCTGTTAGCAAAACTGGGCAGCCAATGGGCATCCGAAGAAGTGGGCTGTAGTCCATGAAAGCTTATGCTCTAATAAATTTGTTAGTCTCTAAGGTGCCACAAGTACTCCTGTTCTTTTTAAGGTGAGCAATGTTATCCGCGTAACCAAACAGCACAGATAGCGAAAAATGAATGAGATTTTGAAAGTTCTTTCAGCTTTAATAACCACAGGTGCTGTGACTAACACAGATGAAAATATGCAATTTTAAGTTGATGGTGCCCTTTTAAAATTGTGAAAGGGAAGGACGACATGTTCTTTGCAATAGATCTAAGTACAATGGGGCATCCTCCCCCTCTGCATCTTGGACTGGTAAACGTCATCATTAACAGTGAATTTCTCACGTTTATTTTGCCTGTCACCTCCACGGGCCTGATCCTGAGAGATATTGAATACCTGCTGCTCCCGTTGTGACATCGATGGGCATTGCAGACACCCAGCATGTCTCTGGATCAAGCCTCTAACATCGTTATCAAGCAGTTTTGTCATGTGAGGAGTGTGGCTGCAGCAATTCCTCAGTAGGCTATGGAGAATGAATTCCTTTTCTCTGTTGCCTGGGAAAGACTGTTTAGAAGCACTGTAGTCAGGGAAGAAATTGAAAAATCTTTTGTTGAACAAAGTACCTTTCACTTAAAAAACCAAGGCAAGATAAAACGACATGTGTGCTAATGATGTATTTTATGAACTGCCATCTGTCTCGGGAAAGGTCAGAGAAAAATAGCAAGTGCCGTGCAGGTGATTGGTGAGAGGAGGGAAAAATGGCCCTCATCTAACCACGACAAGAAGCTTCTGTGACATCATATAAATGCCATAATTGGGAAGTGGTAAATTGAACAGGGCTGCCTTTTGAATTTGATGTGTCAATAAACAAGTTCAAGGTGACATGTTGGATCAATACCGCACGACAAGAATCATCCGACAAATTTACTGCAAAGTAATTGGGTGCAAAATGACTCAACTCAACCTTCACACTGCAGAAAATCAAACAAACAGGCAACCTACAGGCAACAGTTTGTATATGTCAGATGCTGCTTAAGGTAGCTTGCTTGGTACTAATAGAGTTGTTTTAAAGGGAAACACATACAATAATAAAAGTGTGGTGCCCTTTATTATGAAATTGACCTCAGGCATTGATACAACCCCATATGCCCCTTAAGGGTATATAAATAGAAAAACAAAACATACAATTGCTAGAGGTAGTCTTAAATATTAATATTTTTCTTCCTGTCTGCATTTAGATGGCAAATAAAATAGGTCTGGAAACATTTTTTTTTCGTGAATACAAATTAAAGGCTTTTAATTTTGGCAGGCATGCCTTTTCCCCTTCCTTTTCTTTACATTTTGATAAAGCAGGGTAAAAATAAGACTTCTTTTTATATTAGCCTTAACCCCCGACCCCCACTGTTTATACTTGTGGACACTGCAGAAGGATATTAAATGCCAATCATTGGGTGGCATTAGAATTAACCATCCGCGCTGGTTTTTGAACCTTAAAAGAGTTACTCAGAAAAGTCTCTTCAGTGCATTAATTTGTTGACAACAAATTTGATGCTTGACTTGTCCACACTTGACAACCTTTAATCTTGAGTTTCTCTGAGGGGAAAGAAGAGAGCTTATTTCTCTGTGAAATTTGGGCTTGTGCCAAGTATAAAACAGAAGCCTCTGCACTGACTATGCACTTTGGAAATGTCATGGAGATTGGTTGTGTTTTAATTGTACATTCGTTTGAGAGTGAAAAAGGAGAGAGAAGATGAGTGGGAAGCCACAGCCAAGGGGAAAAATGCCATTCAGGTTTGCATTACTTTTTCCAGTTGTTCTGCAGTGTAGCAGAGATCTCTTCTTACTGTGCCGGCTTAGCAGGCTGCTAGAAATAACGGGACAAATTAATTCCTGGTGTAACTTGATTGAAGTCAATGAAGTTACTTTGCGGATGAATTTGATCCCGTGTTTTGAGACAAGATGCTTACATCTGCAACTGCTAAAAACAAGGTTCAGCTCTTGCCTGCTGAAGCAACCACATGATTTACCGTAATCCAGAAAAGCAAGAAAGCTGGCAAACTCAACAACTCCACTTTATTGATGGACTGACTGCAACGGATAAAGCCGCGCACAGTATTGGTAAGCTTTGGACGCACTGAGAATTTAATGGATGTCAGGATTTGGAAAGGGGGAAAACGAGAAGATTGAGATAGAAGATTTGTGCCAAGAATGAGATAAGTGTGGAGAATTATTAGTGCAACGGTCACCCTTAAAAATTCAATATGTGCCTGTGGCCACTATGCAGTGCTCTCTAAGGGCTCTTTTCTGCAGCCAAATCTATCTAGTCAGACTCTAACACCTAGACAGAGTCCCAGTGAAGTGAATGGAGCTCTTCTCAGGTGCTAAGTCTGCTCATGTGGATCTGATTGGCAGGATCAGGACCTAAAACTGTAAACTTTCCTAAATGGTACATTTATTCTATAGTGTGAAATATTCTAGGCCATACAAGAGGCTGTCAATCTGCATGTTTGGTGATGTGCCTAGCACAACTTTGAGCATGGTACAAATAGTAAATATTTATAGTTCTTATGCTATCTTGTTACTATCATTGATTGTTTCCCCCAATTTAGCACAGGATGTTACTATTCAGATACTGTTGAGTGATAGCTGCATGTAAATGCTGACTTTGACAATGGCAACCACTGCTTTAGTTGGAAAGAAATGATGTAGCTGGTGGGACATAGGTCTTATCTCTGTGACTCAGTCTAGGGATGGGTGCACAATGACCTCTATTGGAGTTTTACTTTAGTATTTAAGGATTTGGCCAATAGCTGGTATTCAGGTTTGGTTTGGAAAAATAGCTAGAACTTGGGTGCTCAGCTGAACGGTTCAAGCCACCGTGGTTGCAAAACTGGGTTGGAAGTCATGCAGGAACACGCTTTCTCATGATATTAGTTTTCCTTTTAGCCCTGGCTCGTGTGCAGATGTGAAAAGCAGTAGCCAAACATTTCAGAATCTTAAAACAGGTTTGCTTTCAGTTTTAGGTGAAGATGCGTGAAGGGGAACATTGTGTCTCCTTATTTCCCCCCCCCCCCCAGGTTAGCAGCAGGTTAGGAAAAAAGGTAAAAAAGGGTAGCGGGGGTTCCTGCCCTTTTTTGTTTCTTTATTGTATATACAGAAAAACTGAAAGAGCTTTTGTTGTTGTTGTTCTGTTTTTTGCTTTATTGGCAAACAGCTTTGATTTATTTATTTGCTTGCTTGCTCGGTTTTTACATTAGAAATTTAGGTAATCTCTATCTTGAAAATTGGGGAACTGGTGGGATTATGACATCACAAATCATACACTGAAAGGCAACCAACTGAGAATGGAAGGAATTTTTAGTCAGAATAAAAAAAAAAAAAAACTCTTTTGGTTGTTAAAATTTTGCTAACCTCCACTCAACTCCTATGCTTAATAAACACGTGGGAGAAAGACCAGGGTTGTTAAAAATTCAACATCCTTCTACTCCTTTCATTAAGGTGTGAAAAATATATATTAGTGACTTCCAACAAGTCTTCTAACAAGCCCTGACTTGGCATTATTGTTATGTCCAAAGTAAAGAACAAGCCAATAAAACAACTTAATATCACCCACATTTTTCAAGCATTCTGTATCTATCATGAAGGACATATTCCTCCTCCCATTCCTTTTATTTTTTTGTTAATTCCTTTGTAGGCTGTCCTGGTACCTTGGGGCTGAGATTTGGGTCTCCAAATCCGTTAGGTGGTTTTGAAATATCTGTCATGGTGCGATTGCATCCAGAGAGCTCACATTTTATGGGAATAAAGCGATAAAGCTGATTGATTCTGGGCAACTCTTTACACATGAAAGCCCCAATCCTGCCGCTGACCAGTATGCGGGCGGACGTGTCTGTGAGAAGCACAGCAGTCCACCTGCACAGTCAGTTGCAGCATTGGAATCTAATATATCTGATGATCTGATGAGTGGACAAGGAGGACATGTTCTGTCTTTTGGGTGATCCCAGCTAGACTCACTACTGCAGCACAATTGGGAAATGCCTCTTTTCTCGCACGGGGCAACTGTTTTTGTTAAGTGTGGGATATTCTTGTCAATAAAAAAATTCCTGTTATGAAATATGGTGAAAATGACAGATATTTTGCCTTTTGGCCTCCTTGCCTTAATTTTGCTAACTCTGATACCCAAACACATAAACCACCTGCTTCCTTGCCCTTATTGATTTCTTGTGTAACACTCATTTAAACCTTCTTTATCCTCTCTATTTACCTGTAATGATTATTCCATTATTAATTGTCTTATGTTGTGCTCTTTAAAGGCTTGAGCCAAAACCCATTGAAGTCAATGGAAAGACTTCCATTCATTTCAATCAGGCCCTGATTGTATTTATATAATTACATACAATTATTTTCCTTTTTCTGTGATATTAAAAAAAGAATAAAAATCAGTCCTTAAAATCACCTACTTCTTTGTGGAAATATTCTGTGCAGCACCTTACCTAAGTCCTATATACCTTGATTGTCTTTGGGTTATCAATCATACCAGTTATTTTCTGTTCCGACTTAAGAGGATTATACAGACTGGATTTTTTACTTTGTCAGTATTATATACTGACATCTTCACACTCAGGGCTCTATTCCAGTCTGAAAGTGATGCTATGTGGTGCTCTCGCTCTCATTTAAATTACCTAAAGACATGATGGATTTTGCTTCCTATTTGCTGGAGAATGTATTTCAGGAAAACCTGCCACTCAAAGCAAAATAAAATTGGGAATTCTGGGGGAAGAGGATCTGCCCCAAAGAACAAATAATATTTATGAGCAAGTGATATTTATTCTTTTCTCCAACTTGTTTTGAGATGGCAAAACATGGTACCTAATATCAAGTAGCTTCTGTGTCACTTTAACTTACACAACCAGGGTGAAAACAAAACGTGACTTGTAGTCCTTCAACTTTTTGCTGGTCTTCTGCCCAGGGGTGAATTTTATTCTCTGTTTTAGCTCAGCTCATTAATCTATAGTACAACTCACCGATTTTACTTTCGTAGGGACAAATTATTTTGGAATAATTTCTCCAGTATGTTAAGCAAACTCACGCCTTCTTTCTAGTTATATGTAAATGACTTCATATTTTTTTTCTTCTCCAAGACATTTTTATTCTGCCATTGTTAGAAAAACCCACCCTCTCTTGGTGTCTGATGTCCTCTGTATGTCATTTAAGTGCCTACATGGAGAACAGAAATTTGATCATACAGGGATCGTCAATCTAGCAGACAAATGTATAACAAGATTCAGTGGCTGGAAGTTGATGCTAGATTAGAAATAATGTGCAAATTTTTTAACAGGGACGGTAATTAACCATTGGAACAATTTACCAAGGGTTTTGGTGGATTCTCCATTGCTGGCCATTTTAAAATCAAGATTGGATGTTTTCCTGAAAGATCTGCTCTATTTCAAACAGGAATTAATTCAGGAAACAGGGCCAGCTTCAGACACCAGCCCAGCAAGCAGGTGCTTGGGGCGGCCAAAGGAGAAGGGCGGCACGTCTGGCTCTTCGGCGGCAATTCGGCGGCGGGTCCCTCACTCCCTCTCGGACCAAAGGACCAGCCGCCGAATTGCCGCCGAAGACTGAAGCGGCGGCGGTAGAGCTGATCACGATCGCAGCTTTTTTTTTTTTTTTTTTTTTTGCTGCTTGGGGCAGCAAAAACCCTGGAGCCATCCCTGTCAGGGAAGTCCTATGGCTTGTGTTATGCAAGAAATCAGACTAGATGGTTACAATGGTCCCTTCTGGCCTTATAAGCTATGAATCTATTAATCATTTACGGGGTCCCAAAGTTACAACTGGACGGAAAATATTAGTTTGCGATCATGTCTTTGTATAGACCCCAGTGCTATGAAAGACTAGTTTGTCTTTTATTGTGTTTCTTCATCAGTTTAGCTGGTTTTAGGGCCTGATCCAAATCCCTAAGTTAATGGAAAGTTTTTCACTGACTTCAATGGCTATTGGATCAGGGCCCTAGGACGGCATTGCTTATCTTTCTATTGCCATGTCTGGATCCAGATTGTACTCCTGGTACCAAGTAAGAGCAACAGAAGCAAAAGGGATGTGAACATACCATTTTGGAGCACTAAGAATATCTATCTGAGTGGGGCTATGTGACCCACCTCTACCATATGGCATCCATACAGTGACGTGGGAAATATAAGTACCTAGACAAAACCATCTCTCAAGAATTCAAAGGTGCCAGTGCATCGTTTGTTATTAGATACAGCCTCTTTCTCGTACAGTAGCACACCAAGGTGAACTGCACAGTAAGAGCTGGGCTGCTCCATTCTATGTTCCAGTAAGAGAAACCCCAGCTTCATATTTGAAATGTGTGTTTAAATATACTAGAAGTCAACTCCCCACCACCACCCAGTAGCAAGTGTTCAGATCTCATTTTAAAGTCCCCTTGGGAAGAGCCAATTAGCTTGTCCTGCTGCTATATACAAAAGTCAGGTGAATTGTTTACTCACCATGGCTGGGATTTTCAAGAGTTCTCAGTGATCATAGAATATCAGGGTTGGAAGGGACCTCAGGAGGTCATCTAGTCCAACCCCCTGCTCAAAACAGGACCAATCCCCAGACAGATTTTTGCCCCAGATCCCTAAATGCCCCCCCCCCAAGGATTGAGCTCACAACCCTGTGTTTAGTAGGCCAGTGCTCAAACCACTGACCTATCCCTCCCCTAGTTAGTAATGGCCTAACTCTGCTCCCTATAAGTCTATGGTAGAACTCCCACTGACTCCAAAGGAAGCAGAGTTAGGCCAATGCCAAATGCTTTGGAAACCCCACATTCTTCAGGCTTAATCTTGCCAGTGAGGTGCCTTCAATGGGAGATGATGGTGCTATGATCTTGTAACCACTGGTGAGTATGTTACAACTCCCCAGTTGTGCCAGTCTACAGAGGATATGAGTTACAGCCAGGGGCTGTGCATGGTTAGTGTTTTAGCTCAAGCTTCCTTTTAGCTCTGGAGGCCCCTGGTCCAGTCCCCAGGATGTCAGCCAAGATGGTGGCCATCACATGCTTTTTGCAGAATTGAGCCATTAATCCGGTAACTCCATTTCGCTGGAACAAATATTGCAGCCGTTACCATTCTGCCATGTCAGAAACTGCCATGCTAAATAGTAAAGCAATTGCCGAGGCCCTGAAAGGCACACGGATATGGATACATTTCGTATAGGGTTGCTATTAGTTTTTCAGGGTTGCAGAGAAGACTTGCATGAAAATTGAGCCCATTATGTATTTGGGTCTTGCTTAACGAGATGCAATATAGAAGGCAGTCCATTATTTTGGAACTAGAGGCTTCGCCTTCCTTCCAAGATTGATTTTTGTTTCACAAATTATTACCGCCTGGATTAATGATCTCTATGGATGCAAATGTTCTCGGCTGCCACCCAGGTGCATTAACCTTTCAGAGAACAAAGAATTCCTCCCGCTCTACGTTGCCCTGACCAAAGTATTTTCCTATTCTGGATGCAGAATATTAAATACACAGAAATCACCGCATTGTCATTATTAATGGAAGAGGAATTTAATTCTGAAAGAATGGACCAACGTACAAATCCATGACACAAATTTCCCTTTGCTGATCAGCCTATTCTTGCATTATCTCCTCCATTTAAGCACAATTGGGTCATAATGTTCTATGGCAAAGTCATAACCTGTCATTAATAATACAATACTTTGTGCTTATGAAGCATCCGTAGCTGGGGCTTAAAGCACTTTACAAATGAGTTCCACTTTCTCCCAACCCCTGTGAGGTAGGTAAATATTATTGTCCCCATTTTACAGATAGGTAATCTGGGACATAGAATGAATGAAATGCTCCTGAGTAGGGAGATGGAGGAAAGCCTATGTAGGTCTTATGTTCTTCTTAAACCAGGCATTGGAACCCTATTGTGCTAGGAACTGTGCAAACAGATAATAAATAGACAGTCCCTTCCCCAAATTGCTTACAGCTTAATGCACCAATCATTAGGACCCTACCAAATCCACGATCTATTTTGGTCAATTTCACAGTCATAGGATTTTAAAAATCGCAAAATTTCACGATTTCAGCTGTTTAAATCTGAAATTTCACAGTGTTGTAATTGTAGGGGTCCTGTCCCAAAAAGGAGTTGGGAGGGGCACAAGGTTATTGTGGGGGGGTGGGTTGCGATACTGCTTTGCGCTGCTTTGCGCTGCTGCTGGCAGTGCCGCTGCCTTCAGATCTGGGCAGCTGGAGAGCGGCGGCTGCTGGCCAGGAGCCCAGCTCTGAAGGCAGAGCCACCACCAGCAGCAGTGCAGAAGTAAGGATGGCCTGGTTTGGTATTGCCACCCTTACTTCTGCGCTTCTGCCTGCAGAGCTGGGCCCTCATCAGCAGCCACCGCTCTCCGGCCACCCAGCTCTGAAGGCTGCAGCGCAGAAGTAAGGGTGTCATGGTACGGTATTGCCACCCTTACTTCTGCGCTGCTGCTGGCAGGGCGCTGCCTTCAGAGCTGGGTGCCTGGCCAACATCTGCCACTCTCCGGCCACTCAGTTCTGAAGGCAGCGCAGAAGTAAGGGTGGCAATACTGTGACACCAATACTGTTACTAAAATAACCTTGCGACCCTCCTCCCCCTGCAACTCCCTTTTGGATCAAGACCCCCAATTTGAGAAAGGCTGGTCTCTCCCATGAAATCTGTATAGTATAGGGTAAAAGCCCACAAAAGACCAGCTTTCATGGTGGGAGACCAGATTTCATGGTCTGTGACACGTTTTTCATGGCCATGAATTTGATAGGGCCCTACCAGTCATTCAGGGCCTTATGAATGTGTTTACCTTTCTGCATGTGAGTAGTCTCATTGACTTCAGTCAGGCTAATCACAAGCATAATGTTAAACATGTGTGTAAATCCTTGCAGAATCAGGGCCTAAGTGACTAGCTAGGTTTATCAGTGTTGTCAGCCTGGCATCTTTCTTGAGTGGTCAATTCACTTAAGAACACAAAGTCTATTCTGCCTGCAGACTGCTTTCTGCTCTTAGAAAACAGAATGGTGTGAAATTTATCTAGCTTTGCTGTATTTGTGAAACTTTCCCCCATAGCTCTAATTACGCCTGGATAGCAGTAACATTGAGTCAGCTTAAGTTATTAAACTACGGCAGGTAAAAACCTGTTCAATTAATGACTGATTAGTTAAATCATTACTTCCCCTGATAGGAATCATAATATATTTTTATGGGCCAATATTATCATTTAAAAAGCAAATTAATTTATGGAAGAACTCTTTTTTCTTAAAAGATGTAGAGACTAGAGAATGGCACCTATTGGAATTTAAAAGAAACCCACCGCCTTTTTGGGAAAGAAATATAGTAACACCCATCAGACATTTAGAGACAGCCTCAGTGAGGTCCTGAGAGCTCTCCAGTCCCACTATGAATGAATGGTGCTCCAGACCTTGAAGAAGATATTCAGCATCTTGGAAGACTGGGCTGGTAGATGTTTAACTTCAGGCCTTGGGATTTTTAGATATTTAGGGCCAGAATCTGGAGTAACTCCAGTTACTTCAACAGAATTTCTCTAGATGTATGCTGGTTTAACTGGGAGCAGAAGATATTCCTTATACTCAGGTTTATGATGTATCATTGTCCTTCTGCTCTCTTATCCATGTCACCCCAATGGCCAATAGAACCTTATCCCTCAAGCTATTGTACAGCAAGGATGATTTCACAACTTACATGGCCACTGTGTTGGTTCTGCCCCCAAAGTGAGCCTTAGTACTGGGGTGGCTCACAGTATTGGGATGGCCCCCACAACACCATCTCAGGCCATGGCGCCATGGTGTCTCAAACCAAAATGACTGACAAGTCAGTAAGACATCCATTTCCAACACATGACCCTGCACACCGTGCAGTTGGCTAATGCGACCTTTGGCAGTGGCCCAAGGCTGAAATTTGGTCCTCCGCCAAATGTTAGTGACTACAGCTGTACCAGAAGATCAAAAAGACCTTGCTTACAAGGCCCTACATATATAAAAACAGTGCACCTGAACATTTTTGGACTCTTCATTGCTTCCAGAGGCTGCTACTGCTACCCAGCCACACTTAATTCTTGCTACTATTCCTGAAGGCCATAGCAAATATCATGAACTCTTACATATAGTCTGTAACATTTTGGCAATAATAAGTGTTACAGACATTATGCACAATTTGAATGTCAAAGTCACTTGAACTGATACTTTCCCCTGAGCTCCCCTGTCCCACAGTGAAAAGGCAGAAAGAATATGGTAAGTGTGTTGAGTTAGTATCTAGGCTTCCCATCCAAAATTTGCTGTGATGGAAAGATAATCATTGACCAGCAAACAAAGCTATTGGACCATGGGAATGCAAGTGTGTATCTGAAGGCAGAATTTGGTTCCAAATACCAGACTAGACAGTCTCAGAATGGAACTGCTTTGGCTGGACTCTTTTCCGGAACCTGATGAAGTATCGAAAAGTGCTGGTTTTATCTTATGTGGAAATTGTAGTCACCACACTCCCAGTGACCACTCTGACTTCCCAACCATCACCCCAAATTTCAAAAGCCACCAGTCACCACTCCAGCTTCCCAAAAACTATCCCCTGCTCCAAGTGACTAAGTTTGTATCTTATCCATCTATACACCTGAGTCCCAGCTGGCAGGAGCCACCAGCCCAACAGAATCTTGGTCAGAAGTTCCATTTGGGGGTGGGGTGGGAACACTGGAGAAGACTGGGGCCAGGAGAGAGGTAAGGCTTCAGGCTGGGCCAGGGGCTGGCCCTGCTTCCCTTCTGTGGCCTTCTGTGTTTGAATTTAGCTCTCTACTCTATTATGCATAATGGAGTATGATCTGAAACACACACCGTGCAATGGCCATCATGGCACCGTGCTAAATTCAAACACAAGAGGCAGTAAATAGCGTGAGGCCTTAGGGATAATGTTGCAGCGGGGGTGGTTGATAGACACAACATGAGCCCTCACTGCCCAAAACAACCTCGGAGTCCCTTCTTCTTGCCTGTCCCTAAAAGCCCTGGCCTCCCCGGTCTGATGTTTTGTATGAGACAATCCCTTGACGAGCTCCTCTGGGGTAGTGCAGGTACCCGGGTTTTACCTTAGCAGCATTATTTAGGCCCAAACTGACACAGTAGCTGAGTTCCATGCACTTTGGTCCATTGATATTTAGAAGAGGATGACTTTATGGCCTAGGCCATATAGCTTCAGATATAATAGGACTGTACTCAGCCTTCCATCCGTCCTATCATGGTCCACAAATGGAATCCCATACAATGCTCTTTGAGATCAGACCTTTAAACCCTCTCTGTGAGATCACTTTATCGAAGGTGCTATAGGGCTGCAAAGTGTTACTAGGCTGATGATTGATTTAAGAACCCTTGGGGCTTTCTGTAAAAGTAGGGGTCTTTGCTGGCCTAGATTATTTCCCTAGTCCACCACTCCCTGCCTGTTGTGTAGGGTGAGCTACAGCAGTCACCATTAACATAGTCACAGATGCATTTGCAAGTAATTAATGTAGGAAGGATTATCTTGCCAGGAAGAAAGGGTGGACATGTGGTGAAGGCACTGGAGTGGTACGCAGGAGATGATGTGGGCTCAGTTTTCAGCTCTGTCACAGACTGCCAGGGTGACCATGTGCAAGTCACTTAATCACTCTGTGCCTCAGTTCCCCATCTGTAAAATGGGGATAATAATCCTTTTATATTTCACAAGGATGTAAGTCTACACACTTGAGAGGCATTCAGCCTCTATGGTAAAGAGGGTCACATATGTCCCTGGGTAGATAGAATGTAACAGTATCTTTATGATTTTTCAGGAATACCTGAGGAATATAGTTTCAATGGCAACAATTGTGTACTGGTAGATTGCTGCCTTCCAGCCCAGAGGTAGTTGCATATATGTATACAGTTTGGAAATCACTTTGGGATGACAGATGTAAAGTAAAATATTTTTCAATTAACCTTACTCCAAGTTGTCTAGCTGAGAATGGAAATGGGTGTTCCCCATATTCCTCTGTACTCAGTCACCGTTGAGCTTTGCATTATACCTGCAGTCCTATTACCGTACTAAGTAAGCACCATCAGGGCTTTCACTTTGTTGTCATTGAGAATCTGGTCCGGAGACGCCACAAGCGGACAGATTTGTGAAGGCATCTGCAACGACGGTGAAGGGGATACTGCAAACACAGATTGATTTATTTTTGAATATATTTTTGGATACAGCGTTGCGCTGCCCACAAAAATCTAGACTGACACGTGCAGTGGGGGAATGGAGAGAAAATAAAGAAAAGAAATTAAGGTTAATTCTAAGTGAAATTCATAGTCACAAGGCAGCATAATTCAGTGCAAACCATTGCTCAATCTCCAATTGTTTAACTAAGCGTTGCAGTCATGGTTCGCAACAAATACAGTGAAAAGAGAAGCTACTGTTTATATATCTATATCTATAACTATATCTATAGCTGTATCTTCCCCTCTCTCCCATCATATTGAACCATCCGAGTGTGAAATATAATAAAGCATTGTACCATTCAATCTATCGGCTGTACCTTACAGGTGTACTTCAGGTAAATATCCCCTTGGCTTGTGAAAAATGAGCTTACCTGAAACAAGTGACTTTGATGAACTCCGGCAGCTGGGCCTCTATCATTCTTTTCCAATTGGCTTCCCCAGCAAAGCATGGTTACCCCACACAAATTTGTCTTACTGAAGGAAAGATATTCTCTAATTCACTTCATTCCCAGCATCTTGGCCCCTCACTGACGACTTCACTTTATCTGGCATTCCATAAAACTATAAAAGGCAGGGCCTGTCATCCCGTCGGATGGGCTTCTTTTGGAAACAAATTAATTATTTACTAGTGCATTGCATGCCCCATTGCCTTGATAAAAACCTGCATATAAATAAAAATGGCCGTGTATTAGAAGGGGGCCATTTCCTGAATGCAGTCGACGAATGTGTTATATTAAAGAAAAAACAACAACAGCAGCAGCAAGCCCAGCCCCAAAGCAATCCCACACACTGCAATGCAAGCAGGAGGCTCTAATAATGGAAACAAAAGCAGGCGTGTATGCAAATGAGGTTCATGTACCTGCAAGGGCTTTCACTTTTCACCATTTTAATTTTAGATAAGTGCTGAATGCCTCTTTACTCTCAACTATAAAAACATCTAGAAGATTAAACCTGACTCGGCTAATAATAATCTTGGGAAGGCAATTCCAGAGATTCCCCCCCACTCCTTTTTTTTAAAGGAAGCCACAGCTCTCAGAATGGAACTTGAAAGAGAAGCAGAGAAATCTTGAGTTTCTGATTGTTCCTTGGCCTTGATTTGAAGCCCACCAAAGTCAAAGGGAAACTTCCCATTGACTTCAATGGGCTTTGGATTGGGCCCTCAGAGTAAACTCCCCATCCTGTAAAAAGCGACAAAGAGTCCTGACGAAGTGGGTATTGACCCACGAAAGCTCATGCTCCAATACGTCTGTTAGTCTATAAGGTGCCACAGGACTCTTTGTTGCTTTTTAAAGAGTCCTGTGGCACCCCATAGACTAACAGATGTATTGGAGCATAAGCTTTCGTGGGTGAATACCCACTTCGACTTTGAAGACCTGTTGGAGGCGACTGAATAAGGTAAGATGGGTTTGGGCCTAACTTCCTCGTTCCTTTGCTGGTTAAATTAGATAGGGGCCATAGTTTGACTACACAAGTAACATCATGATTTTGGAAAGAGGGTTTTTTTTTGCGGGGGGGAGGGGAGGGTCATAAAATTTTAAAAATGTTTTATTCCTAATAGTCATTTCAAAGGACAATTTACAAGAGAGGTTTTTTTGATGGGAAATAGGAAAATACCCTTTCACAAAAGAACAATCTTGTGCATTATTAATAATAATTTTGAGCACTATGTACTACTTTGACTCTTCAAAGTGACTTACAATCATTAGCTAGTTGATTCTTACAATCTTTTGGTAGGTGTATAATGTTGTTCCCTTTTGACAAATAAAGAAAGTGAGACAGGTGAAGCAATGTGACCAAGGACACACGCAAAGCCCTTCCGTGTGTGCATCATTTTAAGCATCTGAGTAGTCCCACTAAATCAGTGCAGAACTCAGGAGATCCTGGCACCTATCTTGTGCTTGGACTACACTTTGCTCCATTGACTGAGTATTGTTTATGCATCGCGAGGTCTCATTTCCTATAGATTAGTATTGACAGGTAGTATCCGGGAAACTCCTACTTTCTTCATGAACAGGAGATTAAACCTACAGTTGTGATTACATGAGTTCTGTGGATCTCACACTGTGGCTTACAGACCACCAACAATCTGCATAACCCTTTCTTGGTGGTCCAGAAACATTTTAAGAAACAGGCAGTGGTGGACTGGGAGGTGAGGGGAATGAAGTGGTTCATGGGTGTGAGAATCTTTCTCTTGC
Organism: Chrysemys picta bellii; assembly: GCF_011386835.1. Classification (NCBI taxonomy): domain Eukaryota; kingdom Metazoa; phylum Chordata; order Testudines; family Emydidae; genus Chrysemys; species Chrysemys picta. Next base: position 13,840,923 of record NC_088796.1, read on the forward strand.
AAAGTAGTCCACAGGATGAAAGAGATGGAGAGTCACTGAAGTAGTTTAATGAAAAGTTAACAGAGGCACTGGAGTGTTTTCTTTGATCTCAGGTAACATTACATAGAATTCATCTGGACTTGTCCACAGTATTCCTCAGTCGGAACTGATAGGATCTGCTCTGTACTTGGTAAGGTGAAAGGGCTTTCCCTCCTATGAATGATTGCCGTTGTTAAGCGGTACCAGTGTTCCCAGAATTGTATAAGACGTGAGTTGAGGACAGGTCTTGCTCTCAAGAGTTTACAGCCCAAGGCCCTGTACCTACAAGTGACTTAATGAGCAGAACGAAGAGGTGGTCATTGGGGCTCCACTGACACTCAAGGTTCCGCTTGCATGGAACAAGTTCCCTAGGAGACAGACCTAGTGAAGGCAGGATGCCCAAGGATACCCAGAGGAGAGCTCCCTATATCTTTTGGAGCACTGACATGGCTGTTAAATTTATTCAAAGGTAAAGTGGCCTGTGCCCACTGTTTATCACTCTGATCTAATCATCTCATTGGGACCTTGTTGAACCCTGTCTGTCTGTTGTATCCATCTGTTGTCTCTTGTCTTATGCTTAGATTGTAAGCTCTTCAAGGTAGGGTCCATTTCCTTGTTATATGGTCTTCCGTGCCTAGCACAATGCTAGCTGGGTCCTCTAGGGGCTACCCCAAAACAAACAATTAATAATAATACTCAGTGTTGTACCCAGAATCCAGTTTAAGTGGACCTAACAATCTCCTTTATCTACTTAGTTTCTTCTTGCAAGACAAGGATGAGGAAGCCCTTTACCTGTCAGAAGCCCAATGCAAAGTTCAATAGTTATAGCAGGGCTGATTTTGCCCCCCATTCACAGGGAGTCTATGCATCTGAAACCACAACCCAGCTTGGAGTGTTTTTTAAAAGTCTTCAACGCTGAATTACATTCATGCTTGCTGTTTTAGCTTTTATTTCAGGCCAGCTTTTCTTCTTCCTCTTTGTTGTCTTTTTTTTTTTTTTTTTAAGAAAATGTTACCACCAAGTAGTAAATGCAACATCCATATTTCGGATGAATGTAAAGTAAACTATAGAAGGAAAGTGGTAGATAAATTTAACAAGCATTAAAGTTATATATAATTTAAATATGTATAAAATTATTCTGTATATCGATTAGAAAATGGGTTGTTGACCATTTAAAGGCAACAATCAATTTTGTAGTTCACAGGTCAGGTCAAGTTTCGTTCTAATGATCTACAGAAGCAAACAGCATTAGGAGATAATGAACTCCACAGGATTACAGATGTGATCTATAGCTCTGTTATGGCACAAGACCTAGTAAATGAGAGAGGGCATCATCTGAAGTGCAGCCGCCCCCGCAGACTAAAACCAGGTTTTTGTATCTTGGCCAGGTGTCAATTTATGATGTAATCAAAGGCAATCTGTGGAATTACTTTACTTTTAAAACACCACACAGTTGGGCTCTCAGTCAACAGTGGACAGGGAAGGTAGATCCCCATTAATGTGGTCTACAAAGCTATCTTCCATATTCTGGTAAGTGAATATCGAGGCTGCCCATCCTGTTAATCAAATTGTGATGACAGGCCACTCTGCTTGCCTGAAGGATTGTGTTACACAAGATAAATATTACAATATCACCATGGTTTTGTCTTCCGGCGGATAATTGTACAGTAGAGAGCAGGGTTTCCCAAACTTTAGTTGGGAAAAATATATTCAGGCCTTCTCTACTGTACATATTTTTAAAATGGGGAAGCAGAGAGTAAGGGGTGTGGGAGAGACAGGTGGGCCAATTGGGCTTTTAGTGGAGGAGGAAAGGCCAACAAGCCTTAGCAAACTTTTGGTAAGCCTGGGAAGAAGTTTGAGAGGATTTAGGATTGTGAAAACCTGGGCCAATGTGTGTTTATTCTTCAAAACCATCAGAAGCTTACTGGCTTTGACTTGGACAGGGTCTTAAACCTCAAAAACAAAAGTAGGTGAGACTCAAGCAGTCAGAAACCCAATTGCCAGACAACATCAGACAACATGGTCTAACAGAATAATCATAGAACTGGGTTGCAAGTGCTCCTATGTTCTAACCCTGGCTATGCCTTTAACTCACGAATATCTGGGTTTGGGGCCAAGTTGGATTTAAATGCAAGGATGCGCATTTACATCTATGGCTTTGACTCCAGCTCTATTTCCCACTTCCAGTTCAGATGCAATTTTGCAAAAACAACTGTTTTTTGCAAAATTTTGGTCCAAGGCGGTAGAAATCTGACAAGAATTTACTGTATGGTAAGGCAAGATTTCTGTATTTGACTTTTAGAGGTGAACAAAGGAGCAGAATCTCATTTTGGAAACGTGTACAAATATTTATTTTCACTTGCTTTTCTGGTGTCTGAATTTTCTCTGCCCTAAATCCAGATCTATGCAAACAGTATGTCTTTAAATAACACACTGATATACAAGCTATACAAGTAGAGGAGCACCAAAACAATTCTCAAATGCTTATTCTAATCAAGGATTGCCAGACATTCTCCAAATCCAAATTTTCTGTCCAAAATACAGCTCAAGTCTAGCATTTTGAAGTTTATACTTACAATGGGCACTATTTCAATTATTCAAGATGTCTAAAATCTCACAAAATCAGCTTTTGATGCTATCGCACTTAAACTCTATTTTCTTTGACCTCAAACCTGTACTGCTTGCCCTAGCCTACACCTAATCCAGATCCAAACACCTCTTTGGCCCATCGCTACACTATCGACTAGATTAAACAGCCCTGAGCAAGGAATGGTGCAGAAGCTGGACTGCCCCAGAAGTAGGTGCAGACTCTCAGAGGTGCACCTCTGAGTAACCACTCCCTTGCTCTGGAGGCATGGTCATTTCAGGAGGGCCTATACCAGCAGCATACTACAGTATCAACCACATTGGCTTGGCTCTGCTGTCTGCTACCTCAGAGTGGGATCAATTCAACGCTCTGCCCATTCCCTGCTGCTCTCCACCCACCTGTGCCCACTTACTCCTGTGTGCCTGGATCCAAGGCCCAGGTAGCCCAGGCAAGACTGCAAGGGGGATTTTTAGTGTCCTGTACTCCCCTGGCAGACACATAGATGGAAAGCTAGCTATAGAAATCCTGCCCTCATTTACACCCTTTGTGCCCCCATGGAAAAGAATTGGGTTTCAGGGGTGCAAGGGCAGAATTTGACCCTCTGGCTTCAGGCTTCATTAGGAAGTTTCAGAGAGCTTTAGAGCCAGCTGATTCTTATGAATGAACGTACTTAGGTCTGTTTACTCCCTTTCTTTATGGAACGTTAGTGTCAGTAATTTAAGAATGGGACCTCAAGTGTCCATTCAGATCTTCCCCACAGGGTGATGTGACTCTTGAAATAAACCTGTTTGGTTTGGGGGTGTACATGCGGCACACCAAAAATACACAGGTGCCCTGATGCCATGGTGATGGGTGTAGGAATGAGAAACCGAACAGAATAGAACACACTTCAGTACTGTTTTACTTTTTCAATGATTTTGGTTTTTATTGGCGCTTCATTAGGCTTATTTTCCTGTTTATTGTAAGTTTTCAGTTTTAAATAATAAACTTGCAGGTGACGGTTAAAGATTTAAATGAAACACAAAACTTTGATAGAAGATAAAAGAGGATAACACTGCTCTACAGCTAAAATGCTTCTGAAATAAATGTAGTCAAACTTTACTAATTCTGGGTCACTGAGAACGAAAATGATGCTTAAAATTGTTGATTGGCTCTAGTTTTCAAGATATGCTATTGGGTCAGTATATACGACCCTTGACTTGGGAATGGCGGAGGATAAGTGAGTTATAAAGGGAAGGGATCTCAATTTAAACCAGAAATGACTAAAATACATCTTTGACTGAATCTATGAATAAATCTATGACTGGGTTTGGACAGTACTTGCTTTTTAGGCAAAACAATGAATGATGCAATCTGAAGCTGGTATTGCGTCATACATGATATGAATTGCATCATATTATTCCTAGAAGTCATGAATGATGCAATCATAACGAAGCTTACATCACTCCGCTGAACAAATTGCCCTATATCAGCTCTAGAAATCATACTGTGTCGTGCTCTCTTATTTGTCAGTGTTTGATTTTGCAAAGGGACACATTTCTGTTTAGCCAAAGTGAGCAGAGATGCCTCGTACTTGTGTGAACAGTGCAGATAACTTCTGCTATGTTTGTGGTGAAGTGACTTTTGCATCACAAAAGCGCAGTATAACCACTATGGTTAAGAAAGCCTATCATCTTTATTTTGGCTGCAAAACTGAAGATCAGGACAAGAGGTGGGCCCCACACATATGCTGCAACCCTTGTGCAACAAATCTTTGCCAGTGCTTGAACAGGAAAAGGAAATCTATGCCTTTTGCAGTGCCAATGATTTGGAGAGAGCCAACAGATCATACCAGCAATTGTTACTTCTGCATGGTGCCTCCAATTGGGAAAGGTGTGTCAAAGAAGAAAAAGTGGACTGTACGTTATCCAAACATTCCATCAGCTATACGCCCAATACCCCACGGAGAAGGACTGCCGGTTCCTGATGCACCAGAATCATTCTCACTTGAGTCAGACGAGGAAAAGGAAGAGGATGAAACTTCTGGTCCTGAACCATCAATGTCACAGGACCCACATTTTCTCCCATCCTCCTCCTCTGAACCACACCTCATAACACAAGGTAAACTGAATGACCTTGTCAGGGATTTGGACCTACCCAAGAGTAAGGCAGAGCTGTTGGGCTCCAGACTACAGCAGTGGAATCTCCTGGCAGGTGATGTTAGGGTTTCCATGTTCCGTGACTGTCAAAAGGATCTTGTCCCATTCTTCTTCATGGAAGGTGATCTTGTAGCCTGCAACAACATCGATGGTGTGATGGCAGCCCTCAACATCGTTCACGATCCAGATGAGTGGAGACTGTTCATTGATTCATCAAAGACGAGTCTTAAAGCTGTTTTACTGCATAATGGTAATGTTTTGCCATCAATTCCAGTTGGTCATGCAGTCCATATGAAGGAAACCTATGACAACATGAAACAACTTTTGAGGTGCATAAACTATTACCAACATCAGTGGCAGCTTTGTGGCGATTTGAAGGTTGTTGCTCTCTTGCTTGGTCTGCAGACTGGATACACAAAGTACTGCTATTTTCTCTGCGAATGGGATAGTCGTGCAAGAGATTCCCACTACATCAAGAAAGATTGGCCACTCCGACAGTCATTGGAGCCTGGGAGGAAAAGTGTTCAGCATCCACCACTTGTTGAATCAGGGAAGATTTTGTTACCACCCTTACACATCAAGCTGGGTCTGATGAAGAACTTTGTCAAGGCCATTGACAAAACACAAGCAGCTTTCAAGTACCTCCATGGAAAATTTCCAAGGTTAAGTGAAGCTAAGATAAAGGAAGGTATCTTTGTTGGTCCTCAGATTCGTGAACTTCTTCAAGATGATGCATTTGACCATGCACTGCGTGGCAAGGAAAAGACAGCATGGAAAGCCTTCCAGTTAGTGGCAATAAATTTTCTCGGAAACAACAAGGCAGACAACTACAGGTTGTTGGTGGAAAACCTCCTCAAGGCATACAAAAGCCTTGGTTGCAACATGTCACTAAAGATACATTTTTTGCACTCTCATCTAGATTTTTTTCCACCGAACTGCGGAGCAGTGAGTGACGAGCACGGCGAGCGATTTCACCAGGACATTGCAACAATGGAAAAACGCTATCAGGGCAAATGGAGCCCATCAATGCTTGCAGTCTATTGCTGGACAGTGACAAGAGATGCTCCATTTAATGAATAGAAGAGACAAGCCAAGAAGCGCCCAGTAGACACTGAATAGGACTAAACTATGTACATAGTAGTTTTTTGCCTTTTGTTTCATAATACATTTTATTTATATAACCCTTTTGCTGATTTTTAAAGTGTTCCATAAACAGGACAGGTGAAATATTATCATGTAAAGCAACCATAAACACATGAAAAGACCTAGGTTTACAATTTATGATTAAAACTCTACTATCTACACAATATACATAGACATAAAATGTAAAAACTTAAATATCTTAGAAACAGTAGCCAATCGGTTGTTTTAATTGTCATATTTGAATTCAGCACATCAAAATACATAATAAATAGCACATTTTATCTCTGAAGCAGACGACTTCTCAAAAATTGTAGACCAGTGTAATTGCATTAGACTGAGGCTGTACTGTTCTTACTGAAAGGGGAAAAGAAAGGAAGATGGACCGAAAGTGAGTAAGCAAAAGAGAAAGAAGAACCAGGGATGTATGTGCTGAAGCTTTAGCATAGTAATACACTTTTTTTTTTACCATGCCAGAATTAAAATTAAGGCCCCACTCGACTCCCTTTGAATTCAAAATCCAAACTCTCGTTGATTTCAGTGGAAGCAACATCCAGTCCAAAGTTACAGATTTAGGCCCTGATTCAGCAAATCATGTAAGCACGTGCTTGAGGGCTTTGCTGAATAGAGATGGATTTATTCAAGCTAAATGAGTGCTTAAGTGCTTTCCTGAATTGGGGCCTAAGGGCACACCCAATATCCCTATAGAATCAGATGACTAAATGCAGGGTCAGGCCCAGTATATTAGCATTTCAACTGTAAATAATACCGAAAAGACAATAATTCACAGTGGAGAGAGAACATTATAAGAAGAAAAAACTGAAGGGCATACGCAAAGGAGAAAAGATAATTTTCAGATGTGATTTCCCTTATGAATGATTCTATTGAAAATCTTACACAAAAACATCTATTCTAGCTTATTACAACATGACAAAGGAAAAAAACCCCACATGAATCTGTGCCATTCATTGCATTACTGGATCATTGCTTATCTATTTTAATAGGCAAGGAATATATCAGCTAAATTATAATTATATACTGTACACAGCGGTGTTAAAAAATAACATGATGTTTGGTACATTTCCCATCATCTTAGGAGGTACAGAAAGCTGCAGGTTTGTAACAATCTTATGTTTCTTCACCTCATTAATCTCCTGAAGTGGAGGGAGAGAGATACAAGCAGAGGGAGCCCAGAAATGTATGTACATTACTGAATTAACCAGGCATGTAATTAGTGCTCAGGTGCTCAGTCAAGGAAGAAACACTCAAGATTATTCAAATTTGGATTTACCACCCCAAAGTTTGGATATATACAGTAGACAGTATGAGCTTTTAAACCAAACCACATTAGCTGCCTCTAAAGGGGAACTCCCTCCTCCCACCCCCACTCCTTACATTTATGACATGATGTGTTTTTACCATTCCATATTATTTATGGCAATTTATTTAACTATGCAAGTGCAGTAAATCTTGTTTTGGCTGATGAAGAGAAGAGAGAGAGTGGTCTAACACTCTGAGTAGCTCTATCTGCGTACTTATATGGCCCATATCACCACAATATCTCAGCACCTAGAGTGACATGCAGTCACCCAAACCTCGTTTTGTGATGTCCTTTGAGCGAACATACCGTATTTTACATATACTGTATGAATAATAGGTGTTTTGGTTTCTGAAAAATGTAGGGTCAGAGCTTGGCCACTGTGAATCAGCAAAGTCGCATCGTCTTCAATGAGAGCTGCGCTGATTTACATCACCCGAGCAGCTCACCATTAAAGTATGTTTCGTATTAATAGAAGGTGTTAAGATGAGAAGCCTGGAGAGAGATGTGTTCTGTTTATCCCTGAAATACACACAGCATGCACAGTGGAATGCAAGCTTCCCCGGGCTGCCCCATCAATGTGACCTCCAGGGCTATATCTGTAGGATAGTTCTGTCTCCGTGGCACTGTCCATATCTGATTCATACTTTCTGGCCCTTTCGTGGTCCCTATCTGATCTGAACGATATAGCTATATAGAGCCCATAGAACAAACATTGAGTTGAGGTCGCTAGGCTGCAAGGGCCAGCAAGGAAGTAAGCACCAGAACCATACAACACCCACTCGGTGATCCACTCATCAGTTCCCCTTAGCAACCTCAACTACTTCCCTTCCTCTGCCACAGCCCACAGGTCTCCACTCTCCTCCCTAGCAGCATGGGAAGATTTGATTCCAGTCATGTTTATTCGTTTTATGTTCATGTGTTTTGATGATTAATATAGGGACAGGGTAGCATCCATCATTTACACTGCACATACTTCTGCATGTGGTTTTGTGCTGGCATGGGTAAGTAACTGGGGTCTGGCATCTGATTGCAAATGGTGGCCTGGAGATAGGTTTTCATAAACATTGCAGAAAAACAAATGTGGTTGAGTGATCTGTGTGGATGGTGATGACTCTGCAGTGGGTAGTAATTTTATCGTAGCCCTCAGAGTAGAAACTGGCACAAGTGTATGTGTTAGGGCGTTACATGTGTATGTGTTAGGGCGTAGATCTCTCTCTCCCTACCAAAATCCATTCCCTGCTGCCCATCCTTCCTTTACTGGATCCCCAAGTCTACCTGCAGAACTCTGCTTGCAAATAAGAGACAGAGGGAGGTTGTGGAATCTCCGTCTCTGGAGATATTTAAGAGTAGGTTAGATAAATGTCTATCAGGGATGGTCTAGACAGTATTTGGTCCTGCCATGCGGGCAGGGGACTGGACTCGATGACCTCTCGAGGTCCCTTCCAGTCCTATAATCTATGATTCTATGATTCTATGAGGGGAAATTTTGATGATACTGAAATTGTGATGAAAAGCTACAATTTCCAAAACTTTTCCTTATTGTTTTTCATTGAGATGTTGCCAGTTGGCAGCATCAGCCAACAGAAGCAGATTATAGATCTTAGCATCACATCAGACATTCTTCACAAAACTCAGGTCATGATAAATTTGCGGAATAGCCCTTCATTGGTTTAATTTTAAAAGCTCAAAAGAGGCCTGCATCTGTGATGGTATCAGAAGGTATGTGTTTGTGAAGTTTGGAATTTGTGGGAGCTAGGAAAACTCAAAAAGACATGAGGAAAATGGGGCAACATTTTCTGAAAAGGAACATTTTAAATGTTTCCTCAACAAAGATTAATTAAGATTGTTCTGTAAACTTACACAGAAAATTCAACTCTCCTGTGTAGAGTTATTTGCCAAATATGGCGACTAAATTCAATCATTAAAGTGAGAGACAGAGAAATGTTAGTCCTGTTTTAAGTGCAAATCTCAATACAAACTTAATTATGTAAGTATGTAATATCTCCATAATATAGCAATTTATCACAGGGATATCACCTCCATGCATATGTTATATTACATGCCCGCATGTGCATGCATGCTTACATCCACACACACACACACACACACACACACACACAAATACGTAGGGCCTGATCCACCCAGGGAAGCCAATGGGAGTCTTTCCACTGGCTTCTGCAGGCTTTGAATCAGGCCACAGGAAAGAGGATTTTAAGCCATTAGTTAGTGCAGCTGAACTTACAAAATTGCAGTTTTTAAGACCCCATTTTATTAATGATTACCAAAATACTGATACTTAGCTTCCTTTACTTCTTCCATAATATAATTCATGCCAATGGTTTTATGGAAAATAGATTCTATCAAATAGATGAGATTACAAGTTGGTTCGATACACATAATTGTGTTGGTGTAATGTACTTAGACTTGGTACTGCACCACATTTTGATTAAAAAAACTATACACAATTCACATGGCACGTATTAAGTGGCTTAAAAACTGGCTAACTGATCGGTCTCGAAACGTCATTGTAAACAAGGAATCAGCATTAAGTGGGTGTGTTTCCAGTGGGACCCGCAGGGATTGGTTCTTGGCCTGCTCTATTTAACATTTTTATCAATGACATGGAAGAGAATATAAAATGTTCACTGATAAAGTTTGCAAAAAACACAAAATTTGGGGAGTGGTAAATAAGGATGAGGACAGGCCACTGATACAGAGCTATCGGGATCGTTTGGTAAACTGTCCACAAGGAAACAATATGCATTTTAATATGGCTAAATGGAATTATGTACATCTAGGAACAAAGCATGTAGGCCATGCTTACAGGATGTGGGACTCTAACCTGGGAAGCAGTGACTCTGAAAAAGATTTGGAAATTGTGGTGGCTAATCCGCTGAACATGAGCTCCCAGGGCAATGCTAGGCCAAAAGGGCTAATGTGATCCTTGGATGCATAAGCAGGGGACTCGCTAGTATATTGTGTCCAGTTCTGGTGTACACAATTCAAGAGGGATGATGATATACTGGAGAGAGTTCAGAGAAGAGCCATGAGAAGCATTAAAGGATTTAAAAAAATCATGCCTTATAGTGATAGACTCAAGGAGCTCAATTTAGTTAGCTTAAGAAAGAGAAGGGGTAACTTGATCACACTCTGTAAGTACCTTCAATCTAGCAGAGAAAGGTAGAACGTGATTCAATGACTGGAAGTTGAAGCTAGACAAATTCAGACTGGAAATAAAGTGTAAATTCTTAACAGTGAGGAAATCAGAAAAACCAGATTAGGGTTGGGAGAGACATCAGGAAGTCATCTAGTCCAATCCCCTGCTCAAAGCAGGACCAACACTAACTAAATCATCCCAGCCAGGGCTTTGTCAAACTGGTACTTAAAAACCTCTAAGGATGGACATTCCACCACCTCCCCAGGTAACCTATTCCAGTGCTTCACTACCCTCCTAGTGAAATAGTGTTTCCTAATATCCATCCTATACCTCCCCCACTGCAACTTGAGACCATTGCTCCTTGTTCTGTCATCTGCCACCACTGAGAACAGCCTAGCTCCATTCTCTTTGGAACCTCCCTTCAGATAGTTGAAGGCTGCTATCAAATCCCACCTCACTCGTCTCTTCTGCAGGCTAAATAACCCCAGTTCCCTCAGCCTCTTCTTATAAGTCATGTGCCCCAGCTCCCTAATCATTTTAGTTGCCCTCCACTGGACTCTCTCCAATTTGTCCACATCCTTTCTGTAGTGGGGGGCCCAAAACTGGATCCAATACTCCAGATGTGGCCTCACCTGTGCTGAATAGAGGGGAATAATCACTTCCCTCAATCTGCTGGCAATGCTCCTACTAATGCAGCCCAATATGCCGTTGGCCTTCTTAGCAACAAGGGCACACTGCTGACTCATATCCAGCTTCTCATCCACTGTAATCCCCAGGTGCTTTTCTGCAGAACTGCCACTTAACCAGTCGGTCCCCAGTCTATAGCGGTACATGGGATTCTTCCGTCCTAAGTACAGGACTCTGCACTTGTCTTTGTTGAACCTCATCCGATTTCTTTTGGCCCAATCCTTCAATTTGTCTAGGTAACTCTGGAACCTATCCCCATCCTCCAGTGTATCTACCACTCCTCCCAGCTTAGTGTCATCTGTGAACTTGCTGATCGTGCAATCCATCCCATCATCCAGATCATTAATGAAGATGTTGAAGAAAACCACTGAAAACCGATGTTGAAATGAACTATTGGAACAATTTACCAAGGGTTGTGGTGGAGTCTCCATCACTGGCAATGTTTAAATCAAGCTTGGATATTTTTCTGAAAGCTCTGCTCTAGGAATTATTTTGGGGGCGTTCTATGGCCTGAGTTATACAGGAGGTCAGACTAGATGGTCACCACGGTCACTTCGGGCCTTGGTATCTATCAGTAATGAAAAATAATATTTTAAATTATGTGTGGTCTGGTCAGTTCCTTTCTATTTAAGTACGAGGGTGTGTGTGTGTGTAACAGAACTTAATTCCCATGCACTAGGTCTACCCTATGTTTGCCCTTACAAATCTTGTGTTTCATGCCTGTAAAACAAGCAGGATTAGCACATGATAAGAGCAGCATGGATAGTAATTACACTGGTTATGAGTGAACTGCAGAACCACTGAATAAATCCCTGAACAATTATTAAAATGGCTCAATGCATTACACAAATTGGAAAAGGCTGGGACTTTTTGGAATGGTAGAAGGGAGCTAAGACACATTATTTAAGTGTTCTTGTAAGCCATCTAAGATATTAATGTTGCAAAGCTTCTTATGAATATTTAAGAACATAAAATGGAGATACACTTCAGCCCAGCATTACCACAGAAGCCTGTAATACAGTTGAGTCCACTTAAGGAGGCAATATCCGACATCCGTGACAGATTTAAACATGATAAGGCCAGGGTGGGGTTTATAGCAGAAATGTTCATGCAGACTAGTTTAACGTTGCTGCAGTTATATCTGTGTGGAAATGAATTTATTTAAAGAGGCAACTTTTACTTCTAGTGTTACTTATTTTTAAAGACTACGCTTTTTTTTTTTAAAGCAAGTGGTTTCTTTAAAAGACCTAGAGCCTGGTTCACACGAGTATTTAGGTTCCTTCCGATGCAGATAGGTGCCTAGTGCAATTTTCAGAAGCACATAAAGAGGTAGGAGGCTAGCTCCCATGGAAAGAGTTTGAAAATCTGAGCCTAAGTAACTTGTCAAAAGCCAGATAGTTAGGAGGTAGCATGGGAGGTAGCCATATGCTGTAACTACTAGAGTTTGTTCAAATTTAAATCTATTATCTCCCTACTTGATGCTGCAGAGATTCCCTACATTTTGTTTCCTCCATGGTACGTGAACTGGTTCTGTTGCATCCACATCCCTCTGCACCTGCAGAATGAGAGGCAGGATTTGGCTGTCTGTGAGGACATTTATTGTCATCATGAGTACATTATTGGATGTATTTATAATAAAGGTTAAACACAAGCACTGGGAAGAAAACGACACTTTATTTCCCACTCCTTGCCCCTCGTCTTGTTTCCAAGTGTTAATACCCTTGTCATATGACCATTGGGGCTGGTTGAAAATCTCCATCAGACCTATCTTTTTAAATTGAAACTTAGGCTTTCAGCTGCAGGATGGTTTCTAATGGAAACTGTCTGCTTTCTTAGACAATTTTTTTGTTGTTATTGGAAAACCAAAACATTGAAACCTGAAAATGTCCACCCAGAAACTGATTCGCCCCCTCTTCCCCCCAGTTTTGGGCTGTTTTGTTTTTTGTTTGTTGTGGGTTTCGTTGTTTTCTTTTGGGGGTGTATGGAGGGGGGGTTAAGGAAAAGTCAAATTTTTCTACTGAAAATGTTGACAAAAAAGAATTGTTTTAATTTTCCTTGGGGGAGGGGAGGGAAACCAAAACATTTCCCCCACTGCTCTATTCACTAATGGTTACTGTTGTATGTCTAGTCAAAATAGCCATCAGTGCATTTCTCTGGCTAAAGGCTGAAGCAAAGCCCGGTAGAGATAAGGGTTTTTTTTCTATTCCCCCAGCAGAAGCAACTTTAACCATGTCTCTCTGTCTTTCAGCTTAGAAATTAGAGACAATTTTTATTTAAAAACAAAACTCACAAAAGACCAAATTCAGAGGTGGTCTCTGAAACAGGGCAGGAAAGATCTATAGAACTGTAATATTTTACTGAAAAAAACAGGATTGTAAGCAAACCTTATAAACAGCAGGTGGCTCCCATATAGGAAAGACTAAGCAATACAGACAAACAATAATCAACATGACAAAGCAGAGTGGTTTTGACATACATGAAAATTTAAGAGAGTCTAAAATTAAAGGTGTATTGGAATATACTGCTAAAAGAAAAGAAAGAAATTTCTCTTTCTCTCCTCTCTCAGTTCTTCGTTGGCCCCCATCACCTAGTGATATATCAGATTGACATGAACTAGAAGAGCAGTAAGCGACCATCAGCTGATGCACAAGAGGTGATTCCAGTATGGATCAGTAAACTATTGCAATTGAATCTCAGTTACATTGGTAAAAGTTTTTAAAGAGTTTTTAAAATTTGAATAACGTTACTTTACTCTCCCTACTCCTGAATTCTAATAGGGAATCTCTCTTTAAGCAGGGTATAGAACCCAACCTGGTCATGTAACCTGGTGGTATCCCTTTAATTGGGTGACTTGACTGCTCCCTCTAGCATTACATTGTCCACGCATATACAGCAGAGATATTACACCTCTACCTCGATATAACTCTGTCCTCGGGAGCCAAAAAATCTTACCGCGTTATAGGTGAAACTGCGTTATATCGAACTTGCTTTGAGCCGCCGGAGTGCGCAGCGCAGCCCCCCCCCCGGAGCACTGCTTTACCGTGTTATATCAGAATTTGTGTTATATCGGGTCGCGTTATATCGGGGTAGAGGTATATTAATAAAGAATCTTCCAGTGACTTCACACTGGTCATGTGGTTTAAATGTGGAGTGGTTGCATTATCATCAGATATGATTTCTCTCAAAATCTCAGCATGGATGTCCCTGTGATAAGCATTTCTCCCCCTTTATGTATCACCTCCTACTCACAGAGGGGCATAGCCGAGGGGAATAACTTTCCTTCATGTAAAATACACAGATGAGATTGTAGTGCAGGAAATAAAATTAAATAAAAAAAAATAAATTAATGGAGATATCCTATCTCCTAGACGGGACCTTGAAAGGTCATTGAGTCCAGCCCCCTGCCTTCACTAGCAGGACCAAGTACTGATTTTGCCCCAGATCCCTAAGTGGCCCCCTCAAGGATTGAACTCACAATCCTAGGTGTAGCAGGCTAATGCTCAAACCACTGAGCTATCCCTCCCTCCAAAGCAGATAGTTTAGACAAGTTCAGACTTTGCCTTAAATAATAAAAAAAAGAGGGAAAAGTGCAGAAAACAGCTTCTTAGGGCTGGTCCACACTAACCCCCCACTTCGAACTAAGATACACAACTTCAGCTACGTGAATAACGTAGCTGAAGTCGAAGTATCTTAGTTCGAACTTACCGCGGGTCCACACGCGGCAGGCAGGCTCCCCCGTCGACTCTGCGTACTCCTCTCGTGGAGCAGGAGTACCGGCGTCGATGGCGAGCACTTCCGGGATCGATCCCAGAAGATCGATTGCTTACCGCCGGACCCAGAGGTAAGTATAGACGTACCCTTAGCCTGTCTCAGTGGCAGAATGTCATACAATATGGACACTTGTATGGTCATTCAGTGACTGACTGGCAAAATTAATTTCCATGGTTCCGTTGAGGTAGAATCTTGACATTTGATGTGTACAATCATTATGGGCTGCTGAGCACAGGAAAAAAAATGTTGGAACTAGAGCTCATTGGAAAATTTCAGTGAAAGACAGAAATAATTTCCCATAAAATGTCTGAAGGCTAATAGTCGGGATATCTCAGTAGTGAGTCCTTTACTCTAGGATTTACTATCTCATATGGCTCACCAGAGCCTAAGCTTTTTAACTTCCAGGGCATAGTGCTAACCCATTTTGTCACTCCCACCTTTGCCTGAGGTGCGTTAGCTGTGATGAACGTTTTACTTTTTGGATTGATCATAGTGGGGACGTTACCTGAGGGCCTTATCCAAACCCCATGTCAATGGGTTTATTATGATAGGCACTATAGTACATTCAGGAAGTGTTTTTGTTTTTGCCAGTTCTGGGAGCATGAGCTTAAATTTTATTCAATGTTTTTGTAATATAATTGAGCCCAGATGCCTCGATGGTGAGCACATGTTTCTAGAAACTGAATGATGATAATATAGCACCTCCCAGCCCAAAAGATCCTAGCACACCATACATGTTTACACATATGCTGATCAAGATCCAAGAATCAGTATACAGGATTCACTTCCCTTTCCCCTGAAATACAGCCATTTCTGGGGTGGAACATGATACCCATTTAATAGCATACAGTCACACTACAGGAAGTGAAATATACTGTATTCAAGTGAAAATTCTAGGTAAACATACTAGTAAGGAACCAATGTAATAGGCTAATTGGATTTTTCTGAGGACATCACCCCTTTCTATTTTGAGGAGCAGAGAGGGGAAACTTCTATGAGATCTTTAATGCACAAAACTTTGCGGGAATCAGGACTTCTGTTTTATGTCTAATGCAAAAGATGACACCTCCCATAGCACTATGTCTCCTAATATGATGCTGCTATGTTTAATCAGTGCAGCCTCAGAGGAAGAATGTCACTTACCTCATGCTACTTCTAGTACCTATCTCCTTCTGAGGCATATTGCCAGAGTGAAGAAGGGAAAGCTGCAACTGACTTGAAAATCAGAGAGAGATAAGAGGCTTGGCTTTCAAAACAACATCTCTGAATACAGGCCTTAGAAAGAAAGCAAGGGACAGTGATTGATTCAATGTCCGAAAGGTAGGAAACTGATCTTTTCTAGGTCCAAGGTTATGTCCAAGGTAATATCCTCACAGGATGAAAAATGTAAGACATGCTGGAAAAAACCACTCTTTTCCTAGTTTAAAAAGAATGCTGGAGTCATCTGAATGTGGCGGATGTGATTGGAACGTGTCTCAAACCTAATCCCAGCCATCCCACTGTAAGACTGCCATGGCCTTTAACACCTGGAAAACAATGAGCTGCTGCAGCGCTTTCCTTTAAGTTGACTTGCTGGGCAGGCTTCGAGCGCCATTGCCAAATACTTTAAAAACCCAGCCAGTCAGCGATCCATTGCGATTTGAAATTTGCCCACAGAAACTACAAAGCTGGAGCCAAGAAGCCTCTTCAGGAGGAAGGCTAGAAGTGCTAAGTATTAGACCAGTGGTCTCCAAACTTTTTTGATTGTGCACCCCATCAGTAAAATTTTTTTGAGGACACACCACTTGTTGCGCCAAAGCAAAAAAAAAAAAAAAAAGCGCTCCTCCTGCCGCGCACCCCCAAGGATCCTCGTGCGCACCCCACTTTGGAGACCACTGTATTAGACTTATGAAGTGGTATGAAAGAGCAAAAGCCCCCTGGACTGGTGACCATGGTGTTGGGCACAGTATAAAAGCATTGATGAGCTGAGTGGAAGATTACACTGAGGTTGTGAGCCTGGGAGGCAGACAGGTCAGTGGAATTGTCAGCCCTGCCAGAGGAGGAAGGGAGAGGAGAAGGATTAGACAAAGAGAAAGGAAATTCTGGAAAGAGTGTGTTTGTGATGATCAGAAAGACATCCAGCAGGAGTTGCCAGAGAGACAGTCATAGATGCGATATTAGCCAGAGGGAGGGAGACTTGGGAAGAGAATTAAAATGGAGAAAAGTGTTCTCTTTTGCCACAGTGGGCAGGACAAGCGTCAATGGGTTCACACCACAGCACAGCAGATTTAGATTAAATCTTGGGAAAACTTCCTAGCTGTAAGAAGAGTAGGACAATGGAACAGACGCCTCAGGAGGTTGTGGAAGCTACTTCACTGGAGGTTTTCAAAAGGAGGCTTGCATGGTTTAGGCATAACAAATCCTGTATCTTGGCAGGGCATTAGACTGGATGACCTTTGCAGTCCCTTCTAACCCTATGATTCCATGAGTCTATGAGGAATAACCAGTGTAGAGATGGTAACTGAAACTGTGGTAGGAGATGTGGTTGCTTAGAAAGGGTGTAGTGGGAGAAAAGGAGGGGACTATGGACACAGTCCTGCTGGACACCAACTGGTTAGAAAAGATACAGGATGAGGAGCCAGCAAAGGTGGCTCTAAAGGAGAGAGGGGCCAGTCTAATGTGAAAAGAATGAGGAGAGCACAATCAAGGAAGCCCAGGTAGGAAAAGGAGTGGAGCGGGAGGAAGCAATCAATGGTGCTGAAGGCAGCAGAGAACCATGTAGAATAAAAATAGACAAGTAGTCTTTTACCTTGGCTAGGAGAAAGTCATTGGTGACCTTGGTGGGGTCAAGAGAGGGCAGAGGATCGAAGAGGAACATGGACAGAATCACAGGGGAGGAATTCCAGGCGATGTGAGTAGACACCACACCCCAGAGCCTTGGAAACAAGGGAGAAGAGGGAGACAAGAAAGAAGTTCGGGAGGCAGGTGGGGCAAACGGGAAGGATTTTCAGGCTTGAGGATGCTTATTAGAAAGCAAGAAAGTCCACACAGAGTATTTCCTTTGTTACAGGGAGCTCTGTAGGTGGAACAAATGCAGATTATGACCAAGTGACCAGCAGTGTAGGTAAGAGACCCACAGGGTTACATTGTCCAGGCTGCACTGGTGTAAATTAGAAGAGAATCTGGCCCAGAGAGGGGATTTTTGCCATTAGATCTGACTGATTGAAGTCCCTCCGCCAGCCTGCAGAACCAACCATCCTTTCTCAGTAATATTTATTGCAAAAGTCAGGAAGTCATTAGGTGGCAGAGTTCACATTTCCAAGTGCCTGTTTGCTGTAGACACGTCAATATGTTTTTGTGTTTTTTTTTCTTAATTTAACTTCTTGATTGACTTATTATGTACATTGGCACTTTTAAGAGCTTCAAATAAAACACAGTGAGAGTTCAGAACAAATGTAAATGGCCTAAAAGAAAAGGAAAAAAAATCCTATAATCTTTTTTAATGGCTATAAAACGTGGGAAGGATATATCATAAGCTCCCCGCATGGGGTCCTTGTCTGCGTTCAATCCAGTATTGTAATTTAGACATGACTTTTTATTTAATTTCTGACTGAGAAAGGGAAATTAGAAAACAACATTATCTCTGCTGCTCCGTTATAATGAACAATATTTCACAGCACCAGTATAAGTTACCTTATTTTATGAGACAAACATTGGCTGAATTCCACGAATGACTGGGTTTTCTGGTGTTTTTGTCTGCTAAAGAAGCCAAACTTAAGTACGGTTTTTAATTATAAACCAGTTTGTCATTACAGTGATGTATACGCTACATATATACGTATATGTAGTGTGTACATTGCTGCAACGACAAACAAGTCTTAAGTCACCACTGGGCTTAAGATCAGGGCCTTATTTCCTATCTAAGCCTAAATAAAGGCTGCAGTATTTCAAATGCCACTGTGTAGTGACTTTTCAGTTCCAACCAATGTTTGTATGAATGGATGCATGTGACAGAGTGACAGTATCGGTGACTGAATGTATTCAATGCAGTGGTCATCACTGCAAAATGAAGAGTTAATCACACTGAGGTATTTAAGGTACTACAGCCTTTGCTTATACCTTGAATAAAACAATGACGCCCGTATCCAAAGACAGTTGAAAGCAATGGAAAGACTCCGATTGACTTTAATAGGCTTGGGAGGAGTTGGTGCCTGTGGTACCTGACACTGTTGCAATGCATGGTAACTGGTAACCCCAGTGAAATCTGCATACGAGACTCCAATCTCCTCTCTTAACAGGTCACCCTAATATATCTCCAAGTGGACAGGCTACAGTTCTGATTCACTTTTATTAAAAAACCACCCACAATTATTTGTTGATCCTTCAATGAATGGTCACTTAAAACAGGGTTTCCCTGAATCAATGTTTTAATAGTGACCATTGTATAAATAGAGACCATGGATATGAAGCATTGAATTTAATACATTTTATGTATGGGGAAATCCTGCCTGGAGCCCAGACCGGGATTACACTGCTTTATGTTTATTTAGCTGTAAATAACACATTCGCCTTTTAATCTCCATATCCATGTTTTATCATTTTTTTAAATCACAGAGATTTATCCAGTCTGTAATTAACCCTTCTGCATAGTGAAATGCAGGATTGTCTTTTCCCCCAGCCACTAAATACATAATGTTCTGATAAATATTTAAGCAGTAATGAAGAATGTAATGCACAGTAATCCATTAGTGCTGCCTTCAGAGGGGAATGGCGTGGTGCTAAAATGGATGGGGTGAGTGCTAAAATCCCACACTGAACAGAAGGCTTGCAGACCTCTGTGGGATTTAGCTCTAAACTATCCTGCATGTTGGGAAATCCATTTGAAGGTGCCGGCATGCTTCGTTGGTTTGTCACCAAAGCTGTCTTTTAAAAAACATGGAAGATACATGAAAATTATTGGATGTGGTAACACCTATGAAGGGTTAGAGTGGAGAGACAAGCCCTGAATCACAAAGTATATGCCTCACTTTTAAAATGTGAGTAGTCCCAATGGGGTAAATACCTTGTTGAATCAGGGCCACAGACTTGGTTGATCCCTTGAGCCAGTTCTTACCAGTTGCTGGGCATCCCCACCTCTTTGTCCTGTCCACCACGCAACCTTCCACTCCACCTTGCTCTCCCAACACCCTGCTCCACCTACCACCTCCTTCTGTGACCTTGTCTACACTAGGAATATACTTCTGGTTACTGAATGCATTAACTACCACGTTTTAACCAGCATGATGTTGTTTATCTGCATAACAAAAATAAAGTAAACAAATAAAATCAATAACAATTCACTCTCCTTATCCGCCACAATGTTAAACACAATTTTGCCTTTAGGGTGGACCAGGATAGTTATGTTTAAAAACTCATTAGCTGATCGTGGTTAGAGTTGAAGTGTAGAGAAATTGCCTATTCAGTGTCAGAATCTGGGGCAGAACCCAGGTGTCCTGACAACAAGCACTAAACCAAAAGCAGAAGTTCTCAAAGCTTGCTATCATCTGGCCATTAGGGCTAAGAAAGTTGCCAGAGCTCCACCTACTGTCATGTGAGCCTTGCTTTATTTGAGACAATGT
Organism: Chrysemys picta bellii; assembly: GCF_011386835.1. Lineage (NCBI taxonomy): Eukaryota > Metazoa > Chordata > Testudines > Emydidae > Chrysemys > Chrysemys picta. The sequence continues at coordinate 13,861,339 of NC_088796.1, forward strand.
TTTCCACCAGTTTTATTATGGAGCCTTCTTATTTTTTGTGTGCGTAGTGTTTCCTCTTTCTTTTTTTCCACTAAACCATTATTGCCCAATTATCAGCATGCTTGCAGTATACATCATCGAGTGGGGAGAGATAGCTTGGTGGTTTGAGCATTGGCTTGCTAAACCAGTGTTGTGAGCTCAATCCTTGAGGGGGCCATTTAGGGATCTGGGGCAAAAATCTGTCTGGGATGGGTCCTGCTTTGAGCAGGGGGGTTGGAGTAGATGACCTCCTGAGGTCCCTTCCAGCCCTGATATTCTATGATCATTAAAGGAGTGGATGCAACAATATTATTTGTTTATTGTACATATATGTTGCATCTCATATAGCAGGCTTGAGACACCCCAAGGGCACAAGAGGATGAAGTTTGCACGCACACTAGGGGGGAGCAGCTCTGTGTAATGAGGGTATTAATCTCGGTGTAGGGAAAGTACCACTACTGCATCCACCCTTCTAGCAGAGGAATGCAGGTTTAAATATCTTGGCAGAGCTTCCCAAAATTCCCACAGGAGTGTTGCAACTCTGAGCACCCTGCTGCAGGGTTGTGCCTTAGTGGGACAGTAGAATCCCACTGCAGTGAGTCCAATCAAACAATGTTACTTGGAGGTCATGGAGAAAGAAGGAGTTCAGATGTGTCTGTGGGTTGCACCTGGGTCAATAAACAGGTTTTTAAATTGTTATTCATTGTACACCTTAATAGAGCTTAATTATAAGTAAGCAGTAGGAAAACCAGGAGACATGTTCCAATAATATTGCACGTCTCAGAATCATTCCTGTGGGGCTCTGGCAGTTTTGTTACTACAATGCAGAATAAAACAAATTAAGAAAACTATTCAAAATTCATTTAAAAACATCATCCAAGGAGCATCATAATAAAAGCACAATGAAGGAGACAAGCTTGCTTGGTTAATTTGCTTCATGTGCTGTGCATGTTTATAGTGTGTCTCTTAGTATGTTTTAATTAGCATCACAATCATCAACTAGTAACTAACAACACATACGGCTCACTTTCTGAGACAAGAGCAGTCTGTTTGGAGCAGGCAAGCTTCCAGAAAGCTGGAACTCGACTTTGTCGCAGTTCATTGGTAAGGTCAGTTGGGTCACAGTTTTCTGTGGAAGATTTGGGCCATGGAAAGCCCTGAGGGAACAGAGACTTGATGAAAGAGGGTACGCTCTAGTAATGTATCAGTTCCCTATCTTTTAAATCCTGCAACTCACCTCCTGCAATTATAACCAATACTTGACCCATTGATGTGTCAAACTCAGCTGGGACTCATAGTGCATTATGAATATGCATTAATTATGGTGCGTGTGCTGCTGTGGCAGATGTGTGACTGCAGTGTAATGAAATATTAAGTACAACACATGAAATCTTAGGGTACATTATCAGTTCTTCTGCTCACCAGGTCAATTGCAATTGGAACACACTTCAGTTTGTTTCCTGAAGAATTAAATCTGACCATGTGCAGTCCTCTATGATGACAAGTAAGATGCCTTCACTGTATTTGTTTCCAGACACAGAAATGGATTGCATAACACCTTGCTTAACTTCCCACCTCTCCAGGAATCATTCACTTAGCTTGTCTATATCTTCACTGTGTGTGTTTTCTAAGGTCCAGTTTGTGGCCAGCCTGCGTACAGATACTCAGGGAAGGGAGGTGGTTCCCTCACCTTGAGTCCAGTCACAATCACAACTGAGCTACCTAACTACCCCCAAAATATAAGGAAAAAATTGGGCCATGATAGAGAGTGCACACTTGCAGCTCTTAATGGATGCCCTCTACAGACTTCTCCTGCACAATCCTTTGGAGCACCCACTGGGGCAATACAATTTCACAACACTCCCAGTGCAAGGCAAAATTGAACCATAAGTATCTTTGCCATTTTGATAATACCATGTTCCCATTAAACAGAACTTCTACAAAAGTGCATGCTGGCGTTTAGTTTCAATCTGGAACCATAATGACGGGAGACAGTGACTATTGCTAAGAGACAGGGATATGTAACCTTTTGCTGCTCTCACCTATGTCATGTGACTCAGACCAGGAAATAGTGATCAGTCCTCCCAGGTGGCAAAGGGAAAACACAGAGCTCTGAATGCCTTACTTGACAGGTAAGTAAAGGTTTTCTCATATTTCACTTTAAAACATTGTTTGTAAATCGGAAGCATACTCTCTTATTATTTGGGGATCTTTAACAGTTTTTTTTAATTTATTTTGTTTTAAGAAAAGCACATTTTTCAGTTCCCCTTAAGAATATTTTGAGAGTTGCTGCACCTTAGCGATGTGATAGTTCATAACAGAATCGAGAAATAGTATGAGTTACGACGGAACTAGATTACTAATGTGTAATCTGTAGCATTGCTTAATTTGTTTTGATATTAAAGTTTTAATAGGAAATGTAATTTGATTGCATTTTTAAAATAAAATTTGATTTTCTGTATTATAGCAAAATATTATGAATAATAAGCAAAAAAGTCTAATAGAGTTAGTCATTTCTATTAACAAAATGAATATGTTTAATATGCTTTTTGTGTACTAATTCAAATCATCTGATGCCAGTTTGAACTGATTTAACACACAAGCCCAACCCATGTTCCTTTGCTCTGTATTTCACAATATTGCCAGCACTCGTGCATAAATTTAATATTAACTTGAGAAAGAAATCAAAGTTTTGCAATAAACTCCTCGTACTGCAACCATAAATCAAATAATCATTAGCAGCTGTAACACCTTGTGCTGTGTTCCCAACAGACCTAGCATGGCAGAGCTTGGTCTGTATTTTGATGGGAAATTTCCAAACAGAACCCATGGTTTGAGCATTGGCCTGCTAAACCCAGGGTTGTGAGTTCAATCCTTGAGGGGGCCACTGGGGGAGCTGGGGCAAAATCAGTACTTGGTCCTGCTAGTGAAGGCAGGGGGCTGGACTCGATGACCTTTCAAGGTCCCTTCCAGTTCTAGGAGATGGGGCACTTTAGGAAGCAGAGCTGGGCACTTCAGCAGGGGTTACTCTTCCTTCTGGATTAATGCCTCAGCCTGGTGCTGGTGGCACTGTGCTTTTGGAGGTGCCATTTCTAGGGAAGATACAATACTAAAGTCCTGTCTGTAGTATGATGAGTGGAACTGAAGAAAAAGGATTAAGTTGCAGGAAAGACCTAGATTGGTCAGGGACCTGAGGTTCAGGAATGCAAGCCTGGGGCTGCTGCTGACAGTAGCATGTCATGCCGGCCACTCCACGTGTTTAATAAAGCTTTTTTTTCTTACAACTCTGCCTTCATGCCACATCACCTATTGCTAATGAAATACTGTCCGTTTGTAATAATTAAAAATCCCGTGGCACTTTTAGTATGAATGATAACCCCTGAAAATGATTTGAGGACTGGAAAAAAGTGGCTCATGGTGAGAGACTTAAGGAGCTCCATCAATTGATCTTATCATAAACAAGCTCAAGAGGTGGCTCGATTATGGTGTATAAATACTTTCATGGGGAGAAACGACTAAAGGGCTCTTCAATCTAGCGGAGACCGACGTAACAAGAACCAATGGCTGGAAGCTGAAGTCAGACAAATCAAACTGGAAATAAGGCGAAGGGAGGGTGGTTAACCCCTGGAACAAACTACTAGGGGAAGTGGTGGATTCTTCATCTTCTGGTGTCTTCAGATCAAGACTGGATGCCTTTTGGAAAATAAGCTTTAGCAAAACACGAGTTATTGAGCTCAGCACAGGAGTAACTGGGTGACATTCTGTGGCATGTGTTTTGCAAGACATCAGACTAGATGATCTAATGGTTCCGTCTGACCTTAAAATTTATGAATGAATCAATGTTTTGTCCCAATTCCCAACTTGGGTAGTTACATTCCACCTACCTAAATGTCCCCTTCTTCAACTGGATTGCAGCCTTCCTGACTCTGTCACACATTGTGAGTAGTATTGCTGTGTGCAGTCTAGCAGTGGTTGAGTTCCACCCCAGATGTGACACGGATGGGTGAAATGATCCCTGTGTATAGTTTGCCTTGTTCTTCAACTATGGGAACGGAGGGTGACCTAGAAATATATTGTTATCAGTACCTTTAAAGTGAGAAGGAAGGGAAGAATATTAAGTGGACCATTCAAAGAATTTATGCCAGATCAAGTCAATTTATTGTGAGTCTAATTTCTTCATTCTTCTTATTATTATTTATAAAATGTTAATAACAGAATACCACTTTAAATGTCATGAATGGTAGGAAAGCCCATCAATCAGTATCACAGAAAGAAAGGAAACAAGAACCACTTATGTTTTAAAGACACACAAATCCTAAAGTAATCAACTCAGACACTTCTCGGATGAATGTTTCCTTATACTTCTGGGGAGGGGTCCCACAAGGAGCTGTATTTGTCTTTCTCTCCCTCTCTATGCCTTTACTAGGAGATCTTATCCACTTGCATAACTTCAGCTACCATCTACACGTCAGTGACATGCAGATCTACCTGTCCACCAATTTGTCTTCGTGGGTCCAATTCCACTCCTCATGCTATCTCTCTGATATCTCCTCACCATCATCTTAATATGGCCCACACTAAACTACTTGTCTTCCCTCACAAACTCTCCACGCTCTTCATCCTTCTATGTTGCTGTGGACAAAACCATCGCCTCCTCTGCTAGGTCCCTAACCTAGGTGTCATTTTTGATTTTACCCCCTTTTCTAGATCAGTCATGTCCAAAACTTACCACTTGTTTCTCCGTAATTCTACAAAAATCTAGCCTTTTTTCTCCAGTCACACAGGCCACCATCTCCTTATCTCCTGCCTTGACTACGACTACTTCAACGCCTATCTCTTTGGCATTCCTACTGTCTAGAAGAGCGTGCATGAAGAGGGGGATTTGGCACTTGACTCTGAATGCAGCAAAGACAGTGGCACTTGGGGAGAGAATGGGTTGACAAGCTGGATGTGGGGTTTTTTTATTAGGCGGTTCAATGTGTATTGTTATTGGGTGAATTTTTGTACTTAACGCTCTTGTTTTAAATTTTGTTAGGAGCCAGGAGTCCAAGACTCAGGCTATCAAATCAAAATCAGTCAATACCATACAATCCATTGAACAGAGAGGGATGAATCCCCTCACTGGTTATACGTGTGGCGCAGAGATTGCTGAACCTGACATCAGATGTTTCCACATTCCAAATGGAAGGCAAAAAGGTAGCAAATTCTTTCCCACAGAGCCAAGACCATTAATCAGATATTCCTAAGTGTAGTTGGTCAATTTATCCCATCTTGGTTAGGAAAGACACCGAACTCTCAATTTACACGTGGCAACTTTCTCAAGATTCACTCCTTTGTTCCCTGAAAGCAAGACACTAGCCTTGGCGCTCAGGAAATGCAGCTCAGGCCAGTGAGCAAAGCACTGCCAGCTCTCAATGCATCTTAGACCAGCCCCAGGCACTACTATCAATTAGGGTGACTTTTCACAGCTCTCTCCACCACGCTAGAATAGCCAGAGCAGAATGCACTTCCACCACATCTGTTCCTGCCCATTGGCCAGCCCCCTCTGCTGGGTGCTGTCTGAGGCCCTATAACACTGGAGAATCCCCTTGATACAGTCGATAATACTCAGGGCACCCTTCCATCCCCTTTACACCACCAGTGCCATTACATACAATTAATTTATTTTTATATTTTTTCAGTTAACGAGCCCGCTTCCCAATAACCTTTTTCTCAGTTTATTAGTCAAAATCAGATGTTTCTACTATAGCGGCCAGGTCTTTAAACTCTGCCAGGTATATGAAAACCAAGTTATGTTCCTTCTGTTTTATACACCATCCTCTGCAATAAAGATTCAGGAATCAGAACAAACAGCTTGTTCATCTCCAGCTGCATTGGCTCTGCAGTGCCAGCAGTTGTGAAATCGTGGTTCTCTTTAGTGAACAGAGGAGATCCACTCTAAAGAAACCTCAAGGAGCAGATACTTGCCATAACAGGATGGCATTTTATAGAAGCACCTTCCTAACAAAAACCACACTTTCAAGGGAGTCTTTTCTTTTTATCAGATCACAAGGTGTCAAGGGAGAGTGTGTCTTCTAAGCCACAAAGCCATCCTTGTTCTTGTCATAGTAAACAGCAATGTATGTGTACAGTGCAGAGACTTTTCAATGGTTGGGGACTAGGACCCTAAATAAGGACTCAAAGATATGGGTTCAATTCCTGGCTCTTCCGTAAATTTCTTGTGCTACACTGGGTAAGTCACTAAATCTGCCTGGCCCTGGGATAATATTGCTTCCTTTCTATCTGTTTGTCAGCGCCTCACACAGGGAGGCCTGATTTTGGTTGGGGCCGTTAGGCACTAATGTAGTGTAAATGGTTATAATGGTCTCCCCTCAGTCAGAGAAAAAGCTTCCGGACTTGGATGTAACCAGTTTTAGAGTCTATGGATTCTCTAGCTTCATTCTGAAGAGATTTCCAAAGTCTTCTGGTGATTTGCAAATCCTGAGAGGAAAGATGGTCATAAGAACATAAGAATGGCCACAGTGGATCAGAGCAATGGGCCATCTAGCCCAATCTCCTGTCTTCCAACAGTGGCCAGTGCCAGGTGCTTCAGAGGGCATCAACAGAACAATTATTGAGTGATTCATCCCTTGTTGGCCAGTCCCTGCTTGTGGCAGTCAGAGGTTTAGGGATACCCAGAGCAGAAGGTTGCATCCCTATTTATCTCAGCTAATAGGGAAGTGGTCCAGTGGTTAAGGTGTTTGCTTACAGCTCATGAGATGTGGGTTCAAGTCCCTGTATTTTTACTGACTGTGTGTGTGACCTTGGGCAAGTCACTTAGCCTCCCCGTGTCTCAGTTCCCCAGCTGTAAAATGGGAATAATAGCATTTCTCTATCTCCTAGGAGTGTTGTGAGGCTGGATACATTTGTGGGATGCTCAGATACTGTGGTGATGGGGGCCTGTAAGTGCCCAAGATAGATGCATTGCTACTGATAGCAGCACACCCATCTGTGCAGTTATACTCTACATCAGAACATTGCTGCACTATGCTTTATAGAGGTGGTTGAATAGCAGAAAAAGGTATTCTGCCAGTTTCCTGGTAAGCACCAAATAAGTGTTCTACAAGTACCACAAATTATTCAGCAAATGACTGTCTTAGCAAAAAAATGGTGATATTCATTGAGTCGGCTAACTGGTGTCAGCAATGGGTACTGCGGAAGAACATGGCTTAACCACAAACATAGCTAAGGACAAAGTGAATTCAACACCAGGGCTTAACACTGGCATCTGCAGCAATGCTGAACGCAGTTTAGTTTTGTTCACTCTTTTAGTTCAACTATGTTCTGCATCGGTTCTGCAACAGTGGGTGCAATAAAGAGGTGTCAGTCCTGGGTGGTTTTCTTAGCAGAGACAAGACCTAAAACTCATCTTTGTCATTCAAGGTTTTTTAATGAATGAATTAATTTGCAGGCTATTTTTAAACTACTCATACCTATTTTTTTCTCCAACAATCTGTATGTGTGAAGCAGACTTGGGGGGAAAAGCGCCTGCAAACTCCGGGCTAACTCTGGTTTGTCCAATAGAGATTCAAAGATAATGTTTATACTTCCAGAGCTAGCGATGTATCCAAGTCCAAAACCTGGCTCTAAATTTTGGAGGTCTCCGGTTTCCATTGCTGGCCCATCTCTCTACAATGAGCCTAATCAAAGCCCCAGATCGAGCAGCCCTGAGCTATGGGCAAGTTTGGATCTGGAGCTGAACTTCTGAGCTATGGAGCTCGGGGCTGTTCATCCGACCAATGGAAAGCTCAGTGGTTTCAGTTGCAAACCTGCACTCAGTTCATGTACATTTGAACTGTGTCAGTTTCACTTTGAAATTCTGGTGCAATCAAAGGAAAAAAATCAGTGAGGTCAGGCAAGGCTGCCTAGTTTCAAGATGAAGCTATGAATTTTGCCTGGTATAGGGTGGGAACCTCCTGAAACCGATATAAAATAATAATAAAAAAAAGTTCAGGCAGGTTCACTTGAGACTAAAGATGGATCTGAACCAAAACCCTGGCTATGAAGAGTGGAATGTTGGAAATTTGGACCTGAATTTTGCAACTTGCGCCCATCTGAAATCAAGACTCAGACCAGACTTGCTTGAAATTTAGCCACAGACCAGTGAATTTAACAAAACTGGCTTGAGTTTTGGCTTTGCAGCAATTCTCAAAACCAGGGAAATTTTGCCAGGAGTGGGATTTTGTCATGAATGTTTCCCAGTGCTGTATAGTTTGTTCAGCCAGTGGACCAAGTAACTTTGCATACGGCGTGCCTTGTACAGTAAATGAAGATGGATCAAGGCCACTAAATTTGAATCCACATCTATAAGTCAAATAGTCACAATTTCAGGGGTGGTTAGATTTGCAATTTTGACTTGGCATGTTATGATGTGCACCAAGGACAGTCATGTATTTTCAATGTGAATGACTTTTTATCTTAGCTTCAGGAACCCAACAACAAGAAAGAATAAAAGTAAAGTCTCCAAGATTGAGCATAGTGTCCAGGTCTCCTTTGTAATAGACCGTATGAATTCTGGGGAAAAACTGGCTGTTGTCTGTGAACACAGGCAGGATATTTAGAAAGTTAAAGGTCCTGCACCAAGGAAATGCACATTTCATACTATAGGTCTATTATAAAAGTAAGAGTTGTTTGCAAACTCCAGATCCAAATCTGTGCTTAAATGTCAAGACCATCCCAAAAGCAGAGTGTGTGCAGATCCAAGGCCCATCACTATCAGTAATTGGGTTTAGATTTAGATAATAATCACACAGCCCAAAAGAAGAGGAAATAATGAAGTATATGTACAAGATACATGATCTGACTAAGATCCTAGTTAAGAACTGTGATGGTATCTCCTTTTCTTCAGCTTTCTTCATGCAGTACCAGCCTCACAGGTCCTTGTTCTCTGTGACACCTCTTAGTAGACGCCACAGTCTCTCTTGTCCTCATACAAGACCAGTAACTCACTAGTCATTTGCTTTCCTTTGTTTCTGACACCCTTAAGAGGATAATCATATTGGGATTGATGCAGGAATTACTGGGTGAAATTCGAAGGCCTGTATTATGCAGGAGGTCAGACAAGACGGTCACATTCTGGCCTTAAAAGCTGTGACTCTATGGATAATGTTTCCTGTGAGAGTGCCAGTCAGGGTATAAGAGAAAGACCCAATATTACGACCAGTTTATATAATCAGACCCAGTGCAGATTAACTTAAAACCAATATGCAATGGGAAGAAAGGTTGCATGAAGCTATCTAGCCATCTGTCCATCTACACATCTATTCTGAGAGGTACTCTGCAGAGGGGCTGCAGTGGTAGAGACACTGCGAAAGAGGATGTCTCCTGGTGCTTCTTCTCTTGCGCGCTGATTTACTATTCAGAATTTAGAATTTATTGAGGATTCTTCCTTTGTCACATCATCTATCAGAGACAGACACCAGAGAGATGGAAGTTAAAAAAAATTAAAAACCTGTTTATTGCTCAACTTGCTCTAGGCATGTTTTAGTTTATTGTTCAGCTCGGTTCATTTCAGTGTTTCAATTTGAACGGTTCGCTTAGTTGCTGTGGCTAAAAAAAAATAAATTAAAAATCCATAAGAAAACCTATTTAAAAGAAGAAAAAGTTGAGATTTGTGGGGCCCACAGCACCTCACAACAGCGGAGGTGTCAGTGGATAATTTAAGGGCACAATCCGGCACAGCAGCGCTTGCTTCTGAAACGAGGATTCTCAATTGCCTATTCCTCAGGCGTTCCACCCGCAGAGCTCCCATTGACATCCATAGGAGGAGCTCCCTGAGTCAAATGAGTGCAGAACAGACACCAGAGACCCGCATTGCAGATAAGAGATCCACTTTTGCTTTCTTTTGTTATTGCTTGGCACGCACAAACCAACTACGGGGGAGGCATGCGTTTAGAGTTGGTGTAAAGTATTTACTTGAGAGCAAGAGGCCAGATCTGGCTCTCACTGGTTTTATTCCAGTGGAGATCCATGGGAATTGATGGCGTCACTCTGGATTTGCAGGGTAACTGAGTGCAGGATTTGGGTCTGATTCTCCACTGCCTTTACATCTCTTCAAAGTGAGTGTAAATGCTTACTGTTCTAACCTGGTTCAATCGAATGTATTCATAAAAATGTGGACTGATTCTTATTCAGACGAAATCCAAAGTGGACCCGTAAACTGTCATTCTGCAGGGTCCTTACAAACCCCAGAACTCTATTTGACCTGCCCCAATTATGGGTCTGTTGACCCACTCAGACCACGCCTTGCCATAGACATCCTCTGCCTGGGCCTTGCAAGGTCCTTCCAGAAAAGATGAAATGCTACTTCTTCATGCATCTGCTTGTAACGTTTGAAGAAACCTTCTTTTGCAGCCGCAAATGCATTAATCTCTATGGGAGATCAGTCAATTACAGCAAATTGAGCTATTTCATTTCTGCCTGCAAATGGCTTTCAGTTACCCAAGTAGACACATTAATCTAATAACTAATGATCATATAGTATACTAATCATACAGTGCCACATGTGGTATTATATCTAATTATATTTAAGATTAAGACATCTTTACATGTGTATTTTTGCCAGTTACCAGCTTGGTATGGCTGAGTGAAAACAGAGCAAAATAAAGATAGAAGAAGAGGAAGGGGCTTTTTTAAGATGCTATCTAATACTGTTGGTCATGGTTGTCCTTAGAATAGGATAGAACTCTCAGGAAGCTTATTGAGAGACAGATCTCAAAGTAAATCCTCAGTCAGAGACTTGAGAAAGAGCCCAGCAAACCCAAAGGAACTCAGTCTAAACCTGGCACAGGGGCTTCCTGAATAGAAAAGAACATGGTCTGTTGTTAGAAAGTTGAGGGCGCAATCTGGCAAACACTTACACACATGCTGAACTTTACTATCGTGAGTAGTCCCATTGAAATGAATGGGGCTGCTCTTGGTAGTAAGGTTAAGCACGTGCTTAAGTGTTTGCAGAATCAGGGCCTTTGAGAAGTGGACAAAAAACAGGTTTCTCCTGTTTTTTTAATCTTTGGAATTACATTATTGCCACCTTGCCGGACGCAAGACCTTATTTGCTTGCTCAGTAGTGACGATGGAAGAGGCTACGTGAGATCTGGCAAAGGGCTATATGCTTAATGCAAAATACAAAATTCATTCTTTAGTGTTAATGCAATGTCAAGTACACAAAAACAGGGAGAATCAGAATTAAGGTGAAAGCCTTATGCCTTTAAATATGATCTCTTTTTTGATCATTTTAAATTATTTGTCAAATACTACAGTGACCAGTATTAAACGAACTAACTTGCAGTATAGTAGATGCAGCATTCAGATTTGGCTTGATTTTTAAGTCTTGTTGAAATCTATAAAACAAGCCAAGTTTGAAGAAAATCAGAACAGTGGTTTTAAATTTATAAACATTATTGTTATGCTTTTAGAGAGTTCTATTTTTGAATTATATTCTCTTCTGTTCCAGGTAGGTTCTCATACTACCCTCATCACCATAGTGTCTCAGCACCTTCCAGTAGTCCAATAAGTGATATGACTGTCACATGTGGTTTCTTCTTTCTCGCATTCTCTCTCTTGGGGGAGAATTGTGTGTGCAGTGTTTTGGTTTGGTCCCTTTTTTTAAAGGTACCTGCTGTTCTGTGTTTATGTTAGAGAAGGCACGTTGAAGTAGTTTGCCTTGCACTTGGAGCAGCAAGTGGTAAAGTTTGGAATGGTCCTTAGTTCCTGTGAGAGTTCATTCTGCAGACTTAGAGCAGCCCCTGAGAATGCTCTGTCTCCTGCCCAGACGAACTTTACCCTTACGGTGGCCAGGGCTGGCCTTAGGGAAAATGGCATCCTGGGGAAATGGGGGCGGGGGGCATCTCCCCATACAGAAACCGTCCATTCTGCAGCTAGGGAGTGATGGGAGTGGGAGCTTCCCGCAGCCAGGGGAGGTTCTCAGAGGTGGGTCTGACCAGACCCTGGGAGTGGCCTGTGCCCCGGAAGAGTAAGTCCTGTCCCTCCCCAGCATGGCCAGGACTAGCAGCTGCAGCCTGGCATGCAATAGGAGCCCCCTGCCAGGACTTGACCTGCTCCAGGCCCAGTGCTGGGGAGTTAAAGGGGCCTTGGGCTGGCTGTGTGCATGGGGGTTGACCATGGCGCCCTGGGCGGTTGCCTACATCGCCCGCCTGTAAGGCCGGCCCTGACGGTGGCATAGGAATGCTGGCCAAAAATAAACTGGAAAAGGGCCATTGTGTGCAGCCATTTACTCAGGCCCCAGAAGATCTCCAAGACAGTGCTGTTAGCATAGTTCACCGATGCTGCCTGAACCACTCACCAGTATTATAATGGGTCACAATGGGAGTGACGCAGTCATTGATTATTCCTGCTTGGTAAATCATTGTATTCATGTGGGTATTTTTTGTATCACCTAAACAATGACCCATCATATGTGAGGATCTTATGACAGCTACTGTCTAGACCCATTTTGTAAAGATCTGGTCTGTATGTGTTAAAATTCCAGAGAACTGTGCTCATCCCTCTCATCTTTGGCACAGGAACTAAGAATCATAATAAAAGATAATGATATCGAGGCAGGATAATAATCAGGGACACTCTGAAAAAAAATAAGTTGTAAAATAGCCTAAAAGGACCCTCCGTTTTCCCTGGAGGAAAGGTGAAGTTAATTGCTAGGGACCCATATGTAGGAATTACAAATTTGCAATTACTGTACTTCATCCTTCACCTCTGCCCTACTATATTTACAGATGCTATTTATAGCAGATATACAGTACTGCACCCTACTTACTCTATAGTAACTACATTGGCAAGTATAGGGCTTGAGCCTTCGGCCACCTATGCATGTGAATAACTTTACACAAGTGAGTAGCCAATAGACCACATACACTTGTCAGAGTTTGCAGGATTGGGTCCTTAGAGTGTAGTCAGCTATGATGCATTTTGTGATATCTTTGTATGACAAACCCTATACAGAAATAATTTCCCTTCCATTTTTCAACTCTCTCTCTATATACTCTCTCTGTGTGTGTAGCTAGCTAGCTAGATAGGGTTTAGTAAATACATATATGGACTTTAGCGCATTTAGAATCAATGTAATATAAACAGGCAATAATAAACAGTAAGGGACTCTCAACTTTATACGTAGCAGGGCTGCTGCTCCACTATAAATATCAGATGACCTCAACTTTAGGTGGTGCAACCAGGTCAATAAGATACGATAAAATAAGATATTAAAATACTTAAATTAAAAGAACTTAAACAGACCGTTGCGGATTCTTCCTAGAATCTGCATACCAGCACAGAGGTTTGCAGCACTTAGCCAGAGCTATAATCTCGTTTCTGAGTGGTTGTGAACACTCTCGTCATACTGTGATTTTGTTATTGTATAGCAAAGCCGCTGTGAACATTTGGTAGAAACCCCATCGTAGAAGGTGGATGGCGTGATTCTATGACATGCAGAGACTGATCTTTACCTCTTGCATGCCTTAGGCAGCAGCTCTTTTTGTCTGTGTGTTACTGTTCCACTAATCACACTGCAGCTATGACATGCCTCCCAATATTTAACTTTCTTGGGACCTCTGGTAGTTTATTAGAATTTTCAAGCTACAGGTACTAGTATTTCTGTGTTCAATTACTCGACCACTTTTGCTGTGTGAGAATTCCCTGCCTCAGGCTAAATGGTAACTGGAGTGATGGGAATAATCATTTGTAGGTGATATTTCAGGAACATGTACAGGAAAGTAGAAGACGGGCTGTGACAAACAAAATTGAGAGCATCAAAAATCAATTCCACTCGTACAACAGGAATGAGCAAAAGAAAGAAAAACCCAAGTCAACAGCCTTTTAGGGGGGTGGTTTTAGAAAAGGATGGTGACCCTTTTAAAAAATGTTAGTGTAGAAATACACTTAAACATCCAATATGGATCTGCACACCGGTTTGTGTTTTGAGTATTCCCAAGGTCTGTGGGTGTTCAGATGCAGAGCTTTGATGTGGATAAATCCATCTAGTACTAAACCTTAGAGCCCAAACCAATTTCCATTATAGGCAATGGGAGGTCTTCCATTGACTTCAGTGGGAACTGGAGTTTCAAACAAAACCCATAGGTTGTACTGTGCGTGTGTGGCTTTCTGTTTTGATGCCATGATGAATGACCTTACATCACCAGAGCATCAGTGGGTTCTGCTTAATTTTTTTCAGATTTGCATATGAAACGATAGGGAGAGTTGATCTCAAGTCGTGGTCAAAGGATACTAGAAATGCTGCAGGGTCTGATGGAGTGTACACTCCACACTAAGCGTGGTGGGGTTAATGAGGGCCTGAGAAGCTCATTAGGTTGCCTGGGGTCACCTGTGAGAGGGAGGGCCATGGTTAATTAAGAATGAAGCCCAGCCAGGATGGCTAGGACAGCACTGTAAAGCCAGGAGGCTGAAAGCAGAAGGGGGCTGCAGGGGAAGGAGTCTGCAGTCACTCCCTGAGAAGAGGGAGGTTGTCAGGGAAATGGAAGAAGTCCAGGGGGAGAGTAAGCCCAGAGAGCCTGGAGGAATGAGTCCAGCCAGAGGCTAGGAGGGAGTGAAATAGACCCGGTGAATAAAGTAGGTTCTGGTGGTGAATCCCAGAAAGAGGCAAGAGAAGATAGAGAGGGTGGGTAGGAAGGAGCCCAGGGAAACAGCAACAGGGGCGGGGACCAAGCAGATCTGGATTGCCAGTTATAGGGTCCTTGGGCTGGAACCTAGTGTAGTGGGTGGGCCTAGGTTCACCTGCCATTCACTGGTATAGTGGCACAAAGCCAGAGCTGGGGCTGAACACTGTCTGGAGAAGGCATTTGGACAGTAGTCCTGTTGGACTTCATAACCCTGGAAGGCATAGGTGCCGACTCAGGGCTGGAGCACCCACGGGAAAAAAATGGTGGGTGCTGAGCACCCACCAGCAGCCAGCTCCCTCCCGCCCACCGGCGGCCCCGCTGATCAGCGCCTCTCCCTCCCTCCCAGTGCCCCCTGTCCGTTGCGATCAGCTGTTCCGCGACATGCAGGAGGTGCTGGGGGGAGGAGCGAGGATGGGGTGCACTCTAGGGAGGGGGTGGAATGAGGCAGGGTAGAGGTGGGGCCTGGGGGGAAAGGGTGGAGTAGCCGGGAGCACCCCCCAGTTCATTAGAAAGTTGGCACCTATGCTGGAAGGGATGGTCCAAATGGGGACATGGCCAGAGGGCCAAGTTACCAGAAGAGAGACTATTGCAGAGTGAGCAGAGAGCAGAAGGGGACACCTGAATCTGCGAGAGCTCCTGTCCCAGAGGTAGACACGAGAAGGTGCACTAGCAGTTAGTGGGAACCTCATTACACAAGGTCATTACTGTAGATTGATCGAAGTTTTCATTTGGTTAGAATGAGCTTTGAACATGAAACCAGTTATTAATGTGGAGATAAGACAGTAATAAGAACTGCAATGTTGGAATTATACAGGGGTTTGCCAGGGCTGAGTATTGCCATGTATTTCATGGAAGCATCTTCCATACCTTGAAAAAGTTCATTGACATATCCCTGGAATATCCACATAGGGAAAGGAAAAGAGTGAAAACAATAGAAAGGAGAGAGATAAGAATGGAGGCAGACACGCTTGTCTACCCAACCCCCCCCCCCAACATCCCATTTCACCCCTAAAAAGTAAATTAATAAAATCTAAAAAATCAAAACCAAAAACCTCTACCCCTTGAAAAGAATTTTTACCCTCAAAAAGAGAGCAGTGTCAGAGACTTCATAAAGTTCACTGGGGCAGTGGTTCTCAACCAGGGGTACACGTATCCTTGGGGATACACAGAGGTCTTTCGGGTACATCAACTCATCTAGATATTTGTCTAATTTTACTACATAAAAAAGCACTAGCAAAGTCAGTACGAACTAAAATTTCATGCAGACAATGACTTGTTTATACTGCTCTATATCCTATACACTGAAATGTAAGGACAAGATTTATATTCCAACTGATTTTTTTTTAATTATCTGGTAAAAATGAGAAAGCAAGCCAGTTTTCAGTACTAGCGTGCGGTGACACTTTTGTATTTTTATGCCTGATTTTGTAAACAAGTAGTTTTTAAGCGAGGTGAAACTTGGGGGTATGCAAGACAAATCAGACTCCTGGAAGGGTGCAGTGGTCTGGAAAGGTTGAGCGCCACTGCACTAGGGGCTTCACAGCTGCTATTGATTTCAAGTGGAAGGTGCCCTGATATTAGGGTGATGGGTGACAAGTATAAAACCGTAAGATAGGTAAAAGAAAACAGAGGGAACCTCAGACTTACCAGTTTATTAATAAATAATAATAAAGATAATTTTCCCCTGCAATAGCAAACTCCCAGAGGGAAAAAGTAAAGCCAGGGCTCAAAGCTATGGACAGAGATGATGTAAGTTCCTGTAATACCCGCTGGAGTCAATGTAAATGAATTTAATAATGTGAATTTGAAGTCAGTGGGTTGGGCCCAAAATTAGCAGGCTCAGACCTAAGGTTTGCAAGGTATTTGCATTTGTCAAATGAAATATTTGCTGTTGAAAAATGGCATTTTCTCATACATCAAAATTTTTGGGCGGAAAAAATGTGGTTTTCCAAAAGATTTTATTTTTGATGAAGCTGGAAAAAAATGTTGGTTTTGTTTTGTTTTTTAAATTGTTTTTCCTCCCCCCACACTCCTTTTTACTCCTCCCTCCTCCCCATTGGTGAAATGGAAATGGGGGGTGGGGGTGGGCTGGGGAGGTGGAAATGGAAAAAGGGATAAACAATTGAGAGAAACACATTTTTTCCTTTTAAATGCCTTCAAAATTCTCAAAATATTTCTCAAATACCATTTCCCCATTCTTCAGCCAATTCCAGCACTCCGAGATCCTCAGATGGGTCACCGTGTACACAGAGACTCATAACAATCTCCACCCCAATAAAACATCCACAGGATGGGGAGAGAGACATCCCTGGGCTCGGAAGTTATTGAATGCTCAGAGTTGGAGCAGATCATTTTTGCAGGGGTTGGGGATGGGGAGGGTCTTTAATATCCATGGTTATCATGCCTACAAATAAATCACTTCCCTCATGTTGGGCAGGTGACTATAATAATACACCTTTCCCTCCCAGAAGAAATTAAACCCTTCCAAAAATCATAGAATCATAGAAATGTAGGACTGGAAGGGACCTCGAGAGAACATTGAGTCCAGCCCCCTGTGCAGAGGCAGGACCAAGTGAATCTAAACCATCCCTGACAGGGGTTTGTCCAACCTGTTCTTAAAAACCTTCAATGATGGGGATTCCCACAGCCTCCCTTGGAAGCCTTAACTACCATTATAATTAGACAGTTTTTCCTAATATCTAACCCAAATCTCCCCTGCTGCAGATTAATCCCATTAATTCTTGTCCTACCTTCAGTGGAAATAGAGAACAATTGATCACCATCCTCTGCATAACAGCCCTTACCAGATGTGAAGACGTATTGGGTCTCCCTTCAGTCTTCTTTTCTCAAGACTAAACATGCCCAGTTTTGTTAGTCTTTCCTCACAGCTCAGGTTTCATAAACATTTTGTTGCTTTCCTCTGGACTCTCTCCAGTTTGTCCCCCGCTTTCCTATAGCAGCAACTAAAACTGGACACAATACTCCAGCTGAAGCCTCACTCAATGCAAAATAGCGCAGGACAATTACCTCCCATGTCTGACATACGACACTCCTGTTAATACCTCACAGAATGATATTAGTCTTTTTCACAACTGCATCCCATTGGCGTATATTCAGTCTGTGCTCCACTATAACCCCCAGATCCTTTTCAGCAGTACTACCAGCTAGTCAGTTATTCCCCAGTTTGTGCTTGTGCATTTGATTATTGAATGGAATTAATAATAGTAATACCGAGCTGTTATAAAGCGCTTTTCATCAGTAGATCTTAAAGCACTTTACAAAACCGGTCAGTATCATTATCCCCATTCGATAGATGGGGAACTGAGGCACAGAGGGGTGCTGTGACTTGCCCCAGATCACCCAGCAGGCTAGTGGCAAAGTCAGGGTGGAACAGAACCTAGATCTCCTGAGTCCCAGTCCAGTGCTCTGTGCACCCGGCCGTCCAGCCTCCCCGAGAGATTGACCTTTTTCCTGCTGTTGAAAGCTCCATCAGCCAGCTCGGCAATGCCAGGACACAGAACTGCCACAGAGAAATTCTCCAGCTTTGGTACATGTGACAGGAAGATCCTAATCTCAGGGTATTCACAGAAGCTCACTGGTTCCATCAACCAAGAATCTCTTCAGATAAAATATCATCTGTCTGTGAATAAACGTCCATTAGACAGGACCAACGTGCTGTTAAATTAGCTTATGTGGTACCATTCAAAAGATATTTATAACGATGGTGAAATCGCTTTTTGAATAAAAAAAAAGACAAAGAAATCCAAGAAATGAACCCTGAGACATTGTTACTACCTGAATTTAAGAAGTAATTTGAAAACAATTATAGAGTCTTTCAAAATAGTCATGAAAGAGCTTGATAATCGCGGCATCCACTCGACATTTATTTTTATTTATGACCTCCCTCTTTGTCATCTTGACATTTGCCACGTGAGAACGGGGAAGGAGGAGGCTAAAAAGGAACCAATACTTGATCATGTAAACAATTAGACCTTTTTCCATCTTGCCCAAAGAGGTCCTTTATCTGATGACAACCTCTACAGAACGGAAGAGGACTAGTCATCTCTCTCTGGGGCCATCCTAACAATTCAATCAATTCTCCTCAATTACTAACAAATCTAAATGTGATTTATCTGCCCAAGAATCATTCCAATATCAGGCAAGGATCTATCAATAAAAACCCCAAAGGCAATCTTTTTTTCGGAGCTGTCAATAGAACCTCTGAAGCACAAAGAGAAGGAGCCAGCAATTGAGATATTTTGCCTTTTTTTTTTTGAGCACTTAATTAAGTCGACAAGAAGCTGTCAAGGATAATTTTCAAAGCACACGGCCTCAGCAGCTGACATTTGATAATATTCACTCCATGTTGATTGAAATTGATTTTTTTCTTTCTTCTTTTTTTGGTGGAAAGCTGCAAAAAAGAATTTGACAACTTTCTTGCCCATAGATCCAAGGACAATAGGCCAGTTTGTTAAGGTCGCTCAAGACAAACAGAATGATGGACTTTTAAAACCAGCTGAGTTTAACAATAATAGGGCAGGTGGTACGTATCCACAAAGCGAGTTGTTCCACACTGGCAAATATCACCTCGGAGAATGAGGAACTGGGGTTAGAAAACCTAGTGAATTCCAAGGGCTAGATTCTGATCTAAGTTCACACCAGTGTATATCCAGAGCAACTCCACTGACTTCAATAGTCCTTGGTCTGAAATAGTCCGAATTTGCTCACCTTTTGGGCATGCTGATAGGGTCTGGGGGAAGGCTGAGACTTATGCTTCCTAGAATGAGGAAGGGGTTGGATGGAGGTTTTGGCTGGCTGAGTTCCTGTGGAATCCATCATTTAATACTGCTGAGATGTAACTGTATTGTTAATGGTATGTTAGTGTACTTGACTTCAATGGGAGTTAGACACCTAACCTGCTTAGGCACTTTGGTGAACCCCACTAGGAGCCTAACTGCCAGGGCTGGCTCTAGGTTTTTGCCGCCCCAAGCAAAATCAATTTTGGCCGCCCCCCCCCTGTTTTTTTCTTACCCCACCCCCTGGCCCCGCCTCAACTCCGCCCTTTCCCCAAATCCCCAGCCCTGCTTCCTCCCCCCAGGCTCTCAAGCCTAGGAGGCAGGGGGAGAAGCGGCGCGCGCGCCGCGGCCACTCAGAGTCTCCCCCTCCCTCCCAGGCTCTCAAGCCTGGGAGGGAGGGTGAGCAGCGGCGCGCGAATCAGCTGTTTCGCGCGCCGCGGCCGCTCGGGATCTCCCCCTCCCTCCCAGGTTTGAGAGCCTGGGAGGGAGGGCGAGCAGCGGCGCGTGAATCAGCTGTTTGGTGTGCAAGCGGCGGCAGCAGCGGAGGTGAGCTAGGGCGGCCGGGGCACATTTTTAGGGGGGGGCAGGCCATGCCGCCTCTAAAAATGTGCCACCCCAAGCACCAGCTTGTTTTGCTGGTGCCTAGAGCCGGCCCTGCTAACTGCCTCTTCAGGCAGCTACATGCCTTTTTCAATCTGGTCCCAATCTGGTCTCTGGCCCCTAAAATGACTCAGTTGGTTAAATAAACAGATCGCTGTTGGCAAAATCTGATGTCTAGTGGCTTCTGTTTGCCTTGGTGGTTGGAAGCTCCGAGCAGAAAGATCATTATCAGTATTTACTATTTACTGCTTAACCCCCCCTAGCAGGAAACAGCGCAGCAACTAAACAAATTGATCGGAACGACATATTTTATTAAAGTTCTGCATTGTGTTGCTCTTGCGGCTGAAGCTAAACAATTATAGCATTTCAGGAATAATGTATTAGTTATTGGAATACAAGTCGTTATTTCTTTCATCTCAGCTACAGAAACACATCCCAGAGTAACAGCGATTCTCTAGCAGGCCATGGACTCTGATTCGACTCTCATTGACTCCTGAGTAAACCCGCCGAAGGCAATGGAATTAAAATTGGGTAACTCTAAGGCGGATTAGGCTGAGTATGTGACAGTCACACTGATTTAAGGGGAGGGGTCCACCTTCGCTGTGCATACCCACCTCTTGCACCAGCTCTTCCAGAGTACATTTCACAGTGCTTGATGGTGACACTGACAAGATGACACAACAAGAAATGCAATGTGTTGTAAAAACTATCCCCAGCTTTGCTGGAAATAAATAATGCTCCTGGGTTAGGACACACCCTGCCCCCTTTGATTTCTTTTAATAGTTGTGCCACTTGTCTTTCTTTATACAGCAGCCGTGGTCTTGCACTGCGATTCAGGCGACCCAGTTCCAGAACAGACTAGGGATTCATGGCACAGTCCAGAGGGGGTGTAAACGCTCCGCCTGGTTAGAATACAGGTGTAACTGACAGAATGATGTCATGTTAAACTGATGTTTCATTCGGTGGGCTGCAAGAAGAGTGTAATGTAGCTACCAGATGATAGACACCTTTTAAAGGTCAGAGAGAGGGAGAGAACTGACTTAATTAAAAGAACTGCTGAAGGTCACACAGGCAGAGGCAGGAATAGAGCCCAGATCTACTGAGTCCTACTCCAGTGCCTTAATCACCACATTAGCCATCATCTGAGGAGTGAGTGTGGCAGCTCAGAAGGTGCAGCATGAGAAGGGTTAAAGTAGGCTAGATTGAACAGCCATGTAGCTACACCGGGTAAGAATTCACTTGCTAAGAACTGGGAGCAGGGATCACCTGAGTGTCTAGAAATGGTCTAAAGTAGTATGTCCCATACAGATCCCCATGCAAACAAGGCACCAGAATTAACTGACTGTATTGTACAGTAGGTGCATTTCACTCCTTGGAGGAATTACATAAATGATGGTCTTGCTGACACCAGCCCTACCAGCTACTTACAGATTCTGCGCGCCTCAAGAAGGATAGACATTGAGGGCAGGTCTACACTACAGCCTAAGTCGAGATAATTTACGTTGCTCAGGGGTGTGACCCACCCCCCATGACGCAAGTTTTGCACTGTCCACACCGGCGGTATGATGGCGGGAGATGCTTTCCTGCCAATATACCTTCCGCTTCTCGCCAGGATGTAATAATTATGCTGACGGGGATATGCTTTCTTGTCAGCATAGCACGTCTTCACCAGAGGCAGCGCTGTGGTGTAGACGTGCTCTAAGATTTAAAACAAGACAATGTCAGCACCATGTCAGGGAAGGTTTATCGGCTCTCACAGCAATTAAAGCAAAACTATAACAAGTTTCTGGAAGTGGCCACTGTCGTTAGGGGTTTAAAGGGTCCTTAGCTCTGCAATTCATTTTTCATCTCAGTCAGACTGAGCCTGGATTTTATGTATGCAGTGTTGTAACTGTGTTCATAGAATCATAGAATCATAGAATCATAGAATATCAGAGTTGGAAGGGACCTCAAGAGGTCATCTAGTCCAACCCCCTGCTCAAAGCAGGACCAATTCCCAGCTAAATCATCCCAGCCAGGGCTTTGTCAAGCCGGGCCTTAAAAACCTCCAAGGAAGGAGACTCCACCACCTCCCTAGGTAACGCATTCCAGTGTTTCACCACCCTCCTAGTGAAATAGTTTTTCCTGATATCCAACCTGGACTTCCCCCACCGCAACTTGAGACCATTGCTCCTTGTTCTGTCATCTGCCACCACTGAGAACAGCCGAGCTCCATCCTCTTTGGAACCCCCCTTCAGGTAGTTGAAGGCTGCTATCAAATCCCCCCTCATTCTTCTCTTCTGGAGACTAAACAATCCCAGTTCTCTCAGCCTCTCCTCATAAGTCATATGCTCCAGACCCCTAATCATTTTTGTTGCCCTCCGCTGGACTCTTTCCAATTTTTCCACATCCTTCTTGTAGTGTGGGGCCCAAAACTGGACACAGTATTCCAGATGAGGCCTCACCAATGTCGAATAAAGGGGAACGATCACGTTCCTCGATCTGCTGGCAATGCCCCTACTTATACAGCCCAAAATGCCGTTAGCCTTCTTGGCAACAAGAGCACACTGTTGACTCATATCCAGCTTCTCGTCCACTGTGACCCCTAGGTCCTTTTCAGCAGAACTGCTACCTAGCCATTCGGTCCCTAGTCTGTAGCAGTGCATGGGATTCTTCCGTCCTAAGTGCAGGACTCTGCACTTGTCCTTGTTGAACCTCATCAGGTTTTTTTCTGCCCAATCCTCTAATTTGTCTAGGTCCCTCTGTATCCGATCCCTACCCTCTAGTGTATCTACCACGCCTCCTAGTTTAGTGTCATCTGCAAACTTGCTGAGAGTGCAGTCCACACCATCCTCCAGATCATTAATAAAGATATTAAACAAAACCGGCCCCAGGACCGACCCTTGGGGCACTCCACTTGAAACCGGCTGCCAACTAGACATGGAGCCATTGATCACTACCCGTTGAGCCCGACGATCTAGCCAGCTTTCTATCCACCTTACAGTCCATTCATCCAGCCCATACTTCTTTAACTTGGTGGCAAGAATACTGTGGGAGACAGTATCAAAAGCTTTGCTAAAGTCAAGAAATAACACATCCACTGCTTTCCCCTCATCCACAGAGCCAGTTATCTCCTCATAGAAGGCAATTAGGTTAGTCAGGCACGACTTCCCCTTCGTGAATCCATGCTGACTGTTCCTGATCACTTTCCTTTCCTCTAAATGTTTCATAATTGATTCCTTGAGGACCTGCTCCATAATTTATCCAGGGACTGAGGTGAGGCTGACTGGCCTGTAGTTCCCCGGATCCTCCTTCTTCCCTTTTTTAAAGATGGGCACTACATTAGCCTTTTTCCAGTCATCTGGGACCTCCCCCGATCGCCATGAGTTTTCAAAAATAATGGCTAATGGCTCTGCAATCTCACCCGCCAACTCCTTTAGCACCCTCGGATGCAGCGCATCCGGCCCCATGGACTTGTGCACGTCCAGTTTTTCTAAATAGTCCCGAACCACTTCTTTCTCCACAGAGGGCTGGTCACCTTCTCCCCATGCTGTACTGCCCAGTGCAGCAATCTGGGAGCTGACCTTGTGCGTGAAGACAGAGGCAAAAAAATCATTGAGTACATTAGCTTTTTCCACATCCTCGGTCACTAGGTTGCCTCCCTCATTCAGTAAGGGGCCCACACTTTCCTTGATTTTCTTCTTGTTGCTAACATATCTGAAGAAACCCTTCTTGTTACTCTTAACATCTCTTGCTAACTGCAACTCCAAGTGTGATTTGGCCTTCCTGATTTCACTCCTGCACACCTGAGCAATATTTTTATACTCCTCCCTGGTCATTTGTCCAATCTTCCACTTCTTATAAGCCTCTTTTTTGCGTTTAAGATCAGCAAGGATTTCACTGTTTAGCCAAGCTGGTCGCCTGCCATATTTACTATTCTTTCTACACATCGGGATGGTTTGTTCCTGCAACCTCAATAAGGATTCCTTAAAATACAGCCAGCTCTCCTGGACCCCTTTGCCCTTCATGTTATTCTCCCAGGGGATCCTGCCCATCTGTTCCCTGAGGGAGTCGAAGTCTGCTTTTCTGAAGTCCAGGGTCCATATTCTGCTGCTCTCCTTTCTTCCTTGTGTCAGGATCCTGAACTCGACCATCTCATGGTCACTGCCTCCCAGGTTCCCATCCACTTTTGCTTCCCCTACTAGTTCTTCCCTGTTTGTGAGCAGCAGGTCAAGAAAAGCTTTGCCCCTAGTTGGTTCCTCCAGCACTTGCACCAGGAAATTGTCCCCTACGCTTTCCAAAAATTTCCTGGATTGCCTGTGCACCGCTGTATTGCTCTCCCAGCAGATATCAGGGTGATTAAAGTCTCCCATGAGAACCAGGGCCTGCGATCTAGCAACTTCTGCTAGTTGCCAGAAGAAAGCCTCGTCCACCTCATCCCCCTGGTCTGGTGGTCTATAGCAGACTCCAACCACGACATCACCCTTGTTGCTCCCACTTCTCAACTTTATCCAGAGACACTCAGGTTTTTCTGCAGTATCATACCGGAGCTCTGAGCAGTCATACTCCTCTCTTACATACAGTGCAACTCCCCGACCTTTTCTGCCCTGCCTGTCCTTCCTGAACAGTTTATATCCATCCATGACAGTACTCCAGTCATGTGAGTTATCCCACCAAGTCTCTGTTATTCCAATCACATCATAGTTCCCTGACTGTGCCAGGACTTCCAGTTCTCCCTGCTTGTTTCCCAGGCTTCTTGCATTTGTGTATAGGCACTTAAGATAACTCAATGATCGTCCCTCTTTCTCAGCATGAGACAGGAGTCCTCCCCTCTTGCGCTCTCCTGCTTGTGCTTCCTCCCAGGATCCCATTTCCCCACTTACCTCAGGGCTTTGGTCTCCTTCCCCCGGTGAACCTAGTTTAAAGCCCTCCTCACTAGGTTAGCCAGCCTGCTGGCGAAGATGCTCTTCCCTCTCTTCGTTAGGTGGAGCCCGTCTCTGCCTAGCACTCCTTCTTCTTGGAACACCATCCCATGGTCAAAGAATCCAAAGCCTTCTCTCCGACACCACCTGCGTAGCCATTCGTTGACTTCCACGATTCGACGGTCTCTACCCCGGCCTTTTCCTTGCACAGGGAGGATGGACAAGAACACCACTTGCGCCTCAAACTCCTTTATCCTTCTTCCCAGAGCCACGTAGTCTGCAGTGATCCGCTCAAGGTCATTCTTGGCAGTATCATTGGTGCCCACGTGGAGAAGCAGGAAGGGGTAGCGATCCGAGGGCTTGATGAGTCTCGGCAGTCTCTCCGTCACATCGTGTATCCTAGCTCCTGGCAAGCAGCAGACCTCTCGGTTTTCCCGGTCAGGGCGGCAGATAGATGACTCAGTCCCCCTGAGGAGGGAGTCCCCGACCACCACCACCCTCCTCCTCCTCTTGGGAGTGGTGGTCGTGGAACCCGCATCCCTAGGACAGTGCATCTTTTGCCTTCCAATCGGTGGAGTCTCCTTCTGCTCCCTTCCCTCAGATGGGCCATCTAGTCCACTCTCCGCATTAGCACCTGTAGAGAGAACATGGAAACGATTGTTCACCTGTATCTCCATTGCTGGTGCATGGACGCTCCTCTTTCTTCTTCTGGAGGTCACATGCTGCCAAACCTCCTCACAATCCTTCTGTCCCTGCTGCGCCTGCTCTGAATCTTCAGAACATTGTGGCCGTAGAAGCATCTCCTGACGTCTGTCCAGGAAATCTTCATTTTCCCTTATGCAACGCAGAGTCGATACTTGTTTCTCCAGCCCTCGAACCTTCTCCTCCAATATGGAGACCAGCTTGCACTTTGTACAGACAAAGTCACTTCTGTCCTGCGGCAGAAAGACAAACATGGCACAACCTGTGCAGGTTACAACAGCTGATCGCTCACCTTCCATATCACCGTCCTCTTAGGAGCTTCCTCAACTGTTGCAGGAACTACTCGGAGAAACCTGCAGATGAAAGCCTCAGTGCGCTCTCCCCACGCGAACTCCCAGGCAAACTCCTGCTGTTAGCCTCTGCTGTTCGCCGCTCAGCTGGTTCGCTGCTGACTGCCCTTATATACCAGTCAGGCCCACTCAAGGCCCACCAACACAGCCCCCCTAATGCAGCACTTAGCGTACCTCCTCTTGGACAGCTCCCAGGCAAACTCCTGCTGTTAGCCTCTGCTGTTCGCCGCTCAGCTGGTTCGCTGCTGACTGCCCTTATATACCAGTCAGGCCCACTCAAGGCCCACCTGGAACAAAGCACTCCCAATTCACACTTTTCAAACAAACAAGCAAGCAATCAAGCACACGGTCAAACTGACCAACTGTCCCAGCAGCAGGCACTCAGATACTCACCAACACAGCCCCCCTAATGCAGCACTTAGCGTACCTCCTCTTGGACAGCTCCCAGGCAAACTCCTGCTGTTAGCCTCTGCTGTTCGCTGGTCCCAGGATATTAGAGAGACAAGGTGGGTGAGATAATATCTTTTATTGGACCAACTTCTGTTGATGAGAGAGGTGAGCTTCAGGTCTGGGAAACTTCATCAGGTCTGGTCTACACTACAGACCTATATCGATATAACCACGTCGCTCAGCAATGTGAAAAATCCACACCCCTGAGTGACTAGTTATATCGGCCAAAGCTTCTCCCGCCAATATAGCTACCGCCTCTCAGGGAGGTGGATTAACTAAGCCGACAGGAGAGTTCTCTCCCATTGGCATAGATTGTCTTCATTAAAGTGCTACAGCCCTTGAAGTGTTTTAATGTAGACTTGCCCTGAGTAAGTTTCCCAGACCCGAAGAAGAGTTCTGTGTAAGCGCCAAAGTTTGTCTCTCTTACCAATAAAAGATATTACCTCACCTATCTTGTCCCTGGATTTTATGACTTTCAGGACACACTGCAAGGCCCATCTGTTTCCCTGGCCTCACACTGAGGGTGTGGTTTGCGGGACATTGGGTGGTCAGATGTGAGAGGTAATAAAATAATTCAATAAATAGGAGGAAATGCTCTGCCCTCTTTGTGCTTCTCAGGTAGCACAGAGTGCAGACACTGGATGTATCCCATTCCTGATGCAGGCAAAGAGTCCCTAACAGGCTTTTACACTATCCTCCATCCAGCCCTGGCACAGGTGTTGTGTCTGGGTAGGGAGGAGAAGTGGCTGGATCATGCTGTGCTACAGTTATCCCCAACTGGCAGAAGCCTTCTCTAACTGGTGTCCGGATCCCACACCATAACTGGGTCCCTGAGAGGCACACTTCCCATTGGTGGCACCAGCAGAGGATGGGATCCAGCAATAGTTTCCATTCTAAGCCCCTGCTTTCAAATGCTCAAAACGTTCCTCTTTGAAATTGATATATTTGTTACCAACTCTTGCAATTTTATCACCCGTCTCGCAGTTATTTGGTGTTTCTTCTTAATGTCCCAGCTCCTGGAGGCAAGTGATGATGAAAGCATCTCAATTTATATACATTTTTTAAAATGTGTATTTCTAGCCCTCACAATTGTTTTGGAGAAAAGCTTGAACGTCGGACCTATGTACATCCCAAAGGCTCAGAAACCAAAAGGAAAATATGAAGAACCCAACTCACTAAGTTTTTAAAATCTCAAGCTTTTTAAACCAGTCCCATGATTTTGGGGTCCTGGCTATTGAGCTTTGAAAGTTTGGGGTTGGCCATACAGCCAATGAAACAGTGAGGCAGACATAAATAGACCCTGCAAACCTCACCCCTGTAAGTATTCCTGGCTGCCATGGACACTGGAACGACTCACATAAGTAAGGACTGATCAGGTGAGTAAAAATGGCAAGTGTCATAAACAGATAGTTAAGGGTTAATGCCTCTTTTACCTGTAAAGGGTTAAGAAATTCACCTAGCCTAGCTGACACCTGACCAGAGGAACCAATGACTGCAAGATTGGGTTTATAGTGTGAATCTCTGACATGCCCACTAAGGACTCTAACGCTGCTATAAGCCACAGTCCCAGAGCATATGGCTCCATCTCACAGATTTAAATTAATGTGCTGGTATATAACCACTCTTATAATGTGCCAGAATAGAATTTACAGTGAGCCATTAGTATAGATACAACTAGAGAAACCTGTACAACCATTCGGGGAATGATTCGCCACTGCCTGGCACTTTGTGTTGTCATTGATATAATGTATAAAATACCGGCGCTGGTGTAAGTGGGAGGAGATTTCTGATTCGGTGACCTTTTACATGTAATTTGCCTGAAATGCAGGGCAAGAAAGGATCAGGCCCACTGAGTCTTATTTATTCATCCTGATTCTGGTACGTTGTATGATTTCTGTGCTACTCCAGGAAGTATTTGATTCTAGATTTTCTTTTTACATTTTTCATGAGTATGTAACTGATTCTGAAGCCTTAGCAACATGGATCAAAGAAAGTCTTCTCCCTGATAGACAGAGCTGATTATAGTATAGTCAGGGCCGGCTCCAGGCACCAGCCGACCAAGCAGGTGCTTGGGGCGGCACCTTGTAAGGGGCGGCCAATCTTGGGGTGGCTGGGGGCGCTCGGGGTTTTTTTTTTTTTTTTGGTTCAGTGGGGCGGCGCTCGAGAGTTTTGTTGTTGTTTTTGTTTCGGCTGGGCGGCGCTCGGGGAGGGGTGGGTAGTTTTTGTTTCGGTGACATGGCGTGGTGCTTGGGGTAGGGGGGTGTTTTGGCGGGGGGGGATGTTTCGGCGGCGCGGCGCTCGGGTGGGTGTTTTGGCGGGGCAGGGCGGCGCTTGTGGGGGGGGTTTCGGCGGCATGGCGCTGGGAAGGTGTTTCAGCGGCGCAGCCCGGTGCTCGGGTGGGGTGTGTTTCAGCAGCACAGCGCTGGGGGGGGGATGTTTCGGCAGCGCGGCGCTGGGGAGGGTGTTTCGGCAGCGCAGCGCTCGGGGGGGGGTTTCAGCGGCGCAGCCCAGTGCTCGGGTGGGGTGTGTTTCGGCAGCGCAGCGCTTGGGGGTGTGTTTCGGCGGCGCAGCGCTTGGGGGGGTGTTTCGGCGGCGCAGCCCAGTGCTCGGGTGGGGTGTGTTTCGGCAGCGCAGCGCTTGGGGGGGTGTTTCGGCGACGCAGCGCTTGGGGGGGGTTTCGGCGGCATGGCGCTGGGAAGGTGTTTCAGCGGTGCAGCCTGGTGCTCGGGTGGGGTGTGTTTCGGCGGGGCGGCGCTGGGGGGGATATTTTGGCGGCGCGGCACTGGGGAGGGTGTTTCGGCAGCGCAGCGCTCGGGGGGGGGGTTTCAGTGGCGCAGCCCGGTGCTCGGGTGGGGTGTGTTTCAGCGGCGCAGCGCTTGGGGGGGTGTTTCGGCGGCGCGGAGCTTGGGGGGGGAGGTGTTTTGGTGGGGCACCGCTCTTTTTTTTTGCTTGAAGCGGCAAAAAAGTTAGAGCCGGCCCTGAGTATATTTCTCCTTTTAGTTACATTGATCTACACACAGGAGCAGACTCAGCTCAGTTTTGACGGAGGATCAGAGGGGAGACAGTATTCACCACCCTTATTCAGTAGCTTCAGGGGCAGGTGTGGCCTCATTATGGGGTAGAGCAGCTTTTGGGGCTACTTTAAATTGTGCCCCTTTCTTTAATGGCTCCTATGGAGATAGTACAGCGGGGGCACAAGTCTTCTCCTTCCTGTAGCCCACGCCTGCTCCATCTATCCCCATAATGCCTCCTGTACCTGGAGCTACTGCAGAGGTGGTGCAGAACAGGCAGAGCCAGTTCTGTGCCTGGGAAGAAACGTTCCCTCTCAGCCCTTTGCTGAAAGGTTTCCTTGGGCGGGGACTTAACCCGTCCTGGTGGAAAGCAACAATTCATCAGACCTATCCAGGTAGATATATTGGGAGAGGAAGTATGTGTAGTGGTTAGAGCAAAGAACTGGTAGCAAGGGAAGTGGGTTTCTATCCCTCTTTCTGCCACTGACTCATTTATCCCAGCAAGTCACTTAACCATTCAGTTTCCCCATGTGTAAAATGGGTACAATAATAATTTCCTACCTCTCAGGGGTGGTATGAGGCTTAATTAATTATTTTAAAAGTAATTACATTTCTTAATTCATTAATGGTATATATGGGTGTAGCACTTTAGAAATCAATCATTCAAAGCTCACCAAGGGTTTGCAAAATGCTGTGAGATCCTTGGATGAAAACCCCCAGGTCAGGACAGAGTATTGCTATGTTTGCATGTCCAATCCCAATTGACATTAGGGGGAATCTATCCTCACCTGTCAATGTCTGTATGTAATTTCTGTTATTGGGATTTATGGCCCAGATCCTCAAAGGTATTTTGGTGCCTAACTCCCATTGATAGGCCCATATCCTCAAAGGTATTTAGGTATCCATGCAGGGTTTGCTTCTGATCTTAATTTCCCCAATGCAATTCCATAGATTTAAAGTTGGCCCTTGCTTCACACTGATGCAAGAAGATTCGAATCAGGTCCAAACAGAAGAGACAGAGCCCTTTAAGGCGGTGCTAGCATCTATTGAGAACATCTCATGTCCGTAAGAAGCTTTACATAATGTATTTAAAAACATGTATTTTAAAAAAATGTAATTTAGTAACATGGCGCATATATTCAGGCTGGTTTTAATTAATTGCTTGAGATCTAGTGTTCTGTTCAAATCCTTCCGTTATTTTGAGCATGTTCAGGAACGTTGCAGGAAATAAGCAGCGATGAATGAGAAATTTTTAGCACTATCTGCTGCAATAGACTGTTGACAAAATGATAAGTGTAGTTAATTCCCCAGGGCATTATTTGTACTCACTGCATAGATATGGGTGAATTATTGCCATTCCGACTGCCTAATGATTTTTCCCCTTTCATACAATCTTTTTCAGCCTTGTATTCTTAACATCTCAGAAATTCATATTGACAGAGTGATCTACATTGTCTAATATAACATGGTGTGTAATCAATCAGAAATCAGTCTGTGTTGGCCTACTTTTCTTCAGTAAGTTAAGTTAAAGCATGACGGCAGTAGGTCTGTCCCAAGGTAGTAAAGGTTACGTGATCAATTTCTATTAGAAACGTAGCAAAAAGATTTTTTTCTTTCTCCCCCCCTCCAAGTTACCGTTCATGCCGAAAGTTTACTCAAAACTGTGCTGGATGGAAAGGTGGATGGTCTAGGGGCCAGGTATTGTAATAACACCTCTTTCGCCACTAGGTCCCTGGTTCAAATGTGGTCTGATTTTGTAGTGACTTTACACCAGTACTATCTGAAAGCTGTTCACTAGCTTATTTAGTATTTCAGTCCATTTCCTGCTGGACTAGTGTATCTATCAATCTGTTTTAGGTTCCTCCTCTATCACTGTGGTATTTAAGCATCACAAAGAAAATTAATCTAGGCCCACAAAGACTCTATGAGTTTGGCATTATTATCAGGGCTCAGGATGTTTGACAGTCCAATACGATCTAATTCTGTGACAACAAACCCTAGATTCTATGGCTCCGTGAATGTGTTCTATCACCATGAAATGCACTTTACTACCACCCCGCCACTAGCTCCACACAGACACACAGCCGTGGCTCATAGTGGAAAATATCTGTTGATGTAAAATTCATCAGTGATTATTTAGATATTTTTTTCCTGTGTTTTCTAAGCAGACTGACTAGGCTTCCCATTCTGTGATGCGGTCCAAGTAGCCAAGTTCAAAATCTCCTTCCCCCTAGGTGTGCTGCAGAAACGGGGAGGTTGTGGTTGGGTTTTGTGACTCATGTCCTGTTATGACAATTGGACCCACACAATTCACCTCTTTTGTAAGATGAAATGGAAGCAGTGAGTGAAAGTTCATAAGATGTTACAATAATCTATACTTTTTGCCTAATGGGAAATTAACCATGAAAAATAGGTTGAGTTGTTTTGAATAAAGGAATGCTATAAAGAAGTGCAAAAAGAACCAGGCAAAAAGCTGGATTAGTCCGAACAAAAAGAACCTGCTGTTATACTTCGAGGATTGTTGAAATCATGCTTGATAAAAACACAATATGTGGACCCAAAAATTAATGAACTAAAAGTGGTATGATGGATATTAGGCCTAATAGGTGAACAAAATAACGAGGAGGATGAATTATGCTGCCCACTTTCCCCCCTTTTGGGGTTCTTAAAAAGGAGACTTTAAAAACCAAACATTTTTCATCTGCCTTTCTCTGATCATCCACCTCACCTTGCATTCCAGCTCATCTTGTCTCATCTAATTTTCCCTGACCCCAAGATAGGAAGAGCAGAACAGACTGAAAGATTTTTTTCCCGGAGGAAGTCCGACTGGCCTTGCTTTTGTTTAAGGAACTTTATTTTCACCAGTGAGTGCTGAAAATCATTGTATCATCAGTGGGGATGCCTAATTGCCAGCATCACGGAGACATGTAAGATCTTGTTCTGCCTCTCTTCCCTGTTGTGTTACTTTCTGCCCTACTACTTCTTCCTCCTATCCGATATCTTATTCTCTTGGCTGTTCATCAAACCCTGAAATCAACCGCATTGCATCAGCATAGCGATATGAGATGATCATAACCCTGCCCTCTCTAAGGAGAGATGATGTCCCTGACCAGAATGTGAACCAGGGTCCAAGCAACAGGTGCCATGGTTGAGCTGCCAAGTAAAGCATCCGTTCCATATTGACCAGCCATCCAGTGTTCCAAAGACATCAACAAAAGCTGTATTTCCCCCACCTTTCATATCCTGGATCTCCTCCACTTTGTGTCTGTCTGTTCCTGAGAAACAGGAGAAGTGACTACCTTTTATACATGAGGACTAAAAGGAAAATTAACCCTTTTCTTTTCATCAAATAAAGCTGGTTCTGAAAATAAGAGTCTCTATTTTACCTTCAAAAGGAGAAAGGCTTAAGGGTTTTGATTAAGTTTGTTTTGCATAATCACTCAATGTCAGTTTCAATATAAAATCTTGTTTTAATTTCTTGTTCTTTCTTGCATTTGATCAATACACTTTCAACTTTAGAATAAATGCTTTTGGATGCTTGCCAAGAAATCGAGTAAACGAAGGTCTCTGTAGGAAAAAAGAACAACCAACCCTGGACCTCTTTGTAACACTGTTTTTATGTTAGACAGTGAAAGAGTTTATAACACCTTTAACTCTTTTAACCCTTGAAATTAATACAGTTCCCAAGCTTCAGCTGTTGTGCTTTTCTACAGGCAGCCTATCCCTGATCCCAGGCTGCAAGGCGGGCTCCATCTCCGACTCCCTGATCCACTGCTGCCTAGCCCAGAGAAACGTTACAAGGAGTATACACTGTAATCCCATGAACTTCTCCTGGTAAAGAAAGCCAGAGAGCAAGAGATGGCTGCAGACAGGCCACAGCAGGGCAGGGAGACAGAAAACAAAATGTCATGAACCTGGTTGCAGTAGAATGTCAAATTCCATAGCAAAAATGCTGAATTTCATAATATCTTAGGGAAATGCCAGATTTTACAGCTGCAAAGTCCCTGGGCCCTGACTGCAATGAAGGGGCAGTTTATACCTCTCAGGCTATTGTTTCAGGCTCTCTACAGACTCAGGCAAGCATCGCTGCATTGGTTAAACTTGAATCATGTTTTTCAAGTTATTTTCTCCACTATGAAAGCTAGAAGTGTTTTTTTTTTTAAATGAAAGCTGAGATTCTAGTGCACGGTTGTGAGACCTGGGTGAATTTCACGGTCAATTATACAACAGCAGAATCGAAGAATACACACAGTCCTGATCATTATCCTCATTGCACAGAGGAGAAAGAGGCTAGGAGACTACGGGCCAAAGTTTGTTTGCCTTACACAAAAAGTCCAGTCAGCTTAGGGGGAGAGTATGATTGGGCATTGTGTGGATTGCTGAAAAATTGAACTCCATTTACTTTTTTGCAAATCACTTGAGATCCTGGACTGTAGAACTACAGTCCCCGCTCACACGATGTTCACACCATGCCAGGCATGTACCCTGCTTTGCTCTAAATGTCCCAAGCACGTGCCCATGTATTTTAAAATGGTCCTAAACTACCTTAAAGCCTTTGCTTTCAAACTCCCCATTTATCAAATTCTTGTCAGACAACAACAGGAGAAACAAGAGGGGCTTAATTGATCAGCTTCTGAAGTAGCCTTGAGAACTTGATTCAGCTATTGACGTCCAAGGAGCTAGTTTAACTCCAGCTTCCAGAGCCAGCAATGGCTGAACATCAAAACTATTAACCTCTGGCCTTACCAGTTGGTGAGACATCACAGCAGCAGTAATTAGGAAGTCAATCGGAATCACATGTCTCACTTACACTGGCATGTCAATCAATAGCACCAGTGACAGATTCATTAGGCTAGGCCTTGCAGCACAAGCGAGTAACCACCTCATAAAATACGCTTTTGAGGCAGGGCAAAGAAAAATCTGCTAGCAGGACTTGACTAGATGACAATATGTATTGATTAGGGCTCCAGCAATTTATGAAGTGCTACTAGCCGAGCAACCTTTCTGACTCAGTGCTAAATTTTCCCAAATAGTTGCTAAATAAAACAAAATATTACACTTTTTAAAGCTGTTTTCAGAGAGGGCATTTTTTACATTAGTTACAACTAACAAATAATTGAGCAAGAGAAAACTTCAATAGTTACTTAATGCTGAAAGGTACCTTTGCCTCTATGGTCATCAGACTCTGAAAGAAGACATCCGTCTGCGTGAGAGAAAAAATCTGATATGGAACATGATTAGGTACGACTTCCACCTTCAAGGAGACAATTTGATTTAAACATTAATTTCTTTAGAGCACTTTTAATGGCCATCCTTTTGGCAGTCCATGTGGAAAGCTGACAGAGATTTTTAAAGCTAATTTGAAGGCTCAGTTGAAGGATTAAAGAATAGTCTTATTTTTTACCCTTCAGAGTAGAATATGCTGGGTTATAAGGGCCTAGATGCTGGAGGACCAGTATAAGTGTTACTCACAATGCATGGAGCTTCGTAAACACCAAACAATCCTGGAATGTTTGTGTTGTTTAGGTTTTCAACCAGTTACTGGTGGGGTTTTACCAGAGGATTTTCTACTCCCTGCTCAATAAGGTATGTCTACACTGCAAAAACAAAAAGCCCAGCAGCAGCAAAGCTAAGAGGCCAAGTCAACTGACTCAGACTCATTGGGCTTGTGCTATGGGGCTAAAAATAGCAGTGTAGCTGTTCCCATTTGTGTTGGACCCTGGGCTCTGAGACCCACCCCCTTGCCGGATTTCAGAGTCGGTCTCCAGCCTGAACCCAAAGGTCTACATGGCTATTTTTAGCCCCATAGCATGAGCCCAAGTCAGTTGACCTGGCCTCTGAGACTCGCTGCCTTGGGATTTTTTTTTCAGTGTAGACTTACCCTAGGTCATTGCTTTTCAGAACAACTCACTCATGCCCATACAGAGGAAGGGTAAAATGGGCACCTGCATAGAGAGCCAGTGGAAGACTCTTCAATCCCACTTTAGTTCCATTTTGGGGGCTTACGTGGGACTTTAAGTAATGTACAGTCTATGTGCTGGCTGTCCGTGCAGGAGTGAATGTCACACCCATATGGACAATCGAGTATCTCACACTGCGGCTGTGAATTTGATGGGGGAGTTCACAGACAGTTAGAAGCAAAGATATAGTGTATGGTTCAAAGATTCTCTCAGCACTTGTAGAATCACTCATGTTTGTCATTAGAAATGAAGCTGGCAAGGAGTATGGCTGACGAATGTTAAATTAGGGCTTAGCCAGAAGCACTTTCTAACAGCACAAGATCTACCAGGTGAATCCAAGCAGCATCTTCAGTCAATACTGTGCTAAACTGAAGTAGGTCTATGGTTGAACTCCATTGAAAATAATGGAATTACAGCAGGGATGGACTGGTCCACCACATATACCAAAGGCAGTGAGGGGGGTGGAGGATTATGTGTATATATAATACGTGTAATTAAATTAATCAAATAGTATCTTTAATAGGGCTGAGTGGAAAACAAGATTTCTGTTTCATGAAAAATTTCAAGGTCCCAACAGTTGTTTCTGTGCCGACGCAGAATGAAACGGAGACCTTGGGAAGAAAATAAAGTAAGTGTGAGACTAGCCAGTAGCTTGGTGATTAGGGCAATCAGGTGGGATGTGGCAAACACCAGTTCAGAGTCCCTGCTCTGACTCTAATAGAGTAGGGACTTGAAGTGAGTCTCCCCATACCAGGTGAGTGCCCTAACCACTGTCTATTCCAGGGTCTTACTCTCTTGTTTTGATCAGTTTCTGGACCTTAGACACCTTCTGGCTGAAAGTTTAGTTCAAACTACTATATGCCAGTGAAAAGTTTCAGTTTACCATGTCATTGAAAAGTTCCCAACCAGCTCTAGTATTTAACAATAGAGAGACTTATGAGTTAGGAGGCACCAACTCTCTCAGGGCTTGTCTACATTACCTGCTGGATCGACGGGCAGCGATTGATACAGCGGGGGGTTGATTTATCGTGTCTAGTCTAGATGCGATAAATCAACTGCTGAGCATTTGCCCGTCAACTCCGGTACGCCACTGGAGCAAGAGGCGCAGGCGGAGTCGACAGGGGAGTGTCAGCTGTCGACTTACCACAGTGAAGACACCACCGTGAGTAGATCTAAGTACGTCGACTTCAGCTACATTATTCACGTAGCTGACGTTGCGTAACTTAGATCGATTCCCCCAACCCCCAGTGTAGACCAGGCCTAAGTGTCTCTCTCTCTTTAAAGTGGGAAGCTTATTGCAAATAAAACCCAACTAGATTAGCCCTGGAGGAGTGATGTTCTATTGCACAGTGTGCAGACATGTATTATACCTGCAGTGTTTCTTGTGGAGGGAGTGGGCAAACCTTTCCTTTTCTATTATAATTTGGGATGGTAGGATTGCATTTTGGGGAATTTGAACCTACTTAGACACCATGGGCCAAATCCTGTTCTCTATTATGCTGGTGCAAATCTAGAGTAACTTCACCGACTGCCTGACTGAAAGCGGTGTGGCCCTGAAGATCTCCATTGAATGACCATTGAAAACTATTCTTTATAGACTGAATGTGTTAGACAGAAGATGCCGGGAGAGTAATCAGGAGAAGAGAGAGCCTGAGTTCTTCTAAGAAGGGTCTTTCAGAGTAGCTGAGCGTAGAGAGGGCTCTCTTGGCAGAAAAGGATATGAGGTCCTGAGAATAGGAGAAAGAGTATTCAAAAGCAAAAAAAAAATCAAGGCAAAAGGGAATCAGCCAGGATCAGGCACTGTAGTATGGTCAGCCAAGGGAATCGACCTCTGGTAATGTTTAACACCATACATTTTAAAGTCACCTACTCACTGTAGACACCAATGCATGCTTTATCACAAAATTCAGATTTTTAAAGCCAGAAGGGCCCACTCACTGTCATCCTCTAATCTGACCTCAGTCTGACTTCAACGTCTAACAGACCTTGGAATTTCTTCTTCTTACAGTAGAGACTAAAGTATGTTTTATAACATGTCGAGTCATTTCCCTTCCAACTCTCTCCAACCATTTGCTGCTCAAAGGCCAAGTTCTGTAAAGGTACATAGGCCCTGCCTGCCACCCAGGGGAATGTCCAGCCCCAAGCAAAGTGCCCAGGCTCCCTATACAATTCATGGGGATAGTTACCGGCCTAAGAAAGGGATTTTCAACAGTGGGGGGCTACCTGAATGAGCCAGCAATGAAATGTTGAGGAGAGGAGTGGGGAGAGGAGAAGGACTTGGGCACCATTGACCTTGTGTGCCCGGCTCATGGGCCAGAGATAGGTGCCTCCCTCCATTTAGATCCTCAGCTGTGAACCCTCTTCTGGAGGTAGGGGCCTAAGACAGATCAACTGCTTAGACAGCCCATGCCCTAGCAGCCAAAACTGTCTCCCTCTGTCTCCTGCTCATGCTCAATGGCTCTCTCATGCTTGCCTTACATTTCTCTGTACTCCCATGTGTCTTTTGTGTGGTGCTCTGCTGACCCTTCACCTATTGGTGGTCTGCCTTCAGCCCTCCTGGGGCAGGCAGGTAACAGGCGTTTGGCGTGCTTTGAGCCCCTCTATGAGATTGGGCCCTGCTAGTGAGATAGGAGCTCTCCCACCTACTTTGAAAATCTCACTTTGGTGCCTCTGGGACTTTGGCTTGAGCTGGGGGGGGCTGGGGGGTGGGTCCAAGCAGCTCTTTGGCTGTGGGGCAGCATCAGCACTTAGGTGGCTTTGCAAGTGCTGAGTGGTGGAAACTTAGGGACTACACTGCAAAAATACCCCATGATAGTGAGTCTCAGAGCCCGGGTCTGACTCGGGCTCGCGGAAGTCACTCTGTGAGGCTAAAAATGGCTGTGTAGATGTTCCTGCTTGGGCTGCAGCCTGGACTCTGAAACCCAGTGTGGGGGATGGGACTCTGAGATTTGCTGCTGGGGGGTGGGTTTCAGTGGAGACATACTGTACGGTGCCTAGGGGACTTAGGCGCCTATGGGGTTACATAGCCGCTGACCAGTGGCTTTGAAAATGTCAGTGGCACCTCAATGGTGCCTAAAAAGGAAGATCGGCACCTAAATACCTTTAAGGATCTGGGCCAAAAGGCCTATTCCACATAGTCCAGACTACTTTATAGACGTTTCCCACGTTGTCACCTGTTTACACCAGTAGAGGATCTGGCTTACATATTAGTTTATCTTGGCTCTTCCTTGAATGTGGGCCAGACATGCCGTCAGCTTGACACGTGATTCAGCCAGTGCTCTGAGCTGGCCGAACTGTCACTGAAGGGTGGGCGGGAGCATTGTCTGATAACACTAGGAGGATAATTTGCACCTCCGGGGCTATTATGCACATGATCTCTGTCCGCAGTGGCATTAACACAGTGCAGACTCACATTGTAGTTAACCTCAATGAAAGGAAGTCAAACTGAAAGGATGGTTGGCATGTACCTATGCTGCTAGGAGCACTTTTGTGTGTGGGCACAAGGTGTGTTACAGGCACGGGAGGGTGAGTAATATAGCAAAGTTCCTGCTATAGTCAAGGCTTATTGGTACAGGTGGTGGAAAATACAAAACAAAACAAAACCTCACCGCAATTTTTCAACATTTTTTACTGTTTTGGGGAAATTGTGAGGGTTTGGGGGTTTGGGGGGGAAATTTCAACAATTTTTTTTTCCAAAAATCAAAAATTTTCTACCTGCTGAAAAGAAACTTTTAGTCAAAACTTTTTTTGACAGAACTTTTCAAGAAAACTTTTTGTCAAATCTTTTCAGGGAAATTTGTTTCTTGCTTGAATTCCAATTTTCAATGACAACGTTTGTCCCAAAATCGAAAGTCAAAAATTTTCAACCGGTTTTACTTCTGATTACTGCTGTCAGCCACCATTTGGAAATGGTTGTACTGGACTGGGGAACAAGCTGAAATGATTTCATTCTGAGCTTTAATTCTGTGCTGCTAATAGATACATCACAGACAGGGCCGGTGCTACCATTAAGGCAAACTAGGCGGTTGCCTCGGGCGCCAAGATTTGAGGGGACCAAAAAGTGGTGTCCCCAATTTTTTTTACAGCATTCCTACGCCCCACCCCCCCCGAGCATGCTGTCGCTGCTCCACTTCTCCCGCCTCCCAGGCTTGTGGCGCCAATCAGCTGTTTGGCACCGCAAGCCTGGGAGGGGAGTAGAATTAGAGCAGGGGTGTGTGTGCTCAGGGAGAAGGCAGAGCAGAGGTGAGCTGGGGTGGGGAGCTGCCGCACGGCTCCCCGGGAGGGGGGAGCTGCCGTGGGGGGTCACCTCAGGGCAGGGGGGCGGGAGCTATCATGGGGAGGGGCGCCTCAGGGTGGAGAGGAGGGCGGGGAGCTGCCGCAGGGCTGGCGGGGAGGGGCGCAAGGTGGAAGTTTCGCCTAGGGCGCGAAACTTCCTTGCACCGGCCCTGATCACAGACTCTGTTTCCCAGATCCGAACACTTCCACCATTGGACTTTGAAAATGAATGTCTCGATTCAGCCAAGCTTTTAAACATCTGCTTGACTTTAAGAAGGTGCTTAAGAAGCATTAAATGTTTTCCTGAATCAGGACTTAACTGTTTGACATTCTACGCTCTTTATAGAATGATGAGTATAAACCCCAGCCTTTGCAACAGATCTCAGGAAGGGAGAGTGAAATAAATAAAAGCCCATATTGATAAATATCTGGAAAAGACTCCTGGTTCACATTAAGATGTCAGACAAATAAAAAACCCAAAACAACCACTGTCAAAGAGATAGCAGGTTATTTTGGAAGGACATTGACTGAGGGTTTGTTTATTTGTTAATAACAAGGGAGTTTTCTGGTTAATTAATTTGGGAGTGTTATTAATGTTAATAGTACAGCTGGGCCAATAAGTTGCAATGATTAATTTACTCACCAAATTTAGCTTCTTTTTCTGTCTGTGAGCTGTCCATGAACAGACTGCAATTTTCTCAGATGGGTTTGTTATTCAAAATTATTCACCAGATAACTTTTGACAGCAATTCTTGGTTTGTATCTTGCTCACAAGCAATTCATTGTATTTAGGGTTTGAAATTTGATTGGCTTTGATTGGGCAGGTAGGTCACATGATATGTTTCTGTTTCCCACTTGGCAGAGCATCTTCTTTTTGCAGATACAGACTAACACGGCTGCTACTCTGAAACCTATCTTTGAATTCAGGTTTCTGAGGCAAACACTTACAATTACCAATGTGAAATTCGCCTCTCATGAATATTCTGCAACATTCACTTAAAATTCCCTGTTTCACTGAACATTCCTGCCAATAATTCACTAGACTATCAATGGAAAAGGGTTTCAAACTCAGCCTAAACAAATTGATTTAAAAGTCTGAATAAATATACTTCCCTTCCTCACAGGGGCATTATGAGGATAAACACAATTCAAGGCCAAAGCGCTTTGAGATCTACTGATGAAAAACTCTATATAAGAGCTGGGTATTATTATGATTACTACTATGTGACATTTTTTTTTTTTGCAATATTCATTCCTTTCCAATTAATTGTTAAAAAGTGCAATCACCTGTTCTGACATAAAAGGGAAGTCAGTAAATCGACTGACTGTAAATTGTTAAAGTGCTGGGAATAATTTAAATTAATTCTAATGTGCAAAATGTTTTAATCCTGTGATAAACAAAAGGGGGCAAATACCATTTGTCTAATGGAATGAGGTTACTTGCAAATGGCTTTTTTATGTAACAGTTGCATGTTTTATTTAGAGAACTGAATGCTGAGGTGCAGTTAATGAAGAAATGAGAACTGTTTATGGTACCAAGGAGTTTAAACTGGCACATTTTGGCAAAAGAGGAACAAAAGAAGTTTGCTTCCTGAAAAGAAAAGTCATCAGAACTTGCAAAACGGCATGGGATTTGATTCTTCTGCAAGATTATTTTTAAAACCCTAACTAGGGGATAAGCTGCAGCTCGTAATAAAACATCAGGTGTAGGGAGAAAGAGAGGATGTCTCCTGCTGAAGTGGCTCTTAATAGGTCAAATTTGACTAACCCCTATCAACTCTAGTAAATTGTCCTGGAAAATTACCTGGCATTCGGGCTGACAACCAAATTACCCCACTTCCCCCACGAGTAGGGTGACCAGACAGGAAGTGTAAAAAATCGTGATGGGGTGGGGGGCAATGTTCCCTCTAATTTTTGACAGGCCATGTGCACAAAAAATTTCTTCTGTGCAAATTTTTGACAAGCCGTGTATGCAAAAAATTTCCTCTGTGCAAATTGTTGTGCTTCTGTGCAACTTTTTGTGCGCGTGGTGTTTCGCCATGTGTGTGGGGTTTAGGATCTGTGTGCGCTCGCACACGCGCACAGCTTAGAGGGAACAGTGGTGGGAGGTAATAGGTGCCTATTCTCACGGAGTTTGGGGGAGAAAAGGCCCTGCACCGCCAGCTTCCTGCGATTCACCATGACTCTCAGTCAGTCAGTAAAACAGAAGGTTTATTTAGACGACAGGAGCACAATTCAAGACAGGTCTTGCAGGTACAGACCACAGGACCCCCTCAGTCAGGTCCATCTTGGGGGGCCAGGGGAGGCCAGGAGGTCTGTCTGGCCTCCCCTCCATTTTCCCAGCCAGCTCCAAACTGAAAACTCTCCAGCCCCTCCTCTCCCTTTGTCTCTTTCTCGGGCCAGGAGGTCACCTGATCTCTTTATTCTTCGATACCTTTAGTTGGCAACTTTGCAGTGGAGGGACTCAGGCCATTAGTTGCCAGAAGACAGGGTGTCGGCCATTCTCTGTGCAGACAGGATCACACTGGCCCTCTAGGGCTCTGCAACAATCACATACCCCTAGACACTCAAGAAATGCATAGGGGAAACTGAGGCACCCACACAGTAGTCAGAGAAAACATTAAGAACATTCCCACGTCATCACACCTATATAAGAAAAAGCCCCAAAAATCAGGACCGTCCCTATAAAATCGGGACATCTGGTCACTCTACCCGAGTGATGGAAGTAAATTTGCTTCCCCAGGGGTAGCCATTCACATCACAGAAAAATCACCCCCACTGGAGCTAATTGGCACTCTTGCCGCCAGTCCCAGCAGACAGGCTAAGATCTGAATGGGCCATGGAACACCAATTCCCCTCCTTTACTTAGGCTTTGTCTGTACCAGACTAAGCTTTCCTACCATTGCCTCAGTTCCACTAGTAGCTGCAATGCGAGGGGTGCTGGCCTAGCCACACGCTGGCAGTCATGGTTAATCACCATGTTAAGTTGGCCTGTTTGGACAGGGTTCGACAACGTGGTGGTTAAAACGCTGGCCAGCTTCCTGAAGCCCCTTTCTACACTAGCGCTCCACCAGGGGAGTTGAACCAGTGGTAACAGTGGTGGGAGATCTCCGGGCAAAAAACCCCATTGTAGTTATCCCCTTTGGGCAGAGGTGAGGTGCACTGGTGAGGCTGTGATGTAGTGACGCTCACACTGGTACTGCCTTACCTGCTCCATGGCTAACCAGAGCATTCAGTGCAACGGTTTTAATGACTATTGAATGCACCAAAAAAAGGGGAAAGATCAGAAGGGAGACAAAAAGGAGGATGTACGATTTTCAAAAGCAGGAGCCTCCTGTGGACGAGCACCTACGATTCCTGCCCATCTTCTTTTTGACAAAGAGATTGAGCTCTTTAAGTTTCTCACCTTTGAGTATTTTTTCCAGCCCTCGGATTATTTCAGTGGCGCTTCTCTGCACTCTCTCCAGTTTCTCAACAATCTTTTTAAAATTGGATGCAGTATTCTGGTATTGGTCTCATCAATGCTATATACAGAGATAAACACACCTCTCTGCTCCTACTTCCCTGTTTACACATCCAAGGAGTGCATTAGCCTTTTTTAACCACAGCTCACACTTGAGCTTATGGCGAGTTGCTTGTTTGCAGTTTTATCACTCATCTGAACGGGGGCACCAACAGCACAATGCCCCCTAACACTGTAGCTGGACATTGGTTCAGCACCGTCTGAAGTGGAAGAGTGCCACCGGTCAAATCACGGAGACCATCATAACATTATGTCTTGTACATGATATAAAATATTTCATAGTT
Source organism: Chrysemys picta bellii (assembly GCF_011386835.1). Lineage (NCBI taxonomy): Eukaryota > Metazoa > Chordata > Testudines > Emydidae > Chrysemys > Chrysemys picta. The sequence goes on from NC_088796.1 coordinate 13,904,875, forward strand.
CATGAAATTCAGAGCATTCACAAAAGACCAGCATAGTCAGGGGGTATTTTGTCAGGGGAGATTAGATTTTGAGAGATACCTCAGAGTCAAAGAATAGAAGCACCGTAGAAATTAGAGAAGAAAAAGAGCTGTCATTTAGGATTCTACATGACATTTTCTGGTGCTCTCTCCAGTCTAGTTTTACATCTCTTCAGCAAGGGGACTTTCTCCTCTTCCCTTCTGAAATGATTCCACAGCCTAATAGATTCTAATTCCACACTCTGTCAGAGTTCCTGAAACTAAAGGGTGGGACATTTTCCTCTTCATTCTCCAAAATTTTCTGGAATAGTCTGTTTTTGACACATCGTTTCTTCTGTACCTCTCCGGGAACCTGATACTGGAAGAGTCTCGGTGCCTCTTTGGAGGTGTGCCTTCCATCCCTTCTGATGTCATGTAGGCCAAAGTTTTCAAGCTTGGGTGCCTAAACCCATATTTAGGCACCTAAATAAGTGTCCTGATTTTCAGATGGGCTGAGCAGCAGAGATTCTGGCCCTTGTGAAAATTAGTATAAAGTGGGAGTGGAGAGCATTCAGTATCTTTAATCTGATTTGTCTGGATTTTTTTAAAGCTTCCTTTTGCTCTTCAATTTTGGTACTTCTCTGAAGCTAGGATAATTCTGTAGAGAAATGAGATGAATTCCCCATCAGGTGATGAAGGTTTGACTTTGGGTGTTCCATTATTTTGCACACTGTAGGTAGAAGAAGTCCATTTTAAAGCAGTTTCATGCTCAAGAAGAGTCTACTATTTCATGCAGTTGTGCAATATCTTAGTATTACTTAGAGATGGGTCAAAGCTGCCCAACATCTCTGGGGTCTGGCATCCAGGCCCAGCATTTGTGGCATAGGCCCATCTCTATGAATAATATATACCTTGTTATGATAAATAGCTTCCCAATAGGAGACACAGTAATATGAGTGTGCATAGGAATTTAGAGAACTCTACTTCAGGATGCACTTGATGAGAGAGAACAGTATATATAGAGGAAGGAATAAAGCCCAAATGTTGCATTATCTTGGCTCTATCTCTTTATGATCGCACACAGAATATACCTTAAACCTTGGATTTTCATTTTTAGTGTGTCACTATCTGGAGGCATCTGAGCAATGTACCAAAAAAAAAATGAAATCTTGAAATTTTCAAATGACAACAACTCTCCATCACCTTCATGGACTCTAGCCTATAGGAAGAGGGAGGTCATTCCAGAGATCTGACCACTTGATGGAGAAGCCCACGCTTCCATTCTTTAGCGATTATGTTGTGCCATAAACATGAACCCTTGACATGTTCTTATTGGGCAACAAGACGTTTCATGAATGCAGCAAAAGGCATTAATTGAAGTTAATGGAGTTATATCAATATGAGCCCAGTGCAAGTGGCTTCGTAATCTGTTTCCAAAGTTTGGTCACTGGCAACTTTTGCAAGCAATTCGCCATGTAGCACACTGAAAATGTACACTCATGCTGCCATGTGCTCATCAAATGTGTGTGGTAAGAACAGACACTCCTAGAGACTAGGAAATTCTTTTTATCAAATGAGCCATTTATCTAATGAGCTGTGGTCCATTTGGTTCTTTGCAAAAATGCTAATCAGGGTGTGGTAGCAATATGCACAATTGGGTAACAATGACCTCTGGATTCAGAGTACTTTTCTGCAGTTCTTGCTTCTATTTCAGGTGGATCCAAGGAAAGCCATTGGACCAAATTCATCTCTGGTATAACTTCACTGACTTGACATGGACACTTGAAGTCAGTGGAGATGTACACCGGGAATGAACTTGACTTATTCATAGATTCAAGGCTAAAAGAGACCAGTGTGATCATCTGGTCTGATCTCCTGCATAACACAGGCCATAGAATGTCCCCAAAGTAATTCCTAGAGCAGATCTTTTAGAAAAATATCTAGTTGTGATTTTAAAATTTCCAGTGATGGAGAATCCACCATTAATACCTGCAATCCTTTCTCCTCTAGAACCTACACTCTATTTCTCTGGTCTACAATTTTTGAGAAGTCGTCTGCTTCAGAGATTCAGAGTCGTCTGCTATTTATTATGTATTTTGATGTGCTGAATTCAAATATGACAATTAAAACAACTGATTGGCTACTGTTTCTAAGATATTTAAGTTTTTACATTTTATGTCTATGTATATTGTGTAGATAGTAGAGTTTTAATCATAAATTGTAAACCTAGGTCTTTTCATGTGTTTATGGTTGCTTTATATGATAATATTTCACCTGTCCTGTTTATGGAACACTTTAAAAATCAGCAAAAGGGTTATATAAATAAAATTTATTAAGAAACAAAAGGCAAAAAACTATTATGTACATAGTTTAGTCCTATTCAGTGTCTACTGGGCGCTTCTTGGCTTGTCTCTTATATTCATTAAATGGAGCATCTCTTGTCACTGTCCAGCAATAGTCTGCAAGCATTGACGGGCTCCATTTGCCCTGATAGTGTTTCTCCATTGTTGCAATGTCCTGGTGAAATCGCTCGCCGTGCTCGTCGCTCACTGCTCCGCAGTTCGGTGGAAAAAAATCTAGATGAGAGTGCAAAAAATGTATCTTTAGTGACATGTTGCAACCAAGGCTTTTGTATGCCTTGAGGAGGTTTTCCATCAACAACCTGTAGTTGTCTGCCTTGTTGTTTCTGAGAAAATTTATTGCCACTAACTGGAAGGCTTTCCATGCCGTCTTTTCCTTGCCACGCAGTGCATGGTCAAATGTATCATCTCGAAGAAGTTCACGAATCTGAGGACCAACAAAGACACCTTCCTTTATCTTAGCTTCACTTAACCTTGGAAATTTTCCATGGAGGTACTTGAAAGCTGCTTGTGTTTTGTCAATGGCCTTGACAAAGTTCTTCATCAGACCCAGCTTGATGTGTAAGGGTGGTAACAAAATCTTCCTTGATTCAACAAGTGGTGGATGCTGAACACTTTTCCTCCCAGGCCCCAATGACTGTCGGAATGGCCAATCTTTCTTGATGTAGTGGGAATCTCTTGCACGACTATCCCATTCGCAGAGAAAACAGCAGTACTTTGTGTATCCAGTCTGCAGACCAAGCAAGAGAGCAACAACCTTCAAATCACCACAAAGCTGCCACTGATGTTGGTCATAGTTTATGCACCTCAAAAGTTGTTTCATGTTGTCATAGGTTTCCTTCATATGGACTGCATGACCAACTGGAATTGATGGCAAAACATTACCATTATGCAGTAAAACAGCGTTAAGACTCGTTTTCGATGAATCAATGAACAGTCTCCACTCATCTGGATCGTGAACGATGTTGAGGGCTGCCATCACTCCATCGATGTTGTTGCAGGCTACAAGATCACCTTCCATGAAGAAGACTGGGACAAGATCCTTTTGACGGTCACGGAACATGGAAACCCTAACATCACCTGCCAGGAGATTCCACCGCTGTAGTCTGGAGCCCAACAGCTCTGCCTTACTCTTGAGTAGTTCCAAATCCCTGACAAGGTCATTCAGTTCACCTTGTGTTATGAGGTGTGGTTCAGAGGAGGAGGATGGGAGAAAATGTGGGTTCTGTGACATTGATGGTTCAGGACCAGAAGTTTCATCCTCTTCCTCTTCCTCGTCTGACTCAAGTGAGAATGATTCTGGTGCATCAGGAACCGGCAGTACTTCTCCGTGGGGTACTGGGCGTATAGCTGATGGAATGTTTGGATAATGCACAGTCCACTTTTTCTTCTTTGACACACCTTTCCCAACTGGAGGCACCATGCAGAAGTAACAATTGCTGGTATGATCTGTTGGCTCTCTCCAAATCATTGGCACTGCAAAAGGCATAGATTTCCTTTTCCTGTTCAAACACTGGCAAAGATTTGTTGCACAAGTGTTGCAGCATATGTGTGGGGCCCACCTCTTGTCCTGATCTCCAATTTTGCAGCCAAAATAAAGGTGATAGGCTTTCTTAACCATAGTGGTTATACTGCGCTTTTGTGATGCAAAAGTCACTTCACCACAAACATAGCAGAAGTTATCTGCACTGTTCACACAAGTACGAGGCATCTCTGCTCACTTTGGCTAAACAGAAATGTGCCCCTTTGCAAAATCAAACACTGACAAATAAGAGAGAACGACACAGTATGATTTCTAGAGTTGATATAGGGCAATTTGTTCAGCGGAGTGATGTAAGCTTCGTTATGATTGCATCATCCACGACTTCTAGGAATAACATGATGCAATTCATATCATGTATGACGCAATACCAGCTTCAGATTGCATCATTCATTGTTTTGCCTAAAAAGCAAGTACTGTCTAAACCCAGTCATAGATTTATTCATAGATCCAGTCAAAGATGTATTTTAGTCATTTCTGGTTTAAATTGAGATCCCTTCCCTTTATAACTCACTTATCCTCCGCCATTCCCAAGTCAAGGGTCGTATATACTGACCCAATAGCATACCTTGAAAACTAGAGCCAATCAACAATTTTAAGCATCATTTTCGTTCTCAGTGACCCAGAATTAGTAAAGTTTGACTACATTTATTTCAGAAGCATTTTGGCTGTAGAGCAGTGTTATGGGTCAGGCTCACTGTCAGTCTTGCCTTTTGATTTCAAAGAAGAGCTAGGAGGCAAACCCACCACTGCCAGTTATAGGACTATCCGAGCAGCCACTGTACTCAGTCCTCACTCAAATCAATACCCATTGAACACAACTGAGATTTATCTGGCTAAAACTTTTACCAGCATTTCTGGGTAAAATCTTAGTAAGGGTCTCAAGCTGCAGGTCTGAATGCTTCTCTGAAGCTTATCCCAACCATCTAATCTGTTGCGAGTCTGCAAAGTCAGTCTGGAAATCCTACAAGAATAGCCTTTCTTGTGGGGATTCCCCCTATTCCTGTTTCTGTTCACAGCTGAATTTTCTTGTTAATTTAAATGCTGGGTATGGGCTCATCCCGAAACCAGGAATGAAACACAATGCTGTCTATTTCAGAGCCTGGCAGATGATTTGGCTTGAAGGCTGGAAGAAGATTCGGGGGGTACTTCATTTTTCCAAACCTTCATCACTTATCCTTGGCGTAATCTAAGGACAACATTTTCATCTCAGATCTGCACACTGGACCTCAATACTAGTAATCCTGTCGCTCCGCGTTTGCATAACATTACTACTGCCAACAGTGGGAAAGTCACAAATGCAAAGAGAGTGTAGTATAGGTCTGAAGTTGAAATCCTCCACTGTGAACTGGACAGAAGAATTTTCAGTGACAAAAATGTCTAGGCCCTGATTCTGCAAAGCACTTAAGCATGGGCTTGAAGTTAAGCACGTGCTTTAGCTCTTTGCTAAACTGGGGTCTTATAGGAGGGTAGATTAAAAATGAACCCGATTTCACTCTCTCCTTCCCTACTTTCTTATGCACGTATTCCCAGATCTCAAAGATATTAGGCTCTTAACTTCCATTGATTTCAATGGAAAATGTTAACTTCTTACCATGCCAGTGACAGCCCTATGAGTAAACCCCTATCTTTTTCAGATCATCTGTTGTACCACAGAAGCAGCATTTATGTAGGGAGAATTCTTATAAACAAATTGAGACAGAGAGGCCTCTGGATAATATTGGTTTGTAGAGAGACCAGCAGCAGCAATCCTATTGCTTAAAAAAAAAAAAAAAAAAAAAGAACCCTGAGTAACAAACCCATCACCATTTAAGTTCCACCTGTGCCAGTATCAACCATTTTTATCATCACTTTATGCTTCATTGACCAATGGATTTTTTTCAGCTTTGCACTTTTTTTATTACTATTATTTTTATCTTCATCATTATCATAGTGCTGCTTTTGATGCCATTTAGATATGAACCTCATTTGAACCCTGAAGCCCCATTCGTGACACACAAAAATACTGTCATTTACATTCCGTGCCAAAGTATTATATAAAACACATCAACAAGGAGTAGCGGCAGGAAGCCGGGAGTAAAGATATATAGTCAGCAAAGTATGTAACTTCTGGCATATTACTGCTTAATCCTAACATAATTATTCTCATCCTTTTATTTGATTAACTTCTAATGGTTCCTCTTGGTGTTAAAGGTCCCAGTCTGATCATTTGATTTTAGTGTCTGCTATAATTACCGATAATGTTCTTTGCAAGACAATTTAATGATAACCGCATAATGGCCTATATGAAGAAAGCTGCAGGGTTTCAATGCTTTTGAGTAATATAAAATACATTAGACTAACACAAGCTATCAACATGACAGGGAATGTTTGATTTACACCAAGGACTACGTTATAGAGTCGTGGATTTTTTTTTCCCTTCTTTTTGCAGCCGTTTACAATAAATGACAGAACAGTTGGACAATCTGCAACTTGCTGAGAGCAATAAAATGTATCACAAAGTTAGAAGTGACATGGAGCCAGCCCCAAAGAGCTCCAGTCAAGCATAAGGCTCAGGATGGAGCTGCAATGGCTTTGCCCTACCCATAGTGGCGGCTGGTATTGAAAGCAGATTCGTGGTGCTGAAATGGGGAGTAACTATTTATCAGTGAAACTATCCTCACCCAACCTGAACGTTTAAAAACAAAACCAGGCGAAGTCTCCAAACCCCCCGTCTCTTTGGAGTTAATCGGTGGTTTGAATCTTCAGGCTGCTTTATTCCCTCGCAGTTTTATTTTCTGCGAGGGAATAAAGCAGCCTGAATATTCTTAATTTAAAAGCATTTGTTAAAAAAACCCTTCTATTTACAGTTCTTTATCCCCGTCCCTGGAACCTTTGTCAAAAGGAAAAAAAATCAAGCCCAGCCTGCCTGCAGTTCACACATATATTTCGCTTCCGACCATCCTGTTTTCAAAGCTAAATATTGCACTGGGTTAAGTGTTTCAAGCTTAGCAAACACTCCTCTTGAAATTAAGCAATCGTTCCCGGTTCTGGCAAAATGCAGCATAATTTATGGCGTGCACGTAGGAGAGAAAATTTCCTGTCAAAAAAAGGTTAACAGTGGACATATTACATTTGCTGTTCCTCTTTATTCCAGGATAATGGCATTTGGACAAAAGTAGGCCCGTCCTGTTTATAGTGCTTTATGCCCCATTAGTATTATTGCAAGTCTCAAGACCCACATGTTAAAGCACTTAATCAAAGGCAATGGGTTGAAAATCATGTTCCAGCACTCCTCATATTTGATTCATTCCTCCCAGATAGGAAGAAGTAAAAAACACATTACTAGCATCCAAACAGCACATGCATTATCTGCTAAGCAGTTGAGAAGGCTATCATTGGGTTTTATCCCTTTGGGTGCTAGGACGGACAAGAATTTTTCCCACTCATCCATTCCGAGGATTGAGGCTGCCATTTTTCATTTTTTCCCTCTCTGACAGACAATCCTTTAGTTTTCCATAGATCTCTCTTTTAAAGACACATTCATGTCACTTATTTTAATTGCAGGCTGCAGGCAGCAAACTAAAAAAAAACCAACAACAACCCTGGAAACGCGATTTTTGAAGTAGGGGTACTTTTATGAACACCCTCCAAGGATTTTTTTTTTAGACAAACCTAATAATGGGAGAGAAACATATCTTAAGGGGAAAATTAATTTATACATTTAATTACTTGGGCTCCACTTCAGTTCTTGCGACATGCTTTTACTTTCCGAGAGAGTCATTCCTAAGTGCCGTGCATAGTGATTAACACTGACTTGGGAGGCAGTCACTGTCAGCATTAGGGAGGCTGGTTTTGTTGTCGGGGGAAGCTTGAGACAGGGATACCGCTTGCTTGTTGATATTTATTTAGATTTAACGGAATCTGGCTGCAGCTCACGGTATTTCTTTTTTCTTTCTCTCTAAAGACTAGCTTTCAACTAGGTCCACGTCCAGTGAATTTACGGCATGTAGCCATGTCACACAGGCTTAGCACAAAGGAGGACAATAAAGCTGTTAAAAAATCAAGACAACGATTGAATTTACTTGGTTCAGTGGAGGCAGAGAGTAGAATGAGTGTTGTTGGCCAAGCAAAAGAACTGGGAAGACTTGCGCCAAACTCAATGGAGATGGAATGAAGTGATAATTAGCTAAGCTCTGGCAAGGCTGGAAATATCTTCTCTCAGGTGCCGGTTCAGCGGTCTTTAGCAAAGCACGTAAGCATGTGCCCAATTTTAAGCATCTGCTTGAGTCCCATTGACTTCCACAGGACTTTTACATGTACTCAGAATTAAGCACGTGCTTAAGTGCGTTGCTGAACTAAATAGAATTAAGCACGTGCGTAAGTGCTATTGTGAATCAAGGGCTCACACTGGTTTGGCACCTGATGTACCGCCATTGACTTCTGGAGATTGTCTCCAGATTTCCAGAGATCCGAATTAGATCCTGACTGAGGAAAGGGGAGAAAAAACATTTTAAAATGGGAGCAAATAAATCATGCTAAGGAGTTAAACTGTAGTAAAGTCACAACAAAGAGACATTTTAATAAATGGTCTGTATAACTGGGGATATCATAGGAAGCTAAGGATAGAGCTACACTGCAATAAAAGATTTGCGACATGACTGCAGCAGGCATGCGTCAGCTGACTCCGGTTCGTGAGGCTCGGGCTGTGGGGCTATAAAATTGCAATGTAGACGTTTGGGCTTGAGCTGCAGCCTGGACTCTGAGACACCCACAAGGAAGGAGGATCTCAGACTGCGGGCTCCAGCCTGAGCCTGAATATCTGCACTGCAGGTTTATAGCCCCACTACCTGAGCCTTTCAGGATTTCTTTATGCAGGTTGTCAAGTATCAGAGGGGGTAGCCATGTTAGTCTGGGTCTGTAAAAAGCAACAGAGAGTCCTGTGGCACCTTTAAGACTAACAGATGTATTGGAGCATAAGCTTTCGTGGGTGAATGCCCACTTCGTCGGATGCACAAATCTATTTGTGTTCGTCGGTTTCTACAACACGTTCCATAGCATCTCTGATCTAAAATGTCCCCAAATGAATCCTTCCTCAGCTGTATTATCCTAGCCTTTTAAATGTCTGCTTCTACAAAAGCCTCCTCTGTTCCTTTTCATTGCTCTTCTCTAGAGATCTCGGCTTTGAGCTATTTTTTTTTTAATGTGATCTGAGCAAAAATGAACATTGCAAGACACGTCAGTGTATACAGCAGAACAGCGGGATTATATTTGCCCCATTATTCTCTATCACCTTTCTAACACAGCCTAATACCTTATTTACTTTGTTGACCTTCTGCTGCACATTGAGCTGTCCACAGTGACGCCTAGATCTGTTCCCTGTGAGTTACAACTAATTCAGAACCCATCAGTGTGTACAAATAGTTTAAACTGTTCCTTCCAATGTGCATTACCTTGCAGTTGTCTACATTTATTTTCCTCTGCTGCTGAATTGCCTCATTATAATTTTGTTAGGTACTTCCAGCAATCCTCTGTCTTTAGCCTAAATAATTTTGCCTGGGCAGCATTAGGAGGACGGATGATCAAAAGAAAATGAAGGGTCTTGTGGTTAGGACACTGGCATGGATCTGGGGAGAAACCCTGGTTCTGTTGAAGTCAATGGCAAAACTCCTGTTGACTTTAATGGAGCAAGGATTTCACCCCCAATTTCAATTGCTGGCTCTGACACAGACTTCCTGGTAGCCACGGTCAAGTTACTTAATCTCCCTGTTACTCAGGTCTATACTTGCAAGGGTTTGCTGAAGCGGTACACTGGCATACCTCCCTAGTGGCGATGCAGCTTATACCCGCAAAAGAGTTCTTTTGCTGGTATAGCTTAAACCAGCTCGCTGAATGGAGCTGCTGTGTCAGTTAGGGAGGGAAAAAAACACATACCCCTGACTGACATAGCTGTGCCAGCAAAATTTGTGTAGACCAGGCCTCATTTCTCCATCTGTAAAATGTGGGTAAGAATACTTTCTTTCTCTCAGCCATGTCTATTTAGTGTAAAAGCTCTTTAGGGTAGGGACTGTCTCCCACTATATCTGTGGACAGTGGCTAGCACAAAGGGTTGGGGACCTCCAGATGATACTATAATAGTTAAGTCAACAAATGTTGCCATCTCACTATCCGCTGTCTCTGCCAGGGCATTGTTTGCTATGCTTTGGGTCCCCGCTATTAACCGCTTTTCTAACCTTGGTTTCCTATTTCTTCTATGACAGGAATTTACTAAGAGAGACATGGTGGGTGAGGTAGTAGCTTTTATTGGACCAACTTCTGTTGGTGGGAGAGACAAGCTTTCGAGCTTACAAACAGAGCTCTTCTTCAGGCCTGTAAGCTCGAAAGCTTGTCTCTCTCACCAACAGAAGTTGGTCCAATAAAAAATATTACCTCACCCACCTAATATCCTGGGACCGGCCTGGCTACAACACTGCCTATAGGAATTTACTTTTCACACAGTGTTTAACAAGCTTCCTTAAAATCCTCTTGAGAGGAAGTGTCTTTAAAAATATACTACAGTGCAGGACTTTGTCCAAAGTCTTTTGAAAGCTCATTGGAACTTTGGAACCATGAGACTACCCATGTGATTAAAACAATAGATTTGCATTAGTGTTTGCAGGGTCATCCCTTTTCTATTTATACTGTACCCTAAGAATAAAATCTCGGACTATCCAATTTTCTTTTCTCCCGGGATTTCACACTTTGCAAATACTTGTAGACGCTTAGCAACCCCCACCCCTCGATTACTCTTTAGACAATCTTTGGATGACATTTTTCTCTTGCAGAAGACGGCTATAAGGCTTCCTGCTGAAGACCCCTTTGCAAGTCCAGACATAGGCCATGTGGCAGGGCTGAGGGGCTGGGGGCAGGAGGGTGTGTGTGTGTCAGGGAGAGGGCCACAGAATGCAGTGTTGGGAAGAGTCCAGGCAGTGATGGGGTTCATAGGGCAGCCCTGGGATGCTGTTGTTACTTCCACAGGCCTCCAGGACTGTCTAAATTACTGCAGCATCCTCTCCAGTCCCTGGAGCAGTCCAGGACTGGGAGGGTGCAAAAGAATCTTAAAGCCGTCTTTTAGCCGCCTTCTCTCCCTGGGCTGCAAGTTCTGTGCTGCACCTCATAGGGTGTGTCCACACTGCTTTCGGGAGACGTGATTGCAGCACGTGTAGTCATACCTGAGCTAGCTTGATTAAAACCAGCAGTGAAGCTGGGCAGCACAAGCTAGCCGCCCAGGTGCAAGCCTGCTTGGGACCCTGGCTATATAACGGAGTAGTTACCCCGTACTACCCCCTATGCTGCTTCAGCTTCACCGCTGTTTTTGGCAAACTCCCTTGATCTACACATGCTGCAATCACAACCCCCGTAGTCACAGATGCAGCACAGAATCTGACCGCTAGTTTCTATTTGCAGCTCCGTCATTTGGCCTGCTGAGTGACACTGGGCAACTCACTTCACCTCTCTGAGCCTCAGTTTCCTCATTGTAAATGGGGGTAATGAGACTGACCTTCTTTGTAAAGGACTTCAGCATCTACAGATACTGGAAGTGCATATTAGTTATTCCCCCCCCCCCCCCCCCGCTTCTGAAATTCCTACTATTGCTAGGTCTTATGCGCAATTTAAGATGTAATGTGGATTACTACTATGACTATTTTTGTTATCCCAAAATGTGTTCTGGTTGCTCTGTTCTACGTGATGCCTTCCCTTAAGAGCTTACAATTGAAGGATCCAATCCTGCACTGAGCACTGCATGAGTGCAGCCCCCTGGATTTCAGTACTCACAAGCGGCAAAGTCCCAAGTGAGTCATGCAGCCCATGCTGGACAAGCGCTAACAGCTCCGTCCTCCCCCACCCCCCCCAACTACGTTATCCTGTAACATATATGGCATACACCCAACATGGAAAAACATACTTTACAAATGTTTTAGCAGGCTTTAAAAGTTTTTAGTGGGACTTTTCTGTACCCTTTTCCCTGTAAGGCCAGATGCCTTAATTATTATCATGATCCTGCCTATACAGGGCTAAGAGAGCATAATAAAAGCCCTGAAAAAACTTTTCTATACTGTATTTTAAGGTCTGACATTTTGGGACCTATTAGATCTAGAAGCAGGTGCTGTGTGTCTCACTGGAAAGCTAGCCAGCTTGCTTTCTTACTGATATAAATCTACAGCGTCTAGCCCTGGAGAGGTGCAAGACATTGAACCTGTCAGTTATTCAAGATTCTACATATGAGAGGGAAGAAAGAAGCCTTTTTTTCTGGTGTGTGGGGTTTTTTTTTTTTATAGGCAGCTGTATAAAGCAGCTGGAATGTTAACCCCGTGGGAGGTGGTGAGACAGCCAAAGGGGCATGACAGTCATGGAACCATGGTATCGTGTTTGTTTGCTGTATGGCTCTGCCATTTCCCCCACAGAAATCACCAGAAATGTGCCTACACCATATTACGTTTCAATATACAAAATTTTTTCTTAAAGGCACTCCCAAGTAAAATAGTTTAAAACATATTTAAGGGCCAGATCCATTGCAATCAATGGAGCTACACCAATTTACACTAGCTGGGGATCTGGCCCAGCAAGTCGTTGGACCTTTTTGCCCTCATCAAAGTCCACCAGGGCATCAAACTATTCGCTTATTTCCATTTCCCTTGTCTCCAGCATTGCTGAGATGGAATTGGAGTGTTTGATATGATCATTTAATTTTTTTAAAGTTATTGTTTGAACTTTGCTAGCAGTAGCTGGTGACCTGAGGCATTGACAGCACCGGGAAGGGTCTAATAGCAGAGGACACTGTTTTCTCCATTTCATCTAAACAATAATATAATTAATTTGTTTCCTGTGTAGCTGGTCAGGAGCTCGCCAAGTGCATTTCCTTCTGATATGACACTGGAATAAAGTGTTTGTGAAAACCAGTTGATTATCTGAACAGACTGGAATGCCTGTGTGTCCATGTTCATAGATCTTCCCTAATCCATGGCAGGTTATTACATTATGACCCATAGCCTTATCTGCCAATGTTACCTGTGACAAGGTGGGTGAGGTAATATCCTTTATTGGCCCAACTTCTGCTGGTGAGAGAGACAAGCTTTCCCGCCACACAGAACTCTTCTTCAGGTCTGCTAGCTGTGAAATTCTTCAGGAGTTGTAACATGCCCAAGAGTTCCAGCAGCCTTAGCATTAATGATCAGAGAGTTGCTGTACTATCAAAGTGCAGCTGCCATGCTGGCCAGGCAAGGCGGGCAATGCCACTGCTACAATCACCTCTCAGCTGGTGCAGTTCTGGTTTCCCTTGCCTCCAGGTGAAGTGCCCTGTGGGGGGGATTGAGAAGGCTCAGCAAACTAGCGCATTATTACAGCTTGGATGGCTGTTCAGAAGTAGGATCATGAATAGATTCCTCCCCCCCCCCACCCCATGCCCCTAATTAAAAACAGCGCCATGCAAATGGCAAGATAAAGGGGCTTCTGACAATAAGCATGATGAAGAGCCACTCGAGAGGCTTAGAACTAGGATTTAGTAATTAAACGCAAGAATAATTAATCAACATAGAGCCGATATGCATCACGTTGGTGGCAATGGTGGTGGATTGACCTTGAAGGCCTTGGTGGATTGTTTTTCTCGTTCCTTCCAAAGCTACTGATAAAACTGGTGTGTGGCTGAAATTGGGCAGTGCCGAATGAAAATGATTTTTCGAAGGTGATTATTTGTAGTAGAGTTCACTAGGTTGGTGGGTGTCTGATGGCTAAGCGACAGCCGGGAAGTTGGCTTCTTTGGCTACTCTGGGAAGACAATTCCTATTCTTGTTCTATTGTCCTTTATTCATGGACCCATTGGGTTAGACATTCCTTTGGCTGGGCATATGACGCTTTCCCTAGTGCTTTTGAGAAAGATATTGGCTGTTTTATTTAAAGCATCAGGGGAAGATTTTCAAAGCCACGGGACATTTAGACACCCACGTCCTGTTGAAAGTCAATGGAAATTGGGAATCTAACTCCCGTTTGCCCCTTTGAAAATCTCCCTTTCTGTTCACATGGGGCTAGACCTTCAAACTTGGACTTCATAAAGTAAAGCATCTAAATCCAGATTTAGGTATCCACATGCTGAGTTAAACATTTAGGGTGAGAACTGGACATCCAAGTCCCTGGAGGCGGATTTGAAAATCTCACCTTCATATATCTAGATCCAGAAGTAGGGGCCGCACTGTAGGCACCCATGTTTGAAAATGCGGCTCTACGGGCCCACCTGCGGGGTGCTGAGCCCCTCCTGTGAGGTTCCACGTGCCCTCAAGTCCCCCGAAGTCAATGGCAGGTTGAGGTCTTCATAGGTTCAGGTCTTTAAAAAGATATTCCCATGTAAAGTGTTGTATTGTGCAAAATGACAAACTTGTGCATTGTGACTATCTTGAGTAACTTACATCATATAAAATGGATATTTATCTGTGTGGATTGCTTGCTGGGCAATGGGGTTCTTTCTTGTACACGGTGCACAAAAAGGGGCAGAGAATTTGGGAGTGGAGAATCTGGCACAAAATTGCACTGGTTTACAAATGCAAAAAATGTCTGAAAAATTCAATCATGCAGCTTAAAACTCCACTTAGAGTAATTGATGGTGCCGGTATTTATGCTTATAGCCTCATCAATCTATAATCTTAACCATAGGCAATCAATCAATACCTTTAACGACCTTCTGTGAGGATGACATCTCCTGTATTTCTGTGCTTTGTACTGTAGATCCAGGCATTACTCTCGCCTTTGTCATGGTTACAAATATTAGGCCAAATCCTGAGGAGTACTGAATAGCTGTAATTTCCATTGGGTCTGACTCTGCTCCCACTGATCTCAATAACCAAACTCTCTTTGGACTTCACTGAGAGCTGAACTCATCCTCACCTCACAGTTTGTCTCACAAGTTTTGCACCCCTACTTCTGAATGGCTTCTTGCAAAACTTTACTTGCTCAGAGCCATTTTTTTTTTTTGATGGGCAAGAAAAATAGCAACATTTGGGCAAATAGATTTGTTAATGACTTTTGTCAGTTTTGTAAATATAACAACTATATACGGCATGGTACTATGATGGCATTCTTTTACAGTGACTTATCTTTAATGCATTGCATTCTGAGAAAAATCTCAAAAAAACAGAATATCATATTGTGTATTGAGATTTACAGACTATCACAATAAATATTCAGATTTGCAGTATGGAAGCATTCTTGATTGGGTACGTCTGCCAGCCATTTTCCAAGGAGATTCTATACATATATAGTAAACTATTTATTCCATAAATAGATTTGGAGATGTTTTCCAGCCCGTTGAGAGCCAACCACTCCAAATTATTTAAAAACGGGGAGAGCAGCAGCCCAAGGGCCATTCCAAACACCGTTCATACTTTGTAACTAATTCAGAAAACAACAGCATTGAATGCCAACACTATCGCTGATTAATCCAAGTGCTCCATCAAGCTGCTCTGTGCTGTTTTGAAATCTCACCGAATAGTTTCCCATACAACACAAACCCATTAAAACGATGGGCCTGATTCTCTAAAGGTTTCGCTGCATGGTTTCCCATAAAAAGTTTCATAAACCACCCACAATCAGCAACCTTAATCCGCAATTCCTAAAAGCATATTGTGCACAAAGTGACACACTGACAAATGAGAGGAGTTCTCTGGGCACGGCACCAGAACTCAGCGGCTAATTGTGGAAATAAATAACTAAGGCTCTTGGAGTCCTGGTGGTTGGGTTGTTTTGTTCGTTTATCTTCCTCGCCAGTGAGATTTCTCCCTCGATGGAATATGGAGTTTTAAAATAAAGTAAACCCCCCCCACACACACACTATATTTTATATGTTTGATTAAATAAAATACTTCTTGGCGAAGGAGGAAGGGAGGAACGTGGAAAATCACATTTTTTAAAATGGCAAATTCTCTCTGAGAAAAACATGTGTCTAGTAAGCGATCAGCTGCTGGCTGGAGTATTACACTGTCAAAACAACAGGACGAAGGTGATGAAACAAGAAGTAACACACCATTTATAACGAGAAGCTCTCTGCTTTCAGTCTAGCTAGAATCCCTCTTTACCCACTTCCTATAGAGTAAAATGAGACAGGGCTCTCTGACCATCTAACCGATGCATTAGAACTAGCTGGTCTACACGTTTGCATTGACGGTCAACCAGGCTCTCTCTCACATAAAGTCTCATGTCCTCAAATCACAATGTTAAACAGCGCAGGGTGTGCACATCACTAGGGCTCAGTTGCACCATGTAGCCACAACCTCATATTGGAGTGATGTAGAGCCGCAGGACCCCAGCCGAAGCTGAGGAGATGCACAAAGTCCTCCAGAGGTTTAGGGAGCACAGGGGCATGCAGCTGCTGCGCTAGTCTGGGACCAGGCTGCAGCATCCGTTCTGCTCTAGAGGAAGTGGGGCCATGTCTCACCCCTTTCCCCCCCTCTTTGGCAGAGGCTAGTGCCAGAAGTTCTGCAGAGCTCTTGCCTTCTCTGGGCTCTCATTATGCTCCATCCTCCAGCGTGCAATGGAATATGCCCTTGGCCCCCTCCTTTGTGGAACTGCGAAGTGGCTGACCCTGATCTGCCCCCTAGTGTTTCATAACAGATGTAAATGGCCCTCGTGGATTTAATGGCATCACTGGTTCGGCAAAGGAAATTACTTCAACGCTACCAATGGCTTCGTTGCAATCTATTATCAGGCACCAAGCAGAAAACAATTCAGGGTGACGTGTCTGCCGTAATGCATAGCAACGTGCACAGCCCTCAAAGTTTCCATGCAGGATCAGCTCCAACTGCTGGCTGCCACATTGTGATTCTGGATGAAAATAAGGGGAGGGTTTTAAAATAAAATCTTCTAAGATACTTTTCCTTCTCTTAGTTTTGTAGCTTCTTCCCTTCCCACAAAAGGAGGTTTAGGAAACAGTGTTGGTATCTCCCTAATCTAATCTACCTATGGTTTTTATACCAAGCTGAGACAGGGAACACTTATTTGTAGAGTTCAGCCGCTTGTGCTCATCTGGAAGAGAGGGCTGGTCTACACTAGGGGGCGTGATGGATCTAAGATACGCAACTTCAGCTACGCTATTTGCGTAGCTGAAGTCGAAGTATCTTAGTTCGACTTACCTGGCCATCCTCACGGTGGCAAGTCAACCCCTGTAGCTCCCCTGTCGACTCCGCTTACTCCTCCTGCTGACGGACATCGATTTGGGGATCGATTTATCGCTTCTAGACGAGACGTGATAAATCAATCCCCGATAGATCGATTACTACCTGCCAATCCGGCGGGTAGTGTAGACGTGGCCTTAGTCTTACCCATTGGCAACAATCAGCCACCCAGTGGTACCTGCCTGTATTTCCCCTTTGATAGGGGATTGATTTTCAGAAGTCAAATTGGCCATCGAGCATGGCTCAGTTTGGTTACATTGCTTGCCACTGAGTAGGCACCTTTATCAGCCAATCAGCTTCCTTCTCTTTTAGTGTCCATTTTATATTAATAAATATAAGACCCAATTGTATATATTATAGGCAGAGTTAGCATTTCCACTATAAGACCCTGTTTCCAGTTGCTTATAACTTTGCCAAATTTTAACCATTTGGGCTGAAAAAAATCAGTCCATAGGTGACTCAAATTTAGCACCCAAAATTACTGGACACTTCTGGCCTGAATTTCACTGTGCCCCAGTTTGCCCTCTCTAAAATGGGGGGTAAAAATACCTCCCTACATCATTATGGTGTTTTGAAGCTAAATTCATTAATGAAGCATTTGTGAAGCACTTAGAAACAATGATAATGACTGCCTGTGAAGACATTAATAATTCTGTACCACATTGTAGCCACATATTGAATGAGGAGAGTAAAAAAAGTATCGAATAGGTGCCCATTCAGTGAGCACTGTTCATTCTGTGTGCTTAATAAGCAAGGGTCGTCTGGAAAAAATAGTATACAACACCGAGGTTTGGACCCCTGGATGGAAACTCCACCCAGAGTGATCGGTTGGAGTTTTGGGGGGCTGAATTGGAAGGGTCAGCTCTCTGAGAAGAGGGGGCTCTTATAAGGTTAGGCTGCCCTATTCGAGTAGAAAGGTTACTGAACATTATTTTCTGCTTGTGTTATGTTAACGCGGGTTAAATAAAAGAGGAGTATTTTGTCAAATCCAGCAGTCAGAGGCGTAATCAATCAGTGGTGTTTTAAAGAGCCCTCGAAATAGACTTAGGAAAAGCAGCCAAGATCAACCGATATTTGTAAGCAAGTGTCTGGAGAAGATGATTAGAAGGGTCAAAAGGCAGTATTAGCAACCCAGAGACACCAGTGTTGAACAAGATGTGCGCCCAGTAAGAGGCAGGTCACGACACTACGCTTCTCTCAGAAGGACATGTTCAGGAAGAGAGCAGCAGTCTGCCTTTCACAGCCACGCTTACAGTTTTGCCTGAAAGAACATACCATCTTCCTAGCTCGACAGCAGAGGACATCCATAATTGCTCCATCAACAAGAGCACTCTGGTCTCACTACAGTCTTCTTAACTTGAGCCCTGGTTAGGAATAATAACAACAAAACAAAATGGAAAGGTTCAAATTAAAAGCTCCCATCAGTCCAAATGTCAACGTAAAGTCTGAAGTGTCAAGCAGATCTTCAAAACTGTGCCATTCCCGTTTTTGTTCTACAAATTAGAACCTTGCTCCACATGGAGGAAAATATCATGAATAGGCCGGGTTGTGCTAGCCAGTGGGTCCCATCTGTCCACTGGTACAACTCAATTTGATTTAATTCATTCTCTTTTGTCTCTTTTGCTTTAAAGCAGATTTTTGAAAATCTCATAGCAGACACTGGGGCAAATGCTTAATATTCTAAATTACCATTAAGAAACCATAGACCAAGCTAGCAAACAAAGGCATAGGCCACTTTGTTCAAGTATCATTTCATCAGGACCTTTAGAACCTAGAAATAGAAGCCAAAGACATATCAAACAGTTATTTACTGAGGTTAAAATATCTATACAGATTGCATCTGGCCAATGTCAATGGGATTATAAGGGGTTCTTTGAGCTTTTTACTTGCTCCTTTGCTATAACAATAGTAAAAGGGTATAGACTGAGAAGGAAACGATTCCACTTTTATTTGGATTTTAAATAGGGCTTAGAAATACTGTTCTGCTGAATTTGATTAAAATTGAACTGAATAAAAAACGTCTTCCTCTTCTTCCTTGCATAGCCTGAGCCATTTCTGTGTGTGCAGAGGAGGCTTTTATACATGCATATAACATATAGATATATGAATAGATTGATGTATATTTAAAAAAAATAGTATTAATGTAATGTTAAAGTTAAAATATCAGATACTCACCAGCAGAAAATCTGGCCCAGGAAATTCTAAACGTTATAGATGTCCTAGCAATATTAACTCAGCTCCATTGTGCATCTTGAATGTTATAGGGTAAACATTATTAATCAAAGAGCAACATGAAAAGTTTATATTTATCATGGAGAGGAAGAATAGAAAATAGTATGGGGAAGATCCTGGCAAAATTCCCACTGACGTCAATGGAGCAAGGATTTGCCATAAATATATTCACACAAGCAAGTTAATATTGCCCAAGGAACCTTAGTTTTGGAATTTCTTGACAGCCAAATAGTACTCACAGCACTGGGGCGATGGGAAGGGTTACATTGGGGCAGGGGTGGGGGTTTCTCTGGTAGCTTTAAGCCACCTTTCCATCCTCTATATTCTGAGCTGCTCCTGGGGCTGGAGATCCCTCAGCATAACATGGATAGGACTGGAGGTCTGTCTAAGTTACAGAAGCCTCCCTGCAGCGCCATGTGGAAACTCTGTGGCACTGAATGCTGAGGGCCCACTTCTGACACACCTCTCCCCCACAGCCCCACCCTGGCATGCCCCCTAAGTCAGAGTTTGTGGCTGTCTTCTGCAGTGCCTTTCCCCCAGCTGGATAAATAATTATAATATGTCTATAATTCTTCCTCATATCCAGTAGTTGTGGCTGCACCCCACAGCGACCCACACCTTCATTTACAGATTAGGAGGGAGAATTCTGTCCATATCAACATATAAGAGCCCTCTGTGACATTATTGACATAAACTGGGACCGTATAGATCATTGTTGCAACCAAGGTCCTGTAGTGGCACCCAAATCTGGTATAAAGGGGGTCAAATGGGGTGTCTAGGACAAGGTTATGGTTTGCTGGTTATGATTATGCTGTCTATATGTGTGTATCAGTTTTGTGGTCGAAGTTATGAATATTGGCTCTATACTGTCTGTATGGCAAACTTATGCTATGCTTCTGGGTGACATCCCAGACAAGCTGAGATTAGCTCTGCCTAGCCTGCTTGATGGCCCATTAAGGACCATCAGCTATACAATGGACCCATTGAGAGAAGGCAGATACGCCTTGTAACTCAGCAAAGTATGCAGGGACTGGCCCATGTGACTCCAGACTCCATGTTGCTGTAATTTTCCATGGTAAGAACAAAGAGGTATTCTGACACCTGGAAAAGACTATATAAGGCGGATGCCTCATCTCCATCTTGTCTTCAATCCTGCTTCATACCTCTGGAGGAACTTTGCTACAAACTGAAGCTCTGAACAAAGGACTGAGGACCCATCCCAGCGGGGGATGTATTCCAGAGACTTGATTTGAACCTGCAGTTTATTCCATCGCTGCTGCAAGCCTGAACCAAGAACTGTGCCATTACTGTATGTAATTGATTCCATTTAACCAATTCTAACTCTCATCTCTATCTTTTTCCTTTTATAAATAAACCTTTAGATTTTAGATTCTAAAGGATTGGCAACAGCGTGATTTGTGGGAAAGATCTGATTTGTATATTGACCTGGGTCTGGGGCTTGGTCCTTTGGGATCAGGAGAACCTTTTTCTTTTACTTGGGTACTGGTTTTCATAACCATTTGTCCCCGTACGAGTGGCACTGGTGGTTATACTGGGAAACTGGAGTGTCTAAGGAGATTGCTTGAGAGACTTGCGGTTAGCCAGTGGGGTGAGACCGAAGTTCCCTTAGTCTGGCTGGTTTGGTTTGCCTTAGAGGTGGAAAATACCCCATCCTTGGGCTGCAACTGCCCTGTTTAAGCAATTTGTCCTGAGTTGGCACTCTCAGTTGGGTTCCGCCAGAACCGCATTGTCACAGTGGCGTAGTCGTGCTTGGATCCACAGAACCAGGTCAATTAAGCTTTGGGTCAGAACCCCACGCTATCCAAATTTGAATTTTGGAATTGAGAGTTTTGTTGGTTAAAGAGCTGCTGCAATGGCTGAGCAAAGAGCATATGAGGGACTTGGCAAAAAAGCCCTGGAAAATTTGTGTTCAGAAAAGAGGATAAGTTTTAGAAAGAAAGCTACAAATCAAGAACTGAGAAATCTGTTAATAGCCAGTGATCAGGGGGCAAGAGCACAGCCCTTACCTGAGGCTGCAGAAGATGCAGAAAAAATTAGGATGCAAAGGGTGACAAGTAAACTGCAATTTGAGCATGAACAGAAGCTAGCAGATCTTCGATTGCTGGAGAAGCAAAAAATAGCAGAATTAGAGAAGGAGGCTGCTGAGAGAGAGAAAGAAGCCGATCAAAGAAAGAAGGAGGCTGATGAGAGAGAAGAGAGAGCGCGTAAGGGGCGTCTAGAGCTGCTCGCTGCTGAGCAGGAGACTCACAGGATGGAACAGGAGACTCACAAGATGGAACAGGAGACGGCCAGACTTCAGCTCCAAGTAATGGAAGAGCGGAGAAAGTCATCCCCACCTGGTACTCCACTTCCCCCCGGCCATGAGAAAAACTGGGAAAGGATGTGTCCCATTTACAATGATACTGAGGATATAGAGGTGTTTTTGTCTACCTTTGAACGCCTCTGCAATCTGTACCAGATCCCCGAGGGTCAGCGAATGCCTGTCCTGCTGACCAGACTGACTGGAAAAGCCAGGGAGGTATTCAATGACTTGGGGGAACAAGAAGCCTTAGATTATGAGCGGTTTAAGGATTCTGTGTTAAGGCGGTTCAAGGTTACTCCTGAATCTTACAGAGTTAAGTTTAGAGAGTTTAAAATGTCTAAGGATTGTACTTTTGTAGAATGTGCTCATAAGCTGATGGGTTTTGTTAAAAAGTGGGTTATGGGAGCCAAGGTTCATGGGAGTTTTGAAAAACTGCTGGATTTAATAACTTTGGAACAGTTCTTAGATATTGTGCCTGACAAGGTGAGAGCAGCTGTGTGTGACAGGGACCCTGAGTCAGTCCTACGGGCAGCAGAGATTGCGGATGCCCATACCCAAAACAGGGCTCGAGAAGGGTGTAAAACCCCGGGGAAAACTGATCACCATTCTCCCCAGTTCAAGAGGAGGGAAGGATTTAAAAATAAACCTGACTCTTCTAAAGGAGTTCAAGGGGGCCCGGAGGGTAGGAACTCACATCCCAGGACAGAACAGGTTACATGCTATCACTGTGGTATCCTGGGCCACATGAGACCAGACTGCCCGACACTGAAGGGCAGCCCAAAACCAGCAACCCCAAATGCCATGGTCAATGCTAACCCTGTTGTTGTAAACTCACAGGCAAGCCACACAGAGCCCAGCATTGGTGCCCTGTGTGCAAATGCTGTTTCTGTGGTCTCGGAAGAATTTGACCTTAAAACTCACATTAAAGCTAAATATGGGGGAAATAATGCAGAGTTTATTAGCAGTGCAGAAGTGAATGGAGTGAGGTGTATGGCATGGAGGGACACCGCAGCAGATATTACTCTGGTTAAAGCAAGTCTTGTCAGGAAGGAAGATTATTTGCCAGGTGAAGATGTAACTGTTGTAGCCTTATCTAAGTATTTTGTCAGGGTGCCTTTGGCTAAAATCCACCTGAAATGGAAGGGATTGGAGGGCACCATGGTTGTGGGAGTAAAAGACATAATCCCTAAGGATATTATGATTGGAAATGATATTAAAGCTATGGTCAGTCAAGTTAATACAAACCAAGCACAAGAGAGGATTGATCCTAAGGTTGTGCCTAGGGAGGGTTTCTCCAAAAGTTTGTCTTTGGAAAGTAGCTGTTTGGCTGTGAATGAAGTTTCTGAATGTCTATCTAATGTCTCAGAAGTAAGTCTGGAATTAGATCAAGCGAAGGGAGAGGAGAACAAGGAGATTTTGGATGAGCCTAGGCAGTCTTGTGAGCTGATGGCTTTATCTAGTCAGCAGTTTGGGGAGGCAAGGAGAGTGGAAGATGAGTGTCCCTATACCTTACCTGTTTCCTGTGTGGAGAATAGTGACAGTGAAGGAAATGTGCCTGTGTCTGTCAGGGGTATTGACTTGCCTATGAAGGAAGCTACCCCAGTCTCCAAGCAGTTGTCTGTGAACAGCCCGGTGTGCTGGGACAAGGGAAATGAAATCCCAAGCTGTATGTCTAGTAAAGGGAAATGCGTCACCAACTCTTTTTTGTCTGTGGAGCAGACAGAAGGTGCCTTTCGGCCTGTGATGGTTGAGAGTAATTTAGTTGTCTCAGAGTTGGTTCTGGATTCAACTAAAGCCCAGGAAGGGAATGGTCCTAAGTTTGCATCTGCTGGGGAGAATGGCACCGTAACTAGGTTGCATCCAGTTAGTGTCTTAGCAAAATCCCAGAGATCAGAAGATTCTGGTGCTTGTATTTTGCCTGTTGCTCATGTGTGGTTGGAGAAGGGTGTAACAACTCTGTCTGATCAGGGTGATACCCTAGCCAGGGCACAAGGAGAGCAGAGAGGTAATTTGGTTGTGGTACCTACGGACAGTTTAACAACTTGTAGCAAAAAGGAAAAAATTCCTAAGCTTGTGTGTGGCAAAGAGAAGGGAACTATTTCTAACCTTTTATCTAGGAAGTCTATGGGTTCGCCTGAAAGGGGATTGTGTAGAAATCTGCCTGATGGGCCAAAGGTGATCCTGAATGTAAGTAAAACCCGGATAAAGTCTGTTGTTGCTCAGGAAAGTGTTCCTTTAGAGCAAGCCCTAGGTGAAGAGGGTAAGGGCAGAATTTCTGTGAGGGGTGAATTGCTGCTTAGAAAAGCTCCTGGAGAAAGGAATCCTCATGGTACTCGGTGCAAG
Organism: Chrysemys picta bellii; assembly: GCF_011386835.1. NCBI lineage: Eukaryota > Metazoa > Chordata > Testudines > Emydidae > Chrysemys > Chrysemys picta. The sequence goes on from NC_088796.1 coordinate 13,928,845, forward strand.
CAGTTCCCTGCAACTGAAGGGTGTGAGAGTGATTTAATCAAGGAAGTTTCAGTTCCTAGCAGCAAACAATTGTCTGTTGTGAATGGATCCACTGACTTTCCTTTTAAAAGATCCAGTGTGGGTAGCTTTGAGAAGGTCTCAGAGGAAGTAAAAGTTGTTAAGGAATTGAGGCAGCCCTATAACCAAGTGGCTGGGTGGGGCCAAATTGTTGGGGAGACAATGGTGTTGGAACAGGAATGTCTCCTTTCTGATTCTTTAAATGAGCAGTTTGTGCTTCAGGGTTTGAGGACAGATTTGGTTACTGATGTGTCAGAGCAGAGCAGTTTTATGGCTAAATGCTTGAGGATGCGGGGGAGAGCAAGCAAACTCTCACCCGCAGACTCTTTGGATTTGTGTGGTATCTCTTTAAGACAGAGTCCAGCCTTGGAAATGATAGCAGTTACAAATATGAAAACTGGTGGACTGGCTCTGGTCTGGGGTAGTGCAAATTACTTGTCTGGCTGGGAGGGGAAGGACTTGCTAATAGCTGTTAGCACAGAGGGCCCACCCCATCAGCCAGTGAATTCTGTTAAGCAAGAGAAATCAGGGTTTGATCCTGCAGGACGAGGAGGAAAGAGAAAACTGAATTTTGCAAAGGGAAGCCACAGGTTAACCCTAAAATGCCCAAACTCCGATGGTATTGAGCCAAAGGTGTGGCATGTCAAAAACGATTGCAGATGGACACTTGCAATAAACTTGTTGTTATTGCTAAATTTTGTAATGAATGTGTTGCTATTGCCACAAACTGTAAAAATGTACAATGTGCCTAATCTTTTGGAGGATCCCTTGAGTGTGTTAAAAGGAATACATGAAAACACACGTTATGTTAAAAGGCCTTGCTATATTAATGTTTCACAGTTGATGCCTGTAAACAATATGGGAACTTTTCACAGGGAAAAAGACATTCCAGACCTAATGTGCTGTATAAAAAGGAAGACTGAGGCACACTACCATATTGCTTTCATGGCTAAATGCCAAGATTCCTGTACTATGAAGAACATTAATATCTGCATTTATTTGATGTTAATTGGGTTCCGAACATTTGCCCGAGCTTGTGTGGATAAAGTAACGGTTTCCTTTAGCTCTTGGAAAGATCACATGAGACATACAGGGACGATGCTGCCAGAGCAGATCCAATCCACTATTGTTCTAACTAAGTTTTACCTTGGGTTTGTAAAGAGGTTCAATCATGTGGTTGAACATAATTTTGATAAACCGTTTCTGTTATACACTGGTATGGCTTCTAACCCAATACTAGCTGTAGTGAGACAGAACCCAGGATGGGGAGCTCTTGGGATGCAGTCAGTGATGTTTGTGTCATCCCTTCCTGCATCAATTTTGCGTTGGGGGTGTGACATTATTGACATAAACTGGGACCGTATAGATCATTGTTGCAACCAAGGTCCTGTAGTGGCACCCAAATCTGGTATAAAGGGGGTCAAATGGGGTGTCTAGGACAAGGTTATGGTTTGCTGGTTATGATTATGCTGTCTATATGTGTGTATCAGTTTTGTGGTCGAAGTTATGAATATTGGCTCTATACTGTCTGTATGGCAAACTTATGCTATGCTTCTGGGTGACATCCCAGACAAGCTGAGATTAGCTCTGCCTAGCCTGCTTGATGGCCCATTAAGGACCATCAGCTATACAATGGACCCATTGAGAGAAGGCAGATACGCCTTGTAACTCAGCAAAGTATGCAGGGACTGGCCCATGTGACTCCAGACTCCATGTTGCTGTAATTTTCCATGGTAAGAACAAAGAGGTATTCTGACACCTGGAAAAGACTATATAAGGCGGATGCCTCATCTCCATCTTGTCTTCAATCCTGCTTCATACCTCTGGAGGAACTTTGCTACAAACTGAAGCTCTGAACAAAGGACTGAGGACCCATCCCAGCGGGGGATGTATTCCAGAGACTTGATTTGAACCTGCAGTTTATTCCATCGCTGCTGCAAGCCTGAACCAAGAACTGTGCCATTACTGTATGTAATTGATTCCATTTAACCAATTCTAACTCTCATCTCTATCTTTTTCCTTTTATAAATAAACCTTTAGATTTTAGATTCTAAAGGATTGGCAACAGCGTGATTTGTGGGAAAGATCTGATTTGTATATTGACCTGGGTCTGGGGCTTGGTCCTTTGGGATCAGGAGAACCTTTTTCTTTTACTTGGGTACTGGTTTTCATAACCATTTGTCCCCGTACGAGTGGCACTGGTGGTTATACTGGGAAACTGGAGTGTCTAAGGAGATTGCTTGAGAGACTTGCGGTTAGCCAGTGGGGTGAGACCGAAGTTCCCTTAGTCTGGCTGGTTTGGTTTGCCTTAGAGGTGGAAAATACCCCATCCTTGGGCTGCAACTGCCCTGTTTAAGCAATTTGTCCTGAGTTGGCACTCTCAGTTGGGTTCCGCCAGAACCGCATTGTCACACCCTCTTACTAGGATTTTGTTCTGAAGACCATTATTTCAGCTTCAGAGTCTAAACAGACAGGCAAGATAAGACTACTAAAAACACAGACACTTTACAGTGGACGAAAATCCTCCATTTCCGGACCACAGTTTGAAACATGGGGCAGATTGGGGGGGAGTGGGGGAAGATGGTGGTGCTCTTCCAAGCTCCTCCCACAAAATAAGCTCCTCCCATCTCAGTCACACAAATGAGATGCCATTCACAGTAGATTGTATAGAACTTTAGAACAGGATCATCTGACCAGCTTGGCTTCACAAGGGTCTTTGAGCTGGGCTCACCCCTTTGATGGGGCTGGAATATTATTATTATTAATCCTCTTTCTTATGGGAGGGCCTAAGGGCTAGGGGCTGGATGAACTATCTTTAGTGGGGTTAAAGTGCATCCCCTGGTATACGCCTTCCTGCCCCTTCTTGTCTCATTTTCATTCCCTCCCATTGTGTGGGCCCTGGAGAGCCCACTGCAGAGTTCCATGAAATGGCATGGGAGATCCATGGAAGCGGCCTAGCTGCTGAAGCTACGCCCCTCTTCTGCATGGACAAGGGGAGACCCATATGCAATGGACCCCTCCACATGCAAGTTCGGTGGCATGTTCTGGGCCACAGAGCATGGTTCTATCGGCATATTGGAGACACTACAACTTCCTCACTTACCCTCTCCATATGCACATTGGACAGGAATGGTGACAAGAAAGATCCCTGATAAATTCTTTGAAGCCAGGCCATATCGTAGTAGACATAAGAGATTTCAAAAGTAAAGAGCCAGAAAGAGAATAGCCTGGAACTGAATGGGAGATTCTCCCATGATTGTTAAGGCAGCCATTGCATGGTATAAAGGCTTGTTACCTGCATAATTTAGGGCACCCCCGCATATACCCTTCCCAGGGCTTAAGGTGTGACCCAGTCAATTTAGGCACCCCCACCCTTTCCCTTCTGATGGCTTGGGGCGTAAGGCACCTAGACTTATTTATGGGGTTTAGGGAGAAACTTGCTTTATTTAAGTACCTGCTTTTATGTATGGGGTGTAGGGCTTTCTGGGTTTGAGGGACCTTTTTCTGTGAAAGAGCTTTACATAGCTGTGTTTTCAACATTTATTTTTTAGCAATATATACAAAATACATAGGCTAAGCAAATTTGTATGCTTATATTTTTATCATACAAACAAATTTTACCCGATGGCCAGTCGGGATTTACTTGTTTGGGTTTTGGGGGCGCCCATATACATCACGGTTGTGCAGGGGGCACGATATCTTGCAGCTTGTGGTTGTACTGCAGTTCAGAGTTGATTTTTAAAGAGCATTATTTTTTATTTATATTATATAGGGAAAATGAGCAACTTTTTTTAAATTGACTGAACCTATGATATTATTTTCCTCCCCCAAGTAACAAAAAAGTTAATTAATTACACACAGTCACCTATGTGGGAGTGGGTTTTTTGGGGTTTTTTTGCTTATGTTTTTTATCTTTTATTTTTTATGCTTAAATGGTTACTTATTTCTGACTTTTTTTGTTTGTGTAGATGATTAGCATAAAAGCGCTGGTTAGAGCTTATTTTACTATTTAATGAGGCATATTTTTTAAAAATTTTCCAGCATCTTTACTTTATAACCTTGGTGGTTCTAGCTTTTGTTTGGGACATTCCTGAGGTGGGGGTGCATTGTCAGCAGCAGAATATTCTTTTTTATTATTATTTTAGTGGTAAACTCCCTGAGTTTCACCTAAGGCTGGTTTAATATGGGGAGAGGTGGGAGGATTAATCAGGTCCCAGGCCTACAGACAGTCTGGATATTACTGACTCATTAGCCCCAATTAAAAAAAAAAACATATTTCAGGTTTCAGAACTCCATGGTGTACATTTAATTTTAAAACAATTAAAACAGCTGGTTGGGAACTTGAACAGCAGTGGAGGGCGTAGAAGCTACAAGATTATAATTATTTATTTTTTAAAAACCATCAGTCCTGTCAGAGGGAAGTTCTGCCTGAAACAGAATTGACTGTAATTCTAAAAATGAGAACATATGGGAAGCCTATAGTTTATTGCTAACAACCATCACCCTTTCAGCAATCTTGCTTAATGAAGCACCACCCACCTATACAAGTCAAGCATTAATAAATTATATATCAAGGCATGCTCTATGCTTGAGCAATGAATACACCTAGTAATTCCATCTACCAGAAGGCCACACGGATCCTAAGTAGCAAAATCACCTGTGTGAGTTGGGCTGGATCATTCCTAACAAAATGACATTAAAAGGCCTATTGCTATCTACACATGGGACATTTATTTTATGTCAGGAGAGAATAATTGCTTTGATTTTTGGAATTGGAAATGTTCATTTGCAGTATTAGGACTATGAAAAGAGTTTTGTGAAAAATATGTCTTTAGAAATTTCCAGACCCCCTCTCCCTGCCCCCCCAAAAAGGGAGGGGGTCCATTTTGAACTCCTGTGGAATGAAACCGTCTTTTAACATTTCAAAATGTCGGCATCATTTAAAACGAAAATATTTTCCCACCAGCTCTCAGGAGGAATAATGGCTGCCCGGACTCTCAGGAAATCAGGCTACTTTGATTTGTCTATATAAACGTGCCTTTCTTTATATTATCTCTGTGCCCTGAGATTTTCCTACTGTATATTTATAGCTTTACAGATAACTTCTACCCTCAGCTTTATTTCCTTCTTTCAGATTTAACGTTCTTTATTAGTACCCCTATGGCTTTGTTCTATAGGTCAGGCCTAAAATATCCAGCTGAGGTAAAAAAAAATTGATGCATCAAGTTGAACTGCTGGAGCTCCCATTTTTCAGTGGCTTTTTGAAAAGGCTATAAGCAAAATGTATCATTTTCCAGCCGATCCACTATTGCAATAAGCAAAAACCCTAGAAAACTGCTTTCCCCTGTACAAAGCTGTAATTTGTGTGTCACAGTGAGGTTGAGGTGGTGGTGGGGAATGAAGATCAAAGTGGAAATTCACCTGGCTGCCTTGGATACTATCGATCTGAATCTTAGCCACTTAATCGGCAGCACTCACTGTCACACCATGGAGCTCAGAATCTCCTATTTCTTCTCAGTGCTTTTATTTATAAAACCATTTAATGAGTACATTTTCTTTCGTCTCCATCTTTTTGGAGGAAAGATGGGTGGGAAGCCCTGTGAGGGGTAAAGAGAGGATCTTGGCCCTAGATGAAAACAATGGGTGTTAGGTGCCTAAATACCTTGGAAGATCTGGGCAGGAGTTCCCAACCCTGCAAGGACTTCAGTAGCAGCTGAATGTGCTCAATGCTTTGCAGGAGTCTTTAGCACCTCACTGGGTCAGGCATCCCAGTGAGGTGCTAAAGACATGAGAAAAAAAACTAATGAAGGAAAAAGGGCAACTGAAGGAAAAGATACGATACAGTGCCAATGCTGACGTCCAAACTAGGTTTTTATTCAGGAAAATTCTCACTGACGTCCCTTGAGTTTTTTTGCCCAAGTAGGGACAAGAGTCAAAATTGACTAAGGGCATCAGGACTGTACTACTTAAAGCCAGGAGAATGTAAAGAGTAACGCCCCTTCCCCAAAATAAAGAAAACAAACAAGGGGGGAAAGTCACTGTCACTAACTCTTTCAATTATGTTGCAAATCTCACACCATTTGCAGGTTTCCTTCAAGCCCCAGCTCCTGGAGTCACGTGATTAGGTAAGAATCTCAGCTTTCACATTTTTTAAAAAGTAAGTTTCTAAGCCCTCACAGTTGTGGAGGAAAGCTGGAAAACATGATCCAAGTACTCTCTATCAGCTCAGACACTGGAAGGCAAATTAAATGAACTCCCAAATATATACTTTTAAAATCATGATTTTGGGGGCCGGACTTGGGATATTTGAATAGTTTGGCTTGGCAATACTGCAGTGGTTACATCTCCTCTTAGGAGGTGCTCCCAAGGCATGCCCATTACCTCATCCCATGGAGTCCATCGCCTCTTAGCTCCCTGCACTAAGGAACTATTTTAACTGGACGAGCAAAGAAACACAGCCCAAAAGAAACAGCAATTGGCCAGATCCTGAGATTTACTCAGTTCTTATAAAGACAAATTCCCACTGGCATCAATGGACATTTTCCTGAGTAAGGACCTGAGGGTTTGGCCTAAGATCTGGAAGATGAATCTAGTTGCATCTTATTTAGATCCAGATTGTGCCCTTTAAGAGTATGAAGTAGGGGTGTAGTGTAAGGATCCTTCCTTTCCACCTGTCTTTTTGCAAGAGCCTGGCACAGTCACTGTCCCTGCATTCAGTGGAGCGCAGACACTTACTCCTTCCCTATTGTGGACAAAGCTCTTTCGGGAAGTGGTGGAAACCTACATCTTCTGAGTCTTTTATAAGAATATTCTGTCGGGAACCATCCTGTATGGGCAATGGCTGAATGTTTCCTTTCCTTCTTGGATCGCTAGTCTCCCTCTCACGGTGTTTTCATCTTAAAGTTTTGGGGCATTGCACCCAAGAGAGAGAGAAACATTAGGAAGCTGAAGGATCCAGCTGCGTTTTCTTTTTAGTATCCGAGCAATGACAGAGACATGGAAGATTAAAAAAAAAAAGAAAAAGGTTCCTGCAAGCCCCAAATGGCGCCGCCAAAAAATGACTAAGTGGCTCATCTCTTCACACTGCCAGTGCTACCCAACCTGCCTACGTTGGACTGAGACCCTTCTAACTGACATCGCTTTACCTTGACCTCCAACAGTAGCTGAACGCTTGTTGCTCTCACTGCCAACAAAGCATCACAAATCAGTCGTAGGAAGTCCCAGCTGGGGACATGAGCTGCATGCAGAGGGTGTTCATCTCGCAGCTGGGGACACTGAGGCAGGAGGTACCAACAAGTTTATCCAGCAGCCACTGTAGACATCTAATGCTGCTGCTTCAGGTTCTACCCAGGTCAACGCCTCCTTCAGCCACTGTCTCCCCTCTGATGCACTACGCTATCAATTAGAATTCAAGAAACAGTGGTGGCAAGGTCAGAGCTGCTCACTGAAGGGAAGATCCTACCATGTGCAGAGAGTTAGTGCTAGGCCTGTACACCTCTTAAATCCAATTTAAGCCCTCAGAATACTCTGAATCCAGACAGTCGTGATTTGGGGAGGTTTAGATTTCAAGGGAGAGGCTCAGAAGCCACCCCATTGATTTTGGATCCAAACCTTGGAGGTTTGCTATATGCTGCTACTGGCATTTTATAAATACTGATGGGGCGGGGAGGCTATCTGCAAGCTATTAGCAAGGAGATCACGGAAGCTTATACAGCTGCAGCACATGCTATACCTATTCTGTGGAAAATAGGTTACTTTATTTTTAGCGCTGCCAATCCAGGACCTCTCTCCAGCGCTGAAAGCACTCTCTTTTCCAAAGTAACTCTAAATGAAAGGTGCTGGGTTTTCCCACTTTATTATATTCATTACAGTAGCTCCGAGGGTCTCCAACCAAAATTGGAACTCCATTGCACTAAGCACTTTGCAAACACTTGGAGAGAGACAGTCCCTGTCCCAAGCGGCTCACCATCTAACCAGACAAGACAAATAAAAGGTGAGAGGAGAAGGAACTTGTCCTAGACTGCACAGCTGGTCAGTAACAGTATCAGAACTAGAACCCAGCTCCTCTGATTCATAGCCACTCTACTTTTTCACACCTCTGAGCAACTTAAGTTATTCCAACATAAGTGCTCCTATGTACAAGCCCTTAACTTTGGTGTCTCTAGCCCAGTCAGCACTCAAACAACAAAGAGAGATGGAAATTTTTCTTGTGACTTTGTTTTATTTCCTTCATTCAGCTTCCAAGTCCACAGGATGCACTATCTTGCGTCTTGCATCTGAAGAAGTGAGGTTCTTACCCATGAAAGTTTATGCTCCCAATACTTCTGTTAGTCTTAAAGGTGCCACAGGACCCTCTGTTGCTTTTTACAGATTCAGACTAACACGGCTACCCCTCTGATACTTGATACCTTGCGTAGCATTCCTAAGGTGTGATAGGGCCCTTCACCAATCCTTTGTATTGCATTGTATGTCCCTTGATGGCCTTTGATATTCCTTCTGGTGGATGGGCAGGGGGACAATAACCAGGCCTGGGTTCACAAGTTCACAGCAAACATTTCCAAAGTTATTAAGCAAAACTTACATATTTTCTTATCGCCTGGAATACCAACATTACAAGTGAGATTAATGCCTGCAGCAACTTACAAGCAGTCCACAGAGTCTAAACACTAAACACTTTCTTATAAGACTAATGCCTATTTTGAGCAAAACTAGCATACAGCTGAGCTGGTCTGATCTCCATCTATCAGTTTGTCAGTGCTCAGCTAATGCCTGCAGTCTGGACAAGAGCTGGCATCTGACCTGCCAGCATCACAATATAGTAGATACAAAGACGGGCCTTGCAGAGGGACTGATTAACCCCTGCATTACTCCAGTTCCAGCCTCTGGGCTGGTCTCCACTACAAGGAGATTGACGCTGCTGCAATCAATGCAGCAGGGATTGATTTAGTGGGTCTAGACCCAAATCGACGGCAGAGTGCTCTCTGGTCAACCCCGGTACTCCAGCTATCCGAGAAGAGGAAGGGAAGTCAACCAGAGAGCGTCTCCCCTCGACTCAGCGCCGTGAAGACACCATACGTTGACCTAAGCTACGTCAACTCAAGCTACATTATTCACGTAGCTGGAGTACCATAACTTAGGTCGACTAACCCCGGTAGTGAAGACAAGCCCTCTGTGGAGTTCTACTGGCATGAAACTACAGTGATGCAGTAGTGAGTGAGGCCTGATGTTTCTATTTTGGGTCAAGCAGTCTAGCGAGGAAAAGGGGAACCGTCCTAGTCCCATTTAACATAGTGGCAAAACCTCCATTCACTTCAGTGGGAGCAGGGCGTGGACCCAAGGAGGAGTAGAACAAGCCCATAGGGAATGGAATCTGAGATGGGATTGAAGTTCCTGATAAGATTCAGCTAGGAAGTGGGGTCCACTGAAATCAGAGGAAAGACGTCCAGTGGGTCTTGGGTCATGGCCTGGAGCCTGCATCGGCTTGTCAAGGATTTCAGAACTTCTGTGGTTTCCCCTGTCCTAATTACTTTATTATCATACAAATACGTGAGCATCAGATTTTTTTAAAAAAATCTAAACTTGTAGAAACAGTGCAGAATTAGGAGTGTGATAATAAACGAAAAACGTTAACATGCAATTCCCTTATGCTTTTGAAAAATTACTTCATAAATGCAGAGTAAAATATTTTCCTTTTTATTACCTGACAATTACATATTAAGAATTTCTTTTTATGTTTAAAAACATATGCAATACGGGCATGCAGGCGCCGAAATGTAATTGCTTTCTTTCTGTAAGAATCAGATGTCATTTTCTCCAAACTAAACTCTGAAAAGAGATACGGGAAGCAAATTGTTGTATACATTAAATTTTGAAACATCTGATAGCATTCCTCAATTAAACTATTTAAATGAAAAAAAAATTGCTTTACAGCTCTATCATCTCCCACTGAATAAAACCTCAGTTGAGGCAAATTGGCAGTGGCAGGTACCAAATGCATTGGCTTTAATGAGACTGGACAACCTAATAGAGGTCATTGGTAATTGTTATTATATACAATATTGCACTGTCAAAAATCCCCCTTAAGCTACACACATTGCTCAAGACATCTGAGCTTCATTGCTGCAAAGGGTGGTTCTTATCTTCCTAAGTAAAGAAGTATTATTGTTGTTTTCCATCACAAATTACAGTGTGTTTCTAAGGGTACTGTACCAAAGGGAAACAATAGGAGTGATTATTGCCATATTGTGAAAGCCTTTATGTAGGATATAGGAAGCTCAATCTGTGACTTGTTCCTTTGGCTTCAGTGGGAGTTGGATCGGGCTCAGGCATGCTTAGCAAGTATGGGCTTGATCCAAACCCCAGTGAAATTTGGGGTTTGGATCAAGACTTCCATTGATTTAATGGGTGTGGGGATCAGGCCCTTTCTTTCTTTCTTTCTTTCTTTCTTTCTTTCTTTTAATGCATGGCAAATGCATGAGTGGAAAGATTTGTTTTCATTCATATAATGATCCCTGTTCCCCACTGCTTGGTAAAAATGACAGCCCTTAAGATTTAATTTGTTTGCAGAAAGAATTAACTGCTGTTGACTCCCCAGCCTGATGTGCTAATATAAAAATGATGCGTTGTAAAGAGGGGTCAAGTTGACTGAGGCAGCATTTGTGTTCACAAGATCCAGTAGTTGGCTAACAGGCAGCCATGTGCCTCCACGGTCCAGTCTGCCAAAATGTTTGCGCTGAGGAACAGCACAAGAGTTTCATCTGACCATTAACGTGGATTTACTGCAGTCTCTTCTGAACTTATGGTAAATATTATTGACACCTGCCTTTCCCGCAAGGGTTTGCAATGCTGGAACACTCTCCGTGTATCTACCTAGGGATTTATAATAGACCCATCACTGTGAGATCGGCTTGCTTAGAACATGAGCCTGTGTTTTGCATTTTGTCTTACTTCCATTTTGCTTTGCACTGCTCACGGGTGACACCGCGAGAAGGCGGGTCCAACAACTGTGTCCTAGCAGAGTGGCAGCAATCCTGGGACAGAGGGACAGGCATACTGACAAACCTTTGAAGCCCTAACTTACCCCACCTGCTTGCAACCTGGGATGCAGATCCTAGAGTAGGCGTAATAGGCTGCTGACTGGAATGAGCAGAGTGGCTCCCACGATGCAGAAATTTGGCTTAGCCCAGTCTTCACCATGTGGCTGTGGGGCAGTGAGGCCGACAGTCAAACCCATAGAGGAGGAGGAGTGCACAATTTGAAGATTGGAGTGTGGGCTGTAAACCTTGCTACCCTCAACGATGCAGCAGTTAGATGGCTGAACAATCCAGATCTCGACTTGTGATGCACAGGCAAGAAAACTGTGAAATCTAGTATCTCCCTTGCTATCCTGGGCTCTGGTCCCACAAGCCCTCGCTCTCTCCACATGGAACCCTTAATGACTTCAAATGTTGCTCCACGCACAGAGGACTTGCTGGGTTAGACTCCAGTGGGCTGTGGAAATGATGTGCATATAAAAATCCCTTTTGGATTTGGAACATCAAAAACACAACACCGTACACTGAGAATCTCTTTTCTCCCCCATTACACCCTGCGTTAGCAGTCTAAACAAATCAGTGATTTCCAGGACTACATTTTCATGGGAAAGTCTTGATATTAGCCAAAGGCGCCTTTTCTTTAGCTGCTGTACCCAAGCATTATACCTCTCAGCTGAGGATTTTGTAAGGTTATAAAATGAGGGTCAATTTACCCTAGTGAAATACTAACATTCAAGCTAGTGGTCCTGGCTCTCAGTTGCCCTGCACCTCAGTAGTCATTTACGGCAGCACAAAGTGAGTGCATTCTGATCTGGTAACGTTTTATACTCACTTCACACTCATTTGGCACTGGTGTAAATGGCCATACAAGGTGCATGGCAAGGAAGCATCTGGCCCATGTGGTTCAGGAAAGCGCCAATGTCACAAATAAGCATTAAGCAGAGCTAATTAAAGCAGTGCAGTATTTATATACAACAGTGATGGACACTCCATACATACCTAGCCTAGATGCATTTAGATTAGCTGTCCCATGTTGTTTTATTGACATATGATTTAGACAGGCCAAATGATAAGCGCCATGATTTCTGTTTAAACATATCACGGCCCCATAACAACATCCTTCTTTGTGGCTGTGTAGGTATTAGAGCTGTCAAGCGATTTTAAAAAATTAATCGCGCAATTAAAAAAATTAATCGTGATTAAAAGCACTGTTAAAGAATAATAGAATACCATTTATTTAAATATTTTTGGATGTTTTCTACATTTTCAAATATATTGATTTCAATTACCACACAGCATACGAAGTGTACAGTGCTCACTTTTTATTATTATTTTTATTATAAATAATTGAACATTAAAAACCAAAATAAATAATAATACAAATAATGCAGTGCAATCTCTTTATCATGAAAGTTGAACTTACAAATGTAGAATTATGTACAAAAAATAACTCCACAAAAATAAAACAATGGAAAACTTTAGAGCCTACAAGTCCACTCAGTCCTACTTCTTGTTCAGCCAATCGCTCAGACAAACAAGTTTGTTTACATTTGCAGGAGATAATGCTGCCTGCTTCTTGTTTACAGTGTCACCTGAAAGTGAGAACAGGCGTACTCATGGGACTGTTGTAGCTGGTGTTGCAAGATATTTATGTACCAGATGCGCTAAAGATTCATATGTCCCTTCATGCTTCAACCACCCTTTCAGAGGACGTGCATTCATGCCGATGACAGGTTCTGCTCAATAATGATCCAAAGCAGTGTGGACTAATACATATTCATTTTTATTATCTGAGCCAGATACCACCAGCAGAAGGTTGATTTTCTTTTTTTGGTGGTTCAAAGTAGTTTCCACATCGGAGTGTTGCTCTTTTAAGACTTCTGAAAGCATGCTCCATACCTCATCCCTCTCAGATTTTGGACGGCACTTCAGATTCTTAAACCTTGGGTCGAGTGCTGTAGCTATTTTTAGAAATCTCACATCGGTACCTTCTTTGCCTTTTGTCAAATCTGCAGTGAAAGTGTTCTTAAAATGAACAACATGTGCCGGTTCATCATCCGAGATTGCTATACCATGAAATATATGGCAGAATGCGGATATAACAGAGTAAAAGACATACAATTCTCCCCCAAGGAGTTCAATTACAAATTTAATTAAAGCATTTTTTTTAACAAGCGTCATCAGCATGGAAGCATGTCCTCTGGAATGGTGGCCGAAGCATGAAGGGGTATATGAATGATTAGCATATCTGGCATGTAAATACTTTGCAATGCTGGCTACAAAAGTGCCATGCAAACGCCTGTTCTCACTTTCAGGTAACATTGTAAATAAGAACAGGGCAGCATTATCTCCTGCAAATGTAAACAAACTTGTTTGACTTAGCAGTTGGCTGAATAAGAAGTAGGACTGAGTGGACTTGTAGGCTCTAAAGTTTTACATTGCTTTGGTTTTTTTGAGTGCAGTTATGTAACAAAAAAAATCTACATTTGTAAGTTGCACTTTCATGATAAAGAGATAGCGCTACAGTACTTGTATGAGGTGAATTGAAAAATACTATTTCTTTGTTTATAATTTTACAGTGTAAATATTTGCAATAAAAATAATAATATAAAGTGAGCACTGTACACTTTGTATCCTGTGTTGTAATTGAAATCAATATATTTGAAAATGAAGAAAAACAACCAAAAATATTTTATAAATTTCAATTGGTATTCTATTGTTTAACAGTGCAATTATAATTGCGATTAATTTTTTTAACCACGATTAATTTTTTTTAGGTAATCGTGTGAGTTAGCTGCGATGAATCGACAGCCCTAGTAGTTTTGCAATTTAAGACTATGGTGGGCACAAACTGGCTGTTTGGATATGGGGTTTCAAACCGTTCTCCCACTCCAAAATGCAGCGGTATTTGGAGCTGGCCGTTATCGAGATGAGAGATTTGGTTAAGGCCAAGAGAAAAGTTTTTCATTGATCATCTCTCACTTACTTTAAATGTCACGGAAAGCCGAAGTTTATGCAGATAGCTGGTCCTCAGAACCTTAATGCAGTCACACTCCTCCTCTGTGCCCACTCCACTGTGAGCTGTTATATCTTGTCTTCAGTTACGTCTTTTCTTGTTATGGCTTGTACTTTAAGACTGTAAACTCTGTGGGGTAGCGACTTTGCTCTATGTTTGCACAGTGCCTGGCACAACAGGACTGTGACCTGGTCAAGGGCTCTAGGCACAACAACAGAACAAATAAGAAAGAGACTATTGTAAGCTCCTTGGGAAAGGGACTTTCTCTTAGGCCCTGTCTATATTGGTGGAGTTTCCATCAATGTAGCTACACCAATCTAGCTATGCAAGGGCGTACCCTCTCATTGTAGATGTGCTGCATTGGTGTAAGATGGGCCTTGCACATCTTGACTTACTGATAAGTCATTGGGGTCTGTTGCACCCCTGCAAGCCTCCTCTTAGCACCAGTGGAGTGTGATTACACTGTAGCTTTGCACGACATAACCACACAGAGGCCTGGTTATGCTAGAAAATTAGATTGGCATAACTATGTTACTCAGGGGTACGCAGGCAGTGCTAGGTCGATGGAAGAATTCTCGAGGAGAGGACTGCAACCTCTCAGGGAGGTGGATTGCCAAAGTTGACAGGAGAACTGCTCCCATCAGCATAGGTAGTGTCTACACTGAAGCTCCACTGAAGCGGTGCAGCTGTGCCGAAGTGGCATTTCAAGTGTAGACAAGCCCTGATGTAGAGACATGAATGCAAATTTCTCTAATCTAGACAAGTGCTCACTGTACTGTAGCACAGTGTTTAGCTAGGGTTACCATATTTTAATAGTCCAAAAAGAGGACACTCCACAGGTCCCCGGCCCCGCTCAAACTCCGCCCCTTCCCCGCCCCAGCCCCAACTCCGCCCCTTCCCCAAAGTCCCTGCCCCAACTCCGCCCCCTCCCCTGAACTCTCTGCCCCCCCGCTCCTCCCCCTCCCCTGCTTCCCGCGAATCAAATGTTTGCGGGAAGCCTGAAACAGGCAGGCAGCAGGTAAGCTGGGGCAGTGGCGGGGGGAGGGGTGCAAGGAGGCACGGCCCAGTCCGGCCCCCCCGGCCGAGCGGCTCCCTCCGGCGGCCGGCCCTGGCCAAGAGGCTCTGGCCCTGGCGTCTCTGGCCCGGCTCGGCTCAGACCCTGGGGCGCTAGCCCCGGTTCCGGCCGAGCGCGCCAGCCCCGGCCCTGGTTGAGCGGCGCCGGCCGGCGGCCGAGCACCCCCAGCCCCGGTCCCAGCGGCTCTGGCCCAGCTCGTCTTGAACCCCAGTTCTGGTCGAGCGGCTCCGGCCCAGCTGAGCGGCGCCGGCTGGTGGCCGAGCACCACCGGCCCCAGTGGCTCCGGCCCCAGCGGCTCCGGCTCCAGCCTGGACCCAAGCCCCACGACCCCTCCCTATTTTCCTGGACATGTCTGGCTTTTTGGAATTTCCTCCCGGATGGGGATTTGAGGACCAAAAAGCCGGACATGTCCGGGTAAATCCGGACGTATGGTAACACTAATTAGCTGTTTGGGCCCCTAGGTGCTACATTAATGCAAACAGACAACAGTCAAGACCAGCTCTGAAGTCCAGATCTGGGTCTGGGTTTCGACTCTGAACCTGGCCTCTTCCCTAAGTTTTGGCAGTGTCCAGATCAGAGGTTTATGCTTGGCCCTGTTTCTAAATGAACATCCAAATTTTGAGATAATACAAATAATGAGCTCCAATTATACTTAAGTTGCATAAAATAGTTCTTCAAATTGACTTTCACTCTGTTCACTTTTTCCTTACATTGTTTTCCTCTCAATTTAATCCACAGTACAAAAGCCTATGGTTCTTGCTTGGAGGTTATAAAATGGGACAGCCCTTAAATATTTTTAATATTGCTGTTTTCAGAGGCACAAGTTTTCAGTGTGGTTGCATTAAAAAGAAAAATAATCTCTGGATGCCTATAATCGAATGGCAGAAAATGAAACAAAACCTGGGATAAGAAACAGAGTCTTTAAAAAGTGAATGTTTTTGGCCATGGTGACGGATTGATTCAAATGTATTGCTTTTTCCTTTTAGTGCTAGGAATTTCCATGGTAGGACAGTGCAAAAGTCCTGTCTGTAGTTGAAAGGAACAGCATTATCTTCCATTTTTTCCCCCACACCACACGGGCAGCTGATGCACAAAAATATTTAATTACAATCTGACATGGACGTGATTGTCTGAGCCTGAAAATCAGTAGCGTTAACTCTTCTCAAAATACATTTCAATTTGATCGTGTGAATTTTACATTGAAATGAGTTTTTTCTTTAAAACCCTAGAGGACACAGCCCTGTATGTGAGCATTAACAAATAGCTTTGCAAATCTAGGCTAAAGTGAACATTCAATTTGAGGAGGTCAAATCAAGATTCTGTTCTCAACAAGGAAATGACTGAGGCATACAAGCCTAAGTTAACTCTCTTGCAGATATGGTCGAGGTTTGACCTATCCCTTAGGTGGTTATTTGCCCCCTAGCGTCCCCGTTAACCCTAGCCCTCCTCTTTTTTGTCGTCTCACTGACATTGATATCTAAAGTCACATCCATGTTTAGTTGGTGAAACACCTACCTTTCCTGTAGTAACTGTAACATACATAGAGGCCTAGTCACTTATCATAAAGACTCAGAAAGACTTCTCCTGTGGTTTCACACATTGAGAACCATATGCCAACTCCACCCCCGACTCCATAGCTGTACAGCAGTGGCCATAGAAAGTGAGGAGGGAGGATGTCTCTGTGGGTGCTAATGCTATTTGAAGCATCATGACAGCCAATCGATACCCATTGGGCTAGCAGCCGAGCATCCACTCTACTCTCTTCTGTTACCAACAATGTACAGTAGCTTGTGCCCATGCAGCTCTGTCACAGGGGCTTCCACAGGGAACCCAAGAAGAGGGACATGCCACAGATCTAGTGCCTGCAGACTCACTTCCATGCCCTAGGCCAAATTCCACTAGTTTTGGTTTCTCTTCTGCTTGCTAAACCAGACGGGGGTTGGGGTGGGGGCAGGAACTGGCCTTTGATCAGTAAGCCAAGCATTCACCAGCTAACATTTCTAGCCAGCTTTCTGACTCTAATATTGGTACCAAATAGTCATGGTTTTGGCTGACCCATTGACACAACAGTAGAGTTGCTGTGATTGATCTCCCAGATCTGTGCAGATTTGGGACAACTTGTTGCATTAGGGGAGCAAGCTCTCTGCCCCTTCTGCATGGTGGCGGGGGGCAAATCTGCCTGCCCTGATGGAACAAGGAGGTGAAACCCTATAAGTCAAAACTTGTGGTGTCTCCTGCACACCTAAGGGAGGAGATCACTCCTAGTGTGCCTGCAGCTGCAGAAGGGAACGCTGCAGCCTGTGCTGCTGCCGGCATCATCAGCAAAACAATGATGAAGTGATGAGTCCAGAACCTGAACTTTGTTGATGATGTGTGGCATGCAAAGAACACAGTTTGATTTCCAGCTACTGGGCTGAACTTGCCTAGCAGGAATTAGAAAAACATGTTTTCACATGTGCAATAAGTGAGATTTGAACTGGAAGCCATTGCAGGAGAAATCCCTCTGATCCCAGTCATATTTGGAAGAACAAATGATGTGTAAAAAGAACAACATAGCATGGATGCAGTAACAATAACACCACACATTGCTGTGGGGCCTTACATCTCCAAAGTACTGTGTAAACAATGCTTCGTAATTGCCTCATAGTGCCCTGGTGAAGTTGGGTAAGTAAATATTATTATTCCCATTTTACAGAGGGAAAAACTGAGAGTTACTGAAAACAGGCTGATGTTTTTAAAAATTAGCAATAAAACATGCGTGCAAAATGCATGTGCATTTGTTTCCTTAATTTGCACACACAGCTAACACCATTGCTCGTGTAGTTTTCCATGAGCTACTGTCCTGTTCTGCTTATTTGAATGTATAATCCCAGTAATTCCGCATGCAAACTAGGAGATACAATGAACACTAAAGGCAGTGGGAATTTTATCCACTGAATTGAGTAGAAATCATAGGTGTACAGAACCTCTGAAAAACAGGCCACTTTCGTTGAGGTGCCTAAATATGGAATTAGATTCCTAATTTTAGGTATCTAAGCATGAACATTTTGAGCTAGGTGACATGACGAAGGTCACCCAATGAATCAATTTTCAATTAAAGTTTATGGATACAAATTTTTGATAAAAAAATTCATTTACACCGGGGAAAAGTGAATGTAAAATATTCTTATACTGTTTACACCCACTTTGCTCTAGTCTAAATGACTTTATCTTAATAATCAGGCTCACAAATTCTAATCACTTCTGAGCTGAGCTCTTTATTATTTTGCTTTGGAAGGGAAATAAATGCTTTGACCTTTGTTGTGTAAGAGATTCATTAATTCATTGTGGATCATTTATTTTACCTGGGCTGGATTCTGGCCAGCCCCTCTGCACATCACAAGGATATGTGGAGTCTCTCCCCAAACACACACTTTTGCCCCTGCTTTGGGGCCACCCAGAGGTTCTTCTAGCTAATGGCACAGAGCACAAAAATAGAATGGGGCCATGGCCTTGCTAATCCCTCAGCACCCTGCCAGAAGGATGGGAAGTAGCCTCTCAAAGGGAGGTGGAGATACTGTTCCAGAATGAACTCCCCTGGAATTCCTCTTGTGGTCCCCCGAATGAATGTGATTTCTACTCACTTCCATCTGAGGGCACCAAGAGCAGAACATGCCAATAATTAGAGCTTGAATATGAAGAAAAGCAATGGGAGCTTCTGTTTCATTGGCTCATAGCACCATCAATGAACATCTACAGACAAGAATACAGAGCAATAATGTATAACGCTCATCACCACAACACAAGGTAAATATTACATAGCTGCTCATATAAGGCACTTCAGAGATAATGACCAGAGGGCCTTATAAGTGAGCTGCATGAGAGACTGGCAACCAGCCTACGAGATAAGTCTTCAATTTGATCTTAAATGAATTTGCTGGACTGGCATCTCTGACATCAAGTGGAAGTGAATTCCACAAATCTCAATTTCTTTTATAGGGAAGTGCTATTGATTTTTTTATTGTCTTACTTTGTTTTTCCAGCTTACCCCTCTCCCCTCCCCACATTTCACCTGGATTGAATGCTTTGATTTAAGAGAGACCGTTCAATGCAAGACACTCTCTCAGTGGCGAATTAGAGGCACGCTCGCACTACGCATCCTACCAGCCAAACTGCAGGGAAGTGCCTATCCAATGTAGAATCAATCACCGACATCTATGGCATTTACAATACAATTATATCACTCACGCTGGAAGACGGGGCAAATGATGGCACCCATTGCCACTCCAATGGCAGTTCATACATGGATCTGGCCCCTAAGAAGCCAGAACCATCAATGCCACAATGCATGTAGCATCGCAGTGACCAAGCAGAACCATCATGCCTTATGTTCACCACATCTTAGAGTGCCTCTACTAGATATAACAACTGTAGGTCGAAGGACAACAGCAAGCTTTGTACTTGTTTGCATGGAGTGTCACCAATGTTTCTTTCTGCCTATGAAACATAATAGAATCATCCCTCAGAAAGTTATTTTCGGCATCCCGTCATGCCTGCTCTGCCCACTGAACGTAACATTTTACAATAGACAAGGCAGGTGGACTATAGCATTCTGGTCCTTTAAAAGCCCTCCTTGTCCTGCATGGAAACAGAGTGTGTTTATTTCTTGTTTTGTTTTGTCTTTTCTTTTTTTTACATTAACTCATAGTTATTCAGTGGAGTTCCCCCTACAGGACACAAGTGATTTTAAAAGGCCAGGATGCCACCGTCCATTCACTTCCTTTATGCCGGATGATTTAGTTGGTGTTGGCCCAGCTTTGAGCAGAGGGTTGGACTAGATGACCTCTTGAGGTCTCTTCCAACCCTAATATTCTATGATTTTATGCCTCCAATGTACCCCTCTTCCAAGTGGACCACAGCCTATTATTTTGTGGCATCAGCCCCCAGTGTATCACCTGTGATTGGCAAAGTCCTTCGCACACAAGCCAGTCAATACTGGCAGCTGCCAGTCTAGGGCACCAGCCTTCTGGTTGTGTGGCTTCAGTTATCAATACAAAAAAATTGCTACTCTGAACACCCTGAGCCTGAACAAAGCACTTGGGGCTTCCAGAGATTAAGATGTAACAGAGTTACAGACATCCAGACGGGTCCATAAACAATGTGACAGTGAAGATAAAGTCTAAGGACATGAGACTTACAATAAACATGTGTACTGCCACAGAACTGAAAACCCACTCCCTGAACCCCAACTGCACAGATGTACTCCATAGATCTATTTCCCTTAGGCATTTGTATTGCAGTCCTTACTAGCATGGCATCCAGATGCCAAATACAAAATTAAGGTTTGTCCCACATGTGTGCTTCAAGAATCCTTGCTTTCACCATGCCTTGAGTCAGCTGCTTGTGCAGTGACCCCCTCCCTCCAGTTTGTCAAAAGGAACTGAACCTAGGACTTCCAGCTCTACTTCTATTTGTGCAAAAGGAGCACTTCCTCTTACTGGTAGCAGTAGTAAAGCCATATTCTCATTTGTCCAGCCACTAGAGGGGGCACATACACACTAGATTTTGGGTGACACTTGGTAAGCACTCAAAGCAAAGTCTCAGGGTGCTGAGAAGTCTTAGAATGAAATCCTGACCTGATTAAAAAACAACAAGGAGTCTGGTGGCAACTTAAAGACTAACAGATTTATTTGGGCATAAGCTTTCGTGGGTAAAAACAGAGCATCCGAAGAAGTGAGGTTTTTACCCACGAAAGCTTATGCCCAAATAAATCTGTTAGTCTTTAAGGTGCCAACAGACTCCTTGTTGTTTTTGTAGATACAAACTAACACGGTTATCTCCTGATACTTGACCTGATTAAAGTCAATGGGATTTTTTCCACTGACTTCAATGGGACGAGGATTTCACCTTGGCATTTCAGAGTGGCAAAAGCACTCTGATTCAAAGCTGCTATTTTCACCCATAGTTCTAATATCAGAGGTTTGTAAGATCAGGATGAACATAATCATCGGCATCAGCATGAATAATTTTTTTCATTTCTACAGTGACTTCAGTGTGAGGATCTCAAAGCGCTTTATTAAATGATAATGAATTATGCTTTACATTGTCCCAGTGATGTATGAAATATTATCTCCCATTTACAGATGGATAAACTGCCCAATGTTCCACAGGGAGTCCCTGGCATAGCTGATGCTAGAACCCAGGAGTCCTGATGCCCAGTCCTGTGTTTTAAACAGATCACCCTCCTCAGTTTTATTTATTGGTGATGGTGCCTCGTGGCCTCTGGGCACCTCAGCAACAAGATAACTGAAGGCAATGTTTACGGAAGACATTAACATGTTCCAGACAAACAAACAGAGCAGATCAAAGCAGAGACCCCAGCATCACTTCCCGTGTACAATAAATAACTCAGATGCACACCAAAGAGAATGAAATGGGCTTCATCTGCCCCTGGAGGTTCTTACAGATGAACTTTGAAGTGTGTCAAGGGAAAGATTCCCAGCTCAACACAAGTAAAAGACCCTGCCTCCATCCTCTCCAGTTTATACCTTGAAACCATAAACAGTTCCAATCCCATTGATCTCACTTTCCCCCAATGGGAGACAGATCGTGAAGCATTGCATTGGAAAGACTGAGTGTCTGGCCTCTGCCTGGCAGGACAGGTCAGGATTCAATGTGTGATCAGAACTGTGTGGGAGAAATGAGATTTTGGGGTCGGAGGTATCTACGTAACTTGATTTACATTATTCAATTGCTTGCACTTGTGTGCCTCACTTGCTACATTTTAAACCAGCTGCACGTCACACTACACCCACAGATAAGGCTTTGGCCCTGCTAACCCCAAACTGGTGGGATTCTCTTCTGTTGCGATCCCTTCTAGAGGCTCTTTTAAAGCTATCTGGAGAATTTCTACAGCATGCTTTGCAGTGTTGCTTGGTTCTTGCCCGTTGCTTTTTTGAACAGCGTGATCTATTAGAAATGTGCTTTATAAATCAGTGCTTAGTAATTGCTTATACTTGTGATCAGTTTTACCAGATACATCATCTGCACTCACCTAAACCCCATTTCACGTGAAGCAGAACATGTGCATAAAATACTGACACCCACACCCATCGCCTTGAGAGGATTCTTGCACAACATCACAACTCTTTGCCCCCAGGATTACATAAAGTTTTGAACAAATCTAACGGTGTTGAGATCTCATTGTGTTTGGTTACATCATGGAATTTGGATTAGAAATTAAGATAAAATTAACTCAACATTATGCAACAACCCCCCGTCTAGGTCACAAGCATGATTTCAACCTGAGATCTTATGGATAAATTTGTAAAGGTATTTAGGCACCTTAAATACTTTTAAAAATCTGGCCTTTAAGTACCACAGCACAAGCCCCACCACTTCAGCTAAAGGAATAACTCCATTGGTTGCAATAGCAGACTGTTAGGCCTAGATCCTCAAAAGTATTAAGCTTAACTACCTTTGAAGATCTGGACCTTAGCCTTCAGTGGCTGGTAGCAATAGTAGGCAGTTATCCTTTAGTTAATCATCTACTAGAAGGAGACACAAAACACACGGTGTCGATAAATTACAGCTACAAGCAGATGTAAAGGCAGGGCGTGTTCTTGTTTTAGGGAAGGAGGAATAATGGGTGTCTAATGTTGCATGAAACTTTTAGAGGTTTAAAGATGTGTGAAAATATTTTAATATTTTAAAACTTTTTAAAACCCTTTGTACCTTTCTCACACTCTGCTGCCACTTTTAATCAATGGGAGCAGTAACTGATTAACCTGGAGCGGAGTTTGGCCCTCTAATGTTAAGCAATTCAATGTTATGTGAAATACGTTATGTAATGAGATAAGGCACTTGACTGGAACCCAGGAGAGCTGGGTAAAATTCCTGGCTCTCCCACAGACTTTCCTGTGGGACCTTGGGCAAGTCACTTAGTGTCTCTGTGCCTCAATTCCCCATCTCTAATAATCCCTCCTTTTCTCCACCCTTTGCCATGTCTATTGAGATCATAAGGCAGGGACTGTCTCTTACCAGGTGTTTTTGCAGCACTAGCACAATGAGGCCCCTGATCTCAGTTGGAGCTTTGGGGTGTCACTGGAATGCAGATCAATAGTATTATTTTGTTATTTAACTACAAAGGAAGCAATAAGTGAAACAAGGAATTTAGGCAAAATGTATCTCCGGGGAGGTTGATGACCTTTTTTTAGATTGCCCGGCCAAGGACAGCAATAGAAGCAAGAATTGTAGAGGGTCTTTACAATCAAAAATATTATGGGTGCAACTGCTAGGCAGTACAAAGCAATGCGGTCTAGTGGTCAAGTGCAGCCGTGAGAGCCAAGGGTTTCTTTCCCAGTTCAGCCATTGAATCACTATTGACCCAGTCCTGCTCCACTGACGTCAATGGGAGTTTTGCCAGTTATCTCAGCAGGAGAAAGACACAGCCTTGCACTGGCTTGAGTCTGTGTGTCAGTTCCTCCATGGCTGAAACTGGGTTACTAATATTTCCCTACCCCACAGGTGTTTTGAGGCTTAATGGATGTTCTGAAGCACTGTGAGATCCTCAGACAAAAGATGCAACACAAGGTCAGCATGTTGCTACTAGTTGGTTCAGTCTTGATGGATGGTCCAGCCTTATGCTGAGGCAGTGTGTTCCCATGTTCATGTGTATAACATTTTGTGTCTGACTAAGGGTTGATGCTGACAAAACTGCAAATGTCCTTACTGACACTGCAAATTGTCCACGTCGTCACAGAAAGTTGTACGCTTGAGTGATATCTATGTATGAAGAGCACGCGAATAGCTTGCTTTGCATGATGAAGTGACACACACATCTACATTCTCGATAATCATTTGTATTCTTCTTGGTCAAGTTTTGTACTTCAGCAACAATCCTTGTTAATGCCCTAAATTGCATCCCGGGTTTCTTTGAAGAACATTTTATTTGCATTACAAGTGTACCAAGGGGGGAAAAAAATCTTTATTTCTCTCCCACCCCATCCCTTGAGATCAAGTTATCAGGAATAATAAGATCATTCAATGGGGGCTGGAGAGGTAAATTTTATATTAATATTAATGCATCTGGCATTCCAGGAGACATGAAGCCTGCTGTTCTCTGATTGGTCTGAGAATGTTTAACAAGAACAGCACATACCTTTGCTCTGCTTTGCAAAAAAAGAAAAACCCACAAAGCTTCCCGAGCATCTGACAAGAATACGCAGACATCATAATTTCTTTGACCTCAGCCACATGAGTTTCTGAAAAGAACAAAACAGCATCATTTCATGGCATTTACAGTTTAAACCTTTCCTATTCAAGTTTCTAACAAAAAAAGCCAACAGCCCATTCTGGTCATGATTAAAATTCATAGGCTTGCTGCAGAGAACAGATGCAGAAGCAATTTTAGGCCAGTCATATCCCAGCTCTGCAAAATTAATTTGACAGGTTTGCATTAAAGCACTGATCAATATCCACTTTAGAGCGGCAGAGGCTAACTGAGAAAAAATAAGTGACCGGAGTGCTACCAGACGAGAAAAAATGAATCTTTGAGACTTTTTTCCCTCTAAGCTTGCACCTACATCAGAAGTCCTGACCTCAATCCATTGATCGGTTGCAGTTAACATGACAAAAGGCCTGGCGGATATACCAGAGCTATACCTACCAGGGAACAATCAACCCTGATACACTAAATGTTTGACAGAGTGACTAGACTGCTGAATTAGTATTTGCTTTTGGAGGTCTGGCATGCAATCTTTCCTTCCTGCAGTTCTCTAGCCTCCTAGAAAAGGGGTTATATATAGACAGAACTTTTCTTAAACTTCCTTGAAGTGGCCATTGGCATTCTAGTTTAGACCAAAAAATAAACCCACAGCCCTGTACTTAACTGATGATGACTTTGGTATGCTGGAAATTTATTTTGCCGTAGTCAGACTAATCCAGACATGGAGGCTGCAGCACCTTTAAAATGTTTCTGTGCTGTAGGAGACAGAAGAAATAACACAGCTCCCAAACCTCTCCGAATCCGTATCAATTGCAGCACAGGCACTATTAAAATTAAAGTTTGATTGCAAAAGAAATTGTTTCAGATCTCCTCTCTGGACCCAAATTGCATATCCCAGGGCAGAGGGGAGCACTTACATAGTCCCATAGAGATCAAAAATATATGAGCATGTCACTTTAATAATTATAGTGGGCTTGCCTTAAAAGGCACATGCAAGGAAGGTGTGGCACTGAAGGCAGGCATATGCATTTTAAGAGATGTTCTCTTTATCTTATAAGTGATCTCATGGCTATAAAAAGAGGCAATAACTCACTAAGCAGGGCTCTATCTAACTGCAAATCTATTTCACTCCTGCGGGACAGTGGCTATCCCTTGATGACATGGAATCTAATTGCACCTATTGCATATAGCATGATAGAGATTGTAATGATTCTTCCGGGAGCTTGTTCCAGGAATTAAAACAGAATGGGCATTCTGAAAAGAGATTTTGAAAATGGCACACCCAAATTATATCACACAGACCGTTCCACAGCAAAATCTGCAGGATCTGCTGTGGGCATGCAAGGGAACAGCAGGTTGTAAATGTGAGGACGGGGCACTGTCTTCTGTATGATGAGAGATGAAGGACAGGATGAATGGACAGGCTCCTGAATACCCCATTAGCATTCAGTTATGGCAATTGTACCTAAAGCTTTACCACTAATCCTGGGCACCAGCCGCCGCCGGCTTCCAATATAATTCAGGTGATTAATCAAACATTTTGGGCCAGATCCTTGCAGTTAATGCAATCGCACAGATCACACCTGCTCAGGATCTGGCTGGCTATCTGTTGTTGTTCCATTATTTTATTATTTTTTTTCCTGTTGTTTTTCAATATTGCATCAAAAATTAGGATCTTGGGAGGATTTCTTAAATTAATGAGAAATAATAATGTGGCACGTATATGCAGGCACATCTAATGTATCCACATTGGCAGGGATATGGACTGGATGATTTAGATCTTTTCCATTTCTACTTTTGATTATTTTCATTTAGAGCCTTTCATCCAAGCACCACAATTTCCTTTTACAAACAGCAGTTAATTAAGGCTTGCAACAGCAAATCTACAAGGCAAAGACTTCAAGGGCTTTTTATGCTTGTCTTACATGGATACAGCTGATGCAAAAAGTGATTAATGCAAAACATTTTTTTTAATGAATGGAGATATCCCATCTCCTAGAACTGGAAGGGACCTTGAAAGGTCATCAAGTCCAGCCCCCTGCCTTCACTAGCAGGACCAAGTACTGATTTTGCCCCAGATCCCTAAGTGGCCCCCTTAAGGATTGAACTCACAACTCTGGGTTTAGCAGGCCAATACTCAAACCACTGAGCTATCCCTCCCAAATTAAAACATCAGTTCCTAAAGCCAGACACCTGCAGCTCTGAATGTCGGGCTACCTATTTCAGTGCCTAGTTATACACACCCTCGTTGGAAAACTTTGTTCCAAACACAGGTAGGTGGGAAAAAAAATTTTTTGGACAAAACTTTTTTTTGCCCAATAATGCACATTTGGGTCGACAAACATTTTGCAAGTTCATGTCAAACAGGCTGAATTATTTTGATAGAAAAAAATACAACTAAAAAAAAGCCTCCCCAAACAAAACTTTTCGTTTTTGAGATTTTTGAAATGAAACATTTCAATTTTTTTATTTGAAGTGTCTTTTCTTTTTTGAATTTTACTTTAAAAAAAACCTCTAGATTTGAAAAAACCTCAAAAACTAAATGAACCATTTTGTTTGACCCAATTTTTTTTTTTCTTTTTTCAGTTCAAAAAAAGTTTCATTTCGGATTGACCAAAACCTATTTCTTTTATTATTGTTATTTTTCGGTTTGGCCAGAGAACCAAAACAATCAGTTATTCACACAAGACTAGTCCCAAATGGCTTGGCCTATGTGACCAGCTCCTGGTGCTAATAATTAGCCTTCATTCCCACTGGCAAACTAGTTACAACGGGAGAAAAAGAATAAACTTTCCTTATTACACACATGCTTGTCTCTATGAAAGAAAATAAAAGACACGACACTAGTTACAGCCTATCTCAAAGGACAGAGAGGAAGGATGGTCTAGTGGTTAGAGCATTAGTTTACAACTTGGGAGACCTGGATTTATGTCTCTACTTTGCCACCGACTTCTAGATGGCCTTGTGCAAATCACTTAACTCTGTCTGTAAAATGGGAATAATAGCACTTCCTTACCTCACCAGGGTGTTGAGAGGATAAATACATTAAAGATTGTGAGGCGCTCAGATATTATAGTATGGGGGGGGGCATATAAGTACCTTAGATAGATCTTACAGAGTCCAATATTATACTAAAGGGACATTGTCAAGGATTTAAAATATCTATACTATGTGTGTGCTAAATACTGATATACACAACATATATACCACATGTGCTGATGATAGTCACGTGATTAATTGTAGAGCTATGTGATAAATAAACTGAGGAGTTGTAGAACTTGCCCCAGGTAACATAATGAGTCACTTGTAGAGCTCCGAATAGTCCCTTTCACAATCTAAGGGACCCTGCTGCCTCTCTAAAACATGTAATAAATACTGTCATTTTTAATGGGGACATCAAACATTGGATTTTGAAGTCTCTTTTTAACTTGGGAACCTGTGTGAAAGATCAGAGCACAAACATTGTCGCTCCTACTAACCAGTGATTCTTGGGGCCTTAACTAATTAGCAGTGTTTCTTTAAACATTTTAAACAGGCAAGAAGTGGATATCTAATGTATCACAGTCCCAGAACATTAGACAGAGTTTGAACTAAAGCCACAGTCAGAGACTCCAACATTATAGAGGGATGTTTGAAATCCAAAATGTATTACTAGCCCCCATATGAAAAAACCCTGGTTTCAAGCCCCCTCAAGCCCTGAAATCTCGATTTGGAGCTGAATGTTGTGCCGAATGGCACTGAATGCTCTACTAAAGACAAAAGGTCTCTGCTGTAATAGATGTTTTACCACATTTTAAAGCTATATATTATATTACAGTACAGCGTATAGCTCTAAATTTATATTGTGGCACATCAACGAAATGGGCCAAAGTTACACCTCATTTGGAACTGTTTCCTTTCTTTATCGCTCTGCAATAAGTTAACCTCTTAAATATTACAAGATACGGTTCTTCATGTCTCTTAAATATTAAACAGGAGCTGAACAAAATAGATTCAAGAATACAAAGTAATCAATACCAATGATCACGAGGGTAGGAAAATGGAACCATTTAGGGATTTGTTATCTAGTGAACAAACCTCCTAGTATTTTTCTTTCAGTGAAAAGAATTCAATTCAAGTCCAGCTAAACGATACACATTCTAACACTGCGGAACTATCTCCTTGCTATTGTTAGACCTGTTTCACTTTTCATACACAGTCAAACAAATCACACACAAAAAATATTTAGTCTGATTGGTAGCTAATACTATGTTTTTGAAATTGACTTGAATATTAAATCATGTATGTATGTTTTATTTATTAAACCATGTATGTATGTTTCCTCACTCAGATTATTGGCCTGATTTTCAAAACTGGCCACTTTTATTACACCAGCAGTTGGTGTCCACAAATATCCTGCATGATGTATGTTTATGTATATATAGAGAGATGATATTTACAGGCTTAACTCCATCTGCTAAATAGATGTATATATAGCTTCCAGGCAAAAGAAAAATTGTTCTGACGGAGTTAAGATGGTAAATACCTTATCAGCTACTTAAAGGGGAAAATATCTTTAGGACAACACAAGAGCTGAGTGTGCATCTCTCTATAATAGAGAGTCCATGACATCATTTTACTAATTATCTGGTTTTAGTGCACTCCTTGTAATGGTATTTGTTTTACTTTTCTAAATGTAGTCACTCTTCTCTGAACAGTTCTTCTGGGTTTTACTCTCATGGTGGTTAAGGAGAAGTGAAATGAAAGTGTGTCAATAAAGAGGTCACTACGTTAATGCATATACCTATTAACCTCCCATCTAGGGAAGAAAGCAGCCAAGCAGAGTGGAGGGAAGCAGAATCAACCATCAGACACACAATACCCTCTTTTTATTTAATTTTTGCAAACTACATTATTTGCATTGTTCATTAGTGGAAGACTGTGTGTCTGCCATTGCTTTATTAAGATATATAGGACTTGGCTGATTCAAAGCCCATTGGAGTAAATGGAAATCTATTGGGTTTAGATCAGGCCCTATTTGTACTGTACTTAAACATTTGTGAACTATAGGAGGTGGAGTATATGACTCTGCTCCCACTGAAATTAATGGAAATTGTGGCAGGCTAGGTTAGGAGTCTTTCTGTATTCATGAGAAGTGTATTTCTTCTCATGCTGGGGTCCACAATCCTATGAATTCAAAGAATTAGCTAAAGATAATGGAGACTGTATGATCTTTGGAGTAGAGACCACCTTTTTGTTCTGTGTTTGTACAGTGCCAAGCACAATGAGGTCCTGGGTGATGGCTGGGATGCATAGGTGCCATTGTAATGCAAATAAATTAATAATAATAATAATAATAATAATATTAAATAATCTGCAAGTTTCAAAACTTTTATTTGTTAAAATGATTTGGATAAAGATCAACACTTTTACTCCAGTCATTAGCACTGTTTTAGTCACTCTGATCTGGCAATTGAAAGCACATTGATAAATGGATTGGACAATTATTTAGTTTCACGATCAGATCTGTAAATATTCTCTGCTGGAATGTTATTCGGTATCTTCTTGGAGGACTATTCAATCACTCTCAACAAGCAGGGCCGACTCTAGGCACCAGCAAAACAAGCTGGTGCTTGTGGCGGCACATTTTTAGGGGCGGCATGGCCGGCACCAGAATGCCACCCCTAAAAATGTGCCCCGGCCGCCCTAGCTCACCTCCGCTGCTGCTGCCACGGCGCGCGAATCAGCTGTTTCGCGCGCCGCGGCAGCTCGGGGTCTCCCCCTCCCTCCCAGGCTCTCAAACCTAGGAGGGAGGGGGAGTTCCCGAGCGGCCGTTTCGCGCGCCACTGCTCCCCCTCCCTCCCAGACTTGAGAGCCTGGGAGGGAGGGGGAGAAGCGGCGCCCACGCCACGGCCACTCGGAGTCTCCCCCTCCCTCCCAGGCTCTCAAACTTGGGAGGGGGGGAGACTCCGAGTGGCCGCGGAGCGGGCGCCGCTTCTCCCCCTCCCTCCCTCCCTCCCTCCTAGGCTTGAGAGCCTGGGGGGAGGAGGCAGGGCTGGGGATTTGGGGAAGGGGCGGAGTTGAGGTGAGGCCGGGGGTGGGGTAATTAACGAAGGGGGGGGGGCCAAAATTGTTTTTGCTTTGGGCGGCAAAAATCCTAGAGCCGGCCCTGTCAACAAGTATCCATAAGTCTGGTGTCAGTGTGTGTAACAAATACATGGCTATATAGGACATTCATAGTTGAGCAAGACACAGGTGATGCAGGTGGACAGACGAAAGCAGTTTGAATAGTTCACAGCCAAAGTGCAGTCTCCATTGGTTGAAGGTTCACGCCCACAAGTTGCCAGTTCCATCTGTAGTTTAGGAGTACATGCACCTGGACTCCTCACTGACAATAAGTTCTCACATAACATCTGTGAATAGTCCTTTCTAGCATCTCCAGGTAGCTAGGAGACTCCATCCATTCTGGTGGACAATGACCTGGTCTCGGTTATTCATGCCTTCGTCACCTCTTGGCTGGACTACAGCAATGTGATATACCTGGCTGGGCACGATGCCTTCAGTGCTTACGACTCTCCAACTAGTACAGAACACGGCAATGTGTCTCCTCAGCAACACGGGCTATCACAAGCACATCAACACCAGTCCTCTGCCCTCTACACTGGCTTCCTGTAGAATACTGAATCAAATGGGTCTTGGTCCTTATCTTCGAGGAGCTCTATAACTGGGGCCCAGGATATTTAAAGGACTGCCTAAAGGTCCGGGATAAAGTCTGTGGCTGACAACTTTGTTCCTCTGGCACAATGGAACTCACTACAATAAGGTCATCTGTGCAGGGCTGGTCTGAGACTGTGGAATGAACTCTCTCAGGACCTGAGCACCATCACAAACCTCTCCACCTTCCACTCCAACAGCAAGGTCCATGTCTTTGACCTTGTCTTCTCTAAAATAAATACGTAACCACATGGATACTTAAATAAACCCTACCAACACAAGTCACTCCACCGCACATCTCTGGAGAGGATGAAAGAATAAACAACATGTGAGAGATGTTCATCGTGTCGCTTGATGCATCAGATAATATGGCGATGAGCGCCGTATAAGAACCTACTTACAACAGAATAATTGTCACTGTGCTGCACACCACGGCTTCTCAGAATGTCGTTGTGACGGTGGGGAGTAGAACACAGATCCTACAACTCCAAACACCTCTTCCATGCATTGAAATCGAATGGAAAATTCCTTTACCACATAATGCAAGGTAAAATCTCTGCCAGCTATTTGCAGTATAGGACTTATGTCATACAGGTGAGCAGTTCACCCAATAGAGGGAAATGGTGCACATACACACTAGTCAGTTCATGACCTTGTATTTCCTTTCTCCGGGGAGGAGAAGCATGCCAGAGGTACAAGTCTTACTTAAAGGCACTAATGCTTTATTCACGGATACTACACCAGCCCTTCATGGACTCAATCCTGGAAGGCGATGAGCACTCCCTCCCTTGTTCTCTCTACATGTTAAACAGCAATTTATTTACATTCTGTTATGGGATCTGCTCACTAGTTAACAAGGGTCGGGGAAATAGTCTGTAAGCAACTGGGTGTAACCCATGGGTGCATGTGTTACAGGTCCCCCTCTGTGCCTGATCTTCTGGGGCTATGATTTCCCAGCTGCAGAGCGTTGGCACTTTAGCTCAAGCTGTAGTAAGTTATGCTTTGAGCTCTGGAGGTCCCAGGTTAAATCCCTAACGTGTTGGCCAAGATGGTGGCTGTCACACTAGTGCACCTCCAAAAGTAAGGAAAAAGGTTATCTGGAGCAGTGGTTCTCAACCAGGGATCCGGGGCCCTCTGGGGGGCCGTGAGCAGGTTTCAGAGCGTCTGCCAAGCAGGGCAGCATTAGACTTGCTGGGGCCCAGAGCAGAAAGCCGAAGCCCCACTGCATGGGGCTGAAGCCCGGAGCCCCGCCATTCGGGGCTGAAGCCAAAGCCTGAGCAACTTAGCTTCGCTGGGCCCTCTGTGGCGTGGGGCCCGGGCAAGTGCTCTCCCCTAACGCTGGCACTGGCTTTTATATGCAGAAAAACAGTTGGTGTGGCAAAGGTGGACCATGGAGTTTTTGGGAGGCAGGGGGACTCAGAAAGGAAAAGGTTGAAAAGGTTGTTATACGAGGATCCACTCGTACAACAACTCTCTAGAGAAAGCCAGGGCAGCTGAGCCATCTTTGATCTCCAGCAGGAAATAAAGCTGCCCCAATATGTGGAAAACCCCTAGGGGACAGTAGTGAAAACTCTGTCCTGCATACAAGGAGTTGTGCTTCTATTGGGAGTGATTCAGAGAGTCTAAGGCCAGGAGGGACCATTAGACCATCGAGTCTGACCTCCGGTAAAACGCAGGCCATAGAATTTCATTTAGTTATTCCTATATTTAGCCCAATAACTTGTTTGACTAAAACACGTCTTCCTGAAAGGCATCCAGTCTTGATTTGAAGATCAATTCCACCATCTTATGCCAACTTGTTGAATTAGACCCATTATACAATATAGTTCCTTGGCCAAATCCTGCTTCCACAGAAGTGGAGGTTGCTCTTGTCTTTATTAGGATCAGGGTTTGACCCTCTCCTTTTTAATGGGCTTTGATCATTCAGGGGGTTGTAAGTACTAAAATGAATTGTGCTCGTTCTTTTTTTCTGAACTGTGGCTCATATTATGATTGAGAAAAAAATGTGTTTCTATTCTCATTGAAATGAGGAGGAACTTACTCAATTGCCTAAGTTACTTTGTAGAACCTAATGCCTTTTTAGGTATCTTCAGTAAAAGTCTCCTTGGTTCTTGTAAGTTAAAGAAAATGTATAAGCTGCCACTTTTGTGCTTTCTGGGAGGGGGAAGGGGTTATTGATAGAGACTTTCTATTAAATTTCCTCTGTTGCCTTTTGGGAACCTGAAGCATATTCACTGTAATATGTGAGTTGTTTCAAAGCATTATTTCCCATCGTCGTTCCCCCAACCCCCTCAGTAAATAAAAATAAAGCACCCAATAACCATGTCATAACCCAGTGTTTGATGGCTGCTTGGCTGGCAGTTAATTTGATTTTAGACAAATAAATATATAAATAAATACACGCAACAGCGTCCTGTCAAGATGCAGTCTCACTGGTTAAACACCTGAAGGGAAAATGACTCCAAAGAACTTAATTCAAAAAATCCTTTAGGCCACTCTGTAGCATCTTGCAACCCAGTAAAGATTCAGACAGCTATGAAGAGAAAGACATCAATAAATAATCAGAGGTCTTAGACTTTTAAATGGGAATCTGAGCATTGCAACCCAAAGGTAAATTGAATCTTTTCCACTATCTCCCAAGCAGGTGCTCATGCATGTGTAGACTATAAAACTTTGCTCATTGTAAATGTAGCCTGACCTTTCGACAGATAGTTTTACATGGAAATAGAAAGTCTTAGCTTGAAACTGCTGAAAGGCATCTTTGCCTCCAGCAACTTCTGGTTTATACTTGGTAAAGGCTTCCCCCCCTCCCCCTTTGCTGAGGGATATCTGAATCCTACTTAAACATTTTTCCATATTAAACAGCTTAAAAGAAGCGAGCAGTACAATATGCAGACAGCCAGTGCAAAAGGACCCTTGTCAGAAAGACTGAATAATGGCATTAAAAGTGAAACTAGCCAGCTCAATCTTGAAATGGGCTTTTTTTTGTATCCTATCTTCTGATAAATCCAGAGAGCATGCTAGCCCAGTTCATGGTGGTTCCTTTGGGAGGTACTGTATAGCTATCTCAACAGTTGATTAGTGTTTATAAACCCTCTATTGCTATTGTGAATGGGTGTTGGTTATTGTCTAGATGGGTGCTAAAAGGGCTCCATCACAGTATTATCTGAGCACCTCACAATCATCAGCACCCCAGTGAACTAGGGAAGTATTATCCCCATTTTACTGATGGGGAACTGAGACATGGAGTAGGTTAAATGACTTGCCCAGCCTCGCAAAGGAAGTCTGTGGCGGAGCCAGAAGTTGAACCCATGTCTCCAGAGTCCCAGCCCAATACCTGTCCCTTTCCCCCATTGACTCACATTTGTGCCCAAATGCTCCTCTTCCCAAGCAAATTAGCTTAGAGGAGGAGCATTGCTCCCTTTGATAATGTTGCCTTGTTGGACCACTGTTCCCCTACATCATATCTTGCCAGAGCCATGACTGGTGATAGAACAGAATGGTCAGGGGACAGAGCTGCCAGTCTCCAAGGAAGCCCATGGTGTAAAGATGTAACAGCCCTTTCCAGTGGGTTCTGGGCTGTCCCTGCTCCCTCTAGTGTCCCTAGAACATCAGCAGCATGGCAGCCACTGTTGTGCTGTCCTTCCGCAGGGCCTCTCCCCAGCCAGGCCCACGCTGCCTCTTGCTAAGGACATAGCCAGAGAATCACGTCTTCATCTGCATGCAGTATATACGGCTCAGACCGGGTCAGTGCTTGGTCTTACACCATATCTGCAGGTCTCTCATAATCCCGGCAGTTTATACAAAATGTACTTGTTCATTAAAAGCAGCAATTAGGTTTCTAGCCCCTGGGGCTGTGAAGAAAACCTTCTGAATATAAACCAATGCAGTGTGGTATTCGTGAGCCTGCAGAAAGACCCACTGAAGCAACAGCGATAAGACAGGTATGACCTGCCTGTTCATCACAATTGGATGCTCACTCTGCAGCCTAATTGTATCTATTTGAATATGGATCTTGTTAATTATTTCACAGCTGATCATTCTAGCAGGAACAGACAGCTGGATTGTGGGTGGAGGTTGAGATTAATCATACTAATCCTTCCTCCTCCCATCCCCTCACACATATATACTTGATCCTTGACAATGTAGGGCTGAAGGTGACATTTAAACATCAAAGGATGTCCCACACCTAATTGTGCTAAAGTGGTGACCATAAGGTAACCTTCTATGTAGTCAGACTGTATTTCCTGTGTTGTTTTTGCCTATGTTCTCTATTATTGAAGACATTTGCACCAACAGCATCCTGGTTTCACGGGAGTTCCTCTGCTCCTGCTGGTTATTCATTGTGTGACTTCGTAATCAGGAATTGGACAAATGGCTCAGAAATAATACCCCCAGGACTATCTCACCTACACTACAGAACGAGTGGCTGCAGAATGTTCCAGAAGTGTTTATGGGGTGACAGTGGGTTGGGATGGGTACACCAAGGCTGGTTTGACTAGGGAACAAGAAACCCTACAGTCAGCCTGAATACTCTCCTTTGCCAAACCTTTGCCAAAGTTCCAATTCAAATCCAAGCTCCACTAAAGTTGAGGGTTGGATTTGCTGGGCTGTTTCAACCTAGTTAGAGAAGATCTGAGCTGGGAAGTTCAGATCCAGTTCTAAATCCAAACTTCCTCAAAGTTCAGAGGGGTCTGGCCCAGTGTTCCAATTTGGACCCACCTCTAATATTAATGTTTTGCAATATCCATGTACTTTTCTTCTGCTTCATTTTTCTGGCCAAAACTGGAATTAGCCATGCCAAAACATCCTTAAAAAGGCTTTTCTTGCAATATATCCAGCCAGAACCGTAAGGGCCTGAATGAGAACTCTGGATCCAAACACCCCACCAAAACACCTCCAAACTTTGGGTCAGAAGCCAAACATAACAGCCTGGTTCCAACACAACTTTGCCATATAAAAAAGTACAATCTGGATTTTCACAGAAGTAACTAAACTTGAACCCGAACTTTGAGTTTCCCGAGACCTTCCTACCACTGATCATCACCCCATTTGTCACAGCCCTCTCGTATTTCACACAGCAACCACTTGGCAATTTTACAGGCAGTGGATTATGACTTTGGGTGAGGAATAAGCAGCAGGAGCAGATGAATGTTTAAAGAACAAAAGACCCTATTTTCGTGCAAATGTCCTGAGCAATAACAAAAGAATGAAAAGCTATATGGAATATATAGGAGGTGCGAGCAGAATTGTTTCTAAGTAGAATGTTTTTCAAAGTTTTCCATCAGGCGGCAGCTCCTTAAATACTCTCCGCTCGCACTGAGCTTTTCCTACCTGGGACGGCTGATCCATATGCATGACAGGAATTGAACCAAGATACTCAATCTGCAGATCTGCATCTCATTTGCACTGGCTGCAGTCCCAGGATGGTAAGTGTCATAGCACAGACAGTGCTATGCGAAAACATTCCACCGATTGTTCATGAACATCCAATGGAACAAAAAATACTTTGGGAATAAAATGAGCCTGCAGAACAAAGATACAATTGAGGCCAAAGGGGGTGGGTTTCTCACGTTAAACCTTTCCAGAGCTGCCGTACACAGGCCCGTCAAGTGAGACTGTTCCCTTTGCAAACAACTCCACACTAACTGACCACTACCAGGTTCATACCGGATGGAAGTGAGGCCAGTACAGAGAGACCACATGATAACCTGTGGGACTGCGCAAGACCTATGATGGGGCTCTGTGTACAGGCAAAGTGCCTTAGGTGTAGGGCTACATCCCTGTTGGTCAGGAAAGGGGTTTTTACAGCAGCCCTGCGTATAGGCTGGCAATGACGACAGAGCATGGGATCCCTGTCCATAAGCAACTAGTAGCCCCAACACACTCCAGGAGTATTATTGTTATTATTACTCCAGCCCTTGGGCTGAACTATTGGACAAGGGAGGAAGGAAGGGACTAATTGTAGACCTACCCCTTGGCCTCTGTCTGCGGGAATGGATTTCACCTCCCCAACCTTCCCAAACCCATCTTCTCCCCCAGACACTTCGCTGCCATAAAGCATGATGACCAGAGCTTTAAGCAGGTGAAAAGAGCTCTTCATCCCCCCCCTCTACCCTCCTTCCCCCGGTGAATGGCATGTTAGGATAAGTGCACTTCAGGTTAGTGGGATTTAGGGAATTTCAACACATAGGGCCATGCCTACCTGGGCTATCTGCAAGTAAGGTATCTCTGATAGTAACTCAATCTCCTACCAGCAGATCTGTGCTACCTACATGTCTAATGGTTCTGCACACCAGTGCCTGCAAACTCCATCAATACAGGTCAGGCTGGAAACTAACAGTGCTGCTGGGCAGATTCTGAAGATGGGGATTGGACCAGCCATCTGCATGCAGGTAGCTGGATGGAGCCCCACATAATCTCATTTCCAGAGGTCCCACTAGACATGGGACTGGCTCTGGAATCCTCTAGTTAATTTGCCCATTACAAATGGGATTCCCAACTTGAAGCTGTCACCAAAACATGAGTGATACAAATCAGTGTGACAGACTCTGTCCTTGCTTACAATCCTGGGGCCAGAATGGCAGATTTTGACCCAGTCACAGAGGAAATTGTGAGATGGGACTCCCTTAAACCAAAGAATCCTCCATAAATGTATTCCACCTTAAAAAGAAAAGGGTCTGAGTCATGCGTTCACTAAGCCGCTATTGATGGGCAAGTAGTCACTAGACTTGCATTTCTCAAAGAGAGAATTTCCTGTGGGGAAGCAAATTTCTACTCGCAATAAGGACATCAGAGGGAAAGTCCAAAGAGACCTTTCCTTCCCATTCAAACCTTATTTAAATACTGACATCTGTTTGAAAGCAGAATTACCATTAGATTGGCTCACCCAGCTTCATTTGTCTGCATTCTACATAACAGAGGAAAAGATCTGGACAGGATTCTTCAGCCCTTGACACAAAACCCCTGCGGTTATGAAATTAGTTTCAATGCAAACTTCGGGCTCAGTTCTACCGTCACTGCTCACAAACCGTCAATTCAATGGTGTACTCATGGAATAAATAACTGTTCACCTTGAGTAAAGGTGCAGAGTTGGCCCCTTAAAGTCCAAGCATTATGGGATCTTTCAGGAAAATACTGTTTTCACTCGACACACAGTTAGCATGCGGAATTCATTGCCACAAGTTATTAGTAAGGCTAAGAGCTTAACAGCATTCAGCAAAGAATTCGAGATGTATACGGATAACAAGTATACCCAGAATGATGTTAAGGAATAAAACAAAAAATCCAAACACAAGAGCTTTAGAAGAAATATACCCCTTCTTGCATCAGGTAGCGCTGAGGATTTTTATTTTTATTTTTTCAGATAGTAAATTCAATTCAAAATATTTTTGTCTTAGTTTTTTGTTTTGATAAGAAAAAACAAAACATTTCAGTTTCTGTTTGAACCAAACTGATTTTTTTTTTCTGATTTTTCGGTTCGCAGCCAAACCCAAAAATCATCGAGTTGCTCAGCTCTAGCTTCAAGGTATACTCACTTACTAATGGGAGTTAGACAGAGACATTTACTGTGGAAAGTTTCCCTCACTGCCCATTGCAAGGTTTCTTACCTGCCTCTGTATTTAGTACTGGCCAGAGACAAGGATACTGGAGCGGATGGACGCTGGTTTGATCCAATATGGCAATTTGTATGTTCTTATCTCTTCACTAGTTCAGTTTAGCAGCTTTTGAACTGCAGCAGATAGCAGATTAATAACTTTCCAGTCTAGATTTTAGGTAGAGATGGTTGAATAATCAAAAAGTGATTTGTTAGGTTCTCTCCACTGTTATTTGCATGGTCATATTGTATAATGTCCGTAAACATCCACACACCCCTGCTGCTTAATTGAGAAAATGGTCATAAATTCCAACATGTCATGATTTCTGGGGACAAACAATTACTCACTGAAAAAAATACCACCGCCCCCTAAATGTGTAAATTCACTGTTAATCATTTGTTCCTTGTTATACTCCTGTTTCACCCAGGCACAAAGTAGTTATAATACCGTAGTTTGGTGACCAGTTGTGCACCACATAAAGCAAATAGTCAATCTGAATAGTTCACAAATAACCTAGTGGCTGAAATGTTTTTGCATACTTTTGGGGAGTGAATATTTATCAACAAACTAACAGAAGCAGGACTCACCCTCAGCTAGTGAATAGAGAAAAAAGGCTGAAATCAGATAATTTATGGACCACAAATAATCCCACTAGTCCTAACTTCAGCCACCAAGTTTAAGTCATTAAAGAGAATACATTTGTGATTATCATTATTATTGGATTCTAACATTTATATTTTAACAACCAGGCCAGCCAAGTAAATATGTGAAGAGTGGATGGTTGTCTCTCGATACATAATCTTTTCCTCATCACTATAGTTACTACAATTAAAATTCATTTTGTCACAGTAAATGGATAAGAAAAAATATATACCAGTGGCCCAATTCTGCTCACTTTATTCATGCAAATAGTCTCACTGAAATCAATGGGATGACTGTGCCTCAGTTTCCCCATCTATAAAACATGACCTCCTCTTAAAAGCACTTTGAGATCTAGACGTGTGAAGCTCTATTTAAGAGCTAGCTATTATTATTACTCATGTGACCAAGGTGAGCAGGATTTGAACCAGATAACTTGTATCAAATGGTAGCACAGCTGGTCATAATCAGTCTATTTCTGATTCCTTTCTATGTATATGGTCTCATCCAAACCCAAGTGAAGTTTAGGGAGTCTTTCCTTTGACTTCAATGGGCTTTGGATCAGGCCAGTATTTCCTGTTAAGTTCTCACCTCCAGCACCACTTGGAATGCAATGTACCTGCTGCACAAAACGCTTAAGGGAGAAGCTAATTCAGCTGTTTTACTTTCCTGCCTAGTGGGAGCTCTGCTCAGTGCTCAGAAATGTATGCAAGCGTGTGACTAATGTACAGCAAAAAGACTCAGGATGGAGCCACTTTATTCATTGTTTGTTATTGTTCTTTGTTGCTCAGTATTTTGTCAATCCCCCTGTTTATGGAGACGTTTTTATTAGAGAATACATGTTTGAAAATGGGGTTCCGCGAAAATGAAATTTCAGAGGTGTGTGTCTCAGCATTGATTTTTCTATTTGTAATAACACACAATAGCATATCTTGTTTTATATCAAGAGGATAAAATGTCCCTAACACAGTGATCTCCATTCTGTGGTAATGGATAAAGCCTGTTTATGAGATGTCATTTATTCCACAATAGACAGTAAATAAAAGCCATTTCAAGCTTCGGTTAAATCAAAGCTTGTTCGGGATTTCAGCAGATTTGCAAATTACCTTTGGGACCATTTTCAGTTTCAGTTGTTT
This sequence comes from Chrysemys picta bellii, assembly GCF_011386835.1. Classification (NCBI taxonomy): domain Eukaryota; kingdom Metazoa; phylum Chordata; order Testudines; family Emydidae; genus Chrysemys; species Chrysemys picta. The sequence goes on from NC_088796.1 coordinate 13,969,297, forward strand.
TCCCACATGCTATTGACTATCCACGTTTTACTACAAATACTACTTCTTGCTTGCTCACTCTCTCTCTCTCGCCAAAGCCTTGGACTGTAGAGTGATTTGGAAAGACAACTGCATAAAGTAAATACCCAGTGTTACATTCACAATGCTTTCCTGTCAGTTTAGGAGAAAAAACACAAAAGTTTTTTGATGAAGAAAAAAAATCCAAAGAAGAGGAACATAAGTAAAAGGGTCTTATTCTGACTTCAAGTTATGTAACTCAGGCAGCAAAATAGACAAGTTAACATCCTGGAATATCCACCTTAATCGGCTTCATATCTGCCTCTAATGCTGTACTTGAATATGCATTACAAGAGACTGGTTCAATGGCTAAGGATGTTGCCCAATGTTCAGTGCCTTCAGCACCTCACAGGACTGAGCCGCCTGTACACAAGATGAGGATAAGAGGAAAACATTTATACCTAAATAGAATAGTATTGTTATGCATTTTGTCATGTTGATTTCTTCGCTTATGCACGTTTGGTTTTTTTGGAGAAACATCTTCCTACTTCTGTGTGGCTGTATGTCTTGCAATCTCCTTTTAAAATGGTGGTGATGGTCAGAAAAATTACTATCAAAATGGCCCCTTCTTACTCAGCAGAACTGCTATCAGGGAGGGAAATTCACCTGTGTGTAAAGGGCCAACACAAAGCCTACGCGCCATTGTAAATCCCATTTAGAACCCCAATAGTATCTGGTATAGTAGCATTGACTTCAGTGGAGCTGTGGTGACCTACAATGACTGGGGCTGGAGGACTTGGCTGGATCTGAAGTAGTGCCTAGGTGATGTTCTAGCTCCTGACACGGATGAACATAACCCTACATGTATTCAGAATCCCATTCAGTGACCCCAAACAATCTTTTACAGCAGACACAATACTGCTACAGGAAAGCAAGTTAGATTCTTTTATGGCTCATACATCACCAACAAAATAGCTCACTAGGTTCCCGTTGCAGAGTCTTTACCTAGAGCAATACAATCTCAGAGCCTTAAAACTCAAACTGCCTCCACTCTCCCCTGTCCAAAACAAGTTCTTTCCTTGCAATTATGGATTCAACTGAATAGGGTACAGGGTTAGGGTTAGGGTATAGTGAATAGGGTTAGGGTGCACTCTATGGCCGTCAATATGAAATCATTCCAGGAGCTCTCTATAGTAGTAAACAAGTGCTATACCTGCAGCTCCTTGCTACACTGTTGTAGAATGTAGCACTCTCATCTGCCATAGAAACCGTTGAGGTCTTTGCTACTGGCTTGGTAGCTGGGGGCATGGGTTAGTGAAGGTCAAGGCATATTCCACACACTGGTAGTACATCATAATTGGTTTGATAACCAATAAAGAGGCTAAATTTCTCACACACGTAATTTCAAATGAATAGTTTCACTAGCTCTACGGGATATCCTCATACTGCCCTATACCAAGTGCATTCACTCTCCATCCCACTTCAAAACATAGAACCACTTTTGGCGAAAGATCAAAAAATGCTACACTTGATATGTCACTAGAATACTGAATTTGTGACTCTAATTTATGTACAGTCTTGCCTGCAAGTACTGTTACAGTTAAAGTTGTGTCAGCATTTCCATTAGAAACCCAGTTTTGATTTATAACACTGGCTGTAAAAATTTGCTCCTGGCTGAAATTTGGTATGAGGTCTCAGGCCACGGGAAACATTTTCAACTTTTTTTTTTTTTAATAAAAAGCTTGTTTGAAGCAAGTTCTACTCTTCCAGTGTAACACAAAAGCTTTCCTTTTGACTCTGCAATATGAAACAGGCCTTGATTAAAAAAAAAATCAAATGTACCAAATGGTTATTCTATAAGATTGTCCTATCTTTTAGAATATATCTTTTTATAAATAAAGAATATTTACTTAGACAAGTGGCTACCCAACAGAAATTTACAGGTATTTCCCAGAGAAAAATGTTATTTTACAAGCCAATATTAAAATATATATCTGTAGTGAACACATACTTAGATGTAAATACTCCACATCCATTATAATGTAGTCTATTGGGTGAATGTGCATTGAAAATGCTTTATAAAATTTTATTTAACAGTTCTGCTATTGTTACTTTTATTAAACATTTATTAATAAAGTTCCCATCACTGTCAATGATACACATTAAAAAGAACGAGGAGTACTTGTGGCATCTTAGAGACTAACAAATTTATTTGGGTGTAAGCTTTCATGGGCTAAAACCCACTTCATCAGATGCATGCAGTGGAAAATACGGTAGGAAGATATATATATATATAGAGAGAGAGAGAGAGAGAGAGATAACATGAAAAAATAGGGGTTGCCATACTAACTCTAACGAGACTAATCAATTAAGGTGGGCTATTATCAGCAGGAGAAAAAAAACTTTTGTAGTGATAATCAGGATGGCCCATTTCAAACAGTTGACAAGAAGGTGTGAGTAACAGTAGAGGAAAAATTAGCCTGGGGAAATAGTTTATAGTTTGTGTAATGACCCATCCACTCCCAGTCTTTATTCAAGCCTAATTTAATGGTGTCCAGTTTGCAAATCAATTCCAGTTCTGCCGTTTCTCGTTGGAGTCTCTTTTTGAAGTTTTTTTTGTTTACATGGCCACCACTCTGAAAATAATGATACACATTGTTCTTGTTTAAATTAATGTAGTACTGGTGGATGGTGTCAGATTGACAGTGCTGGAGACTGGAGACTATTTATCAACCGAACAGTTACAATACAGGCACAGGGCTATCTAGCTTCCTCATCCCACCACCTTACCCTGGAGGGACCACCTTTACCAATGAGAGCATAATTCAGTCTCCATGCTCATTCAACCCTTGGCCTCTCTGCTAGAACTACCAACAAGGACAACAATTACATTATTCATTATGTGGACACTTGCCCACAAGACACTAGACTCATGTCACACAGATTCCCAAACAGCTGTCTGATGCCATTAGATTTTTGGTCACTACTGAACAGTGACAGAGTCAGAAGGGTGACCTCAAGGTGAAAGGCTCTACAGGCTGTTATAAATCCCCTGAGCCATCCACTTCTCCAGTAACACACAGGATAAAATGTTGGGGGCAATGACTGCACAGTACATCCTAACAGATCTGTAGAAGTGCCTATAATATTATCAGGAAAATGTGAAAATTGACCAGCTACGTGTTTACACAACTGTGCCATTTCTCAGGAGATTGAATAATAATAGAATGAATAAAATAACACAAATTAGAATAATAATCCAAATCATGAGGTCCTTATTTCAGCTTTACATCTATCGATCTAGGGATTCTGTATTTGTACATCCCCTAGCACAATGGGGTCCTAGGATTAAGAATTCTAGGCACTATGGTAATACAAATAAATAATAATGATTATAATACTACGTACGTGGTGTCCATCACTATGGCATCTGAGAGACTCTGTCCTGGCCCAGGTGAAATGTTATCCTTACTTCAGACACTCACCTTTATATGATGTGCACAGGGCCGTCCCCACCCATACCCAGCTGCGTAGGGCACCAGGAAATTTGGGGCACCACATTTCCTGGTGCCCTGCGCAGCTGCGTGCTACTCCAGCCCCTGCTTCGCCTCTTCCCCAGGGCCCCCGCCCCACCCCACTCCATCCCCATCTCTTCCCGCCCCTGCTCCACTCCAGCCCCGCCCCCACACCCCTGAGGACTGCTGCAGGGGTTGGGCCTGCACTCACCCGCCATGGTAAGTGTAGCGACCCAGCCCAAGCCCGCTCTGCCACGGGGCCTCCCCGCAGGGGGGGCTGCATAGGGCACCAAAATGGCTAGGGACAGCCCTGGATGTGCACAGCTTGCATGCACAAATCGTCCAACGTCTCTGTGCATTGTGGATGTGCCCAGATAGCTGTGCACATGCAAAAGTGCACACCCACAGTGGACATTTGGGGAATAAACACCCCTTCTCCCCAACTGTATTTCAGTACAGATTTGGGGGTCTGATTCCACAAAAAGATTTAATGGACTATAGCATAAATGAAAATTGTGTCCTCATATTGCCTTATAGATTGCAAGCTCTTTGGGGCAGGGATTGTCTCTTACTTTGGGCACGTGCAGTGCCTAGCACAGTGGCTCTCAACATTTCCAGATTACTGTACCCCTTTCGGGAGTCTGGTTTGTCTTGCGTACCCCCAAGTTTCACCTCACTTAAAAACGACTTGCTTACAAAATCAGACATAAAAATACAAAAGTGTCACAGCACACTAGTACTGAAAAATGGCTGACTTTCTCATTTTTACCATACAATTATAAAATAAATCAATTGGAAAAGCAGTAAAAAATAAGTCACTGTCAATATGAAATTTTAGTTTGTACTGATTTAGCTAGTGTTTTTAATGTAGCCTGTTGTAAAAGCAAGCAACTATCTAGATGAGTTGATGTACTCCCAGAAGACCTCTGCATCCTCCAGGGGTACCTCTGCTCGAGAACCACTGGCCTAGCACAATGGAGCAACAATCTCCATTGGAGACCGCAGATGTTACAATAACAGAGCTGCTCAGAAACCAGAGGACATCTGAAGCAACAACAGCAGCAGAGGCCCCCTGCACTCGGCCAGTGGCAGAATCCATCTGCTTCACTAGATAGGTGCTAGGAGCCCTCACAAATACCCTGCATGCCAGTGGGCTCATACAGGGGCAGGAGGGGACAATTCCTCCTGCCAAACTGGGGTAGTGCAAAGGGTACTGCAACCCTGCTATGGTGGCCCGAGAATGCAGCTTTAAGGAAAGATTCCTCCTCTCTCCCACTCTGGTATTTCCTTTTACAAAGCCCCCTGCACTCAGGGCTAGCAGAGGCTTTGCCTCAGAATGCAGAACCAATAGCAGTGCCCACGGAAACGAAACGTATGGAAGTTCTAAGGTGCTGCACTGCTCTTGGGAGCTTCTTAATGCCACAATTCATGTGAATAAAATCCGTTTCCTGTGAATCTTAATTAAGGGAATGGCCATCACTTGAAAAGCAAAGTGTCTTAATTGGGTCTGTCTTTCCCGTTAAGGTTTTTTACACATGCAGTATATTCCTATGAGGCGGCTCTTCTCTCTAGCCCCAGCCCGTCCTGTTACAGTGAAGCTGCAGCAGGAAGGGAAGCAGTTTAAGAGGTTATAGAGTGAAATGTGCATGTGCGTTAAGGAGCAGGAGTCGTTTAAGATCCAGAAGCGTCATTAGCAGTAACATGTCACATAAAATGAGGCTGCAGATTTCCATTTTCATTTTAACTTCAGGTGTTTAGTAATCCTGAAGCTTTATTTAAGGATTGACCTTTAACCTGGCCTGTCACTCCAATTGCAAGCAGTTGATGGCCACTGGGAATCGATGGACAGCATGAAGGTCACTTCCTAGAAAAACTGTGGCTATCAATGTGTCAGTTCCAATGAAGTATTATAACAAAGCAGGGGAAAACCCTATCTGGTTCTGTGAGAAGCCAGTTTTCTCCTGGGCTGCTTCTCTTTCTCTCGTTAACTATTTGGTAAAGACAAATAGAAATAAACTGCTATTAAATAACAAGCATTTTTAAACACAAGATGTATTTTTTCAGTTCCATGGATGCAAAGTGGGGGGCACCTCTGACATTCACTGGTATAGACACCTGCAGAAACTGAGATCTTTTTCTCCGCTTAGAACAGGAAATACCACAGTACTGCAACTCAGCTGACGGAGCCAGTTATAATGACAGAGCCAGGTGAACCCCTCTATTTATGCTCATATACTGGCTACCATCCTGAGACCTAAATGGAGGTGTTGATATCGCTTGAGATAAATAGCCAAGCTCTCTAGCTGAGAGTGGTAACAGATCCTTATCCTCTGTGGATGAGGACACAAGAGGATTCATGACACACATTGACCCTAACCAGTAAGTTATACGGGCAGAGAGAAGTGGAAGTGAGTGAAAATGGGGAAGCTGGTTCTAAGGTACTTCTGTGTCACACTTCCCCTCTCAACCTGGGAAGAGCCTTCCAGAGACATACTGTGTACAAAGAGAACAAAGACTGAGAAACTGCTTTGCAAGGCATCCTCCCTGTGGTGATCCACATGGGAATTAATGCTAAGTAAAACTCCTTCCATGCATTTTGAAGGGGAGATATATCCAGATCCAGCTCTTGATTCCATCAAAATTTGGCCTTTGCATGTTGTAGTACTTCAAGTTCAAACCAAAACTCTCAAGTCCAAACACCTTTGAACTTTGGTGGAATCAAAATCTGGATGATCTCCAGTGGTAACCCGTTGTCCAAAGAAGCCATAAAAGTGATTTATCTTGATATTTTGTTTTCCCAGTTGGAATGGGGAGAACTGAAACTTGAATACAAGGGCAAACAAAGGTTGATTAAGTTCAGAAAACATCTGACACATAGGAGAACCTTGTGAGTTAGTTCACTGAGGAGGAGCATCCCAGATGAAGCTCTTTATGGTAATTTGGGCATCTGTTAGCATGTATGACCTAAAAATCTGAACCTTTGCATCGGTCTTCATGGCTGAGGTTGTGAGGGAGATTCCCAAACCTGAGCCATTATTTTTAGGTGACAAATCTGAGGAACTGTCCCAGACTGAGGCGTTTAGAGGAGTTTTTGGAACAAATTGATAAATTAACAGTAAGAAGTCACTAGGATCAAAGGGTATGTATTCACCCAAGAGTTCTGAAGGAACTCAAATGTGAAATTGCAGATCTACTAACTGTCGTCTGTAACCTATCATTTAAATCAGCTTCTGCGGCAAATGACTAGAGGATAGCTAATGTGATGCCAATTCTTTAAAAGGGCTCCAGAGGTGATCCTGGCAATTACCGGCCAGTAAGCCTCACTTCAGTATTGGGCAAACTGGGTGAAACTATAGTAAAGAACAAAGTTGTCAGATACATAGATGAACATAATTTGTTGGGGAAGAGTCAACATGGTTTTTGTAAAAGGAAATCATGCCTCTCCAATCTACTAGAATTCTTTGAGGGGGTCAACAAGCGTGTGGACAAGGGAGAACCAGTGGATACTGTATAGTGTATTTAGATTTTCAGAAAGCCTTTGACAAGGTCACTTAAGCAAAGTAAGCATTCATGGGCTAAGAGGGAAGGTTCTCCCATGGATTCAACGAGGAGTGGGTTTCTTACCCATGAAAGCTTATGCCCAAATAAATGTGTTAGTCTTTAAGGTGTCATCGGACTCCTCGTTTTTGTGGATACAGACTAACATGGCTACCCCTCTGATACTTGTCCCTCATGGATTGGTAACTGGTTAAAAGAAAGGAAACAAAGGGTAGGAATAAATGGTCAGTTTTCAGAGTGGAGCGAGGTAAATAGTGGTGTCCCCCAGGAGTCTGTACTGGGCCCAGTCCTATTCAACATATTCATAAATGATCTGGAAAAAGGGGTAAAAAGTGAGGTGGCAAAATTTGCAGATGATACAAAACTACTCAAGATGGTTAAGTCCCAGGCAGACTGCGAAGGGCTACAAAAGGATCTTTCAGAACTGGGTGACTGGGCAACAAAATGGCAGATGAAATTCAATGTTGACAAATGCAAAGTAATGCACATTGGAAAACATAATCCCAACTATACATATAAAATGACGGGGTCTACATTAGCTGTTACCACTTGTAGCGGGGTGGTCACCCGCTCCTCCCCTGAAAGGCTTAAAACAGCCCTGGGAGAGGGTTGTGGCAGGGCAAAGCAGCAAGCCTCAGCTGACTGGGGAAACAGCCACAGCTGGGGCCATGCCCCAATCAGGCCACCGCTGGCCATATAAAAGGATTGCAAGCCAGGAGCTCAGGCAATCCCTCTCTAGCGGTAGAGAGGGGAGGACCTGGCTGCCTGGGAACTGAAAGGTGCTGGGAATAGGGCAAAGGAGCCGGGGAGCTCCCGCCTGGAAAACCCCCAGGCTGCAGGCCTGGTCTAAGGCCAAATAGGTACTGGGGTTGCAGGGGTGCAGCCCGGGGATAGGTGGAGGCAGCAGGTTCAAACCCCCCTTGCCGATGATGAGTGATGCGGACTGCAGTCTGCCCCAGTGTGCGGGGGCTAAATGAGGACTGGCAGTGAACACTGAGGCAAGGTGGGGATAGAGGGTGGGGATTCCCCTGGGAGGGGAGCCCAGAGAGTGGGGGTACTGCCAGGGGGCAGCACCCAAGGGAGAGGGGCACTGGGGTCTGGGAGGGACATGGGGGCCAGCGACAAACGTGACATCGGCCTGCAGAGGGCACGCCAAAGGCTGGACAAGCTAATTCCATGGACGACCAGCAGGAGGTGCCGCAGGGTGAGTCGTCGCCTCGCTACACCACTCAAGAAAGAGATCTTGGAGTCATTGTGGATAGTTCTCTGAAAACATCCACTCAATGTGCAGTGGCAGTAAAAAAAGCGAACAGAATGTTGGGAATCATTAAGAAAGGGATACATAATAAGACAGAAAATATCATATTGCCTCTATATAAATCCATGGTACGCCCACATCTTGAATACTGCATGCAGATGTGGTCACCCCATCTCAAAAAAGATATATTGGACTTGAAAAAGGTTCAGAAAAGGGCAACAAAAATTATTAGGGGTATGGAACGGCTGCCGTATGAGCAGAGATTAATAAGACTGAGACTTTTAAGCTTGGAAAAGAGACAACTAAGGGGAGATATGAGAGGTCTATAAAATCATGATTGGACGTGGAGAAAGTAAATAAGGAAGTGTTATTTACTCATAACACAAGGACTAAATGAAATTAATAGACAGCAGGTTTAAAGCAAACAAAAGGAAGTATTTTTTCAAACAATGCACAGTCAACCTGTGGAACTCCTTGCCAGAGGATGTTGTGAAGGCCAAGACTATAACAGGGTTCAAAAAAAAACTAGATACATTCATGAAGGATAGGTCCATCAATGGTTATTAGCCAGGATGGGCAGGGATGGTGTCCATAGCCTCTGTTTGCCAGAAGCTGGGAATGGGCAACAGGGGGATCACTTGATGATTACCTGTTCTGTTCATTCCCTCTGGGGCACCTGGCATTGGCCAGTGTTGGAAGACAGGATACTGGGCTAGATGGACCTTTGGCCAGTATGGCTGTTCTTATGTTATGCTGGTTACATTAAAAATGATATGCAGGTGTCTAAGGATTTATGCTGTGGTCAGACATGCTCAGTGCTTTTTTGGTAATTAATAATGTGGGACACGCGGCTTTCACCACCACCCCCGACTTCACTTTAACGGGACTGCAAAACTGGAGACAAAAGATCTCCATGGGTGAGACCTAAACGGCATAGCTCAACCTGGGAAGAAGAACAGGGGGCCCTCAAAGATGAGACCCAGTCCCCCAAAATGTAAAGATGATTGACCCATTTTGGTAGGGCTTTTTCTCCTAAGTTTCCATCTCTCAGGTCAGCCTGATGCGATGACATTGCTGTGGTAAATATGCACTCTCACTGAAACAAAATAACACAATACATTAAATAATAGAGCGGAGCATATTCAGATTCAGGAAGATCAGCTGCGATACCTACATAGTAGAAACCCTTCTCTTTCTTAACTGACTCTGCAGCCACCTCTGCCCTTATATGCTCTGTGTTGCCCTAGGGGAAATGGCAAAACTGTAGAATTTGCTCATTTTTTTTCTTATTTGTTGAATATTTTAGCTATTTTGTGGGAACTCCACATCTCATATCCAGTCCCTCACTTAGGTTCAGATTATGTTACTCTTCTTCATGTTGGGCCCGGTCTACACTGGGGTGGGGGGATCGATCTAAGTTACATAACTTGAGCTCTGTGAATAACGTAGCTGAAATCAACATACTTAGATCTACTTACCACAGTATCTTCACTGCGGTAAGTCGACGGCTGATGCTCTCCCATCGACTCTTCCTGCGCCTCTCGCCCTGGTGGAGTACCGGAGTCGACTGGAGAGCACTCTAGACTAGATGCGATAAATCGACCCCCGCTGGATCGATTGCTGCCCATCGATCCAGCGGGTAATGTAGACAAGCTCTTGATTAGTATCTTTCCTGGCAAGAAGCCCCTTTGCGATCAGTGACATTGTGGAATAATATGAGTGAGGGTGGAAGAATCTTTTCATTCCAGCGTATCTAGGGTAGGATTTTCAAAGGAGTCTAAGGGCCAGATCTATAAGAGCTAAAGACATGGATAGGTGCGTAGTCGAGTTTTCAAAAGTATCTAGCTGCTTTCTAAAATGCCACTAGGCGCCTGTCATCTTTAAGTGCATAAATCTGTCCCTAAGTGATTTAGGAGCACGCGTCCCATTGAAAATTCCATTGAAAGACACTTTTGAAAACTCCACTGCTTATAATCCTGCATTTTCATGCCTTTAGAACAGCAGTGGAATTTCGTGATTGGCTTACAAATGTTCTCAACGTTACTTTCATGCCATGGAACCCTTGTGTAATATTTTTTTCAGTAAAGTAAGAAAATACTCTACTCTGATTAGACTCTTGTGGTGAAAAGACAGCACCTGTTTATTGTTGCACTTAATGTGCATTTTTTTAAGAATACATTTTGATCACATTTAGATACTGAACATATTGACCCTCCCACTTAGGATGAGTATAATGTACTGGGGTATTACATAATTTCTGCCTGTTGGTATGGAAAAAAAACCTCTAAAAGGTTAGCTTTACTGGAATTATTGAACAAATCCAAAGATTCAAAGACAGTAAAAGAGATAAAGAAAGGGGGGAAATGGCAGGGGGAAAGGGTATAACCAGAGATTAAGAAGGATGCCTTTTATATGGTAATGTATTTATAAACTTCAACGAAACCAAATAATTTAGAGCCAATTCTCATTTAGGATGGTTACCTGCCCAAAATATACAACACGGAATACAGTTACACTGTACGCATATTTCTCAGGTTTGTAGGATCTGGCCTAGAATGTGTTTAAAATATAACATGTACATGGCATTGTTGTCTGGGTTAAATGCTCAGACAAAGTGAGATTAAAACGTACCTGACAAACATTTCTATCTGATATTTGGCCTAATTCTGTATTCCTTATATACCCAAAGAGCCCACTAAATGCAGAAAGAAATACCAGAATCAGTCTCATTGGCAATTAAATTGTACGGGCCAGATCCTCACCTGCTGTAAATTGGCACTGGTCTATTGAAGTCAACAATTTACCCCGGCTGAAGAGCTGGGCCTACTTTTATATTCACACTCCTCTAGGTCTTTTTATGATTATTATTCTTTATTTCCTCGTTTTTATTCTTTTCATCATATTATTCAAGGATGTTAAATGATTTTAATAAACCGAGAGGATTTTTTTAAAATTCTTCCTATGCAGCTTCCTCTTGCTAGCAGTAATAAACAACCAACCATGTTTGAGTGCATTGAACGCTATTTTTTTTTTTAATTTATTCCTCATGCTGTTTTCAGATTGAAATATTTGACGTTTCTTTCCTCGGAAACACAGAGAAGCTTATTTCTGTAACAAATGGGATTCCTATGCACACATAGAAGAGCGGGCCACATTCTGATCTCACTTTGGAAGCTACATCCGGATTAACAGGCCATGCATTTCAGTTGCACGGCATGTCCACACACGAGAGCCCATTTTTGTTTTCTTGGAAAAGTCCCCCTCGCCCTTGAGCGTCTAAAAGTGCGCTCACCTCTGCTGTACTTTGCCTAATTTACACACTGACAGCTTTCATCAGGACATGCCACTTAACACAACCGCTAAGTACAAAGCAAATGAAACATATGGGGGAAAAATCCCCTGTGCTCAGGCTGCCGCTGCTGCATGAAGGCAACAACAAGATGATCCTGGCGGTTATTTATTTATTTATTTATTTGGGAGCTGGAGATCCCCTAGCCAAAGGCCTGGCAGCAGCACGAGCTCCCATGCAATAAAGCAGCAGTTGAGAAAAGCTCAGAGTAATTAAGTGGCTGACGCGCAGAAGAAGCCGTTACAAAGAATTGACTAAATTGCCCATTCATTAGCAGCGCGGCATGGAAGGAGAATTACAACTAGACAATAGAGCCTGCAGTAATTCAATCTAACCTTGTACTTACAGAAAACAATGAGATAATGAACAGAAAAATTACCAGGCACATATTGCATTTTGTTGGAGGGGGGGCGAAGGGGGAGAAGTGGAAGGGGGGTGTGGTGGGGAGGGAGAGGACTGGCACATGCAATGCTAATGGCATCGCTCAAGCTGAGCAAACGTTTCTCCAACACAATCAGAGTTCGCCGTCGAAGGGCCTCTGGGGAGCTGAGATGAGGCTAGATCGTGAACAAAAAAATGTAATTTATAAGGCGTCTGTGGACTGGAATTTATCATCGGATCCGCTCGCCGCCGCTCAATTGATATGTAGTTGATTTCAAACAACATCCCCCAGGCGCCCACAGGGAACATTTTTTAGATTTTACGCTTGGATATATCTGTTTAACTCGCCATTTACCAAAACAACGGCCCGATGACAGCACAAACAAGTCACCCTGGAACAAACACACACACACACGCACACTCTGCATCTGCCTGACCCCTGAGCTCAAGGAGTCTGCTGGGAATACAGGAAGGGGCAGGGGAAGGCGATAGAGGTTGCTGGGGCTGCATGGAACAGTATTTTATTGTTAATTATTAGGATTATTCTTTCCAGCTAATAAACTGATGACTTAGCACAAGCTTTGTAAACCTGCTTTAGAGCTCCCTTTCCTTCTGTCTGGTTTGCATCTGCCTCCTGTGCCAGGCACGAATCATGATAGTTTCTGGGCTACTCCAGTGCTTTTACCCCCTTGGGACCAGTTCTTGAGTGGGTTGTCCATGGGACTGTTGGGGTCCTCAGAATCTCTGGTGATCGGTGCTTAATTTGTAAGAAAGAGGTGCCGGGGCTCAAGCAATTTTTTTACATCCATAACTGACACGGCAAGCCAGAGGTGCCGGGGCTATGAACTGCCAAGCCCAGAGGTGCCAGGACTCAGCCCTGGCACAGATTAAGCACTGCTGGTGATCCAGCGCTAGACTGCAGAGGACAGCATTTTCTTATGAGAAATGAGTGTGTGTGCGGGGTGGCTTAATCTAGTTCCTGCAATAAAGAAATAGCCACATCACAAAAGAGGCTCCCGCAGTAGGCCCCTCTGCTGAGACAAAGGGTAAGTACTGAACAGAGCTTGGAAACTGAAGTACTCTCTCTCTCCTAAAAGTGGTCACCACAGAAAAAGAGTCGAGGCGCATCACTGGGGCAGCGTGGAAGAAACTATGTCATTGTCTTATGGTAGCACCTCGATTGGGGGCCCATTTTGTTAGGGGATGTATAAGCAAGTACAAAGACATCCCTTTCCTGGGGAGCTCATTGCCTAGGTTTATAAAGCATTGTTATCCCCATTTTACAAGGAGGAAATTGAAACCTGTACTACCATTGCCCAGTCGGAATTTTTTTGTGACTAACAACAGGTCTTCTTGTGAATATAGTAATTTCATGTCCCACCCAAAAGTGGGAAAAAATAACGTAACATTGGCCCGATAAAACATTTGTTTTATAATTTAGTGTAATGCACATGATTTACATTATGGTAATGCCTGGCCCATGACTGGCCACGGTCACGGACCAGGACCCCGTCGTGCATGGTGCTGTACAAACACAGAACAAAAAAGAGGGCACCTATGCCAAAGCGCTTACAATCATATGATGAACGTTAAGATAGGCTGTAACATTTTGCCTAAATATGAATGAATGATGTATCAACATTACACCACACTGCAAAATTTTGTGACACTGTGTTAACCCTCTCCAGTACATTTGCTTAATGATGTTAACTAGTTGGGCCTGAGACGGCAGATCTGTTGCATAGATGTCTCACATTGATTTAAGTACAAAATTAAGTAACAGCAGAAAGGCAGGCTTTCTGCCTACAGTAGTACTCAGCAGTATTACGAGAGGACCAAAATTCAGACCCCAGTGAGACTGCATAATGTCATGAACCAGATCTTTTTAAAAAAAAAAAAAAACATGCAAAGATAGGCAATTTTAAAAATATTTATTTTAAAAAAAAAAAATCAAGAGAATTTAGTGGTGACCATACATGACAACCCTGGAAACTGAAAAAGCTTCACACATAAATCCTGAGCATTAACAACCTCAACTTTCTCACCCCATGAATGTCCCTCAACAACAATCCTGAGGTGCTGGGCCAGCCCTAGGCAAGGGAAGGGAGTTCAGTGTCCATGACCCACTCGGGTGTTGTCCTCTCTGCTGAGATTACAAACCAGGAGGTGAGTTAGTGCCAGCTGTGCGGTTTATCTGAGGAACTTTCTTGTTTGTGTATAGAACCCTCTACAGACCCCGAGGCACCTTACAAAGTCCATAGAAGCTCTGTCTCGCCTCTCTCTCTGTGAGTGTTTGTGTATAATCATGCACAAAGAGATGGTTAATATCTGTTGAGTCCAAGGAAAGAGGATTAGGCTTTCCTGCCAGATCATCTCAAGAGGGGGTGCAAACATTGCTAGAAAGAGTAGCAGTGGAAACAGAGTAGTTAGATCCAAAGATAACACACAAAAAGACAAAGATAGAGGTGCCAACTCATGCAGGTGAAAAGGTGAAGCTACTCCTACCCAGATCCGAAATGGCATGGGAGTGCATTGAGCCCTTCAAATACCTGGATAGTATAGGGTTACCATATTTTGTGCCTCCAAATGGAGGACACTCCACGGCCCCCGGCCCCGCCCCCAGCCCCGCCCACACCCCCGCCCAACCCCACCCCCTCCCCAAAGTCTCCGCCCCCTCCCCTGCTTCCCGCGAATATTTGATTCGCGGGAAGCCTGAAGCAGGTAAGGGGGGTGTGGGGGGAGGAGGCGCGGCCCAGGCTCCCCGCGGGCTCGGCCGACCCGGCTCCCCGCCGGCCCGGCTCCCCGCAGGCCCGGCCGACCCGGCTCCCCGCCGGCCCGGCTCCCCCGCTCCCCGCCGGCCCGGCTCCCCCACTCCCCGCCGGCTCGGCTGACCGGCTCCCCGCGGCCCGGCTGACCTCCCGATTTTCCCGGACATGCCCGGCTTTTGGGGATTTCCCCCCGGACGGGGATTTGAGCCCCCAAAAGCCGGACATGTCCAGGAAAATCCGGACGTATGGTAACCCTAGTATGACCACACGGGACGCTAAATATCACTTACAACCTACAGTTGGACTTGCAACTGCTGCTCTCGTGACACAGCCACATTTGGAAGAGGAATGGTATTACTATGAAGTGTGAAATGCACTTGCTGCAGTCTCTTGTCTTCAGCATCTTGCTATATGCATGTGAGACACGGACATCAAAGAAACAGACATTCAGAGGTTTTCTGCCTTTGAATTGAAATGCTACAGGCAATAGCTGTGTGGTAGCTATACTTCACATGTGACTAACAAGGAAGTAATTTCCCAAATTTACAGCACAACTAGAGTGATATCTGGTATTATTAAGATGGGCACATGAAGAAAACTTGAGTTTGCCGAGACATGTGGTTCGGCTGAGTGGAGGAAGATTGCCAAGGCTTGTGTTGCAGCGACTGGTGCAAGGGGCAGGGGGTGCTGGCTATGAGGGTCATTCGGTGATGCGGCTGACTGGATGTGATGCAATATGGCGTGCTTCTCAAGGCTGTGTGAAGCCCACAAAATGTGGAGGAAGACTGCTGGCCGGTGGCTCTCGTCTGTTGTTTTTACTGTTCATTCTGAGGTGATTTGGTGGTGCTTTGCACTAAGAGAGAATATAATATAGGGAAGCGGAATGTCCAGTCAGCTATTTTTATTTTTAATCCAAGCAGCAATGGTGCCTGCAACTAACAAACAGGACGTGCACGTCCTCCTCAGGAATTCTGCCAGCCAGGACCCCATAGCATATGGGTGGCCTAGGCAAACGCACTGCCAGCGCACTTAAGTGCTGCCCTGATGAGCACGTGCTGCTCATTTCAGCAAGCCCACTAACTAGCAGGGGTCTGGACAGGCTCTCTAGATGGTTAATAATGCCCCTTTGAAGCCAAAGTGCGTGGCTTAGCACAGGAACTGTTCTCTTTTCCTAATGCTGTCCTGAGTGCTAGGAAGAGAATGTGACTTTCTGCTGGTATGGAAGAAAGAGGCTCCTTATATCCTCTTCTGCCCCAATGCACCCATGAGGCATGTGGGAGGACCTAGCTTAGAGGCTGATAGGCATTTTGTACATTTCAAATAAACAGGTCAGTGTATTATCACTGTAATGTGGGGTACGATATAGTTTGAGTACTAGTCAACTGTCCTTGATTTCCTGGATGCCTCTTCCTGAATCCACTCAGCTCCGGAGGGTTACGATTAGCCTCTTTGATCATCCATTTTTAATAAGAGAATGTTTCGCTCATGGCAGGTGCTAAATAGGCCGGGCTGGAGGCTGTAGAGAAAGCGCAGCATTAGCTTTCGCAGCACTCCAACAACGTGCCTCCATCCTCACCGACAGAAGCCATCTCCAGGGTTGTTCAGCCTGCCCATCAATTGAAACCGTACCTACACGCTGTGTAGCGGGGCAGTCACCCCTCTCCGGCCCTGAAAGGGTTAAAAGCCAGCCCTTGGAGAGGGCTGGGGCTGAGAGCCAATAAGAATAGGCTGATTGGGAAGGCAGCCACAGCTGGGGCCACACCCCAATCAGGCCACAGCTGGCCCTATAGAAGGGCTGTGAGCCAGGAGCTGAGTCAGTCTCTCTCTTGCTCTGGAGAGAGAAGGACCTGGTTGCCTGGGAGCTCAGGGTACAGGGAATGGAGCAGGGCTGGGGAAAGGCCAGGGGAGCTGGAGAGCTCCAGCCTGGTAAATCCCCAGGCTGTGGGCCTTGCTAAAAGGTCAAAACAGGTTACTGGGGTTGCAGAGGCAGCAGCCCAGAGATAGACAGAGGCAGCTGGTCCAACCTCCTTGCCAATGATGAGTGGCCATGACAGATTGCAGTCTGCCCCAGTGAATGGGGGCTAGATGGTGACTGGCAGTAGCCACTGAGGCAAGGTGGGTGAGAGGGTTGGGGGTTCCCCTGGGAGGGGAGACCCAGAGTGTGGTGGGATACTGCTGGGGCAGAACCCCAAGGTAAGGGGCACTGGGGTCCAGGAGGGACACGGGGGGCCTGAGGCAAGTGATACATTGGCCAGCAGAGGGTGCTCTGAGTGCTGGATGAGCTAATTCCCAAGAAGACCAGCAGGAGACGCCCTGCCGGTGAGTCACGCTTCGCTACACACTGCCATCCAGGGAGCCAATTGATGTCAGTTGTCAGAATAGTATTTTGGGGGAGGAGGGCTCTTGTGCACTGGGCATGGGTCTGAGCAGAAAAACAACGGCGATATCAAAGCATGGCTGGATGTGAATAGCTGATTGCAGTTCAGAGAGAGTCTCCAGATCACACTTCCAGTGCCCCAGGTCATCCAGTTCCCCACCGAGGCCCATTGTTCAGCATTCCATCTGTAATGCTCCTAGAACATCAAGTATAGGGGACAGCTCTAATGACAAAACGGGCTTAACAGTGTTGTGTTATAATCCAAATAGGTTTATGTAGGGTTTAAATTCTCATACAGTATTTCCTGGAGCCCCTCCACCCCCCCGGACCCCAGCATCCATTCAGGGCTCTGGGTTTCAGCTGCAGGGCAGGGGTGTCTTGGGGCATTAGCCCCGTGGCGTGAGCTGGGTCTCAGGGTTTCACCCCTGCTCCAGACAGCTCTAGTTCAATTTAAGCCTTGGGTTTATGAGTGATTTAATACAGGATGGTAGAGGGAAGTAACAAAGTGTAGTAAAAATTACGTTTAGCTGCTTAGACACATAATGGAAACGTCTCCTGTGACTATTCATTCAAAACTTTAATCTAATTTGCTCATGGCCCTTTTTGTGCTTGGTTTCTGTGAACAGGGTAGCGAACAAGTTGACACAGGCAAGTGAACTAGGGCAGAAGCATTTTCCCAATACATGGAAAACAAAGTCCAAATTCACAGCCACAGACATTCACACTAGAAACCTGATTGTCAGAATTGCAATCATCCAACATGGGCACAGAAACACATCATGTGATCCATCCAAAACAGTTCAAATATCACATATTCACCAACAAGACCAAGAACTAATTGCTGGATAATATTTTAACAAAATTTGAGAAAAATTGCGGTCTATTCGGACAATTCTCAAACAGACAAAGAGATGAAATTCATCTAACACATTAATATGTCACATATACTTGCCCAGCAATATAGAATACCATAGAGGAGAGGGAAACTGCTTTTTCAAAGGCCGTTTCACAGAATAGACACCAAGGGACCAAATGCTCAGCTGGTATGAATCACCAGACAGAGATCTGGCCCATGCATTCTTGTGGAAAAAGTAAGTTCTCATGAAACATTTAAAGGAACAGGGCATCTTGGAGCAGCAATGATAATTTTTTCAATGATTCAAAACAAGAATTGCTACATGGTTTATTATTACTAATTTTAATAGACAGTTGGCCATTTCTTTACCTAAGATATGTACCAAAAAATAACAATGCACATTTGTTTAAAAAAAAAAAGTTTCCTTTTTGGCCCTGGTTCATAGAAATCTGTTTTTCCCCACAGTGAAAAGTATGAGAAGGAGACAAGCCTCCAATGTATAGCAACCAGGCCTTTGATACAACCTGTGACTGCACAGGCAGTTAGTATTCCATTGCAACACAAAGGATTTCTAATACGAAAGACAGCAAATGATTGCACAGGATCTAAAGGATTGTGACTAGAGCTGCATAAAATGGTTTGGAATAAACATTACCCATGGCAAATATCACCATGTAACCTAATGAGCCTGACATCAGCTTTCAGTGGGGGGAAAAAAAGCCATATCAGGCTTAGAAATGCTGCTTTGGGTTTGTTGTTTTGCCTCCCTGCAAAGTGATGTCTTTGCTAATCATGTTCCTTACGGATTTTATATAACTTGGTACCTTCTGCAGTAAGGTCATTGTGCAAGAAAACTACAGACAGCCGAACAAAAGGCAAGTTCTGTGTCTGATTCTTGGGCAGCACCATCCGTCTGCTGTCTTGAGCTGTAGCTTACAGGCTTACAAAAGTTTGTGCCATCAAAGTCATCAGCCTAAACGTGATGTAAACTCCAGATTGGTATCTAACAGATAGAGGCCCAAACCAAAACCCTGGATCTGACCCCACCTCTGCCACCCTGAAATTGGGGGTTTTCCAATGCTTGGACTCTGGGCCTGAATTTGGGAACTTGAGCCCATCTCTAGCTTCAACGGGTGCCATAAAAGGGAGCCCATCTGAACACTTGGATAGTTCACAAGTATGGGACACTTGAAAGGTCTGTGTAATGCTCTAAAAGTAACTTATTAGCTGGAATAAAATTTGCCTATCTATGAGGCATAGAGCAACCTTTCCAGTAGCTTCAAGAGACCATAATTAGTTACTACACATTAGTAACTTTTGTTAATTGCCTTCTTCGGTGTGCACAGAAGAAGACATGCTCCCTGACTTGAGATGCTTACAGTTTAAATGAAGCCATAAATCCAGCTGGTTTTCCAACTTACAGCATTTGTTTTTAACATACTTTAAAGAACGCGTGTGATAACCCTTGAGAAGGCCACTTCAGATACTTCATACAAACCAAGGGGGCAGGGACACCATACACAGACCGAGTAACTGTAGGGCCGCCCATTCTTTGATAAGAGGAAGCAGCTCTGTGCTGAATGGGAGGTTCTGTCATCTAATAGCTGCTCCACTGTACCTCACTCTTTGGTCATGGAATACAAAGGACAAGTTTGTAGGCAGCCATGGCTGGGATACTTAGGGTCTTCTCTTGTTCTCATTGATGATTTACATTGCTGCTTCAGCATTGGGCCCCACACACAGGTGAGCACCACTGGGAATTAGGCTGAGACTGTCAAACCTATGACCTATTGCAAGTCAGATTTGAACCTGGATCACTGGGCTGAGGAAGGTAAAAATATTAACCCATAGCATATGATCATTTGGATTTTCCCCAATACCAATTAACACAGGTAGTCTGCTTCAAAGCCCATGATCCGCTGGGCTGTCACCATAAGCCCCTATAATATATTTCAACTGTGGAAACATCAGAATGGTCTTAAGCAAATCAGTTAGCATGCTGTTTAATGTCTTCGGTATAAACATAACCATGAGACAAATGGTCTCTCTCCATTGACCCTAATCTTGAGTAAGAAGATAAAATGGCTTTAGCACAGACTTTCTCCTTTAAGTAAGGTAAATGGAAACACAGCATTATGTCAGCCGTGGCATGCCAGCAGTACAACTATTTTCAGTGTGGCAAAATGCCTTTTTTCTTTCCTCCTGGATTGCATAGTTCCTCTGACAAGGAAGGGTAAAGACCCTCAAGGGTTCTCAGAGAACATCAATATGTTTTGTATTTAATGTGCTGGCTCAGTTACAGCAAATTAAAGAGAGTGGGCCTGGTACAAGATAATGCAGCATGCAGTTCCTCACTCCCTAGTCGAGTGGTATACACTGAAAATGATACTCCAGTGTGGAGAAATAGTGCACATTACATCCCCCTGCAGTAACAGAAGAGACATTAGACAAAGCCCTGAGTCTTAATGGTACACATCAGGAAAACATCTGAGCTTGGGCCTTCAATCACAAACGCTGCAGGATTTAAAAATGAATAAACTTCACATTGTGATTCTCTTATTTATCCTTTATGCAAATTGTCCCTGGGAGGACACATTATGTTCACTGCATGGCACAGCACAGACCTGCAGTAAAGCTTTGAGGGCCACTAGGATGTGATAGGAAATACTCCAGGCCCCTTCCTTACAGTTTGTGAAGCAAAAGCAAAATATATTCTGGATCCCTTTTTATTCAGCATCAGAAATATTCCAATATTAGGCAAAGAAGTCAGTAGAAACAATAAAGAGTAATCCTATTTTCATTCCAATATGATTGTTCCATGGCAGGACTTGGTGACAAGGCTTCGTAAATATAGCTCTGAAAGTAATTTTTAAAATTCAGAGAAGCTAACAACTTCAAAATAATACATCACTAAAAGGTAACAAATGAATTGATTTTAACAAGTATGGTGGGCTAATAAATTGTTCAGATGGCCTTGGAACCTTAAAATTAGTTATATAGTCAACCTGTTCAAGCTACTCAATGGGATTGCAACACAACAGATCTGCTCAAAATTATTTTCCTGGCCAACATTTCTTACCCTCTTCAATCTTTTCATGATTAACACAAATGTTTCAGAGTGGTAGCCGTGTTAGTACAAATCTATCACAGTCTCTTTGAATGAGTATGTCCAAAATGGCAAAGCAGCAAACAGAAAGAACTGAAAGTTCAGGGACTCAGCCACAAACTTAACCATGTGAAGCCGTGGTCGGAGGGTAGACTAGCAGGCGGGTCAAAATTCCATAATCAAAAATCCATTCTCTTTAAAGTTAACTGAACAATTTCCTATTATGCCTCCTTCCTATTCAGGGACCAGTAGAGCACGGGAATGTTCTTGCAAAGATGTCACTTCACTATGTGATCATCACTGACAAATATCCCAGGCTGAACAAACCTGCCAGGTCAACAGAATTATAGCACCAGCTATGGCTTAATATTCTATTGGTCCCAAGGGACTCCTTCGTAGGAGTTTAATTAAGAATCAGCCAGAGGTGAAACTAAGAGGGGAAATGCGAGGGAGCAAAGCTCCTCATCTTCTGCTAAAAGCTGAGGGAGCACTTTTTAGGTTGGGGGATCTGAGCTTCTCCCATGTTCTCTCTCCTTTCTGGATGATGAAGACTCAACGGGCAGGGAGAAATCTGAAGAGCGAGGAGCAAGAGGAGCTTGTACCTAGCTGAGGGATTTCCAACTCTCTCAACCTTCCGATCAGCAGGTGGAACAGCAGCACTGCCTGAATGGGAAAGAAGAGGTGGCCCAAACAGGAGTTCTCTATGCTCCAAAACAGACCGGATTGTGTGTAAAATCGCTATTGAAAATTCATTTAAAAGGTTCTAAAATGCATGCAATTGCGCTGAGTATTGTGAGGAAGGACTCATTTTCATTTGTTTTTTCAGCAAGGCAGATTTCCATCCTGGTCAAGTTTGAATGGGACATTTACATGGATGAAGTGGGGAGAAACAGGCATGGGTCCCTATCTAGCTGCATGCATAGCAGTGAAGAGAAATGTACAAAAAAAATAAGCATGTTGTCAGGAGAATACAGAAGAACTAAGACTAAACTGTATTTTAGTCAGCATGAATGAGCCTTAATATAGATTTAAATTTTGAAGACAGAAGATGGATTCAAGCCCATCAAAACTGATGGTTTCCAGTGAAAGGGAAAGCACTTGGCTGATTTATCGTCTCTCATAAGGAGGACACTGATCAGCTAAGAATTGATGCAGATGGTCTTTCATTCTTTCATTATTCCAGGTGCTTTGAAAAGAAGGAAGAATGTTGGACACAACAAAGCAAAAGTTCTCAAACCTGTGGTTTGTGGAGCATAGGCTGGTGGTCTGCAGAGAGCTGACTGGTGACATGATGCTGGCTTCTCTTCTGTTTCCAACTGTTAAATCACATTTAAAGAAACCAAATATATACTCAATGCTTTCCTAATACCATTTAAATGCTACTGCTGCCATAGTGATTATGTGATCATAAATGAGAAGGGAAATGTCAATGAGATACTCTACTTAGATGTGCCCAACACTATGAAAAAGTTGGGGAACTCTTGGTACAGAGTTTATAAATACCTGGAATATTTGCTAGAAGATAAAGGCCAAAAACTCAGATGTAATTAAAATCAGAGACATCTTTTGTTGCCTAACACTTCTAATTTCCTATTCCCATTCTGAAATGGGGGTGTGACCTATAATTATTATTCAATATTTGTATTCTAGTAGCATGCAAATTCCCCAATCATGATTGGACTCCCTAAACCTGATTCTGTATTGCTTGCATACCTGTTAACCTTTATGCAAGTTTTGGATGCATAATGGAGCTGAGTGAGCAATTTCTAATGCATAATTTATGCCTCTTCTTTCTGTTTGTGAGATACCCACAGATGGCAATTAAATTTAGTCCCGAATCAAAATTATTCATTGATGTTTTCTGTGATTTTTCTTTATTCTGTGGCTTGTTATTCAAATATCCAAGCTGACCTCATTAGTCATGTCTGATCACATAAGTCACATGGTGTTTTTTCTGTTCCCTGAGTGGATGAGCACAGTTCTTAGTCCCAGGCTTCCGGTGTGAATGGTGAGCGTTCTTTCTGAGTGTTAGCGTTTGACTGACATCTTTTCACACTGGCTTCCTGAAAGCATTCCTGCTAGCAAAACTCCAGTGCATGAATGATCGTGGAAAGAGAACTCAAAGGAGACACCAGGGCAAGTCAGACATTGGTGCCAAGCTGCAGCTTCAGAACGCCGCAGGTCATGGGGAGCTGCCAGTGAACGTGTGGGGGTCACAATGGATCAGTTTCACGATGCATCCCCTGGAAGTATCTGACTGCAGCTTGTCTGTGGTCTGGAGAAACGGACAATCCAACTAGCAGATCAAATTCGAGGATTACCACGAATCTCAGCTAACCGGTTTGCATACACCAAATAATAAGTGCATTTGTGATGTTTACTGTGTATGCTCAGTTTCTACATGGTATTGAGTATGAGCTGTTTTGTGCTGGCTGAGAGCTCTGTGGGAATAACATGAGCTCCCTGGGAACATTGGATACCTCCCCATTTATCACAGCCCTGGCTGGGGCACACTGCATCTTTCCATCTTCCTTCTGTGTAGCAGGAAACCTGCATTCACTATTCCCTCAACTCTCTCTCCACAAACACACTCATCAATTCTGGCTGCAGTAATTATTCCCCACAACCCAACCCCCACTTCAGCCTTTGCAGGTTCAAGCTGCTGCAGTTTGCATGACACAGGAATTTGGAGGGAATAAGTCACTTGGGCCTTTCAGACACAGGCTACAGCCTAAACAGTCTCCAGGGTGTCCCCGTTTTCAGGGGCTGAAATGGGGCCAGTTCAAATTTATTCAATATAAGTAAATGTTCATGGTCACTCTTCATCATTATCCACCCAACTGTAGTGCATAAAATCAGGCCCTTCATCACATGGGCGCTGACTTTTGGTTTTGCCGGTGGGTGCTTTTGAAGAGGTGTGTGCGCTGGGGGGACAGAGGCTCTGCCAGTTTTGGAGGGAGCGTATTTATATACGTCTTTCATATTCCAGTTACCGAATATGTGTCTATCATTGGTATCCTAACAATTTAATCCTTATTAAAATGGTAATGAACTACATAATTACATTATCATGAATTACAGTATATTAAAACCACTCCACTCACCTACAAGCTGTCTTCACTAACATCCCAGTTTAAAGACATTACGTCTCACTATAGTTTTCTGGATGAAACTGTTATTTATCCATCTTTCAAGCTGGCCCTACTCATGTCCATTACCTGACTGTGAATCGTGGAATTCTAAACTAATAATTCCACTTTCCGATTTAACTGTGCGCCATGTATATGCTCCTGCCACCTACTGGTGCCATTGTAAAGTGTCGGTAAGGCAAAGTAACTGCCAATGGACATTTTTAATAACAGTTATCATGTAAAAAAAACCTACTATGGCTCCTGGGTGCTGAGCACCCCCTATTTTTTTTCTGTAGGTGCTTGAGCACTGGAGCGCCCCGCGAGTTGGTGTCTATGGTCAGGTCTTCACTACCCGCCGGATTGGCGGGTAGTGATCAATCTATTGGGGGTCGATTTATCACGTCTAGTGTTGACGCGATAAAATCGATCCCTGATCGCACTCCCCATCGACTCCGGAACTCCAGCTCACGAGAGGCAGAAGCGGATTCAACGGGGGAGCGGCAGCAGTCGATTTGCCGCCGTCCTCACGGCCAGGTAAGTCGACCTAAGATACTCAACTTCAGCTACGCGAATAGCATAGCTGAAGTTGGCGTATCTTAGGTCGACCCCCCCGCTAGTGTAGACCTGGGCTATGTTTCATTGTGTGATTCTTTGTAGGTTTTTTTCATTCATTTTCTGACATTTTTCTTATTCTTTGATTCTCTCTATTCTTCACCCCTTGGCTAACAAACTCAAACTTTTTTTTATGTGTAGGGGAGAATGGCTTTGGTTTCATAAAGGAAAAGAGCAGACAAACAAGATTCAGGTCTGAGTCCCCAACCCTCATGAGGAAGATTTACGATCGCTGTGGATCTACTGACACCCACTCAGAAGCAAGTGTACGGTAAACCTCTGCGTTTCTACCAAATGAAGAGGCTGGAAATAATAAGTGTAGCTCCACAGGGTAGCACAGCTACACAACAGCAGCCTGCCTTCTCAGAGAGAGTCAGCAAAACCCAGCCTCTGCTCAGAGCACGAGAGCTCATTATTTCCTTTGCTGATACGAACACTATGTGGGAATGTCTAAAGCAGCGGTTCTCAAACTGTGGGTCGGGACCCGACCCCGTTTTAATGGGGTTGCCAGGGCTGTCGCAGACTTGCTGGGGCCTGGGGCCAAAGCCCAAGCCCCAACTCCTGGGATCAAAGTCTGAGGGCTTCAGCCCTGGGTGGCGGGGCTCAGGTTACAAGCCCCTGCCTGGGGCTGAACCCAAGGTGGTGGGGCTCGGGCTTTGGCTTTGCCCCCCTTCCCCCGCCCTGGGGCTTGGGCAGGCTCAGGCTTCAGTCAGTCCACGCTCCTGGGGGTAGTTTAGTCATTTTTGTTGTCAGAAGGGGGTCACAGTGCAATGGCATTTGAGTACCCCTGGTCTAAAGCATACAAGGGAGAAGGATGATCTTGTGGCTAACATGCAGGCTTGGGAGTCAGGAGTCTGTTACCCATGCACTTCCTGTGTGAATTTGGGTAAGTCGCTGTGTTTTCTCCAGCTGTGTAACAGGGATGATAAAATGCTTGCTGTGGGAGCACCACATTTTTCTCTAGCATCCAGGTGCAGTTCAGCCTCAGTTATCATTCTGGGCCTGGTTTAATGGTGCACAAAAAAGAAATGACATCCCAAAGCAAAATCTCACAACCATTCCCACACCCCCAAATCCTAGAGTTTGGCTTATTGAAAGCTCATTAGAGGAGTAGCCATCTTAGTCTGTATCCACAAAAACAACAAGGAGTCCGGTGGCACCTTAAAGACTGACAGATTAACAGACTAACAGATCTGTTAGCCTTTAAGGTGCCACTGGATTGCTCGTTGTTTTTGAAATCTCATTAATACTCAAATTATGTCCTTACACTTTTACAGGAAAGCCCGTCTTTCCATAACTTAGTCTGACTCACCTGACTGTTTGAAACTCTACCAGCCATCTCTTAGGCCTCTGCGGGCCTCCTTTTAACAGTGGTAGGGTGATCCCCTCTCACTTGGTATCAGGAGTTCATAAGTCCTTTCCATAGATTCAAAGGGTTAATCCCTAGATTCCAGACACTCTTTACCCCCCCTCCCCAGGCCTTGCCTAGAGAGACCTAACAATCACTGCTGATCCCCTTCAGGCTCCCTAGTGGAGCACTCTGACTTTTATATCTTGCTTCCCTCTTCCCAGCAGGCCTTGCCGTAGCCCACAGTCAGATGTAAAGCTAGTCAATAAATGTCATTTTTCACAGGAAATTACAAAAAATTGTCTTTTTTTTCCAGAAAAAATAAATTCCCAGGAAAATATGAAAAAAGGGAGTGAAAGGGGGAAAATGGAGGGAAAATTAGTTTTCAAAAAAATTGGTTTTCATTCTGAAAAAAAACAACAGATTTTTGAACTAAAATTCAGCAAAAACAAAAAAAAATGCCATTTTCTGTCAACAATATGGTTTTGATGGAAAACTTTCAAAGTTCTAGTCACATGATCTTGAAGGAAACCAGACACAGGTAAGAGCTGAGTCTAGCTACCTCTTAGGGCACTGGGGTCCGGCTTCAGAGCCCGAGCTCCAGCTTGAGCGGCAACTTCAAAGCACTGCCTATGCTGCTATATCCCGCTAACCCGAGTGTATCAACCTGGGCTGGGAGACTTGGTTCCCAGGGCCGCCCGGGGGGAGGGGGGGGGGCAAGTGGGGCAATTTGCCCCAGGCCTTGGGCCCCGCAGGGGCCCCCACGAGAGTTTTTCGGGGCCCCTGGAGCGGGGTCCTTCACTCGCTCCGGGAGCCCTGGAAAACTCTCGCGGGGCCCGGGACCCCGGAGCTTCTTCCGCTCCAAGTCTTCGGCAGCAATTCGGCGGCGGGGGGTTGTTCCGCTCGGGGACCCGCCACTGCCGAAGTGCGCCGAAGACCCGCGGCGGGGGGTCCTTCTGCCCCGGGACCCGCAGCCAAAGACCCCAGGCCCCCGGAATCCTCTGGGCGGCTCTGTTGGTTCCTCAGGCAATATAGACATACCCTCAAAGCCCCAGCCACCTACTGCCAGTGGCATCTCTCTCAGATGTAACTAATTGTCTGTAAAGTGCTTTGAGATCCTCAGACAGAAGGGGCTGTATAAATAACAACAACAGGAAAGTATCAGAGGGGTAGCCGTGTTAGTCTGAATCTGTAAAAAGTAACAGAGGGTCCTGTGGCACCTTTAAGACTAACAGAAGTATTATCTCCATACTGATTTATGCCTGCCTCTGGAAATTTCCATTACTTGCATCTGAAGAAGTGAGGTTCTTACCCACGAAAGCTTATGCTCCCAATACTTCTGTTAGTCTTAAAGGTGCCACAGGACCCTCTGTTGCTAACAACAGGAAAAGTGCCCAATATCAAAGCAATACACATTTTGTATTCTATTCATAAACATCATCATCATCTAATATAGTTGCAGGCGCCCACGTGTGTTCTGAGTGTAATTTAGTTTGCCATTAATCCAAACCCTGGGTAAAGAGACAGAGCTTGTCTGTGCACATTTTTTTTTTCATTGTCAGTGAAACCAGCGCAAAACAAATTATTTCTGATCATTTCGCAAACAGGAAAAGACTGGTGAATTTACTTTGATTATACATCTGCAGAATGGCAGTTTTCTACAGTTTCCCAGCAAGAAGTTGCTGTAACAATTAAGCAAATCTTCTGCTCTGTTTACACATATCCTAATGCAGGTTGGTAACTCCATGTTGAGCTAGTCTAGTTATCCATGTGAATGAAACAGCCTTACATCATTACATTTAGGTCTGGATCTTAATTTCAAAGACCTCTCTCTGTCTCTCTGTCTCTCTCTCTAACAATGTACTCATTACCCTAGGAGCTGAGTGCCAATATTTGGAGGAAGGACATTTGGACCCAAATGAAAGAGCGGGAAACCCTAAGTAGACAGAGGGCATATGCTAACCAGCCTTTGGTAAGCACCCTTACTCTTGTGAGAAGTGCCATGGGGGTCTTTAGAACTACACGTGGTCAAGACCTTGGTTCTGCATCTTTTCCAAAGGATAGCACCTCAAGCAGTGCAATGCCCCCAATTCCACAGTGGGGCCGGGTTCAGTCCTGACACGGGGAAAAGAGCGCTACGCAGTAAACCACCAACATTCAGCAGGTATTCATTGGTCTCAGCTCTTAGTTGATGCAATATGATGGAACTGTTTGTAAGTAGAAACAGATTTTATAGATACAGACATTTGAATCCAATGGGCCAAACTAAAAGTCCTCCTAAGGACTGAGTAAAGTCTATGAGGACTTCATAATTCGTCTCAATCTACATAGTGTTATCTGTGAACACTATGCCAGGCTATTTTACAGTAGCCTGAAATTTGAGGTCTCACAAGATACTGTACTAACAGGCTGCTGGGTTTCATCTGCCACCTGTCTAATGATTCTTTTTTGCTTTTGGGTCTATACCAGAACCTCCTATCAGATCGGGCTTGCTTGTGAGTACAGCACTTACGATGTAAAGATGCATGGAGAAGAAGTCAATTGTGTGGTCCAGTGGAACATAGATCACAAGAGAAACCATCCCTGCTAGACAGATGAACAACGCTGCTACTTGAACTTTTACTTTAATTTGGGGCGAGTGTTTTGTATTGGAAGCAAAGACACAATAGCCAGGAAGCTGTACTATATAGAATGCTTCATTCCCCAAAAACATGAATCCTACAACTCCACCCACTATTAGCCAGACAAGATAGCCTCCCTTTTTCTGGTTGACTTGTTAAAGTATCCACTGTGCCTCAGCTTGCCATAACCAATGATATAGGACACATTGAGGAGTATGCAAACACACTGGCAAAGACTTGGACCTCATAGCAAACAGCATGACGATAAGACTAACTGACGAATGCTCTGCAGAGCATATAATGCTACAACCACAAACAACAACAACAATGCAGAATTAGTGCCTAATACTAATATTAGCGTAAGGTTCCAAAAGGCATCGTCCCACTGCAGCCTGCACCCTCGTTTGTTTCAATTGCTTGAATGGGGCTGTTGTGTGGAAAGCATTTTATTCCATTTCTCAAGCCAGCCTGGTGCTCTTATGGGAAACAGTGGGAGATCATTCCATGCATGGGAAAGTGTCTTTGCTCAGGGCAAAATGTGCTGTTTGGAGAACTGAGCTGCATTTCCTTTGTGTCAGTGTGCTCGGAGGGCAACGTTAAAGCTTTAACAATGCAGAAAATAAATTCCCTATGTGTGTGTCTCTCTCTCTCTGTGTATATATAGATATAGATGGATACACACACATACACATGCTTAAAAAGCGGACATTCCAACCTTAAAATACAGAAGGACAATGTATGCTTTATAAAAATCTCTCTTTGGTTAGAAAAAAACAATTCAAACTGGCCCTCAGAAACAACAGAGAGAGGCTACCAAGACTAGAGTACAGGAGGCTATTATTCAATACTAGGATTTTTAATTATGTTGTAGAATTACGTATTGGTAGCGAGAGGCAAAAGCCGAAAGCCCAGATCCAAACAGCCTTGACCTTGGTGCAGTGTCAGCTCCAGATCTGGATTCGGTGATGTGAACCCATCTCTAAAGCTATTGGATATTGTGACAGGGTGATTCTCTTCATGCTGCCAGATGCTGGGAAGCCACAGGTTAATTCCTGATCACTCACCAGGACAGTTAATATTCCTCTCTCATAGAACTGGAAGGGACCCCAAAAGGTCATCAAGTCCAGCCCCCTGCTTCACTAGCAGAACCAAGTACTGATTTTGCCCCAGATCCCTAAGTGGCCCCCTCAAGGATTGAACTCACAAACCTGAGTTTAGCAAGCCAATGCTCAAACCACTGAGCTATCCTTCCCCCTTAGAGTCCACCTGAGTGTTTGGAGGTGAGAGACACCCTTTAGCAGAGGGAACTGGGAACAGAGACAGACAGACACTATTGCCATGTGGGAAAGCAGCCATTGCAGAGCTGTCAGTCAAGAAAGAAGGAAGGGCCCACTAGGCTGCAGAACACCCACAAGGTGGGGAGGATGCAGCCCTCCAATGGGGTCTCCCAAAAAGTGATAATATTTTTAAAAAATAACAGTCACCCTCTGGCTCCAATCCCTTCCTCTCCTCCTGTGGCAGCTACACAGGGCTCTCTTCTGTCCCAAAAGTTCCAGTTATTAATACAGGTCCAGGGTAAAGGGAGATGAAGAGAGACAAGACCTGCAGAGGGTTACGGGAGGGAGCAGAGAGACATGAGCCCCCTAAACTCCCCCTAAGCAGCTCTGCACCTGCACTCATCCAGTGTGGGTGCTGATCTCCACTGGCCCTGGTATGCACTGGGCCACACTGCCTCGAGTATGAAGCTAGTTTATGCAGTAAAGGTGAAGGGGCCTTGTGGATTTTTTAATGGACTGATGTTTTCTGATGGGAGCTTACTGCATATACACCTAGACCTTTCTCAGCCTTGATGGAAAGCCCGTTTTGTGGCATGCAAAGGAGAACATCATAAAACCCAAAGCAATATGACTGCCTGATAAGAACCCACCTGCCTGTATTAGGGGCTATTCTCCACCGTCGTCATTACACAAAGCACCCATAGAGCTCAATGGTAGCTGTCCATGGAGCAATGGCAGAATACAGGCCTTGGGGCTAAACCATAGCTGGCCCAGATTAGCTGCTCTGAGGTGGGAAGAAGGCACATTCCCTTCAACCTGTAATGGTGCAGCCATATCACTTCTGCCTGTGCTGTCACATAGTGTGCAAGGGGCTATGGCTGCCATAAGTCCTCAGCTCTCTCAAGTGCGTATGTCCAGGCAAGGGGCAGTGGAGGTCAGACCTCTGTGCTCCAGCTAGCGACCCACACAAAGATGGGAGCTCCTGGGGCACCTTCAAAAAGTACACTGCCCCTACCACCTTCAAGGCATTATTCCTGCCTGTCCCCTAGGCCAGCACAAGCTGCTCAGTCCACCTGCATCCCAATGCAAAGCAGGCTTTAAGAACCAAAACGTAGCCTGTATTTTCCAGGTGAAATATAGAGCATTAAATCCTCAGCTGGCACAGCTCTATTGACATCAGCGAAGTCACAGTAATCTACGCCAGAGTCTTGGGCTGTAGAAAGAGCCTCCAGAGATGGTCAAAATTTTATTTTATTGTTTTCGTGAACATGGACGGTAATGATTTTTTTTTAATATCCTAGTTTAGCACTAAGGGGGGGGCGGTGTCTATATTCTCCCTTCAGCCTGAGCTCCTAATTCCCATTGATGCTAATGGGTCTAGCACGCATGTATCAAGGGGAGAAGAGACCCCTAAGGGTTCACAAAATATGCAGATGACTGGTTTTTAATGAATGCAAAATGTAAAACAAAAGAAGTATCACAGTCAAGCTGCTCATGCATAATAAAGTTCACAGTGAAAAGGGAACAAATAAATAGAAAAGTCTTCTTGGCTATAACCATCCTTAATATGTAATGGACAATTGAGAACAGCAGGCTCTCGGAAGCCCACATCATCAAATAGCAAATACATTTTGGCAACATGAAACCGTCTATGGCAGCATTTCTCAAGCTCTGTCCCACCAAGTTATGGGGAAAATATTCAGGCATCTGCTGACATACATTTATTTTTAAGGGAAGTGGGGAAATCTCCCCAAGGAGACTGGAAAGCTCTGGAAGGCTATTACACTTGGGTCATTCATTCTAAGCATGCACTGAGGGGGAGCAGTTAATTTTTCTTGCTTCCTCGGCTCTTTCCATGTGGCATGTAGCAAAAGCAGAGCCAGCTATAGAACATTTAGGCTCCAGTTCAGCAAGGTATTTAAGTAAGTGCCTCGCTTTAATCAAGTGAGTAGCCTCATTGAAATCAATGCACAGGTTTGCTAAATTGGGGACTGAATTAGATGTGCTTTGAGGAGTCCACTGTGAAAGTTATTAAGCAAGAATTCTCCACCCCCTAAGCCCCTTTCTTTTTCTCCAGAGATGGTGCAAACCACAAAGCTCAGCTCTAAGGTCTGGATTCAGCAAAGCACATAAACATATTTTAAATAGGACTTAAACATGTCCTTAAAATTAAGCACATGCTTAAGTGCTTGGCTGAATCAGGACCAAAATCCACATCATGATCTCTTTCTCTTTTTCCTCTCTAAGTGTCAAATTCCAGTACCTTTAGTCGTATTGGGTAGTAACATTCCACATGCAGGCCCATAGTCTTCAATGAGACTACTCCAGGAGTAAGTCACTAATCAACGTGAGGTGATCTGGCAGACTCCAGCCCTTAGAATTGTATATAGTACCTGCCCCCATGTATCTGAACATCTCCAAAACTCTGGGATGTTTGGATTTGATTTGGCTCGTTATGAGATGCAGAGATTAATTTTAGAGCTGGGCCCAATTTCAGATCATAACTTCCACAAATTTTAAGAGATGCAGGGTTTGGGTTCAGGTCCACCTCTACTGTTTTCATTACCTGATTGATTGACCCTACCCTGAAAAAGTGTCTGATCATCCCTAAGGAGGGTGCCCACACATCTCCTGGATCTATCGTAAAGAGGATGATGTAAGAGGACATGACAGATAGTTGGGAGCACTGGTGAAAAGACAAGGCAAACTTAAGAAACAAGGAGTGATTACTGCAGAACTGTATTTAGTTAATCTTCAGATCAAACCCTTAATAAAACAGGTACCAGCTCTTAGGAGGTCAGGGAACAGGCAATCTCTGTGTTCTTTACCAGGCAACTAGGGGAAAGATAAAGAGAACACATGTATAAGTGTCATTAGCATGCTAGCAGTGATATATAGAAAAAAAATAACTTTTAAAATAAATGAGCTGCTACAAAATAAACTACCTTGCGACAGAATGTACATAGGGGATATACAAAGTAAATTAAAAAACAGATTAAAGGAACATCTGTATATTAACATTGCCATAAAACAGCATAGTAGTAATAGCAGTGGCATGCAAAGGTATTATAAAATTATCTATCCAAGATGTTATGTCATATTAATGAAACTGTACAGCCAATAGAGCTCTCGAACTTATTCCTTTATGGTTTAAAAGAATTCTTTCCAGCAGCTAAACACTATGGGCCAAACTCAGTCCTGGTGTAAGAGAGTGCAACTCCTCACTGACTTCAATATAAGACATTCCTGCTTAGAGTAAATATAGCCTGCTGGGGCCAAGTTCTGCTCTTGTTTACACCTCTGCAATATTTGGCCCTACAGCCTCTATTTCCCTCCATGTGACTCTTCTAAGGCCTTGTCTGCACTATGGGGGGGAGATTGACCTAAGTTACGCAACTTCAGCTATGTGAATAACGTAGCGGAAGTCGACGTACTTAGATCTACTTGCCGCGGGGTTCACACTACGCTATGTCGACGGGAAACGCTCTCCCATCAACTCCCCTTGCGCTTCTCATTAAGGTGAAGTACAGGAGTTGCTGGGAGAGCGATCTGCGGTTGATTTAGTGGGTCTTCACTAGACCCGCTATATCAACTGCCGATGCATTGATCGCTATGCGTCGATCCCCTGGTAAGTGTAGACAAGCCCAGCGACTTGGGGTAGGGTGCTTGGCTTTGTAAATTAGGCTCTGTTCTTGCACTGGGATGCGCCCTGTGCCCATGCAAGGCTGCATTGAGGACTGTCTCCCCAACAGGGCAATGCAGAGAAGACACTGGTAGGAGAATCTTGCAGAACTTCCTGTCCCCTGCAGGTATTACTGCATCTGGGCACAGTCTGCCCTCCAGCCATTTTAGTCCATTACATATTTTTCCACTTTCTGTAGCATCCGTGAGCTAGATATTGATCCCTCTGCAGAAACTCATATTTTCTGTGCCTTCCCTTCTCTTTTCACTAGAGAGACAGAAATCTGCCACAATCCTGCATTCAGACTAAGGGTATGTCTACACTACCCGCCGGATCGGCATACAGCGATCGATCCAGCTGGGGTTGATTTATCGCGTCTAGTCTAGACGTGATAAATCGATCCCCGAGTGCTCTCCCATCGAGAGGCACGGGCGGAGTCGACAGGGGAGCGGCAGCAGTCGACTCACCACAGTGAAGACACCACGGCAAGTCGATCTAAGTACGTCGACTTCAGCTACGTTATTCACGTAGCTGAAGTTGCGTAATTTAGATCGATCCCCCCCAGTGTAGACCAGGCCTAAGTCTGGGATTCACCAGTTTGTGTTTGGTAAAACTCACACTGAAAAACAACAAACAGAAATGTATTTCCAAACTATCTGGGGAGGTGGCATGTCTTCTGATTTCCCAGGGTTTCCATAAAATCCAAGTTAATTCCTAACAGTTTCATAAAATCTATATTTGTTTTTGTGCAGTCTGCATAAACTTCACGGCTGTTGAGCTAATTATGCAATTTTCCCAGGAAATGTTGGAATTATTAATAATATTTTAAATTATTAAGATTAATATGGGAATCCACCAAACACTAAGGCTATGTCTACACTACCGCTTATGTTGGTATAACTTACATCACTCAGGGGTGTGATAAACAACCCTCCTGAGCGACATAAGGTACACCAACATAGGCTGTTGTGGGCACAGCGTTAGGTCAGCGGGAGAGCTTCTCCCGCCGACATAGCTTCTGCCGCTCGCGGAGGTGGTTTTATTATGCTGATGGGAAAACTTTTTCCTGTTGGCACAGAGCGTCAACCAGAGGCACTGCAGTGGCATAGGTGTATTGGTATAGCTGCACTGCTTGCAGTACTGTACGTGTAGACATGGCCTAATTTAACCATAGATTCCTTTATTAAATTCAAGGCCAAATGGTATTCGTACGATTGTTCTAAACACACCTAAAAAGCCTAACTAATAAGCAATTTACTACAACCAAACAGTAGCAAAACATTTATAAGCATTTGGTCAAGATACTTACAAACAGGCTAAAGCCTGTGTGCTCAGACCCATATTGGTCAGCTCCAATGCGGTCAGGCAGGTATTTGCAACAAACGCTGTAAGAGTTTGCTTTTTTATACCCTTCAACAAATAAGTGATGTCATTGCCAGTTACTGATCTCAGCTAAATCCACTCTGAGACAGTTCAACCTTATTTCCAGTCTTTATTCAGATAAGATTTACAATCACCTTTCTCCCCAAGGCCTTTCTTCTCTATCTCTTCCCCTCCTTCTTGCTGCCCAACTATTTTTCCATTGCATCTGGGTTCACATAGGCGTTAACATTGGCGTGTGGGTTGGGAAGGGCCATGTTGGCTCATTTTAAGACAGATTCTCTTTGTTTTATATAAAACCATCTGCAGTCACCCCTGTGGGTCAGAAGCCTTCTTTTTAGAAACTTCCCCGTATCTCATTAGTTATTCTTTGAACCAAACACCCCCCTGACTTCATTTCCTCTGGCTTTATACCTTCTTATTTTCAAGGCCTTCCTTCTACTTGTTAGTCAGGGCCTTTCTTTACAACACAGATATATTTCCTTAACCAAATTTAAGATAACCCTAATTCTTTAATTTCATATTTATCCTACAGTATGCTAATCCCTGTGTCATTCCATTTTGTGGGAACCACTTTGATCCTAGTAAACGCAGAGTAGAGCTGGTCACTAGGGCAGAGAGATAGTGGCTGCCTTTGGAAAAATGCCTTTTGTCTTCATGCAAAAACACATCATCAACAAAATCAGCAGCAAATAAACCAATTTGTACAGTGTTTCACATTTTTGCATCAACCAATGAAAATCCACCACTGCATCTGGGACAGGTTTCCTACTAGTTTAAATCAATCCCTATGCAGAAAAGGCTTCATAAGAGAGTGAAAATTCTTCAGAGTTTTCCTCACTAAGCATCCTACAAATCCTGCCATCAGGAGAGTTAGTCTCTTTGTGGAAGAAACAGTGGGCTCCATCCCTAAAACCGACAGAACTCCTGGCATCTATTGGAGGCCAGAGTCATTCATGCATAGGTCCTGTGTCTCTACACTGGCTCCAGGATTCCTTGGTGCTTTATCCAGTTTCCTGGCAGTACAGTTCCCACGGAGCTGCAGTGTCAAAAGCTCCATCATTGGCCTGCCATTCCTGGGTCCCTCTCTCCTTGGAAGGCAAGTTCCATAGCACGGAGGCAACCACACAGACAGCCTAAGGAGGTCTTCATGTTTGCTCAATGCTTGGTTGATTCAGGGGTGATGTGCATCCCAGCCAAACCCAAACCCTCACCAGCTATGGAGCTCTGACGCTGAGGAGAGCTCTGCAAGGGAAGGGGAATATGATGTTGCAAAGATGGCAACTCCCAGCTCCCCACGGACCAGGCGACATCGACAAACAGAGACTCACCTGCGCAAGAATCCCCAGAATATGATTTGACCCACCGGGATCAGCGGAGAGAGAAGCACATAGAGCAACAAGTTCCAAGAGTCATCAGCACAATCACTTACCTGTCATTTGCAAAACTAATCTGAAATTTTTAAAGATATTGCCACGTGATGGTTTCTGCCACTTTCTGACAATTTCTCTTATTCACAAGCTTGGGTCTTTTATGGATAAGCAGGGCTGCAAAACAAACCAGCAAAAACTGTAGCAGCAACTTCCCATTAAGTCTGCATTACATGGCAACACGGCAATAGAATACTAAAAACATCGGATTGGATTAAAACTAAAACCCCATAGATACTATTTAGCCTCACACAGCAGACGAGTTCCACATTTGCCAGGACAACTGTCTGAGCACATTAATGACTTACGTGGCAACGCTAATGCAATAAGAATTATGCAATACGTATCACAATTGCTAACACGTCTGTGCAAGGCTAATGATACAGTGGAGAGCTTGCCTGTGCAATATTAGACTGGAAATTGCTAATATCATATTTATTTCTCTCCATCTGCCCTCTTTCCTTTCTAGTTGCCTTCCCTCTTGTCCTCAGAAGGAAAGTTGGAAAAGTGGGCGTGAGCAAGCAGAGGAATTGAAGCACATTCCCCAGGCTTCTAGGCCAAGGAGGCAAAAGAACTGGAGAGAAGCAGTACGGATTGGGGCTTATCCAGAGGTCTAGACTCAGAATGCTTTTACCTCTTTCTTCTCGGCAGGTGGTGCCATAACACTGGCAGCCTCCTTGATAGGATGGGAGAAGAGGGATATACACAGCTACATAACCAGCCTCTCTTCTCATGTGGTACCATAGCAGATCACACCAGCTGGTCACTTCAGCTGACATACACTGGTTTAGACATAAGCAAGCATAGGAGGGGTCCTCAACTCTGGGATTTCCTTTTCCCCGTTGGTTTTCCATGACTGAAATTTGCTGACCTGAAGGTCGCACTTGAAGGCCTCTCTTTTCTCGGAGGGCTTTCCCCAGAGGGCTGAGTGGATAGGTGAGGATGGGGTAGAAATGATTTCTAGTTCTGAGGAGGCCCGGGAGGGTTTTAGCGCTCGTGCATCAGTCCAGTTTGTCACAATGTAGCTTTTGATGAAGTGTGTACATGCAAGTCCATGGTGTAGTAACCAGGTGGAGTCTTTGGGCTGGCCGCTGGAGAGACGAGCAGGGGAAAGTAGCCTTGTGTGATCTTAAAGCACCCTCTTCTCCTGGAGGTCATGAAAGCATGGATCAAGGTGGCCAGGTC
Organism: Chrysemys picta bellii; assembly: GCF_011386835.1. NCBI lineage: Eukaryota > Metazoa > Chordata > Testudines > Emydidae > Chrysemys > Chrysemys picta. The sequence goes on from NC_088796.1 coordinate 14,007,128, forward strand.
AACACCTTATAGGACAGGACTCAACCTCCTGGCCAGACATAGACAGAGGATGTGTTTAGCAGTCATAGCTACTTCAGTATCCAGTAGCAGAGAGGAATCCAGAAGAATCCCGTGATTGTGAACCACCCTGATGATCGGAGAGCAGATGCTCTCAACAGAGGATGGGATATTATGGACATGGCAAGTTCTTCAAAATACTGTCATCTTCCTTCCAGTATCACCTTTGCCTTAGCTGGACTTAGCTTTAGCCAACTGCTCCCCATACAGGTGCTGATCTCAGCCAGGCACCAGATACATTAGGAGATGCTGCTATTTATGTTTGCGATAGACGAGATGTAAAGTTGAGTGCTGCCCAACCACTATTAACAGTTGAGTCCAGGGTGTCTCACAAACTCCCCAACAGCTTCACATACACCTTCAATAGGATGGGAGAGAGGAGTAAACCTTAGGGAGGACTGAAATGAAGATCTGAACTGTGCAGCCCTATTTATTACACTGCGTGCATGTTATGCACAGCATAGCGACCTGCTAGAAAAAGCAGGATTTTAAAGCATCATGATTCTACTGCTCAGTAATAACCACCACACTTTGCACTTAAATAGCAGCCAGGCATCTCACAGAACTGTTCAAACAAGAATTAAACCTCACTGCAACACGGTGAGGAAGATCAGCATTATTACTCCCAGAACAGATGGGTAAGGTAAAGGTCTACACTACCGTGGGAAGTCGACCTACGCCACGTAATTCCAGCTACATGAATAACGTAGCTGGAGTCGACGTACCTTAGGTCGAGTTACCACGGGATCTACACCGCGGGAGGTCGACGGCGGAAAGTCTCCCGTCGACTTACCTTACTCTTCTCGTCGGGGGTAGAGTACTGGGGTCGACTGGAGAGCGATCTGCTGTCGATTTGGCGGGTCTTCACTAGACCCGCTAAATCGACCACCGGTGGATCAATCTCAGAGCATCGATCCCGGCTGTAGTGTAGACATAGCCTAAGGCATGGAAATCCTTATGTAAAACACAGCAAGTCAATGACACAGCCAGGCAGAATCAGGGGGTGAAATCCTAATCCCATTGAAGTCAATGGGAGTTTTACCATTGGCCTCAGTGAGGCCAGGATTTCACCTCAGAGTCTTGACTGCTAGTCTCTTGCTCTAACCACTAGCCCACACTCCTTTCCTTCCCCATGTAATGATCAGCAATATCCCCTCTATGTACTGTGAATAGGTTACCACAGTGACTCATACAATGGTAGGGGGAAACTACTACACAAAAAGAACGGGTACAGAGGAAAATCTGCAATAATTTATACTTTAAACTGCACCTAAACCAGAGTAATGCCAATGACCTCCATCCACAGGTCTGGTGCATCATCTCCTTCCCATCAATGTCCCTCCCAGCCCAAAAGCATTCAGGATTGTGCTATTATTTACTGTCTAGAGGCCTCATCCAAAACCAGGTCCCTATTGTGCTAGGCACTGTACAGACTTAGCATGAGAGAGAGTATCTCAGCTACAATATAAAAGGAAGAAGGGAAATGACTTGCCAAAGGACACAAAGTGAGTCAGTGGCAGAGGCAGGACTAGAGTCTAGGTGCTCGGGTCAGTGTTTTATTCACTGGACCAGGCCACCTCCCTATAGCATGAGGTTTCAACAGTCGCTTATGTTCCATGCACTGCAGGTGTTATTCCACCCCCTTTCCAAACCGAAGGTGCATCTCTGCAGCCAGTCTCTCCATCTGTCTATATTTATGTTTGGTTTTTATGCGGTTCCTCATGTGAAATGCGAAGTTTTAATAATGGAGAAATGATCATTCAGTGAATTTCACTGCAATAAAAATATGCTGGGAAGAAACCAAAAAGGGGAGAAAAAAATTAGGAACATTTAACACTTGGAGCGAGGGAAATGAAATATTTAATTAGCCGTAAATGGAAGGAGGGGTCCCCGAGCCCCCCACTTTCTTCCTCAGCAGAAATCAAACAACTTTTCCACACCGCGTCGCCTTCAGTACAATATGCTAATGACGTCCCTGATGCCCTCTTCAGCTGATCAAACTTAATTGTCTGTGTCAGGCTGCCAATTAATGAAAGGATCTCCTATAGTACCAACTTCCACAGCTACCTTAAAGGTTAATTGAATCATTTAAGCCCAATGCTCTGGCGAACACAACTTCAGGTTGCCATTCAAAGCTGAGGTCTGTAGGGGCAACAACTAAAGGAAAAGTTTAATTGTTAAGCAGCCAAATCTAACAGTTGCATTAGGAAAGAAAAGATCTTTCACACTCCTCCTCTCCCCTTTTTTAAAGCTTCAGAATATGTCTGTGTGTGTGTGTGTGTGTGTGTGTATATATTTTGCAGTGTCTAGATCTGGGGTAAGCAAACTATAGCCCGCAGGCTGCAGCTGGCCTGTCAGACCTTTTAATGCAGCCCTCTAGCTCTCACCGGGAAGTGGGGTGGGGAACTTGTCCAGCTCCACGCGGCTCTTGGAAGCAGCGGCATGTACCCACTCCAGCTCCTACGCGTAGGTAAGCCAGGAGGCGCCACACGTTGTCCCTGCCCCAAGCGCAGGCTCTGCAGCTCCCATTGGCTGGACACTTCAGCCAATGGGAGCTGCAGGGGTGGTGCCTGCGGACAGGGCAGCACGCAGAGCCGCCTGGCTGCACTTCTGCATAGGAGCCGGAGTGGAGGACATGCTGCTGTTTCCGGGAGCTGCATGAGGTAAGCGCTGCCTGGAACTGTACCCCTGACCTCTTCCTGTGCCCCAAGCCCCCCAAGCCCTGATTCCCCTCCTGCCCTCCGAACCCCTCAGCCCCAGCCCGGAGCACCCTCCTGCACCCCAAACCCCGCATACCCAGCCCCACCCCAGAGTTTGTACCCCCTCCCACACCCTAACCCCCAATTTTGTTAGCATTCCTGGCCTGCCATACGATTTCCATACCCAGATGTGGCCCTCAGGCCAAAATGTTTGCCCATCCCTGGTCTAGATTGTTAACATTTCTCTACCGAGGGGTAATTATTAAGGACCAAACTCTGGTCAATGTGAGATGCACTCCCAGGTCCAAAGGCAGAGTTTGCCCTTTAGTCTGACATCATATTATCCTATAAAATGATCACCTGCCCACTAGAAAATCAAAATACATACAGAGTCACCGAGCCAGTGAACCATCCTGTAACAAGACAGGAGCAGAAGCAACAAGAACAATCCTGAGCCAAGAGATGTACAGAACCAAACCAAACTCAAAATCATGTATATGCATCCCTTCTACCTACCTTATGTACACAAATGGCCCCATTACCATAGTAGCAGAGTACCTCCCCATCTTTTTTTTTTTTTTTTTTTTTTTTTAAGAAAGGACGTACCAAGGCCACACAAAAAATCTGGCCCAGCCAAAAGTGCCAGAACCTCGGTAGAAGTGTGTGTGGGGGCCCACGAGGCCCTGCTCCCTCTTTGGCCCCACCCAACCCCTCTCTTCCCCCAAGACCCCCCCTCCATTGCTCCACCCCCTGCTCCTCCACTTTCCCGAAGGCCCCGCGCCCTGGCCAGGCCAGAAGCCAGAGCCAGGCTGTGGGAAGAGTTGCCCAGGGAGCCCAGGCTGCTTTAGAGAGCCCTGGACCTCCTGAGCAGTGCAACCCAGGGGGCAGGGACATGGGCCAGGGGCTGCTCTTGGGCTTCCTGGCCCACTGCCCAGGGTGAGAGGAGGGTCCAGGGCTCCCCACAGTGGTCCAGGCTCCCTGGGCGGATCTTTCTATGGCCTGACTCTGGCTTCTGGCCTGGCCAGGAGGTGGAGCCTTGGGGGAAAGAGCGGTGGGGCCACTGAGAGGAGCCAGCACCAGGAAGAGACTGGTGCCCTTGGCACGGGCTGCGCTTCATGGCAGAGGAGCTGATCACCTCCCCCCACTGCAAAGCACGGCCCCTGCCTGGGCTGCTCCATCCATGGGGGGGCCATGGCCCCTTCCGGTTCTGGCTCCCCTGGGCAAAGCGGGGAATTGACCAGGATCTCCCAGTTCCCAGGTTAGCATCCTAACCATTGGACATTCCCTTGCCCCACCCCATTCCACTTGTGTTTGGACCCTGTGTCAGGTCTATTTACGCTGTAAGATCTTTTGAACACAGCTCTGTCTTTTTGGTATGTTGACTAAAGCATTTTGCACATTTTGGGGTGATGTAAAACTTATTAGAACCGATTAACTTTTTGTGTGGAAAAGTGGGTCATGACTCCATTGTAATGGGGTCACCAGGGCTGACATTACACTTGCTGGGGCCGAAGCCCAAGGGCTTCAGCCTTGGGCAACAGGGCTTCGGCTGCAGCCCTGGATGGTGGGGCTCAGGTGACAGGCCCCCCGCCTGGGGCTGAAGCCTTGGGGCTTTGGCTTTGCCCACCCTCCTCCCACCTGGGGCTGAAGCCCTTGAGCTTCGGTTCTGGCCCCCCAGCCTGGGATGGTGGGGCTGGGGCTTCAGCTTTGCCCACCCCACCCCCACCCAGGGCTCGGGCAGGATCAGGCTTCAATCCCCCTCCTGGGGTCATGTACTAATTTTTGTTGTCAGAAGGGGGTCCTGATGCAATGAAGTTAGAGAACCACTGCCTTAGGATGAATTTGGGCTGACTTAGAATTCCTCCTTAAAAGAGTCCAAGTGCTACACGGTCCCTGTTCACCTTCTCTTGTGCCACTGACAGCATATAGGGCAGAATCTAGTCCATGGCGTGTTTGTTTCACGTCACTCCTGCAGTTATGGTCAGTAAAAGGCAGTACTATTACTGTGGGGTGAACAGAATCAATCAATACCATTTCCAGGAACATCATCATTCAGGATGTCAGTGGCTATCAGTTTGGAGACAGGTTGAAGAGGAGGAAAAGAGTGTGTGGGCCTCTAAAAACCAGCGGGATAAAAATATGTCTACAAATATTTGAGGCTATAAAGGCCAAGGAGGGAAAGGAATTGTTCACTGGGACAAGGAACAATATGATCACACAGAGCACAGAAAAACACAGGTCAAGTATCAGACAAAAACTCCTATCTGTGAGATATTTTAGTGTGTAGAATAGTCTCCTAAGGAAGAGCTTGAAGCTCTGTCGCTTAAAAGACATCACTGACGATCATCTATGGCCTTCATCACAGTAAGATCTAAGCACCTAACAATCTTCAATGTATTTATCCTCATCAGACTCCTGTGAGGTAGGGCAGTGCCATTATCCCCATTTTTCAGATGGGAAAGTGAGACACTGGGAGACTACGTGGCTTCCCAAGGTGGCACAGGTAGCCTGTGACACAGCAGGGACATGAATTCAGGTATCCCCAGTTCTATGCTAGAGCCCTAACCACTGGATTATCTTCCCTCTCCAACTAGCCTGTCTAACACTTTGGAGAACATCTTGTAGGGTCCAGTCCTGCACAAGCAGATTGATTTATTTTTATTATTATTCTCATCATGCAAAACATCCCAAAGTCACATGACAATGAACAGTAAATGCAATGTATGAGAGTCACTGGCCAGCAATCTTCCTCCATGTTGTGTGGTCCTCACGCAGCCCTGAAAAGCACGCCATACCGCAACCCGTCCAGTCAGCCACATCATCGAACCACACTTCCCGCGGGCACCCCTCGCCCAGGGTACCAGTCCCTGCAACACTTGCTTTGGCAATCTTCCTCAACTCAGCCGAACCACGTGTCCTACACATTTTTCGTCTCGTCTTGATGATATCAAGTATCATCTGGTTATGCTGTAAGTTTTGGCGCTTACCTCATTGTAAATCATGCACGAGGTATAGCTGACATGCAGCAACCACTTCCTGCAGAACAAACCATTATTTTCCTACCAGTGAGGCTTGACTTGGAAGCAGGACATAAAGGACACCTTTGGACTATAGCACAGCAGCCGAGAAAGGAATAAAATAGCAAAATCCTGTAGGCATAAGGACCCAACACCAGCTGGGACAAGGGACAGATGGAGTATTTACCCCTCCCTCCTACTGCCTATTTTACCCCCTACCCAATCCTAAGGAAATTCCTCTTTTCTCCTTCCTGTTCAGTGCCCAGCAATGGAGGGTTGAGAAATGCTGCTTCAGGAGACTGCAGAGGTACAGACTGGCCAACTGAGCACCCCACTCCCGTATCCCTCAGTTTACTTCCTTCCCTCACCCAGCCACCAGCATCAGCACCTCAGCTCAGTGCCCACCATTCCCCCAGCCACAGCCCAAGAGGCCCAAACACACACCCTGCATCCAGCACTCAAAAAGCACCCTGGGTTTCCCACAATCCTTTGCAGTCCCTGGGAGATGAGAATTCCCAGCACGTCACCTATCAAGAAGGTGTAGTCACAGACAGCGCTGCCCCGTTTGCCTCCATGTGAGAAGGCCACTGAGGTCAGCTGTGTTTTCTCCTTTCTGTCCTGTGGTTTCATCTGAATTGGGAATGGGAAGGTATAAAGACCAATGACTTGAACACAATGGCCTCTTTTTCACCAGCAATTCTTGATCCTCCCTCAGTGTTGTTGTTGTTGGGGGGTGTTTCTGGTCCACTGAACCCATATCTCTATTACTTATTCTTGTAGCTCTTCTCCAGCACCTCAGATACCTTGTTCTGAGTGCTAAAATGAACTGATGAAATCCATTAATGAGAAAACAGTGTGCGTTCAGAGACATATGGGCTTTTCATCTGTTCAACCAATCATTGTGTTCCCCTTGTATGCATTTGATGCGTCTTCACATGTTGAACCATCTGAAAGTGAAACCTTCTGAAGACACCATCTACGGTGTCTAGCAGAAATCAGCTGTCTAGCAGAAGCATCACACAAAAAACACAGCAGCAAACTGGACTAGAAACAGCACAGGGATGCTTTAAAATGGAATTTCAAGAAACAAAGCTCAAAGTAATTCACGGCACTAGACCTCCTTACGCCAGCAGAGGTTCTGGCCTCAAAGGAGTTTATCCAATGTACCTTTCCGAACTCTTTGTATTTTCATTTTGATTGAATGTGCATGTGTATTTTTCATGTAAATATTGATGATGAGCATGACCTTGGCTTGAAAAAGTTTGTGTCACCTTTATATTAACAGGTCCTTACGGGGAATCGGAACTTAGCTCTTTCAAAAATCAGTGCATTCCTTTCATTAGTCTAACAGTGTTTTTTCTTTTCCAAGAATACTCTGGCGTTTCTCTCTCTCCCCCTCCTTGTATGTATACAAGAATTGCAATGATGGTGGTGGTTTGCACTTAACTGACATTGTCTGCATGTTGGCAAACAGAAACAGACATGCCCGCCCCTTTAACAAACTCCTGTAAACTGATCTATTATCAACGGCAGGGCCCTGCTGTATAGCTGGCGGGCACAGTAATTAATTTCTATGCATATCATTGCCAGGATCACTTACTGATCCAGGGAGCAAGATCAGAGATGTCACACCATAAATTGAGTCAGAGCCTTCACCTCTGTGTTCAGTGTGCAATTTTACACACACTTGACAAAGTAACAAACAGGAGGTAAAAAAGGCAGCGGTTCCCCTGGGTGATGGATGGGGGGAATTGGCCCAATAAATTGTTCCCTGTAAAAAGCAATGTTTTCCTCATTAAAAGGCAGTGAATTCTCTATTGCTTTTCATTAGTTCTGGCCTTGCTAGACGTGAGGTTTAATTGGCAGTGTGTTTACAGGAGGCTGGCCCCAGAGGTGAAGGAGACAAAGAGGCTGGAAAGAGATTCTTATTTATTAAGGAGGTGACAGGCAGCTGCTTAATAAGTTTTTTGTGTGGGTCCTGGAAGAAGTTGCACCATGAAGAATGACTAAAAGGGTTTAACCCTTTATTTGCCATTGCTTAACAATCCAATCCATCTTTACCGCCTGATTTTAATGTTTCTAACCCTCCCCATCTTGCAAAGAAAAAAAATCACTGTCTGTTTCAAAGGGAAGTTGCCAAAACTCATTTTACATCTCATGTTCAGCTGCAATAAGCATCAGTTTGTTCAGGACAGATTCTCTCCCATCCAGACCCTCCAAGCACGTTCTCACTAGGAGGGTGGTGAAGCACTGGAATGGGTTACCTAGGGAGGTGGTGGAATCTCCTTCCTTAGAGGTTTTTAAGGTCAGGCTTGACAAAGCCCTGGCTGGGATGATTTAGTTGGGAATTGGTCCTGCTTTGAGCAGGGGGTTGGACTAGATGACCTCCTGAGGTCCCTTCCAACCCTGATATTCTATGATTCTATGATTCTATGTTGAGAAGGGAATTTACAATGGCAAACATTTTGCAGGTCTTGATTCATATTTGGGACAGGTAACATGCATCATTTTCTCAGCATCAAAGGGCAAATCAATGGTATAGCAGAAATTCAGGGGGGTCACCAAACATTAAGTTGTGGAAAGACTGGCCACTTACACGTCTCATTACCGGGTGGCTTCATAAAAGCTTTTGGCAGGCACGAGTCACAAAAATAGATACATTTAAAATATAGGACAAGAGGGATTAGGTGAGATCACATAGAAAATGCAAACAAAACATTTTCATCATTGAGAAAACCAACCACAAAAAGAACCCTACCAAAACAAAACGCTACACTGCACACACAATACTCCCCCTGGGAAAAGAAAGAATGAACAAACCCCACGTGACAGATGTTAGTCGCGTCACTTAATGCACTACTGGAAGATGTTCAGACACTAGGGTGATGAGGACAGCATAAGAACATACAGAGAATAGAATTGCAGGATAAGGTTAAGAACCCAAGACCCTCAGAAGTCAGAGAGCCTGATTCTCTTCTCACACTGTTTTATGTTGCTGTGGCTCCATCGCCTCTAGCGGAGTTTCCCCTGCTGTAAGTGAGAGGAGAACTGGCCCGAGAAGCCCCCAAATTTAAAGGATTTAAAACTTAGGGGCAAAATGTAAAGAGTTTCATCTAGATCTTTAGGGGCAGCGTGGCTTGTCTGACCATAAACCAGCTTTCCCCAGCGCAGGGCAATGTTGCACTGGTGTAGAACCAAAGAAGAGGCATGTTCCCCATGCATCCTCCCTGCTGGGAAAGTGGCTAGGGAAAGGGTGTGGCTACAGAAAAAAGAGCCAGGTAGGGATGCCCCTATGCCACAGTGCTCCTGGCCCATATTTTCAGTCCCCTGGGGCCATTCCTGCCCTCTGGCTGCTCTAACATAGCACAGGGGAGCAGCAAGTGCAGAGCAGCACTATGACCAGGGCCGGGCAAATAGAGAGCTTTAGGCAATTTTTGTTCACCTGGCCCTGATTTACATTCTGTGTATCGTGGCCATGCCCAAGGCCCCGGAGCTGGAGCAGAGTGACATTAGTGCCTAACCTGTATACTTCATGGAACAGATTTAATAACGTGAACAAAAAAAGCTTACGGTTCACACAGAGAAAATACACAAATGGAAAATACTAACCAGGTGCCACGTGGCCTTGTTAACATCGTGACAAACCTCAGTTTTTGGAATCTCCTGCCTTTTTAGAGCTTGGTTTCCCAAACGTAAGGTTGCACTAATAATAATGCTTGCATTTATAGTCGTGCAGGGGGGACTGCTCAGGCCTGCTTTGAAACAGACGCCGTAAACTTGCTAACATTGCATCTCTGAGCAATCCCAATGCCGTGGAAAGCCGTGGTGACCTCTGCATTCTCAGCCTTTTGATTATCCGGGAGTCTAATATAGCACGTCTAGTGGTTTTGTAAATTCCAGCAATCATAGATGAGTATGGGGCTGTTTTCTTCATCTTGGGCTACATCTTCACTGCAGAAGTAACTCAAGTTGTCTACACTCGAGTTACTCTGCTAGAGTTAACCTACCTTGAATGAAAGTGGCCATACTGCAAAACAACATATGCGAGGCAAACAGTGATTGTATTAGCCACAGAAAGCACATGTATTAGCAGCACAGAGGAGCCATGCTGGTAGCAGATGAGATGTGCTAACTCAAGCTGCAGCCTTTGCCCCAGCCAACTTGAGTTAAAAGCACCACCACGCTCGAGTTATTGGGTTTTGTGTGCAGACAGGACTCACACGAAGGACTATGACAAGTTAACTTTGCAGCAAAGACAAGACTGAGATCCAAGAACCTCTGAATGGCAACTGACAAGGGGGAGCAGAGGGGTAGAGATATCTCCTGATCCTGGTATGTATTTGGGTTCACCAAATAATGTCACATGAGGTCTCAGTTCAACTAGTCATCAATATCATTGTCATGTGTATGTACAGGTACTATGGAAGGAGCCATGTATCTGTTCAAAAAAAGAACTAGATAAAATCATGGAGGATAGGTCCATCAATGGCCATTAACCAGGATGGGCAGGGATGATGTCCCTAGCCTCTGTTTGCCAGAAGCTGGGAATGAGCGACAGGGAAAGGATCACTTGATTACCTCTTCTAGTCATTCCCTCTGGGGCACCTAGCACTGGCCACTGTTGGAAGACAGGATACTGGGCTAGATGGACCTTTGGTCTGACCCAGTAGGGCCATTCTTATGTTATGTTCTTATGAAGAATACTGTTTTAATTAAATGTTTTTGCATGACTAACATGTTTTATAAGAGATTTAGTTTATAGCCCATTTTAAAAGTATGCTGATAAATACTGGCACCACAAACAGCACACACCTGACACCGGCCACTTTCACAAGACAGGATACCGGTCTAGCTGGACCTTTGGTCTGACCCAGTATGGCCTTTCTTACGTACCAGAAAATTATGTTCTGAAGCATGTAAATTAAAAGCAGGCCACCAAAAGGTGACAAGCCTTAGACCAGTTCCTCCAGGCAGGAGATAAGAAATCTTTCTGTCTGGATATAAATTAAAAACTGGTAGCTAACACAATGAATGTCCATTTACATGTGAAGTCAAATGTTAATGAAGAGATGTGAAGTCAATGGGGAAGGAGAACACCGGAAAAAAAGAAACCACAGGATGTTATCCTGTTTGTGAGTAAAAACAATGAACTTTGGGGGTATTTCTAGAAGGCAAAGAAAACACCCTACCATCCTGTACTTAGGAAATAAACAGACAGTGAAACGCAGTCATGAAAGCCGGATCTCAGCCAGTTTTTGCTGAAAATGCTGAACAGGACTTTGGGGGAGATAAATGTCTTTGCACCTGTTGGTTAAGTTTAGTCTCCAGAAAGTGTGTTATGATTTTGTTTTATATATAACCAATTATTTTCAATATCCTGATTCACTATCCCCTGAATCTCTAGTCTTTGATGATGATAATCTTATTCTTGTTTTCGATATAAATATAGCTCAGTGCTATGTACCAAGCAAAGCACTGGTCCTGAATTGAATCTTACAAGTTGCTGTGTATTGTTCCTTTGGGAACAGCAGTCCTGGTAACTCTGTGTATGTTCAGTGGATAAGGGGCTGAACACTACAGGGACCGCACTGAGGACTTGGGGGTTGGTGTGTGCCTGTCAGTACCTTTACAGAGTGCAAGGCCTGCAGAGACCTGGAAAGTAGCACTTACGTTGCTAGAGGTTGGTGGATTCAGGGACCCGATCCACACCAAGCACAGATAAGGCTGCTTCATGCAAAGGGTTGATAGTGGTGAGGTACTCCTGGGAACATAAGGACATAAGAGTGGCCAGATTGGGTCAGACCAAAGGTCCATCCAGCCCAGTATCCTGTCTTCTGACAGTGGCCAACGCCAGGTGCCCCAGAGGGAATGAACAGAACAGGCAATCACCAAGTGATCCATGCCCTGTTGCCCATTCCCAGCTTCACAAAGCCTCCACACAGTCAAGACAACAGCCTCATACATGGCAGATATGATCCTTCTGCCACACCATGGACACTTTAGATGATATCTACAAAGATATCTCACTTCAGTAGCGACGCTCTAGATACGGGCTTGACTTCCGGGAAGTTACACCAGACTGACACTTGGCCAGTTATGCTCTTGAGGGCTGATTGTCACTTAGAATGTGAGCCTGTATTCTGCATTTTGTCTGCTGTCATTTCAGTTTATGTTACTCGTGGGGGACACCACGAGAAAGTAGGAGACATGTCTCCCACATATTATGCTGAGAAGAGTCAGACTTCCACTCCTTTCAGTAAAAGAGATATTTGTGCATGTTCAGTGCAGTATATGGAAAGGGACAGGGGAAACACAAGGCCACCTCATTAATACGCATGACGGGTGAACCTCAGAAGATGCAGTTCAAATAAACTCACAAAAGTTTAGATGCCTGACCACACTATCAATATCTGAACTGGCTATGCTTGCAAAACTGGTCTGGACAGAAGAAGCAGCGTAGGACTGGTTAAAATTTTGGATATTGATTTTTTTAATTGAAACATTAAAATTGAAAAATAAAATTAATTGTTTTTTTACCAAAGTAAAATATTTTGTGAAAAAATTCATGGTATTTTAGAAAATTCTCCTCCTACATTTGTATTGAAATTGTTATAAAAAAATTTTCATTCACAAAATTAATTAATTAAAAAACACACAAAAAATTTTGAGGAAAAAAAATTGTTTCAGATATTTCAAACTGAAAAAAAATTCAAAAATGCTTTGTTAAACCACTTTTGTATTAGTTGACTAGCTCTACCAAAGAATGATCAACATTTCTGCCACTCAGAAGAGGTTTGAATTTTGGAGGGAAGTACTTGCTTAAAATTTTTTATTCACAACCATTTAAGCATCCCCTCTTAATTTTAACTGTAAATGGGGCTCGACCAAAATCCCAAATCTCATCCTGCTAAGTCTTTAAATTGACATTGGGTGTCTTTGTGAAAGAGATACTCTAGTTCGGCCATGAGCTGGGCTTGCTACAGGAATCACAGAGTGAAGTCCTAATAGCTTGTGTCACGCACGCGGTCAGACAAGATGATCAATGATTGGAAAGGCCTTTCTGGCCTTCAGAATCTATGAAACACTCCTCAACTTTGTGACATTTTGAATCAGGATCCAGATCTAAATATGACAGCTCAGGGCTATCCCTAAATTTAACACAAAGCATATTCTGTAGCTCATCACCTGTCGGAAGAAGCTATCTGTTTCTTACCTCCAGACATGCATATGTACAGGAGTATATTTTTAGTCTGTCTGCTTCTGAATATCCACCTGTTTTCCCCCCAAAGAAAGGATTTAACAGATCCTCCCTGAGAGCCCATAGATGTAAAGCTTTACATAAATCATTTTACACTTCTAATACAAATCTTTTGTTTTGAAATCCAGATGGTGTGAATGGATCATGGGGGAGGATAGGTGTCAGTGGACTGGGTCGTAGGCGGTCAGGCCAGTTGGTTAGAGCAGGAGTTAGGCCTACTGTCGAAGTCCGAATGCCAGAGCCAAAGGTTGAGGCAGAGCCAAGGTTTGGAACCAGATTACCAGGAGTCAGGGAAGGCAGGAGCAGGGCTGGTTCTGAGGTAGAAGCAAGGCTGGGACAGGATGGGAACAAGGTTGGGTGCAGGGCAGGATCTGGACTGGAGCTGTGGAAGAGCAAAGCAGTACTGACCTGGTGCAGATGAGGGCCTTACTCCTGACAATAGGCCAATCTGGGAAGGGGCAGTACAGACAATTGCAGAGACATATGCCCCCACCGCTGACACCATCCTAACATGGTAATGAATGTAGGTGCTCCAAACCTACATTGATGGGTACAGTATAAGAATCTAGATACACGAATTCATTCAGAGAAGTGAACCAAAAACCTGCCCTTGTAGCAAATAACTTTTCCAAATAATATTGCAAATCAATGCTCCAATATTTATCCTTTCTTTATTTTCAACTCTAATATAAAAATATTTAAGAGTAAAATGCCTCACTTCATCCTGGCACGCGAGGCTTGTTGTGCTTACAAGAAATACTGGTGAAATGGGAGCCTTAAAATTAAGTAGCATGGAGTATCTAATAATTAATTTGATTTTATATCCATGGTTTATTTAATGCAACTTTAAAACTACATTAAGAAACCAGAAACGAGCAGCTTCGCATGAAAAGGAGCTAGATGGGTTCCAACGATAGGCAGGAATTAGCATGTTGGTCAGATGTTTAGGATCATTCTAACCAGAAAACTTGGGGGAGGAGGGGCGGATCCAAGGAGATGAGAGATTATTATTATTATTCATACTGCCATAGCGCGCAGAGGCCTCAACTGAGATCAGGGACCCACTGTGCTAGGTGCTGTACAAACACATAGTGAGAGATGACCCAGGCCTTGGAAAGGTATCAATCGAAATAGACGAAGAAAGCATTAGCGCCATGGGACACTGAGGCCCAGAGAGATGAAGTGATTTATCCAAGTTCACACAGGGAGTATGTGGCATAAAAGGAAACTGAACCCAAGGCCAGCACCTGAACAACAAGCTCCGCCCTCCCTCTGCAGAGATACATGGTGGTGACTGGTGTAAGGAAATAGATGAGAAAAGTTCAGAGGACTCAGGAAGAGAGAAATCAGTAGTGTAGCTGGGGGGGGAGCAGGGGGAGCAGCCACTCCCCCTGAGGACATTTTCCAAAAGCGGCGCCTTTCCACGCAGCCAGCACTGGGCTCCGGACTCGGAGTCCAGAGCCAGGTTTTGCATGCGGCCGCTGACTTGCTCTTGGCTCCGCACCACCCTCCCGCATCCCCAACCCAGCTCGCTCGCTGGCTCCGGGGCTGCAGGCAGCGTCGGCTGGTTGCCTGGCTCCCCGGGGATGAGGAGGAGGAGGCTCCCGGCAGATCTACCTCCCCTTAACCCTAGGCATTAGACAAACCTTCCTACAGTCTTCCTGAGCTGAGTCCTAGGGCCCTGAGCTTAGAACCCAGGCTCAATCCATCACGCACAGCTCTGTGTTCACCCACACCTTGGAATAAACTGTAAAGCAACAGCCTTCTGTATGCTTCCCCCGGTATCTCTGACCTTATCCATCACACCTGCTATTTCTGCCTCCGATCATGCTGCTCACAAACGGCTCTACTTATCAGCGCCGCGGTAGGACGTGTGAGAGTTTGCAGCAGCCACAGCCCAGGGAGGGAGGGGTGGCACTCTACTGTTTAAAAATGTTGCAGACACGTTTTCTCCGAGCAGTAATTTCAACCTGGTCTTTGGGCTGGGCTGGACTCGGGCTTTCTGGCCAATAGGAAAACCAGCTTCCTAGAGATGTTTGTCCATGATGCTTCTAGGCTCTTGCTCGTGAGGAGGTTTGGAAAAATTAGATTTTTTTTCTCAAATCGGTAAATGTCAGTGATCGTAGATTTCATCACACATGCACCAAAAAAAACCCACTGCTGATAACTGAAACTGACAGGCAATGTAGCTTGATAACTTCTCAGAGTTTGATTTAAGGCTCTTGACATTTTGTATAGTTTGACAGGTGATGTTACCAATGGGTGTTTTAATGGTTTATGAAGCTTTCACTTGTTGAATGTCAGCACAGACTGTTAAATAAATATTGCCTGACCCCCACCCCACAATTTCCTGCAACTGTGAAGATAAAAATGGTATTAAGCATTTTCCCCCTATCATTTTGCACAACCATGAAAACTTATTTTTAAGCTTTTTTTAAATCAATTTATCTGTTGAAATTATAAAAAGATACAAATTGAGTTGTACCACTCGCCTTGTGACATTTGCCAGTTAGCACCATCAAGCCTTGAGCTAAATACTTGGGGCGGGACACTGAACCCCCAACCTCTTTGTAACCACCAGAGCTGGAGGGCTAGAGGCAGGTCTCTGCCCCAAGAAGTGTAGGGAGCATCTAACCACTGCAGCGGGGAGACTTGTGTTAGCTCAAGCTGATCTAGTGTTAAGAACAGTTCTGTGGATGGTGTAGCTCTGCCTAGCCACCTGAGCTTGGATCCCAGTGGGCAAACAGGAGCGCCAGCCCAAACTGCTGCCCACGCCAAATGTCTGCACCCATTAGCTCAAGCTAAGCGAGCGTGAGTCCGTCTGCTTGGCCTGGGAATCATGCAGTGTAGACATACCCTTAGAGTTCAGCCAGAGAGGCTGATCCAAGCCTGAGGTGGAGCAGAACCAAGGTCATTGCTGGAAGGCTTCACAGAACCAGCCTGGGCAGGGAGGAGTGGAAGGTGGGGGGAGCTGCAAACGAGGGAGGCAGCGCCGAGGCCGAGGGGCTGCTTGTGAAATAAGGGGCGAAGATGAGAATGATGCACTGGAATAGCAATGTGTATTGATGAGGAGGCAGACTGTACAGAAATGATGGAATGGATAAGACAGAGTCTGGGCCAAAATCACTTGGGGGAAGAAAGCTACCAGAGGGGTTCCCCTGGGCTAGTGACTGGTGTGTGCTAAAGCCCCCAGGATCTGATCTGGATATGGAGAGGGAGAGAAACCTTTGTAATGCTTTTAATTAAATAAAATACTGCTCGGAATTGTGTGATTGTGGGAGACTAACTTCCCAGATACAGAGTGGAGGACAAGTGCTACTAATAATAGAAGGGCCCAGGTTTTCCTGGATGCGACAGCTTTCTTCACCAAATAGGCGCTGAACCAACAAAAGGTGGAGCCATTTAGATTTGGTTTTGGTGAGCAGTGAGGACCTCAGAGAAGAGCTGGTTGTAGGGGACAACCTTGGCTCGAGTGATCATGAGCTAATTCTGCTTAAATTAAATGGAGGATAAACAAAAAGAGCTCTGCAACTAGGGGCCTTGATTTCAAAGGGGCAAACTTTAAAAAACGAAGGGAATTAGTTAGGGAAGCGGACTGGACTGAAAAACTCAAGGATCTGAAGGTGGAGGTGGCTCGGAATTACTTTAATCAAAGCTGCAGAAGCTCTCTGAAGCCTCCGTCCCAAGCAAGGGGGAAATATTCGTAGGGAAGGGTTGCAGACCAAGCTGGATGAGCAAGCATCCCCAACAGGTGATTGGAGAACGCAGTGTAGGAATACAGTGAGAATTGCCAAAAGCCAAGCGAAGTTGGATCATGCAAAGGGAATTAAAGCCAATAGTGAAAGGTTCTATAGCCATATAAATAAAAGGAAAGAAGAAGTGGGCCCACTAACCACTGAGGAAGGAGGAGTTATTTAACTTAAGCGCCCATGTGGACACAAGAACAAATGAATAGAAACTGGCCAGCAACAAGTTTAGGCCTGAAATTAAACAGTTTCTAACCATCAGAGGAGTGAAGTTCTGGACCAGCCTCCCAAGGGGAGCACTGGGAGCAAAACTTTAAGTGACTTCAAGAAAAGTTTATGGAGGGGATGGGATGGTGGGGCAGCCCCTGATGGCATGTAGCTGATCTGCAACTGCGAGCAGCAAAGATCTCCAATGGCCGGTGATGGGACGCCTCCCGCCCACCCGCAGCTGTTACCTATACCTAAATGCAGTCCCCCTCCCCCCGCAGCCCTACGCATGCTGGCTTGGGAATATCACTGCTGTAGTGTCAGCTTTTAAGAGAGCTTCACATGCAGCACTTCTAGTATTACGGTAAGTTAAAACAAGCTACAGTACATTGGGACATTAATACTCTATTACAGTGTTTGTATTAGCATATTAAAAGCAATAACACTTAACAGACCAGTATATCCAGGACATTACTAGCACACTTTCCCCCCACCGATACCTAGTAGTTGCACTGTTATCTCCCATAGCTACTTACGTTGCAGCTTTTTTTGTTAAAACTAAATTGGGAAGAAAGACGACTGATTCAGAACTTGTTTAATGGTTACTTTATTGCTAAAGGGTGTAGTGGGGTGTAGGCTTGGAGGGAGGAAGGTTTCTATGATGTAGGCAAGATCAGGTGTTTTATCCAAAACCAGAATATGAATGGTGCTGGTCTTCTTGGTGGCTGGCTGACCTTGAATTATTGTCAAAAGTTAGAGGGTGTACTCTTCTCCTTCCTCACATTTTGGTTGAGGATTCCATTGATAAAGGGATTGGCCTCAAATACCTGGTTGTAGGATTCTTCCATGGTGTAGTTTTCATCTTGGGTGGCCCGGTCCTAATTATATTAAAGCGTGTACTTTAGTCTTTGTAATTATCTGTTCTAACTCTGTAGCTTTTTATGAAGGCAGGAGTAAAATAAAAGTAGCAATAGTTCCACAGTTAACTAAAACGGAACATTTACATAATTTAAATCAGACTCCTAATCTTAATTTTTGCTTAATAAATAAGTCCATA
This sequence comes from Chrysemys picta bellii, assembly GCF_011386835.1. Classification (NCBI taxonomy): domain Eukaryota; kingdom Metazoa; phylum Chordata; order Testudines; family Emydidae; genus Chrysemys; species Chrysemys picta. The sequence goes on from NC_088796.1 coordinate 14,025,169, forward strand.
AGAAAACTCTGTTGGGAAACTGCTACAGTTTACTTAGAAAGTGCACTTCTCCTCGATGGGTCATAAGGATCCTATCTTTCTGAATACTGGCTGTTCTTTCTTTCTTTGATCTGCAGAGTGACTGATGCTTTTCAGACAACAGTTGTGGGTACAGAAGGGTTTCATTGCATCTTCTTTCTTGGCCCCAGCTACTGTTCTCCCTTCTTGTTGCACTGACAGTGCGTGGGTGTGTCTCGCCTTTTTTTAAAAATCATATATGCTAGGGACAGTCTTGTCCTCTTCTCCTCTCCTGATGTCAGTGTAGATGCAGGCAGTGCAAAATGTACTGCAGTCATATAGTATCTCAAATGCAAAGCTGCATTTCTCTGATCTGAGGTTTGAAGAACAATGTGGAACTAGCTATTTTACGGGATGTCTAGATTTCATTCCTGTAGTAACAGAACTGGTGACAGGAAAGCAGGAAGAGGTGGGTGTGTGGGTGTGTGGGTGGGTGTGTGTGGCTTAAATTGGTTAAAGACCCTAACTTTTAGTACTCAGTGCTTCAAAAATGTTAGACTGCCAACCTGTGTCGTAGAGATGTCTTTTGTTTAAAACAAACCCATGAATAAAGCTACTTTAAGGGAAATTACTGCTTTGTCCAACCCCGAAGAGCTATGAGATCTTTGCTCCCCAATTCTCATAAAACTTGTATTTGTCATGCATTTTTGGTGGCTTTAGTATTATGATCTATTATAAAGAAAGTGCATTTCATTGATTGATTTTAAAATGAAATTAGTAACTGGAAAAAATGGCCAGTATTTTTTTTTTAAACCTGTGACAATTGTAAACTACTGTATTCTGTCATTTACTTTCTAGAATCGAAAGTATATCTAAGTATAATCTAAAGTTCTCCTGCAAAATGCCGGCTGTGCAAACCCTTCCGTGGCTGGATCATTCTTGTGTTTTTATTTTAAGTACAAAATAAATATGTATAACAAATTTAAAAGTATGTAATTAGTCATTTGATATGTCGGGTGGTGCCTTTTTTATGTGTTTGCTCCCCCTGAAGTTAGAACCTGGCTAAGCCACTGAGAGAAATGGAGGGTTCTTGGAAGAGTACTGGGGTGACTTGCAGGGGGAATGTGAGGGAAAAGATGGGGAATAAGGGGTCTGTTGGACTGGGTCAGCTTGGAGAAGACAGCTTGAGTAACTATGAAACAGGTCTGGAGCTGGCCTAGCTATTTCAAATTTACTTTGTAAGGAACAAAACCCATAATAAGTGAATTCTGCTTATTAATCTGCAAAGGGGAAAAATGTCAGCACCAATGTGAATATTCAAGCAATTGGTGGGGGATCCTTTATTAATCTGCAACCAAAGAGGGCCATTGACAATACCCTAGCTTAGAGCAGATTTATAGTCACCTATAGTCCCATAGCCAGACAATGAAGCAGTGAGAGTTTGGGAGACCAGTAGCGGTGGCTGTGGGAAGGAGGAGGAAAGGATTGTGGCCAGGAGGAAGATGGAGGAGGGTAGGATTCTTGGGCAGAGCCAGTTTAGCCCTCTCTGCCTTCTCTGGCCAAAAAGCCCTCTTCTCCAGCAGACTGAGCAGGACATTTGATCCATGCCGCTGAGTCTAGCCCTTCCACAGTCCAATAAAGAGAGAGGCAGAAAAGCCAGGGTGGGGAGAATAGGCAAATCAGTCCAGAGTAAATATCTCAAAGTCAAGAGCCATGACTAGATCACAGCCTGACTCTATGAAACAAAAGAATTTTGAATCACTGAGGGATATATTGTAAAAGTCCTTCCCAGTGAGAGAACAATCAGAATGCACGCGCACACATTGCATGCACAAATTTCTGTACTTCCATATGCAAACCGAGCCATTCTATCTGCCAATGGAAGTTCAGGTACGCAACTGCCTGATCTGGGCATGTAAACACTGGGTCAGATTCTCAACTGGAGGACATCAGTGTGTAGCCCCACTGAAGTCAATGCAACTATGCCTGTTTACGCTAGCTGAGGACAACATGGTTAATGTTTGGTGCATTTAGCCGGCAGATGAGCATTTTGCATGGTGGTGCCATTGCACTGGGCTTTGAACATTTGGGCTTCGCTGTAAGACACATTTCCCCAGCGTCAGCTGTTACTGTGGCCAATCCAAAACAAGTTCCAGGATATTCCCATTCTACCATGTTAAATTCCTTTAAACAGACCTCCCTGCTGTATGTTACAGGATTTTTTTTTTTTGGTAGCAGCTGGAGTGAATTACTTCCTTTCCGAATCTCTGTATTTACTTTTCTTCATATGGCACCATCTGCTACAATTCAGGTGAGCAGAGTTTGTTGTGAGTGCTGCCCCCTGCAAGCTCTGCCTTCTTTTCTGACACTTGCATTAGAGGTGTTTTGCCCTGAGAATTTTGTTTAGGGTGCAACAAGCCAGATTATCCCTTGGAGCTATAGAGATTGACAACAACGGGAAATCTGGCCCTAAAACTTCAGAATTATCTTTATAAAAGGAAAATTTAAGCTGACGATCAGCAAAATATTCCTAACCATAAAATCTATCAGATTAGACTGTTAATAGTTTCTTCAGGGAGGATGCCTCATCTCTTGAGACATTGAGAGCTAACTGGACAAAGTTCTAGAAAATGTACTATAAAGAGCAATCCTGCTTTATCAGGAAACTTAACTTTCCTATCAGTTTGTAGAATTCTATGACCCAACAATCTGGACAAACTTCTGATGATGTAAGGTGATGTAAGTAAGTGTACTGGTGATAAGACCAATGTCCTTCACAAAATCAAAATGCATTCATTCCAACTCACTCGGGCGCTCCTTCCCTGGACTGTACTTCAAAACCTCAAAATCACTGCCAATGCCATTACAAAGGGTTAGCAAAGTACAGTGCACTCTTCAAGTGCTAATTTCAAACTCAATGCCTGATTTATACTATGGCATCATGATTGATTGAGTAGATTAAGTATATTATTGATCACCTTTAAGGAAAACCTACACTTACATAGCTACACCGCAATGAGGGGCAGTCAGATTGCCCAACGCTTTGAAAGGAATCATTAGCAGTCTCTACTATGTTAAGCAGCAATTAACTGAGGAAGGATGCAGATCAAACAGCATGGTCTCTGCAGATGGAAACTATCCCTCTGTTCTTATAAATTCTTGCTGCTTGCCTTACTGTTAAGGTTATAAAGACAACTATACAAAACAGCTATCTTTCTCAACACAGAGCATGGCTGTATTTACTAGATACTGCACTCTGTCCAGTGGTGGTTCTTGGCTGAGCATCACAAATACCTCCAATTACATTCACATGTTTGGGGCCTGATCCATGCAGTTCAATGGTCTTGAACTTGATTCAAAGACTGGCAGTGAATCCTGGCTCCACCTCAGTCAATGGGAGTTTTGCCACTGTAGTCTATGAGGCCAGGATTTCACGCTGTGGGTATTTCCATAGGACATTTTAATGGGCTTTGGATCAGACACTTGTCTGCACCAGCCTTTCTAACTACCAAGGACTGACTTTCTTGACTCTTCTACATTTCACTTTCAATTAAGCCTAACGGGGTGAAAATAAGCAAAGTGAAATTGAGGCTGGGGGGTCAGAGGAAAATGCCCCAATGACAAGATCTGTTTTACTGTGGCAAAGGGCAGGTCTACACTACAGCTTAAGTCGATATAGCTTCCGTTACTCAGGGGTGTGAAAAAGACCGACACCCACCCCCCGAGCGACGCAAGTTTCGCTCTGTCCACTCCAGCACTACGCAGACAGGAGATGCTGTCCCACCGACATAGCTTCCACTTCTCGCCAAGGTGGAGTAATTGTGCATTGGTGCTGCTGTGCACTGTAGCACTGTAATGTAGACTTGCCCAAAGTCTCCAAAGGGAAGTGGCGAAAAACCCATCATTTCAGGCATTTAGGGGCAGATGGGACAAAGCACTCCTGAACATATTTTAAGGAACATATCTTCACCTTCTCTGGGAGAAAGAGCAGATCGTTTAATAAATCTCAAACTCCAATGTCTATTTCCAAACACTTTGTACTTGGAGATCAATTATTTGTCATTCACAAAATCAGCTGGGAAAGAAGGATATAGTCACAAAACTTAAACACACAGGAGTTTCAATGAATTATCATCATGCTATTGTATATTCATTTATTGATGCCCAAAGGAATTGGAGGTGCTTCCTGCAGTCTGGCACTGATAGGATTACACCCAGTGAGGAATGAACTGAAAGGGGGAATGGTGTGTATATAACAACTGCCAACACAGGTCATCAGCATGAATACAACCCAGAACCAACAGCACAAGCTTCTTTCCTTCTTAACTTAAAGAAGTACATTCATTAGCTGGCAGCAGTAGCAGACAGTTATCTTCCATGCATGCCAACAACCAGAGGGAAATAACGCTCACACACATTTAGCCTGTGTGCATATACATCTCTGGAACTGAAAGCGTAAGAGATGCCGGGGAGTGGATCTCTGTCTGTAGCAATGTATTTCTAGTGCGCCACCACCACAGTATCTGGATTCCAAATACAAAATAATCACTCCAATGTGTCTCTACAAAAGGCTCCTTGCCACTCCGTTCAGGTGCTGTTACATAGAATGGGAGGGGAGAGTTGCTTTCAGTTTAGTCACAGAATCCCTATATCGATGTGCTCCTTTACATGTATGGAAGTGCTTTCTAGGGTGACATGAATGGTCAAGCTGATCTTTAGCAATTCTATCATTAGACCAAAAATTCCCATGGAAACTTACAAACCTTTTAAGTGTTGAAGGGACTCCCCCTCTTAAGTATGGTTATGTCACCCAATACTTTGTCTCAGAAGTATTATTAGAATTATTTTACATTTATGTTGTGGTAGAGGCTTTAAGCAAGATCAGGGCCCCATTATGCTAGGCATTGGACACACAGATAGTAAATGACAGTTTCTGCCTGTAAGTGTGTAAGTGTGCATGGCCGTCGCTCACTGTCAATCTCTGATGGCCGCCACGCCTCTTTGCTACACAGCCCCAAAATGCTTACAATCTAAGAGACAAGACAACAGGTGGGTGAGGCAAATCAGCTGGCAGAGAGAACAAAGGTAACAAAAATAATTGGATATTTTAACAATATCCCCCCAACATTTGCATTTGTGACATCTCTTTAAAAATCATTATACCCTGATCATAACCATCTCATTGTTATCTTACCTTGTGCTCCCTGCCCTCCATCTGTATTATCCTGTTGCCTCTCATCTTATACTTCGATTGCAAGTTCTTTGAGGCAGGGGCAGTCTTTTTGCTGTGTGTTTGTACTGCACCTAGCACAAGTGGGGGCATGTGGGGTGTCTCCAGGAACTACTGCAATGCAAATAAAATAATGATTATAGGAGTCCAAGGCCAACGCAGTTGTTAATGCAATATTGGCTTAGACTTACTCATCTACATGAAACATATTTGAATGAATACTTTACTCTAGTGCCAACCCAAACCCTACTAGAATAGCACAACACCTGATACAGCTCCAACTGAAGTCAATGGCCAAACTCCCATTGACCTCAGTGGGATCAGGATTGGGCCCTAAGTGTGCAGTTTTGTGTTCTAATTTATATGCATGCAATAAAAAATTAAAGTATTGACCGCATAAAACACATTTTACATCCCATTACTGCAGTAGGCACAGAATTTACGCAGGCTTTTTCTGTAGCCCGTGTGCGTGCTGAACTGCCATTAATGTTAATGGGAGTTACACTCTCATATCAGCAGCGGACTAGGCCCCAAGGAATGGGAACCTTTACAGCACTGCTACTTTCTTTACTGAGTACACAGTAGCCTTCGGTTCCTGAAAACTCTTCAGGTCTTTTTAACTGCAATGAATGATTTCAAAAGCCAACAGGAAATGCCATCTGCTTTCAGATGGGTCACTGGTACATTATCATACAGGCTGAAAGGCTGCTTATACATCGCAGTACATAACAGGCAGTCTGAGGGGGAAAATCCAGCCAAGGATGTGAAAATCTGTCATTAAGCGGATAACAATATCTTGTCATGATTTTTCTTCTGATGCCCTGATACCTGACTCAAGAGGAACTTTACAGGTCTCTCTACCCGCAAGGGAGGATTTGATCTCAGGAGCAATAAAGTGGCACTTTTGAATGGCTGCCTATGTAGGAGATCCAAATAGCTATAGTGACTTGACATCTCCACTGCTAGAGACCAGGCACTGCAGATAGCCCTGATTAAGGGTTTATACAGGGTTTAAGACCCCGTTCTGATTTTTATTTAAGTTATTTTCCCCTGCCTGTGGATTTCCTGTCTGAATTGATTTTCTGCCCCATAGCCCATGTTCATTACACTGTGTGAGGTAACATGATGCTCTGTGATTAGCACACGGGGCACCTTAAAACTCTCTGGACTCAATTGGTCTCCGGTAAACTTCCATCAACTTCAGTTTAGACCTAGAAATGAGATACAAGCGCCTGGAGGATGGTGAATGGTGCTGTATAAATGCCTGAGGCACATGCACACACAGAGAGATGGATGATACAGCCAGCCCAAGCCAAAATCCCAGATCTAAACCCCTCAGAACATTAGTGAAACAGCACTCAATGAACCCCAATGACGGTCCCTGACCCAGCACCAACAACGCTGAAATCACTCTGGCTGGGCTAGTTGGTAGAATCTCAGGACCAGACCAGGCAGGGACTTCCCTAGGGACCGGAGAAGATGGCTCACCGGGTGCACTCCCATACTAACCGCTGACACTGAAATAGGAGCGGGCTGTAGCAGTGGGGAAGCGACGTGTTAAAGGGACATTTGCTTATTGGATGTTCACTCTGGCAGCGGCGGTGGGGAGGATTGAGTTGTGGGATTACTGCCAAAGACACCAGGGTGGGGCAGTGGAGGTCATTCATTCATTCATATATATTGTTGCTGTGTTTTTCCAAGTCAATGCTCTGTCCCCCTTTCCCTTACTAGAGCCTTTCCTTGTTTTATGTACAGAGTCAGTGCTTGCGAGGGGTGGGGAGCAGACATGCCAAACCTGCAAAAAAAATGCAGAAATTGGGCTTATTAATTGGCTTGTGAGTTGCTTGTTGGCTAGTTTGTTGCTTGTTTGGCGTGTTTTTTTTTTTATCTGCTCCCAGCAAGCAGGGGCAAGCAGGGACAAAGGGGGGAGAGAGTCAAGGGTGCACAGAGGGCCCGCCCCAGTCCCAGATTGCACACCGGGGGATCTAGTCACATAGAGTGTTGGGGTTCTTAGGGATTGGTTTGTGTTGGCCTTGTTTTGAAATGGGATTAGCTTGATTTTTGGCTCATTGTGAAAGTCGGGGTGCTTCTTTACTGCGTGAAAATTGGCAAGTGTGGTGGGGAGTATTGCCTGTTAAGGGGACGGAGGGGAGGTATTTCTGGGTGGGGTCTTCAGCCGCTGGTGTTTGCTGATTTTAAGAGGAGCCCCTAGACATCTGAACCTGGACCTTGCTGCTGTCACAGCACTTGGCAGAAGGGTTACAACTACTTTGGAAATGTGAGGGCAAATGACCACTTTTTCAAAGCCCTACATTTGAAAACACAGGAAATGTGGCAAAACTGAATCAGGGATTTCTTCTCACGTCTGTTTGCTGCTGGCAGAAAGCGAGATGTGAACATGCCCTTACTACCCAGGAATTAGTTGGCACCATCAACCCTGGATTTCTGCCAATCTGTTCAAGGCACTTAGCGCAGAGGAGCTTCCCATGCCCTCATTTGCACCCATCAATCCTTAGAATACTCACTGATTGAATTAGCAGCAAGACAAATTCACAGTCAGCTGTCTGCTAGTCATTTGTGTTTCTGTTTGTATATCTGCAGATAGGACCAAATCCTGGTATTGTATATACGACACCAGTGGAAGCCAGACAAGGACAGCTGTGCATATGGAGTCATAGCCAAAATATTACCCGAATAGAATTGTCTTCTGCGTTTGAGGCAGTCGTGGTCCTTTTAAAATTTAAGAAACCAGAATATTACAATTCAGTAAACTCAATAGAGTGGCCCTATTCTCTCTCCAGGCTCATGTAACTCATGGGACCAGTTTGCCTCGGAAGTCACCTCTCCATCTGCAACCTGCTGTGCTCCTTGGAGACACGGAAACTATTAACAGCCCGGAGGAAGTGTTCAGGACTGGGAGGCAGAGAAGCCCTGATGCTGGGTCATAAACTGGGGAGACTTTGCTGGCAGAGATCAGAACGAGCCTTCTCTGTCTGTTTCTAGAACCCAGTGCAAACTCTGACTTCCTGCCGAATGAAAGAGAGAGTGAGATAGACAGACAGAAGAAGGGTTTAAATAAAATAACCAAGTAAGGGTTCACAGGATGGCAAGAGCAGAGTCTGCACTTTGAACCTCAATACTACAGTGACTGGCACCCTATAAATAAGATTGAGTGAGTTTCAAACACCTAGACAAGACTGAATAGAGGCCTAAAGGTCAGCAAGGTGCTACGAGCCTCCAAGTCACACGAGCTTCCATGAGAGCTATGGGTGTTGGGCCTCTCTGAAATTCAGGCTACTCGGCTAAATGCCTCAGCATGGACTCACACATCTCACTTTAGATACTCCCGAGTTTGGAGATTTTGGCCTAAGTGACTTGTCTGTGGTCACAAAGCAAATCAGCGAAAGAGCCAAAAGTAGAACCCAGGAATCCTGGTTCTTGTTCTACCTACCTCTGCTATTCTGTGGCTATTGCAGTACAACTGTACAGTCCTGCACACCAGAAAGGGCAAGAAATAGTGTCGCTCTTTATAACTTATAACAAAAGGCTCAGACAGTCATAAATTCATAGATTCCAAGGCCAGAAGGGGCCATTGTGATCCTCTAGTCTGACCTCCTGTATAACCCAGACCATAGAACTTCCCCAAAAGAATTCATTTTGAACTAGAAGAGATCTATTTAAAAATCATCTAATCTTGATTTAAAAAATGCTGGCGATGGAGAAGCCCACCATGACTGTTGGTCAACTGTTCCAATGGTTAATCACCGTCACTGTTAAAAATTTGCTCCTTATTTCCAGTCTGAATTTGCCTAGTTTCAACTTTGGATCGTGTTCTACCTGTCTCTGCTGGATTGAAAAGCCCATCATCAAATATTTGTTCCCCAGGTAGGTACTTACAGATGTAGAAGCAGAGAAAGAACTGACAGGAAGGGGATTGCAATGCATGACAGTTCGTTAGCAAGAGTTAGTCTAACTGTAACCCTAATAACGCGAGAGTTGTAGATGCGAGGAATGTGTGAGGCGAGTGGGAAAGAACTGTGTGAGAAGTTGTTTGATCAAGTCACCCCTTAACCTTCTCTTTCTTGAACTAAATAGACTGAGCTTATTAACATTATAAGGCAGGTTTTTAAATCCTTTAATCATTCTCATGGCTCTTCTCTGAACTCCCTCCAGAACTGGACACAGTGGTCCAGCAGCGTTCACACCACTGCCCAATACAGAGGTAAAATAACCACTGTACTCCTACTTGAGATTCCCCTGTTTATGCAGCCAAGGATCATGTTAGCCCTTTTGGCTACGGTGTCACACCGGGAGCTCATGTTCAACTGATTTTCTACCCCACCCCCAAATCTTCTCCAGTGTCACTGCTTCCGGGATAGAGTCTCCTAGCCGGTAAGTATGGCTTGCATTCTTTGTTCCTGGATGTATACATGTACATTTAGCCTTATTCAAACGCATATTGTTTCTTTGAGCCAAGCTTATCAAGTGACCCAGATTGCTTTGCAGCAGTGACCTGTCCTTTTCATTTTTTAAGCCCTCCCACTCTTTGTGTCATCTGCAAACACTGATAAAAATGTCCAGTAGCAGATGCCCAAGAACTGATCCCTGTGAGACTCCACTGGAAACACACCCACTTGATGTTAATTTCCCGTTTACAATTATATTTTTAATCCTATCAGTTAGCCAGCTTTTCATGCCTTTAATGTTTGCCATATTTATTTTGTATTCTATTTTTTTAATAAAAATGTCATGCAGTATCAAGTCACATGCCTTACAGAAGTCTAACTCAATTACAGCTGCACTCTGACCTTTAGCTAACAAACTTGTAATCTCATTAAAAAAAAAGATATCAAGTTAGTCTGACACTTAGTCAATCAAGCAAATGGCACCAGCCCCCCTCTAGTGGAAGAATGACCCATTGGAATGGGACTTAGGATACAGGGTTTCAGTTCCAGGCGTGGTCACAGATTAACTCTGTGACCTTGCTCAAGAAAGGAGTGGTGGAAGCTCCCTAAAAGTGGGAGGCCACCGGCACCCAAACTGTGGCCTTGCACCCTGAGCCACCCATTCCCTCTGAGTCGCCCCTTCTCCCCGAGGCCACGCCCCCTTGCCACCTCTTCCCCCCAAGACCCCACTCCCACTCACTCCTCTCCACCTCCTCCTCCCACACGTCGCTAGCCCTTAAGGCTGGTAAAAAGGGATGGGGCCCTGGCCTGCCTTGTTCCAGTTCTCCTGGCTCAAGACATTTATTCTATGCCTCAATTCCCCATCTGTCAAAGGGGGCTAACACATCCCTACCTTACAAGTGTGTTGTGATGATAAAATCCATTAATGTTTCTCACAATGCCTCAGGAGTCTAAGTATGAAGGTGATGAGGGCCATATAAGTACCTAAAAAGATAGATGCATCTGAAAGTTTGCTTTTAGATTTTCATCCATTAATGGAAGGTACAGTGCTGGTGAGCTAAAAGATTTTGCTTTTACAACTTTGGCACTGACTACAGTCTCTCTTCAGGATCCTTTTTAATCAAGTAGCTGAAATCGACTTCTTCTTGTCCATTTCCACGTCTGACCATGAATGCTTAAGAAAATGAAAAAAAAAAAAGAAAAAGAAAAAAGTTAACATAACAAAGATTAGGATGGAAGCACATTGCCACATTAATTAAACTTACGCTGGCCCTCATGAAAATCAGTTTAACCCCTTTGGTGCCACCTTGCCTTTTAAAATTCCCTTTGAATAGGCCTGATACAGTTTTGATGGAAAACACACAGCGTGCATGGTTCAGAAAGCTACCGAATTGAGAGCTATTAAATACTAAAAAGACAAGGTGAGAAACAATTTGCAAAATCTCCTCTTTTTATAGACTGCAGCTATTGAGAAAAATTGAGTAAATTCCCTAGCTGCCAAGACTGCAGTCTGTTTCAAGATTCCATCAATTTTTTACGGTACAATCAATATTTATGAATCCCCAAAGAAATGTTGCAAAGAGAAACATAGTGAAACATTTTCCATGCAGTTGCAAAGATGTAACACGGGGGCCTAAATAACTTTTAAAATAATCTCAATGACAATCAAAGGGCCTTACATAGCCAATATGGTTTAATGCCAGTGTTTAGATTAGCATTCTTCTAAAGCATGGATGGCAAAGAAAAAAAGTCAAGTAAGATGTTTGCAGTTTAATCTCTCCTAAAGAAGACATTTTGCTACAATAAGTATTCTGTAATTTGGTGCTTAAAAATTCAAAGGAAGTACTATATTGAAACCATCCCCTCTTTTTAATACATTAAAAATATTCAGCATCATGCAAGCAATGGATTTTTCAGTCAACTGGAGAGAAAACAAGATTTCTATAAAAACTAGGCAAACAAATCGCATTCCTTTAATGGCTACTTTAGGTTTAATATCTAAACTTATTTAAATAACTCTGAACCCTCCTGCTGAGAAATATTGAAACTAATGGATTCCTTTGTGTGTAATCTCCATTTAAATGTAGAGTTTAATTTCCCTCTGGGCTAAACCTGTGTAAAACTTGTCTTGAAATGTCCCTCTGTAAAAACACAATGTTTAGGGGGATGCCTTTTATTTTATTTAAAATTTATTTTGTGCATTTAAAGCAAACAGCAAACTCTCGGATGAGCTGCTGAAATCGTGACTGTGCTGGGGCTAACTTTATGATTGGCAGAAGTGGGAAGCTAACAAGAAACGGGGCTCAACCTGCTCTCTAGACATAATGGTGAGAAGTCGAGCTCCCCTGCTGTGTCAATGGGGTTGCAATCCATAAGGCTGCGCTGGTGGAACTAAGCAGAATTCGGCCCTTTTGTATTTTTCACACTCCTAGGTGTGATTTCTGGGTATACATTTATACCTCTATGCATCTAGATATGACAACAATGAAAGCTAAAAGTCCCGATTTGGAACGGAGAGGTATGTGCCCCTGCTCCTCTCCTACCTAAGGCAATTCAAAAATACACCACCCCCTGACAAGTGGAGTAACTGCTACTCCATATGCAAAGCTAGATTGCACAGCTAGCCGCACTGCCGCTGCAGATTGCAAAGCACTCCAGGCTGTGCTAGAAGCCAAGGGGACAGGGGAGAGATAGGAAATGCTCATGGAGACAGAGTTCCTTTGCCTGCTCTTCCCCTGTCAGGGCTCTGTTCAAGGACAGTGCCGCAGTGGAAGTAAGAGCAACACAATCAGGAAAGTTAGGGTTGTGCGTGCAACTTCGGAGGGGGATTCTGTTCTGAACCTGACTCTCCCATAATGGGATTGAAGGCTCCCATGTTTAGTGTCTCTGTGATTTCTCTATCAAGTGTGCTCAATTTAAAAATGTAAAGATGCATTTTTTTCCCCACCTGCCATGCCCTATAAGTGCAACCTGTGATCAGAAAGCCAGCATTATTATTACAGATGAGCCCAGTGGCCCCACTCAGGATCAGGGGCCCCTATTTTGCTATGGAAACACACAGGAAGACACAATCCCCGTCCCAATACCATCTGGGTCCGTCCGATCTCATGCATCACTTCCAGTAATGAAAGCTCTGCAGCTCAGATTAGGGTCGCGATGATAATCTGTGCAACCCCACTGTCTTCAGTGTATCCTCAGTGATTCCTGTGCACCCACCTTGCCTTTAGTGGGTAAGCATAGGTGTAACTAATTGGAACATTTGGCACAATTCTGGGGCTGAGGCCCCAGAAGGAGGAGAATCCAACTCAGCCTCTCTACACTATGAACTAGGGGTGTGAATCCCTTGCATGTGTACACATACTCATGTTCGCTCTCGTCAAGTTAGCGTGAGTATAAATAGCAGCGTAGCCATGGTAGCACAGTAGCGGCAGCAGAGGCCTGGCTTAGCCATGCCGAGTATGCACCCACTAGTTTTGGGAGAAGGTGTGAGATGACGGCATTGGCCGTCACTTTCAACTGACGGTATTTTACCATCAGCACTCCAAGCTTACAGCTTTGTAGCTGGAATGAGTGAAGACCCTGCACTGTCTTGTTCCATCATTTCAAGCAGGCAGAGTTCAGTGACTTTATTAGTGCTTTTGCTGTGTCCAGGTCACCGCTCTTCTGACACCCTTTGAGGAGGGCTTCTGTCTCCTGCTGCCAGCTAGGAGAATAGACCTTGCAATAGCTGCAGGGAATATGTTTCACAGCAACTTTGATAAGGTGGTGAACAAAGCGGTCATGGTTTTGATTTGGTGTCTCCCAGCTTCAACTTCTGCGGTGTGAATTCGCAACCCAATTTGCTTTGCAGAAATTTTAGCACGGTTTTGGCATCCGTTCAATCAGTGGAACGTCAAAGCGGATGTGAAGAATTGTGAGAACAGTGTTGGCTTCAAGGAAAGTTTCCAAGCACTATTCGTGCAACTTGCAAAGGAGCATCGCTGATGTCTTTCCTCAGAAAGCAGAGGTCTGGACTGTGTTCCATCTGGCCGAGCAAAACGTTCATGGTTGTTTGAGGTTACAAAGGAGATGGACAAATGTGAATGAAGTCCAATCTGTGAGTAGCTCCTTAGCTGCATCATTTCTACTATAGCCCCATTGTAAATGGTGGCTATTAAAGTCACCAAGATACACAGTTGAATGGGGAAACGATGTTAATATGGGCTTTGGCCAGTCAAGATTTGGAGCTTTGTAGGTGTTCATTATGATCAGTTGTCTGATTCTCATTGCAGCAGTAGAAACTCCCCTGGTCTTGGATTCCTCCAGGGCTGAGACATCTTTAAAACCATGCCTGATGTAAATGGTGAGGCCAGACTTAGCATCATTCACAATGACAATAAGTTCATAGACATCAATTTTGCATCATGCAGCTTACTCAAAGCATGCAGCATGAGCATCTTGTAGAGCAACGACATCAGTGTTCTTCTTGAGAACCCTTGAATGATAGTCGCACTTAGCATGTGACAAACCTTCCACATTAAGTTGGTTACCATGTCCAGCTGGTCTTATAGTTCTTTGGTGCTGTTCCAGATAAGAACTTCTAACAAATTTCATGCTGCTAATCAAACCAGTAAATCAAACAACCCGGGTCCAGTAATCTTTTGATGATATGCATTGTGTGTCAACAACATGTAACTGGAGTTCCACATGAAGTTTGTCATCTTGTTCCCATGATTGCAGTATAGACAAACCCTTGTCTGTTTTAGCACTACAGGCTCAATGAGAAGAAATAGTAATAAAATGACCTATTCTTGTCACTGAGGACTGTAGCTCTGTCTCTGAAGCCACTAGATATGCTAAGCAAGATGGTGCCATTTTTACATTGTCACTTTTCAGAGTAGATCACACTTTAATGCTGCCCCTCTCCCCATACTCCCAATTGAACACATGCTTTGTGATGCAGTCTTTAGCCACAGGATCTTATACTCTTTTTCAGATAAGACAATAGCATCATATAGGGTTTTTTCTACAACCTTAGGTACACAGGTGTGCTACCTTCAGTTATTCCAATTTTGTAATTTGCCACAATGGTCCAGTATATCTTAGGGCTGGGCTTTTCACGGGAACCTGAATTTGAAAATCAAGGAAGGGACTGTGCCCCTCTTTATGTTGGAACATGCCTTGTATATTGTGGGTGCCACCAGAAACCAATAGGAAATAATGAAAATAACCACAACAGAAACTCCCTGGATGAAGGTGCAAGTCAACATTGCCTGGATCTTAATTGATGGCTCTAGGGAGAGTAAATATTTCAAAGCTGATGTTTAGACAGTAAACCATCCCCTCCAGAAGAGAGTGAATGCTCCTCTGCTACTGTTATGTTTCTCTCACATTTGCCATTGAACTCAACGTTTCTCTCTACAGAAAATGTTTTTTCCCCAAACATTTCTCCACCCAGTCCTGTCTCTCCTGCCTGAGACCTGCCTCTCCTGCCTGAGACCTGCCCATGCCCTCTGAGCAGAAAACAGGCAGAATAGAGTGGAGGGGTATTTCTACTCCCTTGCACAGGAGCATCTGTCCCTCCAAGCTTTGGGGTGGAATGGCAGGACAGATAATAATAGTAATGACCTGTATAGATCAGAATCTTTTCAAAGAACTGAACACACTGACATTGCACCCCATAATGCTTTATGGGAATATGCTTATGAATGTATATATGACATAACTGGAATATGTTTTATGCTACGCATGCCATGTAACATATCTCTGTAAAGGTTATGATCTACTGAATACATTCCTCCTATTTGTATTCATATAACATTTTTGTATTCAAAGTTATGAATATAGGCTAGGTACTTGTTTAATTTTAAATAGCACCAGTGAAGCAGTTGGTCAGCTTCCTGAGAAAAGACTATTCTCAGTAAGTGCCCAATCAAGAAAATCCTTAAGTCCACAATGAACTTGGAGATGCCAATCCACATCTGAGCTTTCCTAGGAATGTAGCTTGGCTGGTAAGGAGCTCAGTCATGCATGGACATGTGACTTGCCCATGTGACTCCAAAACTCCATTTTGTAGCTGGATTCTACATAGGGGGAGGGAAGGGTGTCCACCCACAAGAGAAAGGCTATTTAAACCCCTGGGAGACTCCTCCATTTTGTCTTCAGCTGGCTCAAGAGAGAGCCTCTCCACCCCCAAAGGATACCTGAAAAAAACTGGAACAAAGGACAGTAACCATGGGGATCTGAGTGATTGCTGGACCCAGACTAGGAGACTAGTCTGTAAAAGGAAGCTTACTGGAACACCTCTGAAGGTGAGATTTTATCTGTATTCAGTTTTCTTACTGTATTAGGCATAGTCTTGCGTGTTCTATTTTATTTTGCTTGGTAATTCACTTTGTTCTGTTTGTTACTACTTGGAACCACTTAAATCCTACTTTCTGTATTTAATAAAATCACTTTTTACTTATTATTTAACCCAGAGTATGTATTAATACCGGAGGGGAGGGGCAAACAGCTGTGCATATCTCTCTATCAGTGTTATAGAGGGTGAACAATATATGAGTTTACCCTGTATAAGCTTTATGCAGGGAAAAACGAGTTTATTTGGGGTTTGGACCCCATTCAGAGTTGGGCATCTGAGTGTTAGAGACAGGAACATTTCTTAACCTGCTTTCAGTTAAGCCTGCAGTTTGTGGGATGTGGTTCAGACCTGGGTCTGTGTTTGTACCCGGCAAGCGTGTCTGGCACAACCAGGCAGGGTTCTGGAGTCCCAAGCCGGCAGGGGAAGCAGGGGCAGGAGTAGTCTTGGCACATCAGTTGGCAGCCCTAAGGCGGTTTCTGTGATCCAACCCAACACACACACATTCTGAATTCACCCTCACAGGCCCATGTGGAGAGACAGTATGGTTCAGTGACTTGCCCAAGATCACAAAGAAAATAAGAATGAGACTTAAGGGCTTCTAGACCAAGACCTATGTCTCTTTTTCCATGGCCAGGCTTCTCTCCCTCTCTAATCCTTCTGTGTCCTCTAGGCCTGCTCCATCTGTTGACCTGCCTACTCTTCTTCCATGTGTACGACTCTGTCTGCTTCTCCATCATGGCAACACCTCCCTTAGGCTACATTCCAAGGTCGAAGCCACCCATCTGACAGGAGAGCACTTTCCACCTGACTACATGGTGCTGCTGTAGCAACATGTGCCAACCCTGCTGCTAACTGTATCATTATGGGGATGGCAGCCAGGGCATGGCTTCTAAACAAAGAAGCGGGAGGAGCAGCATGCGCTGAACAAGAGAGTCACCTCCACAAACATGGTGTGGGTTCGAATGTGACCCCCACACATCCTCTCACTCATACTTCCAAAAAATTAGTTCAAGAGGGGACAAACAAGAATGAGATCTCTGCTAATGAATCAGTAGTTCAAAGCATTTAATTACCACAGACAATACCTTTGTTTAGATGTTAATATTTTATTCTTAACATTTTAAAAGCATGGATCGCAGATGTACTTGGAAAACACCTTTAGTGAGGCTTATTTTCCCCCAATTAATCAGGCGAGCAGCAGTACCGGCTATCTACAAATCTAGTTAAGAATTGCTCCGTAGCAAGGGTTCCCACTTCCCCCCTCAGCAATTCAGCTCTTACCTAGATATTTCATTCCTGGAATCTCATTGGGATGGTCCATGTCTGATTTATTTCTATATTTAATGACATTTCATCATAGAGGGAATATTTTATTGAACCTTCTCCTCTGAAATTGTATTTTCCACTGGGCCACACTACAAAATAGCTATGTTTTAGAACAAATTTTCAATAGGAAAGTCTAAAAAACCCTCACTTTTTTTCTGCAAAGAAGAGGAGGAAGTCCCGCAGAGGAATTGTTTTGACAGAGTGTAAGATGGGGTAGCTTCTTTAGCCCAATCCCAGCATTCATTGCTGTATTTGAAAAACGGGATTTGAGACGCAGTGTGGTCTAGTGAAGGAAACATCACATTGGGCATGAGGAGACCAGAGTTTTATATGTGACTCTGTGACCTCGTCATTTTACCACTCTATGCCTCTGCTTTCCCTTTTCTACTGCGACTGGATGCTCTTTGGGACAGGGACTGTTTCATCCTATGTATTCATAAAGGGCCTAGCACAAAGGGAACCCAATCCTGTGTGAGCACCTACTGTTGGATCAATAATAACAGAAAGACCAACACTCCCTGATAGGGAAAAATCAGCCACCTGGTTTATTTGTTCCTCTTTTTAGTTATTCTGTTATGTTGTATTCTCCCCGTCACAAAAGCTGCATTCTGCTGGAACAATGATACTGTCCACCAACAGCAAGGGGCTTGTGCCCATAGGAGACAGAACCTTCACAGGAACTGGGCCAACAATTCAGAATTCACTGCCAGAAGAAATTAGAATGGCCTCTCACCTTACGTAGCTAAGATCCAAATGGAATACGCACTCGATCACCCATCTTCTAAAAAAAACTCGCAAAATATAGCCCCAAGCCTGGTCTAGGGGGCCAGGAAGGAAAGGAGAGCACAGAGTAATCTTCAAAGTAATGGGAAGCATTGCGCTATGGTGAGGGGACCAAACTGACAGATAGGCAAATCTAATTGACCAGTGATAACAATAGATCCAGACACAGAAACCTTGTCTACATTAGGGCTTCCACTGGTTCAGCTGAAGCTGTGTTAGAACCAGTGGAATTTTTTTTTATTACTTTTCCCCGAATAGGCCAGGCCTAGCTGTGAAGTTCCAAGGGTCTGCACTTCCTTTTTCTTTTCCCTTAGCAGCTTCAGCAGGGTTAAAAGTTAAACTGCTCAGCAATGCCATGTATTCCATGGCTTTAAAAAAAAACCTGAATATGGGAGGATTTTACAAAATAGATTTTTAAATTTTGCCCCTGCTCAGATGTTCAAAAAATGCAGCTGCTGCTCGGTTTGTAAAAAACACTCCAGCCAGCCAAGCAAGGAGCTCTTTGCCGATATTTAATGAGTTTACAATATTACGTAGCTCTTTATCTTTTAATCCATTTAATCAACAAAATTTCTAACAAAAACAAAACAAAAAAAACCCAATGCCCCCAATTTGTGTTTTGTTTGACTGCGAGTAATATTCATGTCTGCATGAGGATGGCATGTAATTAACATGTCATAATCAAAATGACTAAGTTTGACACATTATAATCACTGCATGGAGATTATAGCATAGCCACGGGCGATCCGCACAGCCTATCTTAATATCATTTGCATAATGAAAGCATGGTGGCAGTAATAGCTTTTTTCTCTTGTTATCATAATTTCACCCAGGGCTGCAAGGGGCTTTGGTACTGTCAGATGTTGCCTGTTAAAAGTCATTGCGAGTTGAAGACTCCAGTCCAAGTGACCCAACCATTCCTATTTGAACAATAGCTAGTTGTAGCTTTGTATCTACATGCACATAAAATTCCTGTGTCTTTTCTGCGTAGTGCTCAGAAAATCCATGCTCTCATAGTTTATGGTTGCTACTTAGTTCCCTGTTTCATTACCTTGCTGTAAAGGACCCAGACATGTTCTAGTGCAATTGAGTTAGCTTTTATTAAACTCAAAACTTTTCCAAATTAAGACTAGTCCGTCTGATGACTTGGCACCTGATGCAGTTTGGGACACCAATGACCGAAGATAGCTCAGGTACCTTTTTTCCAGGTTGTTAAAATTTAGATTTCACCTGCTCTCTAAAATCTGTTCTGTCAGAGGACTTTGTCACAATATGATTATAGAGAGGCTGCAGTTACAGCTTAGTTCATTCTTGCAACGTGGACAGCAGCAAAATATGTTTTAAGTTTCTTCCCACAGTGCTACAGCCCTGCAAAGCCTGCAGCTGGAGCATGATTCACGAACACGGTTAAAAACATGGTGTCAGATCATCTATTCTAGACTACTAGACCAAA
Organism: Chrysemys picta bellii; assembly: GCF_011386835.1. Taxonomy (NCBI): domain Eukaryota; kingdom Metazoa; phylum Chordata; order Testudines; family Emydidae; genus Chrysemys; species Chrysemys picta. The sequence continues at coordinate 14,044,704 of NC_088796.1, forward strand.
CTGGGCTTTAAAAATTCTAAGGGGGTGCCATGTTATAAAGGGACCTCTGAAAGGTACTTTGTATAGTGTAGACAGGGCCGGCTCCAGGTACCAGCGCAGGAAGCAGGTGCTTGGGGCGGCCAATAGAAAGGGGCGGCACGTCCAGGTCTTCGGCAGTAATTCAGCGACGGGTCCCTCAGTCCCTCTCGGAGGGAAGGACCGGCCACCGAATTGCCGCCGAAGAATGAAGCAGCACGGTAGAGCTGCCACCGAAGTGCCGCCGATCGCGGCTTTATCTTTTTTGTTTGTTTTTTTTTCTTCGCCGTTTGGGGCGGCAAAAAAGCTGAGTGTAGAACAGGGCTAGCTTCCCCACAATACTATGCCCATGTGTCTCAGTTCTGGCATGGAGGGGCTTGCTCTAGAGGGAAGAGGGTATGGCACTCTAAGGCTATCAGTCCTTGGCCTCTCTGGTGAGGCAACCAACAATGTTAACTGTGGTGACTACTACCAGGTAGGTGCCCGTGTACCTGGAATATGTCTGAGATCACGTCAGGGAAATTGTTATCGGAGCCCAGCAGTGTCACTCAGTGGTGAAAATCTGTGGGACCATTGGCAGGGGAACCCAGGCCCTCCTTGCTTCACCAAGTTCCAACCCAGGGCCCTGTGACTGGCAGGTCAGATACGAGGCCTGGGGCAGCCATCCCCAGGCCTGGTCCCTGGGACACTACCTACCACAGCCTCTGCTCCTCCAGAGTCACAATAAAGTCTGCTTATGGACTCACCAAGCAGGGGATTCTCCCTGGCCGTGATCCAGCCCACTGTTCCTGGTCTTCACAGGGGGGGCTTTGGCAGCTCAGCAGTGGGGTTTGGTCCAGGCAGTGTGGAGTTCCTGCAGCCTCCCTGCAGGAGCTAACCGTGTAGGACTGATTCCTCACTCTGTCCCCCTGACTGACATGGCCCACTCCCTTCTGAGCTCTGCTTCCATTGTGAGCATGCCTAGCAGGCAGCAGGTGTGGCTGCGCAAGGCCTTCTGGGTCCAGAGTTGCTCGTTAACCCTTAGTTCCTCAGTGTAGGGCTTATACACCTCATCACAGACCAGCAACTCATTTCAGATAGGCCACTGAACCTAACTTGCATTTGATATAGGAGGAGTAAGGCTGATCATTCAATTGTTCAACGTGAATGAAGAACTATGTGTGTATTGACTCTCTCTACTGTAAACCACTAATTACTGCTGTACTCTCTTTAGCCTATTTCCTACTCCGTGATAAGAAATAATTGTTGCTGACAAAATTAGACAAATGACAGTAACCCTGGGAAAGAAAGCACTGGATGCCAAGAATTGACATCGAGACTTGCATAGCAACACAAGAATATATTCAGAGAGAGAGAGAGAGAGAGAGAGAGAGAGAGAGAGAGCGCGAGCGCAGTGTGGGGTTGTGATCTAAACACAGTTCTGGATGTAGAAACCCCTGCATTATAATCCTGACTCTGGCCATTTGGGGTTCAGAAAATTGAAAGTCCTACATGGTAAATACCCTGCCAGAAACTCTCCCTCTTCTGATATCGCTGCGTTGTATTTTCTATTCTTATTCTATACACTTTCTTGAAGTACTTCCCTCATCTCCATAGTATCTGAATGTCTTCCAGTAGAGCATTCAGCTGTTCTGAGGTCTTAATGACTAGCTTTCCTTCAACAAACCCTTGCAATAAGGTGTAGAATCCATCTCAAGAAAGACCATTCCTGTACAACTGACCAGACTGTTAGTGTGGGCAGTTTTTGTTTTTTTTTCCACGTTGTTGATCTCTTCAGAACAACTTTAAGAATGCTCAGAAACTGCACTTGACAATCAAAGGTTGCCTTCACTCCTAACAACCATTTCATGTCCATGTGAAATGGATTGGTGGTGTCACTCCACCACTTCCTGGGGCACAGCTGTCCACACCACCCCATTTGGGAGTAGGCGGCTCCCTCAATGGAACTCCGAATAGGCTGACCATGAGTTGAATTACCTCAGAGAGTGAATTACCTTGACCTTGCAAAATAGGGAGGTCCTTTCAAAATAGGTCTAAGACACAGCTTGGGAAATTTTCATACCAGAATTGATTCTGTTTCTGTGATGGCCACCATCCTGTCTGCCACTAGGAATTGAACTGGGGACCTCTGGTGCTAAAAGCATGAGCTGCTACAGCTCAGGCTAAAACTCTCTGCCTGGAGCTGCAAATAACACTTTCAAATTCCCTGTGGATTGTGGACCTGTGAAACACCCTCACCAGAGGGTTACACTTGCACACCCAACTTGTTCTCTCACCAAAAAGCTCTGTCCAACCAGCACCTTTCACAAAGAACAAATTCAATTCTTTAAAAAAAAAAAAAAAAATGACCAAGTGAAAAACTTGCAAATTCGTGGACTAGTAAATAATTTAATCAGTAGCATATAATATAGCGCAATTAGACTAGCTACAGCATTCCAGTGCACCTATCACGCTAATAGCTGTTTGACCCTGAAATATAATGTATATAAATATATAAATTCTTTCATAAAGGGACCAATACTCCCTTCCTGTCCTAATTTAAAGTCTCTTCTTAAGTTGGATCAGCCTCAGGGGCTATCTCCTAGTAATTATTATTATGGTGGCACATGGTGTCTTATCTCAGTTGGGGCCTCTATTGTGCTATATCCATTAAGACACATAGTAAGAGACAATCCCCGCCCCAAAGAGCTGGCATTCTAAGTAGACAAGACAGACAAAAGGTGTGAGAGGGAACATATAGGAAGTCACATGCCTTATGTCACAGAGCTAGGAATAAAAACCACGTCTCCTGCTTGCAGACCCCCTGCTCAATCCGCTACATGATATTGCCTCACACTGTTAAATGGCTCTCTAGAATCACTATTGGGAGAAGGCTGGTGTGAAGAGATGGGTCTTGCATTGGGGCTCATCCTGATTGCCTGTGGAAGTGAATTTCAAGGGTGACTACCCTCTGCTGAGATAATTACCCTGGGAGTTTCATTCCAGGGACCTCCAGATTCAGTACCCCGTTAATCCTAGCTGGTACAATGGGATGCAGACAGAGGCAGGAAGACAGTCGTTGAGATAACTAAAGATTGATTAAGGGCTTTAAAAAGTAGTGATCAAGGCCGTGTGTGTGTGTGTGTGTGTGTGTGTGTGTGTGTCTACATGCACAGATGAGTGCATAACAGTTTCAGTTACGAAGCAGTCAAGACTATCAAGAGTTTGTGAGATGCTGAGATCCTGTTAATGAGCCATTTACCAACAGATTGGCTTTTCTTAGCAAAGATGGAAGCCCTTCCACATGACTTCCCCTTCCCTCCCTCACCCCCCACCCCCCGCCTTTCCTAGGGCAATCAGCTAGTCCTATCAGTTGAATGGTTTCTTAAATTCCCATTCTTAAGTCGGACTAAAGTCAAAGCCCATCTTGCTGTCATAATTCTAGTAGTTCATGTGTCTTCTAATCACATGTTTTATGGTTAGCAAAAATGCCCCATGGGAGCTGATTAAAGGTTTATGAGAACGAAGAAAATCTGATAGGATTTGGGCTGAATCCGACCAGTTTTAAGTTTCCTATCCATAAGCTTTTAAGTACTTACAAGCTATTATTTCTGTCTTCGATGCAGTGTGGGGGGGGTCTTTTTTTCTAGGGGGAGAAAAAAAATCAACATAAATCGCAGAGCACAGATTTTAAAAAATGATTATCAGATTTGGGTAAGATTTATCTTCCTCTTTAAAAAAGGCTTTTTGCAGTCACAATATAAATGCATTAGCACAAAAGCATTCTAAAACTCACATGCAAAAAGATACCACTTTCTGACAGGGGGCTTCTCCAATGAAAAATACCTGTAACATACAAGCAATTTAACTCTGACTCCCGGGGATTTGCACTGGTTGCAGACATTGGTGGCTAGTAGCCCTAGTGCATCCCCTAGTGTGGACATGTTTCAAGCAGGGTTTAGCTGCACCAATGGAAAAGCTTTGCCTGTCTACACTACAGGTTTACACTTGTGGAGCTAAACCAGTGGATAGAATCCCTACTGTAGCCAAGGCCCTTTGCTTCCTGGCTTCTTATTTACCTAAGATGCTGAGAATGAGTCTCAAACTGTTTATTTCCCAGCATCTTCACAATGCGAGGTTCATCTCCTGCAAACGTCTGGAAATGTGTAGGTTAACTTCAGAACACTTCCTCATGAATGGAATCTCAAAGTCAAGCCCAATTCATAGATGTGTACTAAAGAATAGCTGAGATGGTTCAGTAGACACTAGCCACATCTAAACTTAGAGGAAACTTTGAAGTTGCCGCTCAAGCTGGAGCTCGGGCTCTGAAGCCGGACCCCAGAGCCCTAAGAGGTAGCTAGACTCAGCTCTTACCTGTGTCTGGTTTCCTTCAAGATCATGTGACTAGAACTTTGAAAGTTTTCCATCAAAACCATATTGTTGACAGAAAATGGCATTTTTGTTTTGTTTTTGCTAAATTTTAGTTCGAAAATCTGTTTGTTTTTTTCAGAATGAAAACCAATTTTTTTGAAAACTAATTTTCCCTCAATTTTCCCCCTTTCACTCCCTTTTTTCATATTTTCCTGGGAATTTTATTTTTTTCTGAAAAAAAACCAATTTTTTGAAATTTCCTGTGAAAAATTACATTTATTGACCAGTAATATCGAGGTAACTATCACCATCGAAGATAGAAGTTGCAGCAAAGATGAAGAAGGGACAGGTTGAGTTTGCAGAGGGACAGTCCAGAAAAACAAAAGGACAGAGAAATTACATTTTAAAAATAGGTCTCCAGGCAAAAATAAAAACAATGGGATGGATTGTAATCTCAGTAACACCTTGTAATCCTTTAATAAAATCAGTGGAGTTGCTCCAGGATTACACCAACCTGAGATCAGAATCTAGCCCTACTCTGATTGTCTACAAATTGGGAGAAGCTTAGAAGCACAAGCAGGTGAACTATCATGCATGCCAGTAGAAGGGGACCCTGACAAACAGGCATTTCTGAAACATGGTGGAATGACAAAAGTCAATGGGATTCTTTATTACCGGACAGGGCTTCCCAGAGGATTCAGGGGGCCCGGGGCAAAGCAATTTCGGGGACCCCTTCCATAAAAAAAAAAGTTACAATACTATAGAATACTATATTCTCATGGGGGCCCCTGCAGGGTCTGGGGCCTGGGGCAAGTTGCCCCACTTGCTTGCCCCTCTGGGCGGCCCTATTACCGGAGTAGGAACTCTACAGGAGGGACAAGCTAGGTGGTATAGGTCTGTGAATGGCACAATAGCTGAAAGATTCCGTAGAAGCCAATGGGATGACAGTTATAAATGGAAATGACCATACCGCAGAATCTGCATGGATACAAACCCAGGTCATAAGGACACACACAAAAAGTAATAGGAATATTTTACTGGGTATTGAGTGCACTATGTTAAGGGAGAGCAAAGAGTTAATGCAGTAATAACTGGTAATTTCGACTGTCCAGATAGAAACTGGTCATATGTAACAATGGGACAAAGGTTTAAAGTAGAAATTTGTTGACACTTAATCAACGAATTCTTGGAACTGGTAGTTCTAGAGAACACAAGAGGAGAGGCTGTTCTAGATATAGACCTAATAACACACAAGAGCCAGTTTAAAAAGAAACTATAGTCGAGTCACTAAGGCCTGGTCTACACTAGCAGGTTATGTCGAATTTAGCAGCGCTAAATCAAATTAACTCTGCACCCGTCCACACAACAAAGCTATTTAGTTCGTCATAGAGGTCTCCTAAATTCGACTTCTGTACTCCTCCCCAACGAGGGGAGTAGCGCTAAATTCGACATGGCCATGTCGAATTAGGCTAGGTGTGGATGGAAATCGATGCTAATAGCTCCGGGAGCTATCCCACAGTGCACCACTCTGTTGACGCTCTGGACAGCAGTCCGAGCTCGGATGCTCTGACCAGACACACAGGAAAAGCCCCGGGAAAATTTGAATTCCTTTTCCTGTCTGGGCAGTTTGAATCTCATTTCCTGTTTGGACATCGTGGCGAGCTCAGCAGCACTGGCAACGATGCAGAGCTCTCCAGCAGAGATGGCCATGCAATCTCAGAATAGAAAGAGAGCCCCGGCATGGACCGATCGGGAAGTCTTGGATCTGATCGCTGTGTGGGGCGATGAGTCTGTGCTTTCCGAGCTGTGATCCAAAAGACGGAATGCAAAGATCTACGAGAAGATCTCCAAAGCCATGACAGAGAGAGGATACAGCCGGGATGCAACGCAGTGCCGCGTGAAAATCAACGAGCTGAGATAAGGCTACCAGAAGACCAAAGAGGCAAACGGACGCTCCGGATCCCATCCCCAGACATCCCGTTTCTACGAGGCACTGCATTCCATCCTAGGTGCGGCCGCCACCACTACCCCACCACTGACCGTGGACTCTGAGGATGGGATATTGTCCACGCCCGCTTCCTCTGAGATGGTAGTGGATGGGGAAGAAGAGGAAGGAGATGAGGAGGATGAGGCAGTCAACAGCGCTTACAACGCTGATTTCCCAGACAGCCAGGATCTCTTCATCACCCTCACAGAGATCCCGTACCAACCGTCCCCAGGCGTTAACCCGGACCCAGAATCAGGGGAAGGATCAGCCGGTAAGTGGTTTAAACATGTAAATATTTATTTATAAAAGAATATAAATATTAACTGTGGCTTTTTCATGATTAGATTGTCCTAGGCACTTAAATTTCTAGTCTTTGGCAGTGCAACTGCTGCAAAAAAATCTAACAATGTCCGGTAAATCTTGATTGGTTTGCCCTAGGCGCTGTACTGTTTAGCCCTTGCCAGTGCAGCTACAGTAAAATTCGGTCAATATATCCGGGGATAGAGCAGAAATCCTCATGGGACATCTCCATGAAGCTCTCCTGGAGGTAATTGGAAAGCCTTTGTATGAGGTTCCTTGGGAGAGCGGCCTTGTTGTGTCCTCCGTAGTTGGAAACGTTTCCGCGCCAGGCTACCATCAAGTACTCCGGGATCATTGCCTTGCACAGCATGGTGGCATACGGCCCTGGTCTTTGGAGGCTTTCCCGAAGCATGCGTTCTTTCTCGCTGTCAGAAATACTCATCAGAGTGATGTCGCTCATGGTGACCTGCTTTGAATTAGGGCAATGTTAGTATTGGGACTGCTTCCCTGTTCCTTTACAGAACTGTAACCGCCGGTTTACAGCCATGCGGTGGAGGCGGGAGAGGGGCAGCATAGAGGGATCTTTCCCGGGGACAGCCGCGAGGGGGTGGGACAGGGGCAGAGTTCATGCTTGCCGGATTGCTGGCAGCAGGAACTGGCCAACGCTAGGAGCATTGCTTTGAACGTGAAAGTAGGGCAGTGCTATTATGAAAGCATTAAGCTGCCACAAGTCTACGGCTTACCATGTCAGCCCGCTACCCAAATTCTGCTGTGCTGTTCCGATTCTGTGATCTGCACTGCAGGACCCCAGGGACTGAATGCGAAGGCCGAAAATTCGACCTTGTCCTGAGTGCGCATGTGATAGGTGCTGTGCATGGTCTTTTTCACAGAGAAAGACTATTTTCATTGTTCACCCAAAAATTTATCTTTCTGAGGAATTCACTCCCTTTTTCCCATCCCACAGCTGTGGCTGTCTCCCGACCTACCCTGTCATCAGACTCCCAGAGGCTGTCGCAGATTAGGCGTAGACGTAAAAGGACACGGGACGACATGTTCTCAGAACTTATGGGCTGCTCCCGAGCCGAGTCAACACTGCAGAGTCAGTGGAGGGAGAACTTGTCCCAAATGCACCAATCACACATGGAACGGGAGGAGAGGTGGCGGCAGGAAGACCAGCAGGTGACTCAAACACTGCTTGGACTAATGAGGGAGCAAACGGACACGCTCCAGCGCCTTGTGGATGTTCTGCAGGACCGGAGGCAGGAGGACAGAGCCCCGCTGCAGTCTATCTGTAACCACCCTCCCCCGCCACAAAGTCCCATACCCCCCTCACCGAAAGTACAAAGAAGGAGGGGCTGCAGAGCCCGTGAAAACTGTCACTCTACCCCTGCAGACTGCTCAAGTGGCAGAGGGCTGTCATTCCCCAAAATTTGATAAGTCCTTTCCTTCCCCCATCACCCAAGCCCCCATCCCAGTTTCATTGTCCATTTGCTAATAAAAAATACGTTTCTGTTCATTGCTGTTTCCATCATGTTTTTTTAGAGGACAGTCTGTTTTAAGGGGGGGAAAGGTGGTTGGTATAGACACGGGGGCAGGTTCAGCAGCAGGTCACACACACAGTGCAGTCACTAGGCGCCCTGGTCAGTCTGGGAGGTGGTTTTCATTGTCTGTGGGGGGGGGGGGGGCGCCATGAGACTTTGTGGCGGGGGAGGTCGGTTACAGATCTTATGCAGCGGTCCTTATCCTGGATCACAGAGCCATGCAGCAGGGAATCTGTAACCGTCCTCCCCCTGCCACAAAGTCACATAGCCCCCACACACAGAGTCCCGAACAGGAGGGGTGGCAGGCTCCGTTCAAACAATCAGTCCGCCAGTGCGGACCACTGTAGGAGGAGGAGCCTGGCATTCCTCGAGTTTAGAAGCGTCCTTTGCATGAGTACACTACAGCCGCTCCCCACCACAGTCTGCGTCCCAGTTTCAACACTTTACCGCGGAAACAGTAATAAATAAAACGTTGTTCATTAACAAATTTTCAGTGATTTTATTTTTAAACGTGTGTTGGAAGGGGGGGGAAGGGGAGTGAACGGGGTATGAAACTGGAGAGGATTGTGAACAGTCACTGGGTAAAGAAACGGGGGCAGGTTCAGCTTCTCTGTAAACCAACAAAATTGTCACAGGTTACCCTGCCCACTGGGTAACCTAGCTTTCAAAGCCTCCCGGATGCACAGCGCGTCCCGCTGGGCTCTTCTAATCGCACGGCTGTCTGGCTGGGCGTAATCAGCAGCCAGGCAATTTGCCTCAACCTCCCACCCCACCATAAAGGTCTCCCCCTTGCTCTCACAGAGATTGTGGAGCACACAGCAAGCTGCAATAACAATGGGGATATTGGTTTCGCTGAGATCGGAGCGAGTCAATAAGCTTCTCCATCTCCCCTTGAGACGTCCAAAAGCACACTCCACCACCATTCTGCACTTGCTCAGCCGGTAGTTGAAGAGTTCTTTTTCAGTGTCCAGGGCGCCAGTATAGGGCTTCATGAGCCATGGCATTAGCGGGTAGGCTGGGTCCCCGAGGATCACTATAGGCATCTCCACATCCCCAACAGTTATTTTGTGGTCCGGGAAGTAAGTACCTTCCTGCAGCCGTCTAAACAGACCAGAGTTCCTGAAAACACGAGCGTCATGAACCTTGCCCGGCCATCCGACGTAGATGTTGGTAAAACGTCCCCTGTGGTCCACCAGTGCTTGCAGCACCATGGAAAAGTAGCTCTTTCGATTAATGTACTGGCTGGCCTGGTGGTCCGGTCCCAAGATAGGGATGTGAGTTCCATCTATGGCCCCACCGCAGTTTGGGAATCCCATCGCTGCGAAGCCATCTATGATCACCTCCACGTTTCCCAGGGTCACTACCTTTGACAGCAGTACATCAACGATTGCCTTGGCTACTTGCATCACAACAACCCCCACGGTAGATTTGCCCACGCCAAAGTGGTTCGCGACTGACCGGTAGCTGTCTGGCGTGGCAAGTTTCCAGAGGGCTATGGCCACTCGCTTCTGGACAGTCAGGGCTGCTCGCATCCGGGTGTCCTTGCACTTCAGGGCAGGGGACAGCAACTCACAAAGTTCAAGGAAAGTTCCCTTCCATGCGAAAGTTTCTCAGCCACTGGGATTCATCCCAGACCTGCAGCACTATGCGGGTCCCACCAGTCAGTGCTTGTTTCACGTGCCCAGAATCGCCGTTCCACGGCATCAACATGACCCATTACCACCATGATGTCCACGGCCCGGGGTCCCGTGCTTTGTGACAGGTCTGTGCCACTCTCAGACTTCATGTCCTCATCGCGCTGCCGTAGCCTCCTCGCCCGATTTCTCACCATCTGCCTCTGGAAAAGGTGGCTGATAAGGTGCGAGGTGTTGACAACGGCCATAACTGCAGCGATGGTCGCAGCGGGCTCCATGCTCACAGTGCTGTGGCGCCCGCGCTGTCACTCAGCAGAAAAGTGCGCGAACTGATTGCCCGCCGGCGCTTTCAGGGAGGGAGGGCGGGAGTGACAGTTGGATGACGACAGTTACCCAAAACCACCCTCGATACATTTTTTCCCCCCAGCAGGCATTAGGGGCTCGACCCAGAATTCCAATGGGCAGCGGGGACTGCGGGAACTGTGGGATAGCTGCCCACAGTGCACCGCTTCCAATGTCGACGCTTGCCCCGTTAGTGTGGACTCACACAGTCGAATTACTGTCCTTAGTGTGGAAACACACGTTCGACTTTGTAATATCGATTCCACATATTCGATTTAAGTGACATCGAAGTACTCTCGTAGTGTAGACATACCCTAAGTAAAATAACCTTCCTAGGGGGAAGATTCATACCAAATACTGAACTTTAGCAATGGGGGGGTTTAAAATAGAAGGAAACTAGTCAAGATGACCCATAAAGTCAAAAGTGAGGAAATGAAAATCCTTAGACCAGCAGAGAGACCACGTAAGCAGCCATTACAGAATCAGAGAAAAAGCGTATACCCCTGCATAAAAAAAGGGAAATGTGAATGCTAGAAAAACAAGAGCAGGATGGGTAAATTGCAAGGAGCAAACAGCTTTACAGCTGTCCTTCAAAAATAGGAATGCGGCCTTCGCGAAGCCAATCAAAATTATGTCAGGTAAAATGTATCATGGGAATTATAGCAGCTAAGAAAGATTCCTGTATCATTATATAAACCAATGGGATGCTCCTATCTTAAATACTACATTCAGTATTGGTCAACCCATCTAAAAAAAAGATCTAGAATAAATAGGGGTTCAGAAACAGTAAATAAAAATAATTAGCATCATGAAAATGTTTATAGAGATTGAACATACGCCCCGTTTAGACAAGAGACAAATCAGAGGGGATATGATACGCATGTCCTCATAATACTAAAACAAGTAGATATCCAGTTAAATTGATCTGTATGCAAGCAAAGGGACATTCAGCTGATAATACGAATTGCAATTCATTTTCTCTCAAGTCCTTATCTCAGTTTATGTTGTCTTTCTTTTACCATCATATTGTAGAGAAAGTGTTCTCTATGTCAGTTATGTTTCAGATATTAATAGCGGTGGGTAAAAAGCAGAATTCTCACATCAATGGAAAATTCCACAATTTCTAATTTTGTTTTTGTCCTGAATTAGAACAAAAACTAAAAATTTCTAAATTTCCTGCTCAACATAACTTACAAAAAAATTCATTTGGGGCCAATGGAAAAATTTCATTTCAATCTAATCTAAACATTTCATTCAGATTGTAACTTTTAAAAAAAAATTAAAAATTTGAAATGAAAAGCCATTTTGAAATGAAAATTCAAAATGTTCTGTTCCAATATTGAACTGACATCTTTGAAACGCTTCATTTGGATATTTTTCCTAAAAGAAATTTTATCTAAATTGTCACATTTCCATGAAGCATTTTGAGTTTGACAAAATGACATTTTCCATTGAAAATTTTCTAACTAGATCTAGATTTTAAATGTATCAACAGAGAGAGGGGGAGAATTAAAAGCCAAACCATTTTATATCAACATAATCAGTTATATCACAAATATAACAACTGTATACTATTACAACATGTTACACTTACCCCACCCCCACAGGAAAATCTACTCAGCAACTCCGTCTAGTTATACTGAGTTTCACAGTATTTCTGGTCATATGGCTTTCTTTAGATGGGTTAGTATAAAATGAGTGCTACGTTGAAAACTGGTCCCATCTGGGAACTAGAGCTGACATCAGCTAAATTGAGCCTCACCCAGTATAAAGTTTGTATTAATTAATTAATTAATTAATTAATATTACATTCAGCTGATCAGTTCAGTTAGTATTACGTTTAAGCAGGCAAGCCAGGATCTTGTGTTAGACCAGTTCCTGGGATATCTACAGACGACTTGATATTCTGGCTAGATTTGCTTCTACAACCATAAAGATTATCTGAGAATTTGTGGATGAGAAGTTCTGTTCCTTTTACTAATATCAGAGTTTTGATTTTTGTCTCAATACAGAGGCCAGATAACCTATCTGTGGCATCAGTTACATACTGACATTTAGGATCTTAGTGGACGTTAACAGGGGAAACAGCGATATTTCACTAGTGCTTTGAACCCCACACCAGAAAGTCATGATAGTATTAGCAAATAATAGGCAGGAGGAAGAAGAGAAATCCCCCACAATGTTGCTGTCTAAGAGACACTGCAAAATGGATATTTGAAGTCAGGACTCCTGGGTTCTATGTTCAGCTCAGTAGGGAAAGAGTCCAATTCATAGATTCATTCATAGATTTTTAAGGCCAGAAAAGACCATTAGATCACCTCGTCTGCCCTCCTGTATAACATGGGCTATGCAATTGCACTCGGTTGCCCCTGTATTGAGCCCAAAACTTGTCTAGAAAGGCATCCAGTCTTGACCTGAAGACATCAAGAGATGAACTATTGGAACGAGTGATGGATTCTCCATCACCCTCATAGTTAAAAACTTGCACCTAATTTCTAATTTGAATTTGTCTGGCTTCAGCTTCTAGCCAATGGTTCTTATTAGGTCTCTTTCTGCTAGATTAAAGAACCCTATAGTAGCCTTTTTGTCATTCTTTTCTGCACCCTCTCCAGTTTTTCCAACATCCTTTTTAAAATGTAGGCACCACAGCTGGATGCAGGATTCCAGTATCAGTCTCACTAGTACTGTATGGAGAAGTAAAATCACTTCCCTATTCTTACTCGCTGCTCTCCTGCTAACACATCCAAGGATCTCATTTGCTTCCTTTCCCCTCAGAACCACAATGGGAGCTCATGTTTAATTGTTTGTTCACGACAACCCCTAAATTCTTCTCAGGGCTGGTCCCCACTTAGTCCGGACTTCGGACTAAGGTACGCAAATTCAGCTACGTTAATAACGTAGCTGAATTCGAAGTACCTTAGTCCGGACTTACCGGGGTCCAGACGCGGCCGGAAGTCTCCCCCCGTCGACGCCGCGTACTCCTCTCGGAGAGCTGGAGTACCGGCGCCGATTGTGGGCACTTCCGGGATCGATCCGGGATCGGTTTATCGCGTCTTAACCAGACGCAATAAATCGATCACAGAACATCGATTGCGTGCCTCCGGACCAGCCGGTAAGTGAAGACCAGATACCCGAGTCACTCCTTTTCAGTGAAGGTATAGCCTGCATTCTTTGCTCCTACTTGTATGACCATGTATTCGGCTGAATTAAAATGCATTTTGTTTGAATAGGCCCAGTTTACCTAATGATCCCGGTCACTCTATACAACTGTCTTGCCCTCAACATAATTTGCCACTCCTTGTGTCATCAGCACATCAACAGTGGTATTATGTTTACTTCCAGATAGATTTTATAAAAATATTGAATGGTGCCTAGCATTGCCTTAGAACTGATGCCTACAAAATCTCAGTAGAAATACTTCCATTGTATCGTGCTAATTTTTCAATCAGAATATTATGCGGTACCAAATCAAATGATTATATGGTTATAGCAGTGGACTGGGAGTCAGGACCCACCTTAGTCATTAGTGATTTGCTGGGAGACCCTTTCTGTGTCTCATTTGCCCCATCCATAAAATGAGGGTACAACTACTACTGACCTCAAAGATTGTTTGCAGGGTTTGATTAACTGATGTTTCAAATTGAAGCAAAAGAGTAAAACACCCAGGCTGGTCTGGAGGCAGCACTACAACCTGCCTACAACACAGGGATGATGAACTGGACTTGGTGCCTTGCTCCCTGGGCCAGCAGAAAGCAGCATGGTCAACTCTGGGGAGGGATAGAGAGGGAGAAGGAAGCATCTCTCTCTCAGACAACCCCCTCCAGCCAGCCTCAGAGTCACGCCAACCAGCTGCAGAGGGAATCAGTACCACAGGGATGAGCTACCGCAACACAAACCTCTGAAAAAGACAGTGGAACACCGAGGAAGATCCTTCCCAAAAAATTAGAGCCTGACTTTCTAGGGATGTTGACCCTGATGCCAGAATAATGACTCCTTATCTCAGCTTATTTTCGTCCTTTCATTAGGAAGTTATCCCAATGCTTCTTCAGCTTTATTAAAAAAATCCATCCCTTCCTCCCTATCCCCACTACTCAAACTCTTGTCGAGGCCTTGGTCACCTCTTGTGTCAACTACTGCCCTTTTCTCTCCCCTGATCTTTCCACTTCTCTTCTTCTCACGCTCCCACCTCGCCCATCTGTCCAGAATGCCTCCTGCTGTGGCCCCAAGACCGTCCCCCAGCCATAGGCCAGACTTCCATGCTACCACCTGGGAAGCATCCTAGAACCCAGCCCCTCCTTTGAAGAGCTGTAGCAACTGGAAAAAGGAAGCCATTAACAAGTACACCTCTTAACTGATCTTACATATGCTGATGACACAGTGTTCTTTGCTACAACCACCAATGTAATTCAATGAATGGAAATCCCATCTCCTTCCATTTTGTCAAAATCTTTCAGGATTTGTCTCATAATAACAAGGCTTGGGAACACCCTTGTCTCATACCCCATCCAGTGGAAAACCACTTGCTGTTGCCTGGTGCTGTTCACACTGTGGTCTGTTGTTGATGGTAGAGACTTGCAATGAGTTTAATTAAATGCTTTGGAATCCCCCGGTCTGCCAGTATCCTCCAAAGACACTCATGTTGGACGGTATCAAATGCTTTTGGGTAGTCAATGAAACACACGATCAGTGGGTGATTGTACTCCCTGCATTGTTCAATGATGTGATAGATGTTCACAATTTGATTCTGTGTGCCTTGTCCCTCTCTGAAACTAGCTCATTATGGTGGTAAGTTCTGCTTCTATCATTCGCTTTGTGCAATCCTGGATTATGTAGAGCAGCACTTTGCTTGTGTGAAGTATCAGGGAGATCATACAATTGTTACTACACTCTGCAATCTCTCCTTTCTTTGGTAAGGACAGAAATAGTCCCTCCTTTCAGTTGTGCAGCCAATTTCTAGTCATCCATACATCAGTGCAAATTTTCCATGAGACCAGTTCCACAGTCACCACTCCCTTTTAACAATTTTGCCGGTACGTTATCCACCCCTGGTGTTTTCCCTGGCTTCATTTTCATAATAGCATGCACCATTTCCTCTTCAGGATTTATGGCTCTGGCTCCATCCTCATCTTTCCGTCATCCTGTATTGTGAGTGGCTTTGATGAGGCATGCAGATTGGCACAGTAATCATTCCGCCACAGTTTTATATCACCTTCACTAAGGACTCTTCCGTCATGATCTTTTATTACGTTCAATTACGGGGAAAACTTTTGGGTAAAAAGTCTGACCACTGTGAACATTCCTCTTGTATTATTACTCTCTTTGTGGTTCTTAAGTTCTGCCTTTATTAGGAGGCTGATTTTGGCTGGTTCCTTGGAAGTGTCAAGGAAATAACATGGTTATTGGTCATATCCTCCACTCATGCCCATTGATCTGACAATGGTAAGATAACAACAACCTCAGCCAATAGGTTCAATACCCTTGGACAATTTCACTGAAATAAAATCTCTCTCTCTCTCATTCAGACAAGAAGCAGGCTGAATTAGCAAGACTGTTGAATATAATAAGAGATTATTGCTGCGTAGGTGATGGAATCTAAAATCTTCTCACATTAAAGGATTGGTTTCAATGCCTGGTAGAAACAGCTTCTTTTGAGGACTTGGTGTCTAATTCTGCTCTCACTTACATTAATGTAAATCAGGAATAACTCCACTGAAGTCAACGGTATTAGACCAGCATAAACTGGAGTACACAAATTACAGTAGAACCTCAGAGTTACGAGTCCCTCGGGAATGGAGGTTGTGCGTAACCCAAACAAAATGTTATGGTTGTTTTTTCAGAAGTTTACAGCTGAACATTGACTTAATACAACTATGCAGAAGAAAAATGCTGCCTTTAACCATCTTTATTTAAATGAAACAGGTACAGAAAGTTTCCTTACCTTGTCAATTCTTTTTTTTTTTAAACTTTCTCTTTATTTCTTTAGCAGTTTATATTTAACACAGTATTATACTATATTTGCTGCTTCGTTTTCCCCCCCCCCCTCTGTTGCTGCCTGATTGCGTACTTCCGGTTCCAAATGAGGTGTGTGGTTGACCGGTCAGTTCTAACTCTGAGGTTCAACTGTAGAATGAATCCCTTGATGTATTGGCAGAAAAATGTCCTGAGAAAATGCAGAGATGTCTGGGAGGAATATTGTAGAAATACTGGGGGAATTTAAACAAGGGGGACAAATTAAATTTCTTCCTGTATGGTCTCTATCTGCATTCCCCACCTGCGAGTAACAAACAATTTGACTCTGGCTTATTAACAACTATGGACAACCTGCATGCCTTTTCAACACAGCTGTCATCCAAAATCTGGTATCTTATTTCATCTCCAGTCCCCCTAAACCAGTGGCACTATCTGTAGGAATTAAAGTTTTATTGCATACAGAGCAGTTCCACCATATCCACTGGAGATTTTATTTTCTAGATTTAGGCCAGATTTTCCAAATCACAAGCACAAAACGGTACACGTACAATTTACACCTTCAATCCCCTCAGTTGCAACGTCCGGTCATTAGCCATACAACTGCCAAGGTACATACACGTTTTTGCAGGCACAATTGCAAGCACGCAGTTCTGAAAATCTGGGTCTGACTATTCCCCCTGCTATTTATTAAATGTGCCCTGCCTCCTGTAGCCCAGTCGGGATGTTCCTGTATGTAGACATTCTGGGAATGTTGGCACAGGACAAAGAGGCTTGACTCAATACATTGAATTCCCACCACTGAAGAGTCTGGCTTGCATTGAAGACAGAAATATTGAAGCGGACACATCCTCTATCCTGGCATTCAACAGATACTGTTGCTAACTTCTGGAAAATAGAACAGCTCTAGGGAAGGCTAATAACAGTGCTACTTAAGAACGTAAGACAATTATTACCTCCAACTGTGAAGGAGTCTGAGTAATTAAAAAGGGTTCTTTATTTTGATTAAAAAAAAGATTCCGTTCAGTCTGTCTGAATCTTTAGTAAAAGCCCTGAATGATATTTTCAGATGCTAAAACAGAAACGCTGCCACTGATGCAAGATGCATAACAAACTCATTTGGAAAATTCTACACTTATCACACCGTCCAGAAATCAATTAATTTATTCTTTCACCAACACCACTTCCTTGAGACAATGCAGGTAGAAACCGAAGCATCCGAGACCACTGGATGAACAGAAACCCAAAATTAATTGGTTTTAATCACTATAAATTTCCTTCCCAATAAAATCTCAAGAATTTCCAATCACGCTGATTTATTTGTGTAATTAGAAAGCCATTCACAGATGTCACACTGTTAGGTAGTATGGCTAATATAAGGCTCCCGCTTAACTGGATACTGAGACCACAGCAGTGTATAGAATAACAACTAAAAATTCTGATAAACAGCAGGGAACATGAGAGATAGGAGAAGAGAGAGATGCAGGCTAGGACAGAACAGCCCCTGTCCACAGCTTTCTACAAGGAAAACACCATCTCGCCTTCCGGCCCTTGGAAATGCAGAAGCTCCATGCAGCACGCAGGTACTGATCCTATCACAATACCAGCTCTTATACAGCGCTTTTCATCAGCAGATCCCAAAGTTCTTTACAAAGGAAATCAGTATCATTATCCCCATTTTACAAATGGGGAAACTGAGGCACAGAGTGAGGCAGTGACTTGCCCAAGGACAGTGGTAGAGCCAGGCACAGAACCCAGGTCTCCCGAGTGCCAGTCCAGTGTTGTTTATCCACTAGGCCACACTGCCTCCCATTGCTTGGTACTCAATAAACAACATGGGCAGGGAGCTAGACAAGGTGCTGAACATTTCCTTTCTGAAGCACCTTAAACTCCTATTGTTCTCTGAGGGGGTGGGGTTGGTTGAGTAAGGACTAAGTCAAAAGTCAACAAGGACCTCAGGATTTGGCCTAATAGGATCTGAGGGGTCTCAGTAGTCAGACAGGAGAGGTGATCTTGTGGTTATGCCATGCAATGGGGACTCAGAAGATCTAGATTCAAGTCCTGCCACAACCTCCCTGTGTGACCCTGGGCAAATCACTTCAGTGCTCGGTCTTCACAAACATATACAGCCAGTAGGGTAGCAGTTCCCTGTAACACTATCTTCCAGAGCTGTTAACCCTATGTGGAGGCAGGGTCTCTGGGGCCTGGTTGACACACAGTTTCTGTATTGGTCTGACTAGGTCAATTAGGGATGTGGGTTTTGTTTTTTTAAACCAGTGTAGTTATACTGGTACAACCCGTACTGTGGATGTAGTTGTACTGGTATAAAGATGCTTTATAATGCTGTAACTTATTCCCATATGGAAATAGCTGTACTGGTCTAAGGCATCTTTATACCAGTAAAACTGCATCCACACCAGGGAGTAGGGGAGGTGTTTGTACTGCTTTAACTATATCCGTATAGTTAGTGCAGAACAACTTTTCTATGTGGACAAAGCTGGGGTCACTTCAAGGGTGGCTAAGGCTATCTGGGGCCCTAGGCGCCGTAAGGTCTGAGACCCAATCCCCCACATGGAGGCCCTCCCCTCCTCGCGGAGAGGCAGGGGCAGTAGCATGGGGCTCTTTTCACACCCCGAGGAGCAGCAGTATCTCCTCCCCTCAGGAATAGCAGAGCTGGCAGCAGGGGTTCTCCCTCCTGCTCAAAAGGCTGGGCTGGCAGCAGGAAGTGACTGGGTGAGGTTTTCTGCATTCTTCCACCCTCTGATGGGGTAGTGTTGAAGGGGCTCCCCATAGCAGGAGGTCTTGGAGTTCACACTCCATTGAGATGTAGTTTACAATATCAGAGCTACTGTTTCAGGCTCTCTGCAGACTCAGGCAGACAGCGCTGCATCAGTTACACCTGGGCCACATAATCAAGGTTTTTTGCAACCATAAAAGCTAGAAATGTGTTTTTTAATGAAAGCTTACATTGATGTAATCACATGACACAACAGAGGAATCCTTAGACTGGATCAGACCCCAGGTCTATCCAGTTCAATATCCCGTTCCTGACAGTGGCCAGTGCCAGACACTAAAGAAGAAGGTGTAAGAACTCCACAGTGGGCAGATGTGATATACTCTGTCCCCACATTAGGTCTCATCCCGGTCTCTAGTAGTCAGAGATTGGCTTAGCCCTGAAGCATGAGGTTTAATATACTTTCTTATTAATAATTCTTTGTTATTAATAGCAATAACTCTGCATATTCTTGATATCCATATAAATGTCCTGTCCCGTTTTGAATCTTGCTAAATTCTTGGCCTTACGGACATCCTGAGGCCTGAGTTCCACACTCTAATTATACACAGTGTGAAAACGTATTTCCTTTTATCCGTTTTGAATTTGCCATCATTCAGTGTCATTGACTCTTCCCTTGTTCTTCTGTTGTGAGACAGGGAGAACTGAAGCTTGACCTTCTCCCTTTAGGCCATTCATTATTTTATATATTTTTATCATGTCCTCTCTTATTCGTGCCCTCGCTATGGTAAATAACCCTAATCTTTTCAAACTCTCTTGATCAAGAGCCGGAGAACTGCTTGTATGTTATTCAGTGTCTGTCTCTGACCCCTCTCTATTTCTGCAATATCCGTTTGGAGATGGAGTGACCCGTCCAGCACACCGTATCCAGGTGAGGCTGCATTATATGCTTTATAATAATCTCTATTATTTCCCATCTTAACTTCATTTTAGCTTTTTGGACTGCAGCTGCACACTGAGCAGAGCGTGCAGAGCTGTCTCCAGTGACAGCCTGGTCCCTTTCCCGAGCTCGTATCGTTAATTTTGAACACTGTAAATGTGCGAGAGCAGTTGAATTTTTCCTTCCTATATGCAATGACTCCAGGAGCCAGGCCCCAAGGTAAAGGCCTATGGTGTGGGGAACTGTACCTTTAAGAGGCTCTGACAACCAGCTATGTTATGCAGGGGCTCATGCCGCTCGGTGCTGATCAATTAAACAGTGAATGAAGCTGACCCCTGTCAGAGTCTTTGTTACAGGGTGATTGCTGACCACCCCATACAACCCCTGTGCACTAACCTGGTTCAGAGCCTTTCCCCAGTCAATCTCCAACTCTTTCATTGCCCCAAGCTCTCACCCACCTATCGTCAAAGACACCGGCTACCTTCTGGCTAGCTAGCTTCCTTCTGCAGCTGTATGTCAGAGTGGCTTCTTGGCGTCTGGTTTGTTCAGCGTCCTCCCAATGTCCTGGTACCACTCCTCCTTCCCTGTGGCATCCTATACAGCAGCCATTCCAGTTACCCACCTAGAAAAGTAAAGCACCTCCATTTCTATTCCTGGATTTTGGTTGCCATAGATGGAAGGCACTATTACATTTCATAAGAAAAACAAAAGCAGAAACACGGGGCCAGGTTCTCCCATTGCTTTGCCTCTTGTGGAGTCATTTGCTCTCCCGTCACAGAGGTGTATGTGACTCAAAGGCAATGGGATATTAGGCCCCGTTGCAAAGCAAAAATGTCCACCTTGAAAATTGTCTGAGGCCCCATCCCACAGTCCATCAAAAGGCAAAACTCCCACTGAAACATTGACGGTTTGGGGTGAGTCAGGCATGCAGGATCAGGCCCTTAATTAGATTTTTTCTTACACACGATTATCAGCAAAGTAGTGTCCCTGGTAAACCCAGTTTCCTTTGCTTAAGACAGAGAGCCTCATTTTTCTTCCCATTTATTGACTCTAGGAACAAAACACAGTTCTGGGATCCGTGCAGTTAAAAATCAGGATGGAATAAATCACAGACGTTGAAATATTGTTCTGTTGAACATGGACGCACCCTGGAAAGGCTGGATGAAAATACAACATAACCTCCTGAAAACGGAACATATTTGCTTTAATTAGGAGGGTAAGTCACTGATCAGTAAATTAAAGCAAAGCGTGTCGAGGTCACAAAACAAAAGAAGAAAGATTTTGTTCAATGCTGTAAATATAAATAACTGTTTGTAAGCAGGGAGGAGGAGATTTTATAGGACCAGCTGTGAGCTGAATCCGACAGATAAAACCAGAGCACTGACAGCAAATACAGAGAGACAATTATCACAGGTTTATATATGCCAGCATTTGGCTAATAGCATAATATTTAAATACCACAGTAATCTTAGCCACAACATTGTAATCCCAACACTCACAGGTTATCTTAACTAAAGGTCAGCAAAAGAACGATGTATTTTTCCCACCCTGGCTGCCAGACATTCTCGGCCATAAGAAAATCATCTTTACTTTTGGCCTGAGCCTTTAATGGCTCCGAAAGCCGCTGCTTTTGTCTAAATACGTACATTGTGTGCAGCTGAGGAAATAGGTGAAAAGGCTTTAATGGAGAGATTAGCGCTTGCCATTGTGATGCCATAACTGGATCCTAAGAGGAGATTTCGGAGGTTAGGACATTTTAAAGGGCTTAAAGGTTCTATAATGCAGTTTAGTTGTTTTGTAGGTTTGTCCTCGGTAGTGGCCTATTCTAGAGCATAATGGACGTTGCAAAACTTGTTAGCTGTTTACAAATAATTACATTGCCTCTCCAGGCTAATGGTTACCTGACAAACTCATGTCTATATCACTATTCACTCAGCGTTCGGCAATCATTTTAATGGGTTTGGTTCATGGGGGGGAGTGAGCGTATTTCTTGCCAAGTAAGAGCCATTGAAGTCAATGGAGCAGGCCCTAGGTCAGAAAAACAGATAGTTAATGAAACCAAAAGACTTTCTTTTCTATTGTATATTTTTAGTCTGCTTGGTCTTTTGGTTGGATGGATTGGGGAACATCTCATAGAAAAATTAGACACTGGCCATTTAAAGAAGGTATTCATGAGGTTAATTAAGGGCAGAATGCATCTTCCATGTAAAATCAATGCCTTTAAACATCATTCCACCACCTGTCCTCTGAGTCTAAGTAACCACTTCTCTGATACACACCAGGGCATAGTCAGTGACCCCACTCAGCCTTAGAGTCAGAAGGAAAGGATGGAGGTCATCTCTGCAGGTGCAAAACACAAACAGATCTTTTACAAATAAATACTTTAAAAATGTAGCAGCTTGGAATTTGTACACACACTATCAAATCTACTGCCCTCTACTGGTAGCATGTCCATAACCTCCCAAAGCAAACATGCTATTACACACAATGGGCCTGGTTCTCCACTCACTCACACCCATGTGAATCATGACCACCACCAATGAAATCAGTGCAGTTATACTAGTGTAAAACTGGTGTAACTGTGAACAGCCCCACTGAAGCCCATGGGACTAGATACATGCTAGAAGCTGCATGCCTGCTTAAGTCGATTGCTGAATCAAGATCTTAGTGCAAACTTCTTCAGGTTTCTAAAGTATCTAAATCTTGAGCACTCCTTACTCAAAAAATACTCCTGCACATGATTTTCCCCTAGATTTCAATGTTCACGGACAACGTGTGACCAGAAAAAGAGATGAAATTCGTCAAATAAATCCTTACGGAAAAGTCCGATAGAACTTAATAGGATGAAACTAAGAGGGTTCTGCAGACATTTAATAAGATTCTATAGACATTGCTTTAAATTCCTAGAAAATGTAATGGACAATGAGATCTTTCTATTGTTGCTTTTCACCCATCCTGTAGAATTCTATAGCAAGGATATAATTTTCTATTAAATTCTATAGAATGGTTTCAAAAGTCTACAAAAAAGTTGTTATATTCTATTGCATTCCAAAAGATATTTTCAAGGCAACTATTCATTACAAATTATTCCCCCAGCTCCAGACCCAGCTATCTGCATATACATAGCCCTCGATTGGCAGGGTACTCTTGTCAACCCACATTCTCCGGCTGCTTATTCTGTGCTTTGGGGAAGGAATCACTTAGTTCAATGGGTTAATCCCCAAGATCTTGCTCCGGCTTCCATTCAGGTCAATGGGAGCCATTCTGTTGATTGGAACAGAAGTTGGGTCAGGCTCTGAGGTCCCATGTTGTAAGGAAGAACCACATCAAATGGGATTCTCAAAGGGGCTCATTGTTGTTTTTTAACAGTGCTCTCATGACAATGAGCGTTTTTTAAAATCTCACCCATATCTAAATTTGAGAGCTGGTTGGGAATTTTGACAAAAAACATTTTTGATCAGTAAATAACAATTTTTTTTGTGGGAATGGGTCAGTTTCGACAAATTATTCTACTTGAAGAAATAATTTTTTTTAAAAGTTTGGAAATTGCCAGAACAGTTTGTTTTGACCTTTTCAAAATAAAAAATTCCAGTTTTCTTATTCAAAACACCAGCTTGTTTCAAAATTTAAGATAATCACAGTACAGTATTTTTTTTAAAATTAGAAATGGTCAAAATCAACACAAAAGTGACTAGTGATTTTGGGTACGCAACTTGAGATACCTTCAAGCCCCTTGATTTTCAGAAAGTGCTGGGAATGCATCCTCTAAAAATCAGGCCCCTTTAAGGTTTAGATACCCCAAAATGGAGGCACCCCAAAAATCACCAGTGGAAAAATCTTATCCAGCAGGTACTAAAGGGAAAAAATTAATGATCTTTTTGCCTTTGCTTTAATTTAACACTGATTAAGGTAGAATGCAAACACAACCTGTCTCTAACATTTGGTAAATGAAAGCAATGATAGCATATATCAGATGTGCACAGTCCGCTGGCACCTGGTTGATTTAGCAATTCCACCCCCTGCAGAACAAATTGAAAGCTTAATGCAAACGTCACAGGTGCTACACTGGTTTTATAAATATACATGATACAAGCACCTTTACTACCCTTGGTCAAGCAACCCAGCTGAGAATATTGTAATGAGCCAATCCCACTTAGAGCAAGGATTGAGCAACAAGTCACGCCTCAGAAGGGCAGGGAGCCAGATCAGCACTCAGCCAACAGGGTGATCTGTACTGACCAGGGAAAGGATGCTATAGACCAAGGGTGTGTGAAAGCAGCAGGCTGTAGGCTGCAACACCTACTTCAAGCACCAGGGGGACTATCTTGCCTTGGTGTCATCCCCCGCCCCTCCCCCAGATCCTCCCACTGCCAGAGCTTGGCCACCTTCTTTTCCCCTCTCACCCCTCACAGGACTGGGCAGGGCATTCTAGCTGCCTAATTCCGGGGTGATGGGGAGAGGGGAAGGGGATTCACAGCCTTTTGCCATCTCCACTTCTTGTTTGTTTATCTTATCCATCTGCCACTCACGCATGGTTCTCACCACACTCCCTCTTCTGCATCACAGTAGCCCTCCTCCCATTCCCCCTCTGGCTCCATTCCCCCATCCATGTTATCCTCACGCCACTACAGCTCCCACCAGCTTTACCTGCTCCTCTTCCTTCTTCAGTCTGATCTTCCCCCTCCTCCCGCCAGCACAAACCCAGATCTAGGGTGACCAGACAGCAAGTGTAAAAAAATCAGGACTGGGGGGGAGGGAGGGGGTAATAGGTGCCTATATAAGAAAAAGCCCCCAAAAATCGGGACTGTCCCTATAAAATCAGGGCATCTGGTCACCCTACCCAGATCCCACAGTCACACCCTTCTCTGCTGCCGCCTCCTCATGGCATTCCCCCTCCCCCAACGGCACCACTCCTAATCTCATGCCTATAGGCCTCCTTCCCACTCCCCTCCCCCTTCTACTGCTCTCTCTAGAATGCTGATCCCATTCAAGCGAAATGCATTTTAATGCTGCCCAATGCAAAGGGATATAACACTAGGAATGCAAGCCATACCTAGAGAACGTGGGCCTGTGTCCTGGGAAACAGTGACTCCGAAAAGGATTTAGGGGTCAGAGTGGACAAGCAACGCAGCATGAGCTCCCAGTGTGGCTCTGTGGCAAAGAGGACTAATGATCCTTGGATGTATAAAGAGTAGAGTAGTGCTGGGAGCGGGGTGGTGATTTTTACCCAGGTATCTCTATAAGGGGTGAGACCAACACTGGAATTCTGTGCCCAGTTCTGGTGTCCAATTTTAAAAAAACTTGATGGAAAATGGGAGAGAACACAGGGAAGAGCCACTAAAATTATTTGAAGGCTGAAGAAAACGTCTTACAGTGAGAGACTAAAGAAGCGCAATCTGTCGAGCTTATCAAAAAAGAAGACAGAGGTGACTTGATTGCAATGTATAAGTGCCTTCACGGGGAGCCTAGGTGCTGAAGGGCTGGCAGGGAAAGATATAGCAAGGACCAATGACTGGAAGCTGAAGCCAGACAAATTCAAACTAGAAATTAGGCACACGTTTTTAACAGCAAGGGCAACTAACCATTAGAACAAGCTACCAAGGGAAATGGTGGATTCTCCATCTCTTGATGTCTTCAGATCGAGACTGGAGGCCTTTCTGGAAGATGTGCTTTATCCAAACACGAGTGATGGGGATCAATACAAGAGGAACTGGGTGATGTTCTATGGCCTGTAATATACAGGTGGTCACACTAGATACTGTAATGGACCCTGCTGGCTTTATGAATCTATGAAATCCTTACACAGGGGGCGGGTTCGGGAGGTATAAGAAATTCAGGATCAGGCCAAATCATTGGATATGTGCATTTACACCACTGGCCTCTCAAATAGCCCAGTGAAGGGCTTATGAGATTTTTTTTCCCATCCTTCTGTTGCATCCGAGGGATCAGCCAATGGAAACTGCGGCCATCCACCCTGAGAGACAGTTTGGTAAGACACTGGTAATGCACTTCCAGTTCTTTCTTCAGAAGATCCTGCGGTTTCGGAACGTGTGAGGCCAGAAAAAGATGTGTGGCCTGATGCACTTTTGACAAAAGCATAGATTCACTGAAGCTACCGATTAATATTTAATACCAACAAGTCTTCTGTGATGCTGTGCGGATGTAAATAAGTGAAGAGAACGTAATATTTACCCCCACTATAAAACATTCATGAGCACTGAGCTATTTACAAAAGCTAAATATGACACTGTATTTACTATAGGTCACCTCCTAGGGTTAGAGATGAAAAGTTTTTGGTCTAATGGAAAGTAACATAATATACCATAACAACACAACCACTGTCTCGTCTGCAAAGAAATATCTTCTGGCTCCTACCTTCGACTGCAATTACAGGTGGGTAAAGCCACTACAGAAAAAAACAGAAAGGATACTGTGCCCTGAGACTGGACACCTTGAGCCCACGTTACGTTACTTTCTGTTACAGCAAATTGTTAAACATCAAGTTTATGCAGAATTTTAGGTCAATATGATCAGTATGTAGGACAGCTTCACTTTAATTGAAGGCTTCACTATAACCAAAATTGCAGTTTATATATTGAAATGCATTGAAGTTATTCGTTCTACTCCAATATAAACAGACTTTCATTATTAGCAGGTGCCTCTGAACATACCAGTCTGTGTACGCAGTATAGGTAGTTAAACATGATTGTCATATCCTAAAATGACAGTGTGCTAACAGTGACTGCAGCACTGTAAATCACATGGGATTTATGAACTATAATAGTTAGGAATTTATTCCATGCATTAACACCTACAGTAGATCCCCACAGCCCTCACACATTATTCTCTACATATCTTGGAAGCCGCAGAAGAATTATCAAAGCCAAAATAGAATCCTGATTTAAGAAGCATTTGGACAGAGGTGCGTTTTGAAGACTGAGACAATAGTGTTTCAAAAGTCTGTATTTGTTGTGTTTGAAATACAAAAACAAACTGAAACATTAAGAGCTATAAGAGAATTCACTACATATGGTGATGGGTATATTAGAAATGTGGATACATAGACATAGGTGCTGGAACTGGGGGTGTCGGGGGTGTTGCTGCACCCCCTGGCTTGACGTGGTTTCCATTATATGCAGGGTTTACAGTTTGGTTCAATG
Source organism: Chrysemys picta bellii (assembly GCF_011386835.1). Classification (NCBI taxonomy): domain Eukaryota; kingdom Metazoa; phylum Chordata; order Testudines; family Emydidae; genus Chrysemys; species Chrysemys picta. Next base: position 14,071,674 of record NC_088796.1, read on the forward strand.
GCTCTCAGAACTCCCACTATAAAAATTGTTCCAGCATCACTGTACATAGATAGTGTCCTAGTACTTTAAAATTCCTCCTGTCTCACAGGAAGGGAGCGGCTTGTTTCCAGAATTCGGTGTTAGTCAATGGAATTTGTTCCACAAAGCATGATGAATGTTTAAGGTACAGATTGATAGATCAGGATTAGATTAGCAGTGCGAAAACTGCTCGCTTCCAGGTCAAGTTAGTGAACATAGAGGGTTTTGAAAAATTATTTTTTGACTAAGTTGAGCAATCCTAAGGAAGTTTCACGGGATGTTTAAATCCAAAAAAAGTAAGCAAATAACCTTCCCCTCAATTTAAAACGATGGCCAAAATCTACTCTTAGTTATGCACACATACAACGACCATTAAGTAAAGTAGGATTTGCAAGCATGTACTTAGGGGCAAATTTGGTCCACAGATGTCTTAATTCATCACTAAGCCACAGAGCCATTGAAAGACAAACTAACGGCACTTGACAACAACAAAACTTACATTTAAGAACAAAATTTTAATCCACAGATATTTGCTCAAGTGGGTGAAGCACCACTACAATTTTATCCTTCCCACACTGCCTGTTACCGCCACCTAGCTTCAAGCCTTCCCTTTCTGGGGAAGGCCAAAGTGATGGACAGTAGGTATCTCAGTCATAGCCCTGAACTTCTAACCTCCCAATCACGCACTGTGGAGTAGCATTGCTGTGCGCCGTTAAACAGCTACTCTGTTTCACTGCAGAGGTGGCTTCGTTGCAGTGGCAAGCACTTTCTATTAGAGAGGCTTGAGATGGATTCTCGGTCACTTGAAATCTGTAAAGCAAGATTTGAGGACTGCGGTAACCCAGCCAGAAGTTACGGGCCTCTGACAGGAGTGGGTGGGCGAGGTTCTGTGGCCTGCGATGTGCAGGAGATCAGACTACATGATCGTGATGGTTCCTTCTGGCCTTAAATTCCATGAGGTGCAAAGTTTGCATCTGGATCCAAACTTTCCCTTGAATTCAAGATATCCGTTCAAATCCATTTCTCCTTCCTATATATGGTGTGTTAACCAGGAAATGCTGCATGGGACAAGGGCAGGATATGGCTTGATCCTGGGTATCTGGCCACCAAAACCATTAACATCATGTTTGCATTACATGTAACCGTATTGTAACCATGGAACAGGTATGTTTTCTATTTCTGTCAATGGCATTGCTCCTCCTTGGGCCCTGGAGAGGGATGGGGGTGCAAGCTGTGTTGCTGGTGGCCCTTTGAAAAGCAACCAGGATGCCGAGTGCACTTCAGACCCTGGCTGGGACGGAGAAGGCCTGGCTCTCCCCTAGCATGGCCCCTCTAGCTGCCCATTCGGTTTCTCAGAGGTGCTGAATGGCTGCACCTCTCTATGACCTACAAGGTTATGGAAGGTCCTGCAAGGGTCTCCTATTAGGAGGGGAAAGGAAACTCCTCTCCCCTGAGCTCCCTCCCCAAAGCTGTCTCACAATGTATGGCCCCAACTCTGCTGCTCCGCAGCCTATCCACAGTGCTGTCCCCCTATCCTCTAATCACCCCTTCTCTTGAAACACCGATATGGGAGCCCCAAGCCTTTCCACCTCCTCCCTTCTCAGCCCTCCTAGCCCTGACCCTACTCCCAACCTTCCTCCTCCCCATACTAATCCCATAAACGTTCAGTAAATCTGCCCATCTGTCTCTCTCTCTCTCTCTGCTGCTCCTAGATGTGCATGGAGGAGGAGCCCTTACTCTCTGCTATCTGCGTTAGGGTACAGCCCCTACAGCATAGGGCTGCTGCTCTAAGCACCAGAACCTAGGACTCCTGGCTTAGTCATGCCTCTGAGTAGTTGGAGCAGCCCTTTAGCTTCTCTGGTCTTTTCTGAAGCTATTTCTTTGATACCTGTTCCAGCAGGGCATACCTCACCCCATCCAGCCACCAGGCTCTCAGACAACTTAGGCTTGGCCAAACACAAGCCTAGACAACCCCCTGAACCCCTTGCTTGTCACCCAAAGGGCATTAAGTGACTTGCTCAAGGTCGCTCAGCCAGTCAGTGGCAAAAGACAAGGAGTAGAACCCAGGAGTCCTGGCGCCTCTAATTATCAGACTGCACTCCCTATAGAATCATATATAGATTAAAGAGATGCCAAAATCAGTGATGAGATGATGAACGAGACAATGATCTTTAACTAAGCCCTGAGATCTCTCTCTGGGGGGTGCTCCCCGGAGTAAATCTCACTCTTGATCTGCTCCGTGTACATCCGTTGTGATAGATTATCTATTGCAGTGCCATGTAAACTCTTCATCACATCTGCTTATTACACCCCCACGGAGAGAATGGAAATGTCACTGTGATTTATAAGAAAGCAGCAGATAGAAACTAGGGATATTTTATCAGTTTTGGAATTAGTTAAAAAAAAAAATCCTAGCTACTGTTTGGCTGAGGATGTGTCCAGTAATAATTAGAGATCCAAATGGATTTTGAGAGCGGTTTCCTGGTGTCACAAGGTGCTTCAGTCTTTTGGCACTGCCCGAAGAGGACCCCAAAGTTTTGCTGCACGTACCCACACCCACAGTGCTGGTCCTAGGATGAAGCACTGCCAAGCCACATATTGACCTGGTATTTTGGAGCTAATTTCCCATCAGGACGGAGGCAGTTCAGGGAAGCGCACAAAGTTCAAAGCTAATTAAGTGCAGCTGATCCTGTTGAAGTCCAGCACTGTAAAAGAAGGACATGTGGTCACCAGAGGGAGCTGAGAGAAGCACAGTAAGGAAGCCAGGAGAGGGAGATGTGGGGAAATGTAGGAGTTACCTACACACTTTGTGTTTGCTGGTTTAGTGCTCGTAAAACTGCATGGAGAGCCTCTGCCACACTGGCGTTTTATAGATTCAAGGACTGGAAAGGACCTCGAGAGGTCATCGAGTCCAGTCCCCTGCCCTCATGGCAGGACCAAATACTGTCTAGACAATCCCTGATAGACATTTATCTTATTCATTTGGATTCAACAAGAATCCTTGCAATAAAACCTCTCATGGAGAGAGCGATTTCATGTTCCAATCCATGCCCTGGAAAACTTGCATCCAGGGTAATAACTGTTGTACTAACCTGAGTAAGGATCAATCATATTGCCAGCCCTCAATATGTATTTGAGCTTCTTTAAAACGATCTCTTATGGACCAGATTCTGATCTGTCTTACACTGATGTAAATCAAGGATTTCTCCAGTGACTAGTTGTTATTTTTACTCATTTGTATTCACTATCACCAGCCAAGATCAGGGCCTCCTTGGGTACGTCTACACTGCAGCTGGGAGCAAGTGGCCCAGCCCGGGTAGACAGATTTATACTAACGTGCAAAAAACTAGCTATGTTGATGTTGCAGCACCAGCAAAGTTTCTGGCTAGCCACCAGAGCTTGGACCCAGATGGCAGGGTGAACGTGAGCTCGGGTGGCTACCCCAAGCCTCCAACAGTGCTCCAATGTCCACACAGCTATTTTTAGCATGCTGGCATGCGCCTGTCTACCCAGGGTAGGAGGCTTGCTCCCAGATTCACCCCTCATGCCCAGAGAGCGTACTTAGACCACAAAGACAGACAAAGGATGGGAGGGGAAAGAGAGGTGACTCACCCAACGTCCCAGAGCAGGTCAGTAGCAAGCTGGGAACAGAATCCAAGTCTCCTGCTGCCCAGTCCAATGCCCGATCTGCTGGACTACACTGCTGCTGAGTATCAAAAACAGAGAGAATTTGGGTCACATCGTGGTTACAAGTTCACCCAGATAGCTGGTAAACTTTAAATGAGCGTTTCCTTCTCTTTTATCCCACTATATGCCTGTTTTACATGATCAATTCACCCGCAACTGGAGAAACAACAACCTGTTGGATTCCTTGAGGACTGGAACACTATATCTTAAGATCCATCCTGAAATCTGCAAACCAAAGTGACAATGAATTTTCCTTCTAAAATTTGCTTAGTCAGTTGTAAGAAGCAAATTGCAGCCATACTGGTTGCATTGTATTGATCAGACCTGGATGATTGAAACAAAAAACAGTTAAAGATATAGATAGATACACACACACACACACACACACCTATAAATATATGTTACAGATATAGCATATATGTGTATAAACTGTAATTATATATCTGTGCAATGTGTTTTTCCCCCCACCATAATCCTAACCAACATTCACAGCATCAGCTGCTGTCTTTGCCTCCTCTATTTCATTACAAACAGAGCTTCCTAGAACACAATCAGGGGGAAGGTCCAGATACTGCAAGAAGCCGATTACAAACTTTGTTGCCAATCTATCTGGCAGGGAAGGAATTCACACATTCCTGAGAAGAGTGGCACAAACCCTTGGAAATATATTGTATGAAGCAGCGGTGAAGGAAGCACCAGCAGTTATAAAATAAAAAATTCAAAAGTGGGAACAATATCAACTGTATTCATTGTCTCAACATCATAATTTTTATTGGTTCACTGCTGTACATTGTAGGAAAAGAAATAAATGAAAGAGAAGCAAGCCACAGGAAAGCAGGAAAAGAGGACATGCTCTCAGAATGTACCACGTCAGACAGAAGAAATATCTGGCAAAGAGAAGAAATGGTCATTTTGACGTCACCATATAAGTGTCTCACCAGGCCCAATAACAGCCCTCCCCACTCATCACCATTCCATAGTTATGAGAGTGAAATCATTGTCAAAATAAAGGTCACATTTTCCAGAATTGACTAGCGATTTTGGGATGCCTGAAACTTTGGAGCCCATCTTCATGCCTTCTGAAGGCTTGATTTCAGAAATTGCTGAGCACACATCCTTTGATATTCAGGCCTTTTTCAGTTGGGCATCCAAAAATCAAGGCACCTAGAATCAATAGTCACGTTTCAAAAATCTTGGTCCAAATGTCAAATTTGTAGACTTCTTCCCCGCCTCTTCCTGTTACTCTCTTAAAAGCTGCCACATCATTTCCTTCACTGCACCGGTTTTCTATCCTGTTTCCCAGTGTTTAATTTTGGATGAACATTCTTGATAATGAAATCCATCCCTTCACTTTGCTAGTATTCACACACTGTTTTACTTGCAAGTATTTATTTGAGTGAATTTTTGTTCACAAGAAAGTATACGTGTCATCAGTGGGAAGGAGTGCATTTGTGAAGTATGTTCATGGCCATTTTGAAAAGCTCATTTTAATATTTGTACAAAAGTTTCTTCAAATAAATTATGAATTTCACAACTTGGGAACCAAAGAAAAAAGGAATTTCCCCTGTTTATAGGAATTGGAAACAATACCACATGACTTAAGGAACCAAATCACACACTGCACATAAATGACTACTCATAGGATTCATTTTGAAAACAATCCATACACTGATGTTTGTTTGTACAAACTATTTGTCAAGTTCCTGAGCACAATGAACACATTTGTAAACCGCAACCTGATCAAGTATAACTTGTGAAGAGAAAAAGCTAAATGTGTCAGTTGTCCACCCACTTCTAATGTGGATAACGTACTCTGCTTAAAAGACTGACCTATGAAATTGGTACCGGTCCCAGTACAGAGCCTTAGGGGACCTAAGTTTAAGTGCAATCATGCTTAACCTACTGCTACTTTCCTGTCCTTATTCCAATAATAAATCACCAGGACCAGATAGTATTTACTCAAGAGTTCTGAAGGAACTCAAAGATGAAATTGCAGAACTACTGACTGTGGTATGTAACCTACCACTTAAATCAGCCTCTGCACCAGATGATTGGAGATAAGCTAATGTAATGTGGATTTATAAAAAGACTCCAGCGGCGATCCTGGCAATTACAGGCCAGTAAGACTAACTTCAGTACCAGGCAAATTGGTTGAAACTATAGTAAAGAACAGAATTCTCAGACACAAAAATGAATACAATAGGTTAGGGAAAGAGTCAACACTTTTATAAAGGGAAATCACGCCTCACCAATTTATTAGAATTCTTTAAGGATGTCAGCAAGCATGTGGACAAAGGTGATCCAGTTGGTATAGTGAACTTGGACTTTCAGGACACCTTTGACAAGGTCCCTCACCAAAGGCTCTGAAGCAAAGTAAGCAGTCAGGGGATAAGAGGTACAGTCCTCATAGATCAGCAATTGGCTAAAAGACAGGAAACAAAGGGTAGGAATAAATGGTCAGTTTTCACAATGAGGTGTAAATAACGAGGTCCCTCAACGATCTGTACCCGGACCAGTGCTGTTCAACATATTCATAAATGATCTGGAAAAGGGATGGCAAAGTTTGCAGGCAATACAAAACTACTCAAGATAGTTAAGTCCAAAGCTATCTGCTAAGAGTTACAAATGGATCTCCCAAAACTGGGTGACTGGGCAACAGAATGCCAGATGAAATTCAGTGTTGACAAGTGCAACGGAATGCACATTGGAAAACATAATTGCAACTGTACATACAAAATGCTGGGGTCTAAATTAGTTGTTCCCACTCAAAGAAATTTTGGCATCATTGTGGATAGTTCTCTGAAAACACTTGCTCAAAGTGCAGCACCAGTCAAAAAAGCCACTGGCATGTTAAGAACCATTAGGAAAGGAATAGATAAGACGACATAAAATATCATCATGCCAGTATATAAAGCCATGGTACACCCACACCTTGAATACTACATGCAATTCTAGTCGCCCCATCTCAAAAAAGATATATTAGAATTAGAAAAGGTACAGAGAAGGGAAACAAAAATGATTAGGGGTATGGAACAGTTTCCATATGAGTAGAGGTTAATAAGCGTGGGATTGTTCAGCTTGGAAAAGAGACGACTACTAAGGGGGTCTATAAGATCATGAATGGTGTGGAGAAAGTGAATAGGGGAGTGTTATTTACCTCTTCACATAACACAAGAATGGACATAACATAACATATCCAATGAAATTAATAGGTAGCAGGTTTAAAACAGACATAAAGAAGTACTTCACACAGCACACAGTCAACCCGTGGAACTTGTTATGAGAGGATGTTGTGAAGGCCAAAAGTAAAACTAGGTTCAAAAAAGGATTAGATAAGTTCATGGAGGATAGATACATCAAGGGCTATTAGCCCAGGTAGTCAGGGACACAACCCCATGCTCCGCGTGGGTCCTAACCTTCTGACTGTCAGAGCTAGGACTGGACGAAAGGATGGATCACCACCCTGTTCTGTTCATTCCCTCTGAATCATCTGGCACTGGACACTGTTGGAAGACAAGATACTGGGCTAGATGGAGTATTTGTCTGACCCAGAATGGCTGTTCTTATTTCCTCCATCTCCATCCTAACCAGCCTCCATTCATTTCACAGAAACAAGGATCTAAATACTTTCTTTGGCAGTGCAATGAACTGCTCTGACTCCCTTAAGGTCCCCATGGAACAAATACTTTTTGAGTGCTTATCATTGCTTTTGCTACCTTTTGGTTTACCATTCTAGAAACAGCTTCTAAATCAACGGAGTGTCTGAGACTTTGGAAGTCAAGATGCCCTGGGTTCTAATTCCACCTCTGCCACTCACTCACTGAGAAACCCTGGGCAAGACAATTAATACCTCTGTACCTCGGTTTACTCCTCTGTACAATGGGTACATGAATAGGGAAGCCACCACATTTCACAAGCAGATGGAAAGGGCCATTACATTATTAAACTGATAATGCAAACATTTATATATCCTCCCTGCAGAGATGTGTCGAGCAAGCCAGGTAATCACTAAGGGGTGCACACCATTTTATGAGTCATCAAGTGATAAAGCGAATATGCCGCCTACGCTCCCTGGGAGGGAGGTCTCATTTGGCTGCATCAAGCCATTACAGAGTGCTGTAAAATATGTAATGATTTGATCTGCCTAAATACAGGTGAGAAGTGATAAAACCCCATGTTTGCCAGCCCTGGCTGTGTTATGGCAATCTCAAGGCAGGGACTGACCTTTTTATTTATCTGTAAAGTGCTATTCCTGTCAATAGCACCGTACAAATAACATTTAAGCATGCGCACGCCCACACATAATATATAAAGATACAGAGAGGGTGGGAGTCTGGCATGTGGAGGAAGTCAGAGGGTTGTTTTTTTTTATTGCTACGATGTTTTCAAGCTGGGTCCTTATAGATCAGGATTGTGTGATCGAATAAAGTTCACATCGCTTTCAGATTTTGGGGGGTCTCATTGGTTAAAAGGGGGGGGGGGGAGTTGGAGGGCCCCGCACACTAGCCCAAACAGGTCAAAGTCTATAGCAGCCTCCAATATGAAAGCACTCAGTAGTGCAGAGAGAGAGAGAGAGAAGGACCTTGATAGTATTACATCTTGATCAAGGAATGACTGATAATATTCCAGTGCACCATCTTTCAGGCCCCTCGTTTGATGACAAAGCACGGCCAACATCCCACATCCATTATCTGCTTCCCTCCCCGAGGCAAGAGCATCAATAATGCTCCCTCTTCCTGTTGATGCCGCATCCCCCTTATGTGTAGCGGAGAGGACACTGCAGATGGCTGGTGGGCATTTCCATACAGCGAGCGCACATCATTACAGTCCGCCAATCTTTCACCGTTCTTCCAGTGGGTCCTGCTGTTACACAGGAGTGTGTTTTTTAACTATTTTGTGGCCTTTAAAAATGTCCAGCCTGCCAGAGCTGGGAGAGAGAGATCGGCGAGATTCTCGGCCTTCTTTAGCGCAGGATCTCCCTTTACACCTGAAGGGGGAAAAGCAATGCTTTCAATTACAGCAGGTGAAAAATGCTTCAGCAATTTGGCACAATCACCAATGTGGATTTTTTTTTTTGCTTTTAATTAATAAGGAGAGTGAATGTCCTCATTCTGTATGGTTCATCCAAGAGGGCTAACAGTTTGAATTTGAATGCAAACATCTTCAAACATCTGTTGCCATAATTTGGCTGGATTAACGGTCTAGTTTGCTAGACCATCTGCCACTCTTCAGGAAAGTAGTCAGTTCCTAGCATTTTCAGTCCTGTCAGCACTTCATTCTGCGTGTGAGGCTTGGTAAGTTCTCAGCCATGCTGGGATTCATTCCTGAAAAGAAGCGATGGGCCTGAAGTGCGTAGGATTCAGATCCAGATTGACCCATTCCCCCAGCCCCCATAAATTCACAGGCATTTTGGATCCAGGGGTTTGGTTCAGTCCATGAGCCAGCCACAATGGATCCGGATTCTGATCTGGATTTGAATCCTGACTTTCACAAAAAATTGGGGTAAAGTGTTCAGATTCAGAGTTTGGGTTTGTAATCATCTCTACCAGAATGTGCTCTACAGAAGCCAGTTGGCTAGATCGAGACATGCCCCCCTGGGATGGGAATGGGGAAACTTGCAGTTGGTCAGTTCCATATAAGGAAGATGTGCCCAAAGGACATGGGGAATGGAGCGAGGGAGGTGTGGGGAGCACATTTGGAAGGAGCATGAACATAGCCTTGTCCAACCACCGCAAATAACCAATCAGCCCTTGGCTTCCCACAGTCCCAAGCAGCTCCTAGGAATTGCCCCATCTTTTCCCGTCCTTTGCTAAAAGTCTTCACCCATTATTTGCCAACAAACAAAAAAAATCAACTAGTTTATTTGTCAAATACGGTTCAACTTTCTCTGGAGCAGGTCTACTAGCGGAAACATTAATTTGCAAATAATTTATTCCACAATCAATTGAACCAACTATTTGTGAATATCATTAGACACGCTGTATTTGCGGAGCGTTGTATGTGTAACACAAGTAGACGTGGGCACAAGTGGGCTGTTGGCATGGCAAAGCCTTGCTCAGTGCTTTGGATTTATAAACTCAAAAGTAAAACCCGGGAGAACATAATGATAAATATTTTGTCAGAGCCGAATCCTGGATGCTTTACTTAGAAAAAACTTCTGTTGTAGTTAACAGACCACACCCTGAGGTTCTTATTCGACTTTACTCATGGAAAACTCACATTGAACTCAGTGAGACAGGTCTAGCTCTGGGGATTTTAGGTGAGTCCTGCTCTCAAGCGGTAGAAGAGGGTGGGCAGGCCATGACAAAGGGAGTGTCCTCACCTCTCTTGCCCATCTCTGTCATTCCTAGTCCAAAAGCAATTTCCCAGTTGTTTATCCACTACAAAACCAACAATGGCCTGGTTGCTGAGATCAACTTCTGTCCTGAGTGGTATCATCATCACACATGACTGAACCAACGACTGCCAGAACTGTAGGGAAACTGCTTATTTATCTTGTGACTCTGAACCTAAGCAGGCTATAAAGTCCAGGGAGCCGCTGGAGCAGACAAAGAGGCCCACTGAGAGTAAAGGAACCAGAAGGAAGCTAGAAGTAGGTTCAAAGCAGCTACTCAAGCAAAGACAGACTCTGGAAATATGGGGGAACAAGTTATGGAGTCTTAGAGCAGCTGTGGCACATGAGTCAGCTCAGGTCAGGTCAAAAGTACTGAGGTAGTTGGTTTCAGAGTAGCAGCCGTGTTAGTCTGTATCCGCAAAAAGAACAGGAGTACTTGTGGCACCTTAGAGACTAACAAATTTATTAGAGCATAAGCTTTCGTGGACTACAGCCCACTTCTTCGGATGCATATAGCTTGGCTTAGCACATCCAGCATGTCATCAATTCTTGGCATGGGGTACGCGTCTGTTACAGTGGCAGCATTAAGTTTTCTATAGTCCACACAAAATCTTACAGCGCCATCCCTTTGCGGGGGACCAAGACCACAGGGGATGTCCACGAGCTGTCAGATTCCTTAATTATCCCCAGGTCCAACATGTTCTGTATCTCTGTACAAATTTGCTCTTTCACCTTGCCGGTGGCCCTGTAAGGCCTGGATTTATTGCCCTGCACACAGGGCCGGCACTGGCTTTTTTGCTGCCCCAAGCAACAACAAAAGAAATCAGGGTGGCCAGAACGGCAAAGCAAAAAAAAAAACCTGGGGTGCGGCCAGAGCGGCAAAGCAAGGGGAAAAAAAAAACAAAAAAAACCCTGCGGGGTGGCCGGAGCCAGGGTGCAGGGGGACTTCCTGCGCTGCAGATGTGCCCTGGCTGGGGGGGGGGAAGGGGATGGAGCAGGGCAAGAGAGAGAAGGGGGGCGGCCAGGGCTTCAGCGGGGCGCTCGCCACGCGGCCCCAACTGCCATGCCACCTGCTGTGAGGTCTCCGCGCTGCTCCGGTCGGCGGGGAGGGAAGGACGCTGGCAACCCTGCCGGGCTTGCTACAGACCTGGCACCGGCTGGGGCAGACGGAGCGCGCAGCCTGCTCCCAGGAGGGCGCTCCTGTCCTCCGCGCTGCCGCCCCCTCCAGGGCAGCTGGATCAGCGAACAAAAAAAAAAAAAAAAAGCGTCCATGCCGTCCTAGGATTGGGTGGAATGCCGCCCTGTAGAATCTGCCGCCCCAAGCACGAGCTTGCTTGGCTGGTGCCTGGAGCCAACCCTGCCTGCACTTGCATTAACGCTGCCCCAAGGGTTGACTTCCCCACTCCAAATTGATTCACGACTGACCAGTAGCAGTCTGGCATTGCCAGCTTCCAGACAGCAATTGCCACATGCTTCTCTACCAAGAAGGCAGCTCTCATTCGGGTGTCCTTGCGCTGCGGGTCTGGGGCGAACTCCGTGCACAGTTCCAGGTAGGTGGCTTTCCACATGCAAAAGTTCTGTAGCCACTGCTCATCATCCCACACCTGCATGACGATATGATTCCACCATTCAGTGCTTGTTTCATGAGTCCAAAAGCAACGGTCCACCCTCTGCAGCTGTTCTGTGAATGCCAAAAGCAATCTAAAGTTGCTCCTATCCATGTCACGCAGAATGTCGTGTGCCTGCGAGTCTCCCTTAGTTAGGAACTTCATGATTAAATGCACTGCCATCTGCCATGTCTTCATGACAGTTAACAGAACATAGGAGAGGAGTGTGGGATCCATCCCTTGTCACAAAGATGCCGGGGTGCACAGCAAAGAAAGGCCATTGAAAAATGCTGTGAAAGAAAGCCAGAAGCCCATGGAGTGCTGGGACAGAAAGCAATGCATCACGGGACATTTAGCACTGTCCCAAGATGCGCTGCAATCCGCTCGGTCGTCCCACAACACCTAGCGACAGAACGACTGTGGGATAGGTACCCACGGTGCATTGCTCACACTGTTGATGATAGTGCCCCCACCGTGGACGCGAGCTGCTGACAGAGGGAGCAAGTGTGAATACAAAATTGCGATTTTTATTATGTTGAATTTTGGGTGTCGACATCACTTTTGGCGACAAAACTTGTAGTGTAGACAAGGCCTTAATCCAGGTGTTTTTAGCAGTCTTCCTTCCTGGGCAGGCAAAGGAGGAGAGTCCGGATTGATCTACTCCCCAGCCTTAAATAGAATCCACATAAGGTGGGAGCCCTTTGTTTTCAGTGGAAAAATACTAACAGTGTCCAAGGTAGTGCTCCGTACCAGGTGACATCATCAGATGACCCTGCAGTGTCAAAGCAACATCCCAGGAAGCTCCTCCGGAAGGTGGGAGATTAGTATCAAAGTTCTATTGTCCTTCTTAAATGGCTCATTCGGGATGATTTCCTACTGTTTGGTGGACATTCCTCCAAGTACACGCACAGTTGTAATTGTTAGAGTGTCAATATTCCTAACTTCAGATACAGAAATGTTACACGTATACAAAATTGTATAATCACATTCTGCAAATCAACCTTTTCAATGATACCTGACATGACCCGTCTTGCATAAAACATATCTTAGTTATGCCATATTTATAGCATAACCATATTTTTATGAAGAATATGGGGTGCAGCGTCACAATGATACGAAGGTTTGGAAAGGCCAAAAGGAGCCAAACCTTCAGATAACAAAGATAGGATCAGAGAACACATCAGCCAGAATAAATGGTCAGTGCTGACCAACTGGCTGTATCTAACTCTGTTCTCAGATTTCCCCCCCCCCCCCCCCCCCCAATCATTTCTCTATAAAAAGGTTTTATAGAGGAAAGAGAATGGCCAAGTAATTTTTGTTTGGCATATGTTTCAAATGGAAACAATGGATGAGAGACCCTTGTGCGACCAACCAGTTGCTTAACGCAAATACTGAGCAGTGGAAACCAGTCAGAGCCTTGTGCTACCCCTTGTTCCTCCTCCTGTTCAAATTGCATATAGGCTATTAGGTATGTTAGCGAAGAAGTCATAAGAACATAAAAACAGCCGTATTGGGTCAGACCAAAGGTCCATCTAGCCCAGTATCCTGTCTTCCGACAGCGGCCAATGTCAGGTGCCCCAGAGGGAATGAACAGAACAGGGAATCATCAATTGATCCATCCCCTATCGCCCATTCTCAGCTTCTGGCAAACAGAGGCCAGGGACAACATCCCTGCCCATCCTGGCTAATAGCCATAGTCTGAGTGGGTGTCTCTTCTGCATGCCGATGACCCAGCTGAAGGTGCAACGTCTGTCAGTTTCTCCCAGACATTGGTCCATGGAGGATGACTTGCTGGCTGAGGCTCAGCCCAGACATGAATGAGACAACCCCGTGTAGGACAGGACAAGCAAACAGAGGCAATGCGAAGAGTATCCACATCCCTATTAGTGGAGTCTGGCCTATCACTTTCTTAGACTGCAAGTTCTTCTGGGTAGGGGCTGTCTTTTTGTTATGTTTTCACAGTGCCATGTAAAATGGGGTCCTGGCCTCTAGCTGCTACCACCATACAAATTATTGTTGTTCATAATTAATAATCCCGTATGTCTAAGGTTCTCAATCTGGAAAAGGCAGATTCTGCAGCTGCTTCTGGATTTCCAGGTAACAGGAGTTTGTCAAGGTCACAGCTTCTCATCCACCTTTAGCAACTAAATTGCATCCTTTACTCTCAGCGGCAAACATTGTCATGATTATGCAGGCCCTCACTTCTCAGTTAGATTACTGCCACCTGTTCTATGTGGGGTGGCACCATCAATCCACTGGGAAACTTCACCTAATACAGAACAAAGTAGCCTATTCGCTAAGCAGTTTCTCAGCTAGAAAGCACATCACATCTATTGGCTACTGGTTGACTTCCAGCAGGAGTTTGTCAAGTTTCAAAGCCCTAAACGACAGAGGCCCTGCTATTAGAGAGAGCACCTCTTTCTGTAGGTCTTACGCTATCTGCAACCCTGTGTTCATCCTTTTTCATCATGACAAATTGTATGCACAGGATGCCTTGTGAGGTATCATAATCTGCTGAACATTATTGTCCTGGTAAAATGTGTTAAGGTTGTATGTAAAGTTATAAGATTCTAGTATATGATGTTGCTGAGATGTTCCAAGTTTAGAAAAACAGCTTCAGACCAGTTCCCCAGAGACAAAAGGCTAGCCAACACCTCAGCCAGGTGTCAACAAAAATCAAGTGGACTATCACCTGGTTCAGTGGTCATTCTTTGGCAGGAAGAAGGGGGTGAGCGAGAACTTTATATATTGGCAATGGAACAGCTGGGGGTTCCCATGTAAACGGACTGGCTGTTGCCTGAACCCCATCTGTAGCTGAGTCTCAAAGGGGAAGAAAAGATATAAAAAATAAGGAACAAAGGCCCCAAATCACCTCTCCCCCCTCATATCTAGTCACAGAGTCAACAATGCTTGGAAAGACAAAAGAAGCATCACTGAACCGGGGTAGGGGACCTGGCTGAAATTCCAGTCAGACCGCTGTAAGCATGTGGAGAGAAAAAACATTTTTGCTTTAAATTCATTTAGTTTGTTAAGTTAGGTATTAGTTTGAGTTTTACCTTTTATTTCTTTGAAACCAATTCTGGCTTTCATGCCTTATTACTTGAAATCACTTAAAATCCATCTTTCTGTAGTTCATAAACTTGCTTTACTGTTTTATCTAAGCAGTGTGTTTGGACTGAAGTGTTTAGGAACTTCTATTTGAGATAACAGAGTTTGTACATCTCATTTTCTATTCACAAAATGACAGACTTTCTATGAGCTTGTATTGTCCAAGGCGGCATTGGGCGGTACAAGACACACATTTCTGGCAACAATTCTGGGACTGGGAGCTTGCTGGTGTCGCTCTGCAGGAGTAGAAGCATTCATATAATTCGGCTGGGAGTAACTTTGCATGCGAGAGACTGTGTGTGAACAGACTAGGAGTGGTCGTTCTCAGAGCAATGCAGTATAAAAGACACGCCAGGTTGGAGAATTAAGGGGACACAGCTGTCCATCAGGCCAGATTGTACCCCAGGGAATGTCACACCCACTCCTGGCATAGATGGCAAATATTCTATGGACATTGTTTGTAGAGCTATACAAAAGCTTCCATTCCAAGTTTCAGTCTTTTAGTTCCCAAGGTACAAAGAAGCCACCTGGATAGAATCCTTGAATCTCTTTAGAGCTTCTCACCTAGAGGAGGCAGGCTTCCCATTGGAATGTTTGATCCACTGATTGAACAGTCACCATGGGTCAGCACAGGAATACAGTAACATCAGCCACAGCTGGGCTCTGCCTCTTCCTGCTGATGAAGTTAAAAGCACAGCCTGTCAGCCATGAGGAAAGTAACAGAACGGCTCAAGCCACCACACATTTAATAAACAAGAAATTCAAATCTTAGCAGGGTCCACTCAGCCTTCTAAAGTAAGGGAATTAAGTTCCGTATACATTTAATGGGGTGGGGGAATCATTCAACTAAGGCCTTCAAAGACTGAGGTCATTTCTGGTCTGCCTGGATACGAAAGTTGCCCAACTCTTTTCATAAGATAAAACCAGTGCCCTCTTCCAAATTACTAGGGGCTCAATTCAACCCTGGTGTAAATGGGAATGACTCCAGGAAAGTCTTTTTTTCCACCAGGGCTAAACTAAGCCCCCATGATCCATATTTTATCCTTGATGTTGCTGGAAAACTCCCATTGACCTCTCTGGAAATTTTAAGGATAAAATATGACCCATAGTGTGGGAAACAGAGGCTATTAATTTGCCCTAACCTCCTAAAAATGGACCAAATTATGCTCTCTGCTCATCTGAATGGGAGGTGTACCTATGAACTAGGAATAAAGGAACTGGGAACAAAATTCAGCCTGTTGTTCATTGGGCCATATCTACTCTTGGATTTATATCTTCAAAGAGATCGTCTGAGCGCGGTGATTAGAGACAGGATTCAGACATCATGAAAACAAACAAAGAAACAAAAGATTGCAGCATCATTCTTTGCCGGCGAGATAAGCTAAGAGATGGAGAATCAATGTCCATGTTGAACATCTGGATGTGAAGGTTTGTCTGCCTAACACCTGTTGCCTTCTCCAGTACTGGGGGAAGGAAAGGTCAGTTTCATCAAAGCAGTGAGCAAAGTAAGCCAGTTAATAGAAAACCGGTTTCTAATTGCTTTCTGTATTATAGATATACCTTCAACCACCTGAGACCACCAGGAACTCATACAAAGCCTTGCTTCCCAGCTTACACATAAGCCTTTCATGTTTTATTATAACCCTGTTGATTTTTGCTTTCATTTATGCGTGGAAGAAAATGGATGTTTTTCTCTTGCCAACACACAAGGGGACATTTTTAATCTTATATCTACATACACCAGGCCTGCTTCGGGAAAAAGGACCATCTCTCTCTGTTTCCATTGTTTGATGTTTAGTACACATGCGGATGGGAGTAATACACCTCCAGCATGTTCAAAGGTGGGGTTCACTTCTCCCTCTCTTTTTACTGTGCAGTATTGATACAGGAAATGATGCTAATGCTGTTCATCTCTGAGGGAGTCTTAGTTATATTATTTTTAAGTATCACTTACAGCTTTCCGAAATCTAGCTTTCAGGAGAGCTTCAAATGAATGTAATGAGAGAGCAGAAAAAAGTCAAGTAATAAGACACTCATGAGCAGAGTCCTGCAGGAACTAGCTACAAGCTTCCTCCTTATCTCACCAACACACCACGTATAGAATAATGGAGTGCACCAGGAAACCAGGTCAAATGAAGTCACAGCCTTAGGTCTATGCAATCAATACAGCCATGTAAGGTCCCAGAGTTGCGGTAGTTCTGCAATACACACAACAGCTGACCTGCCAGCCATAACCCTTTCTTCAGTATCCCAGCCATGGCCCTTTCTGAGTCACGCTAACAGGTTGCAGGCTAAATTTCCCCAATTATGGTTATCCTTCTGGCTTGGAAAGTTGCACTTTAATTACACCCTGGGGCTTCCCATCCACAAAGGAATTTTATTAGATGCTGCGGAGATTCACAAGCTGAGGAGGCGTCATCACCACAGCGCAGGTATCGACAACCTTTGGCACATGACTCACCAGGGTAAGCACCCTGGCGGGCCGGGCTGGTTTATTTACCTGCCGCGTTGACAGGTTCGGCCGATCGCAGTTCCCACTGGCCGCGGTTCGCCGCTCCAGGCCAATGGGAGCTGTGGAAAGCGGTGGCCAGCACATCCCTTGTCCCACGCTGCTTCCCACAGTCCCCATTTGCCTGGAACGGTGAACCGCGGCCAGTGGGAGCCGCGATTGGCCGAACCTGTGGACCCGGCAGATAAACAAACCGACCCGCCGGGGTGCTTACCCTGGCGAGCCACGTGCCAAAGGTTGCCGATACCTGCCACAGCCTTTGGGGTAGGTTGCACAGTAGCAGTTTTCAGCTACAGGGGGCTGTTGGGAGTATGGGGAGACCTTGGTTTTGCAGTTAAGGCACTGGACTGGAACTCAGGAGATTTAGGTTCAATTCCCAGCTCTGTCTCAGACTTCCTAGTGTGATGATGGGCAAATTACAATCCCTCTATGCCTCAGTTTCCTATCTGTAAAATGGGGATAACTATCCTTCCTTTCTGCCACCGTGTACCTATCTTGTCTATTTCGTTGGCTCCTTAGGATAGGGGCCATCTCGTTATGTGTTTGTGCAGCACCTAACATGACAGGGCCCTATCTCAACTCTAGGCAATACTAGGTAAAACAATAATGGTCATAGCTGTTGATGGAGATAGAAAGGATCTGAATTTACTTTGCACAGGGCCTCTCACACCTAGGGACAGCTGACTATACCCTGGCAGCCACACAAAGGCTGCTGAGATTTTAATTCCAACAGGAAGTGCTGGCAGCAGACTGTCCACTCCTTACTGCCTTGTGTATGTGTGGTGGGGTCGAGCCAGCTACCACACTCTTGGAAGACCCTTGTTGAGCTGGGGCAGGTCACCTTGCACTGTACTTGTGGACAGCTGGAATGCAGCCTCTTCTCCCCCAAGGCCAGCTGGCAATCGGAGACAGCAAAAATGCTCCACCTCAGTTCACTGATGTTGGGGAAATTAATTTCCACCTTTCCCTTCAGCCAGCTGATCTCAGGGAAAGTCACCCCCAGCTCTTCAACGGTTGCAGAGATGGACAACCTGGAGTCTAATGGAGCCCATAGTGCTAGCTCTGGGGGACAGAACCGGGTTTCAGTTAACCAACAGCATCTGTTGAGCTGGGTTTGGTTAAATGGATTTATGCTACAAGGCCAGATTTTCAGCTGGTATATATCAGCATTGTCCTATGGAGCTATGCCAAGTTACACCAGCTGAGAATCTAGCCCGGTGCGATTCATGTTTCCTTTGATATTGTATACTTCTGCCAGTTCATTTCTCATCACTGACTATTAATATTCAATATAAACAGCTAGCACCTCGATACCAGTGAGGGGTTCTTTAGAAATGCCGGCAAACCGTCCTTCCATGCCTTCCAACCGTCCTTCTGTAAACAGGTTAGAATTACTCCTGGTGTCTTAAAGCATTTCCTCAGCATGTTGCAAGGTTATTTCAAGAAACATCCTTTATCCAAAATGTGCAATATTGGCTTTTAATGCTGATACAGTAGGATCGTCTCAGAGCCGGTAACATCGCAGCAAAGGGTAGCAGGCTTTGGGGCTTTGTGTTTGTGGATCATGCTTCTCTCGCCCTGTCACTCTGCTTGCAGCTAACTTTTTTTCCGTTATTTAAATGATTTTAAACATGAAAGTAGGCCACGAAAAAGGGGGTAGCGTTGTTTTAATAATTAGCAATTATGATAGCTGCAATATTAATTGCATATTTCCATAGCAAACACCCCCCTGGAGGGGAAAAGCGAACAGTGGTTAGAGACTGCCGAAGCCTAAAACTGGAATTCCTAAGAACAGAAAAAAAAGAGAGAATGAACTTCTTACATTTGAGTAAATTACTACAGGGATTCCTTAGAAACCTTTAATTAGCCCTGCTCTGCTGTAGCATTGATTGGTCTGCAGCTCATCAATTATTCAATGGCTCTGCTCTTTATTTTCCTTGATTCCCTGCTCTCTCCCGTATCTTTTAGGTGAAAGAGGATGTTCTTAATCTGCTGGGGCATTTCTGTTTCTATGTCATGAAACCACGAGACGCAGGCCAGAAAGCCTGTCTCTGTTTCCTACAACCAGCCCAAACCCGTCTAGGACCCAGTCTGATTTTCACAGCTCTCCCACAGTAAAGTGATGAAATGTGACTCCCACGAGGAGTCCATTTGTGTTGCACTCACCTGGATTTGTGTCATGCAGTGGGAGAGTTTGCCTGATAGGAACTGTGTGGTTAAAAGAAGGTCTAAAACTCGCATCTTGTTCCATTCTGGTTATTAGAGATCCCATACCACTTCACTTCCTCTTCTAATAGTCATCCCACATAGCAAAACAGGTGTTGAGGTTCCTCCTAAGAGATGGCTGCATTTCAGTCTGAAGAGTGATTCTTGTGTATGCATAAACGTGGATCCATTCAGCTGCACAATTCTGCCCTGGAGTAAGCGTGTTCAGCTTCCACTGGACTCAACTGGAGTTGCACCCTTTACCACATTTGGCCCAGAAAATTTGGAATCCTTCTGAATGAAAGGAACTATTTTCAATGGGTATTACATGACAAGTATCACTTATTATAGGGAAAGGAAAAGAATGACAAGAGCTGTCTTGTGGTTGGAGCATGGTGCTGAAAGTTAGAAGCCATGGTTTTAAGTCTCAACACTGCCACTGACACATCAAGTGACCTTGGGCCAGTTACAATCTCTCCATGGCAGTCTCCCTCGTAAAATGGGGATAATGCTACTTATCCATCATTAATTATTACTTGTACTACAGGCGAGGACCCCACTGAGCTAGGCACTATACAGACATATAACAAGTAGACAGTCTCTACACATCATATTAATCTTCCTTTGCAAAGCATTTGGAACTACTGGGATGAGATGCATGTTATAGAAGTGCAGACTCTTATTTACTATTATTAACATGGACTAGCACATGTTATGACTTGCATCTTCATTCTCTGCAGATCACGTGGCAGGACCTGGTTTGGGGATTTTATAGGCCAAGATTGGCCTCTTGATGGGTGTGCACCACACTATCCCATTAATTCTAGTGGGATTTACACATGTATTGTGGAAAGAACATGCATCGTATGGATAAGTTCTTATTTGAATAGTGCAATAATCACATGGTTAAACAAAGGGGCTAACCAATAGGCATGAGCCTCCTCCCATTGGAGACAATGTCAAAGCTCCCGTTGACTTAGTAAAAAGCAGAATTAGGGAGTTGGGGTGATATTTTTCAAAAGTGCCTATGGCCCAGATCCTCACAGGCATTTAGGTACCTAACTGCTGCTACTGATTTCAATGGGAGTAGGCACCTAAGTATCACTGAGGATCTGGTCTGAAGTGCCTCCCAAGCTCTGCATCTAACTCCCTTAGCACTTTTGAAAATCCCACCACAGCATCTGAAGGTGTGCTTCTGCCCTCAGCTCCATCAGTGCAAATCAGGAGTGAATCTGCTGAAGTCCACAGAATTACAGCAATGCAAGTGAGATCAGGATCAGAACCTCAGTCTCAAAAGTCACAAGAGCCTCACAGATTATCATACTGAAGTCAAAAGAAGAATATATACTGCCCCAAATATGTATTCAACAAGCTACATCATTCAGAGATTTCACGGCCGGCAGGAACCATTGTAATCCTCAAGTATGAACTCGTGTATAAAATATGCCACAGCACCTCACCTAGTGGTTCCTGCATCAAGCCCATAATGCCCTTTTAATCATAATACCCTGGCCTTTAAAAACGTTCTGTGCTGATCCTCAACACTCTCTCTTCCTCATGTTACCCTGGGTTCCAATCCCAGACAAGCATTCCGAAAGGACAATGGTTGCCTACCTAGATATCCCACTGATAGAAATCCTCTACTAGATGCCCAAATGTAACTGTCTATCCAAATCCAATGGAGCCATTGCAAAATTGTAGCCTTGAAATGGAGCACCACCATCGCTCTCACATCTTTAACCCGCCACATTTTCCTATAGAAAATATGACCCGCAAGAAACCATAAAAAACTCAGAGGGTCTTGTGGCACCTTTGAGACATCTGAAGAAGTGAGGTTCTTACCCATGAAAGCTTATACTCCCAATACTTCTGTTAGTCTCAAAGGTGCCACAAGACCCTCTGTTGCTTTTTACAGATTCAGACTAACACGGCTACCCCTCTGATACATAAAAAACTCATTTCTCTTACCACTTTCCACCTGTTCAGAGAACAGCTTTGCTCACTGTATGCGTGTACACATATTAGCCAGTGTATTTCCTCTCCTACTTATCCCCGTGAATTTATTCTAAAGCTAGCTTTTGGAAACCCATAAGTAGGATGTAATTCCACAGATTTTACGTCTATGTTTTGCAATGCGGTTATTCTACAGTAAAGAAAAATACACACGAGCAGAAGTGAGTGTCTGCAAATGAGCAACTGGGAAATCCCAGTGAGCCGCTTGCTATGAAAACAATAGACAGACCCAGGTCTGAGAAATCCCAGCCAGTTTAAGCCTCCGCCCTTCCCCCCAAACGTTAATATTTTGAAAAAGTTTGGCTAAGTATTCCCTACCTTGTAGCTGCTCTATTGTCTAACTCCCTCTGCCGACACACCATCCTCCCACATGTACTCCCTTAGAATACAGGAAGGATAAGATACAAAAAGCAGGAGAAGCTTATAGGAGGCTAAAGGATGACAAGGAAGTCACTAAGTCCAGGCCTGGGAATCAGCTGATTTGAGAGGATGGGAGTGAGGGGCATCAGGTCACTATTCATATCGTACATTCATATAACACCTCTCCAACTGAACCACTTTATTAAGTCAACGCACTGCACAAATCACCGCAGACTGCACTAAAATGCAGTCACCTCAGGGTTTGTGGGGGTTTTTTGGGAGGGAGGAGTGAAAATGTTCAAAACTGACTCAGTTTGCAAATTTTTATTCAATTTTTCTAAATCAAAAACGTTATCCACATTTTTGACAGACCAAAGACCATTTTTCATGATCATTTTATGTTTTCCCATCAACATTTCCCCCTAAAAAAATTCAAAATGAGGCACAATATTTTTGTTGGAAGAGACTAAACATTGTCAGCAATTTCTCTCCCCACCTCAAAACAAAGGTCATTTTCAAAACAAAACAGAAAAACACTTTTCCTTTAAAATAAAAAATCAGCCAGCTACCACCTGCTGCCTTGGCTGTGGTTATTGTCCTGATTTGAGCTGCACTGTCAGACAGAGAAACAAGGTGGGAGAGGTAATATCTTTTATCCGACCAACTTCTCTTGGTGAAAAAGAGACAAGCTTCCGAGCTGCACGTCCTTCTGACCCGAAAGAAGAGCTCTGCGGAGCTCAAAAGCTTGCCTCTTTCACCAACAGAAGTTGGTCCTATAAAAGATACTCGCACTCACCTTGTCTTGCTAATATCCGGGGACCAACTCAGCTACAACACTACAAGGGCCATATACCGAGCAGAGGCAGCACACACGACTGATCCAAGACTCCTCAGGGGACAACTAGTCATAAAAGCCACAATTTCTTGTCTTTTAATAGAAAAGATGGTGTAAGTGCTTTGTGGAGGAGACATTTGGGCTATTGCAGGATAATTTAATAGTTTTCTTAGAGATAGACTGACCTGGATTATACACCCTTGAAGGGAATAATAACTAGGGCTCCCTGTTTGTCATGGAGGTCACGGAAGTCATGGATTCCATGACTTCCTTCAACCTCCGTGACTTCTGCAGCGGCCAGTGTGGCTGACCCCAGGGCCAGCTGCTTGGGTGATCCTGGGGACAGCCACACCGGCCGCTGTCCTGGGGATTGCCCGAGCAGCGGCCGATGCGGCTGGCCCCAGGTACTGGGGTGGTGGGAGCAGTCGTAGCTTGGCGGCTCCTGGCAGTTGTCCCGGGATGGCCGGAGCAGCCTCTGGGCCCCTGGGGCACCTCCTCCCCCACAGCTGGTGCCACAGGCTTCCCCACTCTAGGCCCCCCCAGATTTAATCAGGGGTATTTATGGTATAAGTCATGGACAGGTCACAGGCCGTGATTTTTTTTTCTTGCCTGTGACCTGTCCATGACTTTCACTAAAAACACCTGTGATTAAATCATAGCTTTAGTAATCTGTACCCAAGCCACCTGGACCTTGGTGCACAGAAGCGATTGGGTGCAGCATGCCGCTCTCTGGAGCAGGTGGGGAGTGGGCAAGGAGAGGGCGGAGCCCTGCTCTGACCCCATGGACTAGAGAAGATGGCCTGATAGATATTTTCCCTCTAATTTCTAGGATTCTATGGTAATGACCCTATGATTTACTTTCGGCAGCACTTTTCTTTTTTTACAGTAGCCTTCAGCATAAAAGGGAGATGGGGGGAGGTTCCTCGAAAGTATCGAGCACAAGAAAGTCAGTAATGAATTTTATATCCATACAGTTCCAGAGACACTAAGCTCCACACACTTTTTAAAATGCATCCTGGATAGTCAGAACGGAATATCCTACAGTCCCTCTGTCATTCTCACATCCAGCAACATCTTTATAAAAGTTACTTCTTCCTATAGAAACACTGAACCCTTTTCCCCAAGAGGGGGATGAGGGAGATAAGAAATGATCTATTGACTATGAATTTCATTTATCTTTCCACCTTCCTCTATTTAAACTATTAGGGGAACAGCTTTGCTCACTATGTGTGTGGACACATATTAGCTTGTGTATTTCCTATCGTACTTATCCCTGGGAATTTATCGCAAAGCTAGCTTTTGGAAACCCATAAGTATGATGTAATTTTGTGGATTTTATGTTCTGTTCAATGTTTTGCAATGTAGTTATTCTACAAGCCCTGGAATCTTAGAGAGAAAAATGACACAGCAGCCTTAAAAAAATAAAAGCTTGTAGGGACACACAGACCGTACATTTGGCTTGTTTACTTGTGCTACTCTAATGCATGGCCCCCAAGTGTGTTTGATCTAACAGTAAGTATTCTCTTTAATTGTTGATGTGAGTGGTCACAGGTCCCGAACAGAGCCCTCAGACCGCAGTCACTACCCATCAGCTTGCTGGTCCCAGCAGGCAGTGTGGGCTTGTGGATCCTAGCTAACCATAGACACAGCCCACAAAGCTCCCAATTGGAGATGTCCGGCCTCTCTGGCTGCTACACTGGACAATGCCTTGTATCAGAGGGGTAGCCATGTTCGTCTGAATCTGTAAAAAGCAACAGAGGGTCCTGTGGCACCTTTAAGTCTAACAGAAGTATTGGGAGCATAAGCTTTCGTGGGTAAGAACCTCACTTCTTCAGATGCAAGAATGCAATGCCTTCTCACCCAACTCCTGAGCAATGCTTTGTTCCTGATTACTGTCTTCCTGCCCTGTTCCTGCCCCTGGTCCAGGTCCCTGCTTCTATGCTCCACCACCACTACTGATGCCAGCTCTGACCTGGGGTTTGACTCCTGACTGACTCCAGCTCTAATCTCTGGCTCCTGATCACCACTGCTCTCACCACTAGGGTATGACTGCCTACATCCCAGTTTACAACAGTTGAGGGCTCATCTTGGTGTCTAAGTCACTCATCCTTTGGCTTAACAGTTACAGCATTGGTTAAATAGCCGGTACAATACATTCAACATGACCATGCTCTGTCCTGTAACTTCATTCTGATTTGGTTTGGAGACTTGCACGTCAGGAGCTGTGTAGTAATCAAAGAAAAGGATTCTCCATTCTCTCTCTCTAGAGCTGGACCACACACATCAAGGGGCAGATTTTCATCCTGATGCACAGAAACGCATGCACGCCAACCCCCATTAGCGTTAATAAATACCACACCTAACGCCACATATAGAAAGAATGGCACGAGAACATTAGCCAGGTGGTGACAGTGCTGGGGCTCTGTGTATACACAGCCCTGCCTTTCAATGGACAGAATCATCCGTTCTCAGCAGTGTGCCACAAGCTATAGGAGTCAGTTCTTTTAGCTCAAGCAACGGAGGCCTGGGCTTTTGGGGCAGGAGGTTCTGAACTGTACCCAAGCTGTTGTCACGACGCTCCAAGTGCCCGCAATGTGCAGCAGCTAGGAAGTTTGTGGCTAGTCATGGATTCACATTAAAAAATACTTATTGATACCGGAGCTGGGCTTGAGCCATAAAGTTCACTGTCAAATCCAGCTCTGAACTTCCTCAACGTTGGGGTGGTGCTCCGCTTTGGGATTTTGGACTGAGTCCCTCTCTAGCTTAGAGGGTACAAGCCGACAGTCGTCATGCGCACCCCACTCTCCTGGACGCAGCAAGGAAACAAATCCTGTTCAACCTGAAAAAAACACCTCTGAGATGCAGACAGCTCCAACAAGCTTTGGATGACCTTGATGCTAAATAAAGTGCTGTGAATTGGGAAAGCACTCAAGGCCAGGAAGTTGAACACTCTGGGGGAGATGCCAGCTGGACAACAATGAGTAAGTTATGGTATCAAGAAGTTGCATACAGAGGGTCATTTAGAGGCTTCTGATTGCAAATTTCAAATTTTAATGGTGAAAGTAGTTAATTATTGGAACAACTTACCAAGGGTCATGGTGAATTCTCCATCACTGACAATTTTTAAAGCAAGACTGGATCTTTCTAAAATCTGCTCTAGGAATTACTTTGGGGAAGTTCTGTGGCCTGTGTTATAAGGAGGTCAGGCTGGATAATCACAATGATCCATACATTCCAAAGCCAGAAGGGATCTATGAAATGTGCATTCACATCTTTGAAAATATAGGCCAATTATACCATGAGACCATCTTCCTGGCCCATTATTCTGACTAGATCACCCCTCTGAGCCCCTCAACTGCATCACATTCAAGCTGCTGCTTCTTGCAATCACTGTCCTTCCGTAGTCCCCTCTGTATCATGTTGGGTCACCACCACAGTCCTCTCTATTCCACCAACCAAGCCCTCCTCCATTACTTATTCATCCACTTCTTCCGCAAGCACCATCACTAGAGCTGGAATGGAAGAAAACAATTCAAAACTTTCTAAAACATTTTAGCTTCAAAGCTTTTCGAAAATAATTTGTTTTTATTTTGGGGGGTAAATTTTTGTGACATTTTTCTGAACTGAAAATGTTCAGGTTTGGTGTTTTCCTTTCTTCTCCCCTTTCTTCATTCTTCCCCTTCACCTCTGAAAAAGGGGGACAGAAAAACTAAAACTAAAAGTTTGTAGGATTTTTTTCAAAGAAATTTTATTTTAATTTTCTATTTTGTTCACCCCTTCCCTCCCCAACAAACCAAAACTATTTCTACCATGACACCACTGGAAAAACTGACCAGAATTAGATTTGGTCAAGGTTTTTTGACCAGTTTTTTTTTTTCTTTTTTTTCGCAGGAAAATGAGTTTTCATCAAAAACAAATGTTGTTTGCAAGATATTTTTTGATAAAATTTTTCAATGGGAAATTTTAAAGAGAAACGAATTTTTTTCCACTTTGTTTTGAATTGAAATATTGTATTTTGTTCTCATTATAGAAAACTGAAAAAAAAAATCCAGATGCGGGGGGAGGGTTCCCTCCTCTTTTCTCCAGCAAATGAAAGACAAATTTTTTTAAACATAATCATCCTTCGTTTTCTTTTTCCCCACTCTGCAGCATTTTGAAACATCCTCAACTTTGGAAAAGTGGCAGAGTGTCTAAAGGAAAAAAATGAAACACTGCAACTTTGTCAGTTCTTCAATTTAAAGAGTAGAAAAGGAAAAAAAAAAAGGGAGCTAATTAACTTTGTGGCACTCTGTCACAGGGATCTCCCTAAGCTACGCAGTGCCCCATGCTCTTTTCCCTGTTTCTGTCAGCCCACAGTCAAACACCAAGGCTGTTTTCCTTGCACCATGTCTACCTTTTATTCCAATTCTTTTGCAAACAGAACAAGAGACTGACCTAGTGCAGCAGGAGCTTCCCACACAGCTTCTGACCTTCACACAGCTCACCCTCTGAGCTGTTCCTTCCTGTTCCTCACACTTACGTCCTCCTAGTTACAGCCAGTTGTATCAACAGCCTAGAAATTACCATCCAGCAGCTCATAATCCCCCAACACAAAGTGGATAGTTACTTCCAGCTGAGCCTGCAGCCTTTTGTATGATGCAAGCAACGTCAGTGATCAGGGTGCTGCTGGCACTCTGTCTCACACACTGCCGGAAAGGGGGGCAGAAAGGAAGAAAAATTAAAATTCCCAAAGATTTTTTTTTTAAATAAATTGTTCCATTTCAAACCCTTGGAAACAAACAACGGCAAAAGTTTGAAATATTCTGCAAAATCGTTTTTTCTGTTCTTCACTCAGATCTAGGGTGACCAGACAGCAAGTGTGAAAAATCAGGACAAGGGGTGAGGGGTAATAGGCACTTGTATGAGATAAAGCCGCAAATATCGGGACTGTCCCTATAAAATCGGGACATCTGGTCACCCTATTCAGATCTACTGCCAGCTGAGAAGGGGGCAGACTGTGAGGAGGGACTTCTGGTAACGAATTTATTGGTTGGTTATTTACATATACCTTATTGAACAGGAATAGTCTTGAAGCCGTATCATTGTGCACCTAGCTAGTCTATCTGAACACATCCTTCCGGTCACCGTTACACCATTATACCTCAGAGAGCTAACACAAAGGCAGTGATCTCAACCCACCGCAGCCAAGCAATGCAGAGTTTGTGCATGTCCCATGGCCCAAATCCCATCCCTCCAGCAGAACCAACATAACAGAGTTCATCTGAAGCAGTGACGCAAGCCACCAACAACTCCCACTCCACCAAGGGGCCTACAGTTGTTCACACTCTCAAAATGGGCACGGCTGACGAGGGAGAGGACAGAGCCAGGACAACTAGGAGATGAAGATTCAGTTCATCACCCAGCAGCCTCCACCAGTGGGGTCTTGTGGAGCCCTCTGAAGAACGGCAGCTGTCCTCTGTTAGGCCTCGTCTTCACTACAAAAAAAAGTGTGTTCTTAACTTGAGTTAGCTAAGCGACGTAGACCCCTAGCAAAGGCAAGGCCTTAGTAGATAGGATGACCAGATGTCCCGATTTTATAGGGAAAGTCCCGATATTTGGGGCTTTGTCTTATATAGGTGCCTATTACCTCCTGGCCCCTGTCCTGATTTTTCACACTTGCTATCTGGTCACCCTGCCCAGGGAATACAGATTCGATTACAACCCTCTGGTAGGGTAAATTCTGCCAGAGGGGAGGCAGGCTACCCATGGGAGTGCAACTTTCATACACCATGGAAGTGAATCACGACCAAGCTCTTTAACTCACCACATTGTGCCAGGATCTGCAGTGGGGGATTTCATGTACTTTATTGTCGTCGCTATTCCTAGTTTTACATTTGTACTGCCCCAACCAAGCTCAGAGTCCCCTTGTGCGGGGCACTGTCCACACACATAAGGGAGAACCCCTTCCCTGAAGAGCTTGCAAGCGAAATAGACAAAGGAAGAATTGTTGAGGCACACAGAGATCAAGAAACTTGCCCAAGGGCACACAGGAAGCCTGTAGCAGAGCTGGGAATTGAACCTAGGTTCTTCCAAGTCCCAACCCAGCACCTTACGTGGAGGACCAACCTTCATCTCACAGCGTTGTGCTGCACAGCATACACACAAGAGGGTACGATGAGGGGCAGTGATTCCACCTGCCTGAGTTTAAGGCAGACTCAGCAATCCCAATGGCTCTTTGCAATCCCAAATTTCGATACCCGCAGGAACCCTATTACCCAAGCAAACAAACAAAAAGCATTCTGGTTTAAGGTCGTCTTGGCTAGCTCCACCAAGAAAGACTTCAAGGAGAACATACAGCTCATAAAAATTTAATACTATATGTAACAAAGCAAAATGAATATTTAATCGGTGCTTTTATGTGAAACCAGATAACAAAAACAGTTACACACAGAAAAAAATAAAAACCCACTAACGTTTGATAAAAACCGGTGCTGAAGCAGTTAAGCTATTGGCAACAAGCGGCTCCTAATAAACACTCAGCTAATTCTGTAGGAAAAGCACTAATTAGAAAAGCAATAATAATCGGTGTAATTGCTCTAAATTACCCTCCTAACAGAGAAGTGTGTTTGGATACTGAAACGCAGCTGCTCCTACTACGTATAGTAGCTCCTAGCCAAGTCAGCTTTTCTTTTCTCTGCTGCCCTCTTGAGGTCCAGGGGAAAAAAAGTCATCTCATCCCATGGGGGGTGGGGAGAGACCCTCTGGTGTCCAAGCAACTGACTTTATAAGAGGAGACGGGAGGAAGTAAGGGTCCAGGTGGTTCACATTAGCACTGCAAATTTCCAGCCATACAATAAATAAAATAAAGAAATGGATAATACAATTGCTGCATTTCCTAGCTAAATGTGAAAATCTGTTCAAATCAGCCCTGTTGACACCGGCACATTTTGAAAAGAAGTTGAGATAATTGACTTCAGTGGGATCTGCTACTTGGTCCCTCTGAAAATCCAGTCCCAGTCCCTTAAATATGTGCCTAAATATCCGCGGCAGCTTTAGCACAAGTTCATGGATTCAGTTGCGTCCAGAGGAAGAATGAAACCAAGGGTGCCAAACCTGAGTAGTGCAGCGACCCTGTGCACCAGCTTCCAATACCACTCACTCAAATTTGGCCCAGCTGTCCTTTCATCACAAAGATGTCACTCAGACCCTGTGCATGTGGCCCTGGGCACCGGGTCACAACACCCAGAGTGGGGAGCCATACCCAGTCCCGTAGGACAGGAGATGCTGCCGCAGGAAGGGGTCCTGGGGCCAATTCTCTGCTCTGCCACAAACTTCCTGTGCAAGTCACTTTTTGTGCTTTGTTTCTTCATCCTGAACACTGCTGAAATCTTAATATAGTACTTCCTCTTTAAAAAAAAAACTTGGATAAACAGTGAAATGGATATCAGTGTTGACATTTAGAATACCATCATTTGCATCTGAGTTAACAAGTGTTGATACAAATGCGGCGGTTCATATCTAAGAACAATTGTTTCAGACTCTCTGCAAACTCAGGTAAAGGTATCTGTCTTGGTTAGCTGTTCCAAGTGAAGGGGGCTTCTTAATTTGTAATACCAGGAACTTTCAGAAGTTGCTAGGTAACAGTGCCATAACCTCAAGGTATGATTAGCTTAAAGGACTCTTATGATGGCATAAATCTTAATACCCTGCTAATGAATGTATGGTAGGCAGGTCTGGAATTCTTCCTCTCCAGTTCACTCATGCAGTTTCAGTTAGCTTAGGTGAATTAAATCTCTTAAGGTGGTTAATTAGATTTTTCAAGTCCTCCTCTGGGGTCTTAGGAGCAAATTCTGCTCTGCAATTCCACACAGATTTCAATTACGATTGCATAATTGCAACTGGTGGTAGAATTTGTGCAAATTTTTAACAGGGAGGTTAATTAACCATTGGAACTAGTTACCAAAGGATGTGGTGGATTCTCCATGACTTGAAGTCCTTAAGTTTAGCTCAACCCAGGAATCCCTGGCTGAAATTCTACAGCCCGGGTCATGTAGATAGTCTGACTAGAAGATCACAATGTTCCTTTTAGGTCTTGAAATATACGAACTCCAAATGCAACCGGGACTGCCTGGAAATATACAAAACTTAGCCCAGACATTCTAAATCTTAATTAACTGACCTTAAAGCAGCTCCTAAAACGGTAAAATTAAAACAGAGGGACAGACTTTTATTTCACTGACGTCAGCGTAAAGTTGAGTAACTCCAGTAATGTCCCTGGAGTTATTCCACTTCAGATAAATACATTCAGAATCTGGCCCAGAATTATTCCAGCAAACAGAAAGGATATATTGTGGAACAACGAGTCCAAGGGTCACCCGGGTTTTATATCCGTGCAACTCCATTCACTTCAGGGGCATTACTCCTGACGTACTCCAGCATAAATGAGAGGAGAACCAAGCTCCAAGTCTCCTTGGGTAATTATGTTTAAATCCTGGCTGCTTTCATGTACACTTCAGCATTATTTATCTTGGTTTAATGATCCATTAAACCAATACTGTACTTTGGGAAGGGCTACTATTGCTTATGAACAGTTACAGTTCCTCTCATGTTCAACCACCACCACGCGCTCTAGGGCTCATCCGCTCAGCTAACTAGGAACAGTATCTTTATTAGCAGCACTACGGTTATTTATTTTAGTATTTCATTTTGTTCTACCCATTAAGTGTATACAGGGCAAGGGTAAGGAGAGAAGCAAAGCCGGGAAAGGATTAGTTAAAGGAAAAACAGAGAGGTAAAAGGGACAGGGGAAGGAAGGAAGGGGGTGGAGAGGAAGAGGGAAGAAAGGAGAGGGTTATAAAGGGCAGGTGGATTGAGGCTGAAGTCTAGTAGTAGATTTCCCCTCTCCTAATTTATTCATTCATCAGGAAGGTTCCAAAACCAGATACATAAAATACCAAGAGGCAACTTCGAGCTCTCTTTTGTTGCAGGCAGACAGCGGAGTTGCTGGCCTCGGTGTGTTTCACGCGAATGACACCAAATAGAAAGATCAGCAGCATTATTTTTCCTTTGGCTGACATTTACCAAGAGAGGTAAGGAGGGGGGAAAAGAAAAAAAGAGGGGCCAGATCCTCAGCGGGTGTAAATAGGCATTGCTCCATTGGAATCAGCTGGATTTTAAACTATCTGAGGATCTGGCCTATAGATAATTAGTCCTAGCATACGTCTGAAGTGCATGCTGATTCTTTTATTTCCCCCTCGCCCCCTCCTCCTTTCCAAAGGCCTCTTGTGTCTTAAGATCCCTCTTATTGTGCTTGGTCTGGCAGAGTGGAAAATTTAATTTTAAACTAATTAGTTTTAAGTTGGTGAATATCCTCAAGTTACCAGGCTTCACCTTTCCTGAAGGGAGAGAAGAACTCAACTCACCTGTATCCAACATTTGACACTGCTGGAGTCATGAGAACAGAAACAAAGGATTCAAGATTGGTTATTGTCTTGACTCAGAGGTCGGGAATAGTTTATGACCAAGCTCTAATTAATAGTTTATTACCCGTAAATGACCAGGTTCTCCTTTGTTGCCATTTAGTATTATTAGCTAAAGGTTTGTTTTGAATGCAGAATAACCTTATCTTTTAAATCAGCTTGTTCTGCTTTCTCTGGTCTTCAAACAACATTGCCCTCAAGGTCCTTACTTCTAAGATCTCTGAGCTCAGACTTATTTGTGTCAACAACATTTCATCGGAAACCAAATCATTACTGTGCTGTGGCTCTGATCACTTGGTCACTGAGCGGGCACTTATAAATAGGAATACCATTTTCAATCAGTCAGATTATTCTGATAAATGGCACAGTGCTACCTGGACAAAAGTTCCGTGTGGTCTTTAAAGCCAATATTAGTAGCAATAATCACAAGCAGCATTTTCTTTTTAAAATTCAGCTGGAGTCTGAATTATTTTGCCTGTAGCGGGTCATTTTGGAGACTCTGGACCAGTCTCCTCTTGCTTAATCTAGCCTCAGATTTAGGCCTGGTCTACACTGCGGGGGTGGGGGGGGGAGAAATCGACCTAAGATACGCAACTTCAGCTACGAGAATAGCGTAGCTGAATCGATGCATCTTAGGTCGACTTACCTCACGTCCTCACGCGATACACTAGACGCAATAAATCTATCCCCGATCGATCGATCACTACCCGCCAATCTGGCGGGTAGTGTAGATGTACCCTTAGAGTGCAATCTAGTGTGAGGTTTGCATTCTAGCATTACATGAATTGAAATCCTAATCTTGGATTCTAATCCAGCTGAATTCAGAGTCAAGGCCAGTTTTTGGATTCTAATCCAATTAACATTTGGATTCTATAATCAGCCTGGGATTTGGATTCTGGATTAGGTCTCATTTTGGGATTCTAAACATGATTTCATTTCCCAAAGATTAATTAACTCCTCACAAATATCTCCTACATTCAAGAAATTTGAGCTAATAAGCAATGCAAAACCAAAGCAAGTTTTACCTTTGAGTTTGGTAAATGGTTGGAGTCATGGACCAGGACCCCGGCGTAGTAGCGGCTGTAAAAACACAAAATAAAAAGACTGCTCCAAAGTTATCATTAATCCTGGGTGTTTGGGGCACTATTCAAATTCTCCTACCACAGGGGTAGTCAATAGGCAGACCGTGGGCCAAATCCAGACTGCCAGATGCTTTTGAATGGACCACAACATCTATTTACTTACTATTATCAATATTGTTACTGGTTTTGTATCATTTTCACTGGAATCTGGACCTTGACAATACCATGACCAAGAAATTTGGCCCTTGACAAAAAATAATTGATTACCCCTGTTCTACTGTGTCTGTGCATGTAACTAGATGCAACAATTTAGAATCATCATGCTACAAATAAACATCTGACTACCAAATGTTAAACTAAATGGGCCCAATCCTCCCATTGAATCCAGTTGGGCCAGTTATTCAGAACACTTTCTGTTTGTCTTAACCATTCAGCCAGGGCTCAGATTCAGACACAGGCAAAGCCTGGTTCATCAAGTGTCAAAGCCTGGATGGATGAGGAAACTCAGATGTGCACTACAGAATATTCACTTCAGCAGCAGGTTGTCCTTCCAGCCGAGGTCCTCACCAGCTCATCACATTGCTCCCAGCCAGCCAGTCCTCAGATAGTCACTGGCATCTAGTGCCAGACTAGAGAATTTTGAAGCCCTGTGCACAATGGGAATTGCCCCCCCCCCCGTGCCTTCTCTGCCCCAAGGGAGTGGGGGCCCCCAGCAGAGGGGGGTGTCAGGTCCCCCCCCAGGGCTAGGTACTAGAAAGTGAACCCACCTCACACCAGTGCCTGTCCTGCAGGGTTGGGCTGGTTCTCCGCTTCAGCCCATTGGCTCTAGTCTCAGTATGCCGGCGGGGACCACCCCCCTCCACGATGGCCCATCCCCTTCTAGCTCTGTGTTGGATTTTGCATGTGTGGTGCTGTCCCCCCATTAGATAAGTGCCCTATGCAAGTGCACATTCGTTAATCTGAGCCTGCTGGGGTCAGATGTGTCCTGGGAGAAATTGGTCGGACTATGGTCTAAACTCTGCCCTGAGTTAAAATGCACAAGACATCCCCTCTGAAGGGAATAATTTGGGGAAAGAATTTAGCCCTTTATGAGACGTAGCAAAATATTTCCCTGTATATTTATTTGTACATTATGAACATGAATATGATTTCCTCTGGTTGTCTTGATAATACTGACTATGAGTAGGTCATTCTTGTCTCATTCAACCCCTTAGGAAGTTTGTTCTGCTATAATACTTCCCCAAAAGGTAACAGGGGCAAAAATGACTAAACACTTGAAATAAAGACCTTCCCCTTTCTGCTCAGAAAAAATTCTGAAAATCACATCCCACTCATCTACCACCTATTTATCTTGGAGCTTAGACCATGCCCGTCACCTTAGCGTAGGGGTGGGCAAACTTTTTGGCTCAAGGGCCACATCTGGGAATAGAAATTTTATGGCAGGCCATGAATGCTCACAAAATTGGGATTGGGGTGCGGGCTCTGGGCTGGGGATGAGGAGGGTGCTCTAGGCTGGGACCGAGGGGTTCAGAGGACAGGAGGGGGATCAGGGCTAGGGCAGGGGTGTGGGAAGGGGTGCAGGTTCTGGCTGGGGGTGCGGGCTCGGGGGTGGGGCTGGGGATGAGAGGTTTGGGGTGCAGGAGGGCGCTCTGGGCAGGGGCAGGTGGTTGGGGCGTGGGGAGAGGCTCAGGGGGTGCAGGCTCCGAGCGGCGCTTACCTCAAGCAGCTCCCGGAAACAATGGCATGTTCCTTCTCCGGCTCCTACGCAGAGGCGTGTCCAGGCAGCTCTGCCCCATCCGTAGGCACCGCCCATGGAGCTCCCATGGAGCGTGTAGGAGCCGGAATGGGGCCATGCCACGGGTTCTGGGAGCCGTGTGGTGCGACCCCCGACTCTGCACCCCAGCCAGAGTGCCGGAACAGGGCCGAGCCGCGTGTTGCAGACCAGACCTGTGCCCTGGCCGGAACGGGGCCATGCCACATGGTGCGGCTTGCGGGCTGGCTTAAAACGGCACATGGGCCATAGTTTGCCCACCCCTGCCTTAGCGAGCAACTCTAATATCCTTCTTCCTTTGTTTTGTCTCTCCACTATCCCATTCTGTCCTTGTCTTATCTATACACAGCAGATAGGACCCTAGGAATTGGCAAACCAGATCAGATTAAGGCTCCATCTAGTCAAGGATTTTGCTGCTAGCAGATGCTTCAGAAGTGAGCTGAGCAGGAAACATTTTTCCCACCCTGTGAATATTCAAGAGTTCAACATTTTTCCCTGCCTGAAATTGGGCCAAACAGTCAAAACCTCAAAAATATTAATGAACTAAAAATCTTATTTTTGTTTTATTTTGGGTCAATCAAAAATTTGTTTCAATAATTTCAATGTGTTTTATTTTATTTCACACCTTTTGAAAAAATTTCCCAGTCTAATCAGCTTATATTTTGACAGAAAAAGTTGTTCTGAACCAGAAAACCAGCATTTTGTATCAAAAATGTCAAAACGAGACAGACAATTTTAAGAATCATTTTTGACATTTCTTCGGATCGGGAAATTCATCGAACCCAACCTAGTTTCACAAACTGCTTGTTTCCGTGAATCAGCATTTTTCAAGGAAAAAAAACAAGTCGTCAAAAAAATTTCCAACCAGCTCTACTTCAAAGGAAAGAACAAGAGACCCCCTAATGGTCAATTATGGTGTAAATCTGCCCATAGAGTGAATTTATTCGTCAACCCAACCAGTTAGAGGTTGGTTTGAGACAGAAATTTGAGGTTTTATAGCCCGTAGGTGTATTTGTTTTCAGATTTTAAACTAAGAACTAGCAGTGAAATGGCACTAATGGTAATGTTTCAGAAAGAAATTTTCAAGAATAAAAAAAAAAGAGTGAAAGACAGAAAATGGCAAAGTTCCTTTAAAGGAACTTTCATTGGATTCTTATCCTCTGAAAATTACAGCTCAGATTTCTCTTCCTATACACACGCCCATGGTTTACTCACTGGCCATGTGTAGCAGGAGTAGGATAGACAGCACTTGTGTGTTTGCTCACAATGTGGAAACAAAGGATGCAAATAATAATTGAAACTATTTTTTTTTTAAAGCATATAGGGTTTGGGGTCTTGTTTTGTAACCTTTTGCATTTATTTTATTGCTAAAGTAAAACTATTTCTGCTCCGCTTTATACGGTCACAATTCCAATAACCCTACACAAAATGATCTCTCTAGAAAGTTACGGGGCTTTAAAGTAGCCCAAATAAGTAATGAAAATGAACACTAGAAACTGAAATCTGCAATCCCAAGCAATCTGTTCTTATTAGGTTGCCTTTAAAATGCCATGCATATCTATGTCACTGAAAAAACAATAGGTTAGCATTTTGGACAAAATTCAACTCATTTATCCTGATGTACAAAGCCATATAAACGCTGATGACAATGCAGTTAAATAGGCCGATGTAAATCCAGAGCAACTCCATTAACAGCAGTGGATTTACTCTCGATTTACCCTAGCGTAATTGTGAGCAGAATTTGGCCCTATATTTTGCTCGTCTGAACAGTTTCTCCCCTCCCCTCAAAGCCACTTTGTCTCCTTTTTATTTTTTAATCAATTCACCCTGGATTAAAGAAAGAATTCATGAATAATTTGGATGAAAGGATGTTTTCCTTGAATTTCTCACTAGGTGAAATCCCCTCCCCTTTGAGGTCAATGGGAGTTTTGCTATTGACTTCACTGACTTCAATGATTTCATCCATTGTGTTGAATTGATCCTCGTGCACCATTACTTATGATATATTGAAACAAATAAAAGTCCCAATAAAGACTGGCACTTTCTAATGTTACTGTGAATACATCAGTCCTCTAACCCACCTGCCATACAAGGCTCCCAAAGCACTTTCCAAACATTAAGAATCGGGCTCCGAACACCCCTATGGACAAGGTAAGAATCATTGACTCTGGCTGCAGATGGGGTACTGTGTCCAGTTTTGGGCCCCACACTACAAGAAGGATGTGGAAAAATTGGGAAGAGTCCAGCGGAGGGCAACAAAAAGGATTAGGGGGCTGGAGCACATGACTTATGAGGAGAGGCTGAGGGAACTGGGATTGTTTAGTCTGCAGAAGAGAAGAATGAGGGGGGATTTGATAGCTGCTTTCAACTACCTGAAAAGGGGTTCCAAAGAGGATGGATCTAGACTGTTCTCAGTGGTACCATATGACAGAAAAAGGAGTAATGGTCTCAAATTGCAGTGGGGGAGGTTTAAGTTGGATATTAGGGGGGAAAAATTCACTAGGAGGGTGGTGAAGCACTGGAATGCGTTACCTAGGGAGATGGTGGAGTCTCCTTCCTTGGAGGTTTTTAAGGCCCGGCTTGACAAAGCCCTGGCTGGGGTGATTTAGTTGGGAATTGGTCCTGCTTTGAGCAGGGGGTTGGACTAGATGACCTCCTGAGGTCCCTTCCAACCCTGGTATTCTATGATTCTATGTGAGGGAGGGAGAAGTTAAGGCCAACTTCTTTGTCTAAAATAAGGCACCTACATCCACTATCTTGGACATTGAACTAGAAGTGTCCTGATATCAGCAATCAATGGAAATTGATGACGCTCTGTACCACTTTCAATTAAGTGCCTCAATCTGGATTTAGATGCCTCACTTTAGGCAACCAAGTTTGAAAGTGTTGATATCTCTCTCTCTTTGGCCTAAATTACTTGCCCAGCATCAAATAGCATGTCAACAGCAGATCTCAGGAATTCCTGACTCCCAGTCCCATGTTTAGAACACTACATGTCTAGCTAGCTAAGTTTCCATCACCATTGTATCTGAGCACCTAGAATCATAGAAATGTAGAACTGGAAGGGACCTTGAAAGGTCATCAAGTCGAGTCTTGTCCCCTGCCTTCACAACAGGCTCAAGTACCATCCCTGACAGATTATTTCTCCCCAGATCCCTAAATGGCCCCCTCAAGAATTGAACTCACAACCCTGGGTTTAGCAGGCCAATGCTCAAACAACTGAGCTATCCCTCCCTCCACCTCAACCACTTCAATGTGTTTATTTATCCTCACAGCACACATGTGGGGCAGGGCAGTGCTATTATCCCCATTTTACAGACAGGGAACTGAGGCAGAGGGAGACTAAGTGACTTGCCCAAGGTCATACAGAAAGTTTGTTGCAGAGCAAGAACAAACCAAGATCTCCCAAGTCCCAGGTTAGCACTGTAACCACTGGACCATCTATGCTGCCTCTCTACAGTTTTCAAAGAGACTCCAAAAAATATTAGAGACACAGCTACAACTACACTGCTCCCAAAAATGTGATAGCTAAATGTCTGGGTGTACATATCTGTACACACAATACTTGACTGCCCTTTATGGTCCAATTTGTGTGCCCTCATTTTGTGGAGATCTGCGGAGACTATGAAAATTTGGCCCTTTCCATTCAAAGTTAATTATTAAGGCATGATTCTGCCACCTTATTGCTAGTGAGTAGCACCTTAATCAGTGAGTAGCCCTGCTAAACTCAGAGTAAGAGACTACTCCACACAAGCAAAAGTGGCAGAATCCAGGCCCGTGCCAAGAAAATCTCTCACACATTGCTGAAGATAGATTTTGAGACTGGGAAGACTAGTTCCCTAGTTCTGACACACCATTTGGTGCCTGCGTCGGGTGAAGGTCAAACAGCACTCTGAGCACAGGACGTTTTTATATTTCTAGCTTGTAAATGCTCCCACCCTTGTTTATTCTATTCTTTCCCACCAGTCACCATTGTATCTGTTTGTTTGTGGGCCTAGCACACTTTAGGGTGCTGAATAACAAATTAATAATCCATGACAAGCGAGCTGGAACTCCATATGGAAATGTTCCGGATGCACTGGAGAACAGTGGAAAGTTCTCTTTCTCCTTAAAGATTTTAGTTCTTGTTATAACGCTCTAGGCTAGATTGTGGCACTCTTATCAGAGTTGGTTAGCACTTACTCACAGGAACCATCCCACTGAAATCAGGGATTACTCCTGTGAGTAAGCCGTCATCTGCATGGGGAAGGATTGTGCAGCCTAGCCCTATATGATTAAGAAGGGAATTAAGAGGAACAGCGCTGTAACAGTCCTTGGGAGCATTCAGAATGGTGTCACACTTAAACATGGGCTAATCAGAGATCAGATGTCTGTAAAAGACAAGAACTGCTTTTACGCTCTGAAATACATCTGCTGTACGTGGAAGGAAAGGATGTATATTGTAGATTTTTATTACCCGCTCTTCTTGCTGGAACTGCTTCAGACTTTAAGCCCTTTACGGCACTAGCTGTCATTTTCTCTCTGTCCCCCACAATCCAATCATATTATTACAAAAGACAAAGTTTATTTCTCTCATGCACTAACACAATGTAGGACAAGGCTGGTGTCACACATACAAACAAGGGAGTGGTACCCTTCCAAGAATGGAGTGAGCACCACCTAATGGCATTGTTTGGAATGACAAAGAGCCACCCGAAGATAGCACAGCTTGCCTCAAGTGATGGGGCCTTTCTAGGCCCAGGCAGTTGTATGAAAGGGCCTGCTTGACCCCTTATTTCTGAAAGGGGTAACATGGCCCACCTGTTAGAGATTTCAACTTTCCCATCAGCATTTATTCAGAACATGCAACTGGCTATTGGTGCAACTTACCATAAGCAAATATTAAAAAGAGAATTAAGAAGGTCACGTCTTCGAGGTAAACATGAAGCAGCAGCATGAGGAACCTTTCCTCTGGAATAGACTGATCCAACTTCAGACACTGTTCGGATCTAGTGGAAAGAATCTTCAGTGCTACCTGAACTCCCCTTATCTGCCACCACTATCAGATCCCTTGCTGCTTTTTATCCTGGCATATCTCTTTGTTGGGAGTTGGGTTGTTTCCCCCCTGCTCTCTCTCTTACACACACACACACACACACACACACACACACACACACACACACACACACCCTCAGTTTCCTTTTTAAGCATTTCCCAATGACCCAAAAGAACTATGGAGGGGCCAACTAGAACCACTACCTGAAACAGGCCACTAGGGGCCCATTGTACTTCTGTTCAAATCTTCAAACTGCTGTAACTGCAAGCAATAGGTTTCCCCTTGCTCCAGAGGCTCTGTTCACAACAGGTTCAATCCTGACAATGCTCCTAATAGCAAACAGAAGCTATCCTATTCACAGAGATGTTACATACATGTCCCAATGAACACATTGCAATGTGAAACTAGGACGTAGTCATAGACAAAGTCAGAGGCCAACGTGCAGGTTTCCACCAAAAAGTTCTGTATGAACGGTTGAAAAACCTGCCTTGAAGTTAAGGGCACAAACTTTACAGGGCTGTGCTCGGCAGAGACAACGCTTCTACTCCTAGATTAGCAAGAACAATTTGTATTCCTTCAATAGAAGAAAATAGCCACTAAGGCCAACAGGCCCTTTGATCCACTGCTGCAGTAATACCCACAGGAAGCTAAGAGTGGCGTGCATGTAATTTCTGAGCTATGATCCCCATTGCTTTGTTGCCAGGTGGAGGGGGCACAGTGCCCAGCCCTCTAAGGGTATGTCTACACTGCAAACCCCTCCCCCCCGTGGCAGAGAGTCGCAGAACCTGGGTCTACAGATTGAAACTTGCAGGTCTCACGCTCTGGCACTAAGAACAGTGTAGACATTCCCGCTTGGGCTGGAGCTCAGGCTCTGAGACCCTGTGAGGGGGTGGGTCTCAGAGCCCGAGCAGGAACACTTACACTGCTATTTTTAGCACCATAGCCAAGCCCTGCGAGCCCAAATCTGTAAACCCGGGCTCAGAGACTTGGCACTCCAGGTTTTTTCCCCCCTTCTTTACAGCGCACTGAAAACCTGGGTCTGTGAGACCTGGGCTTGTGGACTCGGTGTTTCCAAGCCTGTGCTTGAGCATCCACACTGCATTGCAGAGCTGGGTTTACAGTTGCTGGACCCAGGTCTCACAGCCGTGTGCGTCCATACAGCACTACACAGACTTTCTGACTCAGGTCTATGGCTTGAGCTGTGTCCCCACTGTAAAATGACAGGGCTTGGACCAGAGTCTCAGCAAGACTAGGTGCCTGCCCTAGCCCCCAGTAGGGTTCTAGAACTCAGGTCCTGAGTGCTTGCTGACTGGAGTGAGACTGGTGTGTGTGTGTGTGTGTGTGTGTGTGTGTGTGTGTGTGTGTGTGTGTGTGTGTGTGTGAGAGAGAACGAACACGGAAGAAGAGCTTGGTCGCAAACCAGAGTCAGAGCCCAGGCTTAGTGTGCAGTGTAGACATACCCTAAGGGTGTACAGATACTCCAGAATCCAGGCCCATTTCTTGCTTTGCATCTATTTCTAAACAGCAGGCAAGTATTTGTTACAAGAAAACAGACAAGTCATAATCAAGAAGCTAGTGCGTGCAAAGAAGGAGCAGACAACTTACTCCGGTGGCAAAGTCTTGTACCCACCACATGGTAAACCAGTGCACGGGCATAACTTTGGGACTGGCACTTTCCCAGCTGCTCAAGAGGCTAGAGAAACTGGTCATCATTATTACTGAGCCCTTACGCTTAGTTTCCAGCAGAGGGTTTGAATGTCAAGGAAAGGAGGTCACATCTCCACAAGCTGGCCAGTAAAAGCATTTTGTACTGATGTAATGGCCATTCTGAGGGACCAACTCTCCCTTCTGTCAGACAGGTTCACTTTCATTGATATCTAAACTGCTTAAGATAGTTAAGACCAAAGCAGACTGAAGAACTTCAAAAAGATCTCACAAAACTAAACGATTGGGCAACAAAATGGCAAATGAAATTTAATGTGGATAAACGCAAAGTAATGCACATTGGAAAAAATAACCCCAACTATACATACAATATGATGGGGGCTAATTTAGCTACAACTAATCAGGAAAGAGATCTTGGAGTCATCGTGGATAGTTCTCTGAAGACGTCCATGCAGTGTGCAGCAGCAGTCAAAGAAGCCAACAGGATGTTAGGAATCATTTAAAAAGGGATAGAGAATAAGACGGAAAACATCTTATTGCACTTATATAAATCCATGGTACGTCCACATCTTGAATACTGCGTACAGATATGGTCTCCTCATCTCAAAAAAGATATACTGGAATTAGAAAAGGTTCAGAGAAGGGCAACTAAAATGATTAGGGGTTTGGAACAGGTCCCATATGAGGAGAGATTAAAGAGGCTAGGACTTTTCAGCTTGGAAAAGAGGAAACTAAGGGGGGATATGATAGAGGTATATAAAATCATGAGTGGTGTGGAGAAAGTGAATAAGGAAAAGTTATTTTCTTGTTCCCATAATAGAAGAACTAGGGGCCATCAAATGAAATTAATGGACAGCAGGTTTAAAACAAATAAAAGGAAGTTCTTCTTCATACAGTGCACGGTCAACCTGTGGAACTCCCTGCCTGAGGAGGTTGTGAAGGCTAGAACTATAACAGGGTTTAAAAGAGAACTAGATAAATTCATGGAGGTTAAGTCCATTAATGGCTATTAGCCAGGATGGGTAAGGAATGGTCACCCTAGCTTCTGTTTGTCAGAGGGCGGAGATGGATGGCAGGAGAGAGATCACTTGATCATTACCTGTTAGATTCACTCCCTCTGGGGCACCTGGCATTGGCCACTGTCGGTAGACAGGATGTTGGGCTGGATGGACCTTTGGTCTGACCCAGTACGGCCGTTCTTATGTTCAAACCTGCATAACTGAGGGGAGAATCAGGCCCTAGGCCTCCAACGGTGAAGTATGTGAACCACGCCACTCCCACATTCTCTGTCAATCCGTCCATCCAGGGAGGGGCACTGACAGCAATCTGTCAGGAAGAACATCATGCATCCCACCATCTGGGGTAAAGGAAAGTTGCATTGTTACTGGCAATCATATCAAAATGTGGAGCTGGGGTGCAAGTAACAATATTAACACTTTCCACTTACATAGAACCTTTCATCCAGAGAAGCAGATTGACTTTATTATACAGAGGGGGAAATTGAGGCACGGTGACTTGCCCAAGCCCATATAGAAAGCTAGCATCATAGTCAAGAGAGAACCCAACCTGTCTGACTAACCACTAGACCATTCCCCCTCTTGCTTCAATTCCCTTTTACATAATAGGTCTTCATTCATGCCTAGATGATTTTCATGACTACCAGGCAGTCCTGAAAGCTCCCCTATGACAATAAATAATATTAATTTACACTTATGGCACTTTTGATCTCAAAGCAAAATATACACATACACCACCACTGGGACGCAGCCATTTCTGGTGCAGAGGGTAGCAACCAGCTCACACGCTACAGAATAACTGAGGAGACGGAACTTGGGCTAAGAACTCTACAAAATGTACATGTGATCTTTCATGTGCAGACATAACCTCGGCTTTGAAGGTTTTGTCTGTAAGGTCGCTAAACAG
The DNA here is from genome assembly GCF_011386835.1 of Chrysemys picta bellii. Classification (NCBI taxonomy): domain Eukaryota; kingdom Metazoa; phylum Chordata; order Testudines; family Emydidae; genus Chrysemys; species Chrysemys picta. The sequence continues at coordinate 14,115,284 of NC_088796.1, forward strand.
TAATGTGCAAGAAACTCTTTTGATCTAGTTTTAACTTCTAGCCGTTGGCCCTTGTTATGCTTTTCTCTGCTAGATTAAAAACTCTTTAGTACCTGGTATTTTCTCTCCATTATGTATTCGAAGATACAGGGTTTCTCAATGATCATTCTGTGGACTAGCGCCACAGAGATCTCCCTGACACAGTTTAGGAAGGCAGCAAACTGGTCCCTGGTGTCAAAAAGGTTGAGAAACAAAGTTCTAAGATACTAATCAAGTCACTTCTATGTCTTTTTGATCAACTAAACAGACCGAGCTTCTTCAGTCTCACTAGAAGGCTTTAAAAAGCTAGGGAGCCCAGTTTATACCACATGGGCCAAACGCAACCCAATGAGTCCTAGAATGTGATCTAGAGTCACCCTTGTTATGTTCACTACATTGTACTGGACTGACTAGTATGTGCACCACTGCATTCTGCTGGATGGAATCAGAACTGCTCTGTGGGCCACAGATCCCACATACTATGCTCTCCTGGGGCCTACGCTCTTGGAGCAGGAGGAGCAGAGTTCTAGCCACCCTGCCACCAGGAAGTTCTGAACAGTCACTATGGAACACAAACAACCGTGAAGCCCTTAAGATGGGCACAGATTTGTTCAGAGATCTGAAAATATGGAGAAAACCTGCCAGCCAGTAATTCCAACTGCCCATAGTCTGAATGAGCTACTTCTCTCTAATGGCAGGGGGAGATCATTCGTGTGGCGTTTCCACCGCTGGTGGTGAACTCAACCAGTCCATGAAATCCATTCACTTTTCAGGCAAGGAATTAAAAGTAAGAGTTATGGGCTCGGGACTATTTTTATTTAAGAAAATTGTAGATGTGTAGATGTGACCATTGGCCTTCTCGTGCCCTAGTGTTGGGTCACTCCGTTATAAAGCCAACCCAGGAACGTTTCATTCCTTATTCTCTGCTGCCACCGTGTGGCTGTTTCATTTCACTCATCTGAAAGCTGCAGAATTTTATTTTTTTAAATTCCCATCCGTTTTTCCATTTCTGTTGATTTTAGCCCTCTCGTGAATGAGAGGTGGAATCCTTGGACTTGGGCTCTGGGTTTGCTTTCACATGAACAAAGCGAGTTTAAGATATGGTGTGATTTATGAACACAGGATAGTAGGGATTAAGACTAAGCTCTTTGGGGCAAGGACTGCCATTTATTATATGTTTGTATAGCATCCCAAGGACACCTATTGGTTTACAAAACTCATCTAGACATTTCACTTTACCCACCATCAAAATGCAGCCACCTGTGGGATGGAACGCAGCAGCTGTGACAGGAAGTGAAGAAAAATATATCTCCTTAATACTCCAAAAGGGTGTTTTTTGTTTGGTTGGTTTTGTTAAGTTGGACAGAATGTCATAATTATACAAAACTGGTCAGGACATGAGGTTGTTCAAAATCTATTTGCAGAGAGAGAATGGTTACCTTATGTTGTCAAGTCCTTGGTTCCACATCTCACCTGAAAGAGAGCACCTCCTACCTGCAAAAAACATCCCAGGCTCAGTAGTGACTCCAAGGGAATAGTGAATCACCAACTAAATTTCTTTCATTGCCTTTGGAGTTCTCCCATCTGACCTAGTTTGACCCTTCTCAGTACATCACATGAGACAAGCATGCTCAGCCCAGAGAGACAATGAACTAAAGCAGACTAGGGGAGGGGAATTTAAACTGGTGTAATTGGCTTTCCACACACAAGAGGGTAGCTCAGAGACGGCTGGAATCATTAATATGAAGGTAGCAGCATAAATAATGGTAAGGAGATAAAGGGAAGACCACCGGAGAGATGCACCAATATAAGCAGATTCCTAGTTTCTGGTGTATAAATTGCTGCTGGGCCCTATAGTCTACCCTTGGCTCTTGTTGTTCCTTTGCGCCTAATCAAACAGGGTGCTGGGGCACTGAGAAAAGAATATCAGGGGAAAGCAAGGTTAAAAAAGCAATAATTCAGCCCGTTAACTGTCCTCATTGTTCCTTCCTATCTCTGCATTCTTGATAAACAAATTCATAACAAGATTTTACTGCTCTGTTCCCTGAAGCAGTCTATTAGCCCTTCGTTCAACATGTACTACCAGTTGAAGCAGAGCTCCTGCAATACAATATCCCTTAATATGATCTCCTTTGCATTTGCTGTGATGTAATTATGCTAATTATCCCGCCTGCTTTGATAGCCTCCTATTTTCCAGGAGGTTTACGATCAAACCTGTTCCTTTAATTTACTGCCATCGGAGCTGGTATGTTTTTATGCGCTAGTGCCACATGTAAATTTCACTGCAGGCTGTTGCTGCTCGTCAAGGCCATTGAAAGCCTAGACATAACTTTGTCCCAGCTGACAAGAATTTTTAAAATCACCTCTCCTGACTAGCATTTAGCTGTGTTTGACAGCTTCTCCCATCTATAACACTGCACTGATAACACTTGTACATTTCAAGGCTTCATCATTCTGCAGTGTAGTAAATTTCCCAGGAAACCTTCGGCATATTTACTTTAGCCTTCCACAGGCAATGAGAAGCCGCACCGCATTAGACTAACTAGATTTACATTTGTTAGTGGAAAAAACTCCTATGACCACTTTGGGCCAGATCCTCAGCTGGTGCAAATTGGTGCAGCTTTCATGACTTCGGTCAAGTCATGCCAATTATTCCCCAGCTTAGGATCTAGCCCTTGAGTGCTGGAATGAACTGCTTTAAATAATACAATCAACAAAATATTGTTTGACATAAAATATCAGTTCCTAGCCAACCGCATCAAATAGTGCATTGTTCAGGCTGTACCACAGTGGTAGAGAGAGAGAGAGAGAGAGAGAGAGAGAGAGAATCTTCCTCTGTCAGTGAGTATTAACTTCCTTATGAACGTTTCCTTTCATGTTCATAAAATTTCAGTGTACATGTTCCATGGAATATGGATTTCATTAGCTTTTGCATTGCAAATTGCACACTGTGTTTTTCCTTTTGTAAAAAAAATTCTTGATTTCAAATTTTCATGGACCACCATTTTTTCTTCAAATGAAATCTAATTTAAATAGCAAGTGCACTTGGCCAGGTCCAAAATAAATAAATGAAATACAGCCTAACTCTCTTTTGAGGCTTGTTTGTTGTATGGGATTGTTTCCTGAAAATCCCTGTGTGTCAGGAGAATGCGGGTGGCCTTTGGTACTTGGGAAAGTTCCTTTAAAAATACAAACCATTTCCTTTCCCCCCCAAGTTATTGTTCAGTGGGATGACCTCCATCTTTTTGCTACATGAGCAAATGGAAACACATTCTGTTGGTGATCATTATAAGAACTTACAACAGTCCAGAGCACCTCCCAAAGCACCGTACAGCCCTCGAGTTTTCAGGGTAGTGCGGGAGTCTTTTATAGTCCATGCAGCTTACCATCCGCGTGCCAGGTGAACAGGGCCTGGCTGAAAGAAAGGTCCTGCGTTGACTGCTGAGCTTCAGTCGACAGGTCAGAGAGGGGCAGCCAGGGTGCCCGCCGCATGGAGATGGCCGAGGCCATGGTTTGAGCCGCGGAATCCGCCGTGTCTGCAGCTGCCTGGAGGATCTGCTCTGGCCGCAGCCGCGCCCTCCTCGAGGATCACCCAGAATTCCTTCCTGGACCCTTCGGGAAATGAAACCTCGAACTTGGCCATGGACTGCCACACATTATAGTCGTAGTGGCTGAGGAGGGCTTGGTGGTTGGCCACTCCCAACTGATGGCTGGAAGACGAATAGATTTTTCACCCAAACAGATCCAGTCTCTTTGAGTCTATTTTTGGGCGCAGCCCGGGTTGACCCTGATTAACAGCTTCAACTACAAGGGAGTTTGGGGCCAGGTGAATGTACAGGTACTCGTGATCTTTAACTGACACAAAGTATTTGCACTTAGCCCTTTTTGAAATGGGAGGCGGGGGGGGGGGGGGTGGAGGGAGAGGGTTTGCCATAGGGCATCAGTGATTTTCCCTACCACTTCATGTAGGGGCAAAGCCACCCTAGCAGATGTCATGGAGCAAAGGATGTTGAACGGGGAGTCCGACAGTTCCTCTAGTTCCTCAGCCTGGAGCCCCAGGAGGCGACCCTCTTCAATAGCTCCATAAGCATCATCTTATGGAACTGGGTGAGGGGGATCCGTAATAGCTTCATCTAGCAATGAGGAGGAAGAAGCTGATGCCGTGGGATCTGCCATGTTCCCTGGTGGTCCACTCGACTATTCCCCTGGGTCCCTCCTGGGGGGGTCCACCTTTCTGGGGCCTCTACCTCCAAAGGAGGGGAGGATGCTGAGGCTAATGGCCTACCGAGGCCCCCAACACTGGGGTACCAGGCTGCCAGCTACTGGCCTTGGGACCAGGGGGTTGGCTGCAGTGCCAATGATGTAGACCGTATCACCGGTGCCAGGGCTTGTCCCGATGTCAAGGACTCCTACTCCATGCCGCAGCCGGAACCAGGGTGGTTGCTGTCGGGCAACCCAGTAGCCCTTCTCTGTGCAGTCCCGGCTCCTGCGTCTCGATATTGACCTGTCCAAGAAGAGTTCCTCGCACAGGACCTCGGAGACTGGTGGCATTCGGTGCTTCGACATCGGTAATCCAGCGATCTACGCCTCATGCTGCTCGACCGGTAACAGGATCTCGAGTGGGAGTGGGCCAGTGGTTGGGAGGATCTCCCCGACGGTGGGGATCTGCGTCTCGGTGACAGGTGTCGGCGGGTCGGTGACTGGTGGCTTTGCTCAAATGATCGGTCGTGTGATCAGTGCCGAGACATTGGAGACACGAAGGAACGATCTCGATGCTCTTGCCAGGGGACACGTGCCTCTGTAGGTCTGCACCAGGTTGCCGGCGAACTGCACACCCATTCCAGCTGTTGGTGCCCAGGGTCTGGAGACCGAAGAGAGCTTCGCTGACCCTGCCTCCCTACTTCTGAGACGTGACGGCTCTAGCTGGGCGAGGGCTGGCGCGATGCCATTGAGGCAGGGACATGTGGCGAGGTCCCAAGGTGGGTTTACCCCTGGACCTGGGTACCGCCATAGCCGGTGTGGGTGGCACCAGTAATGGCAGGATCTCCTGCGCTGCCTGCAGGGCCTCAGGTGTCGACGGTACTTCTGGTTGACTGAGGCCCTCATCACTGTCCAGTGTGGCAGGCATAGTACGGGATGGGATTGACTACTCAACATGAGTTGGGGCCCGACACCCTGATGGAGGTGCTGAGCCACCCAGCACGGGTCTTGGCTCTCCTCCGGCCCTCTCCTTTACCTTACGGGAAGTGGGAGATCTTCCCCTCGTGGTCCTCTTCGGCTTCTTGGCCGGTTCTGGGGAGGAGGATTGATGCCGGCTCAGACGGCACCGGCAGGGCACTCCGCACCAACGCTGAGGTGCTTGGGGCCAAGTCAGACCGCTGCTCCGGTGCCGGAGTTAGTGCTGACTCCATCAGGAGCACCCTGAGATAGATGTGTCTCTCCTTTTTTGCCCATGGTTTAAAGGATTTACAGATGCGACACTTGTCGCTTATATGCACTTCGCCCAGACACCTTAAACAACTGATTGGCATAGGCCGCTTACAACGATCACAGGGCTTAAAATCTGGGGACCGGGGCATGCCCCATCTTTAGGCCAAGTCCCATCCGGGACGGACTAAATTAGAACTAACAGAAAGGGAACTATTAACTAGGTGCAACTCTTTTACAGGAAAACGTTCGTAAGAAACACTGAACGAAGCGCAATGCTAGTTGAAACAGCAGATGCTCCAACACCGTCACTGGCAGCAAGAAGGAACTGAGGGGTGGGGCGAGCCAGACGGCGCCATAGTTGGTCCCCTATGGATACTACTGATGGAAAAACGTCCAGCACCAGTGCATGTGGCGCACACACACACCCCTAATATGGAATGGACATATTGCACCCCTCTCCCCCACAACCCAGACAGGCTGGGTGGCCTGCTGAAGTGAGTCACGGGATGGAGATAGTGCTCCCTCCCTAGGGCCCCCAAAATAGAAATCAAACTACACCTATGTCTGAGGGGACCTCCCCACCTGCCCGGTGGCTGGAGCTCCGAGTCCCATCCTCCCCAGACACAGACACCCCCCTGCTGGGCCCTGGAGTTTTTATAGCATGTTGGGGAAGGCAGGCTCAGAAAGAAAAAGGTTGAGAACCCCTGGCATAGAGAGGACACTTATAAAGTTTGCAGACAGTACCAAGCTGAGAGGGGTTGCAAGTGCTTTGGAAAATGGGATTAAAATTCAAAATGATAGACAAACGGGAGAAATGGTCTGAAGTAAATAGGATTAAATTCAATAAGGACAAATGCAAAGTACTCAACTTAGGAAGGAACAATCTGTTGCACACATACAAAACGGGAAATGACTGCCTAGGAAGGAGTACTGCGGAAAGGGAGCTGGGTGTCATAGTGTATCACAAGCTAATATGAGTCAACAGTGTACCACTGTTGCAAAAAATACAAACATCATTCTGGGATGTATTAGCAGGAGTATTGTAAGCAAGACACAAGAAGTAATTCTTCTGCTCTATTCCATCCTGATTAGCCCTCAACTGGAATACTCTACGCCACATTTCAGGAAAGATGTGGACAAATTGGAGAAAGTCCAGAGGAGAACAACAAATTGATGATTAACTCATCTCAGCTCAGGACAGAGAGTAAGAAAGGAAAGACCATTGATGAAAATAAGGGCTATGGAATATCAAGAAAGCTTATTGCTTTGGGGATTTGGGAGGGAATATTCTGTTCATACTCATCTCAAACAAAAATGATTAAAGGTCTAGAAAACCTGACCTATGAAGGAAGATTACAAAAATTGGGTTTGTTTAGTCTGGGAAAGAGAAGACTAAGAGGGGACATGATAACAATATTCAAGTACCTACAAGGAGGAGGGAGAAAAAATGTTCTCGTTAACCTTTGAGGACAGAGCAAGAAGCAATGGGCTTAAATTGCAGCAAGGGAGGTTTAGGTTGGACATGAGGAAAAACTTCCTAACTGTCAGGGTGGTTAATCACTGGAACAAATTGCCTAGGGAGGTTGTGGAACCTCCATCATTGGAGGTTTTTAAGAACAAATCTCTTTAAGGAATGGTCTAAGGTTTAAAACAAAACACCCGTAAGGAATGGTCTAGTTATTACATAGTCCTGCCTTGAGTGCAGGCAGGGATGGATTAACTCTCCTGTGGGCCCGGGGCTATTAGATTTTGTGGGGCCCCTGTATAAAGTCTTTTTCCTAATTTAAAACAAAATGATCACAATTATGGCATGGAGGCTATTAATGCTATACTAAACTTGCCTTTTAATTAACATAAAGCCGTTCTGTGGTTACATTTCAGTTTTAAAACATGTAGAATATAGTTACGTTAATTCAAAATAGCCTACTTTTACCTTAGAACAGCTGTTATATTAGTTTCTTTCTGGGAGGGAGTTTGGGTGCAGGAGGAGGCTCCAGGCTGGGGAAGGGGGGTGGGAGGGCATGCAGGGTCTGGGAGGGAGTTTGGTATAGCACGTCTCCGTGTGCTGCCCAGACCTGCAAGTGCCACCCGGCCAATGGGAGCTGCGGGAACAGTGCTGGGGATGGGGGCAGCGTGTGGAGCCGCCTCCCACCACCACCACCAGGGGCTGTAGAGACGTCCCAGCAGCCAGCCGCTTTCGGGAGCGGTGTGGGGCCCTGGGCTGCAGTTCCTAAAGCCCCTGCATTAATCTGGCTCTGAGTTCAGGGGACAGGAATATATGACCTCTTGAGGTCCCTCTTCTACAATTTTATGATAACCCCATGTTAAGAGAAATATTTATAAACAAATAAGAAAAGTCTCATTTGGGCAAGTGTTGGAATTCTTCCAAGAACTGGGCTGATTGTTTTGAGCACTCTCTGGTGAGGCAAAGCAGCAGCAAAATCCTGTTTTTCAGAACCAGTGGTCATGGAGGACTTTAACCAGACCTCTCTTCACATTGGCCCTGAGATGGAGGTTTGTGAAAACCCTATGCTTAGGATGCTTTCCACAGATTCTTTCCATTCCAAAGTTATGCTCCCATCGCAAGTTACAATTGCATTGGTTCTACATTCTTTAATTAGTGCAAATTGTTTTTAAGATGACTATACTTACCTATTTCTGTATCAATAGCTTTGGCTTTCACTCTCAGTTCTCACTGGGCGTACCAGTGAGAAAAATGTATATTTGTTTTCAATTTGCTTCAGTTTGTGTTAACATTGTTCTTGTTTTAGGAACTACATTCCAGTTGTTACAGCACTGAAAAGATGAGTTTTGTTAATTCTCTAACTAGTACATGCCAGTTTAAAAGGTGCTTAGCTACTGGGAAAGATGCTCGGATACCTCTGCGATGAGCATAGCACAGAGATAGTAAATGCACAGACTTGCTGCAGGAAACGCTCTGAAACATTCAGGTTCTTCCAGCAACTACACCACCTTCTCTCTCCTTTCCTTCAACCCCATCACTCCACTCTTTCACTGTTCTGTTAGTCCTTTCCAGTCCCCAACGCCGGCTCACCTCCCACCCTTCGCTTCCTACACTGCATCGTGCCTCCGAGTCTAAGCACATGTTCTTACCTCATTATGAGGGTGTTTTCTCCCCCAGCAGTTCTGCCATGTGCTGGCTAACTACTAGCTGTGTTTTCCTCCTATTGGACACTCCTGGAGTTGGGATGGGAGAAGAGGAGAAAGGAAATCATCAGGTAAGAAATTTACAATAGTGCTAGCAACATCTCCTACAATTCTGATAAAAATGGGCTATTCCCCCCAGTCTGTAGTTTCCAGAGCATTGACCTTCCGGGGCAAACCCAGATGTGGCTTCTGGCTAAGCAGGATGCCATGGCCTTGACTGGAAATCTTATTGCATCCATTGTGCCATCTGCCCCAAAGGCTGTTGCTAGGTAAATTTTCTTAAGTGTAGACCAGAAATCTGGAAGATCTTTATCCTTCATGGCCTTATGGTCGTCCGGCCAGGACATTGGGACGCTTGTGCAGTACGTAGCTGCTAGAGGCAAGGCTGTCCGAAAAAGCCTCCAAGTCCCTTCTGAGGGTGGCTTCCCTTCAGTTGCATCTTTGGGAGAGATGTCCATGGACCATCAATATTTGGTATGACTGTGATGGATTTTTTGTGTCTCAACTTGTACTATCTAAGTGGTGTCATATTTTTCCCATTTCTGAGTCTGATCACATTCTCAAAGGATGGGGGCAGCAGAATTACCATCTCAGGCAACGATTCTGAAGGCTGATATTTGCTTTTAGGCTTGTCCTTGTGTGCCTGTTCAGGTTGGATCTGGATTGTGGATGCAACCCTTTTGCACACAATTTCAAACATTTCAATGGGGGCGGGAGGGGGAGAAAAAGAACCTTTGCTGCATACCCACCCACCCATGTTCTGCTCAGAGCCTGAATCAGAGCTCTCCTTCCTTAGTGGAGGGAGGAAGGGGTTGAGCCCAAGGATGAACACCTTGGGGGGGGGGAGGGGGAGGGGGAAGAGAAGACTTTTGGGATTTTTTTTTAAGCCATTTTGACCTACTTAGTGGGCACTGCCACCCAGCTGTGGCCAGGGTGTGGTCTCTTGCACTTTGTTTTATGCAGCACCTTCAGCCTTCTGGATGAGTCTCCCTCAATGTCCTTCCCTTCAGGGTCCCACTCCCCCTGCCCTGGGGGATAGGGTCTCATTACTAGAGTTGATTTGATTTGGGAAGAAGGGGAGCTGAATATGAATCCTGCTTCTCCCCAGGGAATTTAGTATCTATTTTAGTACTTCTGGGAGGGGGACGTGGTGCCCTTCAAGGGTTGTCTCTTTCTGGTCCTGTACTGTCCTAGGACTTACCCCCTAGCCTGGCTAGCAGAAGTCCTTCTCATCTATGGACTGATCTATATGCTTTGCTTTGCAGCTCCTGCTCGGGCTTTTCTGTGTTGGAGTCGTGACTTCTTGAGGGCGGGGGGGAGACCCAACAGGCCTGTCTGACTCCAAGCCCCATGCTCTAGCAGTGTCAGGACCTGCTGCCTGAGAATACGAAGGGCAGACATTGCCCTCCCAGCTCTGTTTTGTGGCTCCAACATGAGGAGCAAGTGAACCACTATTTAGGAGGCAGTTCTGGCAGCAAGCTAGAGGGCAGGGGCATGGCTAGCACGGGCTGTACTACAGGTTCGAACTGCCTGCAGAAACTGCAGACAGGAGCAGAATGGCCTAGATGGATCAGAATTGTGGGAGACATTGTGCTGCAGAAATACAATCCAGAATGGAGAGGATTGTTCTGAAAACCCCATCCAAGAGGAACAAGCCTTTTTCTTGCCAATCCAGAGTTGCTTCTTGACCATTACTTGATTATCAAGGAGCAGAAATTCATCTAGCAAAGCCGATGCTACACCGCTGCTTGTCCGCTATCCACCACAGATGCCATCTATGGAAGTCCTAGGCAGGTTCTAAGCAAACTCCTCTAAAAGTTTCTCCTCTTCCTGACAACATTGCAAAGTTCTGTCTCGTCTGGGCAGAGCAGCTGCCAGCTAGGATTTTCATATAGCTACTTCCATTGCTGCCGGCAGTGCCCTTCTTTTATGGCTTTAGGGAAACGTATCACTACCACACCTCACAAGGGTGGCATATTGAAAGGAGAAGGAACAAGACTGATCCTTGTGAGACTCCAGTCTTTTTAAGAGCGGCCGTCCCTTACCATTCTGGCATTTATTTGAAAGAAGCAGTCGGAGCCAATCTGGTTCTTTGCCAACCACTTCCACCAAGACTTCTATGTAGGTCGGCAAGATCCTGTGATTGACTAGAAAGAGCACTGTTTGACTAAAAGGTTATCATCCGCCTTTCTTATTGCAATTGCCTGTGCTGTGTGCAGTCGCCTGTGCTGTGTCCTGAATGCGGCCCATCAGACCATGTCAAAAATGGTTTTCAGTTTTGGAGCCCTGGTTCCATTCTTCGTAGATCTGGTGATTTTTCCAGTAACTTCTACAATGAGCTAGGTGCTTTCCAAACAGGAGGCACAATCCCTACCTTATGGAGATCACAATCTGAAGACAAACAAGATATCAAGTAGGAAGTACAATATGAGCAAGATTATATGAACAAGAACATTTTAAAATATGAGTAGCGTGCATATTCTAAATTACACATGCTTAGATTTAGGAGATATACACTTCACTAATGCATTTCATAGCTATGAATAGGCCGTCAAATTGGAAGCAATCAAAATAAATTCCTCAAGTATATCTTTCTAGAAGTGCTTTCTAACATGGCATGCATATTATCTGTTAAATGGAGATTTCTTCCAGTGACAGTGCTTTATTAAAATGCACGTAACGAGATAAAAACTTCAATATTCAAGTATCCGGAATTACGTTATATTCAAGCAGTGTTGCCTTTACTGGAACAAATTTTGTACTTCAAATAAAAACAAACATTTGGTCTGGGTGGAGTAAAGTGAAAATTGATTTCACAATACTTTAACTCAAAGCCCAGCTGCAATAAAACCTCAGTATACATTGTGGAAAAAAAGCTGACACCACAACTAAGTTTGAAAGATCAAAGGTTAAAACATGCCATATTGAACCCACAGTTTAGAACTATTATGAGATAGTCAGATCAATCCCAGAAAATGTCAGGCCCTCTCAATAAGCTTTCATTTAAGCTCCACAGGTCCACTGATAAGTATTTGTAGGTTCCTTGTACACTGGATGGGAGGATGTGCCAAAAAAATGACACTAATCAGGGTTACTGTAGTGTTCAAAATGAAGTGAGCAATAGTTGTGTCAAAGCTGGAAGGAACAAAAACTCAAATGTACAGCGTATGACCTTAGCATCAGGTCACATAGCTTATCCAAGTTTCAGACTATTTGTAAGTGTAATTTATGTGATGGCAAAAACATTGCGTCTTTCACCCAGAGAGTCACTCTTCTCTAGCTACTTCTCTGGAAAAAGAACCTCTGATCTAGTACTTATGATCCAATTTGTATTTGCCACAAAAAGTGACTTCCCCTTTTATTTACAGTTTGGAAAGTTTTCACTGTTAAATGTAGACTAAAAAGAAATCTGGAAGTTCTAAGCAGATGATACAAAACATGGTTAAGTATGACAGTTGGTCCAATAAAAGATATTACTTCAGATTTACCTTAAGCTCCGTCTAATACATATCTAGCTAATCTCACATATAGTGAGAATTCTCTTGCCATTAATTCTGGTTTCCTTGAATTTAGTTCTCCCCTTCAACACAATACAGAAGATAGTAATTTTGCTTTTGAACTCATTTTGAATGCTGCATTACTTTATTTTCTCCCAAAAGGGGAGATAAGGCAGAAAACTCTAAAATGAATTAGAGCAAACTTGGGCCAGTGTGTATGTTGAGACTGAAATGACTTCTCTTCCATAAGATAATTCACTAAGTAGAGTGGTTGTGGGATATGGCCGCTGTCAAACATTAATAAAAACCACCATCATGAGAATTAGAATTTTTATTAGTGTATTCACATATTAGGCAAATGCAACACGCATGAAGCTTATTTCTTAGGTTCACAAGTTCTACCAATACATTAGTCTACTGGTAAAACTACCACAAACTGGTAAATGCATTTCCAATTTTTAAAAATTGTCTGGCCCACTTTTTCAAGGCTTAATTTTTGGTATTGCTTATATGCCCTATTTATTATGGCATAAAAATATCCATCACTATCTTCGATTCAGTCAACTGATTAAAAGCTGTAACACTGGCCACATTTTGTTCTCAAAGCTAAATAATCACTAGCTGTACTTACAAAGTACAGTACTAGTGTAATGAATGAAAGAATGGGGGGGGGGGGGGGGTGAGGAAAAACAGACAAAGGCAATCCTGCTACTGCCACAATAACAAAAGAATGACAGACAGCTAGATCACAAGATTGTTAGTAAGATGTATATTTTTCAAGTCAGAATAACCCTTCTATACAGTTTCCCAACCCGTCCCCAACCCAGACTTATTTGTAGAATATAATTCAGAATATTTTTAGTATGGTGCAGATGTAGTGTCCAAGGGTTCACAATAACATGCACTGTATTGAAGAACCTAAAAATCCTCCTTTGCTGGTCATACCTCAGCAACCACTATCCTAGAGGTTTTGCAGAAGCACCTACTTTTACAAGGCTCATTATTTCATAATGAATGCATATGATCTGGTATGTAACTAAGCCATACAAAGCCACTCAGATCAAGGAGTTTACATTCCATCACTAAATATGTTAAAAAGCTGCATCTATTTAAAACCTACATGGAAAAGTCTAGTTTATTCCTGGGGGAAGCTGTTTAAAGGTATTTGGGTTCAAAAATGAAACTCAAGATTTAAGTGACATCTATTTAAAATATAGGTGTAAGGGGTAAGCCAATAGCTTGTAGGTTTACATAAGTCTATTCAATGCTACTATAAATTTTCATTTCATGAAAGAAAATATTTGCTCTTAATGATTTGAAGTACAAAAAAAAGTCACAAATGCCTCAGTGCCGGCAGTGTCAATGCATCTATTGCCGGCAACAGATGCATTACTTTGGATGGGGAGGGGGAGAAGTAGGTCCTAGTGTGATGGGTAGACTCAGAATTTCCAATATAAATTCATTTGGGGCCCCATTAACTATACAAAGTATTTAAGATTTCAGAGATGAAACTCAGGCATTTCTTTCCCTTCCAAAGGAGGGATTTTCAAGAAGGCAGCAAAAAGTTAAGCTTTTTTCTACAAGGAAAGTCGGTTTCCCCCCCCCCCTTTTTTTTTTAAAGGACAACTTTAAAACCTGCATATATAAAAAATATAAAAAGAATATAGGATTAGAGAGAACTTGGAATTTTATCAGAAGTTTGCCCAAAATTAAAAAGAGCACACATCTGTTTATGGGTACTAAAAATGTAGAACAGCACAATACTGTGATATTGGAGATCATGATACATTACCTGTACATATACGCAACTATTCATGTTATTGATAAACCTTTAGGACACTCAATTATACACCCAATGAAAACACCATTAAGAGTCTTTAGAACTGTCCCTTCCTCCTTCAGAAGGTATTTCTATACACTAAATTTTCATCTAGTATCAGAGTACAGGAACAGAATCCACAAGGTGCTTTAATTGATGAGACCTCAAGTGCTGTTTTTTTTTGTTTTTTGTTTTTTAAAAACCTTTTTGAATAGTAAACAGTTCATGGGAACCACACACAAATACTAAGACAGACGAGCTGTTATATTAAGTCTGTTGACTGGACTTGATATTTAGCCCACTGGTAACAGAGGAAGGTGTTTTACGACATGCTGGAGCAGCGTACTGAAGGAGAGCCCATCTGAGTCAATACTTTGTCCAACCATTGTAGAGGACCATTCAGATGCAGTTCAATCCAGCAAGGAGTGCTTGTTACTGTTTGCCGTCTGGAGAAGAAAGAGGAGAAAAGACGTTACCAAGAGACTTTGGAAGCCTGTATGGGGGTGTTTCAAAAAAACAAAACGAGAGAGGACTCAAGCACTACAAAAATGAAACTTCTTTGCAAATATGTAAAAGATACACTTGTACCTTAGGGCTTCATATTAATCTCCACATACACCAAGATTAAATTGGCTTTGTGGCTTTTGTTCCAACTGTCACATTAAAAGGAGATCAGCTTTACTTGTATATAGATTTATTTTTAAAACCAGACTGTCCACCCTACAAACTCAACCGGATACACTTCTCAAACTCACTAATATTAAAAAGTCCTGAAGGTGACATTAAGCACACAGGAAAAAGCTTAAGTAACCCCCTTGCCTTCAAAGGGTTTGCACAGGTAGTTGACTGGAACTCAACAAAACTATTTTATTATTTATGCACAAGGACTAGAACAACAGAGCCAATACAGCTAAGTAGTAGTAATACTCAGAGGGTCCTGTGGCACCTTTAAGACTAACAGAAGTATTGGACCATAAGCTTTCCTGGGTGAATGCCCACTTCTTCAGACGCAAGATCTTGCGTCTGATGAAGTGGGCATTCACCCAGGAAAGCTTGTGGTCCAATACTTCTGTTAGTCTTAAAGGTGCCACAGGACCCTCTGTTGCTTTTTACAGATTCAGACTAACACGGCTACCCCCGATACTTAGTAGTAATACTGTAACCAAAAGGAAGTGTCAGATCTGCTGATTATAAAAGTTGCTGCAGAGAAAAATTTAAGGAAGCTGTGCTAGATTTTGTCAGAAACAAGTGCATCATAACTGAGCGTGTGGTTACACAGGTTAAGTGTTATCTTACAGAAACACCAAACATCACCTCTGCTGATTTCCTGTAACTTCTCTGTAGTGTATTTTAATTTCCTCAAACAACTTCAAAATTTTATACTTATATAATAGACTAGGGTAATGTGTATTTTTCCACATGGCAAGCTTTTTATTTATGGCACTCTGTTGCTGAGGCTTCATTAAATTTTTAAAGTAATAATCTCAACCCCCAACACTCCTATTTTAGAGACCTGCTATTCAAAGAGGTTCTCTCAAGTAATTTCTTAAGAGAAAAAGGTAGTATCCAAGTACAGGATGTACTATACCTGAGCAGTTATTTCACTTCACAGGTCTGTAGGAGATCAGGCCTTGAGAGGGGGGGGCAGACTCACAGGGAAATCCACAAGAGTTTTCCTGACCTAGGACTGCAGGATTAGGTCCACTGTTGCTAAGTAGTTGTATAGATTTTTTTCCTGGTATTTATAGCTACCTTACACTCAAAATGAGGAGTCATAACGCAACAGAGCCAGCAGTTAAGCAAGCAATCCTGATGCCTTCTACTTTTGTCACCAGGAACACCACTACCAGTTTACAACATGCTTTTTTCTAACTTTATTTGTATAAATAAGAGGAAGTGTAAAAGCAGAAAAAAAGTTATTAGACCAGCATCCCAACAGACAAAGGTGATATTTATTGTGATTTTACATTCTGTAGAAGAAATGAGGCAATGTCCACCCTCTATCAGAGTGCATTCTGGACTACTTCGCCATCTTGATACTATATATTTATGCCAGAACAAAAATGTTCCTGGCATAAAAATCTCCTCTCTCATCTCAAGGAAATACAATCCATTTAGTCCGAAGTCCTCTTTAAAACAGAACTTCCATGTAGCCCATTACTAGATCTCCTCAACTGGACTACCTTTCTTCAAATAAAAAGATACTAAAATTGGACAGCGAGTTCATGTGTTCTAATCTGGGCCCTATAATTGCTTCTTTGGATTCATGCAACACATACAAACCATCATGTCAAGCAAAGAAAGTAAACATTTTGTCTACCAGAACAGCCAGACCTACTACCAGATGGAAATGCGTTAATGCAAGCTTTCGTTGTTGGGTTAGGCACTGATTCATCCTTGACCTTCCCAGGGATGTAATTTTGGAAGTTTCACAAGGCTGATAAATTCTACTTAATTTCATCATCTTACATTTAGTCACCTCAGACACTTACCTGAATCAAGATTATCCTGTATAGCTGTAAATATCCTCCTGCCTTAACTATACCACTTAGTGTCATCTACAAGTTTCATAATTTAAGTATTGCAGACAACCCCAAGAGACTTCTCCAAGACCAATCATTTACATACAATCCTGTTTTTACTTTTACCTACAAATAGTCCTAACTCACCTTTGTTAACTAGCCCATAAAAAACTGGCAATGGCTTAAATTTGCTACTAGACAACATAGATTAGCCAGTTATCTTGCCTAGAAGTGTTTATTATCCATAAGCCACCAAGAATTTAACATTCTCTGTCAAACATACAGATGCAGAGAAACTAGATTAGCATCCTTTCCTTTTCAGTAAGGAATAGTTACTTAGCCACTCTACCAATAGCACCACTGGATCTTGCAGACCCAACTTTTATTAGCCATCTAAAATCACACACACACACACACACACACACACACACACACACACACCCTTACCACTGCAACCTTCTGCACACCCTTCTCTCTTTATGAAGCTCTGTGTTGCTTCAAGTTTTGGCTCTCTGTAGTTTGAACACGATTTTTAATCTCATTTAGCTATACTGATTTTAATGTTGTATTTAAATTTTGCTTTAATGTACACATAATCCCTTTGAGCCAACTCCCAGCTCTAAACTTGGGCCAGTTTTCCCTTTAATTTACCTCTTGCTAACAGAAGGAATAAACTGGAAGTGCATGACTCAAATTTCTCATTTTATCTCAGATCCCGATCTGAAACATGGGACGGATCCATTTTTAAACCCAAATGATGACAAAGCATCAGTAGAACCTAGGCAGCATTAAATATACACCTTCAAAGCCTGAAATAATTCCATTTTACAGTAATTACATATTGTAGAGATGTTTCATATATCGATTCCCTATTCTTTCTGTGGAAAACTTCAGACATTTGAGTTTGGTTTTTCTTTAAATTAATCACACACCTCTCTCCCCAGGGACAAAGTAATCCAAATTTTTCTGTAGAGCTTCTCAGCTCATATAAATCAAATGCTGTTTGTCCTGAATTCCCATATTGTACTTTATGAAGAACCCTTTCCTCTATAGATTTAATTTGCCCTAATAGAGAACATAACTGGAATAAATTCAACAGTGAATAAAAAGGAAAAAATTTTCCATTCATAAAACTGTTCTTACAGTTTTACTACACAAACACATACAAAGTTATCGTATTCCTGCATAGTTAAGTTTTCCACAATGGGTTCCAAACTCTTTCCCATCTCTCAAACGTGAGTTCTCTAGCTGTTTTATTCTTTATAATACACTTATTGAAAGCGAGTCATTCCAAATTTATTCCTTGGTTACCACCATTTGAAACCAACATCACATCTTAAGCAGCTTATTACTCTATATGGAGCAGCACTGAGACACAATGGCTTTATGTAGATCTTACAAAAGGCAAGTAATCACAGCACAAACTTCAAAGTCACTAGATGGTGGACAGTGGTTCCAGCACAGTAAGCAAGATCAGATGCAAGAAGTTAACTCTAATTTCCAGAACATCACACTTTTAGCAAAAAAGCTAGTTTCCTGCAATGCGAGAAATTAACATAGTGATCCATAAAGGTTTGAGAACACTCTCACTCCCAGTGAGAGCCAGAAGAGTACCCAGAAGCCACCTACTACAGGACAGGCCCAACAAAGAAAATAACAGAACGCCACTAGCCGCCACCTTCAGCCCCCAACTGAAACCTCTCCAGCGCATCATCAAAGATCTACAACCTATCCTGAAAGATGATCCCTCACTCTCACAGATCTTGGGAGACAGACCAGTCCTGGCTTACAAACAGCCTCCCAACTTTAAGCAAATACTCACCAGCAACCGCACACCATACAACAAAAACACTAACCCAGGAACCTATCCTTGCAACAAAGCCCGATGCCAGCTCTGTCCACGTATCTATTCAAGTGACACCATCATAGGACCTAACCACGTCAGCCAGACCATCAGGGGCTGGTTCACCTGCACATCTACCAACGTGATATATGCCATCATGTGCCAGCAATGCCCCTCTGCCATGTACATTGGCCAAACTGGACAGTCTCTACACAAAGGAATAAATGGACACAAATCTGACATCAGGAATCATAACATTCAAAAACAAGTGGGAGAACACTTCAACCTCTCTAATCACTCAGTGACAGACTTGAAGGTGTCAGTTTTGCAACAAAAAAACTTCAAAAACAGACTCCAAAGAGAGACTGCTGAACTCGAATTAATATGCAAATTAAACACAATTAACTTAGGCCTAAACACAGACTGGGAATGGTTAGGTCATTACACTAACTGAATTTTTTTCCCCCCCATGTTACGTTCTCCTCACACTTTCTATGGGTCATCTCAATTATCACTTCAAAGTTTTTTCTTCTGCTACTACTGATAGCTCAATCTCAATTGATTGGCCTCTTACAAGTGGTATGCGTACTTCCACCTTTTCATGTTCTCTGTATGTATAAATATCTTCTGCCTGTGTGTTCCACTCTATGCATCTGAAGAAGTGAGCTGCAGCCCACGAAAGCTTATGCTGAAATAAATGTGTTAGTCTCTAAGGTGTCACAAGTACTCCTGTTCTTTTTACCTTTTCTGTAACTGGTTTTCTTTGGGATGTGTTGCTCATGTGTATTCCACAATGCACGCACACCTACTGGTGCCGGAAGTTTTTCCCCTAGCAGTACCCGTAGGGGAGCACCTTAGCGACCCCTGGAGTGGCGCCTCCATGGCACGGTATAAGGGGCGCTGCGCACTCCCCTCTGCCTCATTTCCTTCTTGCCAGACAACTCCGACAGAGGGGAAGGAGAGCGGGATGTGAAATAGACATGAGCAACACATCTCAAAGAACACCAGTTACGGAAAAGGTAACTGTCTTTTCTTCAAGTTATTGCTCATGTGTATTCCACAATAGGGGATTCCAAGCTATATCTGTTGGAGGTGGGAAGGAGTTCCAACTCTTGGGAGGGAGAACGGCCCTGCCAAACCCAGCATCCTCCCTGGACGAGAGACAATCGCATAATGCGAGGTGAACATGTGAATTGAAGACCACGTGGCAGCCCTACAAATGTCCTGAATGGGGACATGGACCAAAAAGACAGCTGACGAGGCCTGTGCCTAGTAGAATGCACCTTCATAATTGGTGGCGGAGGGATTCCCACCAGGTCGTAACAGGTACGGATGCACGAGATGGTCCAGTTGGAGAGCCACTGAGTGAAGATCGGCCGACCTTTCATGCGCTCGGCCAAGGCGATGAACAGTTGCAAGAACTTTCTGAATGGCTTAGTCCACTCCAGGTAAAAAGCCAGAGTCCATCTCACATCCAGGGTGTGGAGGTGGCGCTCCTCACTGGACGCATGGGGCTTGGGGCAGAGGACCGGCAGAAAAATGTCCTGACCCATTTGATAGGCGGAGACCACCTTCGGGAGGAACGAAAGGTGTGGGCGGAGCTGGACCTTATCTTTATGAACACCATGTACGGGGGCTTGGAGGTCAAGGCCCTGAGTTCCAAGACCCACCTAGCCGACATGACCACAACCAGGAAGGCCACCTTCCACAAGAGGTGTGACCAGGAGCACATGGCTAGCGGCTCAAACAGGGGCGCCGTGAGATGGGCCAACACCAGGTTTAGGTCCCACTGTGGGACTCGGGGCCTAACATATGGGAAGAGACGATCCAACCCCTTAAGGAATCGGCCAGTCATAGCATGGGAGACTACCATGTGACCCTGCACCAGGTGGCCGATATGGCCACCAGGTGCACCTTGACTGATGAGGGCACCAGGCCCTGGACTCTAAGGTGAAGGAGATAGTCCCGAATAAACTGGATTGGGGCGGCCACTGGGGAAACGCCCCGCTCATCTGCCCATCTGGAAAACCAAGACCACTTTGCCAAGTAGGCTCGGCAAGTGGAGGGCCGCCTGCTTTCTAGGAGGACGCACTGAACCCCTTCCAAGCACGTCCTTTCCTCCCTATCTAACCATTGAGCAGCCACGCCGTAGGTGGTGGACAGCCGCTAGGTTGGGGTGGAGGAGGCTGCCCTGGTCCTGGGAGAGCAGGTCCGGGTGGGACAGCAACGGCCACAGCGGGGCGACCACCAGGCCCGTGAGGGTCCCGTACCAATGCTGCCTGGGCCATGCCGGGGCAAATCAGAAGGATCCGGGCCTTGTCCGTCTATCTTTTCCAGGGCCTTGTCGATCAGCGGGAATGGGGGAAAGGCATAGAGAAATTGGCTTGACCAGGACAGGAGGAAGGCATCGGAGATAGCGCCCCGTACCAGCCCTCCCCAGAGCAGAACCGGGGACAGCGATAGTTCTGCCGAATCGCGAACAGGTCCACCCAGGGAGTTCCCCACACTTGGAAAAGTCTGTGCACCACCTCTGGGTGGAGAGACCACTCGTGCTGAGAGGAGAAGTCCCTGCTCAAGTGATCCATCCGCGCGTTCCGGGCGCCCAGCAGATGGAAGGTCTGTAGGCAGATGCTGTGGGCTACACAGAAGTCCCACAGCCTGAGGGCTTCGCAGCAAAGGATCGGGCCCCACTTTGCCTACTGATGTAGAACATAGAGGCTGTGTTGTCCATGAGGACCCTGCCCACCCAGCCCTCCAGGTGCGAGCGGAAGGCCATGCACACCAGCCGTACCGCCCTGAGCTCCTTGAAGTTTATGTGGAGGGTCAGATCCTGAGCCGATCACAGACTTTGGGTCTCAACGTTCCCCACATGGGCCCCGCATCCCAGGTCCAAAGCGTCGGACACCAGTTCCAGCGACGGGGCCCTGCCTCCGAACGGGATCCCTTGGAGCATGTTTCTCCAGGAGGACCACCACTGTAGGGAGATGATCACTGGCTCGGTCACCATGAGGACTTTGTCTATCCTGTCCCTGGCCTGGGAGAACCCCAAGGCTACCAGAGCTGGAGGGGCCTCATCCTGAGTCTGGCATAACGGACCACATACGTACACACAGACATGTGACCCAAGAGCTGGAGGCATGCTCTGGCTGTTGTCACCGGAAACCTTGTGACCATGTCGATGAGCCCCTTCAGGGTCTCGAACCTGTCCGGTGGGAGGGAGGCTCTGGCCGACGAGGTGTCCAGGACCGCGCCAATAAACTCTATGCGTTGTACCGGGACTAAAGTGGACTTGGAGTGGTTTACCAATAGGCCCAAAGTGGTGCATGTGGACAGAAGGAGTGCCACATGATCCCGCACCTGCGACCGGGAGCTGCCCTTGACCAACCAGTCATACAGATGGGGAAGATCTGGACTCCCCGGCGCCTGAGGTAGGTCGCCACCAGCAACGTACATTTCATGAATACCCTGGGGGCAGTGGATAGGCCAAACAGGAGGACTGTATATTGGTAGTGTTCCTGTCCCACCGTGAAATGGAGGAAGCATCTCTGGTCCTCGAACATATGAATGTGGAAGTACGCGTCCTGCAGATCGAGGGCAGTGTACCAGTCTCTGGAATCCAGGGAGGGGATGATGGAGGCCAGGGAGACCATGCAGAACTCGAGCTTCACTATGTACTGGTTCAGGCCTCACAGGTGCACAATGGACCTGAGCCCCCCTTTGGCCTTCAGGATAAGGAAATAGCACCCCATGCCTTTGAACTCCCCCAGTACCGCTTCCACCGTTCCTAGGCCCAGGAGCTGTGTCCGTTTCCTCCTCTTTCCCCCCCCACCCACTCCCGGCGCTCGAGAAGAGCCTCATGCAAGGGGTCCCCCAGGAGGGACGAGCGGTGGTTGGGCAGGAAGGAAGTAAACTGGAGGGTGTAGCCCCGGGAGATGGTGTTAAGGACCCATCGGTCCGAGGTCAGCTGCGACCACTCCAGGAGGAAAGCATGCAACCGATTGGAGAAGGGAAGCATTATTGAGGGTGGATCCCTGATCCGAGAACTGGATTTATTGAGTGGATCCCTGATGACCCCGGGCGTCCCGTCAAAACTCCCTTTTCCCTGCTTGCTTGCCCTTGGAGGACCTAGGCTGGGGGGCAGGCCGAGACTGCCTCTGTGAGAGCCTCTTACAGTCCCGCGACTCCTTATAAACGGTTTCATATTTTGAATGGGTGGCCTGACTGGGAATCTGCTGCGGCTTGAACTTAGGTTTAGCCAGAGCCGGAACATAGAGACCCAGAGTCTGGAGAGTCATGCAGGAGTCTTTCAGGCCATGCAGCTTTGTATCCGTTTGATCTGCAAACAGAGCTTTGCCATCAAACAGGAGGTCCTGCAGGGACGTCTGTGCCTCACTGGACAGTCCAGAGAGCAGGAGCCACGACGCCCTTCTCATGGACACTGCGGAGGCCATGGACCGCGCGGCCGTGTCCGCTGCATCCGAAGCTGCCTGCAGGGTCGCCCTGGCAGCCGCTGTGCCCTCCGCCACCAGCACTTTGAACTCCTTCCTGTTGCACTCCTGGAGGGAGTCCTCGAACTTGGGCAGGGAGCCCCACAGATTAAACTCATACCGGCCCAGGAGAGCCTGGTGGTTCGCCACCTCTAACTGGAAGCTCGAGGACGAATAAATTTTTCTTCCAAATGAGTCCAGCCTCCTTGAATCTTTATTTTTCGGGGTACGGGCTGGTTGGCCCTCCGTTCCGTGTGGTTGACCGACTCGACCACCATGGAGTTAGGAGCAGGGTGTGTGTATAAGTATTCATGCCCCTTGGCAGATCCAAAATACTTGCGTTCTCCTCTCTTGGAGATGGGGGCCAATGAGACCAGGGTTTGCCACAGGGCATCTGAAATTTTCACCATCCCTTCGCCTTCCTCCGCAGCATGGGGCAGGGATCTCTAGCAGGAGGGTCTCTGCCGATTGAGGTCACTAATAACAGGATTGGGGACTTCAGCAGCAGAGTCCAGGGAAGGGGCGGGGACGGTTTTATGGCCTGCAGCGTGCAGGGGGTCAGACCAGATGATCATAATGGTCCCTTCTGACCTTAAAATCTATGAATCTATGAGAGGCAAGGCCACCCTGCCCGGTGCCGAGGAGGACAGCACATTAAACAGGGAGTCCAAGGGCTCCTCCATCTCCTCTGCTTGGAGGTGGAGGGTTGATGCCACCCAGTTTAAGAGTTCTTGGTGGGCCTTAAAGTCCTCCTGCGGGACAAAGGGAGGAGGAGCTGTAATCGCCTCATCCGGGGAGGGTGAGGAGGCCAGCGCGGTACTTTGTATGTCCATCTGAGGGTCCACTACCTGGTCGGTCTCCGGGCACGGTGCCAAGGATGTACGTCCTACCAACTCCTTCCTCGGAGATCTGGAGAGGGAGGCAACTGGTCCTTCTGAGGCTCCGGCCACTGAGCGAGCCCCCACCACAGGCTGTGTTGGGGGCCATGGTGCCCACTGGTACCAGTGGGCCGGCCACGGAGCCCAGTACCACTGCACCTGCTGTGGCACCGGTGAAGCCGGCTGTTCGGCCTGGCTGGCCTGGCCCATTGATGGACAACTACAAAGGCTGACATATGACGTGCCGCTGTCCCTGGACCAGGAGGAGCGGCGGCGCCGGGAGCAATGCCGACCATGGGACCGGTACCATCAGTAACAGCTGCTCTGTGATCGGCTACGGTGGGTGGACCCACGACAGCGATCAACGCCCAGGGCTATGGGGGCGGTGCCATGGCAGGGTCCTGGAGCGAGACACCGAATGGGAACGATGTCGAAGTTCGTGCCGTGACCGGCTGCAATAACCCCTCCGAGACGAGGGCCTTTGGCGACATCTGCCTCGGTCCTGTCAGTGTTTGCTCCTTGAGGCGGAGCAGTGCTGAGAGTGTCGGTCAGATGGAACCCAGACAGCCTGGTGGGCTTCGAGGGCGATCCACGTGGATTTTGCCCTGAACGGATGCTGGGCGGAAAACGGCAGCAGGAATGTTCCCTTGACCAAGACCGGTACCAAGCCGGGGGTGACTGCAGTGATCCCAGTGGTGGCTTGCCTCAGGAGTGCAGGGCCGACAGCGGCGGTGCTCCTGGTACTGGCAGGAGACTAACATCCCGGGCCACCTGCAGGACCTCCAGTGTGGAGGGCATCCAGACATCCGGGGAGGCCTGCTCCGAATAGGCCAGGCTACTCCGCTCGACCTGAGTCGGAGGCCTAGAGGCCGGGGTGGAATCGAGGATTGCTCAACATGGGTCTAGCCTCTGTCCTGGGTTTACTACGGGTGCTGCGGCGAAGAAGGCCTCTTCCTAGCCTTCTTGGCGTGCCCCGTGGACGGGGAGCGGTGCCGACTAGTCGATAGCGCCGAAGGGTCGCCGCTGACTCCATCAGAATAGCCCAGAGCCTAAAGTCCCTTTCTCTCTAGGTCTGAGGCTTAAACGACTTGCAACTCTTGCAGCGATCGCTGAGATGGGTTTCCCTAAACAGTGTAAACAGACTGCGTGCGGATTACTCACTGGCATAGATTGCCTACAAGTGTTGCACGACTTAAAACCCGGGGCACAGGGCAGACCCCAGCCCGAGCGCTCTAACTAGACTAACTACAGGTACTATACACTGAACAAACGCAAAGCTGGAGCAGAGCAGTTCCGAAGCACCTTCACTGACAGCAAGAAGGAACTGAGGGTAGGGAGAGGCGCCACTCCAGGGGTCGCTATGGCTCTCCCCTATGGGTACTGCTAGGGGAAAAACTTCCGGCACCGGTGCACATGGCGAGCATGCACACCTATTGTGGAATACACATGAGCAATCACACGAAGAAGAAACATAATTGTATTCTCTTGTTTTATTTGCTGACAGTGTATTCTTAACCGTGGTGGCAGTCTAATCATCTGCCTTTCAAGCTGGGGCATTAGTGAGACAGGAGGAAGGGGAGAAAATTGATTAGAGTAAATTTAAAAGTAAAAACGAATGTTTCATACCTGTATTCAGCCCCCCATCCTTTAACAAAACTCATTCTTATGGTACACATTCTAGTTAGCTGATACACTGCTTCAAAACCCTGATTCACAGATTGGGCCAGAAGAGCAGCAAATTCCTGGTTATTAAAGATCTTCAGGTTGCATCCTATGAAGAGAAAAAAGTTTAGAAAACTACAGCCTATGGATACTTGCAGGCTTTCCTAAAAGGGCAATGTGAAGAGCCAACTTCTAGAAGTTAATAGGAAGACAGTGCATTTAAATTTACTCGATTTCTTGGTTAGTATGCCTTGTACTTGTGCTCTTACCTGGTGGAATTTTGCACACCGTTGCAGGATGCCAGCCATATCTTTGATTACAATTGGGGCTCTGAACAAAGATTGCGCTATCACTTAGGCACTCAGCAAAAACTTCCCCACCAATGTAATACAGACGCACTCCCCTTCCTGAAACAAGATTAGTAGAAGCTTCACTTATGATATGATCTGAACTGGTTGACACATTAGAAGACTGCTTTATTTCACTGAGGGCCAACTTTTTTTTTTCCCCCCTCAGAACTGCAAGGTGAATCAGTTAAGCTGGCAATATGGCCATATTGCCAGCTGACACCTGTAGTGAGAGCAAGGATGAGGCTAAGAAAAATTCCTCCTCCCACAACCCTAGAATGTGTTGTTCTTGAATGAGAAGAAAGTCTTGTTCTTGACAAGAAATTCTTTCTTCCTTTTATTTAGTACTTTGAGACAAAGCAATCAGAATCAAAGTTTGAAGGCAATGTTGATTCCTCACATACTCTCTCTCTTGAAGCAATACTTGCAATTAAAACAAGTAGATTACCTTTCTTATTAAATCTTGTTCATTTTAGTATAAATACTAGTGTGGTAGGTGAAGCAGCATGTGCCACAATACTCTGAAGAAGAACAAGGCTCATGGATAGTCCGCTACTTTCTCTCACCTCCAAGGCCTTCCTCACTGCATAGACTCCTGCCCCATCCCTACCCCAGTTTGTCAAAGGAGTAAGAGCACAGGCACCACAGGACTTCATTTGGCTCTTACGAAAAGGCAGCCTCTTCCTGCTCATCCTTAATATGAGCTAGCTCGCCTGTCTAGAAAAATACCTGATCTGAATTAGTTATTTTCATATGAACAACATACATTAGAAATAGCTTGCCATTAGAAATATATTGTAATAGCTCATTCAGCAAGGAGACTATGAAAAGTGATCTTTATTTTTTTGTAATTCCATTTTAAAAAAAATATATTTGCTTATTGTTCTAGGGGTTCCCAATTGGAATTTTTGTATTGACAGTTTTGCTTGAGCAGTTAAATTGTATGCTGGTAGTTCCCAAAAATCTAAAGTTTTCAAAAATAACTGACTTTTAAACCACAATTGCTTTTTGAAAGTTTTAACTTAACATGAAAGATTTCACAAAAAATCCACATTGAAATCCAGCAAAATAGAAGTTTAAGGTTTGCAAGTCGACTTCTGCCCCTCCCCCACCCCCAACAGCTCTAATGAAAGGCCAGAGTCAAGATGGTATGCTGCAAACTTCAGTAACTGTTCCTGTGAAATTTTTAACAATGTCAAATTAATTAGCACAGTTTTAAGACTAGTTTCAGCTTTATCTGGAAGTGGTAAATTGTCTTTTTACATTCCAAAGGTAGGCAAGAATACAACACAATTTAGTACTGCTAGTATTTTATTAAATATTGCTTGTTTAGTTTATTGTTCTGATTTAATAATTTCCAAGTCCTATGCTGATCCAATTTAAGTTGTAACAATCAGAACTTAGCAAAAACCACCCAGATCTATTCAATTAAGTGCCATTACCCTTAAAGAGAGAGTTACAAGATTTAAGAATATACCTATGTGTCGCCTTGTCATTTCCACCGTGGCATTTCTGTTAACGTTGGAGAGCAAACCTAGACAAAATCTTTCTGAATTTGATGGATCTGTAAAACCATCTACAGTCAATGAAGGCTGTGATGCATGGAAGGTTTCTCCCACTCTCTGATTCAGTTCGTAATACGCTATTGAACACCAAAACGCAGGCTCTGAATAAGTAACTGGCTGTAAGTCTGAAAACAAGAAAAAGTGAGAATTCCTGTGATAATGAAACAGATGTTTAAAAATATATAGTTATTGATTCAGATTGATTTGTCTTGGCAATAGCTCATGAGCTATAATCAATCAGTAACTAAGTTTTCATTTTCCATAGATCATGCAGAGAGAATTTGCTCCTCGCAGTCCATATTCTGCATAGGAACATAAAAACTGTTATACTGGACTAATTATCTGTCCAGTCCAGTATCCTGTCACTGAGTGGCAAGTAACAAATGCTACAGAAATAGTTATGGGATAGCCTGACCACAAAAAAAAAGTTTCCTCCCAAGCCAACCTATAACTATTGGTTGTTATGTCCTGAAGCAAGTGTTTTTAATATCCCTTCATCACCACACACCCCCTCCTCCCCAGGTCCTCCCCTCCCCCCAAGTATGTACTGTAACACTGAGCTACTCCTGTTATCCATATGAATGGGTAATGCCTTATCAGTTTTAAAACTATTGCTTTTTAAAAGTAATATCCTCTTATCCTTGTATTATGAAAAGTTAATAGAAGCTCCCAATGTATCTTCCATATAAAATCCTTATTTTGTACACTTTTATAACGTACAGTGTTTGTCTCTGAGAACAAGCCCATCCCTTCAATCTTTCGATTAGTTTTTCCATGCCCCTAGTCATTCTGACCCATCTCTAAACCCTCTAATCCGGGTGAGGGAACACCCCCACCTAATCACTGCTTACTCAGTAGATTTGAGCAACTGCTGTTTATAACTGAGGAAATAAAGAGTGGGGTAAAATTGTATCCAGTAGAGTTTTAGTTTACAATTCTACGTTGAATGTCCAAAACACAGAGCCACTGATAAGAATATTGGGGTCTTAGGGAGAAACCCTTGCCTTTCTACACTGTCCTATTTGATTGTTATTTTTCCCCTTCTAGCCTCTTCCTCACCACCCAAATCTCTTCCCTTGTATCTTCCGAGTCATCGCCCAGAGTTATTTTTCCCATTTTCACCTTCAGAGATTGCTCTTCCCAACACAGCTTCTCTTGATTTTCCTGCCACATGCCCTTCCCCATGCCTGGCCAAGCCAGGCGAGTCTGTGATCCTTTGTAATTCTTCCTAATAGCTATGCAGCAAACAGCTGAGGACACCTCAGCAAGACAGAGGTGGGAGGAAGCAGCTGTTCCCTTGTAGTCACAGGTGACACTATTGTACAAGTGCACTAGCATACTAAAGCAGCAGTGTGATAGAGGTCAAGTCTAGGTAGTTACTACAGTGCTGGAGAGATTTTTGGCAGCCCCTATTATCTGGCAGCTATATGTATATGGCAACATTACAGCTACCAACTGACATCTTAAGTAATTTATTCTTACAAGTAAAATTCCCTTCCTGCTCCCATCATTCTTGCATAGCCTCAGCCATTCTACCCTTTCCCAAGGTCCCAGCAGTTACAAGAAAAAAAAAAAAAAAAAAAAAAAAAGGAGTACCACACTTATTTTCATTTAACATCTTTGCAATTAAACCTGAGTTTTAGCAAAGATACCATTAATGAGAGCTAACCATGACACTGCTTCCTTCTAATACAGAGTCCACCCTTCTGTGAATGAGCAGCACCCAAAAAAAGGAAAAATACTTATGTTGATACATATAGTAAGCACACAATTTAGGAAACAGTTAAAAGTGAAGTATTTCCAGCTTACCCAGGCTATGATTAACTGGGGAGAGAGTACTAGGAGATAGCTCTGCTGGAGATCCTGTAGAAATAATTGAGAATATTTTTAGATCATTTTAATCGGAAAACTGGTTGCAAGATTTCAGATATCAGAGGGGTGGCCGTGTTAGTCTGAATCTGTAAAAAGCAACAGAGGGTCCTGTGGCACCTTTGAGACTAACAAAATTATTGGGAGCATAAGCTTTAGTGGGTAAGAACCTCACTTCTTCAGATGACTTGCAAGGAAGTGAGGTTCTTACCCACGAAAGCTTATGCTCCCAATACTTCTGTTAGTCTCAAAGGTGCCACAGGACCCTCTGTTAAGATTTCAGATGTGTTTGTAGTTCATTATGAAGAATAATATCGTAATATAATGCTAGCATATGAAGAACCATGGTCTTCCGTAATCTAAATGAAACACTCAGAAATGAAGTGCCTTATCCTTAGTTTAAAATATCAATACACATAACTGCCCAACTGTATACACACTTTAGAAGCTACTTTTGCTTTTTGTTAGTACAGTAGTACCTTAGCGTTATGAAGGCCTCGGGAACAGAGGTTGTTCATAACTCTGCACAAAACATTACGGCTGTTCTTCCAAAGTTTACAACTGAACATTAACATAATATAGCTTTGACACTTTACTATGCAGAAGAAAAATGCTGCTTTTTACCATCTTAATTTAAATGAAACAAGTACAGTTTCCTTACCTTGTAAAAAAAAAAAAAATTTCTTTTAAAACCTTTCCCCCTTTTTTTAGTAGTTTACATTTAACACAGTATTGTACAGTATTTGCTTTTTTTGGTCTCTGCTGCCTGATTGCGTACTTCCAGTTCCAAAGGGGTGTGTGGTTGACTAATCAGTTTGTAACTCTGATGTTCGTAAATGAGGTTCTACTGTATTAAACACTTTTAATGCTGAAATCTTAAGTATTTGTCAGGAACTCACATTACATTCATCTCGTGATTATATCTTATATCCTCATGTATATTTTGTCTATTTTTATCGACTGTAGAAACCAGTGGCTTCTTCCAGTGAGGGCAGCTAGAAAAGAAGGTAGATGTGACAAATACAGAGGTTTCATGAAGCTTTGAGATCCAAACTTTCACTGGAGGCCAGGCATGTCTTTGGAAATGACACAGCTAGGATTATATATTTAAAAGACTATTCTTTACGGAAGGATGAAGAAAGACTGAGAAAAGAAACATGAACTCTCCTGCACAGTCTGCTATGGACTGGAGAAGAAATATAGGGGAAAGAGGCAAAGACACAAAACACAAGGTTGCTTCTAGCAGGTTAGCCTTTTAACTAAGGCATCGAGTTTATACTGGTGAGGCCCTGCAGCCCTTATCTAAACTAGCATAGTTAGAGTCCAATTTAAGTAAGACAGTCTATCTTGGCAGTCTGTGTTTAATGTTGGCAATTTGTACGCACTGTCAGCAGGAACTTCTCATCCAGAGGTAACAGTGCTGACCAGCGTTCCCTCTAATTTTTTACATCCACGTGCGGAATGAATTTTGTTATGTGTACCAATATGGAGGTGATGTGTGACAGGAACAGGAACTGAGTTGTTGTAGAGGTTTCTTTAACTCTACTCCTGGGGAAAATTTCTGTTTGTCTGTGTTGTTACAGAGATAGTTTCTGACAGGTATTTTGAAATAAGTTACCAAAATAATTGAAATTGGCATGATTATATAGTGTTATTTTGACAAATAAAATGTGCAGAATTTTAAAATAGTGTGTGCAGAATTCATTTTTTTGGCACAGAATTCTCCCAAGAGTACATAGTGAGCAAGATTGGATTAGTCTTTTGCCCCATGTTACTGGCCAAACGAGATTAGCAATTTCCTTTTGCAATTGATTTTACATATATTTTGTCACCAGCACTGGTAGCATCAAGCACTAGTCATGCAAAGTTAGGGGGATGTCTAACCGCCAGTCAGGGAATCTTACAGTTAAGGCAAAGGACCGGGACCAATGAGATCAAAGTTTTACTCTCAGTTCTGCCAGTCTTCCTGTGTGACGTTGGCCAAATTCACTTAATATCTGCCTCCGTTCCCTATATGTCAAATGGGAATACTTCTCTACATCAGAGGTACTTGTGCAGACAGAGTCATTGTTGATGCTCTCACACCATGGTGATGAGCACAACAAGAAAAAAAGTTATATAGAATAAGGTTTTCAAAATTGTCATACTATTTAATTAAGCAGATCTGATCAAGCAGCCCCCTAGACTTTGGAAACAAAAGTATCAACTTCCTTGGCTAATATAAACTTATCTACAAGATGCTCTTTTCAGGATAGTCTGGCAAGATATTGGCAAGTATGCCCCAGTATGATTCATCCTTGAAACTACCTGGGATAGTTATGTTCTTTTGTAAGAAGTCATTTCCATATATAGTCATTGTTCATACTAAATTAGTATTGAAATTTCAGAAGAGGAGATTGGAATAATATGCTTGTATATACCAGAGGCATGCCATCATGATTTGTGGTGAAAAGGTGTTTTGTTAATTTAGATGGAATAAAGGGCCCAAATTGTCAAACGTGTTAACAGGACCCTGAAACGGTCCAAAGTTAAACAGTTTTAAAACAAGGCCAAGGATTTGGTTGATAGAGACCTCAGCCTGCTTTGTACCCTAGCAAATGTACTATAAAATTTATTCCACAAGGTTAAAAATGTACTGATTAACATACACAAATGTAAAAGATTTTAAAAAATGCAAAACAAACTGAAACTAAAATTGAGTGATAATGCAAAATAAACGGTCAAAATCTATCAACACTTTTTTTTTTTAAATGGATGAATAGTGATTACAGTCTCTTATTCTGCCAAACAGTCCTCCTTAGTGGGGAAAAAAGGGTTAGTTCTGTTGTGTAATTCTGAGGGCTGGTCCCCACTTAGTCCGGACTTCGGACTAAGGTACGCAAATTCAGCTACGTTAATAACGTAGCTGAATTCGAAGTACCTTAGTCCGGACTTACCGGGGTCCAGACGCGGCCGGAAGTCTCCCCCCGTCGACGCTGCGTACTCCTCTCGGAGAGCTGGAGTACCGGCGCCGATTGTGGGCACTTCCGGGATCGATCCGGGATCGATTTATCGCGTCTTAACCAGACGCGATAAATCGATCACAGAACATCGATTGCGTGCCTTCGGACCAGCCGGTAAGTGAAGACTAGGCCTGAGTTGGGAATGACAGTTCCTTTCCTGCTTTTGACAAAACAGCCACAAGATAGACAGGAGATAGGATAGTATAAATGGGGGGGGGGGGGGGGGGGGAAATACAGCTTTTGTTGATGTTCTCAGGATATAAGTCAGCTGGTCATTCAGACAGATGCTTTTGGTTGGCAGATCGGCCACCTCTGTACTCCAACTCATCTCCCTGGCCTGGAACATCATTTGGTTGGTCTGATTAGATTCCTTTCCTTCACTGGTCCTTCAACCAAGCAGAGCTGGTTGGGCCAACTCATCTCGCTATGCTAGTGCTGTGCAGCGCAGTTGATTTTACAATCAGGTGAAAAGCCAAGAGAGAGAGGAAGACACAGGACAGGCGCAAGATAGTGGTGGGGATGGCAAAGGACAAATGAGGGAGGCAAGACAGCAGGATCTCACATGTATCAAGCTGAGTTCCCCTCTGATGAAGTGATGATAGTCAAGCGTCCCCACGGGACTATTAAGGTCTGGTGTCACAGCAACAATCCTTTTGCTACCGCCACGAGGATGGTAAAAATTTCTTTTTTCCTCAAGTTTCTTTTTAAAGGCCCCAAAAAGGATGATGGGAAGAATGGTTTATCCTCTCATTATTTTGCCACATTAGGCCTATTTTTTGAAGTACCAATTTTGTAACAAGTCACCGGGACCAGATGGCATTCACCCAAGAGTTCTGAAAGAACTCTGATGTGAAATTACGGAACTATTAACTATGGTTTGTAACCTGTCCTTTAAATCGGCTTCTGTACCCAATGACTGGAAGATAGCTAATGTAATGTCAATATTTAAAAAGGGCTCTAGAGGTGATCCCGGCAATTATAGACCGGTCAGTCTAACGTCAGTACCAGGCAAATTAGTTGAAATAATAGTAAAGAATAAAATTGTCAGACACATAGGAGAACATAAATTGTTGGGCAACGGTCAACATGGTTTCTGTAAAGGGAAATCGTGTCTTACTAATCTATTAGAGTTCTTTGAAGGGGTCAACAAACATGTGGACAAGGGGGATCCAGTGCACATAGTGTACTTCGATTTCCAGAAAGCCTTTGACAAGGTCCCTCACCAAAGGCTCTTACGTAAATTAAGTTGTCTTGGGATAAGAGGGAAGATCCTTTCATGGATTGAGAACTGGTTAAAAGACAGGGAACAAAGAGTAGGAATAAATGGTAAATTTTCAGAATGGAGACGGGTAACTAGTGGTGTTCCCCAAGGGTCAGTCCTAGGACCAATCCTCTTCAACTTATTCATAAATGATCTGGAGAAAGCGGTAAACAGTGAGGTGGCAAAGTTCGCAGACGATACTAAACTGCTCAAGATGGTTAAGACCAAAGCAGACTGTGAAGAACTTCAAAAAGATCTCACAAAACCAAGTTATTTACTTGTTCCCAAAATATAAGAACTAGGGGCCACCAAATGAAATTAATGGGCAGCAGGTTTAAAACAAATAAAAGGAAGTTCTTCATACAGCGCACTGTCAACCTGTGGAACTCCTTGCCTGAGGAGGTTGTGAAGGCTAGGACTATAACAGGGTTTTAAAAGAGAACTAGATAAATTCATGGAGGTTACGTCCATTAATGGCTATTAGCCAGGATGGGTAAGGAATGGTATCCCTAGACTCTGTTTGTCAGAGGATGGAGATGGATGGCAGGAGAGAGATCACTTGATCATTACCTGTTAGGTTCATTCCCTCTGTGGCACCTGCCAATGGTCACTGTCAGTAGACAGGATACAGGGCTGGATGGATCTTTGGTCTGACCCAGTATGGCCATTCTATGTTCTTATGGTCCATTGCTTTCTGATCCCCTTATCAGTCAATCTTAAACACAGTCCTTGAGTGGTATCAGTAAACCATTTATTTTTTAATTAATTCAGTTCCCCTCACCCCTTTACATTTTTTTTAATTTTATATAACAGGACACTAGCAAATTATGAACCTCTACCCACTTTCCACAGTTAGGCTTACAATTAAAGTAGGCCTGTCAGACCTCCATTATTACAACCATGGTTGAAAGAAGTCATCCCATTGTGCTAGATGATCACATCTAGAAATCCCAACTCTGAACATATAGTGAAGAGATGAATATGTTTTACCTGTATCCATGCTTTGGTTCAACTGCTGATCACTTGTTTCTCCATCTTCACTGATATATCCTGGTGGTGGCGTTTCTGCCAAGAGCAAACAAATTGTATCAATATTACATATGTTAATCCTGTAAGCATTCAGTGAGCTAAGTTTTTAGGATTTTCATTCGAGAATGCCATACACTATCTGAGCAGTGAGTTAGGACTTCACATTGGTGGGTGTTATTTGTCACAGCACCATCTGGAACACCTTCTAGCCCTAAGTCTGTGCCTTATCTAGGTGAAATTTGTGTGTAATCTTGTAAAAAAAAAAAAAAACCAACAACATAGACATTTGTCAAGTGTTCACTACATAAATGTATATATAACTTATATGCAATTCTTGTTTGTAGCATGCTATAGCATGCTTGCATTTCAGCCAGTTGCAGAATTTTGCAGTATTGGATCAACAGCTTTCACATTTACTAGAATTAAAAGTGAGAAACCCTCTGGTGAACTCAACACTGAAAAAATCCATGAACTAGCCACCTTCACGTAGGATAGCCATGTTATCAGTTACCCTTCCCACATTTTAGAATTTGCTACATTACAGAAAACCAACCCTCACTACAACAGTCCACAGTTCCACCCATTTCCTTCTTCAACATCCAAGGAAAGCTTATGTCCCCCACTAGCTATACCTTCCAATCGACAATGATCCCATCCATGCCAGTTCCCTTCTCGGATTCTAGGCAATTCCAACTTGTTTTCAAAGCACCACAAAAGTTCTTATGCTTGTCACCTTCCTTAGCTTTTTAAAGAAAATTTCAATCTGTTAAATTTTAACTAATCACTAGGGGTATCAAGCGATTAAAAAAATTAATCGCACTGTTAACGAATAATAGAATACCATTTATTTAAATGTTTTTGGATGTTTTCTACATTTTCAAATATATTGATTTCAATTACCACACAGAATACAAAGTGGGCAGTGCTCACTTTATATTTTTTTTACAGTGCAAATATTTGTAATAAAAAATAAGAAAACCCTACAGTACTTGTATGAGGTGAACTGAAAAAAACTATTTCTTTATCATTTTTACAGTGCAAATATTTTTATATTTTTTTATTATAATGAGCCCTATACATTTTGTATTCTGTGCTGTAACTGAAATCAACGTATTTGAAAATGTAGAAAAACATCCAAAAATATAATACATTTCAATTGGTATTCTATTGTTTAAAAGTGCTATTAATCGCAATTTTTTTGCATTAATCGCCTGAGTTATCTGTGATTAATCGACAGCCCTACTAATGACAAACAATTTAAGAGGGTTTTTGATACTGGAAGTCTAATTTGAGAGTGGCAATAGTTTAAAAAAAAAAAAACACACACCACACAGGAGACTACGGTTGGCTTCCTCTGCCCCCCAAAATATGTATTTTCTATACTGCCTTGAAGGCATTAACTCACTGCACTTCAGGCAGCCATTTTCTATATGAAATCTCTGAGCCAGGCAAGCCTTTTGCTATCAAGGCACCTATTGATGCCTTTCCCTTTTTACGGTTTACAAACTAAAAGGAAAAGATTTAAATATCTTCAATAAACCTTAAATGACTGGAGGGAACTTGATTGCTATTAAAATAGATATATTACCATGGTAATTGAGAGATGGTTAATATTGTAACTAAATGAATAGTAAAAAGCCCTCAACTTTGAATTTTTACTTATGCTAGAATA
Organism: Chrysemys picta bellii; assembly: GCF_011386835.1. Classification (NCBI taxonomy): domain Eukaryota; kingdom Metazoa; phylum Chordata; order Testudines; family Emydidae; genus Chrysemys; species Chrysemys picta. Next base: position 14,151,353 of record NC_088796.1, read on the forward strand.
AGTATTGCAAAAAGATTTTAAAGTCATGCACTAATCCAAAATTGCACTTGGGGGATCAAAGGAATTGAACAGGACTAAAAGTCAGACAAGAAATTCAACTTTCACAGATACCAAACAAATTTACAATGAAGTCATAAAAAGCTAGCGTGTATCGTGGAAATCTTTCACACATATTCAATGGGATCACGGCTGTAGATACCAGAAATGAACGTTCTGCTTGCACACAATAAAGTACCCAAGGTAACTCTTTTCTGAACGGTACTATCATTCTAGCACATCAGATTACTAGCCACGTTTATATTAAGATAACTCTAAGTAGTGAAAAGAATGGTTTCAAGAAGTCCTTAAGAGAGAATTGTTTTTTGTTATTGTTTATTTTAATATAAACACAATCCACTGTGAAAATGGATTCTTCCCACCTCTGATGCATACATTACGGTTGAGCCAACAGCTATGGTTAAGGTCAATAACTGTTTCTCATCTAATTAATCCCTCCTGTTTTCAGTTGCTAACCTTCAACCTTTGTCATTCACATTTTCCATATATGGTTTTTGCCTCAGAACACAGATCTCCCTACCTAGCACCAAAGCAGCCCAAAACAGAAAGCTGAAGTTTGGTATCGAAGACCCTCATTACTAGACAGTTTGAAAACTGAAGTTCTGCACGTGCAGTAACTTTAGAAAAATACGTGCAGCCTTGACAGGTCATACAGCCCATATCATCCAGTCCTACCATTTGGCAGTCAGAGGCTTAGGAACATCCAGAGCATGGGGTTGCATCCTCTGACCATCTAGGCTAATAGCCATTGATGGACCTATCCTCCATGAACTTACCTCATTCTTTTTTGAACCTGCTGACTATTAATTTCATTGGGTAAGCTCTAGTTCTGGTTATTTACCCCCTCCCATAACACACTTCCCCATTCACTTTCTCCACACCATTAATGATTTTAAAGACTTCTACCATATCTCCTCACCTTTTCCCCCCTCCATCATTGTTTCCTTTGTGTACATTTTCTAATACTAATATATATTTTTTTGAGATAGGGCAACTAGAACTGTATGCAGTATTCAAGATGTGGCTGCTGCTCACTGAGAAGGTGCTCCCATAGAACTATCCACAATGACTTCAAGTTCTCTTTCTTGAGTGGTAATAGCTATCACCTTGAACGTATAGTTGGGACTATGTTTTCCAATGTGCATTACTTTGCATTTACCAAAAATGAATTTCATCTGCCATTTTGTCATGCAGTTACCCAGTAGTGTAACTCCTGGCAATCAGCTTTGGACCTAACTATTTTAAGAAATTTTGTAATTGTCTGCAAATTTTGTCACTTCAATGTTCACCGCCCCCTTTCCAGATCATTTATCAAGTCAGACCACTGTCCTCAACAGCATCTCAAATCCTAGACATGCTGTCTAATAAAAATAAACATGTACACTGTGTCATATTTTTGTTTTAACAAACAATGCTGGTTTATTAGTTTAGTAAAAGCATACAGAATTGTTTTGTACAAAACCATATTTATAAATATTTTCACTTGAATTATTATAGCTACAAAAAAACCTCACTTTGAAGTTTAGAAAGCATATCCTGAGTTTGTCTTTCTAGTAATCTGAACAATTACAGATTTAATTTAATGTCTACCTTTGACTTATTACATGGACATTAACCACTAATATAAAGAGATAGTATCTTTTAAAAAAGAAAGATACCTGGTATATAATTGCTCTGTGGTTCAATTCCAGCTGGAAAGTTAGTGTTTTCAGGAATGGAATGAGTATAGTCATCAAGAGGCGGAAGTTCTGTTAGAATCTCAGTATGTCGTGGCACTAGCACAGGAGGCAAAACTGGGAAAGTAGAATATAAAACATTAGTGAGATCCCATAAATATCTATTTTACTTCTCTATGTTCTACGAAAACCAGATCTTCAGATATGCTGAGCTGTTTTGAAACTCAGGCAATTACAGAGTAGCTCTAAATCAGTTATCAGAAGTATCAGATTTGTAAAAAGCCTGTTTAATAAGACTATTCCATATCAACTAACTTGGACATAGTCATTTATGTTTTCAGTAGTCAAAGGCAGGTGGATTTCACTACACTAATTGCAGACATTTTCATGCTAAACTGAGGTTTTGAAACTGTCCAACATAAATAAAATACACATTTTAGAAGTTTTTCTATATTACCACAATTGAAAAGTTAACTGACAGTCAAATTATTTGAGTTTGCAAAATCTATGCTATTTTTTCATCCAAATCTTGCCATTTTGGCAAAACCGCATGGACAACCCTTTTCTGCTCACTTTTGTACCCTAAATATTACTAATGGACTCCAACTAATCTATTAAGAGTTTTCTGGGTAAACATTGTACTGGGGCTTCTTTAAAATGTCTAACGGCAGTCTTCCTACCTGGTGTCTCCACTCTCTGATAGTGGTAAGGATTTACACATACTTCATCCTTTTTAAGATTAAAAGCATATTCACAGTTTTCAATTGCCTTAAGTTCATGGTGACTGTGAAGATCTGGCCAGCGCCACAAGCGGCAGTAAATAACATGTGGTAATCCTTTACGATGAGATACCTGTAGACGGCCATCGAGAGACCTATATGGGGAAGATGTTCAAAAATATTTACAGGCTGTATCTTAAAAATCATCATAATCAAAAGGTTGGGGAATGGGGGGTTGAGTGTTTTCTCTACCCCCTCAGAAAACAAAAGGATTACAATATTTAAATTGCTGTTGCTGGAGAACTTCAGAAGGTAGTATTTTTAAAGTAACTTGAGAAGCTCTAGAATAAGTTAATGCCAATGAGTTTGGGATTCATTAAAAAGCCATTCCACCTCCAAGCACATAAGATGAATACTTCATATGAATTTGACAGGTACAAGACATTTGTAATATTGCACACGATGAACACTCCCTCGATTTCTACCCTTCAGGACTACACTGTAGCATGGATGCTTTAAGCAGAGTAATTTCCAGAGGACTTCAAATAAACCTAAAGCAGTCAGCTGCTCAGGTGATCCACATGGCAGTATAACAATAATGCAAAAAGCATCAAAACACATCTTGTAAAAGGGTGCAATTTAATTATGTATTTGAGTATTCATGTACCTTGCTACCAGTTGAAAGTGTTTTGCTAGTTTTAAGACAGACTGCATAAGCTTACACAAATGCAGATGTTTATGATTGTTATGGGATGGGAGAGACAAACCTCAATACACAAAGTAAAGGTGACATGAAAAAATAAAAACCCTATTTAATTTTTTTTAAAAGAATAATTCTTTAAATCTTGCTAATTGATCAGATATGTGCTACTAGTTCAAAAATCTATGACATACAAAGCAATTTAAAAACTTTGTATAATTAGGCCTAAGGAGTTAAGTGTGCTAACCTGGTTGTTAAAAATACCAAAACACATTAGCGCTTGCATTTTCCAAGTCTTCCCATTCTTTCAATGGCATTGGTGTGGGAGGAGGATTATTCCAGAATTAGAATTTTCATTGGTCAAAACATCAGCTGAGAATCTTTTTTTTTTTTTAAAATAGTGGCAAGCAATTGTTTTTAGAGTGCTGTACCATATGATAACTAGGAAGCATTTTAGTAAAATTTACAGCAAAAGCATCCCTCTACAGACCCTCCAAAGCCAATCCCTCCCACAAGATCTCTATGATGAGACAGAGGGCAGCATATTCACCTGGTTTGTTCAGAGAAGCTGTAAAGGCCTGTTGTATCCCACTGATCTATCGTATTTGGTGTACTCAGTCCCCAAATTTCAGAGCAAGTGCTGTGCATAAATTGAAAACAAAACAAAAAACAAAAAAATTGATGTGAATATGGAAACATGGTTATTCAAAATACCATGATGTAAAACATGGAAAAGTGTACATAATACTTCCTTTCACATAGAAGATATAGCATTAGATATCAGTTAAACCTAACACAAATGCTCTATTTTCTATATGAAGGAGGCCAATAAAATGGAACATGTGACTCAAGGTAAATGGTAATGTTTTAAAAAGGTGAACAATTTCTCTGACTTTAAGACATCAACGTAGTTGTAATGTCCCTTAAAACACGCAAAACTTCATCAACCTGGCTGTAAACAAGATTTAATTTTAAAAACTATTTTTTTTTTAAATAAACCTATTTAAGAAGTTCATAAAGTAAGGCCATGTGCATCTTAAGTTGAACTGCCACAGCATAAGGAGAACAACTTCTAGACATCACCATGTCAGTACCAATCTAATATTTCCATTCAGATGCTAGCTTACTGTTCTTTCCCCCCAAGTTAGAAAAACTTCAACTCATTTCAGAAGAGTGCCTGTCTTGTTGTTAAGACAATTACAGAAAATGCTGAGAAATCTTAATTAAAGCACGTATCGAATACTATTTTCTGTTCCCACAGTGTATGCAAAAAAGAAAATAGTCTAACACAATAGCTTCAAAGTAGCCTATCTTAGAATTACATTTTAACTAATGATTACCAAAACCATAAATAAGTGGGGGGAGGGAAACGGGAGAGGGGACACACCCACCTTCCCTTACCATTCTGTGAAAGATTTTTTTTTGCTAAATCAGTTCTGAGATTTTATAATGGATCGCAGCAGTGAAAAAAATCCTCCACAATAATAATTACAACAGTTTTAAGTGAAGAGGAGACAGTGTGATGTTGTGGACTGGGCAGCATGTTTCTGGGAGCGAGATATTCGGTGTCCATACCCGGCTCTATCAGACTCTCTCTGTGGCCTTTGGAAGTCAACAATTTTGCTTTCCCATCTATAAAAACAGAATAACCCTTGCACCTCAGAAACTTAAGAGAACGTTAATGTTTGGATACAACGCTTTGAAATGCCAAGCGCCAGTTATAAAGCAGTCTTAAGTTTGGTTGCTGTAGTTCTTTAATGTTATTAACACACTTTTAAAATGCTACCATAGATTAGAAATCCAAGATCTCCAAACCCTTATTTACAAGCTCAAGCTTTGATATTTAAAATTTAACTATTAAAATTAGCGTAACATATCCTATACTAAGAAGTCAGAGGTAAGTGCTAATGAGCAATTTAAAAATAAAAAGCAACATTTCCTTTTCGCACAAATGGTTTGTATAAGAGTGTTCTATTTTGCATAAAGAAACTCACCAAACAGCAACCATTCAGATACACACCCTTTACAACCAAGTCTCATTCAATTTATTGGAATTTTATTTAGCATCTATGTGTCATGGAAAAACAACAAGATAAGGAACCTGAGTGAAGGATCACCTTTGGTTTGGTGATCACTTAGACACTTTACTAATGAAATTTTGCAGTCTTTTGGCTAGATCAGTGGTTCCCAAAGTGGGCGATACTGCCCCCTGGGGGGCGCTGGAATGATCCAGGGGGGCAGTAGTAACCTCGGGTGCAATTGGGGGGGCGTTGAATAAAAATAAGGGGGCGGTGGAAGCATAAAGAAAGAAGAGAATATAAGAAAATTTTGAAAAACCGTTGATACATGTTTCATCTGCTGTGTAACAGAGTTAAAGTTGTAGTGATTACTTTATTTTCCAAATAAATTCACAAATTATAACCGATCAGTTGTCAAGTCCACCAACAGCTCTTAACAAGCAAGTGTTGGCAGGCGAGCGTGTCGCGCATTGTCGGGAACTCCAGCATGCATCGGCAGGAATATGTGCGTGTAAGGACTTGTTTACAATACGATACTATAAATAGGTGACATGTATGAAATCTAATTTAGATTGTTTCTGAATTGTGTAAAAAGCAGTTAACAATAGTGCAATAAGTATTTAAATTTTTTTATTCATATTCAATACCTTCGATCTTTACGGATTACGGATCACATACAAAGCAAATTGTATTATTGTTGTTTCAATAAAACAGCAATTTACACGTGAGTATTTTTATACATTTTCGTACATATCTACCGTACGTTCTGTGTCTCTACTGCTTACTAATAATAAAATCATAGCAGGCTTGTGTCGGTACAGTACTATTTTAAGTGTATAGTCAATATATTTGTCATATTTTTTATTACAATATTAACGAAAACAGGGGAATGAAATCGTAAAAAAACCTGTTAACTATAACATTTATTTATATCTATCGAATCATCTGTGTTAATTGGTAAATAAGGCATGTGTTAATAAGGAACAATTATTTAAATAAGGGCAAACTAAATTAAAACTATTAACTGATTTTTAATTGCATATTGATTATTTTTTAAATTAATTATTTCTTGATAAATTTAGTTTGATATTTGACAATTTAATATCAAATACATATATCTATTGCTGAGCAAAGAACAAAACCCAGTTTATTAGTTTCATTAGTATTTTAGTTTGGTTGTCTTTTGCCGTATTACGCAAAAAACGCTGTATACCAGATGTCGTGGGCGATATTCTAATAACACATCTTTCTTTACTATATTGTAGGATGTAGGTAGAAATATAGATACATAAAAGAACGCAAATTTGTCACTGCATCTTTCTGTTTGTTCACTTAAAGAAGGTAGATTTCCAGGGGGGCGCTGAGTAATTTTTTTTCTGAAAAGGGGGCGGTAGGCCAAATAAGTTTGGGAACCTCTGGGCTAGATCATTTCCTTTAATATACATCTCTATTGCTAAAGATGCCTGGGTCTAAAGACTCATTTGTACATACCATGTGCTGGGTATTAATTGACATATGAAGCCTTTATGGTTTTATGACGGGAGTTGGTTATCTTGGAGATGTGGCTCCTTCAAATACAGCAGTAATGTTTCAAACCTTACACTAAATTGTATGGATTATTAGGGCATGATAAATGCAAGCAGCACTTTAGTCTAATTGGCTAATGACTAATTCCAAACACTAGTGGAGATACCAAGTTGTTAGCTCATCCCAAGTGGCTTGGAAAACACAGTATTAGTCAACTGATCTCAGGCAAACAACATTCCCGACTGATCACATATGACACCATTTTGCAATGAACCCTGGAACACTGTTCTAAGGAAGGAAGGATGCTTTTATTCAAAAAGTGACAATACTTAATCACAAAAGTTATCAAGTCCTTTATTGGGGGAGGGATAGCTCAGTGGTTTGAGCATTGGCCTGCTAAACCCAGGGTTGTGAGTTCAACCCCTGAGGGGGCCATTTAGGGATCTGGGGCAAAATCAGTACTTGGTCCTGCTAATGAAGGCAGGGGGCTGGACTTGATGACCTTTCAAGGCCCCTTCCAGTTCTAGGAGATGGGGTATCTCCATTAATTTAAAAAAAAAAATTAAAAAATGTATCTTTCAACAGGACCAGAGTGCAGGCAGTATGTCACCCATTATGATCCAGGGCACATTTGCTTAGAACAGAGGTAACATCAACATTAGCTTTAGGGCTAGCTTACACTGGGTCTTCACCTCAACTCCCACCATCTATGACAAGCCACCGATATAGATGTCCTGGTACAAATATCAAATATATTCAAGGGAACCTATGATTTGCATGGATGGAACTCGCTTGAAACCAACTTGTTACTGCTCACTGTGGCAAATCTATACCGACGTACTATCAAAGCTGCATCCAGAGCCGTGCCCCTTTTTGTGCCCCACCCAGAGATTTCAGTCCAAAAAAAACCACCAGTCCAAGAAATGGAATAAGATTTTAAATGTTCACTTTTATTCTAGATAAACTGATTAACGGAATGAAAAATCTTTCAAAATGGAACAGACATTTAAAAAAAAAAAAAAAGACTGCATTCTGAAGCAAGCCTTGATAATAAAAATCTGAGATAATCCAACCTGCTAGCCTTCCTGGCTCCAATGCCAAAAAGTAGAATCACTCCCCACATATAAAAATGGGCCATTCCAGTCTAAGCCTGTGTTTTCACATAACTTATTTTGGGATGAAGAATCACTCTCCATGAGCAGGGAATTTTGGGGAAACAACAATCTACTGCACTATTTGAGATTGCAAGACATTTGTTCCTTTGGAAGGCATACTGCATTCTAAAAACCAATTATTCAAGCTTGATATGGGCTTCGTCCTCTGTAAGAGTGACTTGATTTGTTTTTAAAAGAATTTCAAAGGAGCTGTGACCAAACACTCCGCTGCTTGAGTGATCCATATTTGTTTTAGCCACTTAATTTGACTCTGATGTCCTCACTTTTTCGGTATGAGGTGGGTCCATCTCCCCCTCCCCCATAAGATTAGAGATATAAGTTAATCAAAATGCCATAATTGTTTAAAAATCACTTGTTTTTCTACAGTCCTGTTATCACCCCTGTAACACATGACTCTTAAAAAGGTAATGTAAACTGATTGCCCCAATCTCAAACTAGGATTCATGTATGTATACACCTTTACCCCGATACAACGCTGTCCTCGGGAGCCAAAAAAAAAAAAAAAATCTTACCACATTATATCAAACTTGCTTTGATCCACCGGAGTGAGCAGCCCCGCCCCTCCGGAGCGCTGCTTTACCACGTTATATCCGAATGTGTGTTATATCGGGGTAGAGGTGTAGTTACTTAAGGACTTCTCTATCTAGGTATAACCGAAGATGTGAATTTAAACCAATATAGCACCAGCACCCTGGCAGACACATTCCAGTACGAGTGTCTTTTCAGTTTAGTTTGTCTCTTGGGAAGGAGTTTAAGCTAAAAAAAAAAAAAAAAAAAAAAAAAAAGGCACTCTTGTACCTTAATACAAATATCCACACCGGGGGCTATAGTGGTATAACTGCTTACATGAGAGTTTTGATAGGGCCTTGTATAGTCGCCCTTAATCAGAAATGTAGCTGTAAACAGGCAGAAGCTGAGCTGGTTTCCTCATGATTTTTAAACTGGCTGGATTTTAGAGAATTGCCAAATATGTCTTTTAGTCTTCATGGAAAGTCCTCCTTGAAGAAACTGGGAGTGCTGCTTCTGCATCAGCTGGAACTGAGAATCTCCATCATGGAGGGAGGCTAGCCAAGTTGAGTTGCATGACAGCCCTTAAGTCCTAAGGCTCCTGGAGTTAGGAGGAAGGGAAAGTCATTCCCTGGAAAGAGAAAGCAGACCCTCTGGAGTTGGAATATTCCTTGTATTAACATATTATTTTGGGTAAATGGGGAATTTTCAGGGAAAAGGACAAAGCCCTGTCAAATATCTGGTTAAGCCAGAAAAACAACATCATGGACAATTTGGTCCTGTATACCCAAACCTCTGAACTGACCACAGGACAGATATGGTTCAGTTCAAGATCTCCCTTCTTTAACTCAGAATTTAAATACATGCTTCTGCTGGGGATCTTTGGATGCCCAAACCTTTCTACAGAGTGGGCTGCAAAAGCTGAATCTGCAAGCTGCCTCTTTCTCTGACTACCAAAAGTGACAGTGACCAGCACAGTGAGATTCTTTAAGTGTGACCCTAATTCTACTACCACAGCCAAGTATCAGAGGGGTAGCCGTGTTAGTCTGAATCTGTAAAAAGCCACAGAGGGTCCTGTGGCACCTTTAAGACTAACAGAAGTATTGGGAGCATAAGCTTTCGTGGGTAAGAACCTCCCTTCTTCAGATGACTTGCATCTGAAGAAGTGAGGTTCTTACCCACGAAAGCTTATGCTCCCAATACTTCTGTTAGTCTTAAAGGTGCCACAGGACCCTCTGTGGCTTCTTACCACAGCCAGTGTGCTTTCAGCCCTTCCATTTCATTTCCTCCTAAAAGGAGATTAGAGTTCCAAAGGAAGCTATTCTGGGCTAGGAATTGTCCAAATGGAGCCAACAATTGCAGTAAAGCTTCCAAAAATTTGCGGCAGAATGCTAAAGCTGCTTCTTCAATGAGGAAGGTACCCTGGAATGTAGTGCAGGAGGAGTGGGTAAAGGAAGAGCCTAACTAGAAAAGGTAAGAAAAAAACTTTTCATTGGCAGTATTGCCTAAATCTGGACATAGGGAAACAAGTGCTAGTTTGCATCAGTGGACTTGTAGAAGGGTAATGGACTGGAAGAGATTAGTTTCTGATTTGAATATAATGAATGATTTACCTGCAAATATGGATAGCAGGAGAGGACAGTTGGTTTGACCTATAATGGTAAGGTGGGCAAAGTGGCCTCTTTTCATTCAGTGAGGTGGGCAGGGATACTGCCCTACATCATGTTTCAGAAATCTATTTTGCATTACCTATATATTTTGATATAACCTATATAGGAAGGAGCAATTAGTATTAGGTGGCAAAGCAGCTCTTACCAAAGAGTCCACAGACTCCAATGTAAGTTCTGGAATGGTACAGACCATACGTAGAGCATCTGGCTCCAAACCCTGGTCCTAATTCAAATACTCTAGTAGGGTCTACCCTACCAGCCTCTCTATCAAGAAAAAAGTGACTAAGTGCAGTGTTGAGGGATTTTTAAAAACAAAAACTCAATTTTAACATTTATTTCAAGGCAGAATATACTGCCTTTCATTTGGAAGAGTGCATAGAACATTACAAGCACTTTCAGACACCTAATGGGCAACTTCAAGTATCTGCCTATACACTGGCTGTAAACACAGGAATTTGTTTGAGTAGTAACTAGTAAGCATCCTGCAAGAAGGCTCATGCTAGTGTTTGGTGCTGTGACCGTACAATTTAGAAGGGGAGGAGGTTTCAGAAACTGTTCAAGTAGAATGTAAAGTTAAAATCCATTAACTTAGCATGGAGGTTTCTTGGACATGTTATAAGAATTGGAGAGTAGATACACCCCTAAACAAAAAGTATAAAGGACAGAGTGATGAAATGGCAAGACATAAGATAAAATTTGAGCCAAACAGGAGTCAAAGACTAGAAGCCAGACGAAGAAATAACCAACAGAATGCAACAAACAGAGATAAGTCAGTAGGGAGAAGAGAATATGGAAGAGCAATTAGCAGGATAAAAAACACCTGAAGTAATTCTTAGCATATCAATAGTCGGAAGCATGCAAAAATTGTGATGTACCTACCACTATCCTTTAGGGCTTTACGAGATTACCACCACCAAGGGGCAAGTTTAATATCGGTTCCTGGCTACAAATTATGGAGTGAGGGAACAGGACTTTCCTGTGCACAGCTGGACAGAAAAGTTGCTGCAGCTTGACTATTACTTTTAGAAGAGCCTGCAGTCAGCATAGTGTTGACATAAGTGTAAGTGACAGCGAGGCATTGGGCGGAGGCAGTGATTGTCATAGTTCAATTTGTGTCAGATTTCTCCTTGGGTATTACATGTCTCTTGTTAAATATCATGTATATCAATCCGTAAGGAGAGTGTGGAGTAAACGATCAGAAGTGACAATTCAAATCAACACGAGTTGATGGCATGCCATGCCATCGTTAGACTGAAGTGATGGCAGCATTTGACTTGATGGTTTTAAGCATTTCTGTATCTTATGCTTTAGGTAGGATTTGTTGAGGTGCAAGAATATGGTGGTTTTGGTATTAGAACACAGCACACTTTAGGTGCAAGCTACACAGAGCCTCTCTTTTCAAGAAGTGTTATATATGTATGAGGTTGCAGGACAACTACCACATCAAATAAGTTAAGTACACTACAATGGACTGTAGATCTCTTAAATATTCATGAAAGGCATAATTGGGTTCCACTTTCCTTGTCACCGTCTTGCAAAGGAGTGGAATGGCTGCAGGGGAGAGGGAGAGTAGGGACAGTTCAGCTAGAGACAATACTGCCTGTTGAAGTGGCAGTATTGAGTAGGAGAACAGACACTACAGCGATACAGCTGGCCAGTATGTGGGTCATTAGTTTCCCAGCATGCTTATTTGTTAAATTTCACTTCAGAATGGTGTTGTCCATTTGCATTTCTCTTGTTCCTGAAACAGTCTTGTATCATTTCCCTATGCTCATGCCTGAACTTATCATATCCTTTGGAGGTGACCCTCGTTTTGTGTTTCTTGAACCTGTACACCCAGTCAATCTCTCTATGTCCCAAGAGCAGTTCTTGCAGGCTTTCACTTTTCCCAGACATTAGGGTCATGAGCCTTTCCACCAGTGTGAATCCAGTCTGCCTGTCCCCACACCTATTCAGAGTCATCCGTAGTGCAGGAGCAGCAATGGAAATGAAAAATAAGTTAACAGTTAACCATTGTAGTACTCTAGCCATCCTTTTAAATACTAGGAGACAGTAATGAAAGTAACAGCTTGTTTAAGTTCTCATTCTACTCTTTCCTGAAGGGTTTATTGGACCAGAGATGGTAAGGATATTAGAATTCACACTCATTGTAATGAGTTGGGACATAGGAATGCTCGATTACTGCAATAGTAGAATGGAGATAAGGCTTGTGGCTGTCACATTATCTGAATTAACAGAGGTTACCTGCTGCAAGCAAACAGAACCCTCACACATCTTTGTGGAGGAACCCATCAATGGGGGAGAGGAAGACAAACAACTGTCAGAGTAATGGAAAAGCTGATTAGTTTGCTGTACTTATTGTATTAGTGCATTTCTCCAAAATTTGATTGCAGTGCTGGAGAACTTGCTTTGAGTTTGCTATAACCCCAAAGAGTTGAGATAAGATAGTAACCATAACCAACTGGTGTCCTACTAGATTTATAGAAGCCTGAGTCACATCTGACAACAGGCATAAAGCAGTGTCATTATTGCTCTTATTCGTGGTTTATTTGTACATCACTTGCCTGGAAAATCTGTTTAGGCCTATTTTCATACATTAAATAGCAAAATAATGAAATTTAATTCCTGGAAGAACAGATGAATGCTAATTATATTCCCTGATTCCTCATATGGGCTAAAAGATATATACACCTCTACCCCGATATAACACGACCCGATATAACATGAATTTGGATAGAACTTGGTAAAGCAGCGCTCCGGGTCGGGGTGGGGGGCGCTGTGTGCTCCAGCGGATCAAAGCAAGTTCGATATAACGTGGTTTCACCTATAACGTGGTAAGATTTTTTGGCTCCCGAGGACAGCGTTATATCGGGGTAGAGGTGTACTAAATACTTTGTCCACGGTGATCAGTGTAATTTCTTGCCATATGTTTGATTTTTAGAAAATAAAATTGTTGTTACTAAGTATAAATCCCTCCCTTCATCTCAATATGCCTTTTAAAATCTGTTTATCGGTCATTGCTCAGCAACCCATACAGCTGAAAGGGAGGTCACCATAGGGTATGCCAGGCTGGAGGGGGGACTGAATGGAACGAAGAGTTCTATAGGTGCCACTTGTGGGACAGAGATGGAGGGGGAGAATACTATGAACTAAAGGAGCTCTTGAGAGCATAAGAACTCAAAAAGCAACTACTCAAAACCATTCTGCAAAAGTTAGTCCACTTACATAAAAAGATGCGTACTCAGAGTAAAGGACCCATGTATCCAAACTCCTTGACAACACAGCTGGGCCACTCTCTCTTGATCCTTTCTACCTGAAAGTAGATCTTGAGATCCTCACACAATGTGTGCTCTCTCCTGCTCCAGCTTAACTCTCTGGTCCATCAGCATTCTCTGAGTCAGTTACCACTGTGCCTCCATGCTATCCAAAAGCACCTCTGGGTGGAAGAGTTAGTCCTAAATTGAGTCCAAGCTCTCACTTTTTTTCTGCCCTGAGCTTGAGAGGATGAGGCCTTTTCCTGTAGCCATATTGTAAGGCCTAAGGCCTTTGTCTGCAGCCATATTAAGAGCAACATTCATGAGCTAGGAAGCAGGAAGTCACATCCTCACATTCCATCTAAGTTACATCAAAACAATGTAATATAAGGCTGTTAAGAAGGTGATCCTGTGCTAATAGTGCCCACCATCACCAGATAAAGAAACATCTTAAGATGGTTAAAGAAAACTGAGTTTGATAGCATTCTGTCTGGCAAGAAATCACTTATCAATAGTTTGTGGTTGGGAAATCCTCATTTCTTTGTTTTATCTTTCTGGTCCCTACTTCTCTACTGTTTGTAAGAAGGGGAGGGATAGCTCAGTGGTTTGAGCATTAGCCTGCTAAACCAAGGGTTGTGAGTTCAATCCTTGAGGGAGCCATTCAGGGATCTAGGGCAAAAACCTGTCTGGGGATTGGTCCTGCTTTGAGCAGGGGGTTGGACTAGATGACCTCCTGAGGTCCCTCCCAACTCTGATATTCTATGATCTTTGTCTGGTTCTTTGATTGTTTCTGTCTATTACATAATTAATTTTGCTAGGTGTAAATTAATTAAGGTGGTGGGGTATGATTACGTTAGAGAATTTGGTTACAATATGTTAGGATTGATTAGTAAAATGATTGGCTAAGCTACAGCTAAGCAGGACTCAAATTTCACAATATAAACTGGGGTCCAAAAGGAAGTTATTGGGAACGAACTCCAGGACACAGCCCCAATATCAGAGCTGCCAGACCTCAACACTCTGCCAATGACACCCTGCAGAAACTGGAGTCCCCCAGATGACCCGATCCTGACCGGCCCTCAAGAAAAGTTAATCTGCTTTAATGGGAGTGGTGAGCACTGTATATTTAGTGTATGCATTCTTGTTTTTTTGGTAATTGTTAATAAATACAGGTTAAGTAGGATATTACTGTGTAAGGCTTTCACTGGTGAAAGACCACACAAATCCAGAGAGAGTAAGGTTATGCCCCGAGCCCATGGAAGGGCAAAGGTGGGTACCTAAATTAACAGGGTTACACCTGAGCCCTAGGAACAGGGTAAGGGTGGGTGCCCGCCCCTAGAGTGAGAGTTAAAGAATTGTGTGGGTAACAAGTTGGAACTACTGTTATTGTCCCAATCTTATCATATTGAATCTTCAGTCTTTAAATCCTGTTACTGCTTGTCACTCCAAGTAACATCTCAGCCAGCTGTTCATATGAGAAAGTGTTGCAAATGACAGTTCAGCTGGGCTTGGACCTCCTAGTTTCCCATAGAATCATAGAAAATTAGGGTTGGAAAAGACCTCAGGAGGTCATCTAATCCAACCCCCTGCTCAAAGCAGGACCAACACCCACTAAATCATCCCAGCCAGGGCTTTGTCAAGCCGGGCCTTAAAAACCTCTGAAGATGGAGATTCCACTACTTCCCTAGGTAACCCAATTCCAGTGCTCAACCACCTTCCTAGTGAAATAGTTTTTCCATAGCAGCCACCAGCATCTGCATGTATCTTCGGTTATGTGATGTCCCAGCTAAACACCAGTAACTGATGCCAACCCAGAGAGTCCATCTCTGAAAACAGCATGCAACTGAGCTTCATGGGGCATGCAGTGATATTTGTACAGTTAAGTGGCCTCAGGTCGAAATTAAGCCGGTGCAAAACAAAGTAAATTAGAGAGGTTGCCTTAAGCAGTGAGCACTGTACTGAGGAACAGTAGTGGGGAGATTAAATGTCCCACCAGAGTTAACATCAAGTACAACACAACAGTTAAGGACTACAGGTCCTCAAAGCAATACCTTTAGGAACATGCGTGTTGACATGAATGGTAGGAGAACTAAACAGTAGTTAGTTCACACAGTTTCTGCAATACAGAAGAGACCGCAATGGCCTGAAATGCCTCATCCAATGAATTTAATTCATGTTCTCATCTCATGTTTCCTAGCCAGATGTCATGAACTTTTTATTAGCATTTTATTTATAAGAAGGTTAACTTCATGTAGCATAGACCTGGTACAGGAGACACTATATCTAGTCCCATTTTCCAATCAGCTAGGGACATTCGCTGTGCTCTGATACTAACAGCCAGGACAGTTCCTATGGAGCTGCTGGTAGCTTCCGAAAGAACATGTCATAGGACTATTTTAGTTTACTTCCAGCAACCAGACAATCCTAGAATCAGAGGAATTTTGTACTCCTCTCCCCAGCTGTACTAAGCCACGGTAGGAAGGATGACATTGAGGCTAAGACCATGGACTGGACTTCAGAGATCTAGGTTCAATTCCTGCTCTGCTATAGACATCGAATGTAGCCTTAGGCAAGTCAATCAAGTCTATTCTTCAAATTCCACAGTTCTAGAAGTAAGGGTAATACTTTCTTACCGCACAGAGTTGGGGAGAGTGTAAATTACAGATATGATAGTGCTGAGAACCATGTAAATGCTTAAGATTGTTGATGCTATCTGTACTTTTTGGAAAAGCAGTTAGTCCTTTTAGAAGTGGCATTTTAGTAATCTGCTCAATAAAGTCCTTGCTAAACCTACAGAATAGATTCTGCCTTTTCAGGGTAACACCAGGTAGTAATGGGACTTGGATTTTGTATTTTAGTGGAAGGCCATCAGCAGCTGAAGCAAAGAGATTCCAAGTGTCATTTAGTCAACCTTCTTCCTGTTTAGAAGAATTAAAAGCCTCTGTCACGGATTATAATTAGTTCATGTAAACTAAACTTCGCTGGTATGGGTGTGGGGAGGGCACACCTCCAAAGGAAAAGGAAGTGGCGATAAATACCTGAGGTCAATGACAGTCCTAGGCCTAGACAAATTTTTGTGGTTTTAACTAAACTGGTGAAAACGCCTGTTGGGGCACTTATTTTGATCTAAATGCCTTATTTCAGATTACCGTATATTTCCTAATACAGTCGATTTCAACCTTTTTCTTTCAAACCCACCCACCCACCCTCATCTTATAAAAACTCCAGAGCCCAGAGGGGCAGAGGAAGGCGTGCTCTCTGAAGCTCCGGGTCTTCTGCCCCACAGGGCACTGTCGCTCGGGCACAGGTGTAGTTTGACTTTTATTTTGGGGCTAGGGCCTGGTGGGGCTTGGGACAGCTCTGCACAACAGGGCCTGTGGGGGGAGTGGCCCTTCCACCCCTGGCTCACCTCAGCAGGCCACCCAGCCTGCTTGTGCTGGGGGGTGGTCTGCAACGAAAATTATAACTCAAATGGCTCAAAAAGATTCAAAGCTACTGAGAGCACAGGTTGGGGATAGCTAGGGGCTATGTACAATGAAGGGTGAAGCTCAGAGTGCACGGAGGAGGTAACAAAGGGCTATGTGCAGTGAGGGGTTTCGCTGCACGAGCAGCCCCGGCATCAGCAACAGGAGATGGGGGAGCGCTATAGACACCTATTCCATGGCACCAGCCACAGCAACAGCCGACCTGCAGTGTCAGGCTCCGGCTTCCCACTTCTGATCTTGCCAGGGGACAGGGAAAAGACAAGGAAGTGGGGGGAGGGGGAGAAGAGAAGAGTTGCCCGGGGGGCCTGCTGAGCTCTGGTTAATCATAAATTACCCTAATTCTCATTTCTACAATTAAAAGGCAAACACTTCACAGATTAACACAAAATCTACACTAGAAACAACTACCTGTGCCCTTAAAGGGGTACTGAAATATATTCATATTAATCTCTTTTTTTTTTTTAAACAAGAAACCTGCACACATTTTTTGGATGGGCTGCTGCATGAACTCTAAAGTCACATTACCATGATGCATTCTTCTGATACAATTAATAAACATACAATGAGGTGTGAACTCACTGCAGCTCATAATTGTTCTTTTACATCCTGTTGATCTCTTTCACACAATGCTGAATGACAGGAAAACAGATTAAGTCTTTCAGGATGGTAGGACTCAGTCCCTGCATTCAATGAACTTTAAAGTTTTCCCTCAGTGAACATTGCAACTAAAGAAGTGGTAGCAAGTAGTAGACAAAACATTGTAGTAAAAAAAAAATTTTATATATATATATATATATATATTTTTTTTTACTACAAATATATATAAATAAAGGCAGCTCACAGTCAGTGCTCTAAGTTTGCTATGAGCAAACTTAGATAGTGGGGAAGATTGTCAAAAGCACAGTTAGGCTAGAGTAATTGGTGTCTTTCCAGTATTTCCCCAGTGGTAAAAATACTACAGCTGTCAATCACAGTGAGCTCACGCAATTAACTCAAAAAACCCAAATATAACTGCAGTTTTAATCACACTTTTAAACAATAGAATATCAATTGAAATTAGGGCTGTCAAGTAATTAAAAAATACTGTGATTAATCGCATCGTTAACCAATAATAGAATACCATTTATTTAAGTATTTTTGGATGTTTTCTACATTTTCAGATATATTGTTTTCAATTACACAGAATACAAAGTGTACAGTGCTCACTTGAAATTTATTTTTGATTACACGTGTTCGCTCTGTAAAAAAAATAGTTTTTTCAATTCACCTAATACCAGTACTGTAGTGCAATCTCTATCATGAAAGTTGAACTTACAAATGTAGAATTATGTACAAAAAATAACTGCATTCAAAAATAAAACAATGTAAAACTTTAGAGCCTACAAGTCCACTCAGTCCTACTTCTTGTTCAGTCAATTGCTCAGCCTTACAAGCATTACAAGTTTGCAGGAGATAATGCTGCCCGCTTTTTGTTTACAATGTCACCTGAAAGTGAGAACAAGCATTCACATGGCACTGCTGTAGCCAGCATTGCAAGAGATTTATGTGCCAGATGCACTAAAGATTCATGTCCCTTCATGCTTAAACCACCGTTCCAGAGGATGTGTATCCATGCTGATGACGGGTTCTGCTCAATAACAATCCAAAGCAGTGCAGACTGACGCATTTTTGTTTTCATTATCTGAGTCTGATGCCACTAGCGGAAGGTTGATTTTCTTTTTTGGGGGTCTGGTTTCTGTAGTTTCCGCCTTGGAGTGTTGCTCTTTTAAGACTTCTGAAAGCATGCTCTACACCTCATCCCTCTCAGATTTTGGAAGGCACTTCAGATTCTTAAACCTTGGGTCGAGTGATGTAGCTATCTTCAGAAATCTCACATTGGTACCTTTGCATTTTGTCAAATCTGCAGTGAAAGTACTCTTAAAATGAACAACATGTGCTGGGTCATCATCCGAGACTGCTATAACATGGAATATACGGCAGAACTCGGGTACAACAGAGCAGGGGACATACAATTCTCCCCCCAAGGAGTTCAGGCACAAATTTAATTAACACATTTTTTTAAATGCGTCATCAGCATGGAAGCATGTCCTCTGGAATGGTGGCCGAAGCATGAAAGGGCATATGAATGTTTAGCATATATGGCATAAATACCTTGCAATGCAACCAATGAAAGTGTCATGAAAATACCAGTTCTCACTTTCTGGTGACACTATAAATAAGAGGAAGAGTAAAAAGGGTAAAAGAACCAGTGAGAGGCATAAAAGGAATCCTTTCAAAAGTGGACGTTATATCTTAGTGTGGAAAATAGAAAGGAGCATAAACAAACTCTGGCAAACGAAGTGTGAAAATATAGTTAGGAAAACCAAAAAAAATTATTTGAAGAACGGCAAGACACAAGAAGTAATAGCAAAAAATTTTAAGTACATCATAAGCAGAAAGTCTGCTAAACAACCAGAGGGGCCGCTGGACAATTGAGATGCTAAAGGAGCACTCAAGATAAGGCCATTGCAGAGAAACTAAATGAATTCTTTGCATCGGTCTTCACGGCTGAGGTGATCCCAGCAATTACAGGCCAGTAAGCCTGACTTCACTACTGGGCAAACTGGTTGAAACTTTACTAAAGAACAAAATTGTCAGACAAATAGATGAACATAACTTGTTGTGGAAGAGTCAACATGGTTTTTCTAAAGGGAAATCATGCCTCACCAATTTATTAGAATTCTTTGAGGGGGATCAACAAGCATGTGGACAAGGGGGATCCAATGGATATAGTGTACTTAGATTTTCAGAAAGCCTTTGACCAGGTCCCTCACCAAAGGCAAAGTAAGCGGTCATGGGATAAGAGGAAAGGTCCTCTCATTGATTGGTAACTGGTTACAAGATAGGAAACAAAGGGTAGGAATAAATGGTCAGTTTTCAGAATGGAGAGCACTAAATAGTGGTGTCCCCGAAGGGTCTGTACTGGGCCCAGTCCTAGTCAACATATTCATAAATGATCTGGAAAAAGGGGTAAAAAGTGAGGTGGTAAAATTTGCAGATGGATACAAAACTACTCAAGATAGTTAAGTCCCAGGCAGACTGCCAAGAGCTACAAAAAGCTCTCAAAACTAGATGACTCCGCAACAAAATAGCAGATGAAAGTCAATGTTGATAAATGCAAAGTAATGCACATTGGAGAACATAATCCCAATTATACATATAAAAAGATGGTGTCTAAATTCGCTGTTACCGCTCAATAAAGCTCTTGGAGTCATTGTGGATAGTTCTCTAAAAACATCCACTCGATGTGCAGCAGCAGTCAAAAAAGCGAACAGAATATGGGGCATCATTAAGAAAGGGATGGATAATAAGACAGAAAATATTACATTGCCTCTATATAAATCCATGGTACGCCCACATTTTGAATACTGTGTGCAGATAATGTCGCCCCACTGAAAAAAGATGTATTGGAATTGGGAAAAGGTTCAGAAAAAGGCAACAAAAAAGATTAGGGGTATGGAACAGGTTCCATACGAGGAGAGATTAATAAGACTGACTTTTCAGCTTGGAAAAGAGATGACTAAGGGAGGATATGACAGAGGTCTATAAAATCATGATTGGTGTGGAGAAAGTAAATAAGGAAGTGTTATTCACTCCTTCTCATAACACAAGAACTAGGGGTCACCAAATGAAATTAATAGGCAGCAGGTTTAAAAAGACAAAAGGAAGTATTTCTTCACACAACGCACACTCAACTTGTGGAACTCTTTGCCAGAGGATGTTGTGAAGGCCAAGACTATAACAGGATTCAAAAAAGAACTAGGTAAGTTCATTGAGAGGATGGCAGAAATGGTGTCCCTAGCCTCCGTTTGCCAGAAGCTGGGAATGAGCGACAGAAAATGGATCACTTGGTGAATACCTGTTCTGTTAATTTCCTCTGGGGCACCTGGAATTAGCCATTGTCGAAAGACAGGATACTGGGCTAAATGGACCTTTGGTCTGACCCAGGCCATTATGTTCTTAGGTAAGAGCGCAGCATTATCTTTTGTAAATGTAAACAAACTTATTTACCAATTGACTGAACAAGGAGGACTGAGTAGACATGTAAAACTTCAGAGCACACATTGTTTTGTTTTTGAGTGCAGTTATGTAACAAAAATATACATTTGTAACTTGCACTTTCATGATAAAGAGATTGCACTACAGTACTTGTATGAGGTGAATTGAAAAATATCTCTTTGTATTCTTTGTTGCAATTGAAATCAAAATGCATATTTTTGATTATCAGTTTTACAATGCAAATATTTATAAACAATCTATATGAAAACGTAGAAAAAGATCCAAAATATTTAATAAATTTCAATTGGTATTGTATTGGTTAACAGTGCAATTAAAACAGATTAATCGATTAAAAATTAATCGATTAATTTGAGTTAATCGTGTGAGTTAACTGCAATTAAACAGCCCTAAAATGTATTAAATAATTTTTGATGTTTTTCTACATTTTCAAATATATTGATTTCTGTTACCCAATATACAAAGTAGACAGTGCTCACTTTATATTATTTTTTATTACACTTTTAAAAAATGGCGAACAAAAGAAATAGTATTTTTCAATTCACCTCATACAATTACTGCAATCTTTGTTGTGAAAGTGCAACTTACCAATGTAGATTTTGTTACATAACTGCACTCAAAAACAAAACGATGTAGAACTTCAGAGCATACATGTCCAGTCAGTCCTACTTATTCAGCCAATCACTAAGACAAACAAGTTTGTTTACATTTACAGGAGATAATGCTGTCCGCTTGTTATTTACAAATGTCTCCTGAAAGTGAGACTAGGCGTTCGCATAGCACTTTTGTAGCCGGCATTGCAAGGTATTTATGTGCCAGATATGCTGAACATTTGTATGCCCCTTCATGCTTCGGCCACCATTCCAAAGGACATATTTCCATGTGGATGACGCGTGTTTTAAAAAAAAAAAAAAAAAAAAAAAATGCATTTATTAAATTTATGACTGAACTCTTTGGGGGAGAACTGCATGTCCCCTACGGTTTTACCCACATTCTGCCATATATTTCATGTCCTAGCAGTCTCTGAACAACCCAGCATGTTGTTCTTAAGAATACTTTCACTGCAGATTTTACAAAACCGCAAAGAAGGTACCAATGTGAGATTTCTGAAGATAGCTACATCACTAGACCCAACATTTAAGAATCTGAAGTGCCTTCCAAAAATCAGAGGGACGAGGTGTAGAGAATGCTTTTAGAAGTCTTAAAAGAGCAACACTCCAATGTGGAAACAGAAACCAAACCACCAAAAAAGAAAAATCAACCTTCTGCTAGTGGCACCTGACTCAAATGATGAAAATGAACATGCATCGGTCTGCACTGCTTTGGATGGTTATTGAGCAGAACCCATTATCAGCATGGACACACATCCTGTGGAATGGTGGTTTAAGCATGAAGGGACACATGAATCTTTAGTGCATCTGGCACATAAATATCTTGCAATGCCGGCTACAATGGTGCCATACAAACTTTCAGGTGACGTAAACAAAAATGGGGCAGCATTATCTCCTGCAAACTTGTAATGCTTGTTTGGCTGAGAAATTGTCTGAACAAGAAGTAGAACTGAGTGGACTTGTAGGCTCTAAAGTTTTGCATTGTTTTATTTTTGAATGCAGTTACTTTTTGTACATAATTCTATATTTGTAAGTTCAACTTTCATGATAAAGAGATTGCACTACAGTACTTGTATTAGGTGAACTGAAAGATACTACTATATTTTTATTACAAATGTTTGCACTTGTAATCAAAAATATAAAGTGAGCACCACACTTTGCATTTTGTGTTGTAATTTAAGTCAATATATTTGAAAATACAGAAAATATCCAAAACTATTTAAATAAATGGTATTCGATTAACTGCGATTAATCGTGCGATTAATAGAGAAACTTATTTTAATAGTTTGACAGCCCTAAAAATACCAGTGCCTTGTTTACACTAGAGCTCTTTTTTGACCTGAGGCCAGGTCTAAGCTACCACTTAGTTCAGTATAACTTACATTGCTCAGAGGTGTGAATAAGCCACCCCCCTCAGCAACACAAGTTACACCGACCTAAGTGCCAGTGTGGACAGGGCTACAGTGGCAGGAGAGCTTCTCCTGCTGACACAGAGGTGGATTTATTATGCCAACGGGAGAGCTCTCTCCCACCAGCAGAGAGTCTATCAGATGCACTACAGTAGCGTAGCTGCATCAGTGCAGCTACGCCGATGTAGCACTTCTAGTGTAGACTAGCCCTAATGTGCATGTACAGAGTTGATGACACACACTAAAATTTTTCAATGCATCCATACAAGTGAAAGCAAACACATTATCGTAGATGGTGCTCAACAGTTTTTGCCATGGTATCGTGAAAATCTGATCTGGTTTTCATGGCAGAGTAGTAGACAGGATTCTTATGAAGACACTAGTGTAAAAACACATCAGACTAAGTGCATGGTTGAGATATAGATACAGATTCAGTGTAGATGCATATTAGATCCTTATTTTCAATCCCAAATTGCATCAAAATAACCAAGTGTTATTTATGGGGTAATTTGGGACTCCAGTATGGCTTTAAAGCACAGTAGACCGCTGCTGAGTGACAAACTGACCTTGTATTAGTCGTAGCTTGAAGCTGCATCTACGCTTCTTCCTGGCTACAGTACAACTCCTTCACTGGCATCTGCTACAGTTCGGAAGACACTTGCCACTAATGGAATCACAAGCAGTTACTGCATCAGAAGGGATCTGTGATGCGTTTTTATACCTAGCCACTTCCAAGCATTTCCTTGTATAGGAAGACACTGGCTATTCCTTTATATTTTCAGTAGGCCATCTTGTTAGCTAAACAGATACCAAATGTAGTTGTGTTTCTCCTATCTCTGAACACCCTCTTTTCTTTCTTACTAATGTAAAATACGGTCGATCCTCTCATCTCCCAGGTGAAGATTATCACCTGTTCCAAGTCTGCAAAAGAGTTTTGGGTTCTTTAAATAGGAGACTCCTCCCTTTACCAGCAACTCCCAGTCATATGAGGCAGAAATAGCAATACTTTAAAGCTTCTTTGTTAAAGAAACAGGAACTGGTACTTCATCTCTGAGGCAGAAAAATGGCCTAATCTTTTACTATGAAATATCAGATCCTTGCTTCCCACGGACTCAAAATACAAGCTTTTTTGTGCATAGTGCAAGGTATGACAGCTAAATACTAGTTCATAGATTTAATATATATTTGCATGCAAGTAAGTTTTAACTGACATGCCAATGCCTTCTTCCTTGCTTAGTACACCAATTTGGGGAAGCTCTATGTCCTGCATTACACAGGAGGTCAGACTAGACCAGTGGTTCTCAACCAGGGATACATGTACCCTTGGGGGTACATCAACTCAACTAGATATTTGCCTTGTTTTACAACAGGCTACATAAAAAGCACTAGCGAAGTCCCTAAAAACTAAAATTTCATACAGACAATAAACTTATTTATGCTGGTCTATAGACTATATTCTGAAGTGTTAATATATTTAAATTCAATTTTATAATCATATGGTAAAAATGAAAAGTAAGCAATTTCAGTAAGTGTGCGCTGTGACACGTGTCTTTCTATATCTGATTTTGTAAGCAAGGAGTTTAAGTGAGGTGAAACTCTGGGGTATGCAAGACAAATCAGACTCCTGAAAGGGGTACAGTCATCTGGAAAGGCTGAGAACCACTAGACTAGATGACTACACTAGCCCTTCTGGCCTTTGAATCTGAACACTGTAGCAGATGCTGTGGTTAAATCACATGACTTCCTGAATAGCAGGATCTTAAAATTGGCAGACTTCAGACTTCTGATTTTTTTAACACTAAGATTTCCTTTTTTTGCAGGACTGCCTGAACAGTGATGTTACACGATGCTGTAACCTAAACTGTAATGGTCCCCTAATAGAGGATTCAACAGTTCCAGCCAACAGACAAGATTAGAACGTTAACTGCAACCATAGCCTTGCACAGAACCAAAAGGAAAGAATACCTCTAAGCAAACAGCATTACTTTATTTCTAACAGCTGTTACAATAAAAATGCTTTTGAGTCTGCTTATAAGAAACTACAACTTTATAATTCACCATCTAAGGATGCATGGTTTGACTACTGCACTGTGAAGTCCAATTCCTCAATCCATATACCCTCTGCTTTGTTTCATCAGGCTGAAAGCCCTATTATAAAGTGGCCCAGACAGGTATTTGGCAAATACATCAAGAGGTGTACAGAAAAATAAGGAAATTAAAATACATATTCAAAAGCTGCAATTACAATAGTGAATGATTGAGGAAGATAAAATGAACATGGCATGAGACACTAATATCCCGCTGCAGGAACACTGTTCCACACTTGTCTGTAAGCACTAACATTCCAATGAATGAGGTATGCATAATAGAGATCAAACACCCAACTTTGGACTACATATAATGTGACTGGTTACCTTGGCAGAGAAGCAGGGCAGAAGATAGGAAACCAAAAGACGCAACTGATAGGCAAAAACTTCATTAAAGGAATGCCATCTTTTCTATCTGGATTAACAAAGTTTAATACCAGGTGTTCCCATTCTCTAAGCTTTGGGCACCAAACACATCCTTGCCCCCTCCTACGTGTCCACTAAAAGTTTAGAAACAACAACAACAACAACAAAAGTAGCGTAAGAGAGGAAGGCAGAGCAGATTGCAGATATTGATGCCAGCGTAAATTACTTCAGGTCAGCACCAAGGATCCCCCCAGATGCAGTTTTGAACTTTAACATTCAGTGGTATCTACTTATGCCTCCTGTTCAATCTATCCCGCCTGCAAGGGAACACCAAGGGCCATGTTTAGCTGTACCATGGGGAAAAAGTGGTTGAATATTAGGAATGACTGCAATAGAGGGATGTGATGACTGGGGAACTATGTACAACTTATGGATTTTGCTTATTAACTATGTACCTGTAGCAGACTACAAACTCCACTTTGATTGTAAGGTGGGTCTGCCTTCTCTGCTGTTTTTTTTTTTTTTTTTTTTTTAAAACACACTTCCACCTTAGACTGAAATTCCAGCAGGTAGTGACAATAGAGGGTTGTCTATACAAAATGGAAGCAGGGCTAGTCACAAGGTCTAGGCAGCTGGAATGGGGAGGGGCAGGTCTCAGTTCAAAAAAGGGGTGTTACAAAAGTGGAATTGCACCCTGAGGGTATGTATACATTGCAATTAGACTCAGCTGGCAAGAACCAGCCAATTCAGGCTTGTGAGACTTGGGCTAAGGGGCTGTTTAAATGCAATGTAGACGTCTGAGCTCATGCTGGAGCCCAGGCTCTAGGACTGCCCCCTCCCTGCACTTTGTAGGGTCCTAGAGCCCAAGCTTCAGCCAAAGCCCAAATGTCTACACCACAATTAAACAGCCCTTTAGCCCAAGCCCCGTAAGCCTGAGTCAGCTGGCACAGGCCAAGCATGAGTGTCTAACTGCAGAGTAGACATACCCTGAGCATGCGCCTAAAAGGCAGAGGCAAATGTCTGGATTCTGCTCAGACTCAGGAAGCAGAAAACATATGGATCCAGTGTGTTGGGACCCAAATACAGCACCCTGGTGAGCATCCAGAATGGAGGGCTCAGCTAGGGCTGTGAAAAAGACCAAAAGGTTGACATATGAAGCTAGCCGTAGCAACATACATATGAAAGTCTATACTGTAGTCCCAATTCCAGATGCTTTTTATCCTCCCAACATGTTTTGACCCATTTGCAATGGCAGCATACCCCATAGTATTTTGTTGAAAGAATGTTGCAACAGCCATTTTGCAGCTTTTATAAAAAGCCAGTTTCCGATGACAAGGGCATTGGGAAACTTAAGGACCCTCATACTTCAGGAAGCCATTGGAAAGTTACAGTTTGGGGATTTTAGTGCCAGCTATGCTAATTATTTTCCCATGTGGTTATTTTCACTTCATTTTAAGCTGTTTAAGCTCCTGTTCTCTCAGTAAGTTCCTAACTAGCATACCAACCCCTTGAGACTCCTCTATACCAAAACTTCTACTGCAGTTTCTTAGTTTAAGAGTCTCGGTTCTGAGATAGAGGAAGTTTCATAAACACAACAAAACTTAAATAGCTTTGACATGCAAGGGTGCATGCAAGCTTCTTTACAGCCTTCCAAACTGCAACTGCTTAGGCTTCTTTCTAAGCATCTTCTCCCCAACAGATCCATAATGGTCACTTAAGTTCAGAATTTAAGCTTCCCGCAGATTAGAAGGCAAAATCTGATATAGGTAGGAACTCTATGCAGTCTTCAAGTGTCCACTCAGCATTTATAGATGTCACACGCTGGGGTACAATCCAGACCAGAGAAGGGTTGTGTCACCATCTGCCCTGCAACATGGGGTGCCTCTCAATGCTTTGCTGCTGTAGCTCTCAACCTGGGCTGCTCAAACAGTCAACAAGCATGCAGTTCACATTCCAAGTGTCTGTGTATAGCTGCAGCCTGCCATCATACTCCAGTGACTCTGGCTTCCACCAGCCTTGGTTGTCACTTGCAGGGTGACCCCAACACACTCCTAGTCCTGAATTTTTCCCCCAGCAAAATGTGTTGTGTTGTCCAGCCCTTTCCTGGACTGTTCAGATATTTTAAAGTCTGTTGCCCCTGTGAAGAGTCAATGTACAACAGTTTGCTACTTTAAATGGAGTTACACACAGTTCAGTTTAAAGACAACACTGGATTAGTTTTGATTCAAGCATAACAAGTTTATTTAACTACAAATAGGTTTTAAGTGAGTACAAGTATAAGGCTTTAAGCGAGTACAAGGCATTAAAGTCAGAAATGGTTACTAGAGAAATAAAGATAAGACGCCTTCTAACACAAACTAAACTTGGTTCAAAGTAAAATTCTTACTACAGGTTCCCAGCAACTGACCCAATTCTCAATTCAGGATTTGCACCCAAAGTCAAATGGCTCCTTCCTTTGTCTTCTTAGGTGAAAGACTATCTTGGGGGGGTGGGGGGGTGTTTTTGCCCTCACTTTATGGTCCAGTCACCCTTTGAAATCCATTTTCCTGAAGGTTACCCCTAGATAAAGTTAATTCCTGCTGTGAGGTTGGAGTCATGTAGTGAAAGAGGTTCCATGCTGCTCCCTAAAATGCAGATTGATCTGTTACTGCCCCCACCCCACCCCTTTGCCAAAGAATGGCCACTTGACTGGTGATTGCCTATCGACTTTGATGACACCTGATTAGAGGTCTCAGTTTGTCCTTAGTCTTTTGAGAAACAGGTTTATCCACTCCCCAGACTTGTCTGGTAACCATATATCAGTCATAGTTTCAGCTTATGTTCATAACTTTACACATGGTGAAATGTACGTACCAACATGATATTATTGACCAGGAAGGTATACATTTTCAAATGATACTGTATAAGGTATATTTTGTATAAATATTACAATAGTGTGTGGGGTGTGAATATAGGGGTGCATTCGGTCAGAGATGTCACCCAGCAACATGTAATCTACAGTGCAGTTTGGAGTGTATGTTTTCAATCAGTGTGTAATGACGCCCCCAGAGGATACTGAAAAGGTTGTTTGTGGGGGGAGAGATGTGACTAACCTGCTCCCTTTCTTATGCTTAAATTTAAAGGGAAAAGATTGTTTGAAATTCTCTTCACTGATAAAAGTGATCAGACATCAGCTGATCGTAAACCAATGCAATGGTGCCTCACCCGAATCCGGAAAAAAGCCAGAAACAGATCCAAAAAAAGTGCTCTATTCATGTCAATCAAGGCCCTGTGGATTATGTAATTCTGCAGCCATGGAAAGTGGCATATCACACACAAATACCATATAATTCAATATTTTTGCCATGTAACTGGCCATTTTGCTGCAATTGGATACCCAACGTTTTCTGTGTCCGCTTTATGTTAAAGTTCTCCAAACACCACTGCTGGCATCACTGATGTGCCTGTCTAGTCTAGCTGCAAGAACAGATTGTTGGAAGGCTCCAAAGATTCCTTCCCAAAATGCATCCTATCAGTGGACAACAATACACGAAGTCCTCATATGTCAAATTTTCCTTCTCAACAAATCTTAAATTAGGCAGAAGGTGTGTGTTAGTAGCGTCATCTAGTTGTAATGAGAGCCACTGGCTCTCCTGAATTCTTCTAAATTACTGTCTTCAGACATTTACATCAAGTCATGAATTTGTCAGGTGACGAAGTGGGTGGGAACAGAACGGATGACTGTTTTGACTTTGTTGGTCACATTAGATTTTGAAATAACCTTAACACTATCAAGATACAGGGGGTAAACTATTACCCCAGTTACAAGCCTTAGTACTTTCTGTAGACTCATTTGCACTCATGGTACCTAAACTGACATGACAATAGCACCCCTGTGACTAGAATCCAGCCTATGGGATCCCATGCCATCTGACCACTTGGCTGACGAAGCTTCCTAGTGAACTGAACACAAGAGTGCTAGAAGATGTAAAAAGAGGCACTTTAAGGCTGTAAAAGTTGTGAAGTCACTAAAACTAAGCCTGTTATAAGCATGCTTCTTCACCATAATGTGAACAAGTTGGCACTCAGAACCAGAAGTTCCTCTTCCACAAAGTTTGTTGGCTCTAACATGGCAATTCTGAATTACTTGTTTAATTGTAAAGACTATTCTTCCTTGCCAAATCCGACTCTGCCCTTGCTCATATATGAATATTTCACTAATCAGTAAGGCTACAATTTTGGCATGTTCATAGTAATCGTTAATTTTAAAAAAAAGTCTATGACCCCTGCAGCATCAGCTCCTGTGGTCCCAGCTCTGGGCATTGCAACATGGCCCACATTGTTGCAGCGCCCCTCTATTTTGGCACTTCTGCCCCTCTGTAGATGGGAGATTAGGATGGGGAGACAAAAAAAATGTGCTAAACTTGAGTAAAGCTGCAATCTAGCGCATAATGCTTTATCAGCGCATGTTCCGTACCAACTCCCTCCCCAGAGCCAAGGTGGGCTCATTCACCAGCCACACTTGTTCTGCACTAGCCTCTTCTCACCAGCCAGAATTGTCTTCTCTCCGACTGCAATGGGCCAGGGTGGGCTTGCTTGCCAGCTGTGTGTCTCTCCACTCCCTCTCCCCCAGTGCAAGGGGGGGGCTCACTCACCATCTGCATGTATATTCCTCCCCCAGACCCAGAGGGGCTCATTTGCTAGCCATGCATCTCTCCATCCACCCCTAGAGGCCAGGAGGGGCTTGTTCATCAGCTGCGTGTATTCTTCCATCCCCTCTGGTCTCACTCTCCAGCCACCCCCATCCAGAGACATGATCTTTCCCTGACTAGGGCTTCCCCCACACCTGCACTGAAATGGACTAAAGTAGTAAGGCTATGATTTTATCACACACCATCACTGCTTGCTCCAGACACTTCTCCACATGAATAGACTACGACATAGGCTCTCACTCTAGGAGTCAGCTATTAGCCAAGATGAGCAGAAATGGTGTCCCTAGCCTCTGTTTGCCAGAAGCTGGGAATGAGCGACAGGGGATAGATCACTTTATGATTACCTGTTCTGTTCATTCTTTCTGGGGCACCTGGCACTGGCCACTGTCCGAAGATACTGGGCTAGATAGACCTTTGGTCTGACCCAGTAGGGCCATTCTTATGACACTGGTTTCAAAATTACCCGTGTCACTTAAAAAGCCTTTCTGAATACCAGGAAGAAACTGCTTCTTCATAAGAATTCCATATAAAATTCATCCTCTTGCACTACACATTTGTACAGTTACTACTGTTGGTATTACATTGTGCTGTCTGACATTACTTAAAAACTGCCAAGCCCAGGCATATTTGTAAACCGAATTCTTGAAAGCAGAACATGCTTATGGATTTTAGAAAACAAAGATCACAGGTGGCAACATTTAATACCTACTGTTTCCTTAAGCTTAAAATCCCACTGATTTGTTTGGAGTATTCAGCCAGCTAACCACAAATTACTAGGTGGCTAGCATCACAAGGAACTCTGCACTTATTCAGCCTCTGCTCTAGATTACTGACCCACTTACGAAGGGCTAAGCAGCCCTGCTGCGCAATCCCAACATGCAGTCCATGAGTTGTTCTGAGAAAGCAGAAACACTTCTTGCGCTGTTTGATAGAACTTATTTTAAATTACATGAACAGCTTTTCATTGAACATTGTACGTTATAAAACACTCATATGAAGTTTATTTAGTATACAGCCACCTTGACGGACCAGACGTAAGAATTAAAATTGGTTCCGGGAGCCAGTAAGATTTGAGAAGTGTATGCAGTCTTGGGATGCTACTTGACAAAAACAAGTTATTTAAACTCAGCCAGGTCTACACTACCAAGTTAGGCCGAGGTAAGCCAATTTGCGTTGACCTAGCTGTGCACGTTTCTATACTTAAATGCGTCTCCCACCGACGTAAACATCCCCATTACACACACACAGTAAGACCACCTCCCAAAACAGCATTGAGCCAGGGTTGATGTACTGAAGTCAATGCAGCACTGGAGTACACACTGTGTTACTGATGTCAAATCTAAGAGCCCTCCAGCAGCTGTATCACAATGCCTAACTGAAATGTAAACTCCACTGCCCAGAGGTCCTGGACACCAGAAGTTCCCTCTCCCCTTTAAAGCCCACCACATTTTTTGAACGCCTTTTCCTGATTATCCAACATGGCAAGCACAGCTAGCAGCTCTTCATCGTTGTGAGCAACTGCCCAACTAACAATGCCAACCACATGTGCCAAACCAAAGCGCGTCTGGAGTAGACAGGAGAGATTCGATCTCCTCTGCCTATGGGAAGAAGAGGCTGTGCAAGCACTGCAATGGACCAGTGGTCATAGTTTTCTCCTTGTGGCCCTTGGCTTCCCTCAATCTTCATTAATTCATTAATTAAATTCCCAATTTTGATTTATATTCGTTACTTCCCCTTTCTTACATTTCACTCATTCCCCCCCTCTCCCCCTACCACACACTTCCAAAAACTGCCTTCACTTCCCCTCTAACTCCGGTCAGTTTTGTAAACAGTATGGCCTCCTTCCTCAACTGTGGTTTTTGGGGCATCGAGGTAGGTGTTATGTGGTTCCAATTATTCACATTTTTCTGAATAAAGTTCTTCCTCTCTGATCTGGCTCAATTGTTTTCAGCTTGGTGTTTTAGCACAGCCAGTTTCACGAAGTACACATGACTTTATTCTACTTGCACCTTATACATGTGATCAAGTCCTATTCACTTGTGCTTAAGATACTGTTTTATTAGACCTTGTCTTAGCAGATAAATAGTAACTGATCACAGAGTTAAAAATAAAGAATTACCCTGTGTTGGCTACAACATGTTTTGCATAAGGAAACTCATCTATAATGTTTAGAAATTCCAAAGATATTTTAGTACTGGCCACATGAGACCTTCAGCACATCACTCAAGCTGATCCCCCTCATGATCATGCAGCTTTTTCTCCGCATTACAGATCAGTGTGTAAAGAGGCAGCCATCCTATTCCCCAATTTAAAGTTGAAGATCCAGATTTCTAACTCAAATTCTGCAGAGGAGGTTGTTACAATGCACTGCATTGTAGAACTGTAACATTGTAGTGGTAGAGATCACAGAAGACAGAACAGCTGAATTCAGAATGTCAACTTTTAAAAAGAGACAGGAATTCTTATTCAGCAGTTTTAGTATAATCTTCTAGGTTTTTTTTGATTCAGACATCTAAGCAACTGCAGTGTTCTGGTACTCTAAGATGACTACATTTAGTAGGTGGGGGAGACCTGAGGTATTTCCAGTAAGGAATACACTTTCTGGGGAGTGGAGCATCCTCAGTGCCCGTAAGCCTGCAATCTTCTAGCCCCAGAAGTGAAGGGGCCACATGTACTTCACAGAACTAGAGTTTAGGAAACTAAATAGTAATAGAGAAGACTGGAATCTCTCTCTGGGTTCCAGATTCTTACTCCTAAGGTAGACAGAAGGGACCAAGCAACTATTTGCATCAGTCTTGTAATTTATTTATTTTTATGTCAGACAAGCAAAGAAGATGCTGAGTGCACGGATACTGCTTCCCAGTGAGTTTTGAGTTGATGTGCTAGGACAACAAGGAGGCACAGAGGCAGTACTCTGAAGAACAGACTTGGAACATTCTGAATATGCCAGGTATCAGCAATACAGAGATTACACTTCAGTTTGATATGACGACTGCTTAAGGGAACAAAAGATTTAAGAACACAGGAACACACTGGGTCAGACCAGCAATCCAGCTAGCCCAGTACCCTCTTTTCTGGCACTGGCCAGTGCCAGATGCATTAGAGTGCATGAATAGAAGAGGGCAATAATCAAATGATCCATCCCGTCATCCAGTCCCAGCTTCTTGCAGTCATTTGTCAATCAAGAAACACTTAACTGACAATAGATTTTGGAAAACTCCAAACTACATAAAAAGTCTTCCTAGCAGCATGTGAGCAATGGCTGCTGCCTGTAAAAACTGAGTCATGCATAGACATGTGACTTGCCCATGTGACTCCAAACTCCATTTTTGTTCTTACTGTGGAAAATTACAGCAAAGGTGTTCTTACACCTGGAGGAGACTATAAAAGGCTGATGCCTCATCTCCATCTTGTCTTCAATCCTGCTTCACACCTCTGGAGGAACTTTGCTACAAACTGAAGCTTTGAACAAAGGACTGAATGACCCATCCCAGCTGTGGATGTACTCCAGAGACTTGATTTGAACCTGCAGTTTATTCCAGCACTGCTACAAGCTTGAACCAAGAACTTTGCCATTACTGTATGTAATGGATTTCATTTAACCAATTCTAGTTCTCATCTCTCTTTTTCCTTTTATGAATAAACCTTTAGATTTTAAAGGATTGGCAACAGCATGATTTGAGGGCAAGATCTAATTTGTATATTGACCTGTGTCTGGGGCTTGGTCCTTTGGGATAGGGAGAACCTTTTTCTTTTACTGGGGTATTGGTTTTCACAACCATTCATCCCCATAATGAGTGGCACTGGTGGTGATACTGGGAAACTGGCGCGTCTAAGGGAATTGCTTGTGGTTAGCCAGTGGGGTAAAACCGAAGTCCTCTCTGTCTGGCTGGTTTAGTTTGTCTTAGAGGTGGAAAAAACACAGCGTTGGGCTGTAACTGCCCTGCTCTAAGCAATTTGTCCTGAATTGGCACGCTCAGTTGGGTCCCACCAGAACCAGCATAGTTACAGTACCCCTCATTATTTTTGTTCCCCTTCTCTGAACCTTTTTTTATTAATTATTATTATTATTATTATTATTATTATTATTATAAGAGGGGGTAACCACAACTGCATGCAGTATTCAAGATGTGGGCATACTGTCGATTTAGACAGGGACATTATATTTTCTGTCTTATCTATCCGTTTCCTAATGGTTCCTAACATTGTTAGCTTTTTTGACTGATGCAGCACATTGAGATGTTTTCATACAACTATCCACAATGACTCCAGGATCTCTTCCTTGAGTGCCAACAGCTAATTTAAAACATGATTTTGTGTATATATAGCTGGGATAATATTTTCCAAAGTGCATTACTTTGCATTTATCAACTCTGAATTTCATCCACTATTTTCTCACCCAGTTTTGGGAGATCCCTTTAACTCTTGGCAGTTTGCTTTGGACTTAACTATTTTGAGTAACTTTGTATCATCTGCAAACTTTCCCACCTCAACCTTCACCCTCTTTTCCAGATCATTTATCGTTTTATTGAAGGGCACTGGCCCAAGTACAGATCCTCAGGGGACCTTGCTATTTACCTCTCTCCATTCTGAGAAAGGAAACCGAGTAGGAATAAATGGTCCAATCTTTTAACCAGTTACAGATCCATGATAGGTCCTTCCCTCTTATCCCATGCCCGCTTACTTTGCTTAAGAGCCTTTGGTGAAAGACCTTGTCAAAGGCTTTCTGAAAGTCCAAATACACTATACCAACTGGATCACCCTTGTTCATATGTGTGTTGACACCCCCAAAAATTCTAAGATTGGTGAGGCATGATTTCCCTGTACAATAGCAGCACTGACTCTTCAACATATTGTGGTCATTTACATGTCTGATCATTCTGTTCTTTACTATAGGTTTCCACCAATTTTCCTAATACTGAAGTTACGCTTACTGGCCTGCAACTGCCAAGATTGCCTCTGGAACTGGCTTTTTTTTTTTAAATTGGATTAGTTATCCTCAAATCATCTGGTATAGAAGCAGATTTAAGTGATAACTGTGATATGTAATGTGTTAGTTCTGCAATTTCTTATTTGAGTTCCTTCAGAACTCTTGGATGAACACCATCTGGTCCTAGTGGCTTATTACTGTTTAATTTGTTCTAAAATCTCATCTAGCAACACCTCAGTCTGGGACCGCTCCTCAGATTTGTCACATAAAAAGATGGCTTGGGGGCAGAGGGGGAGGGATCTCTCCTATGTACTCTGCAGTGAAAATTGATGCAAAGAATTCATTTTGCTTCTCCCCAAAGGCCTTGTCTTCCTTGAGTGCTTCTTTAGCACCTCAGTTATCTGGTGGCCCCACTGACTGTTTAGCAGTCTTACTGCTTCTGATGTACTGTACTAAAAAAAAAAAATTGCTGTTTGTGTCTTTTACTAGTTGCTCTTCAAATTATTTTTTTTTGGCCTGCCTAATTATACCTTTAGACTTCAAGAGCCAAAGTTTGTGCTCCTTTCCGTTTTCCTCATTAGGATCTGACTTCCAATTTTTAAAGGAAGTCTTTTGGTCTCCAACAACCTCTTTTTAGCCGTAGTGGTATTTTTAGTCCTCGTGGTTTTTTTTTTTTTTTAAAGCAAAGTGTATACATGTAGTTTGAACCTCTATTACAGTATTCTTAAGACATTTCCATGCAGTTTGCAGACATTTCACTGGACAATTTCTATTTAACTGAAATCCTCATTTTTAGTCGTTCCCCCTTTTGAAGCTAAATGATTCTGTGGTGAGTTTCTTTGGTATCGTCCCCTCCCAGGATGTTAAATTTAATTACAATATGGTTGCTATTATTGACTAGTTCAGCTATCTCCACCTCTTGTGCCAGACCCCATGCTCCACTTAGGACTAACTCAAAATACTGCCTCTCCCTTTTCGTTCCAGAACTAGCTGTGCCAAGAAGCAGTCATTAATGGTGTCTAGAATCGTTCCCTGCATCCTGTCCTGAGGTGATATTTACCCAGTCAATATGGGGATAGAAATCCCACAGTATTGGGTGTTCTCCTGGAGCATTTCACAATCACCATCACCATCCTGGTCAGGTGGTCACTAGCATATTCCTACTGTTATACTCATTTACGCATGTAATTTCTAGCTAGAGAGATTCTATGGCACCATTTGATTAATTTAAGATAATCTAAAAGAAAGCAGAGTCAAATATAGCATAGTACCACTGCCCCACCAGCACAACCTACTTTGCCATTCCTATATATTTTGTACCCAGTGTTACCATTGTATTTCATTAAGCACTGACTAATTTCAGTTATAACTCTGCCACAAAGAGGGTGCACAAACACGAGAAGTTATCTGAATGGGGATGCAAGCAGAGCCTAAGGAATGCAGTGATAAATTGACATGCTACTTAAAATACTCCTCTTACATGAAAGTACATAAACCCAATGCTAGAAAATGCAAGCTAGTTCAAGAGATTTGGACAACTCAGTTTATGTTTTAAGTGTTAGGCCTTCTAGAAATCTACCAGAGGTGTCTCAAAGATTAACAATTTGGCCAAACATTGAATCCAATCTTTTATCAATGTAGACCCATATGGCATAATCAGATTTTGAAGAATCAAAGCTTTCATTTAAAAAAAAAAATTCTAGGCCTTGTGTTAGCAGAGAACTTTCCAAAAGATAACGGATTAAAAAAGAAAAATCTGTTTGCAAATTGGCAAAGGATAACAAATGCACCTTAATTGCTCCAAAGGGTGTGACTTCTACCCGAGCCTACTAAAGCCAAGCAAGAACACATGTCTACAATATATATTTCATTAGACTAGATTGCATGAGGAAGGGGATGGGAATGAAGTCCACAGAAAGTGAGTTGCTGCAGGGAAGAAAGAAGAATGGGGATAAAAATAGTAGTAGGCCTAAAACGTGAGCAAAAGGCTATGCCATACGCAACAAGGGATGTAAAAGCTATTACGACATAATGGCTATAATCTGCCCTTGAGGTGTGATAGCCATCCATTAACCATCAAAGTTCTACTGTGCACTAAGATCTGCATGCAGTTTTAAGTGTATATCCCAGCCCACGTGTCCTACAAACAGAATTCAACCTCTCAAAAACAGGAGCAACACTCTTGCTTAAGCAGTTCCTTAGTCTTAATATAGGTCCCATGTGCCTAGAGAGAGTTCCCATTTCATAAGATCCTGTAGTAAGTTTTTCAGAGCAAGAAAAACAAGGCACCCGTGAAGTGCTCCCATATTGACTTTCCGAAAAGAGTTTAATGAAAATAATGCACATGCCTCAGTGGTATTATGCATAATATGGATCTACAGTAGGCCAGACTAATATCCACAATAAAGTACGATCCTTTCACACAGGAGCTGCTATGAATAAAGTTGAGAAAGTCAAAAAGGAAAAAATGCAAGTAATTCACCTATATATCAATATAAAGCACAAGAGATGTACTCCAAGTTAATAGGAATTGCTTTCATTAACTGGTAACAAAGAATAAGTACACAATAAGTTTTCTCACAGCAAAATGCCTCAGGGCATCTGAGATTTCCCATCCAAGAGGGGGTGGGGGTGCTGCAGATTGTACAACTGACATGAGTTTACCATACACCTAAAGATGACCTTTACATACAATTAGCTGACTGAAGTGTTGACCAAGGAAAAACAAAATCAATTTTACACTGGAAGTGCAGGTTCTGTAGGCCCTTCCAGGGCTGTTAACTGAAAGAATCAAAGAAAATGCTACAAAGTAACAGCTCCCAGAACCATTCTGCATAAGTGGGGATCAAGATAGTAATTTTAATTGGCATGTCTTAAAAAATTTGTCCTATTGAAGATTTAGAGACTTTATGAAGAACATTGTTCAACTGTAAATATTAAAATAAGCACTGCAAGATCATGTTAAGCTACTAGTTTTCAAAGAAAAAAGTTAAATATTTTGAAGCATGTTACTTACACAGTTAATGTTCGGTAGGGATGATTTAAAATAGGTGTCTAATCAGCCACTCGTTAAATAGTTTGAAATGATTTCAAACCAGACTGCACTTACCTTGGTATTGTAACACATTTTGTATTGCAGTTCTGAGTGGTGATTGCTTTCTCAAGCTCATCTAGTTGTCCTGTTTTCTTGAGCTTCTTGACCAAGCTTTTCACTGCCTTCTCACACCATTTTTCCTCCTGACCATTCTGCTCACCACCACCAGCCCCTCCAGAACCACCAGCTGATTTCTTCCACCCCAGCAGCCTCTTCACAACTGGTGGCGTGAATGGCAATATGGATGACATGTTCTCCAAAACAGCACTCTGTGTCCAATAAGTTAGCTGCCCTATCCAATCTAGGGAAAGAAAGAATGACACATTAGCACCTAGTTTTTAGTGGGGCAGATGTCTTGGTAAGACTCTTTACCCCCAGATGCAGCAGAACTTGGGGACATTCTAGAATGCCTAGTCCAACAAATGAAGTGTTTGTTTTTTAACTAGAAGACAGCATTAACTTTCTATGTTAGCTTCACAGACTAGATTCCAGTCAGGTACAAGTTTTCCCTTTTTCCAATATGCAAGCGGTAGCAAACCATCCATCCTCTCCCTCCAAATCCACACCACGTACCTATGGCATTCTTATACTGTATTGTGAAAGTTCTAAAAGTCACAATACACACTACACACCTGTTCTCAGCTGTTTAAATGAAGGCAAGGGATTTAAACAGAAAAATGTCTTGTTCTATAACTTGCCTGTGACTAGTGCAGAAATCAGTTTGTTTTTGCATCAGATAGTTTTCCGCTTGTGATACCACTTGTTGATAAATTATTAAAAAAATTTAATCCACTCATTTTACAGGTAGCAGTTCAATAATACAATGGAGTTTTAAAAGAGTGACTCATCT
Organism: Chrysemys picta bellii; assembly: GCF_011386835.1. NCBI lineage: Eukaryota > Metazoa > Chordata > Testudines > Emydidae > Chrysemys > Chrysemys picta. Next base: position 14,190,235 of record NC_088796.1, read on the forward strand.
AGATGCTACTAAGAGGATATAGTACAGGATAATCCTCCAAACTGAGCAGATTATACAAACCCAGTTCATTTGTTCACTTTAAAATTTTGATAAATTTGAAGTAAGATATATAGACCAAGGTACACATTTTGTCCAGCTTGGAGTAAGATGTCACTTACTTAATTCATGACTGGGACATGTCACGATCATTGTTGCATAGAAGAAGTCTGCCAACTTTTTAGCTAGCCATTTGCTGCCATACCAGAATATTTAAATGGCTACCAAATTTTATTTGCACAAGGGATGCAATCAATTTGAAGTCACTTTTTTTTAAACTGACTTCTAAGGGGGTGGTATACTATTGGTTTTCTGCAAGCTATTTGAAGTGTGTAAACATTGGCAATGAAGTCTTCCAAAATTCAGTAAGAATATCAAGAACTTTATTTGTATTTAATCCAAGCTTTTGTCCACTGGTGCTTGCAACAGAAGTAGTTAGATCTATCTTTGCATCATACGGTCTTTCATCTGATATCCACTATCAGTTCAAAAAGAAGTCAACAGGATGTCTGTGGGTTTATATAGCTGCAAGCCTGGAAAGGACACTGAAATGCATGCCTTACTTAGAAGTCACCCTGCCTGGTGCTGTTTGACTATTCTGTATCTGATTTAACTATTGTAAAGAATTCTTAATTTCTATTAATGTTTAGTAATTTGGGATAATCCATATAAATTCAGAACCAACTACACAGTTTGGGGGAAGACAGACAAGTGTTGTGACTTGCCTAAGAACAGCAGTGTCGTGAATAAATCATGGGACTGGAAAGTCAGAAACTATAGGCTCTAATTGTATCTCCAGCAGGGACTTCTTGTTTGAATTTCAGCAAACCACTTAACTGCCAAGCCTCAGTTCCCTCACCTGTAATATTTCCTTACTTCACAGAGAGCTGTGGGACTTCAGCATTTCCTCCTGGCTCCCAAACCTAAAATCAGTCCACTAAATCAGAGTTTTTAAGATAATCTACATCCCCAACCAGTGCCTCCATGCACACCCCACTCCACTTATATTAAAGGAAAATGGATTTTACTTAAATGGAGATTTCTCCCATGTGAGCCAACAACCATATTAGTTTGATTTCATATGCTTCAATATGAAAGCTTCACATTTCAAATTTTAAAAAAAATGAGTTTACAGGGATACAAAGAACTGTTGCTTTCACTGAACATGCTTTTTTTTTTATTAAGTTATAATTTTTGAACACTGTTATACTTGGTGAATATTCACCAGGATCAATTTCCCAACACTTAAAATATAAATTACAATCTTAGTTACACGGGTATCATTGACTAACTCCACTGACTTCACTGGAGGAAAACAGATTTATTTGAGAACCCTGTCTTCAAATTTTGGCTTGTACACACTGAGCTCTGTATAAGAAAGGTATATATGAAGATGGAGAACATTTCCTCTGTCCTTCCATTAGCCTACTCTTGATTTGAAATTAATTCATTAATGCATTAATTTTGCAGTGCTATCTTCTCCATGTATTACGGTAAAATAAAGCCATTACTGGAGCTAGGTTTCCAGTTGAGAGTCCAGAAGACTGAATTCATCATCTGCTATTTAAAACACACACACATAAAATAGGGCACTTAGTTTGGCCTTCTTTATATTTCACATAAGAACAGCTACACTTGATCAGCCCCATGGTCCATCTTGTCCGAGAGTGGCCACAACCAGATGCTTCAGAAAAGGTACAAGAAATCTAAATCAGCAGATGATGGATAATCTGATTCCCATGACGGTCTGATCCTAATCATTAACATGGTCAAACTCTGAAGCATGAGGTTTTATCTCCCTTTCAAAATTTTAACTAGCTACAAACAACATTCAAATAAGGCTCCAATCTCTCCAACTCTTGCCAAGTTCTTGGCCTGGACGTTCTGCAGCAGTGAGTTCCAGTGAACTTACCCATTTTATGAAATTATTTCCTTTGATCATTTTTAAATTTGCCACCTGTCAGCAGCATGAATAAAAGCCTATGGTTATTTCACTGACCTGTTTATTTGAAACAAATACAGGCTTATTTTTAAAAATAAACCCATTTAAAATTAAATAGGAAACTGACAACCCATGTTAAGGCCTACATTTATTAGACTAATAATTTAAAATAAATAATATTGAGCAATACATGTTTGCTGCTGAAGTTTTAAAGAAAGTCAAACCACGGAATTGCTGGGAGTCATAGGCTAAAAACCAGGAACCAGAGTTAGTGGAAGTACTAACGCAGCTTTTTTGACAGCTATAGATTCTGCTGCAGGTGCCAAGAGAATCTCTTCAGTTCAGTTTATTCAACTAGTTCAATTCAGTGACTAGTTCATTCAAAGTTAAGAAATTAATAGGGTGCTTAAAAGACAGGAAATCTTGTTTTCCTCTTCCAACATGTGCATAAAAAGTAGGTACGAAGATAAGATCTACAAGTTTTCTAAAATCTTGATGAATATGACCAACAGAAACAATCTGTTCAATTCATTAACTACTTCCTTTGTTTCCTCAGTTAGCTAGCTATGCAAACCATTGTTCTGATAGATAATGTTTAGCTGGCACATTTTTATTTAGGAAGAGTTTTAAAGTACTCTTCCCATGTATTTGAGTGTTTATTTCAATCCAACTAGATAGTGACACAAACTACAATAAAAATCCATCATTCACCATTTAACAAATAAATTTAAAAAGTTAAGAATCTGAATAAAAGTAAACTAAGCTATACAATATATGAATGAGTATTGTCCTGGTTACCCAAAAGAAGCATCAAATTTAGCATAAAGGCTGTATTTAGTTGCAAATCAAATACCTTTTTGGTTACTCATCAGTGAGAATCAACCTCTCTTTAGGGAAAAACAATACACATGCAAAATAAGACTGAAATCAATGATTTACATCAAGGTTTTCTGCTTGCTGATTTAAATCACAATTAAAATCGCCAATTTTAATTGCTTTGATTTAAACCAATGTACCCTACCTTTCAAGGTACTGAATGTTCCCTTGCTCTTGTGTTACAAGACAGTGTGCAAACAACCTACCTTCAATTCACTATCTTACATTCTCTTATTTGCCTCTAAGGTAACAATCCATCTCTTCTTAAGAGAGTTTTACATGCCCCTAATCATTCTTGTTGCTCTTCTCTAATTTTGAAAGATCCTTTTTGAGATGGGTAACCAATATAGCACAGTGGTCTCCATCAGGACATGCCATTGTAAATCAATGCTACCTGAGACTTTGTATTCTCCTTCCCATTCTTTATTCATCCTTATATTTTTTTTTTTGGGGGGGGGGGGGGGGGGTTGGAAGACAGCTGCACATTTAGCTTATACCTTCACTCTCTGCCACATGACAGTTCCCTTTGCTGAGTCTTTCATTGACTTAGAACTGTTTTGTGCTTGAGTACAATTTTTACTTGGTATTTATCAACATTAAGCTTATCATACTCCTTTATCCACTTTGCTATGTCCAAGAAAGGATCAGACAGAATTTTCCTTTGCAGAATGGTTAAGATCTAACCGATATCCTAACAGGATATTCTAGCTCTAGCCTGTGTTTAATTATAGTTTCAAACAGTTAATCAGGTACAGGTGAAAGCTCACTGGTCAGGGCCTAATTTTAAATACAAGTACATTTGCTACCCTCAAGTCTCAACAGTAGCTGATTTTGAATGCGATGGCAACTGGCTTTGAGAGTGGCCACATTCGGAGAAAGAAAAGAAAGAAAGAAAAGCTTTTCTAGAAAGTATCAGTTTGTACTGTGAAGGCTCTCTCTCTCTGAAAAGAACAGAAAAGCTTCCGAATTTTAACACTGCAGAATGCCAAAACTCATGACACCCTCTTAAATTTTTGGGATGCTTAATTTTCCTAAGATAGCTTCTTGCTCCTAGCCATTGTTATATTACTACATCAGAGCTTAGTTGTGTTTCAGCAAAACAGTGTCTACTTACAGGTTATTTCACCTGTGACCTACACATTTGTCATGCAGAGCACAGAGAAATGTGACAAGAGTAGGGCAGGAGTGTTGATTTAAAAAAAAAAATCAAGATCTGTTTTGAAATTGTCAAGTCTCTTTTGAATATGCTGAATTAGCTTTATTTGTAAAGCTACACTCTCCCCCGAAAATCAGATACACCACAAAGCAGAGGCTATTAAAACATGAAGTCTGACTGCACAGATGTTAACGCTGATGGGAGGGGGTGCACACGAGGAACTGGCAGTAAAGAAAAAAGTGTATTTGCCACCATCAAAACGGCTGAAAGAAGTCTGCAAGCTTAAAAATAAAAAAGCTACCTTTAGGCTGAGGCCAAGCATGGAAGCTTTCAGAAGCTTTCCCTCTGATGCTAAAAAGTTCTGAGGAATTGAAAATATGGTTATCAAAAGAAGTTTTGCAAATTCTGAAACAGTGCCATCAGATTCTGATCCAGACCTCTTTACCTACATCTTTGTCACATTATCCAAAAGTTATCCAAACAGGAATTAATGTTGTAACTCACCTTAATGTGCACCAAGCAAAAAGCCACAAGTGAAGAATTGCACAATTGTGGCTGGAAAACTGATGCAAACAAAGTAACAATATGGATGCTGATCCCATGCTGTGCTGATGAACTACTCCAGCAAAAGCTCAACTAAGTTTTATTCTGTTCTCTTTTCCATTCCTTCATAGGGAGTTCATATGGCTTTATTCTAGACCACTGCCACTTCACTATTTGCCCTGTTTAGCACTCTCAACTCACAGACATCATAATGTTTACTATGCCAATGATTCAAGTCTATTACAATCCCAACCCACTGCCAATGAGCCAGTCCCATGTCAGCCCAACATCTTCTTGAAGTCCTGGTGTCAGCTTAATATGGTTAAAAATGGAACTTCTGACTTTTCCTCGTAATACATCCTCATTCTATACAGTCACTGTTGATGTCAACCTTTGTCACTTGCTCATGATCTAGGCATCATCTTCAACTACTCTCCCCTCCCCCCCCTTAGAGTGTCATGCTCCACATCCTACCCCCATGTCTAAAAAGCTTTATACAGCTTCTCTCCAAAGTGTCTAGAATCTCACCTATGTCCACACACCTAAAACTCAACCATTTCCCATACTGTTAGTTGCAAATTCAACCAATGGCCTGCATAATACCTCACACCTCCTATTCCATTCTAAGAAATGCAACTAAAAACTGCCTCAGCCCCCTGTCCCGCCAGCAACTCCCTTTTCCACCAAATCAAGCTCAAGCCTGTGGAGCCTGTCTTCAAGGCCCAACAGTTTATCTCCCACTCATTTGTTCTTATTCCATTGTCTATCCCTTGCTCCCATCATTACATCCTCAAAGTTTGTCCTCTTCTGACATAACTATCTACACTCTGACACACTAGCGCAACACATTGAACACCCTCCCTATAATGAGGCATCAAATCACTAGATGCACTTCTGAAACATGCACAACAAAATTACTGAATTAACATTGCCCTGTACTTAGCCAATTAGGAATAAGCAACTTACATTAACTATTTTGTTCCCCTCCACATCCTTTGCACCTTGTGTCTCAGACTGCAATTTCTGTTGTGCCTCACAGTATGTCTACACAGCAAAGTAAACCCCACAGTGCTGAGTCTCAGAGCCTGAGGCCAACTGACTTAGGGGGCTTTGGTTGCAGGGCTAAAAAGACAGCCATGTAGACATTTGGGTTCAGCCTGAAGCCCAGGCTCTGAGACTCTTCCCCCTCATGGGTTTCACAGTCCATGCTCCAGCCTGAGCCTGAAGGTCTACAGGGCTATTTTTAGCCCCACAGTCTGAGCCCTGTGAGCCCAAGTCAACTGACTCAGGGTTTCAGGTAGCTGAAGTTGCGTAACTTAGATCTAACACCGCACCCCTGTGTAGACCAGACCTAAGGGTACGAGACCATCCTGCTGTGTAGGCAGGACCTAGCACTCTACGCATGCATTTGTAATAGCAAGCGCTCCGCAAGGCTATGTGCTGTAAAACCAGGTTACCAGGAGAATTATCCATCTTTAATGTGGAGTTGAAATAACTCCAGTTTTATCTAGCTGCAAATATATTTCTGCTGTCTGATGTGCACATGAATTAACAGTGCAGACTAAAAGCTAATAATTGTGGTACTTCTAAGTCACAATTTTGAAGTCAAGTTTGCTATTCTAAACCTTAATTTACTTCATTCTGCTGCAGTACCTTTGCACAAGCGTTAAAGATAAGCCAATGATCCTGGAAACAACCAAGCATAGAAGATAAAGAGGGACCCTTACAGCTGACATGCAAGAGACTAAAATCATGAGGACAAAGGCTGTACCTTCTTGAATGTCTGGAAAATCTGTTTACAGTAGCACTAGTGATGTTCTAGAAACAAAAGCACTTTGTTCATGATGTACAAGGTTTGAAAACATTTCAGATCACAAGTCTGCTTGCTCATCTTAAAAAGATTAAATAAAATCTTATCTTCCCTAGTTTTACTGGAAGATTTACTGTAATTCTAAGGAATCTGGTTTGTGAGCACTCTTTAGCTACAGCTATACTAGAGAGTTTACAGCGGCAGAGCTGGAGCAATGCAGCTGTGCCACTGTAAACGCTCTAATGAAGTTAGTGGTTCTCAACCAGGGGTATGGATCCTCCTGGATGTACGCAAAGGTCTTTGAGGGGGTACATCAACTCATCTAGATATTTGTCTAGTTTTACAATAGGCTACAGAAAAAGCACTAGCGAAGTCAGTACAACTAAAATTTCATACAATGACATGTTTATACTGCTTTATATACTATTGCAAGTACAATATTTAAATTCTAATTGATTTGTTTTATAATTATATGATAAAAATGAGAAAGTTGGCAATTTTTCAGTAATAGTGTGCTGTGACTCTTTTGTATTTCATAAGCAAGTAGTTTTTAAGTGAGGTGAAACTTGGGGGTACACAAGACAAATTGGACTCCTGAAAGGGGTACAGTAGTCTGGAAAGGTTGAGAGCCATTGGTGTAATGTAACCGCTCTAAGCCAACTTAACTACTCCAGCTCCACGAGTAGCAGTAACTATGTCAGTGGGAGAAGCTCTCCCTCCAATATAGCATTGTCTACACCAGCACTTAGGACAATGTAATATAAGCTATACAATAATAAGTACCAGTGTAGACATACCCTTAGATAAGAAAGCAAGGGTGTTGAGCACCTCCAGAAACAAATCTCTCTGAAGACTCATTGTGCAGTTCAAAAGAGACTTAGAGACTAAGAGTCCATTTTCCTCAGATTTCACTTCTCATCTCTTGTGATGTCATATGATCAGCCTTTTATAGAAGGCCACAATAGACAATGCCTCACTTTCTAATGTTATAAGTAGGCTTTTCAAGTTTTAGGCCTCTTTCAATTAATATGAAACAGGGGGGTAGACAGGAGGAGCAGCTCCCCTGTCTCCTTCATAGGTCAACTTTAATATTAATTCAGTACAATGTGACATTTAAATAATTGACTGAAGCTTAATATGACAATAGCTTAAAAAGACAATAGTTAATCCTTTAGTTAGCTTACATAATACTGAAAGTTGAGGCTTTAATAGGGCATTCAACAAAGGAAAATGTTTACAATTTATCTTATGTAAGGTTTCAGGGTAGCAGCCGTGTTAGTCTGTATCCTCAAAAAGAACAGGAGTACTTGTGCCACCTTAGAGACTAACAAATTTATTAGAGCATAAGCTTTCGTGGGCTACAACCCACTTCTTCGGATGCATAAGAAGAAGTGGGTTGTAGCCCACGAAAGCTTATGCTCTAATAAATTTGTTAGTCTCTAAGGTGCCACAAGTACTCCTGTTCTTTTATCTTATGTTACAGTATTAAGAGTGAGAAGCTTGCAAAAAGTAAACAGTGATAATCTGATTTTTTTTTTCTTCAATCTTACCTTAAAGAAGAATCATTTAAGCAGAACACTGATTTCCAAGTTCATAGAACCATGTTTGTATTGCAAACATGGAAGATATTTTGTTAAATTTAAAATTTATGAAAGTTTTTCCATTCACCTTAGATTGCAAAAAACTGGAATTTTGCACCAACTAACTGAAGTGAAAGGAGCCTCTAATCTGATGACACTCTGCACTTGCCTACCAATCTAATGTTAATAGCTGAATACCAGAGAAAAACAATTCAGCCCTAGAGCCAGATAATTCACGTCTATCTTTCCCCACTACTTCTGGAATTCTGGGACGCTAATTAGCATATGCAATAAAGGGAGAGGTGAAGTGGGCATGATCTAATACAACACTGGATTCATGACATGGGACAAACTCAGCCTGCCTCCTTCTAGTGCTGCTGCATAGCTTCTGAACAGCAACTGCACATGCAAGAACAGATTGATGTACTAAGCAAGAGCCTCAGCTCTCTCCTGGCCCTCTCCCCCACACGGTCTTGGGCAGGTGGAACAGTTTCACACCCTCCCCTCCCCACTGCAGGGGGGGGGGGGAGAATCCAGCCTGCTGAGCAATGGCCTCAGTTCCAGTCCCAGTCCAGCTCTTCAGCCAATTAGGCCAGCAGTGGGGAATGGCTCTAAAGCTGCTCGCCTCCCAACAAGCTCCATCTGGTCAGTTAACTGGTCCCAAGCTCCATCTGGCTAGCTAATGGGCCAGTGCCACAAGTGGCAGAGCCAAGGACCCTCCTCAGCTTTCATATCAGCTGCTGAAGCTTAAGGCAGACCCCTCCTGCTCTTAAGACAGTTTTACTTAAGGGTAACTTTAAAGGTGTGATTCTGCAAGTACCACCAATTTAAATACCCACTGTTTAAAAGTAAGTTTTGCATTCTTATACAAAGGAACATTAACAATACCTCCCAAAATACTTATAATTAGAAACACTGTACTTTTGTAGCTCCTGTGAAAGTCTCAAAGCACATTCCCCATCTTCTGTTAAGCAAACTGTCCAGTTGGATCACATCTTAAGTGACTTACCAAGGCTACAAAGCAAATTCACTCTTGAGGATGCATGAATGTCATCCCTGTAGACTCCCTAGCACCATGGGATGCAATTCTACTTGGCGCCTCAGGATACCACTGTAAGAAGTCAATCCCAACCCTGTTGCTATGTCACACTTTAACCTATTCTCCTATCATAAAGACATTAATATCTCCATCTACCCTGACACACTGCAAGCTTATGTATATGTACATGCCTCTGAAGCCTCAAAAAAAGTGTTTGAAAGTTAGAACTCTGCATAGAGTGATGACTTTAAGAGCCAACAGTGCCACATCATTGCTTTTTTTAAGAATAAGACAGCCTGTTTTCCTTATCACTCATTTCATGAAACAAATGAGAAAGTCTTATAAAGCTTAATATACTTAGAATGAAGGTACTAGGAGAAACTCAAGTGCTTACCATGAATTATGAAAGTTTTTAGAAGCCAGATCTTTTCCTTCAAATACTACGGGCCATTACAAGTTAAAGTATTAGAGACACAAGCCTAACTTTTTTCCTTTGTTGTTTTATTAGCTATATTGTCAACTCTTATGGGGAGTTAGAGTTGAAAGATAGGATTAACTATTAGGAATTTTAATGTATTGATAGAATTGACCATTTTTATGTGGCATTAAAAATTAGAGGCAGGAGAAAGGAGAAGAGTCACTTTTAGTGATCTTAGGCCAGGTCTACACTATAAAATTAGGTTGTTTAACTACATCGGTCAGGGGTGTGAAAAATCCGAGCAGCACTGTTAAGCCAACCTAAATCCCTGTGTAGAGAGCGCTAGATTGATGGAAGAATTCTTCCATTAACTAACTACCACCTCTCAGGGAGCTGGATTACCTACGCCAGCAGGAGAGCTCCTTGCATTGAAGTAGGTAGAGTCTACACTGTAGTGGTGCAGTAGCAGTGCTTTAAGTATAGACATACCCTTAGTAATATGACTAACGGAGCAGAAGTATTTTAGCAACCTAGGTAAAGTTACAAAGAGGGCAATTATCAAGGATTCCACTTCACTTAATTCATCACTTCATCTGTTTTAAGTTGCTCACTGCATGTATACCCAAATACTCTAAGTTTTTCAGAATTTCATTGTTTGCTATCAAAGCTAAATAAATAGAGAGAGAGAGAGCGCGAGCGCGCATGCACATTTGAAACCATAACTCTATTTCTGCTGAAATGTGTGTGTGTGTCCACACTTCAGCAGAAGAAGAGTTATGGTTCCAAATGCTATGGCAATTATGCAAGTAGTTTTCATATTTGCTCTGCCTGTTACATGGCGGCTTTTATGCATTCTATTCAAACCTCAGTTTGACTACTAAAAATACACTGATGTGCATGTTTAACAGAGAAACATGTTTAAAATGGCCACTAGAAGTAACAACAAAAGAAATCAAGAGTGAAGAAAAGTCTGCTAAGCTATATAAATTATAGAATATATAAATATTCTACTATAAAATATAAACCAGTAGAATGAGGACAACTAGTAGGCAGGGGTCATTGAAATCCCCCCTCAATGCAGACTGTAATACAAAAAAAATAATAATAATAAACTACCTAATTCTTCATACAAGTCAAGCAAAGTCTGCCAACATAATGCAGTAACAGAAGGATATAACAGATAAAATAATGAAGCTTATGGTTTATCTTATAAAAGTGAACAAATCTCCCCCGCACCAACACACACACTGTCCTGAAGTGATAGTCTTCAGTCATTATTTATATAGTTGAGATCTGTTGATGAAACAGAAGTTCCAACCTAAGCTGCTCAGATAGCAAGAAATCACACCCTTAACTGCTCTCTTGTAGTGCACAGTATAATTAGTGCTATTGTCAGTTATCCATAAACCATAGTAAAATGTCAAGAGGAATGAAACCTGAGCCTACGTAGTGCACTTTCTACAAGGACATTTCAAAGAAACCAGTTGTTTTCAACTTTCAGAATTATTACCTGCACTCCCTCCATTTCTTCTAGCCCAGGCAGTACTGAACACAGGACTGTCTGTACCCTGTGTTCTACTACAAAAACTACTAATCCCATCGCATGACCTGCAGCAATTCAGTTTAACAAATTAACAGTTACAAATATTTTGGCAAAGTAAGCTTAGGTATTGTTTGCCTCTCATCACAGTTCACAAGCAGTTTGTGGCTTTATGATAAAAAAAGTCATTACATCCAATTTGAAAAGCAGAATTTACAGCTCACTTAGTAAGTCAGTCTCATAAATGGACGCTTTCAATTACAGAAAATTTACACACACAGCCCATTAACACAGTGTTAATACTTTTACAATAACTAAAGTTTCATCATGTACTGTTCTTTATTGAGACAGAATCTGGAATTCTCTTCTCCCTCTCCAAATTCCTTACCCTTCAGACTTGTTGCAAGGTTTGTTCTCTTAAGCTTTTTGGGGGGGGGGGGAGGGAGGGAGATGGGAAGAGTTTACATCTCTCAAGCTTTCAGCAATACTGAGCATTTACAAGCCCCAATTAAACTCAATGGTAACTACAGGTGCTCAGCACTTTGGAAAGTGCAAGTTGACATAAGATGGTTGAGAAGGATCCAGGAGGGCCTTTAGTTTGGAAATTCTCATTGTATGAACAAATTAAAATCAACAAGGGGGGGGAGAGAGAAGAGAAAGAGGTCAATTTAGACAGGAACTAAACCCTTAAAAAGGGTAAGCCTTTTCAATTACCATTTGACCTTCTAAACCTCACTAGAGTTGACTATTTCTACTGTAAGTTTGACATGACATAGAATATCCACAATTCTAGTCTTCGCTATCAAAAGAACTCTGAAATTCTGCACACTATTTTTGCTAATCTACGCTTCTGAGTCTGAACTGTATGGGGCTTCAAAAAGGAAATCCAGTGCAGTGGTAAGCTACCACATCTTCCAATACATTGTTAAACATCAATTTGAAATTCCTGTAATTGGGTTTAAATAATCAAATTATTTAAGAATTGAGTCTCATTGAGGGTTAATACCATATTACACCTTTGCTTTTTTGTGTGTGGGGGGGGAAGAGTTAGGAGTGTGGACTATAAGCTGGTTTGGTTTTTTTGTTTGTGGTGGGGGGAGCAAGAACTTCACTTCTACACTCTCTCTTACTATAGAAAGAAGAACAGGAGTACTTGTGGCACCTTAGAGACTAACAAATTTATTAGAGCATAAGCTTTCGTGGACTACAGCCCACTTCTTCGGATGCATATAGAATGGAACATATATTGAGGAGATATATATACACACATACAGAGAGCATAAACAGGTGGGAGTTGTCTTACCAACTCAGAGAGGCCAATTAATTAAGAGAAAAAAAAAAACTTTTGAAGTGATAATCAAGCTAGCCCAGTACAGACAGTTTGATAAGAAGAGTTAACCTCATGATAAAAGTTAACATCACAACAGCAATCTTAGCAATTTAAGACTATAACTAGAGTAATGTATCAAACTGATTTTTACCTCCCTTGATACTTGAAAGACCGTTAATAATTTTGTGGAAGCAACAAGTTAAGATATCCCTGAAGAGCAAAATATAATCCTCTTTTTCTAATGCCAGAGAAAGAACAAAAATATCTATGAAGGAAAGTCTACAAATCATTTCAAACGGGAATCTTATCTGATTGAAAGGGCCCCTTTCTCTCAGCTACAGGAACCTGATCAGTTTGGGGTGAAAAATGAGTGGTTACGGGGGAGGGGGAGGCTGTCTTATTTATTTTATATATATTAAAAAAACTTTTTTCAAGTTTGCATTTTGCTAAATTTGACACACTGCAATCACACCACAATTAAGTTAGCCAATTTTAAACAATTGTAAGTATATAAAACTGTCCTTACTGCAGCCTTTTGTTAGATAAGAGAAGTTTGCTTAAAAAAAAATATCTTAAGACACCCTCTCTGATCAAATGCAATAATTTAAATGGCTTATTTCACTGTAAGCTTCTTGATACAAATATATTTGCATTATCTGTATACACTCAGGAGGCTGCTTATTATAGCATTAAAACACTTCATCAGAGATATGTACATCTCAGCACTCACATAAGATATACTTTAAGAAAATGTTTTCAGTCACCCACAGTATTTATCTGGTAGATGTTTATATCTGGAGTAGATCTTAACAATTACAATATGGAAGTTTAGTTAAGAATGTTTTTCTACAAGCTGTAAGCTTGGTTTGTGAAGCAGGAGAATACAACAAACAAGAAGAGTGATTTTAGATTTGAAATTGAATCCCAAACTCAACTTTCAAACCCCCTTGTAAGACTCAACAGAGGGTCCTGTGGCACCTTTAAGACTAAGAGAAGTATTGGGAGCATAAGCTTTCATGGGTAAGAACCTCACTACTGTCTTCTTACCCAACCATCCTTTATACAGAGCATAAACTAACGATTTTACTTAACTACTTTTCCCCTCACACATATACACAGTGCTACAAGTGGGAATTTTGCAAAATTGCTAAACTGACCACTATTTGCAGTTATTACAGTACATCAATTATAGCACCAACTTGGTAGGATGTGCTTATTTGTGTCTGAGGCTATATACTTCACAGATGTTTGCTTACATCTAGGTGAAGAGGATGAGCATTCACTGCCTACAAGCAGGGGAGAGAGGGTCAACCCCTAGGTAACACCCACTGGAGTGAAGGCTGAAAGTCACTTTCCATCCCCACAGCTTTATTTTCAGATCGCTCACAATTTCATACAACGTTGGCTCCTCAGGCTGTAATTTTCCACATTTAATCTGTGTAAAGATCTTCGTTTGGCAAAGTCTGAGCTAGAGTTTTTCAAGGCTTTTCGTGGGGAGGGGAGTGGATAAGCGATACTGGCCTGCAACCCCAGCCCCGCACAAATCCTAGTGTCCCGAAAGACAGGCGCACCCCCCACCCCCATATTTATCCCCTGGGAACAGGAGGAGAACAGGGCCCAACTGCTTACCATATTGGGGACGAGGAGGAGGCAAAAAGAGAATCGGGCCCAGTGTAAGGAGCCGGAGCCCAATCCCCCCACACACACTCCCCGCCAGCCTCAGCCCCCCACAAACCGAGCCTCCCCCCCCGCCCCGCGGCCAAGCCTCCCTCCCCCACAGCAGCCGCCACCTCCCACCACAACAAAGGGGGGGGGCACCCCTGCCATGGCCTGCTCCAGGTCAGAGCCCCCCCGCGCAAGGGCCACCCGTCAGCATCCGCGCCTTGACTGGCGAGGCCACCCCCGCCCCGGCCTGGCCAACGCCAAAGCCGGCCAGAGACCAACCTCTTCCTCGCCTAGCTGCGCCGCTGCCGCTGCCTCTCTCGCTGGCTAGTGGCTTCCTCTTGGCCGCCGCCCACTCCCCCCGCCATTGGTTAATGGAGGCGACGCGGCGCACGTAGCGACCCCGTTGGTTGGCTCTGCCTTAAGTCAGTTGTAGGAAGAGCGGGCGGTGGATGGATGATAGAGGGTACGTCCCGCCCCATTTAGCGATTGGCGGGCCTTAAGCCCAATCGGCGAAAGGCGGCGAGAAACGTCGTGATGGAGATCTCACGACAGAGTGCGTGATCGGCGCGAAGGGAACGGCACTCGCTGATTGGCCTACAAGTGTGTCACTCCCCGCCGGGAGAGGTTGCGCAGAAAGGAGAGCGAATAACCGAGTTTGAGGCAGAGCGCTGATCCTTCCGCCGAGCGGTCGCGGAGTTCGCATAACGAACTAGTAACCTTCCACGCGGCAGCGGATTCCAGCAGAGAGAAATTGTTTCCCCTCCCCCCCCGTCACTAATCAAATCCCACAACCCGCCCCCGAGAGGGACGCGCGGATCCCAGCCGACCTCTCCCCACACACACCGTGGCGCCTAAGGGCTAAAAGTGAGGGGAGGGGTCACAGCGTTGGGCACTGCACGAGTTAAAAGCCGGGAGTGAGACCTCCCCCAGCGTGCCAGGACTGGCCCCAAAGCGTTCCCCCCCCCCATTAAATGGGGGGGGGTGCCTGTGTCTTGTGCTCTCCAAACTCATGATTCTGGCCCTTGCCCAAGCTGCAGGATAGGGGCCTGCCCCGCAATGCCGAATGCGACACGACCCCCTCGAGGGGCAGCCCCTGCCCTGCGAACTTCCCAGGCTAGCGCAAGGCGTGGTGGCGAGTTTGGAAACAGGTTACCGAGGGAGAGGCCACCATGCTACGATGGGACGTGCAAGTGCCCAACGGGGTAGGGGCCAGTTGGTGTCAGCAGAGATGGAGCCAGCCAGGACTCAGCCGACTCATCTCCTCTAGTGACCACCTAAGAGGACCCAACGGCATCGCTACGGTGGATCAGACCCAAAGTCCATCTGACACGGCCCAGAACCTGTTGCTTAAGGTGTAAAACTCCCATTCTTGGCGGAGGTGGAGTAATCTGACTCCCTCGTCATCCTGCTCTCCAAATTTCTTATCATTTATTTTGATAAGCCTGGCTCTTCTTGATATCCAGGGAAGCATCCAGTCTCTTTCTAAATCTTGTTAAATTGCATGAGCTCCATTAGATGGGAACAATAAAATTTAATCTGTATTGAGCTGGGCAGGATTTACACTAGGGATTTACAGGTGAACGGCTCTGCAGCTAATTAGCAATGCCCGGATGTATAGGGTCCCCCCATAGACCCAAATGTAACACCTTTGAGAATGAGCCTTGCTGTCTTGAAAGATAAATGTATTAAATCAAATTCTGACCTTTTGCAAGCTTGCACACACAGGATCTTCAGTGCTGGACAAACAGGCAAAATCTCCCACACAGGCTGATCTCAAATACTCTTAGTTTGGCACATCCTGTTCCTAAAGAGACAGCTCTCATTAACCAAACTACAAAAGCTAATATATTAGAGTCAAAGCTTAAGGCCTGCTCCTGTATAACACCAGCATGCGAACCCAACAACCAAAATGAAATCCAAATATGACAACCCACAGAGACTAGACTATTCATTGGAGCAGTGAAGAGAACCTGGTTCTCCACACCTATGTGAGTGCCCTAGTCTCCAGGCCATAGAGTCAATCGCTCTGGCTCCATCAATATTTAATTACTTGTACAAAGTGGAACAGCTCAAACAGGAGAGACTGAAACAGACCTGCCCCTGAGTAGCCAATAGCCAGAGGCTTAGAATATTTGTACCCAGGTTTTTGACATCCAAGGTAAGTCCAAAAATCAGGGATGTAAATCTGGGTTTTCCACATCCAGGGTGAGCTGAGTGCCATAACTCCTACGCTATTGGATACTTCAGGCTCTCTATCTAATATATATCTTTCATTAAATACATCAAAAGTTCAGTTTTGTCCCAGTGTAGAACGAGAAACCTTTGGGAAGTTCCAAAAATATTTTGGACAGGAAATGAGTTTCTTGCCCAGTTCTAGTCATGTGTGAAGTTTAAACTCACACCTTTAGATCCATCACAGAGACTGCTCCTATTTGAGCTCTGGGAGTAACTGGTTTTGGGGGAAAGCATGCTGTTGCCCTCCATGTGCTTTCCATTCCATTCCTGGCTCTGGGAGCAGATTGTGATCTAGTGATTACAAACAGCATAGTCAAATGTAGGAACTCTTAGGGCTGTGAGACTGAACTTGGGACCTAGGGATGTAAAGAGCCTCTTTACCAGGGATCGGCAACCTTTGGCACGTGGCCCGTCAGGGAAATCCACTGGCAGGCTGGGATGGTTTGTTTACCGGCAGCGTCCGCAGATTCGGCCGATCGCAGCTCCCACTGGCCGCAGTTCGCCGTTCCAGGCCAAGGGGGGCTGTGGGAAGTGGCGCGGGCCGAGGGTTGTGCTGGCTGCCGTTTCCCACAGCCCCCATTGGCTTGGAACGGCGAATCACGGCCAGTGGGAGCTGCGATCGGCCGAACCTGCCGACGCTGCATTTAAACAAACCGGCCCGCCAGCGGATTTCCCTGACGGGCCGCTTGCCAAAAGTTGCCAATCCCTGCTCTATACCAATTGAGGTAAAGAACCAGCTCTCTTACAAAGCAGTGGCAGAGTCATAAATAGGGCCCTACCAAATTCACAGTCCATTTTGGTCAATTTCACGGTCATAGGATTTTAAAAATAGTAAATTTCATTTCAGCTATTTAAATCTGAAATTTCACAGGGATCCTGACCCAAACAGGAATTGTGGGGTGGTCGCATGGTTATTGTGGAGGGGAGGGGGTTGCAGTACGGCTACCCTTACTTTTGCGCTGCTGCTGGCAACAGCGCTACCTTTGGAACTGGGCAGCTGGAGAGCGGTGGCTGCTGGCCGTGAGCCCAGCTCTGAAGGCAGAGCCACCACCGGCAGCAGTGCAGCAGTAAGGATGGCATGGTATGGTATTGCCAACTTTTACTTCTGCGCTGCTGCCTTCAGAGCTGGGCCCTTGGCCAGCAGGTGCCACTCTCCAGCCGCCCAGGACCCCCAATTTGTGAAACGCTGGTCTCCCCTGGAAATCTGTATAGTATACTATAGGGTAAAAACACACAAAAGACCAAATTTCACGGGGGAAGACCAGATTTCATGCTCATGACACATTTTTCATGGCTGTGAATTTGGTAGGGCCCTAGTCATAAACTTCAGTATGTGGTGCAGCTGCTTAAATGTGATACAGAGCCATACTAGAAGCACCTAATTTGACCTGTTCCTTCTCAAAGACAGTAAGGGCATGTCTACAGTACAGTGGCAAAGCTGCAGTGATTCACAGAAGAATTCTTCCATTGATCTAGTCACATCTACACCTGGCATTAGCACAGCTTAACTATAGCACTCAGTGGTGTGAATTTTTCAAATCCCTGAGTGATGTAGCTAGGTTGATCTAAATTTTAAGGATATATCTACAGGATGGAGACTATACTGGCATCACTATGATGCCACAGCAAGGTCAGTGTATCCCTGTAGTGTAGACACAGCCTATGTTGATCAAAGGGGTTTTTCCATTGGTGTTGGAGGAGGTGGCATTCCTACAATGGTAGCTACATCAATGGAAGCATTCTTCCATTGCCATAGCTGTGTGTAGGTCATGCTGTGATAACTGGGGCTACAAATTTTTCCTAATTGTGAGATCAACTGTTAAAAAAAAAAAAGACTGAATTAGTCCAAACAGAAAGGGGTTTACTGATACCACTCAAGGACCGTCTGAAGATTATGACTGGTAAACAAGAGTAGTAGAAGACCGGAAATCAATTAATAAAAATTGGCGTGTCGGAAATTAGGCCTCTTGGTGGACGAAATAATGAGAACATGGACTATTCTGCCCAACGATCCCTTTGGGGAGTTCTTAAAAAGAAAAGATGTTTAGGAAAAACTGGCAGGAGCAGCAGCTCTCTGTCAACAACAGCTGCAGCAAGCTTTAGCTTTCTGGCTGCCACCCTCACTGTCTCCTGGCACCACAGCCCATCTTCATCCTAATTCGGAAAGGTCATGACCATACTGGGCCAGAGAGAGGGACCCAGATGACATTAGCCAGTGAAAGTGGCAAATCCCGACTACCACCTGGAATGTGAGTCTCTTTCTCATACACACACGCTTTGTGTGCTCTTTTCCTTCCCTACCTAAGTCCGTCCCTTTTCTATAACTCTCCTTTTTCTTTCTGTCTAAAGAAAGTCTGGCTTGCCTGGCCATTTTTGCAACACTGTTGTAAATCGGTGAAAAAGAAAGTGACAGCTAAACATCACACAGGCATTCCCACGCTGGCAGGGGCATTCTGGTAGAACTGAAAATGAAAGGGATCTGAGACACTTGCCAAAAGGGTCCTTGGGAAAGACAAGTTTGGGAAACAAGGATCTACACTAGGGAACCTATGCTAGCATAGCCAGGCCCCCCCTAGGGTAGACCTAGAAAAATTCCTATCGGTGTATGGTGACAGGTTTCAGAGTGGTGGTGTATGAACACCATCTCCCTGAACAACATTAGCTATATTGACAAAAGCACTCGTCCATCAACATAGCTGCCTTTATACTGGGGTTTTAGTGAGCATAGCTTTATTGGTCAGGGGTGGATTTATTATAATGTTTCTGAAATAAATATACCTCTGATCAACTAATCCTAACAAAACCCTCAGTGTAGCCAAAGAAGGACTTCTGTTGACATAGCTTACAGCATTCAGGAAGGTGGTGTTCCTATTCTGACAGAAAAATTTCTGACACTGTCAGCTGCATCTGCAGTAGCGAGCTCTGACAGCATAGGCTATGCTGGCATAGACTCCATAGTGTAGAAATACCATTAGTTCAGCAATATGAAAGACCTCATTTCTATTCCTCAGACCTGGTCTACCTACAAAGCTAGGGTGACCTAAGTCGCCTTGGGTCAACCTATTTATGCATGTGTCTACACTTAAATTTGTCTCCAACCAACCTAGGCAGCCCATTATGACAACGCAGTAAAATCACTTCCCTGAATGGCACAGAGCAATTGTTGAACTACTTTGGTCGATGCAGTGCCAGAGTAGACATTTTATGATCTGTGTCAACCCTGAGGGCTTGTCTACACTTACCAGGGGATCAACACGTGATCAATGCATCGGCGGTCAATTTAGCGGGTTTAGCTAAATCGACCGCAGATCACTCTCCCGTTGACTCCTGTACGCCACGGATTCGAGAAGAGTAGGGGGAGTCAACGGGAGAGCATCTCCCATCGATGTTGCATCGTGTGGACCCCGCAGTAAGTAGATCTAAGCCACGTTGACTTGAGTTGCGCTATTCACGTAACTCAAGTTGTGTAGCTTAGATCAACTTTTCCCTGTAGTGTAGACAAGGCCTAACAGTCGTCCAGCCACTGTCCCACAATGTCCCAGTTGGTGCAACAGTGACTGCTCTGCCCACAATTTTAAATTCCACTGCCCCAGGGTCACAGAAACCAGAAATCCACCCCCCACACACACACTTTAAAAACCCATTTCTTGAAATGCCATTTTCTCGTTGCTCACCTATGTTGTTTAAGTCCAACTGACCATGTCGGTTCCATGCACACTGAGAGGTACTAGGCATGCTCCTACCTGAAGCAGGCAGGAAGTGTTGGGTCTTCTGGGACTATGGAGAGAAGAGGCTGAGAAACACAGCTACAGAACAGCAATAGAAACATGGACTTGTATGAGTAGATTGCAGAAGGGATGCAGGCAAAGGGGCTTAACAGGTTTAATCAGCAGTGCTGCATGAAAGCAAAGGAATTATGCAAGGCATACCACAAGGTGAGGCAGGGCACCAAGAAATTTGGTGCTACCCCACAGACCTGCTGCTTTTACAATGAGCTGCAAGCCATACTTGGCAGTGACCCCACCAACACCCTGTAGTTACCTCTGAGATGGAGAACTCTGCCATGAACAGCAAGGAGGAAGTGGAGGAGGAAGATGACTAGGGAGGACAACCAGGAAAACCACAGCTTCATGTGTGATACATTGACCAGTGAAAAACAGAGATTGTATCTTACGTCATAATAGACTTCATTGAATGACCTTTCTGGACATAAGTGTTTACTTTCTTTTCAATAGGAATTTTAAAAGTTTCACCCTGTAACAAGCAACAGAGGGTCCTGTGGCATCTTTAAGACTAACAGAAGTATTGGGAGCATAAGCTTTCGTGGGTAAGAACCTCACTTCTTCAGATGCAAGTAATGGAAATTTCCAGAGGCAGGTATAAATCAGTATGGAGATAGCGAGGTTAGTTCAATCAGGGAGGGTGAGGTGCTCTGCTAGCAGTTGAGGTGTGAACATCAAGGGAGGAGAAACTGCTTCTGTAGCAGTTGTAAAGGTAGCCATCTTACAGCAAACAATAGCAGATGTAAAGGTAGCCATCTTACAGCAAAAAACCATCAGGACCAGACTCCAAAGAGAAACTGCTGAGCTCCAGTTCATTTGCAAATTTGACACCATCAGATCAGGATTAAACAAAGACTGTGAATGGTTATCCAACTACAGAAGCAGTTTCTCCTCCCTTGGTGTTCACACCTCAACTGCTAGCAGAGCACCTCACCCTCCCTGTTTGAACTAACCTCATTATCTCCATACTGATTTATACCTGCCTCTGGAAACTTCCATTACTTGCATCTGAAGAAGTGAGGTTCTTACTCACGAAAGCTTGCGCTCCCAATACTTCTGTTAGTCGTAAAGGTGCCACAGGACCCTCTGTTGCTTTTTACAGATTCAGACTAACACGGCTACTCCTCTGATACTTGTCACCCTGTAAAGTAGTTTGAAGTTTGTATGACATTGTATTTTGTGTGCACTGCATTTTTCCACTCAATACATTTATATTTTTGGAAAATGAAAATCTCTGTTAGCTTACAACAAATATTTAAGAATGCATAGCAGTAATCAAGAAATCAAACAGTATTTATAAATGCACACCCAGCCCCATAGAGTTCATAGCCTCAGGAAAACACTCAGTCGTATTCATAAGTGTACTGCAAGCACCACATAATTCATACTGGCAGGCAAAGCCCAAGCCCCAGCAGTATTTATAACTTGCAACAGGCACAACAGAATAGATACTCATGGCAAAAAAACAACAACCCATAATTTACATAACACAAGTCAGACATTATCTCAAGGCAGAACACGCCTGTGGCTGACGCTGTAAACCAGTGGTTCTCAACCTATTTACCGTTGTAGGCTGCGGCCAATACTACCTGTATGGCCCTGAGGATGTCACATGGGCTGCAGCTCTGTGCTGACTGGGTCGCAAGCAGCCTGCAGGTCGCAGGTTGAGAACCACTGGTGTAAATGAACCTTTAAAGCTTTCTTCAAATGCATAGCTTCCCCCTGGGCTCTTGTAACAGCCCTGGTGTCTGGCTGCTCAAATTTAGCAGCCTGCTGCTCTATGTCCACCCTGGCGGCAGCTTTTCCCCCTTTGCCTAACATATATTATGCAGTAAACAATGTGTAGCTATAGCCATTGGGATATTTTCCTTGCCGAGATCTCATCTAGTGAGTAAACAACACCATCAACCCTTCAACCTACCGAAAGCACATTCCACAGTCATTCTGTGCCTACTGAGCCGTTAGTTGAATCTTTCCCTGACGCTGTCAAGATGGCCAGTATATGGCTTCATGAGCCAGGGGAGCAAAGGATAGGCTGGGTTCCCAGAAATGCTATTGGTATTTCCATACCAACCATGGTAACCCACTGATAACAAAATAATTTATCTGCATGCAGCTTTCTTATCAATCCTTTGTTATTAAAGGCAGAGCGTCATGCATCTTCTCTGACCAATCAACATTGATGTTGGTGAATCGTCTCCAGTGATCCACTCGTGCCTGCATAACCATGGAAAATTATCCCTTTCTGTTGATGCTCTCAGTTGCAAGATGGGCTGGTGCCATAATAGGGAATGTGTTCCATCTGTCACCCCACCGCTGCAAATCCATCCACTATTTCTTGTACATTGCCCAGAGTCACAACCCTGTGTAGCAGGAGATGATTAATGGCCCTACCCACTTGAATGACAATGGCCCCAACTGTGGATTTTCCAACTCCAAAATGATTTCCCATTGACCCATAGCACTCTGGCATTACAAGTTTCCAGAGTGTGATTGCCACTTGCTTCTCCACTGTCAATGCACCTTGCGGTCATGGACAAACAGTCTGGCCTAGTAGTCACAGCAGGCATCCAGGGTAGGGAATGAAGCCAAGGGTCATCACCAGAGTCAACTGCCAGTTACCAGAGCCAGGGGGCAAGCCAGAGTCAGAACCAGGAATTAAAGCTGAGAGTCAATGCTGAAGTCAAATACCAAATGCCAGAAGCAAGGGTCAAGCCAGGTCAAGGTCAGAAGTTGGAGCTAGGACTGGTCACTGAGGATTGAAGGCAAGGCATAAGGGGAGGAGGAGAGCAAGGCTCAAGCACAGAACATGACCATAGTGGGAGCAGGAGTGAAGGCAGGAGCAAGGAGCAGAGTGGGAACCAGGAACAGGGTTGGGTGCAGGAGGCAGGCACAAACAGGGTCCAATGCAGCCACAAACAGGAAACCACTTTGCTGCTCACACAAACTTCCTGTTCCTCCTCCTGGCTTAAATGGCATAGTTGAACCAATTGGTGGAGACAGGCAATCCTCCAATCAGAGTTTCTGTGGGTGGTCTCTTGGTTGGAGCTATAGCCCTAGCAGTTTCCCAGCCCTGCTGGTTTCAGTAGCTATTAGATGGAACCTAGGATGTGGCAGCTCTCTAGGAACTCCCAGGCCTTGGTTCACAGACCCAGGACATCACATCCTCATTCTAGTGTCCCTGCACTGGAGGGATGGGCTGAGCTCAGAACACAAATCCAGGAATGTGGCCTTTTGCATCCAGAAGTCCTGCAGCCATTGCTCATTAACTCAGATCTATATTGTGATGCAATCTCACAAGTCACTGCTCGTTTCTCAAGCCCAGAAGCAGCACTCCACAAACACTACTAGCAACCTGGAATTTCTTTTTTTTTTTTTTTTTGCTATGTCCTCAAAGATATCCTCATCACCCCCATTGCAATGACAGTTGTGGTCCTTTCTGAAGGTCTGCAAGAACAGGAGAATCGTGTCTCCTATATTTGGAATGTTCATGAGAATAACAGGAGTTCTGCAGGCTCCATGCTTCTGGCAGAGATGGCAAGAAACTGAAAAGCAGTGTGCAGATTTGTGGGATTTTCAAAAAGCAGCACAAAAATTATGGGATGTGGAATGTATTATCAGGTAGAGAAACTTGCATGCTGGGAACATCCCTGTGTGAATGGTTATTATCCAACAAAACACTGTGAATATGTCCCAAAAGGCATTTTATTGGACAACGGTACATGGCACACAGGGCTACCTACCTGTGGTGCAATGCTCTTTACATCGACGCAAGCACTCGGGATTAGTATTTGCAGCACTGTCGCAAGCAGATAAGTATTCACGCACCCGAGTGATATGCAAAGGTCTGCAGCTGTTCAACGACATAACTTGTGTCAGCCAAAGTTGTAGTGTAGACATGACCTACTTGACTTAAGTGATGTTAGGGAAGCTCTCCGTTATTTTATCTGTGAAAGAGTTGTAAGGTAATTTCTCCCCACCCAAAGGTTACTAAGGCTTGTGAAACACCTAAAACATTAACATCATTTATTGGAAGAGCTGGAATTATGTGAGAAAAGTATCTCTCTCATTACTCCCTCCCAATGGCGTGAAGGTTGGAACGTTTCAAGTTATTACAGGACTACCTGTGGCAGGGCCAAAATCTCCTTATTCATGAGAGTTTGCAACATTATGTTAAACCAGCTCTTTTAAAAATGTATATAAATATTTTCCCAATATTTCACGTGAGCAATTTTGCTGAAGCTGCCCATAAGTTTGTTATATGATTGCAAACTAGAGAAGAGGTAGTCTATGTGATTGCAGACGGAACGGAAACTGCCACACAGTGAAAAAATTGAGAACCCTTATCTAAGCCTTGATGCCCCTTCTCCTATTTAGGTCTAAATAGATGTAATGTTACATACCTGTATAAGTTTTTGCAAGATTGTATGCTGAGATTATAAAATCATGTCTTTCCCTTATTTATAAAGCACCATGCACATGTAAAGAGCACTATATTAAAAGTATTATTAATAATAATAAATAATATTTTATTTTAACAATTGTATCATTATTGTGTGTGTATTTGGAAAACAAAGACTTACTTCACTGAAGTTGTGAAATATGAACCAGTTGGAGACTAACAATGTACAGTAAGCCCTAAGAAAAAGGAAATGAATGGTTGAATATCAAGGTATTAGACAAAACAGCCAGACATTATCTCTAAAATGTGGCATCTATTAAAAGAAAGGCATAATGTAGCTAAAAGAAGTGAGTATATTTATTCACATTCCCAGTTCATACTGTAAAATTCTCATGGGTAAATTAATACAACCATCTTAAGATACGCAAATAACTTAATACTGAAGGCCTCATCTACGCACAAAGTTGTACTGGATTAACTAAAGGTGTGACTTCAAACCTATTTTGTGAAACCAATGCAACTGTATGTGTGTGGACACTTTGAATCTATTTAAACAGTTTATTTTGATTCATCTTAAGTCAACAAGGAACAGGTTTATGCTAAATCAAAATAAACCACTGTTAGACTTTCCGATTTCACGCTACACAGGGGTTTTCACCAGCTTACCTAAATCTCCTTTAATAAACCAATACAAATTTGTGTGTAGATAGGCCCTATGGGACAATAGCTTCTTTTCTGAAATAATATTAGGCCTCAATATAGTAAATAATTATGCATATGTTTAACTTACATGCATAAGTAGTCCCACTGAAGTCAGTGGGACTACTCAGATGCACAAAATTAAGCATATGCATCAATCTTGGCATGATCGGGGCTTTAGCTTGATTAATCTTTATCTCATCTTTATTGCTTTTCTATTGCTCCCTTCAGTGACTTGGGTTTAATTAATAGTTACAATTAAGTCTATATGATAAAGAAATAGTTTGTGCCTCAGTCGGAAGGATCAGAATAAACCAATTTATGCTGTGATCAGTCAGTTATTACAATACAGTCTGTTTCCATTTTATAGCATGTAAAATACACTCTGCTAATTAAGCATATGTCTGTATAGATTAGTCTAAATGAGATTTACCCCAATTTTCTATACCATCTGGGAGAGACTGGTAGTTGAGGTGGATGGAGAAGTGATCTTTGTGTACGTAGTTTGTGAAGTGTTTAAAATTCTTTGTGGTGTTTCCTTTATATTATTGGTGGTGCAAAACATTAGTTGCAGCTTTCGCATGTTCTGTTTATTTTTCAAACGACAGCAATTTCTGAGAATACGTTGTAAACCTCGGCACAAGATCTGGAGACCATCAAATGAGAATTCAAAGACCCTCAAAAATATCTTCCCTGCATTGTTTGATGAGTCTATTACAGCCCCAGTTACATGGAATTAGTTCTTCTATATCCTATAAAGACTTCAAGTGATGGAGAATTTGCCACTTCCCTTGGTAAGTTGTTCCAATGGTTAATTATCGTCACCATTAAAAATGTGAATTTTATTTTGGTTGGGAATTTATCTAGCTTCAGCATTCAACCATTGGATCATGTCTTTTTTTGTTAGATTCAAGAGGGGCACACTATCAGAAATCTCTTCCCCATGCAGGTACTTGTTGATCATGAACAAGTCACCTCTTAACCTTCCTTTGGATAAACTAAATAGATTGAGCTTCTTTAGTCTCTCACTCCAAGGTAAGTTTTCAAGACTTCAGGTCATTATTGTACCTCTTTTCTGGATCTTTCCCAGTTTATCCTCCTTTTTGAAGTGTGAACACTAGAACTGAACATAGTATTCTAGTAATGGTGCCTCTACCCTAATCCTATCAGTTAGACATACATTCTTGAGTCCAGGATGTATGGCCTTGTATTTTACTGTATTAAAACATGCTGTTTAAGTGAGCCCAGTTTACTATGTAATCCAAAGACCTGACCGATCCTTATAATTATTTTATCATTCCACCAAACTGTCATCTGCAAAAATTTTGCCAGAAATAATTTTACATTTTGATAAAAGTATTTAATAGTATTGGTCCAAAAAGAGCCATGTGTGGGACCCCAGTAGAAATACTCCCATTGCATGATGTTTTCCCATTTACAATTACTCTTTGAGATCTATCAGTTAGACAGTTTTTTAATTCATGGTACACATGCTTCAATAATAGTCTGAGAATATGCTAGTGAACATTTTAAAAAAATCTTTTATTCTAGAGTAGACATAGCCTAAATATGAGGTCACTGTTAAGGGTAAGGGCTTTGCTACTTTTATGAGAGTATTCTAGCAAGGAGATGCCTGTACATAATATATGCCAGGGGTTCTCAAACTGGGGGGTTGGGACCCCGCAGGGGTCGCGAGGTTATTACATGGGGGGGGGGAGGGTCACAAGCTGTCAGCCTCCACCCCAAATCCCGCTTTGCCTCCAGCATTTATAATGGTATTAAATATATATAAAAGTGTTTTTAATTTATAAGGGGGGTCGCATTCAGAGGCTTGCTATGTGAAAGGGGTCACCAGGACAAAATCACCAATATATGCAGTTCGTTAATAGATGTGTTGGTAGCTAGTGCTCAAGACTATGTAGCATAGTTCCTCAGTTTTGTAGGATTAGTAAAACTTTTTGTTGTTGTACACTGCAAATGGGTTCTTGTGGCTGCTTTTTAGATCACCTCTTGAGATGGTGTCACAAGTGAAATATTTTTTACTGTTTTTATTTTGTTGCGGCTGCAATGGCTGGGAGCAACATTCCACTCCTGCAGGCAATGTAACTGCATGGCGGTGTCTCTGAAAACCGGTGCTTCTTCAGGGCCTCATAGACAAACTGGGAAGACTAAATGAAGAAAGCCACTCTGAACACCATGCTATTATGAATAAAGCAGTGGGCAAGGGCTGCTTTTGATGGGCCAGCACTTACAGATAGCAGATGAAGAAAGACAAGATGGAATTAAAATCTTAGATGCTTTAGAAAGATACTTTGGGGTGAATGCACAAAAGGAGTTAGGTGGGCCTAGGAAAATCACTGGAACAACAGTGTGATTCACAAAGCCTGAGTTAGGTCCCGAGGCTCCCTACACAATGAATGGAGACAGATAGGCACCTTAGACTGTAATTCACAAAAGCCAGCATGCTAGGCAGGGCCCCATCTAAATTAGCCCGTGGGAGATGCAATTACAGAGGTGGTGTTAAGCCCCACCCTTCTTTCAGAGATAGGCATCTAAATGCAGGGTGGTGCCTGCCTATGTTAGCTTAGTGGCTCTCAGCCAGGAACCCTATTTTTAGTTAGACGCCTCCCAGCGGGGTGCCCTAACCCCTACACTATAGAGCCATTCTCTTTCTGACCCTATGACTGTTCTGCGGTGGATAAATAGCCTGAGCACATGCAGGGCTGGCTCCAGGCACCAGCGCAACAAGTGCGTGCCTGGGCCGGCAAGCCGTGGGGGGTCAGCCTGCCGGTTGCTGTGAGGGCGGCAGTCAGGGTACCTTCAGCGGCATGCCTGCGGGAGGTCCAATGGTCCTGTGGTTTTGGCGCTAATTCGGTGGCAGGTATGCCAAAAGCGCAGGAACAGTGGACCTCCCGCAGGCATGCCGCCGAATCCGCGTTACCAGTGGACCGCGCACAGGTGTGCCACTGAAAGCCGCCTGACTAGGATGGCAAAATACATAGAGCCGCCCCTGAGCGCATGTACCAGATCAGGCCCTGTGTTTGATTTAGGTGGCTGAACGTATGTCTTCCCCTGGTTTGTGAAGCACTCTGGGGGTTAGGTAGGAGATAGGCATCTCGATGCCACAGGGAAGCAGCAGTGTTCATGCCCAGAGGCAGAAACATAAGCATCCTGGGAATTTTTACCCTGAATATATTTAGACAGGAGTTTTGTGCATCACTGTGGAGCCAAAACTGCAGCATAGGAGCCTAATATAGGGACTTAGGTGCCTAACTCTTTTTGTGCATTCAGCCCTTTGGGCCTAAAAGATATGTCATACATGAGAAGTGTATTTTCTAATTTGAAACTATAGACCAATGCACAGCAAGATTATGCTAGTTAGCCTCTTCATGCAAATTTGGCATACTTGCAGACAGACTTATAAAAGATCATATTGTTTTAGGCACCAAAGATAATGAAGCCAGAACACATCTGCTGCAACAATCAGAGAGACAAGGTGGGTGAGGTAATGTCTTTTATTGGACCAACTTCTGCTGATGAGAGAGACAAGCTTTCCAGCCACACAGAGCTCTTCAGGGCGTCTGAAAAAGGTACTCCCAGAGTCACAGTTAAATGCAAGGTGGAGCAGACAGTTTAGGATAAGTAGTTAGCACATGTTCTAAGGGACCATTCAAGGCAGAGTGGCCCTTTAACACCTCTGCAGGCATAGGACAAAGAGGGGGTTAGTGGGTTACAGATTGTTAAGGGATAAATCCAGTGTCTCTGTTCAGTCCATGATTTTTAGTGTCTAGCAGAGTTATGAATTTAAGCTCTGAGGCTCGTCTTCCGCAAGTGTTGTACAGGTTTCCTTGGAGGATGAGGACTGATAGGTCAGATATAAAGTGCTCACTTTGTGAAAGGTGTCCAATAAAAGATATTACCTCACTCCCCTTGTCTCTCTCAAATCCTGGGAACAACACAGTTACAACTACATTGCATGCAGCATTCAGAGTTAGAACTAAATCAAGTCATTGATACATGCCACAGCAGCAAACAATCAAAAAAACAGCCACAAATGTTGCAAGCATTAGAACTGTTGGAAGATGTACACTTCACACAAAACAAAGGGAAACACAGACTAAAAGAAGATGTAGAGCAATAGCTTCTAAAGAAGAGCAAGCAATGCCTGAAAAAGACAAATGTCTAACATATGGTGCCGTAAGCGCTTATTGCAAAATAAATCATTTCCCCAACAGTATGAAAAACAATGTAAATACTTTTTATAATGTAGACCAAGTGGGGAGTGACATTAATATCTTTAAAAATCTGTTAGTCTTTAAGGTGCCACCAGACTCCTTGTTGTTTTTGTAGATACAGACTAACACGGCTACCCCCTGATAATTAATATCTTTAGTGGAGTTTGTCTTCATCATCATCCACTGGGTTGGGGTTCTGAAGCATATAGGAAAAAGTGGTTTGCACAAGTAAAAACTTCAAACGTTAGCAAGGCCACCAGCTCAGCCATTCAGATGTCAGAATGACATTAGTTCTCCTTCTAGCATTAAAGATTGTACTAAATTGTAGAAAATAAGTCTGATGGGAGAGACCTCGTTTTTGGAGCAGAAGGACATGGATTATAAACCTGGCTCACTGTGTGTGCCATTTCTATGGTAACTGGATCTGAACTCAGCAGTGGTTTTGTCTGCTACAGCAAGCAGTGGATGTCTGCTTTGCTAGGTTTGTAAGGTAACCTGTGGGCCTGGTGGGTGGTTCTGAAAACATCCTTAAAACTGAGCTGAGAGGTACCTGTGCTTTTGCAGCAGGATGATTGGAGTTCTGACCCTTTTGCCACCGGGGAGTAAGGAATCACTGTGCTCAGCATTATGACAATGCAAAGTCTTAAAGAGCCTCACATTTGGTACAATATTTTAAATTTGATGCCTATGACACCCCACTTTCCTCTGACCTCCTAGGAGAAGAAAAACCACCACCACTACAAAAGCTGGTTCTTGTAGTTCTGAAGAAAAGTAAAGTGAAACCAAAAGAATCATCCCCAGGGAACTGTCTTAATCACTTCTACTATACCAATTTTGTGGGTCTGGAGTTTCATTCTGTCATGTCTTTGAAGGTGGGGGTATGCCTAAAATAAAATTACAACACAAATCCCAGTAGCTGGAATGGTGGTTGATGGTAGCTGCAATGCCGTAGTTGACAGCACTTTCTTAGGTTGTCTATACTTAAACTGCTGCCGCTGCACCACTGTAGTGCTTTAGCGTAGACACTAAGTGAAGGGTTCTCCCATCACTGTAGTTAATCTACCTCCCTGAGAGGCGGTAGCTAGGTTGACTGAGGCAGGAGCGCCAGAAGCTCCCTAGAAGCGGGAGGGCCACTGGCACCTGGACCGTGGCCCTGCTCCCACCCCGAGGTCCTGCCTATGCTCTGCTCCTCCCCCGAGACTCCACTCCGCCTCTTCCCCCCGCCTCTTCCCCCAAGAACCTGCCCTCACTCCGCCTCTTTCCCCTGAGGCCCTGCGCCCGCTCTGCCTCTTCCCCCTGAGGCCCGCCATGACGCTCGCTCTTCTCCACCCCTTCTACCTTGTTGCTCGTCCTTAAGGCAGGTAAAAAGCGATGGGGCCAACACATCCCTCGGCCCGCGCCGCTTCCCACAGCCCCCATTGGCCGGGAGCGGCGAACCGCTCCCAGTGGGAGTCGCGATCAGCCGAACCTGTGGACATGGCAGGTAAACAAACCAGCCCGGCCCACCAGGGGCTTTCCCTGAACAAACGGCGGACCGGCTTTGAGAACCACTGGTGTAGAGTCACAGTCGATATAATTAGGTCAACACAGTGTCAGTATAGCCACTGCGTTGCTTACGTTGACTGTTATTGGCTTTCAATGCCCCACACTGACAATACAATCGATAGAAGCTCTCCTGGTGCCAAGTTTGCACACACACACACAGGCAATTTAATAACTGTGGTGACTGTATGCCAACATAAGTTAGAGTGACATAATTTTGTAGGATAGACATGGCCTGAAGAATTCTTCAGTCAACCTAGCACTTCTATACCATCTTAACTATGTCAGATGTGTGGATTTTTCACACCCCGAATGATGTAGCTGGGTCAGTTTAGCTCTTTAGCATAGACTTGGCCTTACTCGGGCTACTGAGCAGGTCCAAGAGCAATACCAGCAGATGTGGTGGTGCCTGCCTCTCCTTTCTCTCTGAACAGAGACCTGCCTGCTGATTCTTAACTTTCAGTTGTGCTGTTTCTTTTACTGGTAAACAGGTCTTGCAGAATCTGGAGAAGAGTATGTGTAAATGCCCCAGGAAGCATGAATGACTAGAGCAAAACAACTGCTCATCAGGTAACCTCTGGAACCATCTAGGCATAATGAAGTGCTGTCAAATGCAGAAAGTGAACAAAATGAAAAGCTAAAAACTATTTTTCTCTCTAATCTCTTAAAGTCATCATCTCAGTGTTTACCTGTCATAGTGGTGGGTACACTGTTTTCAGAGGACAGTGACTTTATACATTGACTCAGTCTCTTTAAGATGCACTGGGGTTTTTTCCTAAGTTCATCCAGCGCAAAAGCTCAGACATGCAGAAGATTCTCTAAGCACGTGCATATTGTGGTTATCAACAGGTATTTTGCAGTTATTTAACAGATAATGTCAGTGGATAATGGTCTCCTGCTGCTCGATGAATTCAGAGGCAGAGCCAAGGTATTTTAAGCTCATCTCTGATGTGGAAATAAAGTTTAGTTGCTTGGAAAAACAGCTGTTTGAAACAGTTTCTGTCTCATCAGTTTCTTCCCCAGCTCTAGAATATCTTCAAAGGAGGTAGAAGACTGAACTGCTAGAAAGGTTTCAAAAATCATTTAAAATGTAATAAAGATAAGGGTATCAGAGTGGGGGAATCTTGCTATGCACCCCCCTTTCCCCCCCACCTTTTTTATTGCCCTTTAATGAGCACTCTGATAGAGTAGCAACTGACATGGGTAACGAATCATGAGCTGTGACATACCTGATTAGAGTCACAGCTGGAACAGGCCCAGGGAAGCCATCAGGTTGCTTATTTTCTCAAGACCATAAAAGGCATCACCTGAAAGGTTTCTGGGTGTTAAGTGACAGGAGCTACAATACATAGCCATTGCCTGAGACAATACAAACCTGTGGTTATGGAAGATTAGTGGAACTGGAGTCAACTCCTGTGGCAAAGGCCAGAGTTAGCCCTTCTCTAAAAGTAAAGATTTTTCTGGATTTATTGTATTTATTTCTATAACTAATGTGGAATAGCTACAGCAAAAGAATACACCCACACATTTTGTTTATGCCAGGTTAAGACACTTATCTTGTGAATCATTGTGTCCACACAGCTCTGTGCTTTTTCAAACTAACCACACGGCATTCTGGGCAAATATTCCAGGGTGAAATATTCTGCCCCTAGGTTCTATGCACGCTGTGATTTTTCTTACAGCACATTGTGTGATCCTTACCAGAATCTGCTGGAATTCTTGAATTTAGGTTTAAACTAAACACCCCCCATGATTCCTCTCCTAGCATCTTATAATTCATCTGTCTTTTGTAAGTAAATCCAAGTCCTTTGAAAAGGTCAGCTATCCCTCACTCATCCAAAGATTGTAGAAGAAGAAAGGGTTGTCCTGTATAAGGCAGAGAGGGGGCTGGAACAGCCTGGTATCTGATAGGCTCACGTGTGGCGAGGGGTGAGTGGATGTGTTTTATGCGAGTTGGAGAAGAGAAATGGTGTTAGCAACATGCTAGCATAGGCATCGACTCTGTGGGCGCCGGGTACTTAGCACCCACCGGCAGTCAGTTCCCCCCCAGCGCCTCCCACCTGCTGGCGGCCCCACCTATCAACTCCTCCCCCTCCCTCCCAGCATCTCCTGCACACTGTGGAAAAGCTGATCTGCGACCAGCAGGAGGCGCTGGGAGGGAGGGGGAGGAGCAGGGACAGGACATGCATAGGGGACGGGGGCAGAAAGAGGTGGGGCAGGGGTGGAGCGGGAAGAGGCAGGGTGGGGGCAGGGCATTGGAGGAAGAGGTGAGTGAGGGCAGGGCTGGGGTGGGAAGAGGAAGGATGGAAGTGGGGGCTTGGGGAAAGGGGTGGAGTGGAGGCAGGGTCTGGGGCTGAGATGGAGTTGAGCACCCCCCGGGACAATTGGAAGCTGGCACCTGTGCATGCTAGGCATTTATTAAATTCCCTAGAATCAGAAGTTCAAATCCCAGTGGTTTGATTCAGTCCTCATCCCCCTGAAACAGATAATTGAGTGTTAGGCTCGAAAAATTTAAACCAAAAAAGATCTTCCAACCAGCTCTAGTGAATACCACAAAGTTTATTCCATGTGTCTCTTGTATAAGGCCATGTGTGCCTATAAAACTTTATGGCACTCTCTTTATAGGCGTTTGGCCAAGAACTCTCAGCCAAAGTCTTCTTTCCTATCATGCTTATACAGCATCCTGTGTGCCAGTTATCTACCTGCTTCCTGTCCTTCACCCCACAGCTGCCTGCATTTGCTGTACATACAGTTGATGAGGTGTTCAATGATCCTACGGGATGAAAGGGTCTGCATAGAATTCTTTGCCTTACACAGATCTTTAATTTTTCCACCATATTACGGGTGCCCTTGCACTGTGAGAGCACTGAAGCGAATGGGCTCCAGGAGACCTTTCTCTCCTTCAGCCGGGCACCCACCAGAATGCTGCCATTTGTGGTCCTTGAGTGGAAGGGAGTAGCTAGCATTGCCACTGACTACACCACCTCAGAACATTTGAGTCGCCGTAGCGGGGGGGGGGGGCGGGGGGGAGTGGATTATCCCTCTAGTCTGTCTTTAGCCCCTATGCATAAAGAGTCCGGATTTAAATAAAAACAGCAGTGTTTGTTAGATAAAGAAATTATATGCTCTAGTGTCCGCCTGTTAATAGCTTTAATCTTATATCCAACTACCAGCTCTGTAAATGCGATTAAAGAGGATTAAACCTCAGTTAAGGCTTAATCACTTGTCTGTTCTTAACTAGCCTTATATTTCTCCCTGTGCAAGGAAATCTGACCCAAAATATTTCACACGCACAAAATGCCAAGCAAGTAAAGAACAGTTCAGTGAAATGAAGCAAATAGCTGGAGAGCCAGCCACGAAAGAAAAGAGTTGACTATTTAAATGATAACTGCCATTATGAGGAGTTCTAGGAGGGGTGCCAAATTAGTCCTTTTTTAACTTGACCATTGAAACAGCTAAACTTTTTCTAGCGCACCAGTTTTCTAAGAGTTGTCTCATATGCTTCCTCTCTCTCTCATGGGGCTATTCCATAGAATCATAGGGTTAGAAGGGACCGCAAGGGACATCTAGTCCAACACCATCACCAACCCCACACCGCCAAGATGCAGGATTTGTTGTGTCTAAACCATCCAAGCCAGATGGCTCTCCAACCTCTTTTTGAAAGCCTCCAGTGAAGGAACTTCCTCAACTTCCCCAGGCAGTCTGTTTCATTGTCCTACTGGTCTTACAGCTAGGAAGTTTTTCCTGAGATTCAATCTAAATCTGCTATGCTGTAGTTTGTCCTGCCCTCTGTGGCAAGAGAGAACAACTTTTCTCCATCTTTTTTATGGCAGCCTTTCAAGTATCTTCAGACCGCTATCATATCCCCCCTTAATCTCCCTTTTTCTAAACTAAACATACCCAGTTCCTTCAGCCTTTGCTCATATGCCTTCCATTCCATTCCTGTGATCATCTTTGTCGCTCGCCTCTGGATCCTTTCCAGTTTCTCTACATCCTTTTCTATGCATTGGTGACCAAAACTGGACACAGTCTCCAGCTGAGGCCTAACCAGCATCGAGCAGAGCGGCACTATCACCTCCCGTGACATACTGCTATGCCTCTGTTAATGCAACCTAAAATAGCATTTGCTTTTTTTTTTTTTTGCAACAGCATCGCATTGTTGACCCGTGTTGAGGTTGTAATCCACCACAACTCCCAGATCCTTCTCAGCAGTCTCTGTGATGCCCATTAAGTCATAATTTTCTTCATATAACATGACTTCCAGTTCATCGTGCCTGTTTCCCATACTCCTTGCATTTGTATACGGCATCAAAGGTATTTTGCAGACTGCCTTGTGCTTTTCTTCTTGCCTTTTTAATGCAGTTTTGATTTCTAGACCCTTCTCCTGAAATTGGCCCCTTCCCCTTGTCTTCGTTATTTGAGCCTAGATGTACATTGGCCGGATTTTCATCACCATCCCCCATAGGACCTAGTCTAAAGCTTTCCATATCAGGTTAGCCAGACAATGTCCAAAGATACTCTTCCCAGTATTTGATAGATGGAGCCCATCCTAGCACAGTAATCCTCTTTCCTGGAACATCACCTTGTTGTCAAAGAAGCCAAAGCTCTCTCACCGACATCACCTGCAGTCACCCATTTACTTCCAAACAGGAGCTGCCCCAGGTAAGTGCTCTGCACCTCCTCCTGCCTGCCCCAGCCCTGAGCTCCCTTCCACAGCCCCACTCTGAGCACCCTCCCGTACCCTAACTCCCTCCCAGACCCTGCACCCCCAGCCCTGAGCCCCAGGGGTAAGCCAGGGGCACCTCCCCACCACAGTACTGTACAGTATATAATGCCTTTTGTCTGCCCCAAAAAATTTTCCTTGGAACCTAACCCCCCACATTTACATTAAATCTTATGGGAAAATTGGATTCATTTAACATTGTTTCACTTAAAGTTGCATTTTTCAGGAACATAACTACAACGTTAAGTGAGGAGTTACTGTACACCTTATTTCATTTGGGGGAAGCTATACCTGCAAAAATGCTTTTTAAGCCAGTATAACTGTGTTTACACTAGGAGGGTTTGCTGGCACAGTTCTACTGGTATAGCTGTACTGGCAAACTTTTCCTAGTATGGAACCGGAAAGGCACAATTTGCTCCGGTTCAGGAAAAGCTCCACCCGGGCAAAATGCAGCTTTCCTGGTCTACACTTGGGGTTGGCACTGGTGTAGCTACTACCAAAGGCTAATTGCTGCATAAGACAAGGCCTGAGATTCAACAACCTCCATTCTTTGATTATGGCATGGGGGGAGCTCACCATCCACATTGCTGAGACTTCAGTCAGAACCAGGAATGACAAATCTTCAACATTCCTGACAGAGCTAAATACAAACAAGGGAGGAAAAACCCACCCAGCCCCTTTTAAAAAACAGTTTGAGTCTATTTTGCCCATCATAAGAAGCAGAAAAGGGCACAAGCTCTTTTTATTTTCTTTTTTTCCCCCTCTGGTTTGGCCAACTTGCCCATGGCAGAGGTGACTCAGGGTACGTCTTCACTTACCGGAGGGTCCGGCGGCAGGCAATTGATGTTCTGGGATTGATTTATCGCGTCTGGTTAAGATGCGATAAATCGATCCCAGATCATTCCCGGAAGTGCTTGCCGTCGACGCCGGTACTCCAGCTCGGCATCGACGGGGGAGCCTTCCTGCCGCGTCTGGACCCGCGGTAAGTTCGGACTGAGGTACTTCGAATTCAGCTACGTTATTAACGTAGCTGAATTTGTGTACCTTAGTCCGAAGTGGGGGCTTAGTGGGGACCAGGCCTGAATGCCATTATTGTACTTCTTTCCCCTGCAAGATCACCAGAGCTGCCAGGAGGCCTAGTCAGCCCCTAGCTAGGGCTGCTCTGACTTATGCCAGCTAGTAAAAGCTTTCATGGGGCCAGGAGACTGGTCAGGGATTGCTGGAATGCACCATCCCTCTGTCCGGATCCCCTCCCTAGACCTGCCCCGGCGCCCCTGCCACTAACTAATGTGAGTTGGAGGGGGTGGCTATAGCAGCTAAGCATTTTCCCTCCCACACACACCATGGAAGGGAACTGGGCAGCTCTATGGGGCAAAAATAACAGGAGAACTTGTGGCACCTTAGAAACTAACAAATTTGAGCATAAGCTTTCGTGGGCTAGAACCCACTTAATCAGATGCATAGAATGGCTCTAGCAAGAGCCTCTAGCATGTGTCAGGATCTGGCCTCCACGCTCACTCCATGTGCAGCTTCCAAATCCTTCTGCCAGATTCCTTCCATTTCCCTGGTCTCCTTTCCTGACTCTCTCCTCCCTCAGCGTTTCTACCTCCCAGTTAGTGAACTCTAAGCACAACCATTACCCTGTCCTTGAATAGCTCTATAATCTAACAGCATGCCCAGGAGTGGTTAACACTAATTAGAAAATAATAGGTCCCAGATTTTTGGATAGAGAAACTGTAGACGGACAGTAAGATTAAATGGTGTCAAGACATGAGACGGTTCCCCTTTAGTTAGCCTCCCAGACTGGAGCTAGCCATGAGGCACAACGTTCTGATCTTCTCCAAAGTTTGGGAGCATTCAGACCAGTGCACAGAGGCGTGCATGAGCACAGGCAGATGTCCTAGCAGAGCCAGTCACTATGCACACGCACACGCAGACCTTCATGCTAGCAGAAGGGAGAGCATTCTTACCTACACTGGGGCTAGATTTCAATGGTAGGCACATCCCTGAGCAAGGGATGTTGCATGAGCTGCGCTAACCCAGGCGTAGCCACAGGAGGCATTATGCCATGGACACACTCACTGAGTTGCAATTTCTCCCGTTTCCTCTTTGCTCCTGGAGTGATTTTCTGCTTCCATATACCAACATTAAATTACTATTCCCCCATTGGGTGGCTCCCATGCTCTGACTCAAGCTCATTTACTTGCTGGCCAAGGCTCCACCCTTTCCCCACCCCACCTGCTCAGGGATGGGGTAAGTCGGTGAATAGTTCCAATTACTCAAATGCCCCAGGCTCTGGTTTCCATTACAGAGTTATAGAGGGGGTGTCTCCTTTGATCAGGCCCCTAATCAGAGTCAGAATCTAGCCCCCAAAAGAGGTCTCGTAAAGATGAATTAGTTAGGGAAGTAGGACACTGCTTAATGTAGTGGTGGCGGATCTCAAAGAGCTTTATAAACATTAAGCACATTGGGTCAGGGACTGTCTTTTGTTCTGTGTTTGTACAACACCTAGCGCAACGGGGTCCTGGTCCATGCCTAGGGCTCCTAGTGCCATCACAATACCAACGATTAACAACTCGAATCTATGTGCTAGGTATTATTTTAAAAAGGACTCGTGTTGCGTCAATAGAACCACAGTAAAAATAAATTTGTTACACTTTTTAAATTATGGAACAGGAAAAAAAAAAAAAAACAATGTAAATGTCCATCTGAGCTTCAACACCAAAGGTCAGCTTGAAGCATTTTGAAGAGGCCAAGCTATTAAATCCACAAATCAGGGTCTGAAATAAGAGTATAGGTTTGGGTTCTATTAGTACCACTCCCCACAGTGAGATTTACAATATCCAATGTTAAAGGTTAATGCAAATTTTTCTTTTAATCAGCCAGGATAAGAGGTTTCTAAATTTAAACTGTTAAAATTGTCACCATTTAAAATAATGTTCCAATGAAAGGTGGTGAAAAATAAATCTATTCTGAATGGCAGAAAGAGAAAAATAGAGTAATCACTTATCCAAATCATAATTTCATTCATCGTTATGAGATGGCTTTAGATTGCTTGCTCACTCAAGATTAGGGGCTTGAAGTAAATGACTGAAATCCTCTTTAGAATTCCGAATTGTTAAATCCTTGGCTATTTCTTCATGATCATGTTTCTGTTGTTTCTGATCCATCTCTATGTTCAGGACTTAATCTCAATTTATTTGCAAATGAATTCTTCTTTTCTCTTAAATACGATCTCCTACTTTCTAGTAACAGCCATTCCTTTCATTTAAAACAAAAACAAAAATATCTCCAAGGCAAACACTTATGCACACATCATTTTTACTCACTTGAGTAGCCCCGTGGTATCTTGATGGTCTACTCCCATGAGTAAAGTTGTTCAGGTGCATAGGTCTTTACCGTTTTGAGGCCACAGAACCAATTGATTCCATAAATCTGTGGTTTTCTAACTGCGATTCGCAACCCAGTCCTGGGTCGCGGAATGTAAGGAACTGGGTCACGGCGGCTCTGGTCAGCACTGCCGACCGGGCTGTTAAAAGTTCCATCATCAATGCTGCCCGGCTAAGGTGGGCTAGTTCCAACCTGACACTGCACTGTGCCCCGGAAGCAGCCAGCAGCAGGTCCAGTTCCTAGGCGGGGGGGACCACGGGGCTCCACGTGCTGCCCCCGCCACGAGCATCAGCTCCACATTCCCATTGGCTGGGAACTGGCCAACGGGACCTAGGAGGGGAGGGTTGCCTGCGGGCAAGAGCTGCGTGGAGCCGCTGGCGAGCCTCAACCTAGGAGCCGGACCTGCTGCTGGCTGCTTCTGGGGCGCAGCATGGTCCGCGGTGCCAAGACAGGCAGGAAGTCTGCCTCTGCACCCCCGCTGCCCGGGAGCTGCCCAAGGTAAGCCTGTGCCCCAATCCTCTGCTCCAACCCTGAGTCCCCCCAAATCTAGAGCTCCCTCCCACACCCCAAACCTCTCATCCCTAGCTCCGTTGGGTCGCAGGAATCAACAATTTTCTTCAACTGGATTGCCAGAAAAAAGGTTTGAAAACCACTGCCATAAATGATATTACTCTTGCACGTTCTCCATTCATTTCAGCTGTGTTCTCAACAATGGTACATACAAAAAAAAAACCTGGGAGGGACTAGGATGGGAAAATCATTAGTCCCACCTTAAGCACATTCTTCATGCTTTGCTGAACTGGCTCCCTAGGTTCTGATCCTGAATGGAAAGGTTTCTATTGACTTCATTGCACTTTAGATCAGATCCCTTAATAATTACACCATCTTAGATTGTTAAAATTCTGTCAGGGGTATCATCTAAACGTTCATCATGATTGCTGTTGGCCTGCCTTTTGTAAGGCTCCTCAGAGCTAGAGCCCAGAGTAGCTGACACGCCCACATTGCCACCAGGAAGCCACACAACAGTATCTCCAAGGAGCAGTGGCGTAGCCAGCTTTTCAGTGCAGGGGGAGCAACCATAAAAAAGGCGCCCCCCCCTTGGCTCCTCCTCTGCCCACGCCCCTCCTTGGCTCCTCCTCCGGCCGCTCCGCACCCCCCCCCCCCTTGGGTCCTCCGGCCACGCTGCAGCCATGCTGTACCCCCGCCTTGGAGGGGCTCAGTGCGGGGCGCAGGGGAAGGGGTGGCGGGCGCTGCTTGCTTCTCCCCGGGGGTTGGGGGGACCGGAGCAGTGGGGCGGGCAGCAGCTGGCGGGCAGATCCCCTCTCCCCAGCAGCTTCCTGGTTCCCTCGCCCGGGCAGCCCAGCATTTTTTTCAAAAGCTGAGCCTGCCGGGCCGCCGCTGGGCTCCTGCAGGCAATGTTGGAGCCACATTGAGCGTACGGCGCAATGGCTGAGGAGCCGGCCCCTTCACTCCTCTGGCCGGCCTGCCGCCCCCCACCGCCCATGGCTCCTCCGGAGTCCGACCCTGCTGCCCCCACCCCCACTTGCCTGCAGGACCCCAGCGGCAGCCTGGCAGGCGCCGCTTTTGAAAAATGTACTGAGGGGAAGCGGCTGCTTCCCCTGAATCCCCCAGTTACGCTACTGCCAAGGAGCACTGTGGAGATTAGGTGGCACAGGAAGTTAGGGTTACCATACGTCCGTTTTTTCCCAGACATGTCCGGCTTTTCGGCAATCAAACCCCCGCCTGGGGGGAATTGCCAAAAAGCCGAACATGTCCGGGAAAAATACCGGCCGGGCACTTCCTCTCCCGCGGCTGCTTTGCTCCTCCCCAGACTCAGACTTCGGCTCTGTTTAAGAGCCAAGCTGCCTGAGCCAGCGCTACCGGCTTCGGGCAGCCCCCTTGCCTCCAGACCCCGAGCCGCCGGCTGGGCACTTCCCTTCCCGGGCTCCAGCTGCTCTGCTCCGGCGGCGCAGGATACGGAGGCAAGGGGGCTGCCCGAAGCCAGTAGCGCTGGCTCGGGCAGTTTGGCTCTTAAACAGAGCTGAAAAGTCAGGGGAGGAGCACAGCAGCTGGAGCCCAGGAGGGGAAGTGCTGGCCGGGGGCGCAGGGTCTGGAGGCTGCCCAGCAAACTGTAAGCTGGTAGCGCTCGGGCAGCCCTTTTCGCGTGGCTGGGAGGGAGGAGGGGGAGTTAGAGCGGGGACTTTGGGGAAGGGGTTGGGGCGGGGCAGGAAAGGGGCGGGGCTAGGGCCCATGGAGTGTCCTCTTTTTTTATTTTTTAAATATGGTAACCCTAAGGAAGTGCCAATCAAATGGTCCAGAGCGACAGCACCCTGTGACCTTCCGATTGGCCCGTACTCACCCTTTAACCCTGGAGGGTGGCCCAGGAAGTTGTCTGGACAACCATGCGGACTTCTGGTCTGCTGAGACTCCTGACCTCACCTTGCTTGCTGATCTCCAGTCTCTGACCCACTGTGAGTCCAGGCTGCTAACTACCTCGGATCTCCAGTCTCTGACCCTTACTCTTGCCTATTGATCCCAGCTCTAGTGATTACTCTGATCCCTGCTTGCTGACCGCCTCATGATTGTCCTTGACTTGGGGACACCAATCCAGCTGAGACCAGTAAGCCAGACTGCCTGCACCCTGATCCCTTACACAGGGCCGGCTCCAGGCACCAGCCCACCAAGCATGTGCTTGGGGCGGCGCCTGGAGGGGGACGGCGCGGCGCTCCGGCCCGAAAGCGGGGCCGCGACTGGGCTCGCCGCCCTCCCCGCGGCGCTCCGGCCACTGGGGAGAGCGGAGCCGTAGCGGGCTCGCCACCCTCCCCCCGGCCGGTCGGGGAGAGTGGGGCCCCGGCTGGGCTCTCCGCCCTCCCCCCAGCGCTCTGGCCGCCAGGGAGAGCGGAGAGCCCCGGCCAGGCTTTCTGCCCTGCTCCCGGCTGGTCAGGGATTGTGGGTCCGCGGCTGGGCTCGGCGCCCTCCCCTGCGCGCTGGGGGGGCGGGGGGCTTTTTTGCCTAGGGCAGCAAAAAAGCCAGAGCCGGCCCTGCCCTTACAGTTTGCCTAGACCACTTTTTATTCCCTCTGTGGAAGTCCCTTAGCAAGGATATGGAAGGGGCAGGTCTTTCACCACCACCCACCAGACCTCATAGAGCACTGTGGGAGTGGTTTGCTCAACTCCCAACCAAAATTATGTGCTTTGTGCCCATATGGATCAGCTCCCAGCAGACAATCAGATGCTCTGCACACAGCTAGTGTGGTCCCAGGAAGAGAAGGCCATGCTCCAGGCTCAAGTGGGGCCACTGCCCTCCCAACAGGGTCCTTCGGTACCTGTACCCCTATGTTTTGATGGGAACTGCAGTATCTGCACCCCAATGTTTTCAAGGGGTTCCTCAACCAATGCTGTCTTCTCTTCCAGCTCCACCCTCGAATTTATCCCACTGACCAGGCCACGGTGGGACTAATGGTCAGCTTGTTAGTTGGAGACGTGCTAGATTGGGCTCCCCCGCTGGAGCAGGACAACTGGAATGCCTTCCTGAGGGCATTTTCTGCCATTTTTGATGACCTTCATTGTAGTTGCTCAGTGGCAGCTGCACTAAGAAGGCCTGTAAGGAGTTGGACTCACCCCAGGGGCACCTCCTGCTGGTCATCCAGGGAATTAGCTTACCAGCCTTTGGAGCGCCCTCTGCAGGCCAGTGATCCACCTTGCCACTCCTACTGGGCCCATGTCCCTCCCAGGACCCCAGTGCCCCTTGCTCTGGGTGCTGCCCCCTGGCAGTACCCCCACACACTGGGTCTCCCCTCCCAGGGGAACCCCCACACACTAACCCCACTTCGCCTCAGAATAAGACTACTGCCAGTCACCATCTAGCTCCACACCCAGGGGCAGACTGCAGTATCAGCCACTCAGCACTGGCAGGGTTGGGTTTGGACCTGCTGCCTTGGCCTACACCTGGGTTGCCCTCTGCAACCCTCAGTACCCCTTAGCCTAATGCTAGGCCGCAGCCTGGGGCTTTCCAGGG
Source organism: Chrysemys picta bellii (assembly GCF_011386835.1). Classification (NCBI taxonomy): domain Eukaryota; kingdom Metazoa; phylum Chordata; order Testudines; family Emydidae; genus Chrysemys; species Chrysemys picta. The sequence continues at coordinate 14,233,195 of NC_088796.1, forward strand.
TGGAGCTCCTCAGCCTTTCCCCAGCCCTGCTCCACCCAGGTACTCTGTGTCTGCTCCCTGCAGCCAGGCCCTTCTCTCTCTGAGCTCCTGGCTCCCTGCCTTTATAGGGCCAGCTAAGTCTGTTTGGGGCGTGGCCCCAGCTGCAGCTACTGCCCCAATCAGCTCAGCCTTCCCTGCCCCAGCCTTCTCCCAGGGCTGTTTCAAACCTCTCAGGGCAGGAGCAGGTGTCCACCCCGCTACAAGGCCCTTTTCCTGATCTGTGCCAACAGCTGCCCCTGCAGGTCCAGGTCCAAGGGCATGAGGAATATATATAGTCTATGCTATCCTCAATTTTAAACGGCAGAGGGGGAGACTGTACTAATTAATACATGGGGAGGACTATGTTCCTGAAGAGCGCTCAGCCCTGCCCACAATCACAACCCCATTTTTTTCCTTTGAAGGTCATCTTAGGACATGGTGTTGCAGGATACTGTTTTCCTCAAAGACCTGCCCCCTCATGCTTATGTAACCCTTCTGCCAGCAGCAACAAAGGCCATATTCTTACAGTTGGGAGGTCCCTTTTAAGGCTAACAGACACCACTGGCTCAAGACCCCACCCAGAAATTTTGGGATCACTAAACATTTTCCCGAGGCACCCTTAATAGATGATACTTCCCCACTTCTAAATGCTAAGCATGGCTCTACATTGGTTAGGTCCACACTACCCGCCAAATTCGGCGGGTATAGATCGATCTTCTGGGATTGATTTATCGCGTCTCATCTGGACGCGATAAATCGATCCCAGAAGCACTCCCCCGTCGACTGCGGAACTCCTGCTCGCCGAGAGGAGGAAGCACTGTTGACGGGGGAGCTTGCCTGCGCCACGTGGACCCGCAGTAAGTAAACTTAGTTCGATCTAGGAAACGTCGACTTCAGCTACGCTATTCTCGTAGCTGAAGTTGCGTTTCCTAGATCGATCCCCCAGCCCATTGAAAAATTAGACATACCTAACAGTGGGCTGTGAAATATTTACACCCCGGAGCACCGTATTTAGGTCAATCTCACTCCCCCCGCAACCCCACCCCCACCCCCAGTCAAGACATGGCTAGGTCAATAAAATAATTCTTCCATCAACCTAGCTACCCTCTGGGTACTAGGTTTGTGGGATCTGTAACTGTGAATTGCATATGTGCTGAAAACAGGGAAAGCAAGGATTCCAAAGGGAAAACCGTGGAGAAAAAGGTCTCAAGAGTCTTTTCAGGAAAGGAATAGTGAAATGACAGACAGGAAAGTGCATTATGAACAGCTGAAGGAAAATCATCTGGTTGAGTTACGCAGAGAAAGGCAGATCAATACGGAGGACTGGATGAAATCACAGCTAGTAAATGTGCTGTATTCTAATGAGCAGTCAAGGAATGATGGTCCAGGTTTGCAGAGGACCTCCAGACTGCCGGCAGAGGGTCCAGCAGCTGGGGGGAGTTTTGGAACCAATGCCCTGAAAGGAAACAGGGAAGAGGCTAACAGATGCAGCAATTAGATTCTATCCAGACCAAGTACTGTACTGCAGCAGGAGAGTGGATGGCTAAAGCAGGAGATGCTGCAGCTGGAGAGGGATCCTGTATCTGGAAATCCAGCCGCTTGCAGGCTGGGAGCAGCAGCATCAGAATGAGAGAGAAGGAGAAGCAGTGTTAGCATGAGGAGAGAGAAAAGGACAGGGAGCATCAATATCAGATCGAGATGGAGAAACAGCGCCAGCATAACCATAGACCAGTAGGTAGATCAGCTAGTCCTCCGGTACCTGTCCCAGTAGGTGGTGCAGACTCCAAATTACTTCCTTGCTTTAGGGAGGGGGATGACATGAATATGTTTTTGAAATGGGGTGTGAATTGAATAAGGCGGCAAAAGAGGACATGGTAAAATACCTGGCTCCACTATTGCCTGGGATGAAGGCCTTAGACATTTCCCCCCCTTATGGGAAGGACTATAAAAAGTATGAGTTTTGGAGACTGATCCCTGAAGCATATAGGAGAAGGTTTGGGGGAGTTCAGAGAAAAGGGGACATGGCATATGCTGAGGTTTCAACTCAAATTAAGGGTTCTGTAAGGAAAGTGGTTGGGGGTTACCATGGTCAATGAGGCCTTCTTCCTGATCCAGCCAATAGACAAAACCTCTGGCCCACAGAGGGCCCCAGTCCTTAGGGAAGGATTGGAAGAACTTGGCCTACTGAGGCACCGTAAGACTGGGTGCTAGGTCTGAGCTGAAGCTGTGATGAACGTGTAACCACCAGGAAACCCCTAGTGTGGAGTGTTGAAAGACTGCTCCTGCCAGAGCCCACATGAGAGTAGGGATTAACTCTGTAAACTGATTAGCATGGGTATATGTTTTCTCTGTTACGTTTTGTACCTTAAGAATACAGTAGGTTTGTTTAGAAAGAACCATGGTGGTAACTTGTATCTGTAGCAATCTCTCTTATCAGTCTTTCAAACAGGTCTGTTTAGTAGCCTGTCGTCACAGGGAACTGTTCAGCCTTGACACTCCCTGGTTAGGAGGCAATCAGACATGGGTCTCAACCTAAGAGAAATAATAGCTAAGATTGGGTGTACTTGCTGGACCACTGAGGGGAAATACAGATGCAGTTGCCCTGAACTGTGACACCGCCTCTGAGGGGTGAATTAACTATATCTGTAGGAAAACCCTTTCTGTCACTGTAGGAAATATCTACACTACGGCAGTATAGCTGCAACACCCTAGCTCTGCCGTTGTAGCATAGGCAAGTCCTTAGTCCATGTATGAAATGAGGAAAGACTTTGTTAGAGGAAATAGGAACACAGCAACAATATGGAATCATAGAAGGGTTGGAAGAGACCTCAGGAGGTATCTAGTCCAACCCCCTGCTCAAAGCAGGACCAACACCAACTAAATCATCCCAGCCAGGGCTTTGTCAAACCGGGCCTTAAAAACCTCTAAGGATGGAGATTCCACCACCTCCCTAGGTAACCCATTCCAGTGCTTCACCACCATATCGTGAAATAGTGTTTCCAAATATCCAACCTAGACCTCCCCTACTGCAACTTGAGACCATTGCTCCTTGTTCTGTCATCTGCCACCATTGAGAACAGTCTAGCTCTATCCTCTTTGGAACCCACCTTCAGGTAATTGAAGACTGTTATCAAATCCCCCCTTATTCTTCTCTTCTGCAGACTAAATAACCCCAGTTCCCTCAGCTTCTCCTCATAAGTCATGTGCCCCAGGCACCTAATCATTTTCGTTGCCCTCCACTGGACTCTCTCCAATTTGTCCACATCCCTTCTGTAATGGGGGGACCAAAACTGGACGCGATACTCCAGGTGTGGCCTCACCACTGCTGAATAAAGGGGAATAATCACTTCCCTTGATCTGCTGGCAATGCTCCTACTAATGCAACCCAATATCCCGTTGGCCTTCTTGGCAACAAGGGCACACTGCTGACTCATATCCAGCTTCTCGTCCACTGTAATCCCCAGGTTCTTTTCTGCATAACTGCTGCTTAGCCAGTCAGTCCCCAGCCTGTAGTGGTGAATGGGATTCTTCCTTCCTAAGTGCAGGACTCTGCACTTGTCCTTGTTGAACCTCATCAGATTTCTTTTGGCCCTATCCTCCATTTTTTCTAGGTCACTGTGGACCCTATCCCTACCCTCCAGCATATCTACCTCTCCCCCCAGCTTAGTGTCATCTGTGAACTTGCTGAGGGTGCAATTAATCCCATCATCCAGATCATTAATAAAGATATTGAACATATATCTATATGAATGATAAATGAAGCACTGCTTCAGGGTAACTTTGGGAGTGTTGTCAGTAGCTACCCGTGTGGTGCTCTGCCCTTGTTCGATGATGATAACAGTCGGCTACGTGCATGTTCCCTCTCTGTGCTGCCCCAGCTCTGCGCAGATAGCTGATACAGCAGACCCCGAGAGAACCCCAAAGACCACAGACTCCAGTCAGGTACGAAGGCACCCGGCCAGGTTTATTGTCAAACGAAGCACAGTAATAGTTTCCTATAGACTCTACAGGACATACTATGAATATGTACCCGCTGCCAATGGACACAGCTCAGTCAGTGGCGGGACACTCCACTGCCCCCTAGGCTGGATGACGATGTGCACTTCCAGACCTATTCTTATATGGGTGCAGAACAGATTACTCATTCCCCCGGACGTATTGAGGTGCAGCTCCTTTACTCATTAGGGTGCTGCTTCTCCCGTTACATGTTGGTTCAAACAAATCTATCCATCATGTTGTCCTTTTGACCCTGTCTTTAAGATGCACCTGCCTGTTCCTCGTTATCTCTGTGGAGTGTTCTGATGCCATCTTGGCACAAGTTCCTCTTATTAGCACTTATGTGTGGATGCACCTGCTTCTAGCAACCCTCTTCTCGCCAACTTCTGTGAGTGGGGCCTGCCTCTGGCTCACAGCCCAGCTTTTGCTTAGCAATGCCTGGAAGTACTTTGGTTCAGGCTTCAGACTGGGCCTCTGACACAAGCGTTTATGTTTCAGGGCCTCATCTTACTACAGGGAGTAGTCTGTTAACTTGGTTCCCCACCTGTTGGCGTGAATGTCCAATAGGCAAATGTCCCTTTAGTACGTCACTTCCCTCGTGGGTAGCAGCCCCAGAGTCCTCAGGTAGGCCAGATTCCAATTCCTTGGGAAGTGCTACCTGGTTCTGTCCTGAGGCTCCAACTCTTAGCCCAGCAGTAGTGATTTCAGCTTTAATTTAATTTAATTTTAATTTTAATTTAATTTAATTTAGTGGCCAGGTAGGAGGGATTGTTGTGACTATTGGGCCAACAAACGTACCCCCTATTGTGAGCTCAGATGTAAAAAGTATGTAAAAGTTCATAAGATGTTACAATAACCATGAAAAACAGGTCAAGTTGCTTATGATGTTGAATGTTGTAACAAGTACAAAAGAACCAGAAAAAGAAGCTGGATTAGTCTAAACCAAAAAGCCACTCTGATATAATCCAAGGACTGTTGAAATTATGCTTGGTCAAAACAGAAGATGTGGAACTGGAGGTTAATTGACCAAAATTGGCATGACGGATATTAGGCCTCATTGGTGGACAAAATAATGAGGAAAATGAACTATTATGCCCACTTCCACCCCTCCCCCTTTTTAGGTTCCTTAAAAAGAGACTTTGAATAAGATTAAGGGCAGCTGATCTTCCTCTCAGGAAAATGTCCTTTTTTCCCATCCCTTGTGATTTTTTCTGCCCCTTCCCTTTCTATCCTCTCTCTCTCTCTCACTCTGTCTCTTGGTTTTTCATCAAATCCTGAAGTCAGCTATGCTGTATTCATCCAAGCTGGCTCTTTTCTTCTTAAACAAGGCAAATCAGATGATGTCCCTAACCAGATTGTAAACCAGGATCCAAGCAACAGCTGTCGTGACTTGCCAACCAAAAGCATCCACTTGTAACTAACCAGCGATCCAGTGTTCCAAAAATATCACCAAAAGCTGTATTTCACCCATCTTTGCTATCCTGTCTCTCCTCCACCTTGTGTTTGTCGGTTTATTAACAACAAGATAAATAAATGCTCTCTACACATCAGGACCGAGAGTAAAATTAATCCTTTCCTTTTCATCAAAGAAAGATTGTTCTGAAAATGAGAAACTGATATTTAGCTTCCAAAAGGAGAAAAGCTTTAAAAGTTTTGACTGTTTGTTTTGCATAGTCACTCAACCAGTTTCAATATAAATGCCTGTTTTGATGTCTTGTTCTTTCTTGTGTTTAATCAATAAACTTTTAATTGAAATTAATGCTTTTAAGTGTTTGCCAAGTAACACCAAAGCCTCTGTTTAAAATAACCCCAAGCCTGCTTTCACTGTCTAACATTAAACAACAAGAAGAGTTTATAAACACCTTTAACTCTCCTGGCCTCTGAAATCAATATCTATACAACAGAACCTCACAGTTCACTCAGCTCCGCAGTTATTTTCTGCAGCTTCTTCAAGAAGTTCTCCCAGGGGATTTCCAGACAGGAGTTTCACTGGAAAGGAACCAGTAGCATAAATCCCTTAAGTAAAATACTTGTGATCAAGGATACACTCCTTACCATAAAGGATGAGTTCTTCTTCCTCTCTTGCAGTGCAGTCCCACTACTCTACCAATTCTGAGTTGGTGTACAATTATGGTGACTGTCAAAGTGTCACTGGAGGAATTCTGGATAGAAAGTTTATGCAAATGAAGTTTTCTGTAGCCATTCTTCACCCTGTTCATCAGCACATGGGAGCAGAGAGCTCCCGCCCCCTGGAGCTTCAGGCCGCATGGTATAGACATCCATGCAGCATGCATATTGCTTAGCAGACAGAGATCTCTCAGGCAGTGTGGTTCTAACATATTTTGGTCAATATTAATAATGTTATAAATTGCAAGAGCACCACTGACTTCCATGGGAGCAGAATGAGGCCAAGCATTACTGAAAATCCCACCCCTTAGCCATTCTAATTCTCTTGGTAGTTGGGCAAATCATTAAACCCTCTGCTTTGGTTTTCCCATCCACAGAATGAGGATAATAAAGCTAACCAGAATTGGGCAGGAACCAGATTTTCCATTTCGTTGGATATTCAACAATTCTATTCCAATAGGGAACAAAAATATTCAAAATCTTCCACAAAACAAAACTCAGAAAGAAGTTTCTGGTCCAAGTGTTTCAGTTCTGAAATGTTAAAAATATTATATATATATATAGATTCATAGATTCTAGGACTGGAAGGGACCTCGAGAGGTCATTGAGTCCAGTCCCCTGCCCGCATGGCAGGACCAAATACCGTCTAGACCATCCCTGATAGACATTTATCTAACCTACTCTTAAATATCTCCAGAGATGGAGGTTCCACAACCTCCCTAGGCAATTTATTCCAGTGTTTAACCACCCTGACAGTTAGGAACTTTTTCCTAATGTCCAACCTAGACCACCCTTGCTGCAGTTTAAACCCATTGCTTCTGGTTCTATCCTTAGAGGCTAAGGTGAACAAGTTTTCTCCCTCCTCCTTATGACACCCTTTTAAATACCTGAAAACTGCTATCATGTCCCCTCTCAGTCTTCTCTTTTCCAAACTAAACAAACCCAATTCTTTCAGCCTTCCTTCATAGGTCATGTTCTCAAGACCTTTAATCATTCTTATTGCTCTTCTCTGGACCCTTTCCAATTTCTCCACATCTTTTTTAAAACGCGGTGCCCAGAACTGGACACAATACTCCAGCTGAGGCCTAACCAGAGCAGAGTAGAGCAGAAGAATGACTTCTCGTGTCTTGCTCACAACACACCTGTTAATACATCCCAGAATCATGTTTGCTTTTTTTGCAATAGCATCACACTGTTGACTCATATTTAGCTTGTGGTCCACTATAACCCCTAGATCCCTTTCTGCCGTACTCCTTCCTAGACAGTCTCTTCCCATTCTGTATGTGTGAAACTGATTTTTCCTTCCTAAGTGGAGCACTTTGCATTTGTCTTTGTTAAACTTCATCCTGTTTACCTCAGCCCATTTCTCCAATTTGTCCAGATCATTTTGTGACATACATATGTGTGTTTTTGTTTTGAAAATTGAGACAAAAACTCATTTTGAAAGGGAAAAGTCAAAACATTCCATTCTGATCTGATCAGAATGTGCCGTTCTGGGGTTGTTGTCACTGACACACACACCCTTCCACCAAGTCAAACTTTGTAGCAATCTACACGTTTCTGCAAATCATTTAAATTACAACGCATCATCGTTTTCTGATGGCAAAACATTTGGTCGGAAGTATTCTGACCAGCTCAAGGTGCTGACCTCACACTAGGGCAGCTTTTTTTCTCCATAGAATATCAGGGTTGGAAGGGACCTCAGGAGGTCATCTAATCTATAAAACACTTATAACTTCACTTATAAAAACCTCCCCAAAACAGGAAGATTTCCTCAACCAGCCAAAATAAAGCGGCCTTTATTCCTCCAGGGACCCAAATAGTTTCCACTGAGAATCCCAGTGTCTCCCACTTGCTAACTGTCCTTCCTTTGTTTAGAAGAGAGCTCCCAAAGGGTTTTCCTGTTCAGTCAAAACCATGTGTTTTACCTTTTCAGATAATTGAAAACATCTCCCCTGTAATACTCTTCACAAGCTAGTACATAGTCCCATCCCAGCTTGCCTTTGAAGTGATGGTTTCTGACTTCCACTACATTTTTTTCCTCTGTATAATAAAAGATCAGCTGAAGGACACAAATATATGCAGATTAGTTTGCTCCAATTTCATTTCAGAGCACAAGAAGGCAAAGCTGGTCAGGTTAAAGACTATTTAGATAAGTTAGATGTACTGTATTTCAGTCAGCGAGCCCTGACAAAATTCACCCTAGGGTACTTAACGAACTGGCTGAAACAATCTTGGAACTGTTAGCTATTATCTTCAAGAACGCAGGGAAGACAGGTGAGGTTCCAGAGGACTGGGAGAAGGGCAAACATAGTACCTGTCTTTTAAAAGAGGAACAAAGAGGACCTGGGCAAAAGATACTGGCAGGGTTTATCAAGCAATCAAATTGTAAGCACTTAGAGGATAATAGAGTGATAAGTAATAGCCAACATGAATTTATCAAGAACAAATCATGCCAAATCAACCTAATTTCCTTCTTTCACAGGTTTACTGGCCTAGTAGATGAAGGGAAACAGTAGAGATGATATATCTTGATTTTGGTAACAGTCCCACATGACATTTTTGTAAAGTAGGGAAATGTGGTCAAGATGAAATTACTATAAGGTGGGTGCACAGCTGGTTGAAAGACCATCCTCAAACAGTAGTTATCAATGGTTTACTGTCAAACTGGGAGGAGATATCTTTGTGGGGTACTTACAGGGGTCTGCCTTGGATACCAGTACTATTCAATATTTTCATTAATTACTTGGATAATGGAGAGGGGAGTACAGTCATACATTTTGTGGATGAAACCAAATTGGCTGGGGCTGCAAGTACATTGGAGGACAGGATTAGAATTCAAAATAACTTTGACAAATTGGAGAACTGGTCTAAAATCAACAAGATGAAATTCAATACAGGCAAGTGCAAAGGAAGGAAAAAGCAAATGCACAAATAGAAAATGGGAATAACTGTCTCAGGAGAAGTACTGCTGAAAAGGATCTGAGTGTTACAGTGGATCACTGTTGGCACATATTCAATCTGTGATGCAGCTGCAAAAAAAAGGCTCTCATTATTCTGGGTGTATTAACAGGAGTTTTGTATGTAAGACGCAGGAGGTGATTGTTCTTCTCTGCTCAGTGCTCAGAAGGCCTCAGCTGGAGCACTGTGTCCAGTTTTGGGCTCCACACTTTAGGAAAGATGTGGACAAACTAGAAGGAGTCCAAAGGAGAATAGATTGCCAAGAGAGGTGTGGAGTTCCCATCGTTGGAGGTTTTTAAGAATAGTCTGGGCAAACACCTGGCAGGGATGGTCTAGTTACACTTGGGTTTTGTCTCACCAAGGGGAGAATGGATGAGATGACCATTTATGTACATTTATAATAGTGAGGGTAATTAACTATTGGTTGTGGTGGATTCTAAAAGATATGCTCTAGGAGAGTGGTCCCCAACCTTTTTTGTCTGGCGGGTGCCAGACAACGAGCCGCGGAGGACCGTGGTGATGGACGAGCAGCCGCCAAAATGCCGCTGACAAGCGGCAACGTCAATAGGCGTCGCCGCCAAAATGCCGCCGACAAGCAGCGTCATCCAGAGGTGTCGCCGCCGAAATGCCGCCGAAAATCGTCGGCGGCACCTCTGGATGACGCTTCTTGTCAGCGGCATTTCGGCAGATGCTCATCCACTGGACAGTATGCGGGCACACTTAGACGCCCCAGGGGCGCCATGGCGCCTGCGGGCACCGTGTTGGGGACCCCTGCTCTAGAAAATGTTTCGGGCAAGGTCTGTGGCCTATGCTATTCCTGGTGAGACTAGATCACACTGGGCCCTTCTGGCCTTGGACTCCATGAAACCTCTTGAAGTCCCTCCCAGCCCGACGTCTCTATGCAATACATACTCTTCATTTATAAGACCCGGGTTTTCGGGTCTATCTACTGACCTGTATAATGCAGGTCATTACTCAGTAGTAAATGCGCACCTCACAATCTTGAATGCATTTAGCCTCACAACACATCTGCAAGGTAGGGCAGGGCTGTTATCACCCTTGTACAGATAGGGAACTGAGGCACAGAAAGTCTGAATGACCTTCCCAGGCTCACAAAGGGAGTCCGAGGCAGCGTGGGAAATTGAGTCAGGGTCTCCTGAGTCCCAGGCCAGCACCCTCACAACCTTCCTCTCTTCTTAAAGATCCTGCTTTAAGGGTTGGTCCTGCACATACTGGGCCCTGAACCTTGTGAATTTAAGCAGTAACTTGGCATAGTCCGAGCACAGGAGCGGGATGGCCAGCTCCTGAATTCTAATCTCAGTTCTGACACCGACTCCTAATCTGCGGCCAGGGGGAAAGTCACTTACATTCTCTGGGTCAAATATATTTCAATGCTGTTGAAGCCACGGACACTGTGCTTGCTTACATCAGTGGTGAGTGTGGCACACTGACTGTTGCCCTATCTGTAAAATGGGAATAATCGAGCAGTGTCACTACACTGGAGGACTGGGAGGATTAATTAATGGTTGATTCTATCAGAGCGATTAAAGGCCGCGACCCGGCTAAGCACACCTTTAACTGTAAGCATCTGAGTAGCCCCCTTGATTTCACTGGGACTACTCACAAGCTTAAAGTTAAGCATAAGCTTAAATATTTTGTTGAATCAGGGCCTGAGCACTTAATAATAATGATGAGTGATGGCGGAGTTATTTCCTGAAAGTTAATAGTCAGACAGAGTTGCTGAGAGGCTACTGTGGTGCTGAAGGCCCTTAAAGATCAGCTAGTTTAACAGTCAGCCCTACCTGGTGGGGGGTGTTATATACCTGGACAAAATATTAATGCAAAGGAAGAATAGACACTTGTAGATGGGGGAATCTTAAGACTTGATGTTTGGGGCCTGTTCAAAGCAGCCAACGATTTGAAAGCGCAACAGCACTTATCCAAACATCTGGAGAAGCATCCCAGCCTGCACTGCTGTTCAGCACACTGGCTATTCAACCACCTCCCCTCCCCACGTAACCTATGTCTCCCTAACAAGCTCAAGCTTCCCCCTTACCTTATGTTTTCTCAGGAGGAGAGCCCAGATGCTCTCTCCCCTGCACCTTCAAGGGACAGCAAACTGGCCTACTCCCATTTCCTGGTTTGACAGGCTAGCCAGCAGGCCTCTTTGACTCCTGCCCCCAAATCCAAGACACTGCTGTCATCTGTGGGCAGTTAACCTGCCTGTCCCTCTTCCTACTGGAAGGGTGTCTCGAGAGGGAGAGGACTGTGTGGGAAGGGTTGTGCCTCCTGCCAGGGGTTGATGGGACAGTGTTACACCGCTTCAGGGGACATTCCCCTGGGAGGAAGGGAGATTTGGGTCTGAGGGTATTTACATTGCAGTTAAAAACCCACCTGCTGACTCGGGCTTGCTGGGCTTGGGCTAAGGGGCTGTTCAGTTATGGTGTAGCCACTTTGCAGGGTTCTAGAGCCAGGCTCCAGCCCAAGTCTGAACGTCTACACTGCAATGAAACAGTCCCGCAGCCCCAGCCCGAGCCAGCCGGCACCGGCCAGCCGTGGGTTTTAAATTGCAGTGTAGAAATACCCTGAGTGTCCTTTAATGGACAAAGAAAAGGGGTTGGGGAAGGGAAACACCCATTCCTAGCAATGACTTGTTGTGTTTTGAATAGTTAAGTTGAATAGCCCGTTGCAATGGATGTGTTTCTTGGGCCAGATATACTCTGCAAAGTTTTGTCAGCCGAGTTACATCAGTCAGGAATGGGGATGGGGGGAGGGAACCACACCCCTACCTGTAATAGCGATGCTGGCAAAACCCGCAGTGTAGACACAGCTATGCCGACAGAGAGCACGTCTGCTGGTATAGCTAATAGTGTTCAGGGAGGAGATATTACTATGTCGACAGAAAAGCGTCTTCTGTCAGCATAAGCTGCATCTACACTAGGGGCCATCTGTAGTGTAGACAAGGCCTAAAAGATACACTCTAGCTCAACCGGAAGTTATCGGCTTGTTGCAGCTCTCATTTGGTTAAATTCTCTGGTCTGTCTTATACAGACTAGATGCTCACAGTGGACCTAAAATCTGTGAATATGGATTGTCTATTTACAGAAGTTAAAGCCATAAACAATAGTAAAGCAAGGTGTCCCGGGGCTAGCCCTTGAAGGGGAGTCAAATGCCCAGCCTCATTAGCCAACCAAGGTCCACCTGGGGATAGTTAACTGCCTGAGTAGTTGGCAGACGGCTAATTAAGTAAGAGCACCTGGGCCTAATAAAAGGTTTAGGAGAGCTCTGTTAGGAGGCTCTAAAGGAGGGGAGTGTGAATGAGGTAGAGGCCATGCTCCTAAAGCAGGGGGGCTGAGTGAATTACAAATCACTTCAGGCAAGGAGGCCTGGAAGAGACCCTGACCAAGCTGGGGAGAGACTGCAGAGCTCTCCAGGCAGCAGAGAAGTCTGAGGCCTTACAGCAGAAGGAACCGCTGCGGGAACCCAGAAACTTTTGTGTGGGGACTTTTTTAAGTTTTATCTGGGCTCTGAGGTAACAGAAACCCTGGTGCAAGTGCTCCTGTCAAAAGGCTTTATTAAATGGAGATGCACTGCTGTAGAGTGTTTGGCTTCTCCTTGACCAGGCTGCTAAAGTGAACTCATTGTTATATCACTGAGGGGGAACTGAGGCAGACCACAAAAGAGCCATACTCAGACGCAAAGAGATGCTCAGGAGATGACAGCGCCTTCTACACAAGGGTTAAGGATCGATCCAGCTCTCATTGACGTCAGCAGAACCAAGAGCAGTCCCCAAAATGTCAAGGTTGCCTGAGCCTTATCATATAAATCCATTTATTTGCCTAATCAAAGAGATCCTGTTAACTACACTTTCCTGAACAACAAATACAGCTGCAATTACTTTTGGCAGAGAAGAGCAAACACAAGCCAGTTATGTTTCATAAATCACTGCTCTCTGTATCCCATTTTAAAGGCAGTATTAAAAATGTTGCTGCAAGCTTTTTTCAGACATTCAGTGAGAGCAATTTCTGCCCGCAGATTCTCTTAGACCCTGATCCTGCATCAGCAGAGACAATGGGAGCTTTGCCATGGACTATAATTGTTAATTTTGCAGTGTCACCTGGAAACCACAACTGAGATCAGGGCCCCATTGTGCTAGGTATTGTACATACATAGTTAGAGATAATCCCAGGCCTATGGAGCTTCCAGTTTAATGACCAGGTTGCGGCCCATTCAGCATGCCAGTCCAAGGCGGTAAGGAGGCACCCCCTTTCTCCCATGTGCTGCAGAGTCTCTTCCTACACACGCGAGAAAGCAGGCTGCTCAGAACTACAATGATCCCCTCTCAGGCTGATAGACAGGAAAGGGGGGTACGGGTGGAGTACGAACTACCCCTTCCAATACACCACTGGCATAGCTACCCCAGCATATCAAGGAGTGTGCTCTGTGCTGGGTATAGACCTGTCACAGTGTACACCCTCCCCACGGCAATGGGGAGACTGGGACAAAGATTGTGACTCCAGGCTGTCCAAACAACAGAGCGCTTGGGTCTAGATTGTAATGTTGTGTTCTAGCCCTGAATGGACCAGACAGACAAAGGGTAGCGGAACAGAAAGTTTATGGTCCCCTTTTTACAGATGGGGAGCCAAAGCAGAGTGGTCACACAGAGAAGCTGTAGAAGAGGAGGAAATTGAAGCCAGATCTCCCAAATCTCAGGCCCATGTTTTGACAAAGACTGGTCACCATCTCCAAAGCACCAACCATAGTATCTAGGTCATCTCCCACAGAGTTCATGGTGGCTGTTGCGTCCCCTTCTGACATGCCTCCTTCCTCTGTACCCAGTCCTGCCAAACACCATACTGGGCAAAATCCTTTTGGAATGTATTGTGTCTTTGCTTCTCACTTGGTTGATCATTGCCAAGCATCTGAACTGCTCTTTTCCTTTCTGACTAGGGCTAGAAAACATGCCTCAAAGTGATACATTCAAGGAGCTCAACGCGTGTAGCTTAACAATGAGAAGGTTAAGGGGTGACAGTGGAGAACAAGCCTAGGTCTGCTTCAAAATGTGATCTGCAATGTTCTCAAAACCCTCTCCTACTTCGTGTAGCCTTTGGAGATTCTTTACTCCCCTCTTGATCCCCATCATACACCTTCTCTGTGGCAACTTGAGTTGTTGGTTACTGGAAAAAGTACTCTGAGGACAACATTAAGGAGAAGAGATGAAAATAAACTCATTTGAGCATGGGGGAGGCTGCTTAGCCTGGGTTCCCCCTGCCTTGCATCTTGTGTTGTCATCTACAAATGACAAAACGGGACAGTTAAATGTTTCCATACTGCTTCGGTAGCAAATGTACAACTGCTTTTCACTGATACAAATAACTAAATCAGGAGCAAAATAGAGGAGAATCAGGCCCATTGGCTAGGGTGACCAGATGTGAGGAAGAAAATATCAGGACACCAGGGAGTAGGGGGGGTCTGCCGGCAGAGCAAAAAAAGAAAGAAAAATTCCGGCGGAGCAAAATCGGGCAAACACCAAAAAATCGGGACGTCTGGTCACCCTACCATTGGCTTTGTGTTGTTTATTTCCTCTCCCTCAATCACACTCCACCTCTTCCATTGTTATTCATGATGGAAGAGTTCTGACTTCCTCTATTGCTAAAAAATCCATTCTTTCACTAACATCCCTGCTAATTAAACCCAAGCCCATCCATTTGGCCCTCTCTCCCCTTGACTATCATTACCATCCTCTCTCCAGGTTTCTTCACTGCCGTGCACTGCCACTTCTTCAGTCATCATCCGCTCTTGCCACACCACACTACTCCTTAAATCCCTTCACTGGTCTTTTACCGTATAAAGTACAAGTTGCTTACCCTCCCTGTTCTATACAAGTTCCTGATACGTGATTTATTGGGTTGTTCAGTTTTGCTGGATGATTTTTTGTTCTATTTCCCCACCAAACAGCATCGTCAGGGCTTGTGATCTTTCACTGCAACTGCCAGCGAGGGCCGTTCCTTTGAAACCTGCCAGCATATAATTTGATTAGTCATGTTTTTTTGTGAACGAAGCCAAAAATAAGGAGAAACTTTCCACGAAACACTTGAACAATGGACTCACAGTCCCTTAACATTACAGAAAAGCATGTGCGCGTACAACCTTGCACCAATCACAGCAATAGCCAGTAACTGTCATTGAAACCCATATGACTAATACTCATCTCTTACATAAAGCTTTACCATCTCAAAGTGCTGCAGTGTCACCCATTAAATACTAATGCACACAGGTCAATAAGGTCATTCTTTCCATTTGATACATGAGGCAGCTAAGGCAGAAAGATGAACTGTCTTTCCCAAAAGGACTTCAGATCTGGGATTAGAACTCAAGTTTCTCTCCCCAGTCCTGTGCTCAGACGGGGGAAGTTGCACATGGAAGGGCTACAGGATTGGAAGACGTCTGTTTCTCTCCTCTGTATCATTGGCAGTAGGCCTTCAAAGCCCACTTTACTCATTCGGACATATAGATTCGTAGTGTCTACAGGCAGGAAGGACCATTATGATCATCTAGTCTGACCTACGTTACAGAGGTCAAAGAATCCTACCCAGTTCCTGATGCATCTTTCCTGTCACGTAGCAGCTTCCTGGGGTGGGGTGTAGTAGGACTACTGGGCCTCCCGCAGGGAGCTGCAGAAGCCAGATATACCCCCTCACTGTGGTCTTTCATTCGAGACCCCAGTCCCCACCGTCCTACCAGCTCTGTAATTGACCTGATCCCACGTGCTCAGCTGTCAGGTTCCTTCTCCTAAAAATTATAGGGACAGTCTCTGAGTGAATGTAGGATGGCTCGTTCCTTGGCACATGGGGAGTTAAAAGAGTGGCTGGCATGCTGCTTCCTGGGCTTCAGAATGGAGCGCTATCTGTTCATGCCAAACACAAAACTCATGAGCACAATGTGAATCTGTCCCTAAACTTTTAACATGCCTTCCCAATTAGGCTGTTAGGCAGCAGACACTGAACTCTGTGCACAGCTGCTGTGGATTTACTCTGGGATGATGGCTGAAGCTGCTAATCAAAACATCAGAGGGCAATGGATTTTTTCCACGTTAGCTTTTTGACTCATCTCGGCGTGTTGTTCTCTCGATCTTTGTTGCTTGTTTTAACGTCTCCACCAGTAAATCATCTGAAAACATTTCATTCTTCTCTTTCTTTATTCAGTGTGGGAGAGACTCCTGATGGTTGATGTGCTTTCAGCTTAGGGCAGGATCGTCACACTCTCACTGACGCTGCTCGGCCTAGTAGAGCAGAACAAAACGTTTGCACCAGAACTCAACTAGGGCCTCAGTCAACACCCCCGCACCTGAACACTCCCAAACTTTGGCTCCAAACTGGATTTAGCAGCTAGCTCCTGCCTCTAGAGCCGGTCGCACTAAACCTCCACCCCCAGCCTGTGGAGAGAGTGGGCTCTAGAGCTGAACTCTTCAGCCTAGGCCCTCGCTAAGCAAAATCTGAAAGCAAGTGAAACTTGTTGTGACCAACTCATGCGAAAGTCATGGTTCTGCCATGGAAACTTAATGAAACTCTGTGGTTTCCGCTGTGTTTCCTGTTGAGCACTGGACTGGGACTCAGGAGATATGGGTTCTATCCAGGAGTGGCGGAAGCTCTATAAAAGTGTGTGGGGGGGGGACCACTGGCAGCCCTCCCACTTTTAAAAGTGATTGGGCCAGGGCTCTCTCCCTCCCCACCCCCCGGCCAATCCCCATTCTGGCACCTCTGGTTCTATCCTGGCTCTGCTTGCTGGGTGGTGACCTGGAGCAGGTTACATCACCTCTCTGCACCTCAGTTTCCCCATCTGTAAGATGGGGCTAATGACACTGTTCTCCTTTGTAATGCACATTGAGATCTACTGAGGACAAGTGCTATATAATAGGTAGGTATATATTGTAAACGAAATGCATAGAGTACAAATCCAGCTGGGTTGAAACCGAATCTGTGCCTGGGCCACAACTCAGCGATAGTACTGATCACCCTCAGCTCTGCCAGCTCTCTGCGGAGGACGATGTGCCATCTTCAGTTAAGCATGTGCCTCCTTTTCCCCCCCCCCGATCTCATCTTAAATTCTCCACGTGTGTATTAGCCCCACTCAGCTAGAGCTTACAGAAGGGCGGCTTTGTCACATGCAGCATGTTTAGCCTTTAATGTCACCAACCCTAAGTATTCAAAGGCATGAGCCAGGCCAGGCCCCAGAAATTGTGAAACTAATTTAAAAATCATGAGCTTTAAAAACAAATACAGATGGAGTTCTTTTTATTTGCCTTTTGAACCTTTAGGGCTCACGTTTTCAAGCTTATCCCTGCACCTATGAGGGCAAGAGACTTACTTTTGAAAACTAGAGTGCAGAATCTGGCACAGTCACATAACTTCAGGGGGTAGGGCATTAAGAGGTAAACACTTAACAGTGCGAGACTCAGGCTAAAATGGCAAGAGTTGGCAACACTGAGAAATGCAGCGTCCTATTTGCTAACTAGCCTGAGTTAATAAACAATAACAATAATACCTAGCTCCTATATAGAGCTTTTCATTAGAAGATCTCAAAATGCTTTAAAAAGGAGATTGGTCTTCTCAGCCCCATTTTACAGATGGCAAAACTGAGGCACCCAGGTCACCCAGCAGGCGAGTGACAAAGCTGAGAATGGACCCCCCCAGGTTTCTCAAATCCCAGACTATCCACTAGCCCATGCTGCCTGCTGAGTTACCCAGGGCATATTATGCCAGCCCAGAACATTTCACATTGGCTGCCTGTAAACGGGCAGGTTGAATTTAAGGCGGTGCTGGTGATCCCACTACTGCATGAGTTCTCGATAGGCTATATCAGGCCTTTGCCAGCTCAGTCCAGCTTTCACCATTTTTAAAAATCAACTTCAAACTTCCTAACACCAAGGGGCTCTCTCTAGCCACTGGTGTCCTGTATTTACGACCTGCTCCCTTTTATTACTTACCCTCCCTTTGTGGCTTTTATTTGTTAAGCTTTCAGAAGGTGGCCTTTACTCTAACATTTTCAAATACATTGCCCCAGACCTGTGACCACCTGGCATTTAATGGTTGCCAGGCTACATTGCACCATGGCCGCTCAGAACTTCCCAGGAGCACTGTGGCTAGAATGCAGCACCTCCAGCTCCGCAGACCTCTTAACGCTTGAGCTAAAAAGGGTCTTTGTGGGTCTTAGGGCTGATCAAATCACGGGGCAACTTTTTTGTGACAATTTTGTGACATCCCTGGTTGTTGTGCGTGGTTTTGTTTGTGTTTGTTTCCCAAAATCCAAAATTTTGTTGCTCTATAGCTGGTTTCCCCCTCACACCCCGCCCTCAAAAATCCTAAATCTAATTTTGGACACCATTTTGAATAATCTTTTCACCAAAATATTAATGGAAAAAAATAATTGGAATTTTGAAACTTTTTGACAAGCTTGAGTTAGCATGCAGTGACACCGGCTTAGAACAGACTTTCCAGCAGTTCTGATTCGGTTCAGGGAAGGCAGTGGTTTATGTACACAGATACTATTATTATTTACTTTTTGTTTGCACTGCAGTACCACCCAGTCCTGAACCAGGGCCCCATTGTGCTGGGTGCTGTACAAATGCAGAACAATAAAGTCAGCCCTTGCCTCAAAGAGCCGGTGATGAAAGCAGGTAGGAACCTGTAACGAACAGAACAGAACGACACTCATTACACTGTGATGATGTCCCACAGCCGAGGTGATCCAGTTGAAACACATCACTCTATAGGTGCCTCTTGTGAGCTTTATAAATAACATTTCTGTTGTTTTCTACAATCTTTTTGAGCTCAGGCCAAATTTCTTTTTAACCCGCTAATGCATTCAACTTCTTCATAGGTATAGTTGCTGCCCGATCATCTTTGGCGCTGCAAGTTAATATATCAGTTGCCCAACACCTTGTAAGCCTAAATAGCTACATACCAGAACTTGGTAATGTCATTTTGTCACATCCTGTGCAATTGGATCTCATCCACACCTGTGTTGTTATTACTGACTAACATTTTTAAGGCACCCATCACTGTAGCATCTAGGTACGAAGGTTTTTCAGTAACCTCGCAGTAAATCCTGCACTATGCAGAGCACTCACAATTCCCAAGAGTGTATGTTTACGTTACAGCTGCTAGAGCGGCAACGCGATTGTGTTGCAGCGGTGGCACTAAAGTGCCCTACTGTAGCTGCTGCTCCGTCAATGGATGGGGTTTTTCCATTGATGGAGTTAATCCACCTCTCTGAGAGGCAGTCGCCAGGCCAATGGAAGACTTCTTCCATCCACCTGGCAATGTCTATAATGGGGTTAGGTTGAACTAACTACAGTGCTCAGGGTGCAAAATTTTTTACAGCCCAGAGCAATATAGCTAAGTCGTCCTAAGTTTTAAGTTTAGACCAGGCTTAAGACTCCATCCTGTCCGAAGTCAATAGGAGTTGACGGTACTCAGCACTTCGTAGGATTAGCCCTGCTGCACCCACTCGGTAGACTCCAAGATCCAAATCTACCCTTTCCACATGTTTTTAAATATATTAGGCCTGATCTTCCACTGCCTTGTAGCTTGTGTAGTTAGATCCAGATCCTCAAAGATATTTAGGCTCCTAACTACCACTGACATCAAAAATACCTTTGCACCTTTGGGCCTAAACATCGGTAGCTAGACCCACTTTGCATAGATAGGTGCAGACAGCTACACAACTTGTAAGACAGTGGAAAATCAGGCCCATAATGATGAGGAACAAACAATGATGCTCCCCCCCCCCCCAAATAAAAGCCCATAAGAAAAAAACTTTAGCAGGCCTGGAAACAGGCAGTAATCCCACAAGAAGAACAGGAGTCCCTGTGGCACTTTAGAGACTAACAAATTTATTTGAGCTTTCATGGGCAGGGCCGGCTCCAGGCACCAGCTTAACAAGCAGGTGCTTGGGTCGGCCAAGGGAGAGGGGCGGCACCTGCGGCAATTCGGGGGTGGCAGGTCCCTCACTCCCTCTAGGAGTGAAGGACCTGCCGCTGAACTGCCGCCGCTGCCAATTGCGGCTTTTTTTTTTTTTTTTGCTTGGGGCGGCAGAAATGCTGGAGCCGGCCCTGTTCGTGGGCTACAGCCCACTTCATCAGATGCAGGTTTTATTTAATCCCACAGGTTTTATTTAAAATTGCAGTGCAGTAACACAAGGCCACCACACGGGGGTGTGTGAGTTTGAGAATTATTGGAAGCTGTAGGGAAACAATGCATCTGAAGAAGTGTTCTTTTACCCACGAAAGCTTATGCCCAGAAAAATCTGTTAGTCTTTAAGGTGCCACCAGACTCCTTGTTGTTTTTGTGGTATAGACTAACATGGCTACCCCCTGAATAATGAACAAGGTTGTTGTTTTTTCTTTATCCATTGTGGGTGGGGGTGGGGAGACTGGTGTAGTGCAGTATCCACAAGCCCTTTGTTTGCTTTTTGGCTACTCTTGTGATGGGGCAGACACTGCAGAAAAGGACCTGGGGGTGACAGTGGATGAGAAGCTGGATATGAGTTGACAGTGTGCCCTTGATGCCAAGAAGGCTAACGGCATTTTGGGCTGTATAAGTAGGGGCATTGCCAGCAGATCGAGGGACGTGATCATTCCCCTCTATTCGACATTGGTGAGGCCTCATCTGGAGTACTGTGTCCAGTTTTGAGCCCCTAGAAGAAGGAGGTGGAAAAATTGGAAAGAGTCCAGCGGAGGGCAACAAAAATGATTAGGGGGCTGGAGCACATGACTTATGAGGAGAGGCTGAGAGAACTAGGATTGTTTAGTCTGCAGAAGAGAAGAATGAGGGGGGATTTGATAGCTGCTTTCAACTACCTGAAAGGAGGTTCCAAAGAGGATGGATCTAGACTGTTCTCAGTCGTACCAGATGACAGAACAAGGAGTAATGGTCTCAAGTTGCAGTGGGGAAGGTCTAGGTTGGATATTAGGAAAAACTTTTTCACTAGGAGGGTGGTGAAGCACTGGAATGGGTTACCTAGGGAGGTGGTAGAATCTCCTTCCTTAGAGGTTTTTAAGGTCAGGTTTGATGAAGCCCTGGCTGGGATGATTTAGTTGGGGATTGGTCCTGCTTTGAGCAGGGGATTGGACTAGATGATCTCCTGAGGTCCCTTCCAACCTGATATTCTATGATTCTATGAAACGATTTCCGGTGAGCTGCAGCCAAAAGCACGTCTGTTATACTCAAGCCCAAGCCTTCTCAGCCAGCAGAGCGAGGGTTATGACCTGGCCAGGATTTGACTGGCCTGGCTGGGTTTTTTTACGGATTTGCCAGTTGCCAGAAAAAGAATTTAATCTGCTGGGTTTTTTTTTAACATGGATCTAAAGATTTACATTATTATCACAATGCACTGGGATATCTAATGAGAAGTTTCTGTGTCCAGCTAAAGATGCTGCAGTGTTCCCACTTGTGCAGTTTAAATAAGGAAATGATGTTATCAATCTAATCTATAGGTGGTCTCTCTCTAGATACTATTAATGGCTATTGAGGGGGGGGGCTGCCTTGTGGTTGGAGTTGCAGCAGGCTTGCCTTGTGGGAGTGGGGGGTGGTTTTTTTACATTTCAAAGGTGGTAACCGTAGCCTGCTCTTTGTACTGTGCTTGCCACTGGGTGTCAGCCTTTTGTTGTGCACATTTTAAAGTCCATGGGAGACATTCGCCCTGATGCAGGGAGGCCAGCCCATGCCTATGTGCCACCTAAGTCCCATTTAAGAGACATTTTTATTGCTTAAGTGCAGGTAGGCTTAGTGATGCTGGCTCCCTGTGTGGGAGGGAGGAGGTGGAGTCCCCCCAGTGCCTAATTCTGGACACCATTCTCTCCCCCAGCGCCGTCACCCACATGGGAGTAGAAACCCAACGAACTCACTCAAGTTCTTGGCACGGTTCTGTCAGGGGAATGGGATTCTGTCCCCACCACCCCACAAAGAGGCTGGAGGTTCCAAGCCAAACCAAGGGCCTCTCACTGCTTCCTCCTCTTCCTGGCTGACTGGCTCCTGCACAGCACAGAATCCGGACTGCTAGAAGCGCCCCCCAAGCCAGGACCCTCCTGCAGCATTGCTGGGAGCCAGCAGAGTCCGGCTATGCACCACCTACACACACACATACACACACACACACACACACACTCACCTCACCTGCCCTCTCCTGTAGAGCTGGCACCCTGCAGAACATCCACGGTGAGGAGGCTTTTGTGGGGACTGGGCAGACCATCCTGTAGCAGTGGCAAGCTCCCTCCTTTGACGCACACCCACTTAGAGCCACAGGCTCCCCTCCCCGTGTGGAAGTTTGTAGTGTATTGTATTTGTATAGCAGTAACACCTAGAGAGCCTACACAAAACCAGCCCCCCCCCCCCGTTATGCTAAGACTGTGTAAACACATAGTAAGAGACAATGTCACAGAGAGCTGGCAGATTAAACAGACAAGACAGAAGAAGGTGAGAGTGGAAAAAGACACTTGCTGAAGTTCCCACACAAGGTCAGTGGCAGAGCCAGGAAAAGTACCTAGATCTTTTGACTCCCACACCATTGACTCCATCCACTAGGCCACACTACCTGTCATGTTGGAGAAAGCCTTCTAGGGCAGGCATTGTCTCTTTAGCTGTGTTTGCACAGCACCAGGGACGGCTCTATAGTTTTGCCGCTCCAAGCATGGCAGTCAGGCGGCTTTCGGTGGCATGCCTGCGGGAGGTCCGCCGGTGCTGCGCCTTCAGCATCCCCGCCGCCGAATTACCGCTGAAGCCGCGGGACCGGTGGATCTCCCACAGGCATGCCGCCGAAGGCTCCCTGACTGCCACCCTCATAGCGACAGGCAGGCCGCCCACCGTGGCTTGCCGCCCCAGGCACACGCTTGCTGCACTGGTGCCTGGAGCCGCCCCTGCACAGCACCTGGTCAGGGTGCATGAGAATAGATTGTAAATGACTCGATCCATCCGGCACTTGAGGGGGGCCAAAGACCCACACTGGGTTAGTGTGGACTGCAACAGCAACTTGGTCTATGCTGGCGGTGGCGTGGTGGGTATGTGTAGCTACATATCGTGACGCCCCAGTCCACACTGCGGTGAGTAGCTACATGCAGCCATGAAAGGCTTTGGCAGAGAGGAGGCAGCGGGGAAACACTCTGCAAGCAGGCAGGTGATGGGACAACACACAGCTTAAAATAGCAGTGCAGACAGGGGAGGCGCTGCCCGGGGGTGCAGAGAGACGTGTAGGGTACATACCCTAAGGCCTTGGCTACACTTACCCGCTAGTTCGACGGCTGGAAATCGAACTTCTGGGTTCGACTTATCGCGTCTAGTCTGGACGCGATAAGTCGAACCCGGAAGTGCTCGCCGTCAACTGCGGTACTCCAGCTCGGCGAGAGGAGTACTGCGGAGTCGACGGGGGAGCCTGCCTGCCGAGTGTGGACCAAGGTAAGTTCGAACTAAGGTACTTCGACTTCAGCTACGTTATTCACGTAGCTGAAGTTGCGTACCTTAGTTCGAATTAGGGGGGTAGTGTAGACCAAGCCTAAGGTTCTGGTGTAGCTGTATGCCACTCGCCTGAGCAGTGCCTCACTGTCTACACCGCTATTTATACCCGTGCCGAGGGCGGTGTGCCGTGTACGTACTCAACACATAGCCGCAAGTGTAGACCTACCTTAAACCGGAGTTAGAACAGGCCCAGTACTTCAGTAAGAGCTTGATCCCATGCAGCAGAGGTGTGGTCAGTTGGGAGCAGAAGAGCAAAATAAAAGCGCTGTGCAGAAGATGTGTGCAGGGCAAGCCGAGCCTGCATGCGTTAGCACAGCGCTGTGCAGCTGCCAACTTATGCCTGCCTATTAGCAAGAGCATAGGCGCTGACTCCGTGGGTGCTCCGGGGCTGGAGCACCCACGGGGAAAAATTGGTGGGTGCAGAGCACCCACCAGCAGCTCCCTGCCCCACCCCCCCGCCCCAGCTCACCTCTGCCTCCGCTCCGCCTCCTCCCCTGAGCGCGCCGCCGAGTCCTGCTTCTCCCCCCTCCCTCCCAGCGCTTGCGCCGCCAAACTGCTGTTTCGCACGGCAAGCGGTGGGAGGGAGGGGGAGGAGGAGGAACGTGGTGCGCTCGGGGAAGAGGAGGGGCCGGGTCGGGGATTTGGGGAGGGGTCCAATAGGGGCAGGGAGGGGGCAGAGTCGGGGTGGAGCCTGGGGCGGGGGAGTGCGAGCACCCTCCGGCCCCAAGGAAAGTTGGCGCCTGTGAGCAAGAGCAGTCAGGCTCAAGAGGGAGCAAGGCTATTTAGGTGTTGCTCCATTCAGCAGTGCAATACCTAAGTCCCAAAAATCTGGATCTGAGTGCCGGATGAACAGGAGGATGATGCTTAGGACTAGTTTCCCTCGGAAACACTGATTCTTGCCTCCACTCCATCCTTTTGTATCCTGCACACGTGAGTATGGCAGTGGGCCCTCAATTCATGAATGTACTCGAGTGTACTTTGCAGAGTAAGGATGGTTTCCTGAATAGGGGCCTGGGTCTGCAGGGAGCTTGGGGTTTATGATCACTCAGGCTTGGTCTACACTAGCAACTTATGTCAGTGTAACTATGTCACGCAAGGGTGTGGAAAATCCACAGCACTGAGCGGTGCAGTTATACTGACCTAATTCCCAGTGTAGACAGTGCTATGTCAACGGGAGGACTTCTCATAGCTACCGCCTCTCAGGGAGGTGGATTACCTACGCCAATGTGTGAAGCCCTCCTGTCAGCATAGATAGCGTCTTCACTGATGCGCTAAACCAGCGCAGCTGCATTGGCACAGCATTTTAAGTGTAGACAGACCCGCAGCCTAGAGGCACTTAACTCTACTGGAGCCCACATGGAGCAGCCATTGCACCGTCACTGGAGGCTGCACCCCGAGCAAGGACTTGCAAGCTCAAGCCCTAAGTTTTGCTGGTTTTTAGATGTTCTGCAAAAGAAAGCAGAATTTTCCATGGTGCCGGCTGGGGCATTGGGATGCAAAGTGGCTACATTCAGAATATCTAGGACACTGGCTGTTTCGGGTTATATTTTATTTTGTCCAGGGGTGTAAAATGTGCAACAGGTATGTTTATAGGACTGCCAGCTCGTTAGCCAATAGGAATTGCAACCAAAAAAATAAATCAAACCAAAGAAATCTAACCATATACTGCTCTACAGCAATTAGTGCAAGTCAAGTAAAACATTGGTTCGACACAGAAAAACAACTAAAAAGGCATTTCCAGGCCACAGGTATTATACACTGTGATGTGAGGCAGTTACATTTTTCTCTCAGGGGTGGGGGGAGAGAGAGTGGGAAAGCACCTAGTAAGCATATTCAAGCTTAGCATTTTCAACCCTTTCAGTCAGGCCCCCCCTTCTGCCCCCAAAATCACAAGTGTGGCATAAACAGCACAAGATTTAAAAAGAACACTAAAAGCTGGGATCTTTTTTATTTACTCTCTGGTTTCTGAGCCTTGTATGCAAGGGGCCTTGTCAAGCTTTTCTCTGCAAGCATGAGTTCTACAAACTTACTGTTCTAATGCAAGCTGAGATTCTCCTGTAATCACCTGACTCCAGGAGCTGGGGCTTCAAGTGAAACACCAACTATCTTGAGACTCATGATAGAATAACGAGAGTTGGAAACACTGGTTCCTTCACCTGTTATTTGTGCAGTAACTTTCTACCCTCATGCACCCAGCCAGCTACTCTCCCCAGCAAATGGGGAAGGTGACTGGAGGCAGAGCTGCTTCTGTTCTTCAGCTGTCCCTGCCCATTTGTGGGGTCACAAGAAATTCCTGCTCTCCTGTCTGTCTAGAATGAAACATTCTGAAGGTACGTTCTCTCTTTTGCCTTTGCACAGAGACAAAAGAAAGGAGATGACATGACTTTTCTAAGCCTGACCATTGTAATTGAGAGTGCTCAGAACTTGGCAGAACTGGCTCCCTATACGTTTGCAGCACCAGATTTTCAAAATCGTGGCCTCAATAGACTCATAGACTTTAAGGTCGGAACGGGTAGGTTTACACTGCAGCTGGGAGCACGTCTCCCAGCCCGGGTAGACAGATATGCGCTAGCTCGGCTTGAGCTAGTGCGCTAAAAATAGCACTGTGGGCCTTGTGACACAAGCAGCAGTGTGGGCTAGCTGCCTTAGTACGGACCCAGGGGGTTGGGCAGCCTTGGACCCAGGCGGCTAGACCGTGGCACAACGTCCACACTGCTAGTTAATTGTGCGCTAGCTCAAGCAGAGCTACCCAGACCGTGTAAACATCACTTATTAGTGCATGCATCATGACAGAATGACATGTCCCGTGTGTGTGTAGATATAGTGCAAATATATTTTGTGTGTGAGAATTATCAACCAGTTTATCCACATCTTTCTGGTACTGGGGATGATGGCTGTCTGAACAGACAATATAACTGAACTACTGCATGTTTTCTTATCCGTTTGCAGGAATTTGTGGCCAACTGGCAAAGCTGACCAGGGCTTAGCACTTATCCTTTCACTTGATTAACTGAATATGTAGCTACTCAAACATCTGGTGTCTCAAGGTGACTTACAGGGGGCTCTAGCAGTTGGATAGAATTGTATGTGGCTTCCTGTCTGATTTCTAGTCACTGCTCTTATGAGGAAAGTTAAACTCTCTCTTGGTTTTGGTCTTTTAATGTATTAGTTCCACTTTTTTCAGGCTTCTGGTCTTTTCTAAAAAATGGAGAGCTATGTCGTTCTTCCGCTGTGATAAGAATGATAGGCCCTGAAGTCAACGGGGCTACACAAGTGCTTAAAATTAGGCATATGCTTAAGTACCTCCAGTATCTGGGCCATAATTAATAATGATGAGAAGAGGAAGAAGCTGCCACCTCACTAGGGTGACCAAACATCCCAATTTTATTGGGACCGTCCCAATATTAGGGGCTTTGTCTTATATACGTAACTATATTACCTCCCGCTGCCTCCCCAGCCCCGAAAAAAAACAAAAGTGTCCCACTTTTTCACACTTGTTATCTGGTCACCCTAAACCTCACCACTAGCTCAGAGAGAATGTAGCCATACCTAGTTCCTTCCAGGCAAAAGGCCTGATTCTGATCTCACACCAGTTGAAATCAGAAGGGACTCCCTTGCAACTAATAGAGTTATACTGCTATAAATGCTATCAGCCTCTTAGGCAAGGTCTACACTACCCACCTGAATCGGCGGGTAGAAATCGATCTCTCGGGGATCGAATTATTGCGTCTCGTTGGGACGTGACAATTGATCCCCGAATCGACGCTCTTACTCCACCAGCGGAGGTGGGAGTAAGCACCGTCGACGGGGAGCCGCGGAGATCGATTTTGCCGCCGTCCTCACAGCGGGGTAAGTCGGCTCCGATAGGTCGAATTCAGCTACGCTATTCGCGTAGCTGAATTTGCGTATCTTAAATCGACCAGCCCCCCCCCGTAGTGAAGACCTGCCCTCAGACTCCCAGGGAGCAGCTGAAAAGAACCTCATTGACAGTCACGGTTGACATGCAGTTCATGATTAGGAGAGCAAGGCTGAGTTATGGCAGGGTCATGGAGAAGGCACGGTGAGATGCGCCCTCCAATGTTTCACACACACATGAACACCTGTATATATACCTGTGGCCCAACATCACCGCACAACATTGAAATGTAAAGAAACTGCAAGGCAGAAATAGAGTCTGTTAGGCCTTGGCTACACTTACCGGCAAGTTCGACGGCTGGAAATCGAACTTCTGGGTTCGACTTATCGCGTCTAGTCTGGACGCGATAAGTCGAACCCGGAAGTGCTCGCCGTCGACTGCGGTACTCCAGCTCGCCGAGAGGAGTACCGCGGAGTCGACGGGGGAGCCTGCCTGCCGAGTGTGGACCAAGGTAAGTTTCAACTAATTCGAAATAAGGTACTTCGAACTTCAGCTACGTTATTCACGTAGCTGAAGTTGCGTACCTTAGTTCGAATTAGGGGGGGTAGTGTAGACCAAGCCTTATATTCCTTCCACCATGAAATGATCTCAGCCAGCTACATACAACCAAAAAGAGCTCATTCAGGGAAAATCAGCCTTAACTTCTTATTGTAATAATAATAACAATGGTTTCCGTTAACCATAAACATTGCAGCTAGACAATTAAATAAAGGAGTGAATATTTTACAAAAAGCCTTTGGAAGCCGCCAAATTTGTATATTCTGCAAACAAATTGGCATTTAAATGTTGCAGTAAAAATTTGCCATTGGTTGGACTTCTGGAACAGTTTGGCTTTCCAATGTTTGCCACACACACAAGAACCAAGTCCTGTTCAGAATTTAAGAGACTCAATTAATACTGTTTAATAAATATGTAAAAGTAGCCTGTCGTTTTAAAAAAATCTATAGGTTCAACTAAAGTTAAGGATGATTGTCCCATGATTAACTAAGGCAAACTTGTTTGTGTGTATTTTTTTCCTTTCTTTTTTTTTGTACATAAAGCAATCACATAAAAATAGTTATAAATAGAAAACTTCCAAAGTTTTTTTCCCCACAGACAAACAGGAAAAAAAAATTAAAAACCAAAAACAAAATTAAAACCAAAAACACACCTTGCTTCAAGTTCTCGTAGATTATACAGTACTCAGCATCTTTGGATACTTTACATGACTCCAAATCGTAGACAAAAACACCTGAAATAACCAGTTGTCTGTAAAATGTAGTTTGTATAAGAAGTTGGTACATATACAAAAAAAAGTTTGATGCAGTTTTAAAAAGTTTTCTTTCCAGTTCCCACTGTTCATGGCACACAGGGTCTCTGTGCATTTAATTTTGGAGGGCGGGGGGAAGCTAGTCTCAGGCAGTTTATCAGGATCATTCTTTTAAATGTGTTCTCAAAGCAGAAAGGAATTATTTATTCTCGAAGTGCTTCTTGACAAAGGGAATCATATGTGAGAGCGACTTCGAAGAGGGTTCTCATTTTGTCCCGTGCACGTAGCAACGTCAGTGCTCCAGTAGAGTGACCCTCCTTGAATTGTGACTGAAGAGCAGCACCTTTAATAGATGAACTGAAATTTTAAAAAAAGAAACTATGGTCCTCTGGTTCCCTTTGATTCTGCTGAAACCGAAAGATAACAGTAAAAAGAAGAACAAGCACGCCATAGTTTTTAAAATTTACATTTTTGAGCCTTGATTAAACTTAAAACCAGTCTCTGTATTGGCATCAAACTAACTGCAGGTCACCTCAGTAGACTGTTTGTTAAAAAGTTACCACCACTGTTTAAAAGGGGAAACTAGAAGCACATTGCTATCAAAGCCTTCCTTCAGTGGAGTATCTCATATTTTATGTTGTAAGCCCTATATTTCTGAGCTGACAAATGCTGAAGAATGATTTCTGCTGGCACTCAGTGACAGTCTTGTTTTGTGGACTCTTTAGTATAATAATTTTCAATCAGGATCCCCTGAGCAATATCCGAATCCTTTTCCCAGATGCTCCTGTACAGCAGGGTCTTTGTATGCTCAGAATTTCGGCAAGGGATTCTGACATGTGACATATTTGCTAGTAATTGGTAATGACCCTAGGCCAGATCCTCAGCTGCAATAAATCAGCACAGCTTCACAGAGGGGCATTCATTTGCACCAGCTAAGAATC
The DNA here is from genome assembly GCF_011386835.1 of Chrysemys picta bellii. Lineage (NCBI taxonomy): Eukaryota > Metazoa > Chordata > Testudines > Emydidae > Chrysemys > Chrysemys picta. The sequence goes on from NC_088796.1 coordinate 14,262,913, forward strand.
TGGCCCATGTCGAGGACCTTTCAGACTGTTTTTGTCATTTGATTATGGGGTTAAAAAAAACAAGGAATTTAGAAGTGGCCAAAAAATGGTTTGCCATCTTCACTGATGTCCAGCTGACCATCTGGTATCATGAATGGAGAGCAATGGAAATCTCCTTCCGAAGCACTGTCTTGACCTCCAAACTAAGGCAAATGATGTTTTCAGAAGCATTCAAAAGACCAGCCACCTGCATCCTGGAGCTTGACCCTTCCCACTCCCTCAAAATTGGATTCCAAGAACTAAGGGCAGGTTGGGAGGAGACAAGCTTGTCAGCTCTTATGCCAAGTGTCCTACAAATGGTCTAAAAGGACACCCCTAGCAGACTGTGTTGCTGGAATCACTGACAAACTCAACCTACATTTCCTAGTACAATCACAGAATAATACCAACAGCAGCACCTCATTCAGAAGAATGTCCATTGTCTGTTCGGGTGTGGCTCCGCCTACCATCCTACGGCACAGTCTAGATTCACATGGGTGACCAATTGTTTCTTTGGAGTGAGATGATGGGAGACAGCAGGTGAGAATCAGAGAGAGTTGTTCACTCTTTAAGAATGGTATGGAACGTACCACACCCAATACATGGGTAGAACTGGTTTAGTTGCTAGCCTCAGAAATTGGAGCCACATGGTTTAGTCCGGGCAGTCCATTGAATCCTGTGCTCCAAGGGTCAGGGAGAGGGAAGTATGGCCGTGCCGAGATGTTCTCATTATGGCCCAGGGCAAAGGCAAAGATGCCCCCATTCCTTTCCATGTCCAGATGCGTCCTCCCAAACAGCTTCATTTGGGTTTCTTCAAACTGGCTCTCTAGATCTTGCAGGTTTAGAGCATTCTTGGCCCCACTCATGAAGTGCTTGTGGCTGGGGCCTGGAAGGCACATGGCCGTGGTGCCAAGATGGCTGCTCATCTCCTCCAGAGTTGGAGGCATCATGAAGCCTTTTTCATCTGGCTGGCCATTCTGTGCAAACAGCAAGCTGGCCGCCCTCCAGGCTGCGGGCTTGCGCCCCCTCCTGGGCCTCGATATTCGACAGCTCTGCCGCTTGATATGGCGGTGGAGGTGGTCGGAGCGCGTGAAGCTCTTGTAGCAGAATTCACACTGGTAAGGCCGGACACCCGTGTGAATGCGCATGTGGTTCTTTAGGTCGTAGTTGTGCACGAATTTGGCATTGCAGTGTATGCAGAGGTATGGCCTTTCTCCTGTGTGTTTCCGCATGTGGATTTTTAGCTTGTCCTGCCTACAAAACAAAAGTCACAGCCACCTGTTATCACTTGAGCATAGATACTTAAAGGGGTGCTGTCACATTAAGCCCCCAATTTAGCCTTTATTTTTTTTTAAAATATACATAATATTAAAAAGGACAGTACTAGGAAGGAAGAATGGTCTTGTGGTTATGGTATGAGATTGGCACTCAGATCCTAGCTCTGCTATCATCTTCCTCTTGACCGTGAGCAAGTCACTTAATCTCTTTCTACCTCATTTCCCCATCCGTAAACTGAGGATACTCATGCTTCTCTACCACCCCAGGATATTGTCAGGAGAGATACTTGGGAGGCACTAAGGCCCAGAACTCAAAGGTATGCAGGCACCTAATGCATATTGATTTCAATGGGAGTTTAACACCTATATACCTTTGAGGATCTGGGCCTAAGATGCAGTGATGAAGGATCACATAAGTACCTGGAGAGGTAGGTTAAAATTCATCCCTACCTAGAACTAATCCACCCACCCACCTGCTACAGATAATGTGAGTTGGTGTTTCCACTCCACACCCTCACTTTCTAGGCTGGAATCATTTGGCTCCAACTCAGTATCCAAAATATTGTGATATGAGCAAGTCTCTTGGGTTATTTGACAATCAAAACTTTGACATTAAATGCTAAAGGAGGAAACAAATTAAATAAGACCCATTTCTACAATGATGGATCCAAGAAATCATCCAGTGTTTAATGGCCAGGCTGAGGGACAGTGTGGGAAGAGTGATATTTATGTAATTACAAAATTTAAAAAAATAAATGAGCAAATCTGCATATGTATAGCGAGTGCTTTGCAGCTGGACTTCCTCCCCCTAGCCATTGCATATTGCTCATCTTCGCTTGTCAGCTGTTCACAGAGGTAGTTACAGTCCCTGCCTTGGACAGCACCTACCACCCAAACTTGATCCTAATACAAATAGTGAATAATAATAACAATTTTCCAATACAGTTTAGTTACTAAAGTGGGTTTACTGGCGAGACGAGCTACGCAGCTTTCTGGGAAAAAGCATGGCAACACTGTCTGCTCTGGAAGGGTAAACTTCCACCCACCTACAGAAGGTCCCTCAAGTTCAGACCGGCCGTGGCTCCAACAGGCAGTGTATGTAGCTGTGGAGCAGACACTCAGGGTCTCCACAACCTGCATACTGCGGAATTGAGCCTATGCCAGCTCTGCATAGGCCATTGGGGAGAGGACATTTGGGGAGGAGCAGAGGCACGGCCATTAGGTCCATGCTTAGTGGGTATGGACTTCTTTTCCAGCCCTGGAGTTGGAAAAACAACCCTGGAAGGGCTGTGGAGCTACCCCAGGCCCTGCCGGTGGGTCGGATTTTGTTCCGCCCCAATCCCTGTACTGTTCCCTCGTGCAAACCCCATTTACTCAGGCTTTCTGTAGGCTGGTGTATAGATGTAAGATGTACCCCAAGGCTCCTCAAGGACGGCATTCTGCTGAGGCTCAGCAGCGGTGTAGTGGGGAAGGCTGGGGCTGGAGCCATCACACATCAGAGCACCTAGCATGGAGCAGTAGTAAACCCTACCTAGTTCTATCTCCCTGCCACCCCCCCAAATAGCCTCTACTGAGCAGCATCAGGAGGACACATCCCTGGCAGCGTGGGTCCTGCAGCAGTAGCCCTGTAACCAGGGGACACAAGAGGTGCAGCTGTCCATGCATCTCTGCCCGGGAGGGGGCGAGTGGGGAAAGCAGAGATATTTAACTTTCTGAGCTGACACCCCAGCTACGGTCCATAAGTCACAGCACGTAGTGACACGGCAGACAGCCACTCACGTGGCTGCAGTGGTATCCAAGGCACCGATCGCCTTGGGATCTAAGCCCCGATGGCGGCATCGCCACAAATGAGGCGGCCATGTAAGATCCCTGACCTGACTGCCTCTCATTCCAATGGACTAGATAGCACGGTGCAGGTCGGTATCTGGGCCAAGTGTCCCTACAGCACAAGAGCTTATCGTCATGGGAAATGTTTCCAGTGATGCACAGATAATGATACCAGTGTGGTTAAACAGCGATAGTTATATGGTATAACTCGCCGTGTGGGTGTGTTATAATGGAATAGCAGTGCCCCCCTGGGGGCCGGGGGTGCATTACACTGGTATAGCTCTACCAATTTAAATATAGCTTTCCTGTGTAAACAAGCCCTAAGGTCCATCCTAACAAACACGCCGACTCGGCTCACTTCTATTTGACAAAAGGGAAGATCCCATGACACCAGCTACACCGGGCACAGCTGCGTTCAACTCCGTGCAGGCTATAGGAAGCTCCATCTAATGGCATTCACAGAGCCGTCTGCTCGCTAACACACAAGACCAATGAGGCAGTTAGCCTCTGGCTCCAGCAGGGGGCAGTACAGAGCCACACCACAGGGACAGGGCAGCCTGCTTCTTCCAATGCAGCTGGCCTGCTTCATGGACTGGTGCCATGGCCCTGCCGCCTTCCTGCCCCCTTCAGGGCAGACGGACGAGGGAAGTCCCCTGAGGTCAGGGATTGCAATTGTGCCAGGTCCTTGTGCAGGTGATGCAACAGGGCGGGGAGAATTTCCTTGTGTTGCCCCCAACTGTGCACCCATGTCAAACCCGGCCCAGGGAACTAGAATTTTAGCTGGGAACAATTTTCGAACTCCCTTGACCCAGAGAATTTAGCGCTGGCGAAAGGTGCTGCCCTGGTGACTGAGCTGTCTCTAGCTACAAAGGAGGCATAGCACGGGCAGATTTTTCCATACTGCCCCCACTGATCTACATCAACCACAGCACGATGGAGAGCTTCCGTACCCCTGCCACAGGTGCCAGGTAATGCCAACGGCACACAGCTTCTGGGCCCAGTCCTGGGAAATACTGAACACCTGAGAGACGCTGGGAGACTTCACCTCCCATTGACTTCAGCTCCCAGGATCAGGCCCTTTAGAAGGGACTTTCCCTGGCTAGTGGAGTGATAATGCTTTGCATATTGCTACGTGTGTGCCACAGGTTCAAATCCTGCTCCTAATCTTTCTCTTCCCAGGCCGGCTGTGGCTAAGAGCTCCGAGAAGGGAGTGCACTCCCCAAAGGCAGGCTGCTGTATTGATCACCAGCAACCACTGGGGCGGATTAGGGGTGGCTCACAAGTCAGTGGGCTCCCATGGGGGCCGGGACTGCTTCTTCCTGATGCCCCTGGAGGCAAAAGTCAAACTAAAGGGGGAGAGGAACCATAGAGCAATGGCCCCCAGCTCCTCCTAGCAGGGCTGGCCAAGCTTGTAGCAGAGCAAATGCATCTTTTTTAAGGGTGCAGTGCTCTGTCCCCCTCTAATGGTGATTGGACCACATATAGATTGAGCCTGCTCCAGCCTTAGCTAACAGGGTCTTTTAGTTCAAGAAGTAGAGGCTTTAAAATCCCGCAGTTCAATCCCCCCAGGGCTCTCTAGCACTGCACATGCAGCAAATGAGAGGTTTCACTCTGCCCCATTACCACTGACTCTGTCTGTGAAATTCTGCCTTTCCCTCGCTGTTCCAAAGTGTACACTTATTGTTTTCTAGTTATTTCATGTTCTTCTAAAAGCCACACAATCACACCCTTCTACTTTCAGATCTTGCATCTGATCCCCTACATGTTCAAAACAAATTATTTGACAAAAATACAAACAAAAAATTAAATCATTTCCTATCATCAAAACCAGAAGTTAACATGCACTGGGAAAGAGGATGATTTTGGTGAGATCAGAGAGACAAAGTGGGTGAGGTAATATCTTCTACTGGACCAGCCTCTGTTGGTGACAGAGACAAGCTTTCACTCCACTCTCAAAAGCTTGTCTCTCTCACTAACAGAAGTTGGTCCAATAAAAGATATTATCTCACCCAGCTTGTCTGTCTATACCCTGGGACCAACATGGCTACAACTACACTTGGTGAGATTGGCACTGCTGGTTAGTGCATCTTGGGCTAGGTCTACACTACCCGCCTGAATCGGCGGGTAGAAATCGACCTCTCGGGGATCGATTTATCGCATCCAGTCGGGACGCGACAATCGATCCCCGAATCGACGCTCTTACTCCACCAGCGGAGGTGGGAGTAAGCGCCGTCAACAGAAAGCCGCAGAAGTCGATTTTGCCGCCGTCCTCACAACGGGGTAAATCGGCTGCGATACGTCGAATTCAGCTACGCTATTCACGTAGCTGAATTTGCGTATCTTAAATCGACTCCCCCCTGTAGTGTAGATGTACCCTTGGTAAAATATAATTTGGTGCTAAATCTTCCCTTCCTGTTATACTCCCAATGACCACGAGGTGTCTCACGAGCTTGCTTTTAAGTACGATGCTTCAACTTGTTAAGATTTTAAGATTGTTGCAGAATACGGATATGTACGTTTTACACTAGTTAGTTGTTTACAGTAATATCCCGGGGACTTACACAAAGATTTACAATTTGGCACATACACTATCTAAATTAAAGGATATTCTGCAGCTCCAAATTTAGATTTTGGAGATTTTTAAAAGCACCTATTGGATTTAGTAGCCAAATGACATTTATTTGTAAACCAACGACTACTTTTGCCCCTAGCAAGTGAGGCCCCTTGTAGTCAGTTGTCATCCTCATGTGGATCAGCACTAGAGGTGTATGGGCTTCTTTGCCAGTGAGTTTCACAGATATTTGCTGACAGCAGAGGAATGGTAACACTCAGGAATCTTGGGTTCCGTTCCAGTCTCTGGAGGGGAGTGTGTTCTAATAGGCACAGAATCTTCTGCCCATTCCCCCCTAAGGGTGACCGCTTCTGCCTAATCCTCTCCAACATGTCCCTGCCCTAGTCCTGTTCACCCCCCACCCCAGCTCTTTGTTCTAATCCCATTCTCTAAACCTAGCCAGTCCCAATCTCCACTCCTCAGGCTTCTCATCCCAGGCCCATTCTCTTTGCCCAGCCAGGCTAGTCTCACCCCTCTGGACTCCCTATCTCAGTCTCACCTCTACTCCCAGTCTCCTTGCCAAGCCATTCCCAGCTCCCGCCACCCCCGTAAGCCCACAGCTCCTTGTGCCCAGCGTCTTTGTCCAGCTAGTTTCAGTCTCCCGCTCCCTGTCCCTCATCTGATCTCCCCTTCTCCAACATTCTCCATCCCCACTGGGTCCCTGTGCCAATCTCCTTCCTTGGGCTTCTCATCCAATCTTAGTATTCTCCTTCACAAATCCTTGACAGTGTCTCTGCCCATCCAATGCCAGTTCTCTCCCCACACCCCAGCTCTTCCTCACATCTGTCTTTCCCCCCCCGCCACTGGTTCTCAGCTCCAATCACCTTGACCAGTCAGTCCCAGTTCCCTCCATCCCAACTCCCAGTCCATTTCCCTCTCTTCCTCCCTCCCATCAGCCTCCAGTCATAGCATAGGCACTGACTCCGTGGGTGCTCCAGCATTGGAGCACCCACGGGGAAAAAATAGGGGTGCTCAGCACCCACCAGTAGCCCCACTGATCAGCTCCCTCCCTCCCCCGCAGAGCCTTCTGATCAGCTGTTCAGCAGCATACAGGAGGCGCTGGGGGGAGCAGGAGGAGCGAGGGCAGGGTGTGCTCTGGGGAGGGGGCAGAGTGGGGGCTGGAAGAGGCTTTGTGGGGATGGAGCCTTGGGGGGAGGCGTGGAGTGGGGTTGGGGACTGGGGCGGAGCGGGGAAGTGGAATGTGGGCGCATATGAGTGGGCTCTTTGAGCTCTGGTCAAGTGAAAAATTCTCTTCTGCCTCAGGTTTCTTGTCCCAGTCTACTCCCCCATCTTCCCTGCAGGGCCAGCTCTTATCTCATCTGCATTTGAATCTGGCAGCCTCCTCCTCTGCCTAGGCCTAGCAGAGGAGTCACTGAAAGCACAGGAGAGACAGGCTCCCTGCTCTCAGTTCAGATGCCCAACCCTGGCACTGCCCAGAGCTGCGTTGCAGGCAAAGTCCTACTCCACCGTAGTGGATGGAATCTTTGGGAAATTGAACTGCTAAAATCGAAGTCTCTACTGAGCACGAACTGCGATTTTTCAAAGGCTTATAGCTTGGCCAAATTTGGGTGGATTTTCATGGGGAAGGCAAAACGCATCTCCCTGACACAAAGACGGTCACCCTGCCAAATGTCAAGTCCCTCCTCCAAAGCATAGGGCTTTTCAAAAAAAAGGCCATCAGAGTTTTTTTAAATGGGCAAAACAATGTATTGTTCCCCCCAGCCTCGTTCTCAGAAACAGCTGGACCATTTTGGCTGAAATTTTTCAAAGCCGCCTGAGGCAGAGACCTAGCATGGACAATTTCACCTCAAGTGGTTAAAGTTTTGCAAAGTTATAAACAACTGAAAATGGAGTCCTATAATGGGAAGTATCAGTCAACCTTAACAAGCTACACTACAGCATACCAGTTAGGTTCAGTTGTCGCTGATACTCTTACAATACAATATAAATTAAAAACAATATAATTTTAAAAAAATATAATATTATAGTAGCATAATTTTTAACCTACCAGGATCCCTTTTCTTGGCAGACACCTTGGGTGCCAGAATCTTATACTATAGATACAGGCACAACTGATTCAGACCATTATGAACAACTGTCAGTAAGATACAATCTGGATCCTTTAGCACATGCCTCTACAACGTGAGTTACAGGAGTATTCTATGGACAGCTGTTAATAGAAGCCCGTATGTTATAAAGTAGGAGGGTTTTACGGGCTTGTTTTTATATTTTTTATTAAAAATGATCAGCTTACTTTTTTTTTCTTTTTAAAGCACTTTCAGGTGATTTGGAAACACCAGGAGATGCACAAACGTAACTTATGGAACCCCCGGATCTTACCTTTCTTATCCACCCTCTCTCTCTTTGGTATGTCACACTCACTGAATGCACCCTGTTTCAAAAGAGGCCCCAGTCCTCCACAGACTTATCTAAGTGTTTGCCTTTGAAAGTCCCCCTTGAAGTCAATGGGAATACTTGGTGCGTAAAGTTAAGCATGAGTCTTTGAAGAACTGAGGATTTAAATTATAAAATCTTTGGGGCAGGAAGATGTCTATCTGGGTGTGTATACAGCACCTCACACAGTAGGGCCATGATACTGATTAGGACCTTGTTTGCTACCACAACACCAATAACAACAACAAATAAAAAAAGGGAGTCTTTCTGGCTTGAAGACCCTCTCCTTGAGAACTGTGGGCCTGGCTGGGAACAACATGGCTACAACGCAGCAAACAGGACAGCTAACATATTGTCAGTTTTCTCTAATCCTCCAAACCTTCAAAAACCAGACTAGAGTCTAAGCAATCTTCATTTAAAAAAAAATCAATGTCCTATTAAATTAGCCCTGTTTCTTGCAATCAGTTTTACACAGGAGCAAGAGTTCACGGATCCAGCTGCAGAATTGGGGCCTTAATCTATTCTTTAGCTGGAGGGGATTCCCTGAGTTCTGTAGTGTTCCCGGAGCGCTGCAACAACAGGTGGCAGATGTTTGCTCAGGAATCACAGGAATCCTTCCATGGGCATCACAACCATCCTAGTCCGGGTTTAAAAACTAATCACAACTGATCAACATTACACCAATACTACAGTAAAAACATTCCTAGCCTTCTTTGTAACAGACAACCCTCCTCCTCCCCGCACATTAAAGCTATTGCAAACTCATTACAAAAATCTCAAGGTTTTTAAATGCCCACTTTATACAGTGTATCAGAGAGGGGGGGAAAAGCTTTAGTGTTGTGTGATTAGATGGTATGATCTCAGGGGCTGATCCTGCAAAAACGTAGGCATGTGAACTTTACTCAAATGAATAGCAGTCAATGGCGGTAAAGTTACATACCTGCACAATTCTAGGCAGGATTAGGGCTTTAGTTTTGCTTGACTTTCTTTGTTACCCATTTTCTAGCTTCTGCTTCTTGGATATGAATTTAGAAATCATGTAATATAGAATATCTGATGTGCGAAAGCAAAATGTGGAATACAGAACCCTTTTACTACAGTGGTACAAAATCAGAACCGTTCATCCAATTCTCTTTGAACTCTGAAGTTTGGATAACTGGGTCCTGGATCAGAACCATCTCAAAACCAAACCTGTTTTGTCCATCTCCGGATTTAATATCTTCTCAATCGTCTGTATCATTGCACACAATACAACATAAGAAAACACTTAGGGCCCAAGTCCTGAGTTCAGTGGGAGTAGTACACCCAGAGGGTGTTCAGAATCAGGCCCTTCCTGCCCAAATTGAAATCTGCCCTTCATCTTCAAATGGACAGGTGAGATTTTTAAAAGTACTCGGCCCTGGCCTAATTCTACTCCCATTGCAGTTGGTGGAAAGCAGCCTGCAATGGCCTAACTCTGGGTCTGTTAAAGACATTGGGAAAACGGACGTTGTCTTCTATGAGAGCAAAGTCAGATCAAAGCTTTGAAAATCTCACCTGACAACTTCTGGAAAAGCGATATCCATATTAAAGTGTGTTTGGAAGGAGCTAATATAACTACATGTGAAGCACTCAGTTCACTGGGACCTGGGCTTGGCTGAGCCCTCTAATTGCTACCACAATATAAATGATTAATAACAATAACGAGACCATTAAGTGTCATTTCTCATTTTACGGGAATTGCTCACTGAAGGGACAAATTCTGTCTCAGCTGTAGGCTCAGCTCCCACTGAAGTCAATGGGGACCACATGTGCATCCCAGATCAGAATTTGTTCCAGAATGTTTTTCTAATGTAGCATCTTCTCCATGAACAAAGTCCCCTGGATGGCACATAAGCTGACACAAGCTACAGCATACCAATTAGGTACAGTTGTCAATGATACTTTTATAGCTGGTTGCAGATAGATATGCGTTTTGGGGGAGGAGTAGAAGGAGACACAGGATAGACAATGCAGTATGGAACTTCTTACTGGCAGGCTGTTGGTTCAACCTGCAGTATGACCTAGTGGTCAGAGCACTATACTGGGATGCTCCTGGACAGCTAGATGACCTTGGGCAAGCCACTTCACCTCTGTTTCCCCATCTGTAAAATGGGGATAATGATATTGACCACCTTTGTAAAGTGCTTTGAGATCTACGGTTTGTACAGCACCTAGCACAATGGGGTCCTGGTCCATGACTGGGACTCCTAGGTGCTATGATAACATAAATAACATGGATGAAGAATTCTATATAAGAGCAAGGTATGTCTGATAGGGCTTGTGAAGTATGTCTGTTGTCTTAGCTACTTCCCCTATCCATAGCACCAGCACAACCACACCTGGTAGAAATTGGCATTAGTGGCAGTGGCCTCAACAGAGAGGCTGGCCAAACACTGGATGGGCATGAAAGTGTAAACAGTCCCTACAGGTCAGGGGTGAGGCATATTTGTAGGGCAGGTTGGGGAAGTTTGCACTATTGCTCCCTATTATGTAGCTAAATGGAAGTTGTATGTGTCCAGTGCTAACAATTCAGCATTTTTCAATAGCACTTACATGTAAATAGGTGTGGGGTGACAGCGACGGTAGGAACAAATTACCTGCAGTCATTAATTAACACAGGCAATCGGCTTTTCCCTTTAAACATCAGGGTTAGCCAGATCACATTGTCTACACCGGCCTGCGGCACAATGTGCAGCATATTGGAATGCGGGATCAGCTGTGTTAATGTAGCATGGCGTGGAAATTTATTTTCAGGTCAAATCTCCATCATTTGCATAGACTGCATGTGAATATTATCATAGGGACAAAGGAAGAAACGGCAGGCTGAGTACTGGTGCACCCCAGGTATCTGCCCATTGTCAGGCGCTCTGCTCTTCCGACTGTTCACGTTATTTTCAAACAGCTCACTCACCCAAGCCTAACAGGGTTTTCTCTCCCTCACAGCCAGAAGCTGAAGTGCCATGCTCTTGTCAGAAAGCTTTATTATGGTAAGTTTCTACTCATTAGATATTAATTTTACTCAGCAAGAACAGATCCAGGAATCTGTTTGTCTCTGCTCGTGGATTTAATTGGCCAAGCTTTTCATAGAAGAGCTGCATGGTGCTGCATCAGATCTCTGTCACCGACTTAGAGCACAATGGGTCTAATCCATGCTTATTTATGACAGGTTTCAGAGTAGCAGCCATGTTAGTCTGTATCCGCAAAAAGAAGAACAGGAGTACTTGTGGCACCTTAGAGACTAACAAATTTATTAGAGCATAAGCTTTCGTGGACTACAGCCCACTTCTTCGGATGCATATAGAATGGAACATATATTGAGGAGATATATATACACACATATCTCCTCAATATATGTTCCATTCTATATGCATCCGAAGAAGTGGGCTGTAGTCCACGAAAGCTTATGCTCTAATAAATTTGTTAGTCTCTAAGGTGCCACAAGTACTCCTGTTCTTCTTTATGCTTATTTATATCCTCCCAGGGCCCTGCTGAAGTCAATGGAGGTGCAAAGGGTGTAAATCAGCACAGAATTTGGACCCAGGCTTGCTGATTTCATCCTTGTCTCCACTGGGAACATGCACCCTGCTAGAAAACCTAACTAATACGTTATAATTAGAGAGAGAAGGTGGGTGAGGTAATATCTTTTATTGGACCAACCTCTGTTGGTGAAAGAGACGAGCTTTCCAGCCACACACAGCTCTTCTTCAGGTCTGGGAAGAAGAAGAAGTCTGTCTGTGTAGCTTGAAAGCTTGCTTGTTCCACCAACAGAAAGATGGTCCAATAAAATATATTACCTCACCCACCTTGTTTCTCTAATATCTTTGGACCAATATGGCTACAACAACACAGCAAATAATGTCATAATTAGCACGTTCTCAGCCTTAATATGGACAAGGACAGTTGTGTTTAAACAGGTGGTAACTGTTTGTGGTCCACACTGAGGCCAAAATCATGTTTAACCCAGTGCTAGTTAACTCACTTTCTGACACAATGCATAGACAAGGCTTGCCAGTGAATTACAAGAAAATAGAGTCCTGATCCAAATTCCACTAAGTCAACAGAGAGACTCCCATTGATTTCGGTGAGTTCTGGATCAGCTCCTAGATTATCTAGATAGCCAAAAACATTTTAGCCAGAAACATCCATTGATTTGTTTCACCGGTCTTGGTCACGCACCTGTTTCTGCAGTGCTTCCACACTGGATTCCACATCGGTAAACAATGACCAGGTGGAAAATGTTACATACCTTTATTTACACTCTTGTCTGGTTAGTAACTATCTGGATAACCTACAGGCTGATCCAAAACCCATTAAAATCAATGGGAGTCTTTCCATTGACTTCAGTGGGCTTTGTGTTAGGCCCCTATTTCCTTGATATTCACTTTACTCTTAAGTCGAAGGAGACACATTACTTAAATGCCTGTGTCTCCATGGAGCGGCTTCACTGAGATCTTTCTCCTTGTCTACTAAGGCCCTAACCTGCCACAGGCTCACACGTAGTAGGCGGTCTCTATGAAATAGCATTTATGATTAGCAACCTGTATTGCTGGACTCAATAAATCCATCAGTACTTTATTAGGGCGCCATCCCCCTTTTGTAGCTGCACTGCTAAATACAATGGTAATAACTGATGCACACCTGGTAAAGCGAACTTCACAGATAGTGCACATGTATGGCTTTTCTCCTGTGTGGGTTCTCATGTGCCGTGGCAGCTTCCCTGCCCCCATGATGACTTTGTTACAGATCGGACACTGCTGAGATGCCTTGGGCTTTATCTTCCTTTCTTCCTCCAGGGGCCATGGAGGAAACACTCCTCCCAGGTGGGTGGCACTTAGAAAGTTGAGATAAGCGCTATAGTCGTTCTCTGCCTTAATGTGCCCTAAGTGACCTCCTGGATTGCCAGCAAACATGTCCTTGAAGAAGTCATTAGGGAAAGGAGCCGGAGGGAGCTCCTCCTTCTCCTCCTCCTTAATCTTCCTCTTTTTGATCACCAGGTCCAAAGGGCCATTGTCCACTTGCTGCTCTTCTAGCTGGGAAAAGGAACTGAAATTTCCATGCCACAGGTGGGGAAAGAAGTCTGGTGTGAAGGGAGATAGGGCTGGCCTCCTTTCTGGAATGTTCGTTTTAGGGTACAAATTTTCCCGTAGTAATGACTCGATGGAAAAGTCTCGTATCATGCCCAAGTGGCCGGCAGAGCTATGGGCTGGGTAATGATGTGGGAAGTCTCTAGGTCCTTCTGTATATGTTTCTTCGGTAAGGTCAGACTTTGAAGGGCTTTGGTGACAGCTTACTTCTTGGACATCCGTGAGGTTCTCCTGATTCACAAAATCTTCCACTTCTTCCTCCTCCTCCTCCTCTTCGTCATCCTCATCTTCTTCGTCATCATCGTCCTCTTCATCCTCTTTATCATCTTCCTCTTCGGCTTCTCTGTCAGGCTCCATGATTTCAAGGCATACATTGATAATACACTGGATCTCCAGCATCTTGGCTGCGTTGAGGATGTGCTTGACGTTGGAGGTGGTGATGGTGAGGGTTGAAGTATAGGCAAACTCTAGGATAGCAGAAAGTGCTTCAGGCTTGACAAAGTCAATCTCGTAAACATAGGGCTGGTCTGTTAAAGTGCCAGTAGTGAAGAGTTTTTTAAAGTACTTGCTGCAGGCTGCAAGAACAGACCTGTGGGTCCTGTACTCCTGGTCCTGGACAATGAGGATGACATCGCAGAGTAGACCATCATGCCGCTGTTCATTTAAACCGCAAAGGACTTCACTGCTGTGGTTTGGGAATGGGATCCCAATAAGATCTTCAATGCCATTGGCCATATTCTCATTTAGAGCCCTAGAACAAAATACAGACAGCAAGGAATTAGAGAGCAGATCTCTGAGTATCCGGAAAGCTGACTGTGCCATGGTCACCTCTTGTCTCAAACACTGTAACCTTCTTCTCTCCTGCTTCCCCGCTTTTTACTTCTCCTCTCTCCAAAATGCTGATCACAAAATCATCTCCTGCTTCCACTGCTCCCTACACATTACGAAGCTATGTGAGAGTCAAACTCCTCAAAGCCCTCCATGATCTCGTCTCCACTTCCCCCTGTGCTCTCTACTTCCTTCCCCCAGTCTTCTCTCCCTTTGTCCCCTCTTTCCACTCTCAGCTTCAGGCCTGCTCTCAGGCTGTTCCTATGCCTGAGACAGCTTCCTGGTTCTTATCCCCATATGCCTTCTCTCCTCCTCCACATCCCTCCTCCAGGAATCCTTTCCCACTGATTTCTCCCCAGTGATGTCTCCTGCATGCTCCCAGACCCAATTTGTTGCCCATGTTCGTGTTGCCTGAATTACACTATGACTATTTACATCACTATCTGAATAAATAAGAATAATAAAAGCATGCCCGGTATTCAATGAATGACATGGCATGACCAGTTTCCTTCCTAACATGCAGTGTTATTAGCACTGTAACACAGCTATCCCATACTGCCAGGGCATGGGATAGACGATCCAATGGACATACACATGGAGAGCAAACAGCAGCATGTTGGGGATGTCCTACTGAACAGAGAGCTGGGAGGACTGGCCAACTGGCTAAGCAGCAAACCCAGTTCAGTGATCCCATCACTTACAGTGCTTACAGGGAAAAAAAACGTGCACCTGCCTTGGCCGCTGGCAAAGGTGAGACATGGTTAGCTGCCATCATCAGTAATTGAGTATTAGCCGTGTGGCTTGTGGGCACTGACCATGTTTAGAACCAACCGTGCAAAGAACTGGGGTCAGAGTTGCGGCGTGGATGGGAGGGGAGATCTAACACTTAAGGCTTTGCCTCTTGGATGCGATGCCTGTATCGCTCACATTTATCTCCAAGAGTATTATCCAATCTACTCTGCTACCGTTCAAAGGCCTCCATCACCCCCCTGTGCAGCTCGTGCTTCAAAAGGGGATTCAGAAGAAAAAAGCCTACACCCAAAACCGAAATCCTGATATTCATGGGTTCCTCGGAGTGTTATCTGTCAGATGTTTCCTCTTTCAAACGGTTCCAATAGAGCTTCCCCTTGCGATATCCCAGAAAACAGGAGACATTTCCTCCAGCTGGCCAGGGATATATTAACACTGTCACATGCAGAAGAGATTTCTAACACAACCAGACTCATGTTGAATCTATTAACCCCTTGGGAACTCCCGAGACACAGAAAGAGAGAGTGTCAATGCCATTTCATCCCCATGGCCCCAACCTTGCAGTCCTCACTCAGGCAATACTCCCACTGCACAGTTACCAGTGCAGTTTATATCATTTTCTATGGATAATTTTCCAAAGAAGATTTTCCAAAGGCAGGGGAGGACCATCGGGGGGACTGCTACCCACTCCCCTGATGCTGGACAGCCATAGACATGCTGGTGGATGGGAGGTTTCCTCCAGGCACCTCTTCCCACCCAGCCTGCACTGGCTCCTTGTGTCGCTGGATTTCTCCTGCAACCTGTTCCCCACCCCCTTGTCTCTTCTCCTCCATCCAGCCTCAAGATCTCTCTTCTTCCTTCCCCACATTCTACCTCCCCCTGCCCCTTCCTCATTAGCTTTTCCCCCTTTAGCTCTCTGATAGGCTGAGCACCTCTTCAGCTGCCATGTGGAGCACTAGGGTCCCTGCTAGCTGCCACTCCAACCCAGCACACACTTCCTGCTCCTGGGATCACACAGCTGAGAGGGCAGGGCTGCAGCTGGCTGTAAGAGGTTAGCCAGGGATAGCAGGGGGACACTCGGACATCAGAGAGGCAGCTGGGCCGCCTCCTTCTCCTCACTGTCCCAGGATGTTGGCTTGAATTGGTTAGCAAAGCCCTGGTCGAACCAAACCTGTTGGCTTTTCCTGAGGAAGGACAGCTGGATCTGGTCGCCCTAAACGTTGCTTTTTGGGATGGGAAAGCATCGGAGTGAACCGAGGGATCAGACTTTCCAGCGTGTCTCCCTGTGAGCAGGGGAATTCTCATGCAATGCTGCTTTCCTCCTCCCACCCAGGGAAGATCAATAACCAGCTGAGACCTTGTGGTTATCTCTCCCCTCTTTGCCCACTCCCATGCCCAACAAGCCATTGTTTGGTGGTTACTATGTGGGAGCAGGCAAGCCAAGGCCTTGGGAAAACGATGACATCGCTACTAAGCACCAAACAGCTGCCTCGGGACTACCTCAGGCCCTAAGTCACTTTTTAGCACAAGCCAGCCTGCTCTCCAAGGCCTGTTTTGGAGCAGGCAAATCCCCCACGTCCTCGAGAACTCTTGTTTATATGCAGGGCTGTTCTTTCGACATGAAACAAAAGCCATCGCAGAAAATGGTCAGTCCGTGTGAAAGCACTGCCAGTTCGGAGAGTGCTACACTCTCACTGCAAAAATCTATAGCCAGGTAGCACTTCACTGTTGTCACCGTGCTGTGCCCAAATGAAGCCTCTTGGTGACAGTGGGGATAGAACTGAGTTCCATCTGCCTCAAAAACACAGGCCCCTGCCACTTGAGCTACAGGAAAACCTCTTTTATGACACAGAATAGCACTGATAACATGAGTAGCAGGGAGTGGTGCACATGCACCAGCCAGTTACAGTGCATGCTGACACATCTTCCCTCCTGGAATCCCAAAGGGCTTTAAATGCATCAGTGAACTGGGAGGCACAACTCTGCTACCATCGTCCCCATTTTACAGACAGGGAAACTGAGGGACAGTGAGCATGACTGGCCTAAGGTCATACAGTAACTTTTTGTCAGAGCTGGAAATAAAATCCAGATTACCTGGTTTCTGGCTAATAGACTTTACAGCCAGATGGGACAATTATGATAATCTAATCTGACCTTGTGTGTTACACAGGCCATAGAACCTCACACAGGAATTTCTGCGTCAGCCCCATAACTTCTGTTTGAGCTAGAGCATCTCTTTTAGAAAGATATCCAGTCTTGATTTAAAGGCTGAAAGTGATGGTTGTAACACGCAAAAAGAACAGGAGTACGGCTGCTACTCTGAAGGTTGTAACACGCTGGCTTGTGTGTATGAGTGAGTGAATGATTTTGCTCTGAAGAGGCTGGCCAAAAAGAGAAAACAGGCCCTAATACTACCAGTAGCTACAAGAGGCTTTGGTTAGCTTAAGTGACCAAGGCTCGTGTTCTAGATCTGAAGAATAAGGGTTCTCATCCGAGATCCCTTGATGTGTGTATGATCCAGACTGATCCATGTCTGTTGTTTACAACAAATTGATTCGTTACACAGTTCTGTGCTTACCCATGTTCAGCTACCTAACTTTCCTCACAATTAACCCAACACATCCCATATGACATGCTACAAAATAGCCATTAAAAGAAAAGTAAATCTGCCAAGTTATCCAAGCAGGTGTAAGATAATAAATAGCTTTTAAGGAGGCTGCGAAGAGATGACTTCCTTCTTAGGTATTTGCATCCTAATAACAGTTACAGGGAATGACATTTCCTTTGCCCCATTACCATTTAATTTTTTCTTTTAAAGAGACACCATCATCTTAAAAATTACACTTGTCTAATTTTTTTTAACCTACAACTGGTAACCACTAAGATCACTGTAACTGAGAGAGATTGGAAGAACATATATCAGCTTGTTTATACACACTGTGTGTAGTCAGTCTCGCTGGACAGTCAATCAGTTTTCCCTATTTGTGCCTGTCTTTCGTGTAGCAGCAAGGGAGAGAGACAAACAATTCAAAGATAGGGGAAATGTGATTGTAAAATTACAAAAGTTAGCAGGGCGACAGAGGGACAGATGTTGTACCTGAAACTACTTATAACTCACTTTTTAGAAAGAGACTAGATTTCGTTTACTTTAACATTGCATTTCTCTCGAGCTTCATTCTGTTTCTGCCTTACCAAAAGCACGTAGGAAAGCTGATAACATTTCAGGATCCTGGCAGAGTTGAAGGGGAGCCATGTCATTTAAATTAAAAAAAATTATGGACGTGTATAGAAAGGGCCCTCTTATCCAGCCTGGTAGTTTGGCAGCTGTGCAGTTCTGCACTGCTTCACAGGGCAGCAATCCTAGAAATGACCTTAAGATTCTCATGCCCCTAGGGGAAACTGACGCAAGCTGGAAGTGTTCTGAAGTGGACGCTTTCAGCTAAACGCTTTCCTTCCTAAAGCTCCCCTCCTATTCCCGCCTCTTTCACCCCCACCCCAATTAAAGGGTGTTTTCTCCAAGAATAACAGATCCAAAAATAGAATCAGCAGCCTCAGCACATATTCCAACCTACGAATGTCACCCCTTTAAAGAACTGAAAGCGTGCACACACAAAGGAAGTGGGAGCGAGAGACCAAAAACTGATTACATGGGGTTTAACAGAAAAATACATTTTATAATAGAAAATTATAGCATTGTAAAAATAGTGGGTTGGCCGCCTAAAATAACTGCATTCCAATTAAGCTCTGAGTGGTATCTCCAAATACTCTATTTACGAGAGTGCTCAATACTCATTCATCATTTTATTACAACAAAAGCGCAGCTTCTAAAAGCATAATTCTATAATGGTAACATGTTGCATACACAGGACTAAATTTTCTCCCTGTTGTAAACAGGTGCACTGCCCTCAAGGGAGCCCTGGGCCCTGAAGAACGGCTTGTATTAAAAAGGTCCATTGGGAGCACTCATATGAGTAAGGGCTGGGCTCTATAGTACCCAAATCTCAAAAGTAATAATAAGTTCTTTGCCCTTCCATAACAATGTTCGCCTTAGCACCTATAGGTGCTTCACAAACTGATTTCTGGCTGAAAGAGTTCTCCTGCAAGAATGCAAGTGACTGGAATAAAGGAAGCTAAGGGACTGCGGGCAGCAGCTGCTGCTGCTACTGGCCACAGTTTCAGACAATTGTGGGATGAGAACCAGCCTCACTTCACTAACAGGCAGTATGGTTAGTGCACTGGGACTCAGGAGACCTGGGCTCTGTTCCTCACTCTGCCACTGACTGTCTGTCTGACCTTGGGGAAGTCACTTAGGCCCCAATCCTCCCTGGAGAGTTAGGCATCTAGGCACCTATGAGGATCTGGGCCTTAGGCCAAAAGTGGCCAATTTGATGGAGTAATAGGAGGTCTGAAAATCAGGTCACTTATGTAGATGCCTCATCGATCAAAGGCATAGCCAAGTTTGAAAATAGTGCCCTTACTCTATAAGCCCTAATTCAACTAATTTCCCTAACTATACTGTGGGGTTAATGATACCTCTCCATCTTTGTAAAGCGCATTATGATAGGGTTACCATTCGTCCGGATTCCCCCGGACATGTCCGGATTTTTGAACTAAAAATAGCGTCCGGGGGGAATTTGTTAATGTCCGGACTTCCCTCCCTCCCCCCCCATGCAGAGCACGCGCGGCTAACAGGGCAGCCGGATGGTGCCACTTACATGGGGCTCCGACAGCGAGAGAGAGTCCCTCCTCCACTTCCCCCTCCCCCCCCTGCAGCAGAGCTCACTCCCTCCCTGCATTCGCCTCCGGCAGGCTGGAGCTCCTCCCCCGCTGCTGGCCAGCGTGCCGGGAGAACGGCTCAGACTCAGCAAGCTCCCAGAGAGACCTTAGGCGAACCGAAGGCCAACGACAAGGGGGGCAGGGAAGGGGCAGGGAGTTCGGGGGGGGGGCTTTCTGGGAGGTGTGGGTAAGGTTTTGGGCAATCAGGGTACAGGTAGGGGGTAGGGTCCTGGGGGGCAGTTTGGGGGGGGTCTTAGGAGGGGGCAGTTAGGGGACAATGCACAGGGAGGCTTAGGTAGGGGGTGGGGTTCTGGAGGGCAGTTAGGAGCAGGGGTCCCAGGAGGGGGCAGTCAGGGGACAAGGAGCGGGGGGTGGGTGTTTGGGAGTTTTGGGGGGGCTGTCAGGGGGCAGGGGTGGGGAGAGGGATCGGAGCAGTCAGGGGACAGGGAGCAGAGGGGTTTAGATGGGTCGGGAGTTCTGGGGGGGGCTGTCAGGGGATGGGGAGTGGTTGGATGGGGTGTGGGAGTCCCAGGGGTCTGTCTGGGGGTGTGGATAAGGGTTGGGGCAATCAGGGCACAGGTAGGGGGTAGGGTCCTAGGTGGCCAGTTAGGATTGGGGAGAGGGTCTCAGGAGGGGGCAGTCAGGGGACAAGGAGCAGGGAGGCTTAGGTAGGGGGTGAAGTCTTGGGGGGCCAGTTAGGGGCAGGGGTCCCAGGAGGGGGCAGTCAGGGGACAAAGAGCGGGGGGGGAGGGTTGGGGGTTCTGAGGGGGCGGGAAGTGGGTGGGGCAGGGGCGGGGCTAGGGCAGGACAGGGGTGGGCTAGGGCGGGGCTCCTCCTGTCCTCTTTTTTGCTTGCTGAAATATGGTAACCCTACATTATGATCCTCAGGTGGCAGGTGCTAGCAAGTGTAACGCAGTATTTATTCTATACTAGATACAGGGTTTGTAAAGGCAACTTAGCAGAAGCCATAATATCTACTGTTTCAGAGTAGCAGCCATGTTAGTCTGTATCCGCAAAAAGAACAGGAGTACTTGTGGCACTGTAGAGACTTAACAAATTTATTAGAGCATAAGCTTTTGTGGACTACAGCCCACTTCTTCGGATGCATATAGAATGGAACATATATTGAGGAGATATATATACACACATACATAATATCTACTGTGGCTCACTGCATTTGTGGTACACTGTGCTTTACTGTTCCAAAGGTGTCAGTGTGCATTAGAAGTGATGCAAAGAAGTTTCATCTCCAAGCAAGGTCAGCAGTAATACTCACATGGGCAGGACGCTAAATGCCAGGCAGACCTTCAATCTTCCCTGGCTGTCAAGGTACCTTTCTCCACATCTGCTCCACAGTGCAAAAGCAAAGCAAAGTCTGCTGCATCAGAGCCCAGCATCCATAGTGTCTGGGGAGGGGGGAGGGATTTTTTAATTCTGATTTAAGAGGGAGCAGGGTGGGGACTACCTGAGCCATTTGTGAAATTACTGCCATCAGGTTGCAAATCGTTTCTGGTCCGTTTGATCTGGCTTGGGTCTGAAATTCAAGTCTGCGATGGGAAACCCCACAGGCTGTTAATCTGCTGAGACACCCACTGCCCTCAGGTTTCAAAGCATTCCAAACAAGGCGGACTTTGGCTCGGGAACTTCCTGCCCCCCGCCCCTCCTTCAGAGCAATAGCAGTCAAAGCCCCCCACCCTGCCACACAAACACAGGCAGAGTTGGCGGTGAAGACTAGCGATTGTCTCTCCTTTCAGCATGCAGAACTCCGGCCAAGCCGCTGATTGTAAACCTGCCCCGCCACACCCTAGAAGCTATATTTGTGAAAGCGCCGCCAAGCCCATGTCTTGGCTCCGACGATCACAGCTTTGCAGTCTACACTGGAAAAGATTTTCTTTTGGTCATTTGCTTCCCACTCCTCCTTTTAACTTTCGACTCTCCACCGGAAGTTATGCCACATGGAAAACAACACTGCATAAAAACGAGACCCCAGAGAGAGAGAGAGAGATGCCCATTTAGCATTTGGTTAATTTAAAAAGAAAGAATACAAAATGTGTCAGAATGCACTAATGTTAATATTAGACAACAGGAATGTTTCTTCCCTGCCGAAGCAGGAGTGGTACAAATGGTCTGGACTCTGAGCGGTGAAATGGAAGTCTGAGTTATTCTGCAGAGTCTGTCAAATAAGTGATAATGAGACAACCTACTTGTGTTCTTCAAGACTGTACATTCACCGTTAACGGTGCCTGGTAAATCACTAAATTGCTCAGTGTTGTGAAAGGGCACTTGGAACTGGTCCGCTTCCCTAGTTATGTTAAGAGGATTTATACTGTCACCTTTGTTTCAAGGAGGCTGAGGAATGAACTGGTTAGTGTGTTTGAGTATAATGCCCTCTAATGGATGGTATCGGCATTGATCAGCCATGTCCCATAAGCCCTATACAGCTAATAAAAGTAAAAATAACCGGGTGGTGTGTGTGTGTGTGTGTGTGTGTGTTCTCATTGAGGTCAAGTGATCGGGGCTGTGTTAGAAGCAGGAGGATGTGAGTTCTATCCCTGCTACCACCAAGAAGTTCAGAGTGGCCCTGATGTGCAAAAGTCCTAGGTAGCTATTGGTTTGTTCTGCTCTGTCAGAATTCAAACCTGCCTCTGAATTGTCCCAACGCTTGGGGTTTTGGGTTGTTCCCTCAAAGTTCAGTGCTGAGTTGGTTTGGGCTAATCTGCAGGATGTATCCATCTTCAGTAGCACTCTAGCACCAGGCCAGGCCACTGCTCCCAAAGTGGAGCTGTGTATATGCCAATAACTGACTATGAGCAGTTCTGTGTGACTAACTCTGTGTGAGCGGCATACAGGCTAAACAGCACCACTTCAGCATTCTCCTGTTATCTTCTCCACCATGTTCACCATCTCCGGGGACCACACCCTGGGAAGCCAGACACTAGGCAGAGATAAAAGGCTGCCAGGAGGAATTCAGATACAATGCACAGCATGTGTTAGCAGCTAAAAGCTGCAGCAATGGCTTTGCTTGGCTCAGGACCACTGTCAAGGCTGACAGACTTCACATGAGACCCCTCATCCGTGTGCCACGGCTGGTGAGCCCTGCATCCCTCCACTTTGCCTGTCTGCTCCAACCCTAGAAGCAGGCAGGGTATAAAAACATTACAGCATCCCCATGTGTTCATGCCCACAATAGCTGAGCCTCATCTCAAAAGAGATATATTGAAATTGGAAAAGGTTAAAAAAAAGGCAACAAAAATTATTAGGGGTATGGAATGGCTTCCGTATGGGGAGAGGTTAATAAAGCTGGGACTTTTCAGCTTCAAAAAGAGATGACTAAGGGGAGATATGATTGAGGTCTATAAAATCATGACTGGTGTAGAGAAAGTAGATAAGGAAGTGTTGTTTACTACTTCTCATAACACAAGAACAAGGGGTCACCAAATGAAATTAATAGACAGCAGGTTTAAAACAAAGGAAGTATTTCTTCACACAATGCACAGTCAACCTGTGGAACTCCTTGCCAGAGGATGTTGTGAAGGCCAAGACCATAACAGGGTTCAAAAAAGAACTAGATACATTCATGGAGGATAGGTCCATCAATGGCTATTTGCCAGGATGGGCAGGTATGGTGTCCCTAGCCTCTGTTTGCCAGGAGCTGGGAATGAGCGACAGGGGATGGATCACTTGATGATTTCCTGTTCTGTTCATTCCCTCTAGGGCACCTGGCATTAGCCACTGTCGGAAGACAGGACACTGAACTAGATGAACCCTTGGTCTGACCCTCTATAGCCATTCTTATGTTCTTCTTACGATTGGGGGACTGTATTAATTTTTTATTTATAAAAGGCATCTATCTGTCTATCTTCATACTTGCCCAAATTCTGCCCCTCTATCCATCCATCAATCCAGTCTAGGCAGGGCAGGTTCAATGTTGAATCTCTAATGCTGTCCCTTTAAATACACAATGCTTAAAACTCCAACTGCCTGACCCTTTGGTGGAAGCTTGCAATTTTCAAACTTAATTGCATGCTTGCATGTAATATTATTATAATACAGAGCGTTTTATTTGCAAAAACAAATGTCCAAGAATTCCCTTTTCCAAATTTATATTTCCTGGCTTCTTGTTTGCTATAATTTTACCCCTCAGATCCTGTGAGTGCTGACAGCTGTTTAGTTCTGGGAGCATTTTTTATTGAGAAGATGGCAATTAGATAGAAACCAGTTTGTCAAGAGATGTTCTTCCGTCACTGAATATTCCTCCAAGAGACCACATCCTACAGAATACATTCTGTGCATCAAGGGAAAACCAACAGCAGAGTGAGATGTTACCCGCTGGTCACAGTACTCACACTCATTCTGAATTCTGTGCTGCGTATAAAAGAGCCTTAGATTGCATCAGATCACCATCTGCTAGCAAGTGTCAAAATGATATTTCCTGGCAAAACCAAAGTTTCTTGTGATTTCTTCCTGCCCTTCCACCCCACCCCCATTCACTGCTAATTCAAAAGCATCAAAACATAAGGGCAAATCGTTTTTCAGTGGAAGCAGATGGACCATCATTTGGACCCAAATTCCACCCAATCCCAGTCACACCTGGTCAGTGTATGACAGTGATACTATGTGGTTTCAACTGAACAAGGGGTTAAACTCAGCTAACTTTCACCCTCCCCGTGCCCCAGCATGAAGGGGAAGGGCTATACATTGGCTGCTTGGTTATGGTCCATCGGAAGGTTATGGTCCATACCCAGAAGTCAGAGATCAGTGGGGGAGTTTCTCTTTTTTTTTTTGCTTGTGTTTACTTGCTTTGCTTTTCTCATTAAACAATGTCCCTTGAGGAGAAGATATTGCTGACTATGTTCTCTCTGCTGAGTCTTGTCACTGTCCTACACACCATCAATCATTCTCAGTTACCGAGATTTAGAAATCCTGCATCAGCAAGTTTCAGGTCTAAAACCCCAAGTGTAGACGCAGTAGAGAAACGAGTCCCACCTCATCACCAGCTCACCGATTTGCCGAAGCGCTCCGCTTAGAATGGACCTTTCTCACCCTGGCTTTGGCTTGCATCGTACTGCTGCTGTTTGCCTACCTCCTTGGAGCAGGGAGCTGCTCTATGTTCGCCACCCTTCACCAACGACGGTGCAATGCTGTGGACACTGGTTGTGCCCCATAAATAACAATAATAGGAGCAGTTCAATCGCCCTGGCTCTGCCATTTGGGGATGTGCCCCTCATTCCAAAGCCTTTTCTCCAGCGTCAAACTTGTCAGCTGGATGTAGAAGTCGATGGACTTTCTGAATGTTTCCCCCTGTATGGTTCCCTTTGCAGACAGGCTTATTTCCCTATTCTGCCTGTCCCTTTGCATCACTCCCTGCTACATCAATCATCCCATAAAGGTATGATTTTTTATTTGTGCATCGTGGTAATGAGGCAATTAAGATGTGCATGCGAGAGTAGGCTAATCTGTCAAACTGCAGCAGACACTTTCTAAGAGATACGCTGACCGGTGCTTAATAATTCCTGGTCATCTCATTCAGTATTAGCTCGGCCATTGTCTGGGAGGGGCCGGGGATTGTGGGGATCGGGACTTCGGGGATCTATTCCCAGCTCTGCCAGTGACTTGTTGGGTGACCTCAGGCAAGTCAGTTAATCTCTCCTGCCTCAGTTTGCCCCTCTGAACAAATAGGGCTAAGCACATGCAGTGGATAATTAATATAACACTTAGAAGAAAGGAGCCACAGAAGTGATATGAACAATCATCGGATGACAATTTTCATCAGTATGGGCCAGACTGTAACTGGGTGTAAACAGGTGTCACTGCATGAAGCGACAGTGATTTACACCAGATGAGGAGCTGGCCCTCCGTCCTTCAATAGCTAAAATGACAAAGCTCCCCTTGTCCCTTGCTTTCTACAGCCTTCCAAAATGCATCTCTTGCCTTGCAAAAAAGGAGCTCGGAATCTTAAAACGCACATTACAAAAGATAGTCAGAAGTTTTTATTTAAAAAAAAAAAAAAACCAAAAAGGCAAATATTTCCTTGAGCACACCTCCCTTCTGAACATCTTGTCTCCAGGATAACCTATTATTAAAACCACCCACCCTAATACCTACTGTTTTTCCCTTAAGGCAAGAAGGTGGTGCAGAAAGCGCTACCTGCCTGTTTTTCACCTACCCGCTGTATGATTGAAACAACGAAGAAAAGAAATGGGATAAAACATCGTCCCCCTCACGGCATAAGACTCAGATTTTTAAAGGGACTGATCAAACAAAATGACAGAGGTTGGGGGGGGGGGCGGGAGGGGAACGGAACGGATGCAGAAAGCTGCATTTAAATCAGCATATTGCTAGATGCACTACCACAAAGTTTTATTGCTGGGTTGGGAGAGAGCAGACTAAAGATACTGTAATAATATAGCCCAGCCTCCCCCACAAAGACCAGTTCATCTTTTTTTCCCCTATGCAGGATGTAATAAACTCATGGCTCATCCACCCAATTATTTAGGTCAAGCAAACTGAATTTTAGAGTTTTGCTCAGAGACTTTACCGACGGGGAGGGTGGGGAAGAGGAAATGGAGACACATGAAATGATGCATTTGAATGAAAGGAAGAGAAAGCATCAGGTCAATTAGGAGAAATACTTGTCTCCATTTTCTTTTTTTTACCCTGATGCACTGGGAAAAGCACTCAGTCCGATTCTAACCTGCTACAGGTAAAGAATGAGTCTGGCAGTCGCCGGCCAGTTGCTGAAGTCCTGATCCTGCGACCAGGATCACATGGCTGGCCTCTGCACCCACCCACAGCCCCACTGAATGGGTACACGGGTCCAACCACATGGAGTCAAGTGCATGATTATAGCCTTGTATGGCAAGCTCTTTGGGGCAGAGCTCTGTTTTCCTATGTGACTGGGGCCAATGGACACTGCTACAATAATAATAATAATTAATAATGTGTGTGGTCACATCACAAAAACTTCCATCACTAATTGGCACAATTGGCCAAAGATTGAGTGGCCCAGGAGATGTCGGGGTTGAGCATACTGGTGGAGCAGCATGGGTGAGATCATACTAGGACATGTCTGTATGTCCTTTACATTCAAATGCCTTCTTCCTGGCCTTTCTCCTGAGCTTTAAATTCACTTTGCAGGAAGGCAGGGGATTCAGGGGATGGGAACTCCCAGCATCACTGGAGTACAGAGTTTTAAAGTCAACTCTGAAAAGTCACTATGCAAATCTGGCACCTTCTCACTCAACCCTTGCTTCTTGATGTGTCTCTTCAGAATCCAATCTGCTGACATTAAGACAAAAATAACTGTGTATTATATTTTAATCCTGTTAGCCCTGCAGAGCCAACACAGCTGAGAGAGAGAGAGAGAGAGAGAGAGAGAGTGTGCATAACCTGGATATGATGTCCTCTTTCACAGTTTCATAGCTTTTATGGGCAGAAGGGACCATTATGGTCATTTAGGCTGACCTCCTGCATAATACAAATCAAATAACTTTACCCAGTAATTCCTGTATTCAGCCCATCACGTCTGTTTGAGCTACAGCATATCTTTTAGAAATCTGTCCACTCAGTGACTGCAAGCAATGGAGAATCCACCATGTTCCTAGGCAAGTTACTGCAATGGTTAATTTGTTCTTGTGCATCATCTTCATTGTGCACACTGTTTTCGTGCACCATCAACAGAACGGTTTGCTAAGATCCAGTGACAGCTCTGCAAATACAGTGAAAGTAGCCAAGTTATACGGGTGTCACTGAAGGCATCATTTGGCCTGCGGGACCTTTTTCACAGTTGATGATGCACTGAGGGAAGAACCCACATGGACTCTCATAGCCTAGCCTGAGTTGGCTGGGCTGTGCATTCAAAAACACCTTTATAAATGGTAAACAGCATATTTGATATGGAAGCAATTGACATACAAACAACATGGAAGCCCACAGTACTGTATTAACACAGTCACTTTTTAGAGTAGAACCTCATATATATATATATATATATATATATATATGCTTTTGGGTTGTGTATAAAATATATGCTTTTGGGTTGTGTAAAGTGTTTTACACACACACTTTATACACACAAAAACTATGTTAAAAGAACATTATTTGCAACTCTCATCATAATACCCAAAATAAAGTATATGCTATTTATAAGACAGCCTTATGTTTTTATCCTGCCACTGA
Source organism: Chrysemys picta bellii (assembly GCF_011386835.1). Taxonomy (NCBI): domain Eukaryota; kingdom Metazoa; phylum Chordata; order Testudines; family Emydidae; genus Chrysemys; species Chrysemys picta. The sequence goes on from NC_088796.1 coordinate 14,290,677, forward strand.
AATGCAGCCACCTCTGCAGTGGAGTGTGCAGCTATTTTACCATGCACAACAGCAATGCACTGCAGTTTAGGACAGGAAATGAAGAAAGGTAGCCTGCTCATCTGGAATTCCATGGAGAAATGTAGATAGGCAGAATCTAATTACCCAAATTGGAATCAGAACAGGACAGCGGGGTGAGGATCTCTATTCTTTTGAAAAGCACCGTGTGACCTCAAATGAACGCAGTTGGTCAGAGCTTTGACTGTATCTCTCATCCAAACGATGACATTGTTAATTGCTTTTCAGTTTTAATGACTATGATTCAGTCCAGTTTTCTAACATCATAGAAAAATTATGCATGTAGAGTAGACATAAGGCATGTCAATATTGGAGAAGATCTGGTTTTTCTATTATAACAGCACCTTGGAAGTATTACGAGAACTACTTGTTAAAGAAGACAAATAGTGATTACAAATGCCACTCATTCATTCACTAAGGTGCGGAGACAAATGTATCTGCTGTGCCCTTCATGAATTCATCTTTTGGAATCTTTAAAGGCTAGTTAAAATGATGATGCAACAAATATTCCACATGTGCAAATGAATCTATCACCTGCAGATGATCCGGTGTGATATACAAGTTACACACAGGAAATGCCACAAATGTGTTTTTATGTAACTTTTAAGGCCAAAGGTTGTCTGAAGATAAAATCAGGAGAACAGCAAATTATGAGCCCAAACCTGCTCAATTCACATTAAAAAGGGTCTGATCTTGCAAGAGGCTGGTCTGATCTTGCAAAGTTCCAGGTGTCCCAATTACCACTGGCTGCAGCCGGATCTGGGGGGCGCTCAGCAACAGTGTCTGGCCCCTAGTTGAGGTTATTTGAGCAAAGGCCATGCATTTTGCAAAAGTTACCTATGTTTCTATTTATTTTAGTTGGTGTCTATTCTTTCATCTGCACATGGAGATTTACATTTGCAATTCCAATGAACATTCGTCTAGCCTCTCCTAGGGTGCCCCTCACCTTGGTATCAGACAGGTGTCTGAAAATCTTGCCTGCACCAATGACTACTACGTATATTTTTCATGAACAATCATTAAAATCAAAGAGAATCAATGTCTAATACAGTTAGAGCGAATGCTATGAATATTTTGGGTCAGATCACTAGCTCTGCCCCCATCTCCTTTGCATCAGTCCAGAGGCATGGCACAGTGGCTTCGACGCTAACTGGGGATTTCCCTTACATGGGAAGGTGGCATAAAGCTGGCATAATACTAGAGGGTGTGTCTGGAACACCATGCTGTGGGCTGTTACCAGCTGGCATAAGTAAAGCTGCTGTATTCATGATGGGCACACTACAGCTGCTCTAAGTTACGAGCCCATCATTGGCATAAAGGTGCCATAATACCCATCCCTGCCTTGTGCTAAACGTAGCTTTGCCATACGTCAGGATCTAGCCCCTGGACTCTCCCAGTGACTCAGAAGTTCCACTGGAAGAATGCAAGCCTGAGATAATGCAGACGGGAGCTCCAGCAGCAATCCTGTACACTTCAGTGCCTTTCATAATTGAAGGTTTATTTTTTCACATTGGGTCCATCTTCTGGGTTTGCTTTAATTACCCCACATTCTTGCTAATTTCCGAGTTTTATATAAATCTCTGAAATCAGTGCCTGTGGGTCCCTTCTGTTACACAGCTTGATGAAGTCTTTGAGATCCGCTTTGCAAGGGACATTCAATGCACTGAACACTGTTTTGGCAAAGAGCGATCAGACTGATAAATGATACCAAGCGTGCACATAAACATGAACAATTAATGGAGATACGTGTATATTAAAGCCAGATTCCAGATGGTCCTCCAAGGGCTGCATCTACTCACAAGAAAAGATACAAATTAGTAAAACCCACTTTGGGGGCGAGGGGTCAGTGTTGACTGGATTCAGCATTAGCTGGTCATTGCCACATCCATCCAAAGTGCTTTTTCTGCCGATAACCAGACCACCCAGGGCTGAGTCAGTTCAAGTCCCCCAGGCAGAACTGCAGAGTCTCAACATGTGAATGAGACAATGGTGTTGAGAGGAGAGATTTAAGTTTATTAGGAACTGGGAGGTCTTTTGGGAAAGGAGGAGGCTATACAGGAAGGATGGGCTCCACCTAAACCAAAACGGAATCAGACTGCTTGCATGTAAAATTTAAAAGGTTGTAGAGGAGTTTTTAAACTAAAGGCTGGGGAAACCCAACAGGTGTGGAAGAGCACATGGTTTGGACAAACAAATCCCTTAGGGGAGGATTTATTAAAGGGGATACTTGATATCCTAGTAACGAGGAGAAGATAGAAGTTGATGAAGGTAGGAACTGAAGAGGAATGGTTAAATGAAAAAGATCCCATTCAATAACATCAATTACAATTACATGAAGGCACACAACTAAATATTGACACATGTTATAAGTGCTTGCATAGAAATCCTAGAGGTCTGAACTCTAAGATGCGTGAACTTGAGTGCCTGGTATTAAATAGGGATATTGATATAATAGGCATCACAGAAACTTGGGGAACGATGATAACCAATGGGACATGCTAAGACCAAGGTACAAAATATCTTGGAATGGCGGAGTTAATTGTGCTGGTGGAGGAGTGGCACTATATAGGAAAGAAAGCAGAGAGTCAAATATAGTATAAATCTTAAATGAATCAAACTGCACCAAAAGATCTGTATGGATAGAAATTCCAGGGTTGGATAATGAGAGCATAGCAGTAGAAATATATTACAGGATGGTGGTGATGGTGGTTGTGAAATGCTCAGGGAGATTAGAGAGGCTACAAAAACAGAAACCCCAATAATAATGGAGGATTTCAACTATCCCCATACTGAGTGGGAGCAGGTCACTTTTGGACAAGATGTACAGATAAAATTTCTAGACACCATTAATGATGCTCCTTGGAGCAGCTAGTCCTGGAACCCACAAGAGGAGAGGTAATTCCTGATTTAGTCCTAAGTGGAGCACAGGATCTGGTCCAAGAGGTGACTATAGCTGAATTACTTGATAATAGTGATCATAATGTAATTAAATTGAACATCCTCATGGGGGAGGGAAATACCAAAGAAACCCACCATTTAACTTCAAAGAGGGGAACTACACAAAAATGAGGAAGCTAGTTAAATGGAAATAAAAAGGAACAGTCACAAGAATGAGATGCCAGCAAGATCCATGGAAACTATTTTAAAACACTCTGGTAAGTGTAAAAGTATAATTTGGCAAGCAAAAAAAGAATTTGAAGAGCAACTAGCAAAAGACACAAAAACTAACAGCAATTTTTTTTAAGTACCTCAGAAGCAGGAAGCCTGCCAAACAATCAGTTGGGCCACTGGACGATCAAGGTGCTAAAGGAGCACAAAAACACAAGGTAGGCCTTGAAGCTATGGGAGGTATCTTTTCACATCACCTTGCCCGCTGCATAGCTGACCACCAGTCAACAGATGGATCTAGACTTATCCTTATGTCATCAAACACTGGTGTGATACCTCTGTCTCCAATGGAATTATTGCTCATTCACAAGGGTGCAAGTGAGATCAGAGTCAGACAGATCTTAGGGCAGGTTTATAAAGCTCTAAACACAGCAGAAATGGGATGTTCCCACAGCACGGAGCCAGTGAGCAGAAGGGCCATGCTACATGTCTCATAGCAGAGCAGAAGTTCTGTGCACTGGAACACAGAGGGAGAAGCAGTGGGTATGCTAGCTGTGGCCAGGGACTCTGTGTATGCAGGGCCGGCTCCAGGCACCAGCTTACCAAGCAGGTGCTTGGGGCGGCCACTTCCGAGAGGGGCGGCACGTCCAGCTGTTTGGTGGCAATTCGGCAGATGGTCCCTCACTCCTGCTTGGAGCGAAGGACCTCCCGCCGAATTGCCGCCGCAGATCGCGATCGCAGCTTTTTTTTGTTTTGTTTGTTTGGCTGCTTGGGGCGGCCAAAACCCTGGAGCCGGCTCTGTGTGTATGGTGGGGGAATGGTGTGTTTGTGTCACAACCGACAGCAGGGACGGAACCGGGGCCTCTGCAGCAGACAGCACAAATCGCTACAGCTTGAGCTAAACTTCCAGACTCTATAGGTAGGGGCAGTAACAGACTCAGACCCTCTAGGGATCAGGCACAGAGGGGGCAAAACCTAACACCCATTGACCAGCGGGGTATATTTACAACCTCTAGCAACTCCTGCCATGGCTGGAGTCCCCCACAAAACACTCTTACGTATGGTCTGGATGTATTTCATTCCATTCTGAATCCTATCGATCCTTCCCAAAGCTGGGCTTTGCTCACATCTTTAGCAGAGCTGCCCCTTCCCTCCAAAGGCCAATTTGATCTCAGAACTGTGTGAAAGGAGGGCTCTCACTCCCTGGCCTTTTCTCTCTTCAGAGCCAAAAAGAGGAAAAGGAATAATAACAACACAAATATCCTATTTAGCAGCGTGCACTGGGTGGGTTTACTTCCTGACAGAAAACATTACAGGATGTGCCCAGTTTAACCATGGAAAACTGGTTTGGCTCACATCCCTCCAGAGTGGACAGGACCAAGGGAATTTGGACAGCTTGCTAGGCCAGCGTGTCACCATTCTTCATGAAAACTCAGCTCTCAAATAACCCGTGGGCCAAAGAAAAAGTGAAGGGTGAAAAAATCTTAAAAGTGACACTAAATGAAGGTCTCGGGGAGTAAAAATAAAAGGGTCAGAGTGTTACTACGTTAAATCAGAAACAGATGGATCTGCGTCATGGAGGCTGCTCGCACTCCGTCAGCCTGAGTCACCAAGAAGGGGGAGGAGGGTATCTCTGCTTCGGTGCTGGGTGTGGGGTGCAGGAAACACTGCAAACAGAAAGCTGTGCACTGTTTAATCAGGCTTAATATGGGATTGGGGGCAGGTACAGACAGGCGAGAAGGTGAAATCCAGCTCCTTAATCATGGAATTTGAAGATGCATCCACTCCACCCCCTGCCGGGGCAGTGTTATTCCCTGCAGACCTTTCCTCAGGTGCTTGTTCAAGCATAAATCTGAACAACTCCAGCTTCAGGGATCCCACCACTTCCCTTGGAAGGGAAATCTTAGTGACCGCACTGTGTTAGGAAAGTTTTCCTGATGTCTAGCCCATAGTTTTCACTTGTTTTTTTTCATCTCATTATTCCTAGTTAGTCCTCCCTGACAATTCTTCCTCCATCCCTAGCGATGAGTCCCATCCATTATATGTATTTTGGTGATTCTCCTTTAAAAGTAGCAAGGGCCTGATTCTAACCCCACACCCCGGTGACCTCGATGGAGTTACTCCTAATTTGTACCACTGTACATGAGATCAGAACCAGGTCCTATGTTTATAACAGCTGGCATCAGTTTGGCTTCACAAGGGAATGTAGGTGTGACGGGCACACTGAGAACTGGACCAGGGACCTCCACCAAGCAGGAACCGCTAAGGCTTGAGCTAAAGGCCATAACAGCCTCATAGCCTTTTTGGATTGGGAACACATAACACACATCCAACAGTGGGTAACATGAGCACCTAGCTTCTTAGCATTGCCGCTGAGCCCTCTGTATCACTGGGGACAGGCGAGAGGATGAAACGCTGGAACTTTTAGCTCTGAAAATCTTTATGCTCACAATGTGTCCGATTAATGTGGTGCCCATAGAGGGGCACGTGACAGGCTGCAGAGGCATTACCTAGTCTCTGGTCAAGAAGGTTTAACTCCAGTTTCCTTTTCCTTTCCCTTTGGAACAGTTTTCCACTGGGGGATCCCACCAGTTTACAGAGAGGAAGTGTGTGAATGCCTGGGTTTTACCAACAGCTCTGGCATTGATTCACTGTGACATGTTGCTGCCTTGTGCCTCAGTTTACCTGTCTGCAAAAGAAAGATAATTGACCCGATCCGGTCAGATGCTGACTGTGCCCGTTTTCGAATCTCTATTTGGTAGGAACTGAAGGTGCTCAGCACCTCACCGGATCAGGGGTGTGATTGAAATTCACAGAAGCCAGCACATTCACGGCTGCGACTAGTGATCCAAGATTGATATTTGGCCCTAGCTGAGGCTTGACTCTTACCTCTCACTCTACACTCAGTTGCTTTTGTGACTTCATGACATTTTTGGTGTTTGGTTTTACAGTCCCATGGGCTCTAATGAGGGTCAAGTAGTTAACTCCACTTGCAGATTTCAACGTGTCCCTCTGTTGCTATGAGATGACATTTGTTCTGCTTGGTTCCCTTTGGATTTTTTGCAGTTATTGTTTCTTTTTTAAAATGTCATCTACATGAAAAATTGACCAGCATAGCTATAACAGAGATGCTATCTAGAATTTCACCCCATGTGGACACTCTATTCCGGAAGAAAGTGACTTTTATTTCAGAATAAAGTACCCCCACAGGTGGTACTCTGGAATAGTCATAGAAGGGTAATTTATTCTGTAATAGCTATGCCCAGAGGTGAAAGTAAGCCCCAGGGCCTTTAAATCTTGAAAGGCCCTGCCTCTTCCGGTTGAGGCTCCGCCTCTTCCGGTTGAGGCCACGCCCCCGCTCAGGACTCCGGCGTACCGGTAAGTCCTTTAAGTTACTTTCACCCCTGGCTATGCCAATCAATTTCCCCATGTAGACAAGGCCTACGCGTATGAAAGTTAGCATTTTGGGCCAGAACAGCAGTCCTCTGGACTCGCATGGGCTATTATGTAAAGGAGATAACTGGTTTGTCACACTAAAAACCATCCTGAAAACTGCAGCTGGGCCCGAGCCACAACATTTGCATGCAGATCTGAAGATCCTCAAAGTTTGGGCATGTCTGAATCCAGGGTTTTGTTACAGCATATTATAGCGCCGGAAGTGGTCACATAGTTCAGATCTGGCATGGGCCTATTTGCAGCTAGAGATGGAAGTGGAACCAAACCCTTAGATCCAAATTGCTTTCAAGGTCAGGGTGGTACGGAAATGAGGATTTCATTCAGGCTCCTCTGTAGTTTAAATCTCCCTGTCGTGGGTCCTCTCGTTATTTTTCATTTCAAATGCAATTAGTCCATGAAACCAATGGAAATTACTCACAGGCATGGAGGAGAAATGCATATTGGGCCTGATACTACAAACTTTTCTTCATGTGAGTATCCTTCCACATGCAAGCAGTCCCATTGACAATTCACAGTGTGCAGTATGGAAACGAAACAAAATCCAGGATAGAGAGTCATTGGTAATATCCACTTCCCACCCCTATTTAACATGAACAACAATCCAGGCCATTTTTCTGCAAAGCGACGGATCCCAGAATCACACCTCACGTGCCAAATGTCAGTCAAGCACACAATGTTTATAACCCCCTTGCGACTGGGCGTTTCTGATGGAAATGCTGACAGACCCATCAACACAGAAAGCCTGGGAATGGCGTTGATATTTTAATCTAGGTTTTGTATATACACAGACCAGCTAATGGGCTCTCTGAAGGCCACAGACCTGCAGATTCCAGCCTGCCCATTGGTTTATGTAATGTTTTATTGTAACCATATATAGAGGACCAAGGACCAATGGGCAAGTACCTGTTTTAAGGGGCCACTTTAATCCATCCCCAGATTTATAGTGTGATTTAGCTAAAGATGACAGGTCAGTTTTGATCTCAGTTATACCCTGACTGCTCCTTTGAGGAAGGCCTCTGGGTTTGTTACCTGGCCTTTGGAAGGCCAAAAATGTACCTAAACTGTTCCTTTAGCCCCAGATCCTACAAACTCTTCTGACTTGGAGCAGTTCCTTTAATTCACCAGGACTACTCATGTAAGTGAGGGTTACTCACACAAAGAAGTGCTGGTAGCATTGGAACAATAGCTACTGACAGTCAAGAAGAAAAAGCACCCGGAGAATAATTTTTAGACAATCTAGAACTGATGGGGGTTGATGGGGGAATAAAAAAATCGAAGGCCCTGATCTTGCAGCCCTGACTCAAACAAGAAATTGAAAATCAACAGGATTACTCGCAGAGGAAGGATTACTTGCATGGGTAGGATATTGCAGATTTGGGCCCCTAAGCCATACAAGCCGTTTTTAAAGGAAGGCCAGTCTGCACCCCAGCTGACAACTAGCATATGCCAACTTTCAGCTCGATTCAATTTAAAACAGCTGAGCTGTAAATGAGGCTTATAATGGAATTGGCAAATGACCCTTAAATATGGCATTGCGAATCTACGGCATAAAAAAATTAACTTGGCTCGAGTTCGGATTTAACTCGCAGCCCTTCCTTCCACTCCATGCTGTGAGCAGATAGAGGATCATGGTGGGCCCTTCATGCCATAGTTCCTGAGTGTACGAAAGCAGCAAAACCTGCTCTCAGTACTTTAGAAGAATCCACCCTTACAGACAAAAGGGCTGCCTTACTGCGTAGAACACAGAAACAGTCTCGTTGATTTATTTTGACATATATTGAACCTCAGGCAGTTTCCAGATGGAACCCAAGAACTGCTGATGGGCTTTGGATTTTGTCTGGATCCTTCAATGACGCAAAGAGCCATTGAGAATAAAGGCTTTTTAATTTTTTCCCCTAGCAGCTGTATTAACCGCTACATTTTGAACTCACCACACTGGCATTACAATGTACGATTAAATCACAGGTGTGGTACCACAACATAAATATACACACAAAATCAATTAGAATGGCTCACAAAGAGCTTTACAGCAAACGATTGTAGGGGGAGGTGGGAACTGCGTCAGTGTCTTCAGGCCAGACTCAGAGGGGATGGGCAAGTGAGTCTTGCAATCAATGGAGGTATTGCAGATTTACACTAACTATGGGCAGAATCTGACCCAGCAAGTCTAAAGGAATTTAAACTGATGTAATTCACACTTTCTTCTGGCTTTGTTGGGCCGAATTTTGTTCTCAGTTACACTGATGCAAATATGGAGTGATTTCAGTGCTTTAAATGAAGTTACTCTGGGTTTACACCAGTGTAACTGAAAGTAAGAAATTTATACCTGTCACAGTTCATGGCAACTGTACCTATATTCCCCCTCTATGATCCCTTGAGGGCACCCACTCTAGGTTCCTGGTACCTCATCTGTCACTTCTCTGGAGCAGCTAGCCACATCTCTCTCCTTCCTGATTGGGAGTTTTCCAGACTGCACAATTCCTTGCCTATACTGTCTTATCTCCAGCAAGCCAGACCACCTCAGAGCACCTGTGCTTTGCTTTTTCTCCAGAGGCTATGAACAGCATAGCTGCCACAGTTATATGTTACTACACAACTCTTTCTAAGCAAGCACATTTATTCTTATGGTAAAAGCATTACAGAAAAACATATTAAAAACAAGAAAAGAAGACATACACATGTTCAAAGCTTACCAGAGGTCATCCCAATGCCAGCCTCAGGCTCTGGCAATTGTCAGTCCTTAAAAACCCACAACTGGGTTTTCCCCGTAGTTACAAGTTCACAACCATCTCCGATTCAGAACCAGAACAACCATGAATAGTTCAGTCTTTCCTTTATACAGCTTCGGCCTTTGATCTTGGCCTTATCTAACAAGTGATCAGGAGACAAAGGCCTACTCCTCACAGCATAGCTTCAAAGGGCTTGGTTTTTGCATAACTGATGGTGGGGCATTTGCATTCACCTCTCCCTAGATATTTTCCAGGAAAACCACTTCATACCTTTTGTTCCAAAAGTCCATTCTTGTCTGGCACATTGTTCAATATAATCCTTTGAACTCATAGGTCTCACATCTGCCACCTCCTCTCCCCCCTCAAGAGGTTACAAACAATCCCAGCCCATAATAATACATAAACCTTCATTGAATACAACGGACCCCAAAGATACTTAACCTTAACTCAGTAAGGTCTCCAAGGATATTGCCATATCTGTTACAACACCAACTTGTGACCTGATCCTACAAATGAATCCACAGAGGACGGCCCCAATGAAGTCAGCCAGGCTAAAGGGTCTGTATCTACAAAGAAGGCACAGAATTAGAGCCTTAGCATATGATTTACACCAACCGACACACCTTTTGTACCACTATATCATTTTGGGTGGACACACTTAGTGTCTAGTGTAGACACAATTCACAGCTATAAAGGTATCTTATACTGCGGTAGCTTATTCCTTTTCCTATATGGAAATAGCTGTGCAAGTATAGCACTTTGATAACAGTATAACTGCACCCACAGTAGGAGGATTGTACCACTTTAACTATACTGGTATATTTAAAGCAGTATAGCTTCTGTGTGTAGACAAATCCTGTAGACTCCCTAGGCCATGACTTACACCCATTACACATAATTTGATCCTTTGCATCTATAGCTGGAATTGTTAAGAAGCTGTTTGTTTCTTGATGACCTCCATGATAAGAAATTCAGAAGCATAAAATATTGGTACGAGGAAAAGACGAAACCTCAAGCACTGTACATTGTATGCATGTGAAACATAATCACACAGTGTCATGTACTTGGAACTGTGCACATGTCCGATCCAACCTCTCTACGAAATGCCTCTTGAGGGGTGAAGAATGTGTTGCATGTATTTGGGAAATGACTGAGTTCAGAGTGTCCTGCACCGAACGACATCATCTCAAGTGTAAAATAACTCACGTAATTGATGGGTGTGGTTTTTGTCCTGGGTGTGAAAGCATCAGCATTTCACCTCACTTCCCTGATTATTTCACTCACTGTCTTGTGAGTTCCCTCTCAGGATAGATAGTTCTACCTTCAGATTAAATACATTATGATGAAATCTCTCTTGCTGAGGAAGTCCCTTAGAGGACGAGCCACCATAAAATGAGATTTTTGGAAAGATCTATCCATCCATCCATCTGTCCACCCATCTATGATATTTCTAATGAACTTTTCCTGTTTTATTTAGGCCCTCTGTTAACACAATAACCTTTAAAATATTTTAATTTATTTTTCCTTGTTTTTCATCAAGTGACCCACCACAGTCACCGTAAGGCCTGTGTGTTGTATTTAAAGTACACAGATACAAATTATATTTGCAAATCCTATCCTTTGATTCGTGTAAGGTCAATGGGAGTTATATCCATATATCTGAGGATAGGCTGTGTCCTACAAAATATATGCCCCTGCCCTAGACCACACTTATTATCCCCTGACAAAAGTCCTGAATTATTTCAATGCTTTCCAGTGTGCTGAGTACTGTACAATTATGGTTGGAGAGAACCCCTGTTTATAGCAAAATTGTTCCAAATGGAGCAAAATTAACGTAATTATTAGAGAGTTGCCCTGTGGGTATTTACAGTATATTTGTGTGTAACGTATGTGTGTTTGATTATATATATATAACCCCCCAAGGAGATTACCTAGATTCCTGGGGTTCTGTCTGCTGGCAGCTCAGGGAGAGGTGCACTGTCCCTGGTAGGGAGGGGGAGCCAAGGCAAACTCAGAGTCTGCCCGGCAACCAATAGGGAGTGAGATGCCCCTCCCCAGGGCCGGCTCTAGGCACCAGCATTCCAAGCATGTACTTGGGGCGGCACTTCTCAAGGGGCGGCATTCCAGCCCTTTGGGGGCAGCTCTTTTCAAGGGGCGGCACTCCGGCTTTTTTTTTTTTTTTTTGCTTCGGCAGTGGCACTCCGCCAGCACAATAGGGAGACGCCATTTTTTGAGTCAGTCTGGAGCCAGCCAGGGCAAGGGCAGGACTGGCTGTGTGGGGAGCTGGTAAGTCCCAGGCCTGCATTTACCAGCTCCCCACACAGCCAGTCCTGCCCTTGGCGCCAGACTGACTCAAAAAATGGCTTCTCCCCTTTCCTGAACTCCCTGGGCAGGGCCGGCTCCAGGCACCAGCCGACCAAGCACGTGCTTGGGGCGGCACCTTAGAAGGGGTGGCCAATGTTGGGATGGCGGGGGGCGCTCGCGGTGTGGTTTTTATTTTTTTTTGTTCGACAGGGTGGCGCTCAAGGGTTTTGTTTTGTTTTGTTTTTGTTTCGGCCAGGCAGCGCGAGGGGTGTTTCGGCGGCGCAGCGCTGGGGGGGGGGGGAGAGCGGGGGCTTCGGCGGCTGGCCCGGCGCAGCACCCGGGGGTGGCGGGGGTTTGGCTGTCCCAGCCCGGCGCGGCGCTCCAGGGGGGCGGGGTTTTGGGCAGCCCGGCGCGGTGCTTGGGGGTTTGGTTGGCGCGGCGCTCGGGGCGGGGGGGGGGGTTTTGGGCAGCCCAGCGCGGTGCTCAGGTGGAGCGGGGGTTTGGGCAGCCTGGCCCGGCGCTCGGGGGGCATGGGTTTGGGCGGCCCAGTGCAGCGCTGGGGGGGGGGGGGGGATCGGCGGCACTCGGGGGGGGTGTTACGGTGGGGCGGTGCTCTTGTTTTTGCCTGGGGCGGCAAAAAAGTTAGAGCCAGCCATGTCCCTGGGAGGGGCATCTCACTCCCTATTGGTTGCCGGGCCGACTCTGAGTTTGCCTTGGCTCCCCCTCCCTACCAGGGACAGTGTGCCTCTCCCTGAGCTGCCAGCAGACAGAGCCCCAGGAATCTAGGTAATCTCCTTGGAGTTACATATGGTTATATACACAATTATATATATATTAACACACAATTATATATATACACATATATATGTGCAAAACTCATAAATTTCCATCACAACTTCAACAACCACCACCTAGCCATTAAACTCTCTCTAGAACCTCCCACAATAGCATCAATTTCCTGGACACCACAATCAGTTTCAACAATGGAACCCTATAGACAATTATATACAACAAGCCCACAGATCACCACACTTACCTTCACAAACCCAGTAACCACCCCAAACACACCGAGAAATCTGTTATCTACAGCCAGCCACTCAGAAACCACTGAATGAGCTCTGAGGAGAAAGTCAAGGATATATACCCTCACCTAACTCATTTGAAACTGCCTTCAGCAGACAAGGACCCTCTACCAGGGAAGTAGATCGTATCATAGAATGAGTCATCCAAATATCTTTAGAGAACCTGCTTCAATAAAGAAATAAAAACTCCTCTGACCGCACACCCCTAATTGTTGCCTACCACCCCACACTGAAACCCATACAGGGTATCACTAAACAATTGCAACCCATCCTTGATGGGAACAAGATCCCGAAAGAAATCCTTCCTGGCTGTACCCTCCTCTTCTGACCTTCAAACAACCCTCCAACCACTTCAAGCTCATCATGAGAAGCAAGTTCCCCACAGACCAGGACTCACCAACTCAAAGCAGCACCAGAGCCTTTCCAAACAACAGATGCAAAACCTGCAGATATATCTCCACTGCTACAATGATTATCAAACCCAACACACCTTTCAAGATCCATGAATCCTACACATACCTATCACAACATGTGGTGTACCTCATCCAGTGCACTAAATGCCCCAATAACAACTAGGTGGGTGAAACGAGACAATCACTACACTCTCGAATGAACTCACACAGAAAAACGATAAAAGACAAAAACACCGTGTCACCTGTGTGTGAACACTTTTCACAAAGCGATCGTTCTGTATCCGACCTTTCAGTATTCGTCCTCAAAAGAAACCTGCACAACATCTTCAAAAGATGAGCCTGGGAGCTTAAATTCATAACTTTGCTAGAAACTAAAAATCACGGACAGAATAGAAACACCGGATTTATGGCTTATTACAGCAGTCTACAACCCAATAACCCCCTCTCTCCTCTCCCCCCCCTCTGCAGCTGCCTTTCCCCCCCTCCCTTGAATGGCCCCTTGAAATATATGTTAACTACGTATGCAAAAAAATCTGTTCCACCTTGTATTCAGCTGTGACATTCAGGGCAGGTCTACATTAGAAATGTACATCAGCACAGCTGTACCGATGCAGCTGTGCCGCTGTAGCACATCTGGTGAAGACACTCTACGCTGATGGGACAGAGATCTCCCATTGACTTAATAACTCCACCTCTGTGAGAGGCGGTAGCTATGTCGGCGGGTTTAGGGTTGGTATAACTGCGTCGCTCAGGGGTGTGGATTTTTCACACCCCTGAGTGATGTAGAGTTATACGGTGGTAAGGGTGTAGTGTAGATCTGCCCTCTGAGTACCTTTCCCATACTTGAAGAACTGTGTAAGCTCAAAAACCTGTCTCGCTCACCAACAGAAGTTGGTCCAATAACAGAAATTATCTCACTCAGTTTGTCTCTGCAAAACTCAAATCAACCTAATATACACCCATACAAGCCACATATACAGAGGGACTATTCATGTGACAAACAGCAGAGCTATGTGGAACTATGTGATCTATTACAGAGCAATATACATTTACTATATACCTTTTTATAGACTCACTTGCCCTCCGCCTCCTAAGCAATATCCAAGCCCGTGAGCAACCTCAGAAGTTGTGCATATTGACTCTGATCCTGCTCCCATCAAAGTCAAGGACAGCACTCCCACTGAATTCAGTGGGGGGCAGAATCAAGAGAATAGCATTTAAAGTCACGCATCTGGCTTAAGTACCTTGCTGAATCGGCCTCAGTCCTTTACCTCAAGCAGTAGAGGCTCATGCTTTTAGATTGGGATGTTCCCACTTCATCCAGGGGGTGTTACATACAGTCAGTGGCACAGAAGAACCTATTAGTTAAGATGCTGGCCAACTTCTGCTTTCACTTATAGCTGTACATCCCTAATGAGGTTGCAGAGCTGTGACCAAGAGCAGTATTTTGCTGTTTGTCTCTATCAACAGGCATTTCTGGTGATTCACTAAAGAGTTGTTGCAGGAGTTACAGGCAGGCCAACCCCCAATCCTTGGGGACCACAAAATTAGGGATTAAAGGTCCAATGCAATGACCACTGAAGACAATGAGTATTTGATCAGGTCTTTACACAATCGCCTCCTATGTCTGGAGCAGTATTTTTGGAGGGGCTGGGAGAGGCAGCTGCCCATCCAGTCCCAGAGAAGCAGGAGATATTTTGTTGGGTAGGGAACCCAGACATTTCCTGGACTAGCAGGATGTTTGGAAGGCTTATTTACATAGGTTTGTTGGGTCATCAGGTAAGGTTGCTTTCCAACCCGCCTCCCAAATGACGTGCTGGGTAGGAAATGAACACAGTTACTGGCAAGTTACCCACATTCATTGGCTACATGACTTTAAAAGCTCCAGGTCTTTCTCAGGCCCTGTAAAAGCAGCTTGTATATGAAAATACATGGTGTAGTTAAATACACATAAGTTCCTCAATGCCATGTGCGCCTGTGTGTCTACTTTTGTGTGTCGTGAATGCAAACTACTCACACGAACGAATGTTTTTTCAGAAGTGCATTTTCTTCTGTGTATTTTAAGATAGTTTCCTCTGCTGTATTTTCATGTTATGCTTAAAAATAAAATTTGAATCTACATCAAACCAAATAGCTTTTTGCTCTAGGTGGTAAAAAAAATCCTCTTCCATAGTGAAAGCATCATGAGGGTAACTAGAACTTCATATTTGACTGAATACATATAGCCCAATTCAGCCTTTAAAAGTCAAAGCAAAATCGTCAGTGTATTTTTTTTTTTTTTTTGATGTCTCAAATGAGCTCTCTGGAATATATGGAGTCTAATATAGTGAAATCTGATTTATACTTCCAGCAGGTAACTTTAACGGCGATGGGAGTGCATGTGTAAATCTCTGTGCCTGAAGATAAAACATACAGGCCTGGCCCTTTAAATTCCTTCTGCTTTGAATGCCGTTGAATGAGTTCCTATTTTTAAAAGAGGGACACTCCTTTCTGCAGGAGACAAGGAGACTAGTAATTTGCACGAGTCTTACATCAATCTACAATAATACACAGACCTATGGAAAATAGATAAGGGAAAGCCCTGTTGGGACAAATCTGAATTAGTGCAGGCTGTCTTACCCCAGGGAAAAGCGAGTGTGTATCACAACCTCCACCTTTGTATATTCAGCCTTCACATTTGTATACCTGCCCCCTGAAGTAACTGCACCTCTGTTTGTGTACTGGGAGGGATAATCAGTCATGCAACCTGCCTGCACAAATTCAGGGATTACCCGCACAAATGCTGACACGTCATATGTGTCCATTCAAAACTTGAATTAAGTCGTCCAGTCCAGCTCCCCGAAGGATCTCAAAGAATTTCCTGTCAACTATGGAGTTTGAGTTCTTTAAAAGAGACTTGAATGCCCACCACGTATTGCCCAAGCAGAGCACCCTGTGTCCTGAACTGTCACAGATGAGCTATTAATTCTGCAATGGCCGCCATCTTGGTCGACACACTAAGGATTAGGCAGGCCATTAGTCCAGTTTTAAGCGTGACAGTCCTCTTTTTGGGTGTTTTGTGCCTTGTCGGGTACTGAGATAACCTGGGACATGGTTTTGTCCAGTATCAGATGGGGGAAGAGCAAGCTGCTCCATCCTAGCTGGCATGATGTGCGTGAGGATAGAAAGGCACACTTTACAAAATAGTGTCCTCTGTGCAGTGTGACCTTGTCACCCTGGCGGAGGTGAGCCTAGGCCTGGAAATACCGGAATGTTCTGGGAATGCGTGAGTGACCACCCGACTAAGGACTGAATCAGAGACTTCCAAAGCTAAAAGCATGAGCTGCCACAGTTTGAGCTAAAGAGCCAACACTTTCAAACTGGGGCACTGAAAGACTCCTAGCCTCTGCAGATCAGCACAGAAGGGGACTGTGACAACCTGACACCCCAATATTCACCACTGTCGTATAGTTAGGATATGTTTTGTACAAAGTATGTCTTGTGAGGTATCATTCTAAAAGTCTTAATCTGCTAGACATTAATATCTCATTGGAGTGTATGTGTTATCATCGTATGTGAAGTTATGAAGTTTGGCTATGTATGTGGTACTGAAACATGTTGTGAGGTTGAAAGCACCCACAAGCAGTCTTTCAGTTACAACAGTAAAAAGGCCAAACAATGTTAATGGCTTATTAAGGACATGCACACAAGCACAAGGATTACCCCAGGAACTGTGTACAATAGAAACCTCTCGGAGAGAGCACTACACAATGGGAACTCTTTGACCCAGGTCACAGCAAAAGAGCTTTCCAGCAAGTGGGAAGAAGACATAAAAGGGGGACAATGACATCCTGGGGGGAACCTCACTCTCCCTGCAATAACACACCTGGAAACACCAGAGGAACAAAGATCGAGCTGTGGGAAGTGATGGTCCCAGGCCAGAAGGATCTTTAGCCTGTGTAAGAAAACCTGGGAAAGCCAAGGCAACTTGTGCCTTAAGAGTCTGCCACCCTGTTTATCACTCAGGGTGAGAAATTGCTAATTTATACCCTATCTATCTAGTGCGTTAAGTTCAGTTTGCATTTTTTGTTTATTTGCTTTGATCTGTTGGCTATTCCTTATAATCACGTAAAATCTACCTTTTGTACCTAATAAACTTGTTTTATTTTAAACCCAGTTTGTGTAATTCAGAACTGGGGAGGGGGTCAAAAAGCTGTGCATATCTCTCTCCACAGTGAGGGAGAGGGCGAATTTCAATGAGCACAGTTCTCGGTGCAGCACAAAACAATGCAATTTTGGGTTTACTCTCCAGAGGGGGAGTGCACTTGAGTGCTGGGCAATTCCTTAGCTGAAAGCCTTCCCAGGCAGTGCTGATTTCAGTGTCTGTGTCTTTCTGCAGCTGGGTGTGTTCCTACCTGTGTATGTGCTAGAGGAGGCTTGGGGGTTTGGCTTAGCAGGACAGGGTGAGGGAGCCCAGGCTGGTGGAACAGGCAGGCTCAGTGGTACCCCAGTACATCAGGTGGCACCCCAGAAGGGGGGGCAACCCATCACAGGGACCTATAGCACCCTCTCACTAGTGGGTTAAAATGATCATTAGCAGCAGAATGAGCAGCCATAGAAGTTGTAGAATGTGTCAGGTGCCAATAGCATGTACGTT
Organism: Chrysemys picta bellii; assembly: GCF_011386835.1. Classification (NCBI taxonomy): domain Eukaryota; kingdom Metazoa; phylum Chordata; order Testudines; family Emydidae; genus Chrysemys; species Chrysemys picta. Next base: position 14,308,462 of record NC_088796.1, read on the forward strand.
TCTGTACCAGACGCAGACAGAGCCAAGCCCAGTCCCAAGGAGTTTACAAATCCCAGACAGGCAAAGATTAGAAAAACGATAACACACCTGGGGTGCAGGTGCAGCAGGTGAATAAATGTTTTGGGGGATGGCAAGATGCTGCTGTAATACAACTAAATAGTATCAAACAATAATAATAAATTGCTGCCAGCCACCACTTCTCAGGCAGGGCCTATGCCTCACCCCACATGCAGAGACCTACCCGCCGGAGCCACAATGGAGCCCTAACTGATCTTTGTCTTTTCTTTCCACCTTTATCTAGTGCACATGGGCACATCAGAGCATCCGCACTGAGTCTGGAAGCACTAAGTAAATGTTTTCAAAGAACGCTGAGGTAATAAAGGTAAGGCCAATCGTGAAAATATATTTCCCCCCCTTCATGGAAAATAAAAGGAACGGCCAGCCTTGAAAGTGAAAAATCCTGCTGTAAAGCAGATTTTAAGAAAAAGGCTAGTGCACTGTGCTGCTTGCTAACCAGGCAGACGGGGCGTGTATTTCTGCTCTGAAACTTTAATGGGAAGGATTCGATTCTGCTGCAAGCTCATTTTATGTGCCCAGTGATTAAAGGGTAAGGGAAGGGTATAATTTATAGAATTGTGAAAAACACAGAATGGCTTTTTGGGCTACAGTGTTTCTTTTATTTTCTTGTTACTCCTTTTGTGTTCAGAGCTAGTGAAAGGTGATGGATTGACAATGCCGGAGACAGAAATCTTCTATTTACATCTGTACTGCACAAGTAATGACAGCCACATATACTGCCTCCCTGTTGTGGAGGGACCACTGCTGGGGATGGGAGGATACTTATATTTATCTTAGGGTTTTCCATAATACTCATTGATCCATATACTTATCTGGCCAGCATCACCTCACAATCAATGGATGCAGCACTGGATTATCTAGATCATCTTTCCTACCCCTTCACTGGAGTATCTAGCACTTCCCAATCAAAGTAAGATCCGCATAGCAAGGGCTCTAGTGGGCTTCAAGGAGTCTTTCACGCTCCTTCCTTTCCTGGTAGAAGGCAGCGCTTCCTGAATTGTACAACTTGAGTTGCTTTTTTACCCTCATGGCCAATTTAGCAGCTAGTCTCTTTGCTGAGGCTTTTAACAGGGGGTGTGAATTGTAGTGTTGGGTTTTGTGATGTCTAAAGGAGCCAAGCCCATTGACTTATTTCACATAAGCCACCGAACAGCTTTAGGGCACTATCAGCCATATCTGCATAACCTCTGGCTTTTGTCCATCTTCTCCAACTCTGTTTTGCTGGATATAAATCTTGTTAATCTTTCACCAGCCCTTGCCAGGACAACAGAATCACCTGGTTCACCATTCCATGCACTGCTTGGGTGTCAGTCAGAGATGTGTCAGTGGAAACCAAACTGTTTGTACTCTGGCGAGATCAATCAAAGGTGAGCAGCTTTTCATGTAATGTTTCAATACACTGTTGGTTGCTGCCAGTTTTTATGTCTGACCCATCAGAGCTGGGACCTCAGATCAGCCCTGTAAAATCATCACGAACATTTACCTATACAAGCACCAAATCTATGTGCTCCATAAAACGGTGGTAGAAATTGCACCAGGCAAACAGATGTGTACAATTTTCTTGTTACTTTACGGGTGACTGGATGAGCCAGGTTTTATCAGATGAACTCCCAGAATTTCTGCTGGCTCAACTTGGTGTCCCCAGCTTGGCTGTGCTGGGCAGAGTTTGTTTTTTTGGAAGGAACAGAAAGACACTGTCTAAAATTCATTTGCACAACATATCCTGGTGCCATAAGGGGGCTACTGGCTTTCTTTGATCAGTTCTGCCCTTAATGGTAATTGCCACTGTAGCCATTGGCACTAAAATAATTTAGATTAGCAAAATAACCTGTTGCAGAAGCCTGTGATTATGGTATGAGAGAATTATAAGTGTAATTATCATGCTACCTTACAAAGGGTCTTGCTTAACATTTTCAGAAGCCCTTAAGTGTTTTAGGAGCCTACACCCCATATTCAAAAGTGACTTAGGCACTTAGGAAGCTAAGTGCCACTGCCTTTCAATGAGACTGAGGCTCCCAAGTTACTTAGGTGCACCTGAAAATTTGACCCCTAGTCTTTTGCACAATGGCTGGCAGGAGATGGATGTGCTGAGAAGGCAGCATACTGAGAATGGTGGACCAGATTAATACTCAGAAGAGACGCCTTTGACCAAATGACATCGCTGGGATCCAAAGGAAGCCACAGTCTTCCCTCCTGAGCTAGGTGGAGAACTGTCACGTGGAAATCTTGCGGGTGGGTAGAGGGAACAAAAGGAAAAATAGGAACTTTGGGAGGGAGTTCATTGCTCAGGGTTTCAAGAGGATGGGGCTGGCATGGGAATGGTTGAGGATCCAAGAAGACGGCATTAGAGGGGAATGCTGATACTTCACCATTCCCTTCCTTCCCCTCTGCAAACTGCCCTGGTTTGGATTCTAGCCATTAAAAATCTGCTCTCAACGAGGAAGGTTTTTTTGTACAACACAAACCCCTTTCCTTTCTTTTAATGCAAACAAGTAGTTTTCTGGGCGATCATCTCCTCAGTTCTATTTAGCAGCATTTGTGTATCTTATACAGCATGGGTAAGAGCTTAGCAACATTTTAAAAAAATGTACAAGTATCACTCATTGCTAAAGGGAAAAAAGATCCATCTGAAGACACAAAGGTAACAAACCAACAGATTTCCTCTTCCCTTAACCCTTCTAAAGGTAGCTTCTCCTTGTGTTTATTTTAATCCCTTGAATTGCAATGGCCACATGCCTCTCATTATCCACACAGGAAAATCTGTAATAATTCACATTGAATTAGACTGTTCCAGGGATCACTCTGTACATGGGGCAAAATAAAGCCCTCCGGCTGGATCCTCACATGGTGCAAATCAGCATAGCGCCATTGACGTTAATAGAGCTACCCAGATTGATTTACGCTAGCTGGGGAGCTGACCTCTTGTATTTATTCCGCGCAGCAATTCCTGCCAGTTGGGCAACAGGTGCAAGTGAAAAATTCTTCACCTGGAACCCCGCATGGCCAGGACTCTGAGTGCTGTACTTTTCAGTCTGTGAGCAATTATTGTCATTATTTATAGTCCAGTGGTGAGATCAGGGCTCCACTGGGTTAGGCACTAAAACAGAGCCCTTGCCTCAAACAGCTTATAGTCTAAATAGAGAAAACAGACGGAGGGAGGGGAAACAGAGGTGAAATGATTTGCCCAAGGTCACCCAGCAGAGCCGGTCAGTGACTAGGAGCCAGGTCTCCTGAATCCCCGTCCGGTGGACCATCCAACAGACCACACTGCTTCCAAGCATTTATTATTGTATTCCGTTCAGTTTTGACCTTACAAGTACTCTTAACCTTCCACTGGCAACTTCTTAATGGGCAAATAAATCTCAGGAGAGTATCTTAAATTCTTTTTTATCACAGACTGTATCAGCGTGATAATAAGATCAGCCTTCAGACTCCCCATTAAGTCACAGAAGGTGTGGTCATCAGTCATGCTTTTTTCAGCCTTAATTGCCAGGTAGACACTTTAAGTGGAAAGTCCGTCTAATGAGCCCAGTCATTAAAACATCCCTGGTTCCTATCTGAGATAGAAATTATATTATTTTAATAAGGAGGTTGCATCTCTTGCCCCCCTATTCAATCATGTGGCACAGAGAAAGTGAAGACTTTTCCATAAATTTGCCTTGGACGTGTTTCATTTAAATATATCCCCCACACCGCTTAAAAATTAGTCTAATAAAATCATCTGCGGAGTCAGAATTGGGTGGTAAGCCAAGGAATAATGACCTAGCGGTAAAGAAGAAAGAGTCTGGGCACTGAAGAGTATCTGTCTGAGACTAACTGGACATGGATTAGCAAAGGAGGTGGCTGAGGCCCCATCCCTGTAGAATTTTAAGACAAGGATGAATAAGACATTAGTGGCAATGAAATACTGTGTAGCCACGCAAGAGGTTAAACTGGATGATCTCAGTGGTCTCTTCTGGCCCTAATTTCAGGCCAGACCCTAAGGACACAACCCCGCAAGCCATAATTTGCATGAATAGTCCTTATTCAATTGGTAGTCCTTCAATTCAGTAATAACGCATAGCACTGGCACAATGCTCTACACGTTCAAAGCACTTAGCAAGCATAGGTATTTAATGCTCACAATAGCTCAATGAGACAGATTGAAAAGTACTGTTATCCCCATTTTATAGACAAGGAAAATGAGGCAGGCAGGTTAGGAGACTTACTTAAGGCCATGCAATGAACCAGTGTCAGAGACGCCTCAATCGAGGTGAAATTCACCTCCACGCAGAAGGCCAGCATAAGGACTGTGCCCCTTGTAAATCCAACTCAAGTCCTCAGAATAGGGCCCCCTCTGCTAGCCTTCTGCACAGAGGTAAATATCACCCCTTGTGTTTAATCCTCTAGACCTCTTGGAAATCTAAGTGCCCTCCAACTAAAATCAACAGCACTAGCAAAGTCCCTAGTGGACTCCATGGATTGTTCTCAAAGAGAATGCTCTGTGCTTACTTAGGCTGTGTCTGCACTTAAAACACTACAGCGGCACGGCTGCAGCACCGCAGCTACACCATTGTAGTGCTTCAGTGTAGACACTTAATAAAGTGACGGGAGGGGGTCTCCCATTGATGTAGGTAACCAACTCCCCGAGAGGCATTAGCTAGGTTGATGGAAGAATTCTTCTGTAGACCTAACGCTGTCCATGCTGGGGGTTAGGTCGGCTTAACTACGTCCTTAGATGCTTATGCGGATTTTTCACACTCCTGAGAGACAGAGCTATGCCAATGTAGGCCCTCCGGGGGTACCTGTGAGGTTCTGTGCATCTTTGGCCAGATGCTAAGGCACCCTCAGCTCCCACTATGGTGTTGGGCTTAATTTTCCTCCATGGTAAAATATTTGAGGGGTTTTTTATATATGGTTTTCGCTACAGAGATACCATATAACAACAGAGACACATCTGAGCTGCTAATTTTGGGTGCACATCTGGATTCATCAAAACTTTAGGGCTGCTTGGAATTGGGAGTTTGGTCCAGGCCCATCTCTAATAAAACGTAGTGAGACATGGCAGGGTGTGCAGCTATTGTGTAATAACACACCCTTAAAATGCCTTGTGTGGCAATCGACTGTGCCACACCTCAAGCCGCCCCAAGGGCGTGGGCATTCTATCATGATCAGCACACACCCAAAATCTCCTACTACAATTAGAATCTAGCCCTGTTTAAGAACCAGCAAATACTTTGTTTAAAACCAGAAAACAGAGACATTTTCAGATGCATTTAAAAAGCCCTAAAGATGTGCCTTAATTGGAACCTACTTTGGGGCAAATCTAAACAATTCCAGTATTTCATGCATTTTGTTCTTTCCATGAAGGAAGCCATGCTGCATTTAACCCTAATTTTATTTAAGAAACAAGGGGATGTTTAAGCATTGTTCTGCTCTATTAGGCACTGGTGAGGCTTTAGCCTCCACTTTAAGAAAGATGTGGACAAATTGGAGAAAGTCTGGAGGAGAAAAACTAAAATGATAAAAGGTTTAGAAAACCTGACCTATGAGGAACATAGGACCTGGACATATTTAGTCTTGAGAAAAGAAGACTGAGGAAGGACCTGATAACAGTTTTCAAATATGCCAAGGGCTGTTATAAAGAGGACAATGATCCATTGTTCTCCATGTCCACCAAAGATAGGACAAGAAGTAATGGGCTTCATCTGCAGCGAGGAAGATTTAGAAAAACTTTCTAATGAGAAGGATGGATAATCACTGGACCAGATTACCAAGGGAGGTTATGGGATCTCCATCATTGGAGGTTTTAAAGAACAGATTAGACAAATGTTTGTTAGGGGTAGTCTAGGTATACTTCGTCCGGAGAGATGGAATAGATGATCTCTCAAGGTCCCTTCCAGCCCCACATTTCTATGAATCTGTGAGTCAATATTTTCATCATTTGCAAAACTAAACTTATGGAAAAAATCATTTGTAATTGATTATTGATTATGGCTATTTATATAGCACCACATGCTTGCATTACGCTTTACGGACATCCAGACAAGATCTCAGCCCCAAGTATCTTATATTGTGTAGGCCTAAATCTATCTCCATTAAAGTCAGTGGGAGCAGAATTTGCTATTCAGGAATAATAGATGCACAATGCCATTTAGCAGTAAGGGGGAATGGAAGTAGAATCTGTTTATTAAGAGGCAATGGAAATACGATCCATTTGGTATTAAGGGGCAATGGAAGCAGAATCAGTTTGTTATTAAAGGATAAAGAGAGCAGAACCTCTTTGTAATTAGAAGATAATGGGGAAAGATCATTTTAATATTAAGAAAGAGCCTGATTTTCCCCCTAAAACACAATGTAATTGCAAAGTGATGCTCAGGAAAACACGAATTAAACCTGCAACTCCAGGATTATACCCACAACAGAAAACAAGTCTTAGAAGGAGAAAAAAACCTCAATAGAATATTTTTATGTCTACGATTCTTAATCACCCACGGGTGGAAAAAAACCTAGATTTCCTACTCAAACATAAATTCACCTGCTGATTAAAAGTAGCAAAGAGTGATGAGGAAGAAGAGGAGCTGACAGGGGATCTTTCTAAATGCCAGTTTAATAATGTAGGAGGCGGTGGGTCTGATAATGGAGGCCTTTGGTGCCTTGGTAAAGCAGAGGAGAAAGGAGGCTGGTGGCGTACATTCCAATCAGCATAGGTAACTAAGGGCTGCTGAACTGTAGTTATATGTTTCCAAGGATCAGAATGATATTATTGGAACAGGAGACATGGTCAAACCAGGAAATGACTGAATGCTGCAAATACCAAGATTCAAAGCTGACCAATGGGATAGGCAACGTAAAACAAGGAGCACGCTTGTCGCCATATTAGCGAGGGAGATGGAGTCTGCAGAAACAAATTCAATCATGTTTGTGGCTGACGCAGCAGGGATAATTTGGAGAGAGGTTCAGAACAATGGGGTTAGTCAGAAGATTCATGTTGGTTACTATGTGCCTTCAGGACAGTTAACACAAAGACATCAGGAAATGTGTGTACAGATAAGAGTGTCCTGCAAGAATTCCCAGAATCTTGATTATGGTCCACGGAGAGGGGAATTGTAATTCTACAGCTATTGACTGGGACAACAGGTGCTATGCACAACCTGAGTGGTATGTATAAAGGTAACTTTAATAAGCATGTATATTGCTGTAACCCCTAAAGGAAACAAATTAGGATAGGCCCCATTGTGCTAGACTAGTGGTTCTCAAACTTTTTTACTGGGTGAACCCTTTCACATAGCAAGCCTGAGTGTGACCCCCCCCCCTTGTAAACTAAAAACTCTTTTTTATATATTTAACACCATTATAAAAGCTGGAGGCAAAGCAGGGTTTGGGGTGGAGGTTGACAGCTCGCGACCCCCACATGTAATAACCTCACTACCCCCTGTGGGGTCCCGACCCTCAGTTTGAGAACCCCTGTGCCAGACAATGTACAATTACAAAACCCAGAGTAGAGAACAATCTCTACCCCTAGGAACTTACAATCTAAATAAACATGATAGGCAAAGCCTGGACGAAAAGAAATATTATTTCCCTTGCACAGGTGAGGAACTTTGGCACAGAGAGATAAGTGATTTGCCCAAGGCTACACAGGTAGCGTCAAGAAATGAAGTTACTTCTGAGTGACAATCCACTGTCTTAACTATAAGACCATGTTCCATTGACTCTGTGTACAGGGCTGAATTTTGCTCTACAATGAGCAGACCAGAGCAAGATCAAAAACGATAGGCCCAATTCTGTAGACCTTTCATTGACAAATTTCAGGAATTCAGTAAAGTCAATGGGATTTTGCCAGAGTATGGACAAGCAACAAAAATGAGCAGAGACTTCAGGGTATGGTCCATTGACATCACTGGGCGTTTTGATTGCAGTGCGATGGCCGGTGTTAGATTTGGGATTTTCATGAAGCAAAATCAAATGGGGAAAGCAATAAACTGCCCTGGAATCCCAAACAGCATGGGGAGATGGGCTTCGGAAAAGTGGGAAAAGTTGAAGAGGCTTGTAACTAAAATTCATCCCCTTTAGAACCTCAATTGAGGAAGGGAGATGATTCTGGTAAAGTAAGAATGTACAGCAAGAAGTAGCATAAATTACAAAAACATAACCAGTTTGGAAAGACGAGAGCTTGGGTGAGAAGCAAAAATAAGTAGCAGCAAGTAAAAAGGCTTAAAAGAGCCCAAAATAAATAGCAAACGGCAGATTGCAGGGAATCGTTCAGCAAACAATAAAGGTTCCTTGCAATCTCCCTGCAATAGGCGGGTGGCAAGGAGGGAAAGTGATGCACTCAAAATGATAGCGGCAAATTGGAGTCAGGGAAATTCAGACAGGACAGATTTGTTAAGCTGTAATTTTCCTTCTGTCTTTGTGGAAAAAGAAGAGGACATGGAGCTGCTTAAGACGGCCATTGTATTTCACTACACAGAGGAGAAGGCTTTCGATAGTCTGAAGACAGCAACAGAAAATGGTTCTAAAAAGATTAGCTGCTCTTAAGGAAAGGCAAAATACTAGATCCAGACAACACACTTCAGTTTTAATGATAGTGAGGAGAGAAATGGGTGAAGCTTTGTCTGCTGCTTTTAGGATTCCTATGTCGAGGCTTAATTTGAAGCAGCACAAACTAGCTCTGGGCTCTCCTCAGAGAAAGGATTCGTCCTTTCCAAAGATTTTTCTTGTATCGTGTCTACAAATTATCAATCACCATGAAAGTCAGGAAAGCGACAATGGCGCAGGCCCTGAGCGTCATCATAAAGCAGTCCAGGAGGGCCTCAATTTCAAATGTTAAGGCATGCAAAAATCCATACGCGTTTGCACACCTAATATGCACCCAACGCCACTTATCAAGAGCACTGTGGCTACCTGGACACTTGCGTGTGCAGTCATTCCGGCTGGGTATGCAAACGTCCTGGTTGCACTTACATTCACGCACGTTTCCATTCATGAACCTGCATGGCTAACGTGTTGAAAGCAATGCCCTAAATATTTTTCTCCTGAACCTCATCAGGCCTGTAAGGAGGTACACAAAAGCCCTGATTCAGCAGAGCACTTAAGCACGTGCTTAACTTTAAGCACAAGAGTAGTCTCATTGAAGTAAATTAAACTGTAGAGTCCATGGGACTCCTCACATACTTAAAGTTAAGCATGTGCTTTAGTGCTTTGCTGAACTGGGGGTGAAATAGTATTTATTACAGTTATCTGGTTAAATTGTGATTGGAATAAGAGCTATAAAACCCATTTTAGTATCCCAACGAAGCATTTTCTCTTCCTACTAATTTCTTTCTTATGCACATGTATATCTTTACATCTGATGCTGATAAACCAATACAGAAAGTTAAAATGACCCTGTCTGCATTACAAATACAAGGTGAATTCCACGTCCTGAGTACTGTGAGGAAATGGCTACAATGGGATTTTTCAGATAAAAAAGTCATGATGTAATTGGCCCTTAAAGATTAGTTCAGTTTATAACAAATTCAGTGGAATCTGGTATCTTGGAAAGCATATTTTTGTTATAGGAGATCTACATAGAGTTAGCAAAGGTCTTTTGTCTTTTTATGGTATTTATACTAGCCTCATTACCATAGCATCTGAGCGTCTCATAGCCTTTAATGTATTTATCTTCACCATACCCCAATGAGGTCGGGCGGTGCTATTATCCCCATTTTACAGGTGGGGAACTGAGGCACAGAGACGCTAAGTGACTCAGCCAAGGTCCCAAAGGAAACAGGATATTAAATCTGGTCTCCCAAGACCTAACCACAGGATCCATCCTCTCTTCTTTGCCCTTACATAGGTAACTAGTGACCGCTGTAGCTGGAGGACTTTAAGCCTACTGGGCCAGATCCCCAGCTGGAGTAAACTGGCATTTATTGACTTCAAAGGAGCTACGCTGATTTACACCAGTTGAGGATCTGGCCCATTATCTGCATGAAAGGCAATGCAAGGAATTTTATAGTGGATGCTGGACTCAGTGTCCCGGCCACATTCCAATACTAGTAATTATATTCTGCCTACCTAAATCCACTGGAAGTTTTGATTGGATGTGAGATTCTGCTTGACTTCCTGTCCTAAACTGTTGTGTGCTATCATTGTGTACCACAAAACAGCAGCCCATACTCCACCTCATACTCATTCCGACCCTTCTACACCCAACTACTGATTTTGGGGGGGGGGGGGCAATTCAATAGGGACACCATGCTGCTCTGACTTGTTAGCTTATAGCACCATACACATCACCTCTGAATTTGGCCCACTACATGAAATAGAGGTCATGCTGAATACTGGTCAGAATAGAAGGATTATGGTAGAAGAATCCTTGAACTGGATAGGGGCAGTAAAAAACAGCAGTCCAGGAGTTGCACAGAGAAAAGGAATAGCTCCCAGAAGCGGCAGCATTGCTAGCATGCACCAGCGCTGCAGGCAGCAGTACTAAGCAGTGCTTGGGTCCTATTTTAGGGGTGGGGAATGCTTGGCTCCCCTTCTCTGCTCTTTCCCCGACGAAGCCCAGACCAGATTTTCATCACTTGCATTTTTGTCCTTATCCTGAAGCACTAGAGGAAATGCCTACACTGCATTGTGGGACCCGAGTTTGTAGACTTGGTGATTCTAAGTCCATGGTTACGTATCATCACTGCATTGTAAATCTGGGTTTACAATTGTTGGACCTGGGTCTCACAGCCATGCCAATGCTACAGAGACCTTCTGACTCGATTCTGTGGCTTGAGCTGCGTCCACACTGCAAAATGACAGAGCTTGGACCTGAGTCACAGCGGGACTTGGGCTCTGACCCACCCCCGCAGTGGGCTTCGAGGACCTAGGTCTGAAGTGCTTGTTGACCTGAGTCAAACTGATTTGTGTGTGGACGGAAGGGGGGCTTGACTCAAACCTGAGTCAGAGCCTGGTCTTAGTGTGCAGTGTAGACATACTGTAGGAGGCTGGCCAGTGCCTCGCCTGGGCCAATTCCAGAGGCACCTGGCATTCTTAGGCATCTCAGGCTGCAGGAACATGCATAAGGAACAACCACTGCTCCCGGTTGTAGGCAAGGGGGATTAGAGGTGCCCAGATATTCCCCGCCTAAGAAGGAGGTGAGAGTAAGGGTACATCCACACTACCTGCCGTATCGGCGGGTAGCTATCGATCTATCGGGGATCGATTTATCGCGTTTCATCTAGATGTGATAAATCGATCCCCGAACGCGCTCCCTGTCGGCTCCCGAACTCCACCAGGGCGAGAGGTGGAAGCGGAGTCGACGGGGGAGCCGCGACTGTCGACCCCGCGCCATGATGGGAGGTAAGTCGATCTAAGATACATCGACTCCAGCTACGCTATTCTCGTAGCTGAAGTTGCGTATCTTAGATTGATTCCCCCCCGCCAGTGTAGACCAGGCCTGAGAATCCCTCTACCACCAGCTTCCCTCTCCCTGAACTCTGCTCTGCCCAAAAGGCAATTTTCCCCAGGGCCACCTCACCCACCAACATGTAGTTACACCTGGGATAAATGTGACCCAATATCTTGGGAATTATGGTCAAATACGGAGTGAAGCTTTAATTGCCTTTGCAAAGGGTGGATGTCATTACTAGGGAGAGAAGGTAGGATGAGTGAGGTGAGTCCAGCTTTAAGAGTAATAGGTACGAGGATGAGAGGCCAGGAGAGGCCACCCCCTCCTGATTCATAGCCGGCTCCTCCCCAACCCTGCGGACAGCTCTCAGTGGGAGGGAATAATGGGGTACACTATTGTAGAGGTGCTGCTCCTCCTTCCGCATGGACAGAGGAGATCAGCGTAAGGAGCCATCCCCTACAAGCCAGGCCATCTCCCACGAGACAATCTGAGCCAGTATATTTACTGTACTGTAAAACTCAAATTTCCCTTGAGACATAATAAAAGGTTGTGTGTGTGTGTGTTTTTCCCTTCTTTACATCATTTGATACAGGCAGGCAGCATTTGGGAAGTTCTGTACTGTTTTCACCCACTACTGCTACAGTAAAAAGACTTAACATCTCACATAAATGCTATTTGTTCAGGAGACTTGTCAGTTCTGCCTCCAGGCAACTTTACCTGACTGAAGACGGAGGCTTTCAAATAAAAATCATCCTAGGCCCAAATTCCATCCTGGTGTGAGCAGACACAATTCTAGTCCAGGTGCCCTTTGCCATCATTTTTCATGACTGAACAAAATCTACTCCGGGGGTTCTCAAATTGGGGGTCAGGACCCCTCAAGGGGTTGCAAGGTTATTACATGGGGGAGTTGCGAGCTGTCAGCCTCCACCCCAAACCCCACTTTGCCTCCAGCATTTATAATGGTGTTAAATATATAAAAAAGTGTTTTAAATTTATAAAGGGGGGGGGGGGTTGCACTCAGAGACTTGCTATGTGAAAGGGGTCACCAGCAGAAAAGTTTCAGAACAACTGATTCTACTCCTTTTCCCTTGTTGGTTATTTGAATGTGAAATCAGTCAACCAAGCAACCCACCAACTACCTCTACAGGATCTTGCTCAAGGGTGAGGATGTAAAGGACTGGAAAAAATCAGCTCTCTGGTGGGAGTGCTTTTTAGCTAACGGTCAAACAAAATCACATTGGAGGTTTTAGGGAAAGCTGTACAGTCGAGATATTGCCCTGAACTGCAAACTTTCAGACTCAAAGTCAGAGAGGGAGGTTGTTCGGATGCAAACTTTTGTTTTCACCTCATTATAGAGCTGCAAAGTTTGGCTCCAGATCAAAATTTCTCCAAAGTATTCACATATGGCAGGTTTGCTTCACGCCCATTGCTACCTTCGGGTGGTCACTTAAGATGACATGAAGTAACTGTTTCTGGCGCTGGTCCTTTGTAGAGATTTCATATAGGTGGATCATAGGTGTGCAAAGACTTATTCTATCTGTGCTTACTGTAGCATCTGAGCAACTAGAATCTTTAATGTATTGATCCCCACAATTACCCCTGAGTGGGTAAGGCAGCGATAGGTGGGGAACTGAGGCCCAGTACCTCTCCCAAAGTCATATAGGAAACCTATGGTGGAGCAGGGAACTGAGCTCATGTCTCCCCAGTCCCAGGCTAGCACTCTAACCTCTGGGAAAACCTTCCTTTATTGTTACTGCTGCCCTTCTCAGTAAATTCCTATTGAAAACAACGGCTGCGTGTCCTCCCATCCTCCTTTCTGCCACAGGGCTGTGGAGGGAGAGTTCCACACCAAACTCAGACCGTGCATGTGGCAATCTCTTTGCCTCACCAGGAAGATGTTCCTTCCTCAGCTAGGCTTCGCTGCTCCCAGCTCAGCCTCGCTAATCTAGCAACCCAGCACATTGTTCCTGACAGACGTCATTTTACAGATCTCACCCGTCTTGGCTTACTGCAGTCCATGACGTTTCAATCAGCTTAAGAGCTAGAAACAGCTGCTGGAGTCGCAAGATGCCCTTGTTTTATTCGGATTGTAGGGCCAGGCTCGTCAAGCAGGATGTTAATTAAGTCTCCTAATCTCTTTAGAAAATGGAGGGGATGACACTGGGCCACATGCTCCCCTGCGGGAGAAACCAGGAGTGGGGGAATCTGCTTGCTACAGTCCGAGAACGTTGGCTCTGGCTTTTGCTGCTGCATGGTGCCCTTAGAGGGCAGGGGGCTTGCAGTCTTGCAGAAGGGGGGCAGTTCTGTGTCCCTCAAGCGGCACATAGCTCAAGGATCCATGGGGAAACTGGACTGCAAGTCTGTGGGTCCCAAGCCCTGCCTCTCCATTAGTCACAGCCCCATACTTCCTCACAGCATGATTCAATACTGCCATTCGCTCCCTCTGCTGTACCTGCAACCTCCACCTCCAATGGGCGCGGACCGACAGATGCTGATGTGGGGAAAATAATGCCGGTCCAGCCAGGGGAGTCACTTCCATGTCAATTCCACTGCTTGAAGAGCACTCTCTGCCAAAAGGCAGCTCCCTGGCTCCTCCCCAAAGTCACAGAGCCACAACCATCGGGTGGCTTTGTCGAAGGGGCCTCTGCTACTGTGGAGGGTCAGGTGAATGGCGCTTCATCAGTCCTCTGGGCTTCCCAGCACCCCTATGCGATGCAGCGAGAGGAGCATGTGGCCCATTGTTTAGATTTTCTTGTCTTTAAGGCACAGGGAGAAAGGCTGACGGAATCCCCTTGCCTGTTACTCTGTTGCTAAGACAAAAGCTTTGTGGTGTGCAGCTCCGCTGTATCTGCCTGTGAGGGGAGATAATTGTATGGCCACTGATGCTCTACCCAGAGACAACTGTAATTGGTTGTGAGCCACCTTGCAGCCAGGTTCCCTGTGCTATTGCCCTTTTATCAATAGAAACCAAATCTACCTTTGCAGAGAGGACACGGCACAGTCTCCCAGATGCTCACTTCATCCGAGAAGCTGTGATTTAGCATCCAGGGCTCCAGACAAATATCGCTGCTGTGCTTATAAAACACTCAGCGCTTTGCAATTGCAAGGACTGATTCTGGCCATGACTCTGGGGCGCTATGCTGCCCCTACTGAAATCAATGGCAGAACTCCCGTAGACTTTGTAAGGAGTGGAGTTGAGTCTCAGGTTTGTTTGAGCCCCGCCTGCGATCTGTCCTGTGAGGCTGGCATTCTCTGAGGAGCCTAAGGGAATTAGATGCCCAATTCCCACTGTAATTCAGTAGGGCACCTTTAAGGCTTTCTTTCAAAATCTCAGCCTAAGGTTGTGAGCCTGCTGAGGTTAGTGGAAAGACTTTTGACCTTGACCCCAGTCATCTTTGAGTCAGGCCCTGATTGAGTAAAAAGAAAAATATAGGGAAAGTTCCTCTTCCTTTGTCTTCTATTCTGTCGGTGCATGTGACATTTTTCTTTTACAGGACGGGGATTTTATGGTTGGGTAAGAGAATCAGGCCCCAATCCTGCATCCCTTACTCACATGCCCGGGGCCCAATCCTGCATCCCTTACTCACACATGTGCAGGGCCGGCTCCAGGCACCAGCTTACCAAGCAGGTGCTTGGGGCGGCCACTTCAGAGAGGGGCGGCACGTCCAGCTGTTCGGCGGCAATTCGGTGGACGGTCCCTCACTCCTGCTCGGAGCAAAGGACCTCCCGCCGAATTGCCGCTGCAGATCGCGATCACGGCTTTTTGTTTGTTTGTTTGTTTGTTTTTGTTTTTGTTTGGCTGCTTGGGGCGGCCAAAACCCTGGAGCCGGCCCTGCACATGTGGGGCCTAATCCTGGGTCCCTTACTCACACAAGTGGGTCTAATTCTCATCTCACATACATCACTGTAAATCAGGAGCAACAACATACGAGACAGCAAGGTTAACACGAGGTTAAAATGAGAGCAAGTTAGATCAGAATCAGCAACTCTGCAACTGCTTGTGTAAATAAGGCACGCAGGATTTGGCCTAGTAACTATTTCATCCTTATAACATGCCTGCTACATAAGTAAGCATTAGCGCTGTTTAGCAGAGAGGCAGTAAGGGTCAGAGGGTCTGATTCTCCTCTCACACTGGTGTAGCACCTCTGGGTCTGATTCTTCAATGCCTTCCCCTTTGCAATTTAACTATGCAAAGTGAATGCTAAAATTCTACCACCAGGGTGAGTGGATAATTCTAGTTTGGTACCATTTTCCACCTACTTTGCTCAAGTGCAAAGCAGGACCACTGGCTTCCGTGGAACCACTCGTGAGTTACACCAGTGTAAGCGAGTGGAGAATCAGGCCCAGAGTTCAGATCCAGGGTTTCAGTTCAGGGCCATCTTGACTTCAAATATCAATGAAAAGAACTAAAGCAACAACAAGGGCATCAGTTCAGGAAAAGCTGGACTTAAACAAATGCACCGATTGCTACAGAAAATGTTGAAAGGCAAAATCTGGCCCAAAACGTAGGGTTGTGTAGAAAGTGACTTTCACAAACCGTAAGATCAAAAGAAACGGTCTTTGATATTAGGCAGATTTTGAAATTTCACTGCAAACAGTTGTTTGTTTTGAAGGGTATGCTTGTGTTCATTTTGAATAAATGTGGTTTGCAGGGTGCTTATGCATAGGAAAGCATGCTGTGGCTCACCCCTCCCTAGGAACATTCTAGAGAAGGCCAAGGGGAGGGGGCTGAGCTCAACATGTGGAGTGGAGAACTATGAGCATGTGATGAACAAATCCATATATGGAAAGGTTACATTTGATTGGTTAGAGGTTTGTGTTACGTAACTTATTATGTAAGTGCCATGTGCTATAAAATAACAATGGGAGGGGCTCCTTGCTGGAGGGACTCTGCCTGATTTTTGTATCGGGGGTCTCCCTTTGTGCACATTGAATAAAGAGGGGTCAGCAACGTTCGGCACGCAGCTCGCCAGGGTAAGCACCCTGGCGGGCCGGGCCAGTTTTATTTACCTGCTGACGCGGCAGGTTCGGCCGATCGCGGCCCACACTGGCCGCGGTTCGCTGTCCTGGGCAAATGGGGGTGGCGAGATGCGGTGCGGGCGAGCCGCATGCCGAACGTTGCCGACCCCTGGAATAAAGCTTCGTTGAATCACATCGAATTGAATTGAATCGCCTCAAAGTCCCTTGATTCTGCCCAGCATCTGACTCATTGGGAACCACAAAATCCCAACAGTTTCGAATCAAACATTCCTCTGCTGCGTATGTTTGCAGCCCAAACACTGTGTTAGAACAAGAAAAGCTTGTACAAGTCATTGGGCTCAATACGGGGGTAAGTGGGTGAAATTTAACGGCCTTGATATACAGGAAGTCAGACTAGATGATCTAGGGCTCCCTTCTGGCCTTAAACGCCATGAAAGCTGAAAGTAATATTGACTAGAAACTAAGCAGAAGCATCAGTGATACTAACCAGTCTGTTTACATTGGCCAAGCTGAGACAAATACAGAAAGTAAACGATGAGCATTAAAGGTGGAAAGTAAATTAGATTTTAACACCTGAGATTCTGTCAGCAATATGGGCAAGGAGATCTGTTTTGGCACGTTTTTTTATGCAGGTAAATCTTAATGTTATGAAGGTTTCCAGGGATCTCTGGATCTTGTATAAAATTGGGGCTCTGGAAAAATGAATGTTGTGTAGAAGTGAATTTCAAATCCAGAAGCCAGAAGGAATTTCAGCTACCAGAGATTTGGAGAACAGGGCTTCAAAAACCTCATGGTTTACCTGCAAATGATTTGTAACTCGACACTGTCACTGTCCTGGGTCAGATTCTGCTCTCAGTTGCCCTGGTGAAAATCCAGAGGCATTACATCGGCCCAGATTGTCCCCTTTACGTGATGAAACCCACAGTAACCAGGCTTTGAGGAAAGACGTTTCTGTGAGGAGCCCCTCATGGACTTCCTCCCTTACAGCTCTGACTCAGGTGGGAGAGAAGGTTTGCTTCTCTCATGTCAACATGTCACAGGCCCTGCCCACAAACCTATTTGAATCCCCATGCAGATCCCAGGGATGTGTCAGGAGGCAGGGCCATCAGAGTATAAACTCTGTGCCTCCCCATCAGCTCTGGCCCCAGTAGCCTGCCTGGCTTCCGGACAATGTGGCTCTCTATATACACAAAAGATAACACAGTCTCAAGCTGACATGGGCCTGAACAAGAACCTGGGATCCAAAGAGCCCTCAAGTTTAGGATTCTAAAAATTCGGATCAGGATCCAGCTGGATTCTGAAGCTGGGGTCCCTCTCCAATCTGTCTCCAACACCCCCACCCAGTTTATTTCAGGTGCATGTCCATTTAGAGTCTATTTAATAATTCATCAGCAATATTCTGTTCATTTCCTAGGCTGAATGCTGACAAGCAAACCTAGGACAGGTCTCCGACATTAACCATTTTAGGATCAGAATTCATATGGTTCTAAAAGCACGCCTGGGTGAGGGAAATATTTATCAGCCTGTTTACAACGTTTCCAAGCTTCCTTGTTCTTTATCCCCCCTCCCTTCCACTTCCCATTTTGATTGCAGACATTACCATAATTTCTTAACTTGAATCCTACAGGATGGGCAATCAGGCCCTCACAGAGCTACATCAGTCAGCACAGATGTGCTAGAAAGCTGTCCAGATGGCTCTCTTCCCCTGAAACTCCGTATTTCACTGCAGCGACATTCTGCAAGCTGGAGATGGCCGGGGTAAGTCCCTCCCCATATGGCATACAAGAGGCCATTGCCGTAAGATGAAACGAGATGGAAGAGACTCCAGCATTCTAAAGCATTTTGAATTTATCAGAGCTTTGCCATCATTTGGTAAAAGCAAATCACAGCTGCGGTCTCATGTAAGAGATGACAAGCAGTAGTAAAAAATAAATGTCAGAGTTTCAAAGGCAGGACAAGACCACTTCTGAGATATATTTGCACACCCCCAAGTTCAGTTCCAAATTACCACCTGCTATGTTGCACCACACTGAGTGAAATGGAGTTGCTGTACGACACGTTGTCACATAGTGTGATGTATTGGAGATCCAAGCAGGTGTTAGAAACCATAATTGCTGTGATTAAACTTCATGACTCCATCCTGCTCCCGCTGAAATCAACGTCAGTTTCACAACTGATTTCCATAGGATCAGGATTGATCCCTATATCACGAACCAGAATGTGTGCGCTTCAGAGACATCGTTTTGAAACGCGATCAAAAGCCACTGCCCAGGCTGCTGATCACAATCAAAAGTTACAGAGCCAAGGAATAAACACAGTGCCAGCCTTAGCTGACCAAAGTTAATCGGCGCTCTCCACCCAGCACACCAGGAAGTGGTAATGACAAGGGCGGTGTATTGACACCATCAAGGGATTTTTTCAGTCACTGGAGCAGGAAGCTGAGGGGGTGTGAAGAAAAGCTTCAGATGCTGGGCCCCACTCTTTCAAAAGTGTGCCATAATGATAGGTGTGATCGACCATTTAAAGAAACACCCTGCTGAGGCCAAATAGAGTTCAGGAACAGAATGTGATCCACTGCACATTTCAAAGGAAAGGGTTTTTTGTTTCTCCACCCACTGGCACGGTGAAGCCACAGATGCAGGCTGGATTGTGTGGTCCTAAGGGTCTTCATCGGCTCCAGTTACACCCAACTGCCATGCAAATTCAAGGATTTCTTTGCAAGCCAACACATAGCCACATTCCACCCTGGGAGATAAAAGTCACAGGGAGCACTCAGTGAGCGGGGACTGTCTTGCGTATGGAGGCAGGAGGGGTGAAAACAAGTTCATGATCTTGTAGCTCCAATCAAATCAAGACAACTAAGGCCGGATTGTAGATGCACTTTCGGTCTGCACAACAGCCCCCGAGCTCGTGCAAAGTCAGAGTAGCCCTAAGGCTCTGTGGCTGCTCTAGTTTTTGCCAGGAGCTGAACTGGTGCTCAGCGCCGCCAGGATTGCAGGGAGTTCTGATTGGCACAGCTGAAGCTTTGGTCCTCAGTATTAAACCTTTAAAAAAGTTGTGGCCTCCAAGATGAATCTACTAGCCTGCCATGTGACACTGACATAGTGATCTAATCGTCCTTACCTTCGTCCTACTCCTTCCCCGTCCCCTCTGGGTTGCCATCTCCTCCTATTACTATTTAGCATTTAATTGCATTGTGGTTGCACCCAGTGGCCCCAGTTAGAAGCTGGCTCCCTTTGTGCTAGGTGCTGTACAAATATATAAGACATGGGGGGGCTGAGTCTCCATTGCCCTGCACTGTGGGTAGTCATTCAAACCCATGCAAAATGAGCACCAAGAGCCATCATTCTGATTTAGTGGTGTTTTACCCCAATCTGCATGGGTGTAAGTGACTGCACAAGATGCAGGGTAACAGAGACTGGGGCCCATAGGATCTACTCTGAAAAGTTGAGGTCCATCTTCAGATGGTGGAAACCGGCATAGCTTGACTGAGGTCAAAGGAGCTGCACTGATTTACACCAGCTGAAGATCTGGCCCCTTGTCTTTAGTTAAAGTGCAAGCTCTTCAGGGCAGGGAGTCTGTCTTGAGCTCTCCTGTAAAGCACCATATACCCCTATGGATCGCTATAAATAATAAAATAATGTCTTGGCCTCAGTGGTTTCAAAGCTATGACAAGGAGTGGTAGGCAGTACAATGGAAGGTACAGACACCACATTTCCTAAAATACCGGGAAAGGGCCCGATCCCGCCGCCCTTACTCACGAGAGTAAAGACTATTCACAGTACCAGTGCTTAGATACCACTGATGCCATAGATAGATGCCACACAGAAACAGATGGAGAGAGAGCATGGTTGGGTGGTTAGAGCACTCATGTGGGCATCAGGGTTCCATCCCCAGCTGTGCCACTGACGTACTGTCCAACCTTGGCCAAGTTGCTACGTCCTGCTTCTTCTCCCATGCTGTCTGTCTGGTTTATGTTGAATGTAAGCCCTTTGGGGCAGAGACTGTCTCTCACTGTGTGTGTGTGTACAGTCCTAGCACAAGAGACCCTCATATCAGTTAGGGCCTCTATTCGTTACTATAATACAAGCAGTGAATGATAAAATAGATGAGACTGGATAAAACAGGAGTACAGAGCGGTTACTTTATTGCTGTATTTGGCACTGGTGCAACTGCTGCTGAAATACTGTGTCTAGTTCTAGTGCCCACAATTCAGGAAGGATGTTGATAAATTGGAGTGGGTTCAGAGAAGAGCCACGAGAATGATTAAAGGATTAGACAACCTGCTTTACAGTAATAGACTCAAGGAGCTCAATCAGTTTAGACTAACAAAAAGAAGGTTTAGGGGTGACTTGAACATAGTCTATAAGCACCTGTATGGAGAACTTCTATTTGATAATGGACCCTTCAATCTAGCACAGAAAGGTAGAACACAGTCTAGCTGCTGGAAGTTGAAGCTAGACAAATTCAGACTGGATATAAGGCAAACAGTTTTGACACTGAGGGTAATTAACCATTGGGACACATTACCAAGGATTAGGGTGAAGTCTCCATCACTGACTATTTTTAAATCGAAATTGGATGTTTTCCTAAAAGATCTGCTCTAGGAATTATTTTGAGAAGTTCTACAGCTTGAGTTATACAGGCAGTCAGACTAGATGATCACAATAGTCCCTTCTGGCCTTGGAATCTGTAAACTTATGAATATGAAACTATGAATAATGCCCCATGGCTCCCTCCCAAGGGACGGAGTGGTTGCAGAGAGCCCCTTCCCCTTTATGTCCCCCTGTACAGGGGTTAAGCACAATGCTCCCCTTAGAAACCAAGGACTCTGAAAGATCATGACAAGGCAGTGTAGTCTAGTGGATAGAGCAGTGCAGTGGGACTCAGGAGACATGGCTTATATGCCTGGCTCTGCCCCTGACTTGTTGTATGATCTTCAGCAGGTCACACAAGTCCCTGTACCCCATTTTACAGATAATAGTACTTACTTAAACTGCTCTGAGATCTACAGATGGTTATTATGATATTATCATCATTTGCCACAGCCTCCCCTCTCAGCTGCACTTCCCAGCAGCGCTGGTCAAGCTCAGAATAACGGCCTGCTGCAGGGTCTAAAGAGATGGGACAGTGACTAAGACCTTCCAGAACTCATGCGGAGGAGATAGGCTTTAAATGTACCATGAACATTCCATACATTTAACCCTTAAAGAGAAATGCACCTCACTCATCTACCGCCTCTGAAAGGGACCATTTATGTTAGGACTAGAGCTGGCTAAAGGGATCCTGAAACTGCTTGAATTATATACATTGTATATGCATACGTGCACCAGCATTCGGACTGGCTATTCCTTTTATGTAACATGAGCTCATAAGGTGCTTTAAGTTACCAGAAAGAGAGGGAATATACCCTACTAGCACAAAAATAACAGCAATGATTACTAGGTAATAACTGATTCATCCAATACTTTACTAACCAGACCAGGTTCTGAAATTGACAAAATCCACAGCCAGCCTTTCATGTGCACATTATTAAAGGCTCTTCTCCTAGCTCTGAAAGGATCCGGCTGGCAGATCAAAGGTCAGACATTTCAAGGAGTAAATTGGTTTAATGTGGCTGCAGATAGCCTCACAAAACCTAATAAATATGCAGCAAAATGTAAGGAGAGAAAATTGTGGACAAGAGAGACAATTACTTTGAAACCAGGATAAGAGCATCATGGGCTCAAATTAATCAGTGTAAGGGCTTTATATTCGTGTCGTAGATTTAGTATTCATAACAGGTGCCAGGTTGTCAGCCCTGGAGACTCAGGCTCCCCATTTGCACACAGAGCAAGTACAATGCAGACACTGGCACTATACACCTCTTCCCACTGTCCGCCAACATGCTAGGATGAGTGGATAGTTCAGCATCTAGGCTCACTTCAGTCCTGGGGCTCCTTGTCTATCACCCAATATTAATCACGGGAGGTTCTGTGCTGCGGCCTCCTGCAATTGGACCAAGACTATGAACATCTTCCAGCCACTAGCCAGCAATAGGTTTTAATCTATTGACCTAGCTCACATTGGAATTGGTGACGTAGAAGTGAAAGGTTTTGGAGACCCATTACCAAATGCCTGGATCATCTATCCCTTTTCCTTGGCACACGATTACTTCTGCAAAGGGGAAAATAGACGTGTGTTCCTCTTTGTCTGTTTAATCAAAAATTGCAAGTCTTTTTTTTCCCCTGGAAGACTCTATGGATGACTGGAGAACCAGCAAGATTCTGACATCACTGGTACCAAGGAAGTGAAACCTGAGCAACTGAGACGGGAAGGTATTTTTATGCACAGTGATTTAAACTCAGTGTCACTGGTTCTCACAATTTAATTGTGAATTTTATGATATTTGGTGTTTTTCTTAAAACCTCAGCTGCTGGAATCACATTATTACCTGAGAATCTCAGCTTTCATTAAAAAAAAAAAAAAAAAAAAGGTTTCTAAGCTTCAAGGCTGCAGAGAAAAGTTTGAAAATGTGAACCCTGAATGTTCCAACACCCAAAGGCAAATAAAAAGAACCCAAAATGTATTGTTTGTTAAATCTCATGGTTTTAAAACCAATCTCAGGATATGACTAATTATTTTTAAACACTTGGAGTTGGCAATACTGTAACCTCTGTGTCTTGTTTGCTTTTGTTAAAACTTACCCAACTCAAATGTCTTATTAACAGTTGGGAGGAAATATCTCCTTATTCAAAACTCCAGCCCTTTTAATTAAAGCGGAGAAATTGCCCACTCCATTTCTCTAAGCCTCCAAGTAGACTTCCATCAAAAACAAGGAAGACAAGACTTGATATTCCTGATATATAGCTAAGGTTAAAAAAAGGAGGGAAAGAACCTTTAAAATAAAGCTCTCAGTCCTCCTTAAAGAAGCAGAAAAGGGCACTACCCCTTTTTTATGACCTTGGCAGATCACCTGTAATAGATGAGTCAGTGCACTACAGCTCTGCTTTATCTCTCAATAGACTAATAAGAATTAAGTGCAGTCACCCACCTGAGAAGTAGTAAACCCCTTTAGCAGAACCTCAGCTGGTGCGTCACCTGGGAACTTTTTGAAGGCAGTAAGAGAAGGTTTTCTAAGGGCTAAAGTACCACCTGCCCTGTGTAAGCAAGAGCGCATAGCTACACTGCCTACAGTGCCTGGCAGCAGATCAGGGATCCAAAGGCAATGCAGAGTCCCAATTTGGTGCCCAATTCCCTCTTGCTTCGGGGTGGGAGAATAATCCACTCCTGATCACAGATTACTTCCCACTCTGTGCCAGCTCAGCTGCACTGTCCAATGCATTGTAGGCTGGGAGGGTGGAGTCAAATCTTAGCCGTTCCCTGGCCCCCTTTCCCCAACTCCCTGCTGATTTGCACAGAAGAAGGAGCAGCAGCCTAGCACAGAGACCAATACGAGTAGCTCTCACAGGGAGGCAGGGGAAAGGAGGTACCCTACACCCACTGATCCCTTGCAGAGGCATGTAGAGCAAGCAGCAGCCTCACCCTAAGTTATTTGTATATATGCGTCTCCTGTAAATTAAAAATCCTGACACTCTAATTTGTATGTGGGGAACCCGGAGCAATTACAAAATCAACCCAAGCACTATTTTGTTTCACAAGATTTTGCCCCCAGTTAGCATCGTCACTCTGCTTCAATTACACTATAATTAATTGCAACAAAAGTGTTTTGAAAGTGCTTGTGCGCAGACGAAAGGCTAGAATATTAAAAACGATCCTGCTTCTCCGCTACAGTAAATGTAAAAAAATAATATCTGCAGGAAATTTATAGCTATATTTTCATATCATCACACTGGGTATTTATTTTACCACTCTTCTTCACAAGGATCTCAAGTGGATTTTACAGGCAAGGTAAACTGAGGCACGGAGAGGGGTTTTTTTAAATCTAGAAGCGGGCTCTAAAAGGGTTAACATGATCTGTTGGCTGGAAGCCAACGCTTAGGCATATTCAGACTAGAAAAGAGGTGCACATTTTTAACAGTGAGGATAATTAATCATTGGCACTAGCTACCAAAAGAGTATGGTGGCTCACCTACCACTTGAAGTTTTTAAATCAAGACAAGATCTCTCTTTCTAAAAGACATGCTCTAGTTCAGCCAGATATGCTGGGCATGATGCAGGAACCACTGGGTGAAATTCTATGGTCTGTGTTGTGCAGGCCAACAGACCAGATGGTCACAATGGTCCCTTCTGGCCTTAAAATCTAGGAGTTTGCCCAAAGTCAAGCAATAAGCCAGTGGCAAGTTGGGAACAGACTTTAGGATTTCCAACTCTAATTACTTGACTATACTGCCCTCTGATATCAATAAAGATAGGGCCCAGGTTCTGCTGCACTGACTGAGTAGTGCTTTAATCTGCAGATATTCCCACAATAAGGCAGTTTGTTACTCAGCGTGAGTGAGGGTGGCAGAACAAAGACCACTGTTCAAAACATTTTTGATAAAGCTCGAGGGGAATGTGTTTATAACTGATCTCCGCTTAAAGAAATCCATGCAAAAAGCTCCCAACTGGTTGTTTCCTGTGTCTTCCTGGGAAGAAAGGAGAGCAGCAGAATACGGACCCTGGACTTCAGAAAAGCAGACTTTGACTCCCTCAGGGAACAGATGGGCAGGATCCCCTGGGAGAATAACATGAAGGGCAAAGGGGTCCAGGAGAGCTGGCTGTATTTTAAAGAATCCTTATTGCGGTTGCAGGAACAAACCATCCCGATGTGTAGAAAGAATAGTAAATATGGCAGGCGACCAGCTTGGCTAAACAGTGAAATCCTTGCTGATCTTAAACGCAAAAAAGAAGCTTACAAGAAGTGGAAGATTGGACAAATGACCAGGGAGGAGTATAAAAATATTGCTCAGGCGTGCAGGAGTGAAATCAGGATGGCCAAATCACACTTGGAGTTGCAGTTAGCAAGAGATGTTAAGAGTAACAAGAAGGGTTTCTTCAGGTATGTTAGCAACAAGAAGAAAATCAAGGAAAGTGTGGGCCCCTTACTGAATGAGGGAGGCAACCTAGTGACCGAGGATGTGGAAAAAGCTAATGTACTCAATGATTTTTTTGCCTCTGTCTTCATGCACAAGGTCAGCTCCCAGATTGCTGCACTGGGCAGTACAGCATGGGAAGAAGGTGACCAGCCCTCTGTGGAGAAAGAAGTGGTTCGGGACTATTTAGAAAAACTGGACGTGCACAAGTCCATGGGGCCGGATGCGCTGCATCCAAGGGTGCTAAAGGAGTTGGTGGGTGAGATTGCAGAGCCATTAGCCATTATTTTTGAAAACTCATGGCGATCGGGGGAGGTCCCAGATGACTGGAAAAAGGCTAATGTAGTGCCCACCTTTAAAAAAGGGAAGAAGGAGGATCCGGGGAACTACAGGCCAGTCAGCCTCACCTCAGTCCCTGGAAAAATCATGGAGCAGGTCCTCAAGGAATCAATTATGAAACATTTAGAGGAGAGGAAAGTGATCAGGAACAGTCAGCATGGATTCACCAAGGGGAAGTCGTGCCTGACTAACCTAATTGCCTTCTATGATGAGATAACTGGCTCTGTGGATGAGGGGAAAGCAGTGGATGTGTTATTCCTTGACTTTAGCAAAGCTTTTGATACGGTCTCCCACAGTAGTCTTGCCGCCAAGTTAAAGAAGTATGGGCTGGATGAATGGACTGTAAGGTGGATAGAAAGCTGGCTAGATCGTTGGGCTCAACGGGTAGTGATCAATGGCTCCATGTCTAGTTGGCAGCCGGTTTCAAGCGGAGTGCCCCAAGGGTCGGTCCTGGGGCCGGTTTTGTTTAATATCTTTATTAATGATCTGGAGGATGGTGTGGACTGCACTCTCAGCAAGTTTGCAGAGGACACTAAACTAGGAGGCGTGGTAGATACACTAGAGGGTAGGGATCAGATACAGAGGGACCTAGACAAATTAGAGGATTGGGCCGAAAAAAACCTGATGAGGTTCAACAAGGACAAGTGCAGAGTCCTGCACTTAGGCCGGAAGAATCCCATGCACTGCTACAGACTAGGGACCGAATGGCTAGGTAGCAGTTCTGCAGAAAAGGACCTAGGGGTCACAGTGGACGAGAAGCTGGATATGAGTCAACAGTGTGCTCTTGTTGCCAAGAAGGCTAACGGCATTTTGGGCTGTATAAGTAGGGGCATTGCCAGCAGATCGAGGAATGTGATCGTTCCCCTTTATTCGACATTGGTGAGGCCTCATCTGCAATACTGTGTCCAGTTTTGGTCCCCACACTACAAGAAGGATGTGGAAAAATTGGAAAGAGTCCAGCGGAGGGCAACAAAAATGATTAGGGGTCTGGAGCACATGACTTATGAGGAGAGGCTGAGGGAACTGGGATTGTTTAGTCTCCAGAAGAGAAGAATGAGGGGGAATTTGATAGCAGCCTTCAACTACCTGAAGGGGGTTCCAAAGAGGATGGAGCTTGGCTGTTCTCAGTGGTGGCAGATGACAGAACAAGGAGCAATGGTCTCAAGTAGCAGTGGGGGAGGTCCAGGTTGGATATCAGGAAAAACTATTTCATTAGGAGGGTGGTGAAACACTGGAATGCGTTACCTAGGGAGGTGGTGGAGTCTCCTTCCTTGGAGGTTTTTAAGGCCCGGCTTGACAAAGCCCTGGCTGGGATGATTTAGCTGGGAATTGGTCCTGCTTTGAGCAGGGGGTTGGACTAGATGACCTCTTGAGGTCCCTTCCAACCCTGATATTCTATGATTCTATGACTCCTTGGATCCAATCACGCAAGGTCCTGAGTGCCTCCTGCAAGGTTCTGAGCAACCTCTACTCCTGCTGAGACCACTCTGAAGGGCCAGAGGCTCATGAGGTCTCTATGTCCATCCAGTCCTTGGGCCCTCGGTTGTAACTGCCCATTTATGCCAGATGAGGTGAGGGTTTCACCATTTGTCCACTGGGAACAGGATGGTGACTGCAGGCCACTGAAAGCTCTGTGGCACAACCTACGGTGGGTTGACACAGGTGGCCTAGAATATATGAAGCTATACTTATTTAATATATTGACTTCTCTGGATGTCTCCCACCCCTAAAATAAATTTGCTCTTTGAAACTAATTACAGGCTTTCCCCTTGCAGATCCCCCATTCTGCCACCCAGCTCACTGTCTAACACTACTCAGCACGTGGGAAAGTATCGTGATGGCAGGAGACCTGCATCGTGAGGTAGCCAGTCCCATTTAGGTGGCTCTCTCATTTGAAATTCACACCAAAAATAAATAAGACAGTAAGCAGCACATACCTAATACCAGAATAGAGTTCCAGACCTCTTCAATGCAAAGAACCATTGATTATAAAGAAAAGAAAATCCAACCCATTTCCTCTGCAATCCAACCCCTTCTAACGTTTCAGCCCCTACATATAACTAACCCATTCAGGCATTAATTACTGCTCCAAAGGACCGTCAACATTCTTATATTTTTAAATCTTTCAGTACAGACTATGAAAACAGCTATCACACCACTGCTGGGCATTCATTAGAAAATGAGAGGTGCTAACTTCATCCGAGGCCGCTCAGAGTTTCATCACCTGGTCTCACTCTCGTTTGAAGGCAGAAACGAGCCCAGACCCACCACCATTCAATGGCTTTAATAAACAATGATTACTTCAGGGCTCAAAACACACCCACACTATAAATCCACCTCTGAGTGCTATAAGGCAGTGGTTCTCAACCAGGGTACGACGAGGTCTTCAAGGGAATATATCAATTCATCTAGACATAGGTGCCGACTTCCCCTGTTTCCTGTGGGTGTTTGACCCCCCCTCTGCCCCCGGCCCTGCCCCCACTCCACCCCTTCCATGAGGACCCGCCCCAGCCCCGCTCCCATTCCGACCCCTTCCCCAAAGTCCCCACCCCAGCTCCGCCCCCTCCCTGCCCCTATTCCAACTCCTTCCTCTATTCCAACTCCTTCCCCAAATCCCCGCCCCGGCCCCGCCTCTTCCCCTAAGTGCGCCACGTTCCTGCTCCTCCCCGCCCCCCGAGCATGCTAATGCCACCAAACAGCTGTTTGGCGGCGGCCCGGCGGGAAGCGCTGAGAGGTAGGCAGAGGAGCGGGGACACGTCGTACTCAGGGGAGGAGGGAGGGGAGCTTGGCTGCCGGTGAGCACCCACTAATTTTTTCCCATGGCTGCTCCAGCCCCAGAGCACCCATGGAGTCAGCACCTATGCATCTAGATATTTGCCTCGTTTTACAACAGGCTATATAAAAAAACACCAGTGAAGTCAATACCAACTAAAATTTCATACAATGACTTGTTTATGCTGCGCTGTATACTATAAATTGAAATGAAAGTACAAGATTTATATTCCAATTGATTTATTTTATAATTATATGGTAAAAATGAGAAAGGCAGCCATTTTTCAGTACTAGTGTGCTGGGACACTTTTGTATTTTTAGGTCTGATTTTGTAAGCAAGTAGTTTTTAAGTGAGGTGAAACTTGGGGGTACACAAGACAAATCAGACTCCTGAAAGGGGTGAATGAGTCTGGAAAGGTCAAGAGCCAGTGCTATAGGGACATACAGAAGGTTTGGAAATGACAAGTCAGTCAGGAAGCCTGTGACCTAAGTGACACCATGGAAGGCTGAGATATAGCTCATAATTTCCTGCCATTGGTGCACCTCAGTAATCTCCTATTCTCTACCTGTGGCACACAATAGTTTTCTCTCCTGTAGGTTGTAATACTTCGGTTTAATTTCAGTTGTTGGCTTAGCACATGGGTGCTGGGTGCTCTTGTGACCTGTGATATACAGAAGGTCAGACTACGTGATCTGGTGGTCTCTACTGGCCTTATATTATATAATATACTCATAGAGCTGGAAGGGACCCTGAAGGGTCATTGAGTCCAGCCTGCTGCCTTCACTAGCAGGACCAAGTACTGTCCCTCACAGATTATTTTGCCCCAGATCCCTAAATGGCCCCCTCAAGGATTAAACTCACAACCCTGGGTTTAGCAGGCCAATGCTCAAACCACTGAGCTATCCTCCCCCCTTAAACACTATGAGGTGAGCAACTGGCAAATAGAGGTGGTGGGAAAGTATCAACTTTAGAAATATGTTGAGAGAAAAAGGGATGAATTTTTCCACAAAAATATATTCACACATGTAGCGGGGTGGTTACCCCGCTCCTGCCTGCAGGGGTTAAAAGCATCCCTGGAGAGAGCTCTGGCGGAGAAATGAAAGGCTGATTGGGGGAAGCAGTCACAGGTGAGGCCACACCCCAATCAGGCCAGGCTGGCCCTATAAGAGGGCTGAGGGCCAGAAACAGAGACAGACATTCTCTCTCTAGCTTTCAGAGAAAGAGGGGTCTGGCTGTCTGGGAAGCTGAGGAGGGTACCTAGGGTGGAGCCGTGCTGGGGAAGGGCAGAGGGAGCTGGGGAGCTCCAGCCTAGCAAAGCCCCAGGCTGCAGGCCGAGGTAAGGGCCCACAAAAGGGTACGAGGGCTGCAGAGGGGCAGCCCAGGAATAGACAGAGGCAGCTGATCCAACCCTCCTTGCCGATGATGAGTGGTTTACAGACTGCCGTCTGCCCCAGTGAGCAGGGGCTAGATGGCGACTGGCAGCACCCACTGAGGCAAGGTGGGGATAGAGGGGTGGGGGTTCCCCTGAGTGGGGAGACCCAGAGTGAGGGGGTACTGTGGTGGGCAAAGGGCACCGGGGTCTGGGAAGGACACAGGGTCCAGTGGCAAGCAAGATACTGGACTGCAGAGGGCACACTGGGCTGGAAAGAGCTAATTCCCTGGACGACCAGCAGGAGGCGCCGCGCCAGTGAGTCATCACCCTGCCACAACACAAAAAAGGTTTCTCATTTTTTGACCAGCTCTGGTCACAAAAAGAAAAACAATTTGCAGGAAACATGTTGAGTCAGATTTTGTGGTGAGAACCTACAAATTACAAATCCATTCCCAGAAAGGAGGAGGAGTTGGGTAATGAATCACAAACACTGTCTATCACAGGCCCCTCTATGGCCCCCATAACCGTATTATCTGAGCATCTCACAATCCGCAATATATTTATCCTCACAACACTCCTGTGATGTAAATAAAAGCCCCATTTTACACCTGGGGAACGGGAGAGGGCAAGTGACTTACCCTCAGTCACACAGGCAGTCTGTGGCAGAGCTGAGACTGGAACCCAAGTCCAAATTCTAGACTGTGGCCGTAATCACTGGACTTTCTCTTAAGGCACCATTGCAACAAGCAATTCAGTGTGGAACGCTTTGTCTCTGTGCACAGGGAGCTTTCGGGATCTGGCCCTGTGTGACTTGCTCAAAGTCACAGAGGAAACCTGAGAGAGCCAGGAATAGACCCTGTGTCTCCTGACTTCCAGGCCTGTATTGAGATGAGTTGGAGAGAAAGGTAAAGGCCAATCACACAGGAAAATATCCAGTCTGACAAATCAATGGCATCTGCATCTCTTGGGTGATCAGACATGTAGCCTCGCATGTCTTTGGAGGTGCCATTGTTGCTCAATTGCACGTCACGGTCCTCACTCCCTATTAACACATCAGATGACACCTTCGATCAGCCAAGTGATGCAGAAGAGGCCATTGTTATCCATAACCTTGCCTTAATGCAGCTTTTGGCATTTAACATACAACAGGTTGCAAGGGTTTTGCCACAAGTTCACTTACCAATAATGATATTTAGTATTTTTGCTTTTCACCTCTAAAGCACGGTACAGACATTGTCTAACTAATCCTTATCAGAACATAAGAATGGCCATATTGGGTCCATGTAGCCCACTATCATGTCTTCCGACAGTGGCCAGTTCCAAATGCTTCAGAGGGAATGAACAGAACAGGGCAATTCCAAGTGATCCTTTCGCTGTCATCCAGTCCCAGCTTCCGGCAGTCAGAGGTTTAGGGACACCCAGAGCATGGGGTTCCATTCCTGACCATCGTGGCTAACAGCCATTGACAGACCTATCCTCCATGAACTTATCTAAAACTTTTTTGAACCCCGTTATAGTTTTGGCCTTCACAACATCTCCTGGCAATCCGTTCCACAGGTTGACTGTGCACTGTGTGAAGAAGTACTTCCTTATGTTTGTTTTAAACCTGCTGCCTATTAATTTCATTGGGTGACTCCTGGTTGTTGTGTTATGTGAATGGGTAAATAACACTTCCCTATCCACTTTCTCCAGACCATTCAGAATGTTATAGATCTGCATCATATCCCCCCTTAGCTGTTTCTTTGCTAAACTGAACAGTCCCGGCCTTTTAATCTCTCCTCCTATGGAAGCTGTTCCACGTCCCTAATCATTTTTGTTGCCCTTCTTATTTATTACACAACTAGCTTATTGCTCGTGATTTGTGTCAAGCTTCATTAAAATGGTAACTGTAATTTAATTAAACACACAAAGCATGTAACATTTATTTTTTATTAAACAAAACAACATTATATATTTTAAATACATAAACTTCTCTTATCAAAACATGTCTCACATTTACAACTAAATGATTTATTAAAGGAACCGAGGGATTAACTGTAGTCAGTGAATTAAACTGATATTTCAGATCAGCCAGGGAAAACGTTCAAATATGCCTACAGTGAAAGTGACCAGGGCTTAAGTTCCTACTCACCTAAGTCTCTTGAAAATGAGACAATAGTCTCCTAAATTACTCACGCTGTCCTTTAAACTTCTAAATCTAGTCACTCTCATCCCTTCTCTCCTCATTTTTATTCATTGACTGGAGGAGAAAGACAAGTTATCCTGCTTTTTCAACTCCCCATCGACTTCTCAACTTTGAATGACTTAGTCCAAATGAAGAAAATATTGCTTCTGGGCCTGCAGAAGAGGCTACTGATGTGAAAAGCTGGTGTAGC
This sequence comes from Chrysemys picta bellii, assembly GCF_011386835.1. Taxonomy (NCBI): domain Eukaryota; kingdom Metazoa; phylum Chordata; order Testudines; family Emydidae; genus Chrysemys; species Chrysemys picta. The sequence goes on from NC_088796.1 coordinate 14,340,758, forward strand.
ACTTCAACGAACTATAGTTCCAGCCTGCTTAGCTAGTGATTTCCATCAGTTCAGTAGTGTGACTTTCTTTAAACCATCATCAACAAACATGTACTGCATGAATGGTTCGCCCCCAGCACTGAAATGTATTACAGTTGGTATGCTCGATGGGTGATTATTAGATCCCCATGTCATAGCAGCATGTTCTTCTTCAGCAGTTAGGCATCAACATTGGTACTTTGAGTCAAGAATATTGGCAAGAAAATGAGATGGAGTAAGTGCCTGATCCATCCGCTTCTTTACTGCCTGCAACTTAACTTTGTTGTTGGGTGTTTCTTTCTTCACGGTCTCTTGAAGTTCTTTCCAAATTGTAACGGTATCAGCAATACAGCAGCAATCGTTCTGCTGTTTGGCCTAGGCAACAGAAACAGATTTCAGTATATCCAACATAAGTTCTACATTTCTCTTTAGTCTGATGTTGACTTCTTTGACTGTGATAGTTCTATCTAATTTGTCACAATTTTCTTCACACATTTTCATCAGAACAGGCAAGTTCTCAATAAACAGCTCAAAACAGTCAACCACTGAATTCCACAGTATATCTTGGGGGAGAATTAGTTTGTGTCCTCCTGCTTTCTTCAGTGAATGTGAAGCAAAGCGGTTGTTACGGAAGTATTTTGCAATTTCAACAACATCTTCCTTTATTCCTGGAGTTGTACTTAAGTCTTTGGCTAAAAGATGCAGCAAATGAGCATCACGCCCATATGTTATACGTTTCAGGTTCCCTTCATTATCTTCTTCTACATTTTTTTTCATCTTTGTTACATTTGCAGCATAGTCTGTGACAAAGCTTAATTCACTTTACACTTGGATTTTTGTTCACAGTTTGTTATAGCTTTTACTGCTACTTCTTTTCAGTATTCAGCTGTATGGGCATCTCCTGATGTATCATTTCTGTAAGACAGCCAACCCCATTTTCTGTTGTCACACAAGCACATATTACTGGATCCTTGTGTATATTGCTCCACTCATCAAGACTCCGATTACCGAATTTTCCATCAATGTCTTTTGCCCACGGTTCAATTTCATTTTCATACACTGTATCCAGCAAGGTCTGCTCTGCTGGGTGGAGTGTAGCCTGGTTGTAATGATTGAACAGTGTCCATGAAATGTTTATTCTGAACAAGACAAAAAGGAGAATTTGTTGCATAAATGAACTGAGCAATCTTTTCATCTATGGAGTCTTGCTGGAATTTGCTGATCTTGATTACAATCTCATCCATGGTTTTATTGGATGATGAAGAAAATCTTTTATTTTTGTAATACAGATCATTTACTATCTGACATATGTTTAGCTGCAGCACTGCTGGTGGACACTGCAGAGGATGGATGTTCAGAACCCCGTACGTGTGCACTGGACTCTGAAACGAAATGGTAAAAGAAGTCACTTTCACTCACAAAGTATTACTTAGTGCATTGCTTTAAAAAAATGAGATTGTAAATGAAAGACTCCCTCTACTGCAGCTGTTTGTACCACTGTTTAAATGACATAATTTATTCTAAAGCCAGTTTTCTAGGGAAAATAAATCATAGGGATTATCTAAATGTATTTAAAACATTATCTCTAGCAACATACAAAACAGCTTGAAAATTTTTTTAAATGTTAAAATTCATAAATGCCTAATAAAACTTTACTTTTAAATAGGAAATCTTCACCTAGGATGTTTGATTATATTGAGCAATAAAAAAATCATTTCAGAAGTCCAGCAGTAAAAATGTAATTGATAAATACTCCCACAACAAACTAACGTACCAATTATATTTTAACACAAACACTTTGAAATTCATAAGCAAGCCACTCAAAACACAAATTTATTACAATAATATATATGATCATTTACTGGCATAGTAAGACATAGCAGGCAGTTAGTAAGAACGGTGCAAAAATAATTTTACTAACCAGTTGATCCAGATTTTTTCAGACATGTCCACATCACCATCTTCAAAGCCATTGCCTTCTGAGCAGCATTTTTCATAACGTTGTTTCATTCTGACAACCAGATCTTGCATCTCTTTGTTGCACTGTTACATTTGGCACGTGTTCCTTTTTTACCCAGAGGTACAGGAATTTGTTGAAAATATTCCCAAATAGCGTCTTTTTTATGACCTGTAGCCATGGCAGGGTTTTCTTCTCCAGTTCCCAGGTGTTGAAATCAGTACTAGAGGCTGCACCCTGAAGAATGCTTCTCCTTCTTCCCACAGTGTCCTGCTTTGACACCAGTGTTGCACACTTGGCTCATTCTCCCTAGTTACAGAAATCCCCCACCCCATCCCCAGTAAAACAAAAGAATTAGCAACAATCCAAGATTTCTGCTTGTGTAACCCACATGCCTTTTGCTCTGCAGTATTTTATTTATTTAGAGACAGAGGAAGGCAATTGAGAAACTCATGGATTTCTGTCTTTGTCCTCTGCCTGTGTACATGCAACAAGACAGAGTAAGTTCATTTACCGGAAGTGCCCAGAACCATAAAAACAGCCATACTGGGCCAGACCAAAGGTCCACCTAGCCCAGTATCCTGTCTTCCAACAGTAGCCAATGCCAGGTGTCCCAGAGGGAATGAACAGAACAGGTAATCATCAAGTGATCCATTCCCTGTCGCCCACTCCCAGCCTCTGGCAAACAGAGGCTAGGGACACCATCCCTTCCAATCTTGGCTAATAGCCATTGATAGACCTATCCTCCATGAATTTATCTAGTTCATTTTTGAACCCTGTTATAAACTTGGCCTACACAACATCCTCTGCCAAAGAGTTCCACAGGTTGACTGTACTTTGTGTGAAGAAATACTTCCTCTTGTTTGTTTAAACCTGTTGCCTATTCATTTCATTTGGTGACCCCTAGTTCTTGTGTTATGAGAAGGAGTAAATAACCACTTCCTTATTTCCTTTCTCCACCATCCAGAAGCAAGGTCTGGTAGCTACTGGGCAGAACAGTGTTTTTCCATGAACTAGAAAGTAAGTAAGTTTCCATGATGGATTGAGGAGTCATAAATATTCATCATTTGAGAACTGAGCCAATCAGAGGTCAGGTTGGGAGAAGCTATAAAATAGGAGTATGAGACCACCCCGATGGGCTCAGTGGATGATCCTGATGAGATGCATGGTCTCCTCGAGTCAGAGGCCGGGTCCCAACGCCTGTGATGACTTAGCCAGTCTCTTGTATCCAGGAGTAGGGTCCTCCACAGGATCAAGCCCTTAATACAGTGTGTGACCTACTGTGCCAGATTTATAAAGCTTGACCTTAAGAATTCGATGTTCCCCCCCGATTCTCTCTTTATACAGAAAAGGAGACTTTAACTCAAAGTTTGTGAAAGAGGCCTATGGATTCAGCACAGTTACCTATTTTAAGAAAGTATAATACATTTTAGGCCTTAATATATTCTGTATTACATTCAGATTTCATTTCAAACAGGTTTATTTTTAAAAAGAAAAACATTATAATTTAAACAACAACATCAAAAATCCAATTTAAATAAAACAAGCAATTTAAATGTTAAAAATCCACTACAAATTTTTTTTTCTTCAAAAAAATCATCAATTTTTATCCACCCTGCAGTGAGATGATTAGAATTACCATAATAAGCAGCTGTCACAGTACACGCACTACCTAGCTCTTGTCAGGACTCGAAGGCAGGGAGGCTAAGTGACTTCTCCCCTGCCATAAAGGCCGTGTCAGAGTCAAGATTAGAACTCAGGAGCTCCTAGCAGAGCTAAAAGCCCCATTCAAACTGAGTCTGGGGTCCAGGTGGGACATACTCTCGGAACCTCAACCCACTTTTGCAACAGGTGCCCAGATACCATGGTGATGGGCTTAGCGAGGATAAACAGAAAGTTCAGCTAACATGGGTGTGGGCTGTTTGCATAGCTGGAAAGCTGGCAAACCTCCATCCCTCCACCCTGTCTCCTCCCAGTAAGCGCCAGAATTTCTATGCTTATTGTCTTTGGGCCAGCCCCGTGGTCTCCTCCCTCTCCTAGGGTTGGGCCCTCAGTGGGCAATAGGTGGCAACTCCCCAAACTCGTATATTTGGGGACATGGGGGGAGGGAGAGGAAGACAGTCCATTAGAAAGAGCCACTGACTCCTGGCCAAATTCTCAGGGTTTTCTGAGGAGTCTAGAATATAGTCTGACTCTCCACCCTTAAACACAAACACATTGTTCAGGGCCACCACGAAGGGAAACATCCCCTCTTCCTCTTCAGCACCTGCCAAGCACCAGGACAGATGCAGCCATAACTCTTAGGGCCTGACTTTTTACAGCTCTGACAGTGTAAAGGCATTATAGTATGTGTAGTGTGGCAGGTGGGGGGACTTAAGGGGAGCCCCCCCGCATTCACTCCCAAGCAGGAAGCAGCAGGAAAGGGAATGCCCCTGATAGGGAGCAATGATCAGGACACAGAGATCCCAAGGGTTATTGGTGCCAAGGGTTGTAGCTGGGGGTTGCCAAAGGTGTGAGGTGGGGATTTGCGTTCACACAGCTTGACTCTCCCCGTAGAGCTGCAGGTGTTTGTTCTCTGCCCCTGCAAACACCGGTGTGAACCAAACCTTGCAGCACTGACATTCTTCTGGTCTCTGGCTCGTATTGCTGAGCTGAGGGCACAGGACTAGGGTGACCAAACAGCAAGTGTGAAAAATCGGGACGGGAGTGGGGGGGGGGGGTAGTAGGCACCTATAGAAGAAAAAGCCCCAAATATTGGGACTGTCCCTATAAAATAGGGACATCTGGACACCCTACACAGGACCATTCCCCTCTCAAGTGGCACATGTGGGAGAGTGACTTGCCCTGGGGAAAAAGCTTCCAATTGCCAGGAACCAATCAGTAGAAATGAGGAGGAAAATACATTTTTAAGCAAGTTGTGCACTGGAGTTAAATCTTTTTTTTTTTTAAAGTGAAAGTTATTCTCGAGCACACAGCGAGAAATAAAAGAGCTCTGACTAATGTGAAAGAGCCTCCAAATCGCTCTGGGCAGAAATAGCCAGCACCAGATCCCCTCCCTCTATTCATCTCTAAAGCTCACAGCCAAAAGAAATAAACCATCTCGCGATCTCACTGACTAAACCTGTACTGTTGTGTAGCCGGATCAGAACACAGCCAACATTTCCATACAATGCTACACCTGCGTATTTACTGTAAACACAGATGGGACCCTGCTATATGCTATACAATCTTTCTATTTAAAAGGAAAGGGGAAAGAATCAGACTTTTTTGCCACCACTGAATTTAAAATGAAGTGCAACCTGATCTACTGACCTCCAATGTGCTGGCTAAAATTGCCATCATAACAGGAGTTGACTTGTCCATGCAAAACAAAGCCTGTATTTATTATTCAGCATGATATTAAGGCCTCATTCTGTAACACATGAGTGATCCGTACTCAGCTAAGTGAATGGGCCTTCTCTCGTGAATTAGGCTTGCAGGATTAGACTTTTAAAATTAAAGCCAAGATTGACTATTCTACTACTTCCATTCATTTTAGAGACAGATTCAGTGGAACATGTAAAACACTTCGTGATTCTAGGGGAAGGTTATCAAGCAAAACAATCCACAATATTTATTGCTAGTAATTTTTTAAGTCCGCCTAAGTTCCCTTTGCTAGAATGGAGCTGAGAGCCCAGTGAAACAGAGACAGGTTAGAACATCAGGAGATTTCAGTAAACCAGACTTGACAATGCTTGCTAAAATCATCACACCCCCAGATTTATTAAGTCTAGAACTAGTTTATGACCCTCTCTTTGTTATCTTAAACTGTTATGTTATTTGATTTGTGAGAATCATGTATTATAAAAATCTTTACATTGGTGACATATTTTAGGAATAGCACAGAGACTTCAAAATCTGGAAAAAGGACCTTCTTTGCTTTAAAAATAGTCAAATGCCTTGCCATTTATTACATTATATATATATAAGAGAGAGAGAGAAAATAGGATTTTCAAAGGGGCCTATGGGAGTTAGACAGTTAGATGGTGTCTAACTCCCATAAGCTCCATTGAAAATCCCACCTTTACATGATTAAATGTTCATAAAGTGTGGGGCCAGATTCTTCACTGCCTGGCACCTTGATTAGTCATGTCCATCTAGGCAAAGGAAGTGCCAAGTGGATGCCAAACCCTGCCCAGTGAGAATGGCAGCATTTTGCACTGGTGTAAGTGACTAAATGTGGTGCAAGTAAGGCTTGGTCTACACTGCAGAATTAGGTCGACATAAGGCAGCTTACATCAACCTAACTCTTTAAGCGTCTACACTAAAATGTAGCTCTCGCCGACTACACCGACTTAATAACTCCACCTCTGCAAGAGGCATTGTGCTTAGGTCAATGTAGCTAGGTCGATACAGTGTCAGTGTAGACACCGAGTTGCTGACATCAACTGTTGCTGTCTTCCAGAAGCCGTCCCACAATGCCCCCCACTGACAGTTCAATCGGTGCACGCGCTCCTGGTGAGGATGTGCACCGCTGACACAAGGAGTGTAGTGTGGACATGGAAAAGCAATTTAATTACTGCGGTGGCTGTACATTGACGTAACTTAGGTCAACTTAATTTTGTAGTGTAGACTTGCCCTAAGAAAAGAAACAGGCATGTAAAGCAAAAGATAAAGGCCTGATCCTGCAAACCCTTATTCACCAGAGCAGTCCCTTACTTGTGTGAGTATTATTATTGTAATTATCTGTATTACTGTAGCACCTATGAGCCCCAGTCATGGACCAGGACCCCGCTGCGCTAGGTGCTGTACAAACACAAAAGATGGTCCCTGCCCCAAGGGGCTTAGTCCCATTTATTTCAATAGGATTACCTGCACTGGTAAAGCCTACTTGCATGAAAAAGGGTTTGCAGGATCAGGTGTCGAGCGCTAAGTGTTAGTACTGTTTCATGTGTCCCTGAATGGCATATATATTTGTGAGACAGGCACAAAGGTAAGGAGCTATTCTGCTTTGAACTAGGCCAACTGCATCTAGTTTAGGTGTTGGGTTTCATATGGTTCAGGCCCAGGACAACTGGGGAAAACTGACCTGCTCAATCTGAACAGCATTAGCTAATATGCAAATATAACTGTGGGTGCTAATTTGTATATACTAGACTCTAATGGCTGCAGTCTCTTGTAGTAAGTAAAGCCATACCTGGTGTTTGGATATGCACAGTTCAACTCATAATACGTCATTGCTGTGCAAGTAAGCAACCATCTTTCAAAATGAAATCTGATAGCAGCTTGCATGCGGGGAGGGAGCCCGATGTCCTAAATGCACCGACTTTTCAATTGTAATGCTCAACACAAACATAAACATTAATTCATCCTCACAACATCACTGTGAAATAGGTCAGTACTTATTATTATCTACATTCCACAGAAGGGGAAACTGATGCACAGAGAAGTTAAGTGACTTTCCCGGGACATACTATGGCAGATCTTCAGCTGGGGTAAATTCTCATAGGAGCATACAGAATTATGCCAATTTATCCCAGTTGAGGATTTGCCTCGTGGTGTAATCAGTCTGGGATTAGAATTCAAGAAAGGTTTTCAACAGTGAGTTTCATCACCCACCCTAGCAATCTTCGTTTCCAGGGACCTGGATTCAAATTTGACTTGGTAATATGTGGACGATCAACGTCAGTTTCACAACTATCCCCTAGTGGGCATTCATTCACTTCACAAAACCACACACAAGTGGCTCTGCTTAAAAAAGGTCTGTGATGGATTGAGCTGGCACATATATATAAGGATGCTTTTGTAGCCCCCTAACTATACTATAATTCACTAACAGCCCCATAATCCAATAAAGAAAAAAAATTATCACAACCATTTGCATTCTTCCATAATACTGTAACTAGAGGGATTAGACCATAGTGGTATTGTGCTTACACAAGAGCAGAACGAATTCTATTTCTCTGCACAATCATATAACGAAGACATTTTTGAACTGGTTTGTGTCTATACAAGCACACTTCATATGAAAGAGACAAATAACTCAAAGATCACTGAGCACTGAAAATCCTTTTCCGGCTGCAAAACCTTTAAATAGCCAAGTCCTGCTTTAAATAAGAACATCTCAAATATCATAAGCAAGAAATCATGCAAATATATGGAATGTTATGTACCACATGGCTATGGGAATTACCCTCCTCACATACTCTGGTATAGGTATCCCTGCCACCAGGATTTGGGAGAGATTTTGAACCATCAAAACAGCGCTTTGACTTGCACTTAGAAAATAAACAACAAAAAATATTAACTCTGTAACACTGCATTGGAGACACATCAGCATCAGACTTGCTGAAAAAGAAGCAAAAAGATCTACAGAGACACTCACCAGTATTTTAACCTGAGTTTCCAAATAGGGATGACTCAAGGTTTTAGGATAAAGTACTTCTTGTTTCCCCCGCACAATTACTGCTTTCTGCACAGACAACAGAAAGCAGATCAGTTTAAACTTCACTAAAGCCGTACCAACCAGCTGAATAATAAGAATTATATTCCAAACGAGTGCTTGATGACAATTATTCCATAAGTATTCGGTCGACTAAGACATTTAAAGGATTTTACAGGATTTTTTTCTCTTCGAAATTTCAAACAATCAAAAGTTGAAACAAAAATGATTAAAAAATAAAATGAAAACATCAATCATTTTACACATTTTGCCTGTGCTCAGAATCCCCCTGCCTAATCAACAGGAGAAGCTAACAGATTCTTTTAAACGCAGATACAAAAAATCTGAACCGGACTTGCAAAAACCACACCAATTGAGGCACTGCATTATATATGTCTTGATGTGCAGCCAAGATCTCCATGCCTGGTAAAGAGTCAAGGAGCTGCACAAGTAAATCAGAAAGAGAATAGCAGGTTCTGGTTTGAATAGCAATTAAAATTCATGTAAGCCGTGATAGATCATAACAGAGGACAGCAACCGAAACATGCTACAGAGCTCTAGGCACACTGGAGATCTTTTTGAAATGAACTAGATAAGCCTCGGCACATGAAATTCAGGCTGTTTCCCCTTGATTAAATAAGCCACAAACACTGTAAGGAAAATCAGATCTTTTGGAAACCTGCCACAGTGTGGAAAAGTGCAGTGTCCAACCCACCTTTTCACCTCTTGTATTCCCCCTTTTGTCCCCACCGTGCGTGGTCTATCATAAAACTCGCCGCTTTGTTTTAATGGGAAACTGGCAACGTAGCTCCGAGGGTGTCTGCAGCAGAGTGGAGATTGTCATTGATTTGTGTGAGGAAAGTTAAGCCTTTCAAGGAGCGGTTATGAGAATTCACTCCCACCACTCCCTCTAAACCAAAAGTATTTGGCACGGAGCCCTAGCTGTCCACCTGTACTATTAAGGTCTAACCAGCGTGTGGGACATGGACCAATTTTACGAGTAGCTTTTCATGCTTTGTTTTCAGAACAAGTAAATTAAGTTCCTTTGAAAGATTCTCTGGTTTTAAAAAGGTGATGTTTTTAGATATAACATACACGCCTGACACCCTTTGGACCAGATCCTCACCTGTTGTAATCTGACATAGCTCCTCCAGTGGGGTCAATAGAGCTGTGCTCATTTATATCAGTTCAGAATTTAAAATCAGAGTTCTCTGAGTGGGGTTTGTTGTTTTTTTACTTCATTTTTAAACGTGAAACTTGCTGAAACTAAGGAAAACTGGTGGGTTTAGATGTTTTTAAAAGGATCTGGGTATAACTTAACAAAGCATCAGGTATTGTGCATTAATCTGCAGAGTGGGAAGGAAAACAGAGGCAAGGAGCACATAAATGCAGTTTTATTTAGCCAATAAGACCGAACAGGCTGTACTGGTCTCGGTGATTATCTCACAACTCAGGTGGTGGGTAAGGCATGAGGTGGAAGACTGAGTGACGTTAACCATCAACAGGTACAGTAATCCCCTCCAAATGCACTGCCTGGAGTTTCCCCGAGCCATTAATGGAATTTACGTATAGTAAAGCGGGAGACAGAGAGAGAGAACAATTAGGCACATGCATTTCCAGGCACTATTAATAAAGGAATGACATCACCGACAGAGTCAGAAATCCACATTTATGTCCAGGGTTCAAAAGCCACCTCGGAATAATATGCATTCATGCAGAGGGCTGTGCTGCATCGGGGCCAATCCAGCATCGTTTTGCTCAGGTGAGGTAGACTTATGTGAGAAGGCCCATGGGACGGCCCTTATTTTTTTTCATCTCTGTACAACAAGATCAGGAGTTGCTGAGTGCTGCAAAAAGCAGCAATAAATACCCCAGGTAAATGTAGGTGAGCACGGATTATTATTTTTATTATCAATTATAATAATAATTATGACGATAATAATGGTAATAATAATATTGGGAGGAGGGATGGGGCGGGGGTGCTAAGAAAACAGTCCATTATTTTGAAATAGTGTTGGCAACCCTACCCATGGGTCTGACTTCCAGCTCACTAGAATCACTCTTGATTTATACCAGTATGAGAGGAGAACCCGGCCCATTATTATTAATTTGTGTCACAGAGTCATGGGATTTAAGGCGAGAAGGGACCACCTGGTCCGACCTCCTGTATATCATAGGCCACTAGCTCTCACACACTAAACCCAACACAGAAATCACAGTAACACCTAGAGACCTCATCTGAGACCAGCCCCCATTGCCCCAGGCACTGTACAAATACGTAACAAGAGACAGGTCTGCACTGGACCACTTACAATCTAAATAAACAAGACAAGACAAAGAATTGGGGAGGAAAGCAGCTTGCACAAAGGCACACAACAGATGAGTGGGAGCGTCAGGAATAAACCCCTTACCTCCTGACTCCCAATCCAGTGCCTTAGCCACTAGACTACATTGCCTCTGGTGACTTGCTGCTCACCTGAGTCAGGACAGAACCCTTGCCATCTACATAGGTACCTGTATCCTTTATACTCTGATTCTTGAAATTCTTTCATTCCCTGACAGTTGTAAGTTGTGTGAGTTTCCGTGTATCGAGCCAAATACTACACACTTTTTTCTGTCTGTCCTAAGGTATTATGAAGATATTTTTAAAACAGAGGCGCACCAATATACACATTCCATGCTTTGAATTGCTGGTTTACACTATAACATTACATTAAAAAAAAAACCCAAATCACAGCTTTAGTCTAATTAAAAATTTCATACAGGGTGAGTCTTCTAACATAAGAGGTAAAACCAAGGGTCAAATACCCAGATGGCAACACAGTGCTTTCAAGGCATTGATTTGAGGAGGCCGTTGCTTAGAATGATTTGACTTTTGAAACACTTACTGTACGCCCTTTGTACTTAGACAAAAACTGAGACGGCTTCCATCCCCACACCCAAACTACTATCTGCAATTTCTCTGACTACCAGGTTTCTAGGGAGTGTCGGGGTAAATTAATAAGTGAAGTCAGTGCTAGCAATCCGCCTGGCCCCAGATAAGGCAAAAGCAAAACTTGGGCATTATCCAGTAAATGCCAGTCTGATCCTGCAATGGAGAGGAACAGAAATCGCCAACCACTGCTTTTCCTGCAGAGTCAAAGAGCTTAGAGTTTAAGGCCAGAAGGGACCACCAGATCATCTAGTCTGACCTCCCCTGTATCACAGGCCATCGCCACCACCCAGCACCTTCACACCAAACCCAACACAACGCTCCCTCGCACACCCCACGCCCCCACTGATTTCTAATGGGAGTGTGGGGTGTGCAAACAATGCATGATCAAAATCACTGAACCAATTTCCCTCTTGGCATAGTCCCAATGGAGTTACATGAGCAGAGAATGTGAGCCCTTCTGTGCCCGGTGTTGTCAGTTCCTTTTTGGACAGACAAAAGCAGAATGAAGAGGAGACCTTCTAACCTTCCTCTTAGTACTGGCAGCGGTGGCCAAAGAGGGCTGGACTGAGGGTCATTTGCTAGACAAAAGTGAGCAATGGGGGTTGGAGGGGAGGAGTCAGGGTGGGTGGAGCAACCCAGGGCCAGAGTAGGTATGCTCCAAGAGTTGGTTAATGTTTTTTGCACAAAAGGCTTTTTTGTCAAAAAATGGCCTTTTCCGCTGACCTGTTAATAAAAAAAATTACTTTCTTTACTGCAATTTTCTATTTTTTCAAGACATCTTCCATTATAGTTTAATTGATATTTTATGAATATTTTACCAACATTTTTATCAAAATCATTTCCAAATTTTTTCATTTGCAGAACCCCATGTTTTCTTACCGAAAAAAATCTCAAAAATGATTATGATAAAAGATATTGCAAAAATCATATAAAATAAAAAATAGGTCAATTTTGAACCCTGAAAAATGGAAACAACTTTGAATTTTTTCATGAAATCGATTTCTCGTTTTTGCAGTCAGGCCTACTCAGGATGAACTGGTCTTCCAATCTATAAAGGACTTTTACAAGATACTAAAATACTTCTAACATGGCATGAAATACAGTAGCAGAAGGGAAAAAAGTGCAGATCCTATCTACAGGTAGTTCATTGGTATCAGAAACAACACTTAAGAAAATAATATAGTCTACTAAAACTAGAGAGGTAATATAAAAGGCTGAAATTCTCGGTAACATCAGTGCAGTCCTATGAAGTCCTAGAGTTTAAATTTATTTGCACTCCCCTGCACGTCAGCGGCAGATTAGAGTTGGTTGAAAGTTTTGTAATGAAGTTTTATTTAATTGGAAAATAGAGCTTTGCCAAAAATTTTTTTTTTTTTTGTGAAAATTCTTTTTTCTACAACATTTTTTGTTTTCTGGAATTTAAAAAAAATATTTCGGGGGGAATAACAAAAAAATTGCTTTCTGAAATTTTTGGTTTTCCACAATTTTGTTGGTGTTCTTTTGTGAAATTTGTTTTTTGGAAATTATTTGTTGAATAAAGATGAAACATTTTGTTTTCCCAAATTTTTCAAAACAAAACATTTCAGGGGAAAAAGGTGATTTTTTTTTAATTGTTGCCATTTTTTGTTTCACAATTGAGGGGTTTTCCCCACTTCCTGAATATTCTCCAATTTTTGCCAGTTGGAAAACAGTAACAAAGTATTGAAAGTGTTACTTGCAGAAAGAAAGTAATGCTTTCAGTTTTGAAAGTAACACTCTTCCGCACCTGGTTAAAATTTTTCAAAGAAAAATGTAATTTGTCCAAAAGAGGCCTTTTTTTCAAGACCTTTTTTTTTTTTTTGGTGAAAATCTGATGAACTTTTTATTTTAATTTCATTTTGTCACAAATTTTTGGTGACTTTTTTTTTTAATCAAAAATGCTATTGAAACTGTTACCGAAATGAAAATATAAGTTCCCCTTCCCCAAAATGTTTACACTCTAAGTCCCTGATCTGTGAACACTTTATGCATCCAACTACAGAAGCAGTTTCTCCTCCCTTGGTGTTCACACCTCAACTGCTAGCAGAGCACCTCACCCTCCCTGACTGAACTAACCTCGTTATCTCCATACTGATTTATACCTGCCTCTGGAGACTTCCATTACTTGCATCTGAAGAAGTGAGGTTCTTACCCACGAAAGCTTATGCTCCCAATACTTCTGTCTCAAAGGTGCCACAGGACCCTCTGTTGCTTTATGCATATACTCAACTTCACTACTATGAGCAGTCCCACTGATTTCATGTGGGACTGCTCACGGTAATAAAGTCAAGCAGATGCACAAGTGTTTGAAGGAGCTGCGCTTAATTTTAGATGAGATGCAACAAGTGAAAGGAAACAGCAAGAGGGAGGAGATGTGTGGGAGAGAATGGACAAAGCCTACAACAGAGTCATCATACAGTTACATAGTTTAGGGATGTCCATATCCTGGCAATTCAATTGACAGTAGCTGATTTTTATCTTTTATTTTAATAAAAATCATTATTATTCGCTCCTTTCTTGTGGGCATTGGGGAAGGGATGAGTCTTAAGGACAAATTTAATTTCTAATAACCATATGTTTTTCAGAGACAGGAGCCCTTTCCAGCGAGTGCCAGAATTAGAAGCTATCTATTCTGAGTCATGGAAGATTACTCTCTGTGGCATCCATATTACGTTTATATGCAGAATCTGAGTCAAAACATGAGTTACCTGCTGCCAAAACATTCTCAACCAAAAAGCCAGGACTATAACAAACCAGCAAAAATCCTTATTAAGGCAATTAAATCCTTATTAAAACAATCTAGCTGGAGTTCAAAAGATTTTACAGGGTGTATTGTTCAAAATTGTAATAGTTGTAAGCCAGATTTATCCTAAGGGATCCCAAAGGACTTTACTGAATGCCAGAATCTCAGGTGTAAATCAATAAAACCCCACGGTCTTCACTGGAACTACAGTCATTTACATTAGCTGAGTATCTGCCTCAAATTAATACATAGTATAAACCCTACAGAGGGAACCACTTCAACAATCACCAAAATGCAGCTACCTCTGGGCTGAAGCACACCAACTGTTCAACAGTGAAAAGCAACACATTGGATCTGTTTAAGACTGAGTGAAGAAGAATGGGCTAGCCAAGTAAAACTTGAGAGAAAATGTTGGCTAGGCAGAATATCATCGAAACTGGAATCTACTCAGGTTTCTGGGGTGAACTCCTTCACTCTTACTAATGGTGTCATGGGCCATTAGTGCACATTAGACAAATGACAGTGCTCCTAGTACAATCACAGTACTGAGCTAGCCCAACTCTGCTTAGCTTGTAAAGGACAACAGGATCACAGCCCACACCTCTGTCTACCATGAAGACATCTCTCGCATGAGGAATGAGACACATCACTTAAGTATCAAATAGGTTTTAAGGAGGGCTGGTGAAATAAGACCTGAGCAGAACCTCTGCCCAAACTTTGAATTAAACCTTTACTGTTGTTTGGAAAATGTTTCGATAACTTTCCCCACCTTCCCAATTTCTAGGCTAGCTGAGCGCAGGAAAAGCAGTAGACATTTTCTGGTGAGATTGACCATCCAATTTGAGAGGAAGGATAGTCAGAGGCCAGGGAACTAGGCTAGGAGTTGGAAGACCTGGGCTCCATTTCCTGGTGTGCCACAGGCTTCCTATGGGACCTTGGACAAGTAACAAAGTTCTCTGCGCCTCATTCCCCTATCCGTAAAATGGGGTTAATAGCTCTGGCCCTGCCTCCCAGGTGCTGTGAGGATATTGTGAGGTGCTCAGCTACTTCGGTGATGGGGGCCGGATAAGGCCATTAGAGAGAGGGAATTCTGCAGATCCAACTCGTGCAAAGGTCTGATAAGCTTTCAAAAGTTTGAGACCCCGCTTCAGGAAAGGTCTTAAACATGTGCTTAAAGTTAAATATGAGCTTAAGTGCTTTCCTGAATCAGGGTCAGAGTGCTTATCCAAAGGGAACCTCTGTACTGTCTGAGACTGGCGCATCCCCGTTTACAAGGACACTGATGCATTTTCATTATTCCGCAGTCAAACTGCGTGCTGTACACCTACGGATGCCCAACGTGGCAGCATGAGGAGCTCTGGGCTTTGATAAGTCACAAAGTCTGAGTACTACAAATTAAATTCATCCTTAAGCTTCACCCTTTTCCTGTCTCCACCAACCACCAAGCAGGTATGAAACAATAGTGAATCCCTGCACTGAAGATCGCGCTCATTTCATTGTGCTTAATTGCAGTCAGAGTCCAGAAAGCATTTGGATAACAAACAGTGTGAGGGCTGTGTCTGAGAGAAGAGTGGCCACAACTGCTGCTCCCACCGATACGCCATATCAATCAAATGAATGCATATATAGCTGCTTAAATAAATACATATATAAATACTGCATCTATTGCTTGATTACTCGGCTACCGTATAAATTCCTTAGGCAGCAGCCGGTTCTTTCTGCTTGTTTCTAAAGCTTAACGTACTCTTTTCTTTTTAGAGGGTCAGAGCTTCAAGGCAGGAAGTCCACTTCCATTTGTGTTTATACGCTGGCAGGATAATGTGGGTGCTACTGAAAATGAATAATGTTAATACAGATTAATTTTAAAGGAGAGCATACATTATTAGTGTTATTCATAACTCACATGACAGCAGCATTTAAAGGCCCCAGCCAATATGGGGGCCCCGTTGTGACAGGCACTGTTCATACCCATAGTCAGACATTGTCTCTGCCGAAGTGTTTATGCTCTAAATGGACTGGACCAACCAAGGGTAGGAGAAAGAATGTATTACTACCCCAATTTACAGATGGGGACCGCAGCTGCAGAGGAAGGTGACCCCCCCCCAAGTCACTGTCAATCTGACCTGGGGGGAAATCCCTTCCCAGCCCCACATCTGGTGATCAGTTAGATTAGTAAAGCTGTAGTAGTGCCAGGAATTGAACTCCAATCTCCTGAATCCCACAGCTAGTGCCTTAACCAAAAGACCTTCCTTCCTGCCAATGGACTAGATAATACTGTAGCTTCTGTCATGGCCCCTGAGCCCTCCTCTTCCCAATGAACTGTTATGCGCAGCTTTGGAATATGGCATTCACCTCATGAATCACAATCCCCTGAGTGCAGACGACAGCGAATTGTCTCTGACGCTTGCACAAGGCGAGAGAGCAGCTCTTTGCTTGTCTCCCCACGCCACCCTCTCCAGGCAAGGACTCAAGGACAATCCAGCTTTCAGTGACTTCCCCACAGCTACAGAGGGGAATCAGTATCAGAGCTCAAATCAGAACTCAGGAGTCCCTAGCTACTACTCCTATGCCCAGGCCTAGACCGTGACTCAGTGCACAAGCAGCTATTCCCTATTATGGAATAAGGACCTGATCCAAACTCACTGGAATAAATGGAAAGACTCCCCCTGACTTCCAGGGGTTTTGGATTAGGCCATAGATGCCTGCAGAATTTCATGTTAATGGCTAGAGGCAAACATGTCATTTTGCTTCTCCCACATTACAAATGCGATAGACCTGATTTCCTTCCCAATATCATGTTTAAAAAGTGCTCACAGGCTGGGAACTTACTGACTGTTTCAGTCTGAAATGAAACTATTTATGTCCAAGCCGCAACCCTATGAAAAATGTCCTTTCATATGGAAAAGTTGACAGAATCTTAGCTCTAATGGGCTCGGCTATACAAATAACTGCATTTCTGCAGATTCATTATCTGTTCCCTGACCCTGCCCAGCAAACTGCTACAACATACAATGTGAAAAATGAAAATGTTGAACTTGTATGGTCTTTCAGTTGAAATTGACATCTTGGGTCATTTCTTTTTCCCTTGGAAAGATCCAGACTTTTATCTCCGCTTCTTCCAACAGCATTATATAATAGGAATAGCTGTCCTGTTTTTATTCTTTTATCATTTCAATGGCTAATAACAATGCTTATTTTTAAGCTTTTTTATTTATCAATCTAAATTTTCACAGTTGCAACAAATTATTGGTTTTAAGCATTTTACATTTTTTAATCAATTTTAATTTTCACACATGTGGGAGATTATAGGGGGACGCAGAAAATAGGGGGCCAGACAATAGTTATTTAATGACAGTAGATGCCATTCAGAGATTCAAAACGTTAAAACTTTATAACCATTAAAACACAAATTATCCACCTTACATGTCAAAATATACAAAGCAAATATCCATAACAAATTCTAATAAGTTCTCAAGCAGTATTTTTCTTACTGTGCCTATCTGTAAAATTCATTAACATCGTCAATGGAATTTTTTTTGTTGGTTTGTGTGTGTGCAGTGAAATCAACATTTACCAATAATTACCGATAACAATCTAATCCTTCAAAGCCTAACAATATTCAGTATACCAGACAGCCACAATCTTCTTTCTGTTGGCGCAAGTGCATTCTCCTCTGCAATGTTTGCCCTCCTTTGCCTCAAAAACCCTGCACATCTTTTCAAATGTCATCTGAAAATATTTTTCCTCCCTTATCCGTAGCTCTTAATATCCCTCTGTTATTTAGTATTTAACTCTTTAACTTGTATTATTAGTTAACTCTACACAGTGCTTTGGGATCCAGTTTGCAGGAAATCTTCTATGTAAAACAAAGGGTTATTTTATTCATGGATACGCAGATTTTAAGGTCAGACCATAATGATCATCTAATTTGACCTCCTGCATAACACAGGCCAAAGAACCTCACCCAGTAATTTCTGCATCAAGCTCACAACTTCTGTTTGAACTAGAGCATCTCATTTAGAAACATATAATCCTCCTGTCCTGTGTTTGTACAGTGATTAGCACAGCGGAGTCCTGATCCGTAACTGGGGCTCCTTGGTGCTACAATAATACAATTAAATAATAAAAATCCAGTCTAGGTTTAAAGACTGCAAATGATGGAGAATGATAAGTTGCTCTAATGGTTAATGACACTCACTCGTAAACATTTGCATCTTATTTCTAGTCTGAATTTGTCTAGCTTCAGTTTCCAACCATAGTACACCTCTACCCCGATATAACACAACCCGATATAACAGGAATTCGGATATAACGCGGTAAAGCAGCACTCGGGGGGGCGGGGGCGAGGCTGCGTGCTCCGGGGGATGAAAGCAAGTTCAATATAATGTGTTTTCAACTATAACGCGGTAAGATTTTTTGGCTCCCGAGGACAGCGTTATATCAGAGTAGAGGTGTATCTCATTTTGCCTTTTCCTGATAGGTCTCTTCTCCATGTAGGTTCTTGTAGACCATGATCAAGTCACCTCTTAACCTTCTCTTGGGTAAATGAAATAGTTTGAGCTTCTTTACTCTCTCACTATAGGGCATGTTTTCCAGACCTTCATTTTACTGTAATGCATTATGAAGAGTTTCTAACAAAATTACTATAAGCCTTAAAATACCTCCCAGCATGGTTTGACAATGGATGGAAATGTGGGAATACTGTTTGGATGTGTCATATTAGCACAGCGTGCATGAAGTGTGCTCTATTTACAGTATAAACACAGATCATTTATTTTATCTTTATCCCTGGGTGTAGACTGGCTCATACCATATTGTTTCCTATGGGCTGTGCATGTCCCATCTCATTTAAGGCATTGTTCAGATTTGGTGCTCACCGAGGTCATAATTTATAAGTGCAGTCTAAACATTGGGCAACCAACCCTGGCAGCCCTTTGTGTGGCTTCGTTCACACTCTGTCTCCAGTCTTGCTCCAGTTTCACCTTCCCAGGATGGGTGGGAGCCACTCAACTGCACAGTGATGATTAAAGGGAAGCAAGCTGGAAAGTCAAAATGCAATTAAAAGTTCAAGTCGCCTCCTGGAGAAATCCCGCTCAGTTCCTGCAGGCTCACAGAGACGCTACAAAGACTTTACATTCACTTCCCAGCTCTCTGAATGACGTCTCATTTCATCTTATTTGTTATTTATATTGTGCCCAGAGCTGGCTTTTGGGGCCCATGAACCCTCTAAAGGGAAGGAGAAGCTCCGTTTTCTAAAGAGTAAATCCCTAGCCCTTTTTCCTTGCAAAGACAGCCTTGAAAACATAAGCCAAGCATTAGGGTTGAAAGGACAAGCTGCCGGGCTCCCCTTCTACAGCAGGAGATTGACAGGGATCTAAATATAAACAACCCCACATGGACTGACAGCAGGGTTTGAACCCTAAACCATCAGCATGAGGCTCTATTCTCTGAGCTACAGCACTGGTGTACAATGCTAGACCAACGGTGGGCAGGCTCTGAAGAGGGCGGCAAAACGTGTTTGCTGCTGCCACATGTTCCACTTGCTTGGGGACTTTCCCCACATCCCAAAAGTCTCTCCTACACAGAGTGACAATACACAGGCCATTAGATTGAGCTCGGCAGATAGGGTATTTCAATGAAGATTTCAAATATAGTTCTTGAGATTCCTTTTTCTTTAACCATGAGAATAGAGGGCTCCATCCTGCCTTCTGCCCCCGTGGACCAAATTCCCTCACCCCCAACCTCCCGTAGCCACAAGAATCCCCACCCACCAAGCAAAGGAAAGGCTACCTGGGCATACACCATCCTGTGCTACTGTGGCTACGCTGCTATTTGTACTCACGCTAGCTTGATGAGAGCTAGCCTGAGTATGTGTACACAAGCCAGGGAATCACACCCCTAGCTTGTAGTGTAGATGTAGCTTTAGCCAACACCATCTCGGACAGGTGTTTGTGTAGCCTGTTCTTCAAACTTCCAGTGGTGAGGATTTCACAACCTCACTTGGTAACCTGTTCCAGTGCTTAACCATCCGTATAGTTAGAAAGTTGCTCCTAACATCTAACTTAAATCTCCTTTGGTGCAAACTAAGCTGATTCTTGTCCTATACTCGGTGGACATGGAGAACAATTGATCTCTGCCCTCTTTATGACAACCTTTTACATATCTGAAGACTTAAACCCCCCTCCCCCCCGTCAGTCTTCTTTTCTCAACTCCTGATGGTTCCTCAGCTACATCAATAGACCCCATGGGACATTACCTGCCCCTGTTGCTCAGCGCTGCTGCAGTGGGAGATGGAGGATTTTATCTAGGAGGTGTCAGGCATGTTCATGTCACCAGAGGACCCTTGGAGTGCGTGTGTGCATGTGTGTGTGCGCACAGACAGTGGCCCCGGCTGTGAATCCTCCCACCGCAAAGATAGAAGGCAGCCAGATGGCACCCCCTCCATTTAATAAGAGGGCTATGTGCCCAGGCTCTTGGAAGGGAGATTGGTGCCAAGAACATAAGAATGGCCATACTGGGTCAGACCAAAGGTCCATCTAGCCCAATATCCTGTCTTCCAACAGTGGCCAATGCCAGGTGCCCCAGGGCTAGTATGTGCCAGAGGGGAGGAGAAAGGTGGATGGGATGTTGACATGGAGGACTGAGGATAGGGATGGATTCACTTGCAACCCTTGTACAATGACCTGTAGGTTTGGTTCACAGACTGAACCCTGCAGGGTTTGCCCAGCTCAGGCTGTGTCACTTAATTAGTTGATGCTAGCATCGGCCTTGAAGAAAAGCTCTGCAGAAATGCAAAACATTAATTATTCCTATGTTCATTCATCATTCCAGTTCATCCACTGAAGCCAATGAAGTTACATCAGGGATGAAGTTGGCCTCAAATGCATTTTTCATGCACTGGCATTTTTAAAGGGCTGTTCAGAATTGTATGTGCTCTCTGAGATGTGTCCTTGAGCATTATGAGTTCAACAAGGGCTCTAAGCAACTTTCTGATGCTCTGGATATGAACTCTGGCTAACAGCATCACACTCTCCTTACCTTGCATTTACATGTGACTTTGCTACTAAACAATGACTGAAAACTCTCCGTTCAAAATCTTGCTCAAGGGCTCCTTGGAGGGCTTTTTGCTTCAGGGACAAAGCGCGGTCAGCCATTCAACGCCCAGATGTTTAACCCAAAGAGGCCCCATCTATCCTCCACACTGGAGCACAGCATTAGAACGTATTGTTAGCACTGAAGGTGAATTCAGGAGATAAGGCATTAAATCAAAGTCTTATCTAATGCCAGGACATTACAGAAACCCCATCTCATTCTCAGAGAAAAGAAGTCACGCTGACTCCATTCTGCCAGACATGTTTCATCACCCTGTCCCTAAACTCTGTCTGGCCTTGAGCAAGTCACAGAGACACACATCTTCCAAAGTGGCTGCTGATGTTGGTTGTCTCTTGTTTTGGATGCCCCCAAGACTGAAAGCCCCCAAAACGGAGGCACCTGAAAAATCAGTGGCCACTTTTGAAAAATTTGGCCTTAACCCCTCTGTGCCTCCATTTCCCCACCCACAAAGTGAGGGTGATCATGCTTTCCACCTGCTGTGAAGCAAACTGGGCGGCACTACAATATCCATACTCGAGCTGAACAATACCCAATTTCACGAGTTGTCTCTTGGGTGCCAACGGGACGAGTTATGGAGTAAGGAAGGTTCTACTCAGCATGTGTTATGGTGGCAAAATCTAGCCTTTTGAGATGTACTGGTGAAAAATTCTCTGCTCCTTAAATATTCTTGACATTAAAAATCCAACTGTGCATTTCTCTCAGCTTGGCCAAGGAAAATAAACTAGTCAGTTTCCCCTTTTGAATCCCATCTTTCTGGTTCTCATGCAGGAGCACAATGCAGGATTGTTTGCAAACACTGCAAATCGAAACCAATTAAAAAGTGGTTGCCGTTGCTATTTAAATACATGTTAAGATTTTTAATGATTTTCAAGATTTTTCTTTTCAGATTTTTGGCTGACGTTAACCTGATGGTGTCCCTTTAAATGCTTGAGCTTTGTATGAGGTTCTCAGAGGGCTTGCAGTGCCAGGACGCTTGGTGAAAGCCATGCCAAGAAAACGCCCCTTTTGCTGCCAGGCCGGTTTGGACTGGCTCACCCCACCTCTTCTTTCTCTGCCAGTCCCATAGCCTAATTCATGAGAAGGCAGATTTAGGAATGCGATGTAACCACAAACACTCTGTCCCTCTAAAAAAGATATTACCTCAACTCTCTTCTTCTGCCCTCCCGCTCCGACCCAACCCGCATCCCTACCCCCACCCCAATCTCTCTGCTTAGGCCGGAATGTTTTTCTTAGCCTCTCCTACACATTTTCACACAGCTAAAGCTCCAATCTCCTAACCGAGCCTTGTTACAGGGGAGTCAGCTACAACTTTATTCAGCTGCAATTAACACTTTAGGAGACAGAACATTTTCATCTCTGTTCTGGGCAAGGATTGAACTACAGAACCAGAGCAAACTATATAGAGGAGAGGAAAATATCTGCAGAAGACAAGGGTCCCTTATCTTACAGTCCTTACTCAGGCAACACACCCACTGACTGGAGGAGCAGGCTCAAAGAGTACTGGAATTATATTATAATCAGAAGCTGCTGTGTAAGGCCTCAATTCAGCACAGTAGATTCATAGACTAAGGCCAGTCGGGACCATTAAATCATGTGGTCTGACCTCCTGCATGGCACAGGTCACAAAACATCATCAGGTTACTCCTATGCTGAGCCCAATAACCTTTGTTTGACTAAAGCATATTTTAGGTACTTAAGCAGATGCCTTACTTTAAGCACAGTGGTGCCATTGGTTTTATGTGACTAAGGTTAGGCGCATGCTTAAGCAGGGTCTAATTCTGAGGTAAATCCATGGCTAGATTTACACGGTTGTCACTGAGCCCAGAATCTGGGCCACAAAGCGTAAGCCTCATTTCAGCTAAATCCCAAATAGGCGAAGCCAGAGTGTGGCAAGAGGAAGCAGAGCTGTGTGGGAACATACTGCATAGTAGTGAGGCACACTACAGCTGAGGACCAAACAGGCGGGGGTAGCTAGACTGCAGTTACTTCTTCACTATGCTTAACTTTGTAGTCCATGTGAGGTGTTCCCCGAAGATTTCACTCTGATTGCTCCTCGAGGGCCTGATTTTAACAGGGCGAAAGACACTACGGCGCTAACTGCATATATTGTGCCACGTTTCAAAAAAAGGAGTAAAAAGTGCTCATTCATCATGTGCAGGCAAACTGTAGCCGAGCCTCAGTGAAATGAAAATGAGTCACTGACACGCTGCATAATAGCATTCCAGGTTGGTCTCTTAAATAATTTGTATTTTAATGAATCCATTTCACTCCTGCGCTTGTCTATAGCCCCAACAATTTATTGAGCTCCTCTGTGCGCTAATTTGATTTTTAAATTCTCAATTTACTATTTTTATTCAAAGAAGAAGCAGCCCCCATTTCTATACTGGCCTACGCGGCAGAAGGTAACAGTATCACGCTGTACATATGCCGGCTCTTATCATCCCAGCCCGGCTGCTCCAAACTAACTTATTCAAAAACTCCTCCACTTATGAGCTAATGGACATAGCAATGGCAAGGAGAGAAACTAGAGGACAACCAGATGCATTATAGATGCACGTTATTGCTACATTTCCTATCCATTCCCCACTGTTATGAGATGTCTTCAGGTCAAGATCTTACAAACCACAGAAGTCAATTCTAATGCCTGGTCATTAGAGAGAGGAATAGGGTATATCTCTTTGATGTATTTAATTACTTTACAGCACGCATAACTGATCTGGGCTTCTCCCTGTTTTGACAGGATTCCAGATTCAGCTTGCGATAGAGCAGATCTTCAGCATCCTCCATCACTGTAACCACTGCAGTAGTTTGGCTCTATTAATCCAGCTAATCTATTGGAGAGATGATTCTTTCAAATTTCCTGTCCCCCGGGATTCAGACAAATGTTCACAGAGCTTTTCGCACCAATTCCACTGTAATGACACAGATCTCTTGTTATTGTCTTGAGCTTTACAAAAAGGAGCTTGGTGGCACGAAAATGCTGCAAATCTGCCTTTACCATAGAGAGAGGAAGGACGGTCCTGTGGGTAAGGCAGAGAGGAAGTGAGGACATCTGGGTGATATCACCAATATAACGTGGCCTCGGGCAAATCACTTACTCCTTTGTGCCTCAGCTTCCCTGCCTCCACCCTTCAAACTGGAATAACACTTATCTACTACCTCAGAGGTATGTTTGGAGGTTAAGTTCATTATGTTTGTAAAGTGCATTGAGACCCTTGGATGGAAAAAGCTATACAGGCAAAGTATTATTATTATGGAACTGCTGAAGAAAGTCTCATATTTCATACAGGGAAGCAGCATAGCCTAGTAGATGCAATAGGGGACTCAACTTAGATTCTATTTCTGACTCTGCCCCTTGCTCACTGTGTGACCATGAGCAAGTCCCTTAATTTCTGTGCACTTCAGTTTTTCCATTTGTGAAACGAGGAAGGATTGCCCAGTGGTTAGTGTGCTTCTGTGGCACTGCAGAGACCTGGGACCAGTTCCCTGCTCTGCTACAAACTTCTTGTGAGACCTTGGACAAGTCACTTAGACCCAGATCCTCAAAGGCAGGGTTCTCAACCTTTTTCTTTCTGAGGCCCCCAAACATGCTATAAAAACTCCACGGCCCACCTGTGCCACAATAACTGGTTTTCTGCATATAAAAGCCAGGGCCAGCATTAAGGGGTAGCAGGCAGGGCAATTGCCCAGGCCCTGTGCCACAGAGGGCACCATGAAGCTAAATTGCTCAGGGCCCCAGGCTTCAGCCCCGTGCTGTGGGACTTTGGCTCTCTGCCTTGGGCCCCAGCAAGTCTAAACCTGGTCCTGCTTGGTGGACCCCCTGAAACCTGCTCGTGGCCCCCGCGAGAACCACTGCTCAAAGGTATTTAGGCGCCTAACTCCCATTGATTTCAGGGCCTTAGTCTCTGTTCCTCTCTGCAAAATGTCCTCTATTCCTTTTCTGCAAAATGGTGGTAAAAGCAATTCCCTACCTCGCAGGGGTGTTGGAAGGATGCAGGGCCGGCTCCAGGCACCAGCTTGGCAAGCAGGTGCTTGGGGCGGCCACTCCGGAGAGGGACGGCAGGTCCAGCTATTCGGCAGCAATTCAGCGGACGGTCCCTCACTCCCGCTCGGAGCGAAGGACCTTCCGCCAAATTGCCGCCGCAGATCGTGATCGCGGCTTTTTTTTTTTTTTTGGCTGCTTGAGGCAGCCAAAACCCTGGAGCCGGCCCTGGAAGGATGAATTTAAAGACTGCGAGGAGCTAAGATAGTACGGTGATGAGCACTATCTAAAAGTACCTTAGATAGCTTACATAGCTACTGTCACAAGGGTTTGAGAACAGGATGTCACTGATTAGTTAACAGTTCGTTGTACATTGCTTTTAACCCATGAAGTTGCATGTAAGTGCTGGGTATTATCAACATTAAATACCCTGTAATGCTTTGAAGAAAACTGATATAAAGAGAATCCATTTAAAGGAGGGTTAAGATGACACTGCAGCCACTCATGCCACACTCTCCTCTGGAACACTGGATCCAGTTCTGTCTCATCTTCAGAAAGAGATTGCAAGAACTGTAAAGGTTTAGAGAAGGGAAATAAAGATTTCCAGAGTTGCACGATGAAAGGATGATGGAAAAAAACAAGGTAGGGAGAAAATTAGTGGGGACTTCACTGAGCCATTCAAAGTTATGAGGGGAATAGTGATGGCCCCTTGCAGTTACCCATAACAAAAAAGTAAGCGGTCACTCGATTAAACTAATGACTGATCAATATAAATCAAATAGGTGGAAACACTTCTTCACCAAACATCTACTCACCAGTATTGCGGATTTTAGATTTTCGGAAGGTCTGGATCATTTTATGACCAATAACATTTTTACTTATGGAGATTAGGTAAGGGTGATCCAGTCTCACGGGTCAGTGAGTGAGCTAATCGTTTTCTTCGCCTATACTCCGCACTGCTGGTAGGGAGTATTCAACAGGAATGGTGGGAGAAGGAGGGTGTCAGTTGCTTCTGAAACATTAGGAGTTATCAGCTTCTGTAAGTAGAATACCAAGTTTGACAGCCAACGGTCTATCAAATCCTAGGCTGTCGGCGCTCTATGAACCACAGATTTGATTTTGAATGATAAGGTCCAGAAGGGGCTAAAATTTCACAACGAATGAGCACCCAGAAGGCAGAGGCTATATTTGGATCAAATCTCCATCCACCTTTTTAAACTGTAGCTATTGGAAATGAGTGTGCTGGATCAGTTTGCTATTTCAAAATTACATTAGCCTAAGGAGTCTCATTAAAGGGAGCTACTTTCTTTTATCGTTCTGTAACCTTTGCAACTGCACTTGGGATGCAGATAGAGGGAGAGGTTTTTTTAACAACCGCAAGAAGAAGAGCGGTATATGAGGGGCCAGTCTGGGAGGAAGACCGGCTGTTTAAGGGGCATGCTGCCCCATCCAAGGCCTTGACAGGCTGAATTTGGGGCATTTAGGATAAGGCCACCAAATCTATCTAAGATACATACATGTCTCTCATTACCACAGTATCTAAGCACCTCTCAATGTATTTTATCCTCACAACACTCCAGTGAGGTAGGAAAGCATTACAGAGGCTAAGGGACTTGACCAAGGTCACAAAGAAAGTCTGTAGCAATGCAGGGACTAGAATGCAGATCTCCTAAATCCTAGATTAGTGTCCTAAACTTCCTTTCTTTCTAGCATAATCTATTCCTAAAAGGGGTTGCTAATGAGAGGAGAGAATCTAAATTTAAACTTGAGAAAGTAAATCCCTTTAAAGTATAAAAATAAAACAACCTTTATCTTCAGAGGAAGCTCCTAAGAGGACGGTGATATGGAAGGTGAGCGATCAGCTGTTGTAACCTGCACAGGTTGTGCCATGTTTGTCTTTCTTCCGCAGGACAGAAGTGACTTTGTCTGTACAAAGTGCAAGCTGGTCTCCATATTGGAGGAGAAGGTTCGAGGGCTGGAGAAACAAGTATCGACTCTGCGTTGCATAAGGGAAAATGAAGATTTCCTGGACAGACGTCAGGAGATGCTTCTACGGCCACAATGTTCTGAAGATTCAGAGCAGGCGCAGCAGGGACAGAAGGATTGTGAGGAGGTTTGGCAGCATGTGACCTCCAGAAGGA
Organism: Chrysemys picta bellii; assembly: GCF_011386835.1. Classification (NCBI taxonomy): domain Eukaryota; kingdom Metazoa; phylum Chordata; order Testudines; family Emydidae; genus Chrysemys; species Chrysemys picta. The sequence continues at coordinate 14,368,086 of NC_088796.1, forward strand.
GAAAGAGGAGCGTCCATGCACCAGCAATGGAGATACAGGTGAGCAATCGTTTCCATGTTCTCTCTACAGGTACTAATGCGGAGAGTGGACTAGATGGCCCATCTGAGGGAAGGGAGCAGAAGGAGACTCCACCGATTGGAAGGCAAAAGATGCACTGTCCTAGGGATGGGGGTTCCACGACCACCACTCCCAAGAGGAGGAGGAGGGTGGTGGTGGTCGGGGACTCCCTCCTCAGGGGGACTGAGTCATCTATCTGCCGCCCTGACCGGGAAAACCGAGAGGTCTGCTGCTTGCCAGGAGCTAGGATACACGATGTGACGGAGAGACTGCCGAGACTCATCAAGCCCTCGGATCGCTACCCCTTCCTGCTTCTCCACATGGGCACCAATGATACTGCCAAGAATGACCTTGAGCGGATCACTGCAGACTACGTGGCTCTGGGAAGAAGGATAAAGGAGTTTGAGGCGCAAGTGGTGTTCTCGTCCATCCTCCCTGTGCAAGGAAAAGGCCGGGGTAGAGAACGTCGAATTGTGGAAGTCAACGAATGGCTACGCAGGTGGTGTCGGAGAGAAGGCTTTGGATTCTTCGACCATGGGATGGTGTTCCAAGAAGAAGGAGTGCTAGGCAGAGACGGGCTCCACCTAACGAAGAGAGGGAAGAGCATCTTCGCCAGCAGGCTGGCTAACCTAGTGAGGAGGGCTTTAAACTAGGTTCACCGGGGGAAGGAGACCAAAGCCCTGAGGTAAGTGGGGAAATGGGATCCTGGGAGGAAGCACAAGCAGGAGAGCGCAAGAGGGGAGGACTCCTGTCTCATGCTGGGAAAGAGGGACGATCATTGAGTTATCTTAAGTGCCTATACACAAATGCAAGAAGCCTGGGAAACAAGCAGGGAGAACTGGAAGTCCTGGCACAGTCAGGGAACTATGATGTGATTGGAATAACAGAGACTTGGTGGGATAACTCACATGACTGGAGTACTGTCATGGATGGATATAAACTGTTCAGGAAGGACAGGCAGGGCAGAAAAGGTGGGGGAGTTGCGTTGTATGTAAGAGAGGAGTATGACTGCTCAGAGCTCCGGTATGATACTGCAGAAAAACCTGAGAGTCTCTGGATAAAGTTGAGAAGTGGGAGCAACAAGGGTGATGTCGTGGTTGGAGTCTGCTATAGACCACCAGACCAGGGGGATGAGGTGGACGAGGCTTTCTTCTGGCAACTAGCAGAAGTTGCTAGATCGCAGGCCCTGGTTCTCATGGGAGACTTTAATCACCCTGATATCTGCTGGGAGAGCAATACAGCGGTGCACAGGCAATCCAGGAAATTTTTGGAAAGCGTAGGGGACAATTTCCTGGTGCAAGTGCTGGAGGAACCAACTAGGGGCAAAGCTTTTCTTGACCTGCTGCTCACAAACAGGGAAGAACTAGTAGGGGAAGCAAAAGTGGATGGGAACCTGGGAGGCAGTGACCATGAGATGGTCGAGTTCAGGATCCTGACACAAGGAAGAAAGGAGAGCAGCAGAATATGGACCCTGGACTTCAGAAAAGCAGACTTTGACTCCCTCAGGGAACAGATGGGCAGGATCCCCTGGGAGAATAACATGAAGGGCAAAGGGGTCCAGGAGAGCTGGCTGTATTTTAAAGAATCCTTATTGAGGTTGCAGGAACAAACCATCCCGATGTGTAGAAAGAATAGTAAATATGGCAGGTGACCAGCTTGGCTAAACAGTGAAATCCTTGCTGATCTTAAGCGCAAAAAAGAGGCTTATAAGAAGTGGAAGATTGGACAAATGACCAGGGAGGAGTATAAAAATATTGCTCAGGCGTGCAGGAGTGAAATCAGGAAGGCCAAATCACACTTGGAGTTGCAGTTAGCAAGAGATGTTAAGAGTAACAAGAAGGGTTTCTTCAGGTATGTTAGCAACAAGAAGAAAATCAAGGAAAGTGTGGGCCCCTTACTGAATGAGGGAGGCAACCTAGTGACCGAGGATGTGGAAAAAGCTAATGTACTCAATGATTTTTTTGCCTCTGTCTTCACGCACAAGGTCAGCTCCCAGATTGCTGCACTGGGCAGTACAGCATGGGGAGAAGGTGACCAGCCCTCTGTGGAGAAAGAAGTGGTTCGGGACTATTTAGAAAAACTGGACGTGCACAAGTCCATGGGGCCGGATGCTCTGCATCCGAGGGTGCTAAAGGAGTTGGCGGGTGAGATTGCAGAGCCATTAGCCATTATTTTTGAAAACTCATGGCGATCGGGGGAGGTCCCAGATGACTGGAAAAAGGCTAATGTAGTGCCCATCTTTAAAAAAGGGAAGAAGGAGGATCCGGGGAACTACAGGCCAGTCAGCCTCACCTCAGTCCCTGGAAAAATTATGGAGCAGGTCCTCAAGGAATCAATTATGAAACATTTAGAGGAAAGGAAAGTGATCAGGAACAGTCAGCATGGATTCACGAAGGGGAAGTCGTGCCTGACTAACCTAATTGCCTTCTATGATGAGATAACTGGCTCTGTGGATGAGGGGAAAGCAGTGGATGTGTTATTTCTTGACTTTAGCAAAGCTTTTGATACTGTCTCCCACAGTATTCTTGCCACCAAGTTAAAGAAGTATGGGCTGGATGAATGGACTGTAAGGTGGATAGAAAGCTGGCTAGATCGTCGGGCTCAACGGGTAGTGATCAATGGCTCCATGTCTAGTTGGCAGCCGGTTTCAAGTGGAGTGCCCCAAGGGTCGGCCCTGGGGCCGGTTTTGTTTAATATCTTTATTAATGATCTGGAGGATGGTGTGGACTGCACTCTCAGCAAGTTTGCAGATGACACTAAACTAGGAGGCGTGGTAGATACACTAGAGGGTAGGGATCGGATACAGAGGGACCTAGACAAATTAGAGGATTGGGCAGAAAAAAACCTGATGAGGTTCAACAAGGACAAGTGCAGAGTCCTGCACTTAGGACGGAAGAATCCCATGCACTGCTACAGACTAGGGACCGAATGGCTAGGTAGCAGTTCTGCAGAAAAGGACCTAGGGGTCACAGTGGACGAGAAGCTGGATATGAGTCAACAGTGTGCTCTTGTTGCCAAGAAGGCTAACGGCATTTTGGGCTGTATAAGTAGGGGCATTGCCAGCAGATCGAGGAACGTGATCGTTCCCCTTTATTCGACATTGGTGAGGCCTCATCTGGAATACTGTGTCCAGTTTTGGGCCCCACACTACAAGAAGGATGTGGAAAAATTGGAAAGAGTCCAGCGGAGGGCAACAAAAATGATTAGGGGTCTGGAGCACATGACTTATGAGGAGAGGCTGAGAGAACTGGGATTGTTTAGTCTCCAGAAGAGAAGAATGAGGGGGGATTTGATAGCAGCCTTCAACTACCTGAAGGGGGGTTCCAAAGAGGATGGAGCTCGGCTGTTCTCAGTGGAGAAGGAGCAATGGTCTCAAGTTGCGGTGGGGGAGGTCCAGGTTGGATATCAGGAAAAACTATTTCACTAGGAGGGTGGTGAAACACTGGAATGCGTTACCTAGGGAGGTGGTGGAGTCTCCTTCCTTGGAGGTTTTTAAGGCCCGGCTTGACAAAGCCCTGGCTGGGATAATTTAGCTGGGAATTGGTCCTGCTTTGAGCAGGGGGTTGGACTAGATGACCTCTTGAGGTCCCTTCCAACTCTGATATTCTATGATTCTATGATTCTATGATTCAGTTCCTAATGATTCTAATAGAAATTTATGGAGACCACAGCCCACATGTCATCAGACCATTGGTGATTGCTGCCTCCCACCCAACCTCACCTTGTTCCTACTGCATCTCTTTGCCTTGCAGCTGGCACGTCCATTTCTTCAAAGCAGGGAACTTGTGCTGTTCGAGGATGTTTGCCAGGCAGAGAGCTGCATTGGTAGGACTGCCCCAAAGGGAGGAAGCTTTGCCCCAATAAATACTAGTGTCCCTCGTGCTTGCTTGTGGCAAGCTTTAACAGTTTGTTCTTCTGCTGTAGGAAAAGAGAAAGAAAAAAATCTCCTGAACTATCCCCCAGCCACACAGGGGTACGGCCTGAAGTGTCCTCTCTGCTAACCATGGGAACTAGTCCCAGTCACAACATTTACATCTGGATCTGAACATCTTGGGTTCCAGGTTCTGGTTCAGGTCCATTATACAGCAGCTAAGACCTAGTTGCTCAATTCAGATCTGGATCAGAACTGTCCTAAAGTTCAGTGGTTTCCAGATGAAAGGGTTTTGGTTCAGGGTCATCTCCAAACAAAAAATACTCCACTCAGACCTGCCAATGTGCAACCTGGTAGAGCTCAGCTGTAGATCTCAGCTCCAGATTTTGCGGTAACAAATGTAACATTCTTAGATTTTTTTTTAAATCGATGTATTTAGTAAAAATCACAGTTTATGTCCCACGGCCCTATGTCTTTAGCTCAGATTTTAACTTTGCTTCAAAGCCCAAACACTTGGAGTCATTCTTGACCTCCAACATTACTTTATTTTAGTCTCCCACCTCTCTTTGGTCAGTAAATCTGCCTATTATCACCTCTGGAGCACTGCCAGACTTTCTCCTTCCCTTGAGCCTGTCTCTGCTGCAACTTTGCTTGTGCTTTAATCTTCTTCCACCTTGATTACTACAATTCCTCATTATATGGCCTTCCTGCTGTACATTTTCTTCTGTCTAATCTTCAGGGTGTCCCAACTGCTTTGGCCAGATTATGCTCTCAGTGCAGGAGTTATCTCTTGTTCCTTTTTTGTTGGCTTCCTATCCATCCCAGAGTCCACTTCAAAACTGCCCTCCTAGTTTTCAGAATTCTCTGTTGCAGAGGTTTTCACATTCTGGTCTGCAGCCAGCTGGCGGCTTGCAGAGTGAAAATAGGAATTGCCATATCAGACCCTTAGTCCACGTACTCCGGCATCTTTGCCAGCACCACATGCTTCAGAGAAAGGCGCAAGAAACCTCACAGCGGATGTTGCATAATCTGCCCCCATGAAGGTCTGATCCTAATCCTTAACCGTTAGAGATCGGTTTAAATCCTGAAGCATGAGTTTAATACACCTTCCAATACTCACTCTCTCTGCAGTAATTAAGAACTCTGGATATTTGGCTTATAAGCATCCAATCCCAATTTGAATCTTACTAAGTTCTTGGCTTCAATGACATCTTGTGGCAGTGAGTTCCCCAGTCTGATTACATGTTGAGTGGAGAAGTATTTTCTGTTATGAGTGTTGAATTTGCTGCCTTTTCTGTGTTATGAGACAGGAAGAACAGATGCTCCTGACCTACCTTCTCTAGACCATTTTTTATTTTATACACACTTATGTCCCCTCTTATTCGTTTCCTTTCTAAGGTAAACGACCCCAATCTTTTCAGTCTTTTTTCATGCGAGAGTTTTTCCAGGCCCGTAATTATTCATCTTGCCCTTCATCTGCGGACAGTCCTTGCAGAGCTGGTTACTGACATGGTGCCAGCTCGCCTCATTTCCAGCTGCTTAACTGCATTAGAAGACAGCTAAAATACATTAAGTGCTTTCCTAATACTGCTTTTCCATCCAAGCAATTGCTGGGGCTGGCCCGGAGATGTTATGTGATTGTGAATGGGAGGGGAGGTGGCCTGCAAGACAATCTCCCTATTAAAATGTGGTCCACGCTATGAAAAGTTTGTTATTGGGAGCCTCCCCAATGTCACATCCACCTCCCCCACTTCCCACGCACTCTGATCCTCCAGTCCTGGCCGCCCATCTGTCCCCTTCCAGCAGCTCCCTGCAGCTGAGGGAGGGGCCATCCTTTCATTCATGCTGCCCACCCATCCCCACCACCCCGTCTATCTGGAACTCTCTTCCTCCACCCTCCCTTTCCCTCTTCACTTCCCTCCAAGCTACTGAGTCACTTCCCCTCTTTAAATCTCTCCTTAAAACTTTCCTATTCTCTTTGGCTTCTGATCAGCTCTCTCTGTACAGCTCTCTGGGCCGGATCCTGAAAACCTTATACACTGAGTTGCCTTTTCTCACATGACCAGTCCAGCTGACTTCAATAGCCCTAAGGGCTGCAGGATCAGACCCTTGGACAATTTTGCTTAGCAGGGATTATGTGTGTGCGTGTGTGTGTATATATATATACACAAATAGGATTTTACTGTACAGATGGGTCACAGATGCAAGTTAAAGAAAAAAGCATTTCAAACCATTCACGACACAGTAGCAGCTCTTATTTTTCACTGGACCAAGTTGTTTTTGGAGGCACAAACACTGGGTTCATTCAAGAAAGCCGCTAAGGGCTGGGTTTTTGACGGAAACAAAGAATTAGTAAGGATGAGCCTCCACAGGATTAATGCCCCTTTTCTGGTTCCCAAAGTTTCTTGTTTCTTTCCTAACCCAGCAGCCAACTGCTCTCTGGGCTCCTCGGAGCAGGCACTCCAGCTAACAATTACAGGCGATCCTGAATGACATGTTAGAAAAGACCATTCTCTCTGTTCTCCCCAGTTTAGAGTTTCTTGGAAAAGCTGCAACACTAAGGCGAGAGAATGAGCCCGCCCACCTTTCCGTGGGTTAGAAGTTACCTGCACAGCATTGCTCCTACAATAAAAACTCGCTGGGGGGGGGGAAAATGTAACTCCAGTGCCTAGATATATCACGCTTATGGCCTTGATGACTTGTCCTAGGTGCCCGGCATGATATTCAGTTCACAGCAACCAACTATGATAATGCCTGGAGCAAAAAATAGCAGATGTTACAGAACAAAAGTGGGAGAACGAGTTGCTCGCGGGATTGGTAAATACAACGTGAAGCCTTTTCTCACCAGTTCAAATCCAAATGAGGTTTGTGATGGCTGACTAGCATCGGCCTATTTGCTTGCATGGCCCCATTACCATAGTAACTGAGCAGGGCAAAATCATGAAGGAATTTATTCTCGCAACATCCCTGTGAGCTAGTTGAGAAGTATCCCCATTTTACAGGTGGGAAACTGAGGCATGGAGAGGCTAAGGGGCCAACCCAACAAAGCACTAAAATACACTCTTAACTTTAAGCACTTTGCTAGATCAGGGCTTAAGAGACTTATACACTGGAAGGCTCAGGCACAGATGGGAACTGAACCCAGATGCCCATATCTTAATCCCTACCACCCTTCTTCTCTACAGAGCAATATCGCCAACAGATAGCTGTTCTACATCTGCTGTGACATAAGCAGGAAGTTCTCAGCCCAGTTCCATGGTGGAGAGATTTCAACTGGCCCCTTTATTGGCAGGGCCACCCGGGGGGGAGGGCAAGTGGGGCAATTTGCCCTAGGCCCCACAGGGGCCCCCACGAGAATGTCGGAGGCTCCGCCCCGCCTCCGCCTTCGCCTTCCCCCATCCCCCGGCGCCTCAGCGCGCCACGACCAGTAGCGGCCCTGGACAGCGCTGCAGCGGCGTGGCTCGGGTGGGGCTTGAGGTCCTCCCGCTCGGAGCCTCGTGGTAAGGGGGCAGGGCTGTGAGCTCCGGCGGGCCGAGCAGCAGGAGCTCCTGGACGCGGCTCGCTGAGGCTCTGGGAGGCGGGGGTAAGCGGCATGGTAAGCCCCTCTGAGCCGGGCACCCTCCGACCCCATCCCCCCACAGCCCTGACCCCCGCTCTGAGCCTAGCCCCTCTGAGCCGGGCACCCTCCGATCCCATGCCCCCACAGCCCTGACCCCCAGCTCTGAGCCCAGCCCAGCCCCTCTGAACTGGGCTCCCCCCGCAGCCCTGACCCCTAGCTCTGAGCCCAGCCCCTCTGAGCCGGGCACCTCCCGACCCAGAGCCCAGCTCCCCACCCAGCCCTGGGCAACAGTAGCACCACCCCCAGGCAGCGACAGCCCATTGGCACCAACCATCACCATCACCCAGCAACAGCCCATTATGTAATTGCAAATGTATACATACCATTAAAGCATTTAATGTTTTTAAATAATGTATTTTGTGTATTTTCAAATTATTAAAAATTCATTTTTGAATGTATTTCATTGGTTATTTTTTACATTTCCAAATACATGTTACTAGAGTATTGCAAGTTATTTTTATGGAAGGGGCCCCCGAAATTGCTTTGCCCCAGGCCCCCTGAATCCTCTGGGCGGCCCTGTTTATTGGCAGTGTCTGCAGAGAGAACATAGACTGAATGGGCCATGCAGTGCAAACTGCTTTTTCACCACTAGCTGTGACCGCTCCAAATGAGGACTGGGACACACCATTGCACTGCTATTCAGAGTTGCACATGCTGTCGCCATTCTGCTGCAGAAGATTTGAGTTTCCAGTGCCATGAGCCTGGTGCCTGTCCAAAACACAAAATTTGCTTCAGAGAAATAAAAAAGGAAGTGGTTTGACTCTCTGGCTCTGGTATCTTACACTCTATCAGATAGATATTCCTCCGTACACTAACATAATGGATTAAAGCAGAAAATAAAATGCCATTCCATTATCTATTTAGTAAAAGCACCACTTGAAAAGCTTTTATTCAGCACACAGCTCCTAGCAAAGGGGCACTTCCTTGAGTATGTAAATCAGTGAGCAATTGTATTTTAACAGCCTTTCAAATGGCATTTCCCCACAGTTTTAGATGGACTATGAGACTGAAACCATCTTCCAAAACTCACTTATAGTAGGCAACAGCATAGAGATATTTACATCTCTTGCACCACCAAGACATATCAGCATGGGCTTGTAAAACCGCAAGATAATTACCAGCATTCACACCAGGACATGAATACTCTTCATAATTGATCAAAATTAATAATTTTGTTAAAAAAGAGGAATATTCCCCTCCCATTTTGAAATGGAGCTTCCGTTGTGCAGCAAAATGGAGACTGGAGCTCCCAAAGTCTGTATTTATTCTGGAATAATCAAGCCTCAGCAGACAAAACCCTAAAGAGCAAAACTACTCCAAAAAGGCCAATTATTTTTCACCGGATTTTAAAAAAATGCATTTTAATAAATAATAATAATACTTATTAATAATAAAATAATATATTTATGAAGCATCCACTCCACAAAAGCACTCCGGGAACTGAATGACAAGCATAAAACAATTTCTCATTAATGAATAAAAGCACATTACCGGATTACAACTAAGGTGGATAAACAAAACAAACAAACAAAAAAATCAAACAATAAACCAGCAACAGCCATCATAATTTAAAAACTCCCCTGGGGAAAAAAAAGTTTATAGGTGTTTTATAAAAGTGGGGAGAGATGGAATGAGCCGAATTTCAGGAGTTCCTTGCTATCTGCCCTGTTGGAGCAGAAGCGTGATTGCCTCTGATTTCAGGTCTCATGGTGGATCCCCTAAATACCAGGTGGTATGTGAGTGCAGAAACCTGCCAGATGGAGGCTCAAGGAGGAGGTCTCAGATATAACTGGAGCCAGTCCCATTCAGACCTTTATAAACCAGTGAGGCTAATTTTAACCGAATCTGCCACTTAATAGGTAGCCAACGTAAAGAACGCATAGTGGGCTGAAGAGTGACCTCAAACCCATGAGCGGCTGCATTCTGAATGAGCTGTAAGCAGTGGATCAGCCTCCGTGATAACCCAGCGAAGAAGGAATTACAATAACCAAGCCTCGAGGTCACAAGGCGTGCATTGCCGTCGCCGGATCGGCACAAGATCAATAAGGGCACAACCTACACAGATTGCCTAGATGAAAGCCACGTTTCCAAACCATTCCTGACACATGGTTTTCCATCAATAGGGCATGGGCAAAAATATCAACGAAAAAAGTCAGATTTCTAAAAAAAACCATTTTCAGTAACAAAAAATAAAATCAGTTTTCAGTAAAAGGTTTTGATTTTCAAAAAGTAAATTTTTATCAAGAACTGAAATATTTTATTGAAAACTGAAAAAAAAGCAGCCTTTGTTTTTGGTCAAACCCCTCCCCCCCCACACATTTTGACCAATTTTTGGTGAAAATTTTCATTTTAGTTTGGAAGCATTTTTGGTTAAAAAACTATTTTGACGACAAACATTTGGCCAGTTCTGCTAACGAGTTAGCTACCGTTTAAATAAAATGCATGTAGTAGGGCTTGATCCTGCACTGTGGAAGTCAATGGAAGCTTTGCCATTGACATCAGTGGACGTCGGATCAGAAGATAGACTAGAGGGAGACGGGCAGACCCACGCTCACACAGATACAGAGATTTCTTGTGTGTATATTTATCCAGGATGATTTCTAGAGAGCTGATAGAAAGATATGCACCAGGGGCCCAATTGTGTGCAGACAAGGGTGGGGAATGGGTGGAGTGTAGAGCCCAATCCCCAGCACATCAGCTAACACAGCTGAGTTGGCACAGATGGAAAAGCCAGGACTTTAATTGTGATGGCATCACAGTTCAGAACCTACCCTGCTCCTGAGTCAGCCCAGATGCCCTTTACTTAGGCTGGATTGTAAAGTGCCAATATATCATATTGGCCTGATATTCAAAAGTGCTGAACTCCTGCAGCTCCCACTGATTTCAATGGGATCTGTGGGCGCTCAGCAGTGCTGATAGTCAAGCCATAGCAGGCAACTCAGCCTCAACTCAAACCCGAGCCTAAACCTCTGCGGACTATTTCTAGTAATAATAGACAGGTCCCTGTTTCCTGGTGTCCCTTCCCCTTTGCCATAAGGTCCCTTTCCCCTGCTGTGGACATTAGAAGACTAGTTTCTTTTGTCACCTGCAGGCTAATCAAACTCCTCTTCGCCTACCTGTGTCAAGACAAACAGGGGTAATAAACTGCAGTCCTGGCCACAAAGCCAGCATGGGCACTAGCCAAGTTAATGCGGCTACCAGACCTGTAATCACACACAGACCCCAGGATGCTGCGGGTCTCTCCTGGAGGCTGCTATTTCACACCACTGAGTGTTCAAAAGAGCTTTTGGAGAATAAAAAACTGGGTTGACCGACCCGCCAGACCATTACAAAACACCATTACTTCAGACCCCAACTTGCTTCAGACTGTGACCCTCTTCGCAGGGTCTTTCTTCAGAGCTCCAGGCCCAAACAGGAGCTGACAGTGTTTATCAACCTTTGGAGCTAGCACTGAGCTCCCTAGTGTACTTAAATGCGGATTCCTCTTCACAGCATGCAAAATCCTGGGCAATGACAATTGTGCTCTTGGCCAGCCTCAGAGGGAAACGGCACCCCTTTTGCTCAGCTGAAATTTGTCTGAAAGTCTGAAAGTTCAGAGGGTATGGTTCACTTGTCATCACGAATAAGCTGTAACATGTAGGTTTTGTTTCACTTCTCCCCAGGGCACCCATGGACTTTGGTGGGCTTTGGATCAGGCCCTGAATACAGGATTTGAAACAAAAAAAGCAAGTAGCAAGCCCAATGCTAGATCCAGCTCGGAGAGGGGGCCGCGCAGAGCCCCATGGTCCCCTGCGTAGGAGCTGGACCTATTGCTGGCCACTTCCAGGGTGCAGCGCATTGTCGGAACAGTTAGGTACCAGCCTGCCTTAGCCGGCCAGCACCGTTGAAGGGACTTTTAACAGCCTGGTCGGCGGTGCTGACCAGAACCGCCGTGACCCAGTGCCTTACATTCTGCGACCCAGTACTCAGTCATGACCCGCAGTTTGAAAACCACTGCACTAAATAGATGGTGGACTAATCCTCCAGATAGTTATGTGGTTTTACGGTGCTAAAGATGCATCCTGTGGCTTTGATCTAGGAGGTTCTACGACTATTTCCCATATGGTTCTGTCCTGCACCATGGAGTTATCCCACATGGGATTTAATTTCCCTCAATAATAGACCACTCCCTACCACTCAGACACTACAGTAATGGGCACACATCATTGCATTATACAGACGAGAACTGAGTCTGTTGCTTCTTGGGCTGTGGAGACAGAGGGAAAGAGTCGGCTGGCTGAGAGCTGCCCGGTCTGAGGGTGAGTCTTTGTACTATTAGCTGTAAGAAAGGGGATGTGGGGAGTCTTTGCTCACTACTCTTGTCACTGCTTGAGATGCCTGTCCCCAGCTCTGCTCCTGTTGCTGTTTGAGATGAGAACACTCTGAATAAAGAGGCTGAAGTTCTGCTGATGCATTTTGGCAGGACCAGTTTGTTAACTCCATGCGGAATACAAGGGAGAGGACGCAGGGTTCCCTCTAATTTTTCCCACGCATGTGCGGGATGAATTTTGTTATGTGCACCAATATGGAGGTAAGGTGTGACACATCACCTCCATATTGGTGCACATAACAAAATTCATATGGTGGGGGTGGGGCCAAGGGGTTCGGAGTGTGGGAGGGGGCTCAGGGCTGGGGCAGAGGATTGGGGTGTGAGGATTCCGGCTGGGGGTGTGGGCTCTGGGGTGGGGCCGGGGATGAGGGGCTCAGGGCTGGGGCAGAGAGTTGGGGTGGGGGGTGTGAGGGCTCCGGCTCAGGGTGCGGGCTCTGGGGTGGGGCCAGGGATGAGGGGTTTGGAGTACAGGCTGTCCTGGGGCTACCGCGGGGAGTGAGGACTCCCCCTAGCTCTCTCTATCCACAGCAGCACCTGGGCTGGGGGGGCGGGGAGAGGCGCCTATCCCTGCTGCGGTAGCTCCGGGGCTGGGGCCGTGGGATAGGCGTCCCTCCCCCGGCTGTGGCAGGTCCAGGCTGGGGCTGAGTTCGGGCCGCGGGAGGGGCATTCCAGCTGCAGCTGGTCCAGGCCGGGGCCGAGCGTTTGGGCTGAGGGACGGGCACCGCCCCCAGGTCACGGCAGGTCCTGGCCAAGCAGGTTCCCTGAGCGCCTGCATGGCGCTTAATAGGCAGCTTACAGGGAACTTAGGGGAGGAGTGCTTATTGGGGAAGAGTGAATCAGGGAGCAGAGACAGGGAGGTTCTGGAGAGAAATCCTAGGAAAGGTTTTGTGCTATTGTTTTCAAGTTTTCAGTAAAGCCAATCCCTAGGAGGCAGTGTTTGGCCACGACGGGTGGAATTCCCAAGTCTCACTTCAGAAGAGCACAGGCTTCAGGCTGACTCTTTGTACAAGGGTGAATTTCCCCCTAATGCAGGGTCCATGCGCTCTCTTGGAGACAGTGGAAGGACAAAGGACCATAAAGGAGTTAGTCACCCAAGTCCCAATTTGGACATCTAACTCCCTTAGGCTTCTTGGAAAATCTCAGCTTGTGCCCCTTCACACCACTTATAAAAGCAGGCTGGAAATTGGAGAAGGGCCTGGCCCAGCCACCACCATGAATACCTATCTGGATCCAAACTTTGCAGCTGGGATCCTCTCTATAGCAAACTGCTATACAGTCACTCGTGGGCAGGGGTCTTGCGTTCCTAGTGTCACAAATGATCTTGCTTTGCAGCCAAATGCTGCCTCTGGCACCAGGCTCAGAAATGCCCGTTAGAATGAGAAACTTCCCCCAAAATTCACCACAAACATTGCATGGTTCATTTGCGGCAACAAGCACCCCTGGCCCTGGGAGCTGCCACATGGGTTGTGCCATCTGGGTGAAATTTCCCTTTAAGGCGCAGCATTGGCCCAAGGTAAGATACTGGCAGAACCAGGTTTTCCTCTTTGGGCAGTATGGGCAGGCAGGGAGACAAGGGAAGCTGGCATCTGGACCTAACAATAGAAGAGAAACCACTTTAAGCTGCAAATGGGTCTGGGTGAGCCAAAGTATGTCTTCTCTCTCCTCTGTTTTTTACATATAGACCAGACCTTAATAATACAGTCAGCGTTTATGAAGCATCCCCGCCCTCGAAGGTGCTCAGGGCGCTGCACAGACCATTAAAGAGGCATAATAATAATAATTAAAATATAATTAATGCAGGGTATAAAAATCAAGCACAATGCTCAAAAGCCAGACTCTGCAGTTGCATTAAGGCAGGTGCTCTTCCTCCTTTCCCCCCATTTATTATTACTGACCAGCCCCCAAAGATAGGCCAGATGTCTGTTTTCCAACTGATCTCCTGCTAGCTCTGGGTTTTTTTTTTCTTTCTTCCTTGATTTGTTTTTAAAGAGATTGACTCATGGATGGTTAATTTTAAAGGGATCTTTAATTTGGAGACCACTTTCCACTGACCTTCTTAACTGCACTTTCGCTACACACATTAAGGGTGAAATTCACCTTGTGGATTGGGATTGCATGAGGCCCAGGCAGGGCCAGCTCCAGGTTTTCTGCCGCCCCAAGCAGCAAAAAAAAAAAAAAAAAAAAAAAGCCGCGGCAGCGCGATCGCTCCACTCCACTCTTTGGCGGCAATTCAGCGGCAGGTCCTTCACTCCGAGAGGGAGTGAGGGACCCGGCACCGAATTGCCGCCGAAGACCTGGACGTGCCGCCCCAGTAGCGGTTGGAGTGCTGCCCCTTGGTATTGGCCGCCCCAAGCACCTGCTTCTTTAGCTGGTGCCTGGAGCCGGCCCTGGGCCCAGGCACCACACACGGGGCCGGCTTTAGGAAGTGCGGGGCCTGATTCAAATACCCAGCGGCGGTCCGGGTCTTCGGCGGCACTTTGGCGGCGGGTCCTTCACTCACTCCGGGTCTTCCGCAGCACTGAAGGACCCGCCACCGAAATGCCGCCGAAGACCCGGACCGCTGCCGGGTGAGTAAAAAAATTAAAAAGGCGCCTAAGTTAGGCGCTCTTCTTTAGGGCGCGGGGTCCTCTTAGGGCGCGGGGCCCTTTTACTAGTATTATCACCTAGCCGGTTATTCTCCATTTTGTAGTTGTGCATTTGATTTTTCCTTCCTAGGTGAATTACTTTGCACTTATCTTCATTGAATTTCATCTTGTTGATTTGAAACCAATTCTCCAATTTGTCACGGTCCTTTTGAATTCTAATCCTGTCCGGTAAAGTGCCCGCAACCCCACCCAGCCTGGTGTCATCTGCAAGTTTTATAAGCATACTCTCCACTCTATTATCCAAGTCATTAATGAAAATATTGAATAGTACTGGACTAAGGATTGATCCCTGCGGGACCCCACTAAATACACCCTCCCAGTTTGAGAGCGAGCCATTGATAACTACTCTTTGAGTATGGTCTTTAAACCAGTTGTGCACCCTCCTTATAGTAAATTCATCTAGACCGCACTTCCCTTGTTTTCTTATGAGAATGTCATGTGAGACTCTGTCATAAGCTTTACCAAAATCAAGGTCTATCACATCTACTGCTTCCCCCATCTGTTAGACCAGTACCCTCTCAAAGAAGAAAATTAGGTTGGTTTGGGATGATTTGTTCTTCACAAATCCATGCTGGCTATTCCTTATAACCCTTTTATCTTCTAGGAGCTTACAAACTGATTGTTTAATAATTTGTTCCAGTATCGAAGTTAGGCTGACTGATCTATAATTCCAAGGATCCTCTTTATTACCCTTTTTAAACATAGGTACACTACTATGTTTGCCTTTCCCCAGTCCTCTAGGACCTCACCCATCCTCCATGAGTTCCCAAAGATAATTGCTAATGGTTTCAAGATTGCTTCAGTGAGTACCTTAAGTACCCTAGGCTGAATTTCATCTGGCCTAGGGTACTTAAGGTAAGTTGAATACATCTAACTTATCTAAATATTCTTTACCCTGTCCTTTCCCTATTTTGGCTTGAATTCCTTCCCCCCTTGTTAATATTAATTGTGTTGAGTATCTGGTCATCATTAACCTTTTTAGTGAAGACTGAAGCAAAATAGGCATTAAACACGTCACCTTCTTGATGTCATCAGTTATTAGCTCTCCTTCCCTGCTAAGTAGAGGACCTATGCTTTCCTTTGTCTTGCTCTTGCTCCTTATGTATTTAAAGAACCTGTTCTTATTCCCTTTTATGTCCCTTGCTAGATGTAACTCATTTTGTGTCTTAACCTTTCTGATTTTGTCCCTATATGCTTGTGATATTCTTCTGTACTGCACCTTAGCAATTCATCCATGTTTCCACTTTTTGTAGGATTCCCTTTTGATCTGCAGGTCATAAAGAGCTCCTGATTGAGCCATATTAGTCTCTTATTTTTCTTTCTATCTTTTCTTCACATTGGGATGGTTTGCAGTTGTGCCTTTAATATGGGCTCCATGAGAGATTGCTAGCTCTCCTGAACTCCTTTATCCCTTAGATTTTGCAGAGGAAACCCAACTGATAACAGCTCGGCAAGTGGCGTGTTGGGATACTACTCCTGCTTAGCTAAGAAATGTGCAACCTCTTATTATTTGTATTCCCCTGGTCCCTGCCAGCACCCACCTTGCCAATTTGTTTGTCTCATCCACCTAGTGGGTCTTGTATTTCATACCATAAGCTCTTTGGGGTGGGGACTACCATTCACTCTGTGTATGAAGAGTACATAGCATGGTGGGACCCTGACCTGCTGAGTCTCACCTTAACACATTTAAAATTGCCTTCACCAAACGAGAACTAGAGAAATAGATTGCATCCTGGAACAGGACATCCATGTACCCTGAGATAAACTGCTTCAATGCAGAAAAATAAAATCCAGAGACCATACACCCCAAGTGGGTACCTACCACCACACACTGGAATCCATAGCAAGGTATCATCAAACCATTACAACAACCCTTACTTGATGGGGACCCCATCCTAAAAGAGATCTTTCCTGATCCCCATCTTCTGGCCTTCAAACACCGCCCTCAACCTCATCAAGCTCATCACCAGAAGCAAGCTGCCCACAGACCAGGAGACACCAACTCAAAGCAGCACCAGACCCTGCCAAAATAAGAGATGCAAAACCTGTAGCTATATCTCCACTGCTGTGATGATCCACATCCCACACAACACACCTTTCAAGATCTTTGGGTTCTAAACATGCTGTATCACAATATGTGATGTACCTCATCCAGTGCATCAAATGTCCCTATAACAGCAATGTAGATGAAACAAGACAATTACTTCACTCTCAGCTGAACTCACACAGAAAAATGATAAAAGGCAAAGACACCCTTTCACCTGGGGGCAAAGTGATCACAAAATGATCACTCCATATCTGACCTCTCTGTCCTCATCCTCAAAGGAAATCTGCACAACACCTTCAAAAGATGGGCCTGGGAGCTTAAATTCATAACTTGCTAGACACTAAAAATCATGGACTCCGTAGAGATCCTGGTTTTGTGTCTCATTACAACAATCTATAAACCACTAATTGTAAACCTCCTTTGTCCTATGACTGGAGGGGTGTTAATTTCCTACTTCATTTTCAATGGTTTCTTGCAACATCTGTTAACTCCTTATGCTTAATAATCTGTTCCGCCTTGAATTTAGCTGTGACACTCTGAGTGCCTTTCCCAGACCTGAAGAAGAGCTCCGTGTAGCTCAAAAGCTTGTCTCTCGCACCAGCAGAAGTTGGTCCAATACGAGGTATTACTTCACCCACCTTGTCTCTTTAAATAATAATAATCAGTTGAACGCTGCTGCCAGGCTGAGCTGTGAGAGGAGCAGCTGTCATTTCCTCATGAGCTCCCACATTCAAGTTTTGCAGCATCGGAGGAGTTTATAACTCCGAAAGGCTCCTCTGGCTTCTATGCCGTTCTCCCCCCGGGCTCCTTGTTCTCTTTCACATCACAGCCTCGCTGCTACCCAGCCACCAGAAGAGTCCCAGAGAAACAAGAGACCCAGCACTAGCATTTTAATGTGGGGAGCAGGTTTTAATTCATTGCTATAAAAAGCCTAATTCTCAGCAATTTTAATCACTCTGGGGGCCTGTGGAAGGTTCCAAAGATTTCCTCCCTTGCCAACTGTCACCTCCCACCTGCAGCATCTCCCCCATCCACAGGGCTCGGCCCAAGTGACCCATTAACATTCCCTTCTTCTTGTAAATATTGCCTGAGCAGCCCTGCCTGCCTCCTGGCCTCAATTAATTGTGGCCTGGGGGAGAAGGAGATAAGTGAGCACTAAAATTTAACTATGTCTCCACAGATGGTAAAAATAAAGTTTGATGTGACAAGTGAGGGCAGCAGGAAATGAGCTGGCTTGGAGCAGCCACTCATTCTGCAAGGCAAAGGGGGAAAAGAAATCCAGCTGACCTGTAGATTCTAGTTTCCTAGATATTTTTGTGGCTTGCCCAGGTCAGACAATTTTGCAGCCTTGTTGTGCTGCCTGTTTGTGGACGGTGAGATAGTGATCCTTCCCTCCACACTTGCTCTTTTTGTTCTGTTCCGCTTCCCCAGACAGGGTATATTTTTTAAAGGCTCATGGAAGATGCCTCATTGACAATCCTGGAGATGGATGCTCTCTGCTCAATGCAGGAATGCGAGCTTCCCCCATGTTGCACCCCTACTGCGTCTCAACCCTGACCTGCCGAGGTGAAAGGTTAGTTCAGTCTCTGGGGCCCGTTCAATCCGTGTCTGTCTGCTGTCAACGAGGGTGAGGCACTTGGGGCAGTTCTGTGATGTCCTGTAGAATGTGGTGGGAAGCCACCAGCTTATTTCACAGAGGCCAACAGAGCCTTCAGGTAGCAGCTTCCGCTCATTACCAATCTCATCCCATTTCCAACTGGCAGCCCTAACGTGATAAACTCCCTAATCCCATCAGCAAGCCCCTAACCCATCCAGGTCACCTAGCTCATGTCTCGATGTTAACATAACATTCTGGTTGGTGATTTCGGAGGTTCCATCCAAGCTCCTTCTCACAAGCATCAACCCTGTGAGGCATAGGTGACCCCAGAGAGGCACTGAGTTCGTTCATCTCCCATTACTATTATGGAGGCTGAGAAAATTCAGCATCTCACAGGATTTGGCTCTCAGGGACTGAACACCACACAGGAAGTAGATTATTTTGAAGGGTCTAGAAAAGAAGGGCTCCACTCTCCTCATTTTTAGGTCCAGATCCTGCTTCCTTGAGTGCCCTGACAAAACTCTCCATGACTTCAATCTTGGGCACTTAAGGCTCAATCCAAATCCCATTGATGTCAGTGAAGAGACTCTCATTGACGTCAGTGAGAGCTGGATTGGGCCCTAAGTCTCTGACATACGGTGAAATTCAGGCCTACACGAACACCACTCAGGTCCCACTCAGCCCCCATAGGTTGTAAAAGCCATTGCACGGGGCCAATCTCACCTATCATTTACAGTTCCATTATATTGCTGGGTACTGCAGGTACAGAATGCTCCCTCTAATAAATCAAGGGATCCCTGGAACGGTTTATTGCTTAAAAAGGCATTTTTTGCACGACACCAACACCTGAAACATAATTGGTACCTTCCACTGTGTGCAAGATTTCCAACTCCTGCTGCAAAGAGCAACAAGTTATCATGTACTGTGTCCGAACAAAACAATGGAGCCTCTGCTGGAACCAGGGCCGGCTCCAGCATTTCTGCCGCCCCAAGCAAAAAAAAAAAAAGCCACGATCGCGATCGGTGGCGGCAATTGGAAAAAAAAAAAAAAAGCCGCGATCGGCGGTGGCAGTTCAGCGGCAGGTCCTTCGCTCCTAGAGGGAGTGAGGGATCTGCCGCCCCCGAATTGCCGCAGGTGCTGCCCCTCTCCCTTGGCCGCCACAAGCACCTGCTTATTAAGCAGGTGCCTGGAGCCGGCCCTGGCTGGAACAAAAACAAAGACCACACTGATAGGGTGTTTTTTCCCCCTGAAGACACCTCCCCATTCCCTAAGAATGAAGTGCCTAAGAAGAATAAGAGCCACCCATCCCTGACGCTAATATATGCCCCTGCATCCTAAGGACCCTATTACAGTACATTGCATGCAACGCTTTCAATATTTAAGGAACAAAAATGTGTGTGTAGGGGAGGGGAGAAGTGGAATCCCTACTGGCTCCGGAGTTTCTTTTGAGACGTGCTGCTTCTAGCACAGACTTTATTTCATCTTTTCATAAGTAACTCTGACCAGGAGACATTCACAAAGAATGGAGAAAAGTTGGTCTCCAAATGCATTTTCTTTTGCTAGGGACTCTTTTGGGGAGCGATTCAGACCAGGGAGACACAGTGCAATCTGTACTTCTAAATTAGCTTCCAGGCACTCAGGATGCTTATTATTCATTCTATAAAAATATTAGGTAATGTCTTTCACCCCTTTCAATGTACGGACTATGGCTCTTTGATGCATTGTGTGACTTGAAAGTTTCATACCTAAAGAAGAGTCTCTTTTAAGTCCCCACTTCTATCAAACGTATTCTGTTCTCCTCTCTACAATACACACAATGACATAAGAATCTTGACCTGCTTCATGTCTGATGGGCTGAAATCTCAGGCACATAGGATAAAACAGCCATTTCCATCAATACAGTTTAAACACTTACAGTTCTATTCAGTCAGATATTACCTAGGGGCCTGCCATGCCACAGAAAGCTGCAGAAATTGGCTCTATAGACAGCTGACCAATTGAGCAGTAAGAACTGACCCTTTCCAAAGTTGCTTTTCTTTTTTGCTTTGCCTTGTGCTGGTTGGGGGCTGGAGCAATTCACAGCAGGAGGCGAGAGCTTGTCCAACCTAGATTTGTTTTCTTTTTTTAACTAGATTTTTGCATGTTTCCCTCTGTAGCTACTTTAGGGGACAATCATGGAGGTCAATGGGAGCTCTGCCATTATAGTCAACGGGAGCAAGACCACATCCTTAATTTCAGACAGAGCAGTGTAAGAGAAAGGATGGGCTTGTGGTTAAGGCACAGTCCTGGGACTTAGAAGACCTGGGACAGCAGAAGACCTCTGCTGCAGGCTGTGTGTGGCAAGTTACTTAATTGCTCTCTGACTAAGGGAATGTCTACAAAACAAACTCACTGAAGTGAGTCTCAGAGCCCACATCAACTGACTCGGGCTTTCAGGGCTTATGCTAGAGAACTAAAAATAGCAGTGTAGAGGTCCCGCTTGGACTCTGAGATTCTCCCCCCCTTCACTGAGTTTCAGAGCCCGAGTGGGCTCGTCTACACTGCCATTTTGAGCTCCATGAGCCCGAGTCAGCTGAGCCGGCTCTGAGACGCAATGCTGTGGGGGGTCTTTTGCAGTGTAGACGTACCTGGAGCGCCTTTATCTGTGAAATGAGGATAATAAAACTTCCTCAGTCTTGTCTGTTTACCTGGTAAGCTCACTGGGGCAGGGACAGTCTCTCACTATGCAATGAACAGCGCTCAGCATGATGGGGCTCTAGGTGCTACCATGATACACAGGGCCGGTGGAAGGATGTTTCGTGCCCTAGGCAAAACTTCCACCTTTCGCTCCCCCCCCCCCGTACCCGAGCCCCCACCCTGAGGCGTTCCCCCCCCCGCGGCAGCTCCCTCCCTCCGCCCTGAGGCACCCCCCCCTCCCCAGCCCACCCCTGCCCCGCCTCCTCCCCGAGCACGCCGTCGCTGCTTCACTTCTCCCGCCTCTCTGGCTTGCGGCGCCTAAGCTGATTGGCGCCGCAAGCCAGGGAGGCGGGAGAAGTGAAGCAGCGACGGCGTGCTCGGGGAGGAGGCGGGGCAGGGGTGAACTGGGGCGGGAAGTTCCCCTGCGTGCCGCCCCCTCCACCCCTTGCTGCAGGCGGCCCTCCCCGCACTCCACTGCCCCAGCTCCCTCCGCCTAAATGCCGGTGGCGACCCGGGCGGCTGAAGATCTGGCCACTGCGGTCGCTGCTGAAGAAAATGGCGCCCCCCAAATCCTAGCGTCTTAGGAGACCGCCTAGGTTACCTAAATGGTTGCACCGGCCCTGATGACACAACAAGTACTTCAAGGGAAATACAGAAATGTATCTTAATGACAATAAAAGGCTGGAAGGATCAGATATTTGAAGATCAGGCCTAGACATTTTTCTTAAAAAATAAAATCTTGAAGTGTAGGGGTAAAATTCCAGCCCAATGCAGAGTGCCTTGTCTGGATGAACAAGTCTAATTAAAGAAGGGAGCAGCTCAGTTAGGAACTAACCCTGCAGGGTGGTGGGGGCTTGATCCTGGGGGCTGGAGAGAGCTCTCTCCTCCCACTGATGTCAGTTCCCAGGCCCTATGCAGAAAGCGCTTTCTAATGGCTCTAGAATTCCATAGGAGCATTCACAATGAGTGTATTCCAGAACCCCATTTACGACAAGGTGATAGCACTCCCCTGGAGCTACCCTATGCAGGATCTCACCTCCTTGCACTGCAGTCTGAGATGTGATTGCAGCACAGGTAGGCATAGCTCCATTCGCTTTAGCTGTGCTAGCAGGGCTAAAAACAGCGGTGTAGACGCGGCCGTACGGGCCTCAGTGCAGGCTAGCAATGTGCGTTCATAACTAAAGTCCCCAGTGTGCTTGTATAGCACCCTATGAAGCCAGTCCCACCACACCTACACAGGAAAAGCTAATGTGGGTATGTCGCTCCATCTCGGACATACCTTCAGACTGACATAAATGAGGTCAGAGGTCTTGAAACCATTGCTGGTTGAGCGATTTCACCTGTTTTGCCAGGGAGATGATTCCTTAAGGCATGTCTACATGGCCCTGCAATGTGGACTATGGGGGTGTGAACTGCACTGAAGTGTTGCACTGTAACTCCCTGTTGGGGACCCACTAGTGCAAATTAAATGATACCAGGTTCACATTAACGTAGTCCCATTTCAAACGTGCCTGTGCAAAAGCGGATGAGCTGTTTTGCACCAGCCTACCAGTGACCAGTATCCAAGCCTGTCTTTCACAATAGCATCAAAACACACATCAGGAAGGCCTGATCCTGCAAACTCTCTCTTGGGATTTGATAGCAGCCTTCAACTACCTGAAGGGGGGTTCCAAAGAGGATGGAGCTCGGCTGTTCTCAGTGGTGGCAGATGACAGAACAAGGAGCAATGGTCTCAAGTTGCAGTGGGGGAGGTCCAGGTTGGATATCAGGAAAAACTATTTCACTAGGAGGGTGGTGAAACACTGGAATGCGTTACCTAGGGAGGTGGTGGAGTCTCCTTCCTTGGAGGTTTTTAAGGTCAGGCTTGACAAAGCCCTGGCTGGGATGATTTAGCTGGGAATTGGTCCTGCTTTGAGCAGGGGGTTGGACTAGATGACCTCTTGAGGTCCCTTCCAACTCTGATATTCTATGATTCTATGATTCTATGTGTGAGTGGTCCTTACTCATGTGAGAGCCTGACTTCAGTGGTGCCATGGGACTGTTTGTCACTGACTTCAATCGGACTGCTTCTACAGGGGCAGCTTTAATGAGCAGAGACAGGGCTTTCAGACATGTCTGTTCATTTAGGCTCCTTCCATTTCTAAGGGCTCAAACTTGACACACCCTGGATCTGGCTGAGTGTCTAAAGCATCTATTAACTTCAAAGGAAGTTTTGGGACCTCTGCACCCATGGAAAATAGGCCCTTGGTGCTGGGCTCCCCAAAACGGATGTAGTCTAAACGAGTGGACAAAATTTTGTACTGGAAGTTTGCAGGATCAGGCGCTAATATTGGTCAAACCTGCACTCGGGTTACCAGCAGCCAGTTTGTCACCAAATTGAAAAGTAACAGCTCCAGTAACTCAAGCCAGCATATTTCTCTCTAGTTAACAGATCCTGAACACACAAGACATACAACTGCCTTAAACTTAGCAGAAGTGTAGATTCTACTGTAAATACAGTAGCCTAAAGGTACCAAAAATAATAAAGGGTTGTAATAAAATCTCAGCTCTCACATTACTCATCCAGTTGTGAGGCTTTTCAGAAGTCCTCTTACATATCCTTATTAAAATACCATCAAGACAGCCCTAGATTTTGTCCTACATTTTGTGGTAGGGTCCACGTGATTGGTGCAGAGCTACAGAACTGGCCTGCTCGAAGCAAGTTGACAGGTCATTATTTTGTGTCCTACAAATTCTATGAGCTGATAAGAAAACTCCACCAATTTGATGTTTTATCAGTTTGTGGGTTGGAAAAAGAAATTATTTCAGTCTAGATAACGATTCTATTTCTTCGCAGCAAATTAGAGTTTTACTTCTCACGGGGACTCCACCAAAAAAGAATAGCGGGAGCTGAGACAGGACAGATCACATACCCGTCAGCAGAAAGATTGTGTCGCAGCTTTCTGAAATGTCTTGCAAATTGTAAGGAGACTGAAATGGCTCCTTTGAGAAGGAAAAAAAAAATATGAACAAGGTTGCAGGAGAAAAATCTATTTGGAGAGATTTGCAGACCCCGGGCAAAGTAAACACATGGAAACCCAAGAAAGGATCATGGGATGCTTATAAAGACTGATGGATAGTTCAGTAAATCATTAAACAGTATCCAAGTCAAATATGCCAACGAATGCCAATTATTTAACACTAACTATATGTATGTTTAATAAGCTGAACCTGATTTCTGTTTGCCGGTTTCAGCGGAGGAACAAAGCCTCATCTGGAGTAAATCAGTTTAGTGCCACTGAGGATCTTGCATCTCTATCTAAGTTCTCCTATAATGCCCCCAACGTGGTGTGTGAGTGCCTCACATGTATTAATTCATTTACTTTCACATGCCTGTGACAGAGGGAACCATCACCATCCCCACCTTAGAGTTAAGGACTGAGGCCCAGAGAGATTAATAGAGCCTGATCCTGGGAGGTGCTGAGCCCACAGCTCCCTCATTGAGACTCTTCTCATGTGGAGGCAGAGGTCTATGCACAAAGCTCCTTGTAGTGCATAGATCTCAAGGGCACACACACTATTGTTATGGTAGGTGGCACCAAATGGCACTTACATATACTCTTCTGAGTTCCTTTGCTTAGTGTGTGAGCAAGTTTTGACACTTGGGAAGATATGGTATGTTGTTATTAATTTTGGTTTGTGCAAAGGTTTGTATAGAGACCGCTGTGGGAGAGAGGGAGCTGTGTGAGCAGCAGGAGCATTTGCTCTCTGCCTTGGGCTCTGACTGGAGTCAGTTCTTGAGACAGAATTGGTCCCTGGACCAGGCATTGGCGTTAGGCTGAGACTGGGATTGCCAGGCATGCTGTTCGAACTCTCAGTCCACCCTTACTTGTGATGATCAATTCTTTACTCCATGGGCAGCATCGTTACTGTCCGTGGGCTAGATTATGCCACAGCCCATTATCTATGTATAAATAAAGCAAGTTACACTTAGACTATACCCAGACTCCACGTCACTGATTTCTCCACCCTGGGAAGGTGACTCACCCTGGACACCATCTGGTACTGCTTGGCGGAGGGGTGATACCAGTTTCAGAATGGTACACTGGTGTTAGGAAAAGAGGCAATCTATATTACTTCTTGTCAGTAAGAATTCAGGAGCTCGCAGCATCAGGATTTCGGTACATGATTAGTACCGAAATTAGTACTCAGATTAGTGAGAGGACGTGCACCAAGAAGTGGATGGTGTTGTCCTACTTCTCACCCCCAAATCAGCCATAATTGGTGGAAATTGGAATTGGGTGTCGCCATCTGTTGCCACCAACAACAGAAAACATGGCATTAAAGAACGGCGCTTGCCAGACAAGCTTCAGGGCTGCTTTCTTTTAGTATCAGAGGGGTAGCCGTGTTAGTCTGAATCTGTAAAAAGCAACAGAGGGTCCTGTGGCACCTTTGAGACTAACAGAAGTATTGGGAGCATAAGCTTTCGTGGGTAAGAACCTCACTTCTTCAGATGCAAGTAATGGAAATCTCTAGAGGCAGGTATATATCAGTGTGGAGATAACGAGGTTAGTTCAATCAGGGAGGGTGAGGTGCTCTGCTAGCAGTTGAGGTGTGAACACCAAGGGAGGAGAAACTGTTTCTGTAGTTGGATAGCCATTCACAGTCTTTGTTTAATCCTGATCTGATGGTGTCAAATTTGCAAATGAACTGGAGCTCAGCAGTTTCTCTTTGGAGTCTGGTCCTGAAGTTTTTTTGCTGTAAGATGGCAACCTTTACATCTGCTATTGTGTGGCCAGGGAGGTTGAAGTGTTCTCCTACAGGTTTTTGTATATTGCCATTCCTGATATCTGACTTGTGTCCATTTATCCTCTTGCGTAGTGACTGTCCAGTTTGGCCAATGTACATAGCAGAGGGGCATTGCTGGCATATGATGGCATATATAACATTAGTGGACGTGCAGGTGAATGAGCCGGTGATGTTGTAGCTGATCTGGTTAGGTCCAGTGATGGTGTTGCTGGTGTAGATATGTGGGCAGAGTTGGCATCGAGGTTTGTTGCATGGGTTGGTTCCTGAGTTAGAGTTGTTATGGTGCGGTGCGTGGTTGCTGGTGAGAATATGCTTAAGGTTGGCAGGTTGTCTGTGGGCGAGGACTGGCCTGCCTCCCAAGGTCTGTGAAAGTGAGGGATCATTGTCCAGGATGGGTTGTAGATCACTGATGATGCGTTGGAGAGGTTTAAGCTGAGGACTGTAGGTGATGGCCAGTGGAGTTCTGTTGGTTTCTCTTCTGGGCCTGTCTTGTAGCAGGAGGCTTCTGGGTACACGTCTGGCTCTGTTGATTTGTTTCTTTATTTCCTTGTGTGGGTATCGTAGTTTTGAGAATGCTTGGTGAAGATAACAACTCTAACTCAGGAACCAACCCATGCAACAAACCTCAATGCCAACTCTGCCCACATATCTACACCAGCAACACCATCACTGGACCTAACCAGATCAGCTACAACATCACCGGCTCATTCACCTGCACGTCCACTAATGTTATATATGCCATCATATGCCAGCAATGCCCCTCTGCTATGTACATTGGCCAAACTGGACAGTCACTACGCAAGAGGATAAATGGACACAAGTCAGATATCAGGAATGGCAATATACAAAAACCTGTAGGAGAACACTTCAACCTCCCTGGCCACACAATAGCAGATGTAAAGGTTGCCATCTTACAGCAAAAAAACTTCAGGACCAGACTCCAAAGAGAAACTGCTGAGCTCCAGTTCATTTGCAAATTTGACACCATCAGATCAGGATTAAACAAAGACTGTGAATGGCTATCCAACTACAGAAACAGTTTCTCCTCCCTTGGTGTTCACACCTCAACTGCTAGCAGAGCACCTCACCCTCCCTGATTGAACTAACCTCGTTATCTCCACACTGATATATACCTGCCTCTAGAGATTTCCATTACTTGCATCTGAAGAAGTGAGGTTCTTACCCACGAAAGCTTATGCTCCCAATACTTCTGTTAGTCTCAAAGGTGCCACAGGACCCTCTGTTGCTTTTTACAGATTCAGACTAACACGGCTACCCCTCTGAAACTTGACACCATGCAAGGCACTGCATTTAGCCGTATGGAATGGAAATCTATCAACCTCATGAAGAAACTTGCACAAATACAGACAGATATCATCTTCCTTTCCAAATGCAAACAGATGGACATCATACCAAATGGACTGAAGGTGAAAAATCCATTGCTATCTACATACTGCACAGACCACAGTGAGAGATTATGCCATACGTTATCAAAGAAACTGAGGAACCACCTGATCAGCATCCTATACAGCAAACAGAAAAACATCAAGAAAGAGCTCTCCAACCTGGAGACTCTCATAAATAACCAACCCTCCACACAAACGGACTTTACTAAAATAAGACAGGAGATCTACATTACACACTTCACCGCTCTACAAAGGAAAAAGGACCGTAAGCTGTCTAAAATCCTACCTGCCACATGGGGCCACAACAGGGGTACCCCTAACTCACCCAGCAATATCGTCAATTTATCCAGCTACACACTCAACCCAGCAGAAGAGTCTGTCCTATCTCGGGGACTCTCCTTTTGCCCCAGCACCCCCACGAACATGATACAGTTCTGTGGTGATCTGGAAGCCTACTTTCGCCGCCTCCGACTCAAAGAATACTTTCATGATAACACTGAACAGCGCACTGATACACAGATACCCTCCCACCAACAACACAGGAAGAAGAACTCCACATGGACTCCTCCTGAGGGTCGAAATGACAGTCTGGACCTATACATAGAATGCTTCCGCCGACGTGCACAGGCAGAAATTGTGGAAAAACAACATCGCTTGCCTCATAACCTAAGTCGTGCAGAACGCAATGCCATCCACAGCCTCAGAAACCACCCTGACATTATCATCAAAGAGGCTGATAAAGGAGGTGCTGTTGTCATCATGAACAGGTCTGACTACCAGAAGGAGGCTGCCAGACAACTCTCCAATACCCAATTCTACAGGCCGCTTTCCTCAGATCCCACTGAGGAATACACTAAGAAACTACACCATCTACTCAGGACACTCCCTACGCTAACACAGGAACAAATCAACATACCCTTAGAGCCCCGACCGGGGTTATTCTATCTACTACCTAAGATCCACAAACCTGGAAATCCTGGACGCCCCATCATCTCGGGCATTGGCACTCTCACTGAAGGACTGTCTGGATATGTGGACTCCCTACTCAGACCCTACGCCACCAGCACTCCCAGCTATCTCCGTGACACCACAGATTTCCTGAGGAAACTACAATGCATTGGTGACCTCCCAGAAAACACCATCCTAGCCACCATGGATGTAGAGGCTCTCTACACTAACATCCCACATACAGATGGAATACAAGCTGTCAGGAACAGTATCCCTGATGATGACACAGCACAACTTATTGCTGAGCTCTGTGACTTTATCCTCACGCACAATTATTTCAAATTTGGTGACAATATATACCTCCAGACCAGTGGCACCGCTATGGGCACCCGCATGGCCCCACAATATGCCAACATTTTTATGGCTGACCTGGAACAACGCTTCCTCAGCTCCCGTCCACTCATGCCCCTTCTCTACCTACGCTATATTGATGACATCTTCATCATCTGGACCCATGGGAAGGAGGCCCTGGAAGAATTCCACCATGCTTTCAACAGCTTCCACCCCACCATCAACCTCAGCCTGGACCAATCTACACGGGAGGTCCACTTCCTGGACACCACCGTACAAATAAGCGATGGCCACATTAACACCACCCTATACCGAAAACCCACCGACCGCTACGCCTACCTTCATGCCTCCAGCTTCCACCCCGGTCACACCACACGATCCATCGTCTATAGCCAAGCACTGAGGTACAATCGCATCTGCTCCAACCCCTCAGACAGAGACCAACACCTGCAAGATCTTCACCAAGCATTCTCAAAACTACGATACCCACACAAGGAAATAAAGAAACAAATCAACAGAGCCAGACGTGTACCCAGAAGCCTCCTGCTACAAGACAGGCCCAGAAGAGAAACCAACAGAACTCCACTGGCCATCACCTACAGTCCTCAGCTTAAACCTCTCCAACGCATCATCAGTGATCTACAACCCATCCTGGACAATGATCCCTCACTTTCACAGACCTTGGGAGGCAGGCCAGTCCTCGCCCACAGACAACCTGCCAACCTTAAGCATATTCTCACCAGCAACCACGCACCGCACCATAACAACTCTAACTCAGGAACCAACCCATGCAACAAACCTCGATGCCAACTCTGCCCACATATCTACACCAGCAACACCATCACTGGACCTAACCAGATCAGCTACAACATCACCGGCTCATTCACCTGCACGTCCACTAATGTTATATATGCCATCATATGCCAGCAATGCCCCTCTGCTATGTACATTGGCCAAACTGGACAGTCACTACGCAAGAGGATAAATGGACACAAGTCAGATATCAGGAATGGCAATATACAAAAACCTGTAGGAGAACACTTCAACCTCCCTGGCCACACAATAGCAGATGTAAAGGTTGCCATCTTACAGCAAAAAAACTTCAGGACCAGACTCCAAAGAGAAACTGCTGAGCTCCAGTTCATTTGCAAATTTGACACCATCAGATCAGGATTAAACAAAGACTGTGAATGGCTATCCAACTACAGAAACAGTTTCTCCTCCCTTGGTGTTCACACCTCAACTGCTAGCAGAGCACCTCACCCTCCCTGATTGAACTAACCTCGTTATCTCCACACTGATATATACCTGCCTCTAGAGATTTCCATTACTTGCATCTGAAGAAGTGAGGTTCTTACCCACGAAAGCTTATGCTCCCAATACTTCTGTTAGTCTCAAAGGTGCCACAGGACCCTCTGTTGTTTCTTTTAGTAGAAATTGTCATGTTGTGGATGAAGGGCAAGTGGTAGCTGGATCTATTTGGATTTTATTAAATCATTCGATCCAGTCCTTCACAAAACGTAGCGCTCAGATTTAATTCTCGTTGGCTTGGCTATGAATGGAGATGGGAGAACCTAGAGCAAAGGGATAGGATGAACACAATGTACTAAGCTAGTGGGAGGTGTGGAATGGTGGGGGCAGCACAAGAATCTGAGTTAAACCTTTTTTTAGTATCTTCATTAACAATATAGGAGAGGGAGGAAACAGCTTGTCACACACCATAAGGCAACTAGGGAGGAGTTGAGAACAACCACGAAGAGAGAGGAAAAATGCAAAAAGGATCTAGAGACCATCCAAGTATGTGCAACAGAGGACAAAGTGGGCGGAATCCTGAGAGGTTCTAAGCATCATCTGCAACTCTCGTTCATGTCAATCGGATAGATCCTGAGCCCTCCCTCACGGATGGCGCTGGGCACTTGCAGAGCAGGTCTCAGGGGATCCATGAGGCTAGGGGCAAAGCCTCTACCCATTCCTAGGCGAGTGGGCAAACTCCACCCTGGACAGCGCCACCCAGAAAAACCCAGAGCAGGATCCTGGTAGTGCTTTCTCCCTCCACCCCCCAGACTCACACCTCAGAAGGATTTCCACAGGCGGGACCTGCGGGGCTCTTGGCATTAGGCACTCTCCCAGGCATGCTAGGGGAGTTCTTACTCCCTCTTATGCCCCTGTACAGGCATGCAGTACAGGAACCAATCTAATTTAGTGGGACTACTCCAGGACTGAAGGCACTTCTCAACATGTGCAAGGCTAGCAGAACGAGACCTGGACAAAGGACATTAGGACCTGGCCCACTGTTATCAAGGTGCTCAGAAAGGGCACAGTACTTCTCAGGATTCAGCCCTTGTCAGCAACAGAGTCACCAGTCCAGCTGTGTGGTGACATATGGGGCCAGAGCCTTAGCTGGTGCAAATCAGTGTAGCTCAGTTCAATGGAGCAACACCAGCTTACACCACCGGAGGATCTGGCCCCTACTCTTCAGCTCGTTTAAATCGTAAAAATCCGAAATCCTTTCTTTCTATCAATGAATGTTGGGCAACCATCTGATCCATGAGTCCTTTGTCACCCAGGAGGTCTGCATTAGGACAAGGCATAAGGAAATTGCAAGCCATTCATCAAAGTGTTAAACAAAAATCCTTTGGCATATCATAGATCGGTGTAGATGGTAAAATATCTGTTTCTGCTTCTTACAGGTAGGGTTACAACGTACAAGGAAATACATGTATGTATAAAGCACAATGATATTCTCAACAGATTGATGGAAAGCAACGTGTTGCAGTTCTGTCACTTTACATTTTTTTTAAATAATTTGTTCTTTTTTGGAGGGGTTTTGGGCTTCTACTGACTCATCAGTGTCCCAGACTGGCTGTCACTGCATACCCTCGACACCCATTGAGGTCCATAGTGGCTGAGGTGCTCAGCATCTCATAGAAGATGCTTAGCATCATGCAAGGTCAGGCCCCAAGAATGTATCCCTCAGGTGGCTAAAAAGTCAGGACAGTAACGTCTCTCTGGGAAACCCACTTGCCCTGTTTCCTAAAGCCCCTCACTCTTCTAGCAGAGAAACAACCTCAAATTAGCAGGAATTTATACTCACAATTACCCTTGTCTCGGTTTCAAATCTCAGGCAGACGTTCCCTTTGCAGCCTTGACCATCTCCTGGAAAATTAAAAAAAAAAGGGGGGGGGGAATCAGACCTGATTTATCAACCTGTTGAGAAGCTCTCACCCTGATGGCCACATTCTGCCTTCCCTTGGTCCCCTTGAGTAGCACTTCACTCTGCAAGTAGCCTGGGAATCTGGCTAAGGGTGAAGGCTAAGGGTGATGTAAACTGGTTTAGCTCTATTGGCCACAGTGGAGTTACTCCAGATTTACACCAGCATACTGGCCCTGACAACCAGAATCAGGCCCTGAGACCCTCACAACAGTCACCCCAACCTCATGAAATCACTTCTTGACTGTTAAGGTATAATACCATTTTATACCCATTGCCTGATGAATCATGCTTACAATGTTCAGATCAGCATCTTATCCCCCTTTGTGCTCGACAACTAAGCCTGTAGTTCTGTAGCATGAAATTACCTAGCAGCATCACACAATAGACTCCGAGGTGCTACCTAAACTGGTCTGGCATCTCCTTCAACATCAGCCTGAATCCTAACCGTCTGGCAAAAGATAATGTCAAAACAAGTGCAACACTGTGTAACAAATATAGTCACATACCAGGAACTACATTCACTTAAATGTTAAGATTGTGATGCACGTAAAAGGTCCTTCTTGGACTCTAAACTGTGGGAGACCAGGACCACGTCTTCCGACTGTGTATACAGTACCTAGTACAATGGGCTGATTGGCGTCTCTGGGCACTATTACAATATAAATAAAAATAAAACCAACAGCAGCAAATGCCAGGAAATCTTCAAAGTGGGATGCTCCATCCTGTTGTGAAATGAGAAAAGGCAAAGACTTGAATTAAAGTGGGCATATCCAACATGTTATCAGGGTGAAATCCACCTCTCTGAAGAGGGCTAGAGCAATGGCTGCCATTTTGGCTGATACACTGGGGACCTCCAGAACTAAATGCAAGAGCTACAGTAACTCCTCACTCAGATATCAGGAATGGCAATATACAAAAACCTGTAGGAGAACACTTCAACCTCCCTGGCCACACAATAGCAGATTTAAAGGTAGCCATCTTACAGCAAAAAACTTCTGGACCAGACTCCAAAGAGAAACTGCTGAACTCCAGTTCATCTACAAATTTGATACCATCAGTTTAGGATTAAACAAAGACTGTGAATGGCGAGCCAACTACAAAAGCAGTTTCTTCTCCCTTGGTGTTCACACGTCAACTGCTAGAAGAGGGCCTCATCCTCCCTGATTGAACTAACCTTGTTATCTCTAGCCTGACTTACTCTTGCTTGCATATTTATACCTGCCTCTGGAAATTTCCACTACATGCATCCGAAGAAGTGGGTATTCACCCACGAAAGCTCATGCTGCAATACGTCTGTTAGTCTATAGGGTGCCACAGGACTCTTTGCTGCTTTTACAGATCCAGACTAACACGGCTACCCCGCTGATACTCCTCACTTAACGTTGTAGTTCTATTCCTGAAAAATGCAACTTTAAGCGAAACGATGTTAAGCGAATCCAATTTCCCCATAAGAATTAATGTAAATGTGGGGGTTAGGTTCCAGGGAATTTTTTTACAAAAGACTATATAATATATATACTCTGTGTGTGTGTGTATATACAATTTAATACTGGTACACAGTGATAATGATTGTGAAGCTTGGTTGAGGTGGAGGAGTCAGAGGGTGGGATATTTCCCAGGGAATGCCTTACTGAGCAATTGGCTGAGCCCTCAAGGGTTAACTCTGACACTCTACAAGGCAGCAGGAATGGAGGGAGGGGAGAGAGATATGCGCATTTCCCTTTTAAGTACACTGCCTTGTTAATTAGATCAGCTTGCTGAGAC
This sequence comes from Chrysemys picta bellii, assembly GCF_011386835.1. Classification (NCBI taxonomy): domain Eukaryota; kingdom Metazoa; phylum Chordata; order Testudines; family Emydidae; genus Chrysemys; species Chrysemys picta. The sequence goes on from NC_088796.1 coordinate 14,401,438, forward strand.
CACAGCTGCTGCCAGCAAAGCCCTGTCCTGTGTCCCCCCCTGCTCTATGGAAGATGGGGTAAGCGGGGTGCACCCTGACATTAGCCCCCCTCTTCCTCCTTTCCCCTCCCCCCCCCCCCCCGCCGCACAGCAAGCAGGAGTCTCGGGGAGCAGCTCCAAGGCAGAGGGCAAGAGCAGCACATGGCAGTGGGGGGAGGGACACAGCTGAACTGCAGGCAGCTGCTGCACAGGGAACTTAGGGGAGCAGGGAGCTGATAGGGGGGCTGCCAGTCCACCTTGGTTCCAAGTTCCCACCAGCTAGCTCCATCGGACTGCTCTTTCTGCAAGCAGACGTTAGAAGGGAGCATTGCACAACTTTAAACAAGCATGTTCCCTAACTGATCAGCAACGTAACAATGAAACAACGTTAACCGGGACGACTTTAAGTGAGGAGTTATGTACGACAATTTCAGCTAACGCACCCTATCTGGGGCTGTAACAGACTCATATCCTCTACAGCTCAGGCACACAGGTGGACCTGTAACACACACTCACCAGTGGGTTACATTAGCAAAAGGCCCATCCACACCTTAAGTCCCACTTAGCTTTGAATACGCTGGCTTTTGCTAAACTCAATGTTGCTTGACATTATTTAAATGTAGTAGTATTTCATCAGTGAATATAATTACCATGGTGTTGGGATAAGCCAGGTAGTTTACGTTGGTGATTGTCTTTGTTTTAATAATGCCGTGATGAAGATAAGAGAAAGGCGAAAAATGGTTCAATAGCCGCTAACAGCTCAACAATAACTTGCACACATTGCACTCCTACATTATCAAGATATGGACTCTCTATTTCAAAACAGGGAACACAACACCTACATGCCACTGGGACGGGGTGATTGGATCAGATTAGACAGGTAACCAAACTGCTAGATTAACTATTGGAATATAGAGAGGCTAAAATGTGGGACACTTTAATTCAAGGATCAGAGGGGTAGCCGTGTTAGTCTGGATCTGTAAAAGCAGCAAAGAGTCCTGTGGCACCTTATAGACTAACAGACGTATTGGAGCACGAGCTTTCGACGAAGTGGGTATTCACCCATGAAAGCTCATGTTCCAATACGTCTGTTAGTCTATAAGGTGCCACAGGACTCTTTGCTGCTTTTAATTCAAGGGATGCGAAGTGGACAGCAGCTGTGCTGAAGTGGACATCATAGAAATGTAGCAAACTACAACACAGTAACTGGAACAGAGTGTAGATCATTTTATTATCTTCCCTTGAAGTTATGTGCTGAAATCCCATTGCTTTGATATGCTTAAGTGTTTTCCTGAATCAGGGCCCTAGGGTGCTTCCCAGCTGGTATATTGCATGTGCATTTACCTGATTTGCACGCACAAGCCCAGGTGCACTTTTGTAAGCACCTTTTTTTCCTCACAGTTCTGATCCTTTTCAAAATCTGGCCTGGTAAGAAGACAAGCATCTTCACTAAAACAAACCACATACATTTTTTTCACGGTAAATCTTTTGCGTGTACTACTTCCTACACGGTTTTGTGAAACCCAAACACAGCCGCACTGTGGCAGCAGTGATAGCAAAACCGATTGGAAACTAGAAGTGGATTAAGGATCCGGATTAGGTTTAAGACCTGAGCCCAAACATGGCCTAACATTTGGATTTAAAACGGAGGGTACTTTTTTTTATATCACTGGATCTTCAACAATCAATTACAGTTTCTCTGGGATCTAGCAGAGTGCAACCAAGGTGGAGTCACTCAAATACTAGAGCAAATAGTCATGGATTGTGCTTAATCTAATGGTTTACATTTGACAGGGGCAGATCAAATTTGATTTTTTACATTTGCTACATTTTAAATGAGAAGATGTCAACAAAAATATAAAAGATGATGGTTATAATTAGTCATTTAGAGCTGGAAACTCAGACTAAGGCGTTGAGACAATAAACTACTGAGACTGCTTATGTACATTTCCTGGTTGATTTCAATGATTCAAATGGTCCTCCTTCCTCTTCTACTGAAATCCTGAACCAGCCTCTATGGGACACTGTCTTATGGGATGGTGCAAGTTCCATTTTCTCTTGGGATCTACAAGTAGGTTAATGTCCCAGAATAGAATAATAAGGGGCATCAAGCATTTTAACTATTTTATTAAATGGGTGAGATAATTATAGTTTACACAAGTTCAAGTAGCGAAAAGGGAACAGAACCCCAGTAATCTCTTCAATGCTCCGTATTTTCCCTTGTCTTAAATAATAACTGCATATTTATTTATGTAGTAAGCAATGCCTGGAGTCACAGGTAACTTTGATACCGCACAGTGGTTTGTGCAACATCCCCCTGGCTGCACTCTGTTCAGTGATCTAACAGTAAAGACTGTAAAGCCCGGGGTATAATCGGACAGCAAGAGCGAGCCTTCTCTGCCACTAATGATGCTGTTTGCTTTTGAGAATCTGGAGCTGTTCTGACCTTGTGCACTTAAGCCTGACCTCCTGTCCTAGCCCCATCCCCAATTCAGATCATTAGCTGATGAGTAAGCACTCTGCTCAGGACTAATGGCTCATTTGGTGCTAAACAGCAGAAAGTCAACAACAAAGGGGCAAAGAGTTGAATATGATCCATTGTCAACATAACCGCAGGGCTTATTACTGCAGGCCGTACTCCGGCAAAACTCCCATTGAAGTCATTGGGTACCTGCAATGGATTGGTTTGATGCATGAGATCATTGGGTGAAATCTAGTGAAAACAATGTCAAAAATTCCCATTGGTTTCAACAAGGTCAGGATTTCACGCCAGGTTTTCCTCTAGTGGCTGACAACAGCAACTACAACACCCTGATACTCATGCTTAAAGAAATTCTCCTTTAGCTCAAGAGACAGAGGCCTCAATTTTTGCTGATGAAGGTCCCAGGTACAATCCTCACAGACAAAATGGCTCGCTACATAAGGTCTAGGTTCATCGTTTGTAGACCAGAAGGAATCTCCTAGGAGAGTATTGGGATATACAAGGGGCTGTGGTGCATTACGGTGTGACAAGCTACTTACGGTTCAAGAGTAGATCTGAAGACCGTAAACAAATCAACCACTTCGTACAAATACCAAACTAGAGCTCAGCCTGTTGGACAAAAGAGGCACATCTTCCTGCAGCTCTTCCAAAATGGGATGGTTTGTGACCGATGCCATTTGCTTTGAGCCAGCCCAGTAAAATGTTCTCGGGGTCTGAATGAGATGATAATGCTCTGTCATGGCTTTTCTTGTAGCCACAATGTCTCTTTTAGCTACTTAGGTTGGATGAACCACACATACCCTACTGGATATGGTGTCAGGTTTCTAATTCATCTCTTTGACTCTGAATGCATCATTAACGTGCCACATCAGATCTCCCATGAATCTATTCTTCCTACCATAGAATTACTATAAGGGAAGTCTTTGCCTCTTGTTAGCACACTGAACTCTGCACTCTGCTGCCAGGTGTGACAGAGTGGGAATCATCTGTAATATTTTGGATGAATACTGCGTGCCTCAGTTTCTCCTATGTGCTGCATGGCTAACTGGGTGGTGGGAAAAGGTTGTTTACTCTTGGCGGAGACCCAGAGATACAGGTGTGACTGACGCCTAGCTATCTGGGGCCTTGGCCCCATGCCCACGGGGAGTCCAAGAAGACATTGGCCACTCCAAGTGCCCGGACATTTGGCCTCTAGCATCTAACAACCATGGATGACCCACCCTCCTTACGAAGGGAGCCATGTTTGACCAGCTGGAGAACAAAGGGCCAAGGAGGAGGGCCAGGTGACAGTGTTTGCCAGAGAACAAAGGACTGAGGAGGGGCTGGGGTGGGAGGGGTTGCAGTTAGTGTGGGCTGCTGGAAGGGAGAAGACTCTTCTGGTCTGGGAAAAGAGGGACCAGGCTCTGGGCTGACTGAGATGGACTGTGCTGTAACTTTCTGTTCTCTATGATAACCAAGGACTTTCTAGGCTGTGTTCCAGACATCTAATAAACCCTGCTGCTTTTACAGCACAGGCTGAGAGTCACTGCAGTTTAAGGGAGGTGGGGGCGCATTGCTCCCTTTGGGGGTATAAGTCTCTCTCAGGCATCCAGCTCAGGTGGTCTCACTGACAGGAGCTCACAGCATGAAGCAGGGGTGCTGAAGGCTCTGGGGTTTGGTCCCAGGAGGTGGTGAAGCCAGGTGGCTTACCCTAGTGAAAGAGTGACCCCTAAGGGACTGGCACACTGAAGGGCTTTTCCCAGGGACTGTTCAAGAGCACTGGACCTGTGGATGCATGACACCTGGTCCGACATGAATAGCTGAAAGGCGCTGCTACTGCACGAAGCCTGCAAAGACAATGGGGCTCTCTCTGAGCCACAAGGTAAAGTATGGGGCAGTTTCCAGGACTCTTTGCAACTTGGCTGTGTTACCTGACTATCTGGCTGATGAGTGTGATAAGACACAGAACTTTAACTCGTTAATGTAAGAACTGGGAAGTAGAAGAGAGACTCTGTTTTAATACACTGAAAAGTCTACGGCTGTGTAGGGTGGCATGTCTCTTGCTGTGCTGCAGTACCTGGCCAATCTGCAGTCTCCTGGTGCCACAATCTAAAACTCAGATTCCCCTGCTCCAGAGACAAAGGCGCCTACTTGAATTAAAGAAGGATCTCCTTCAGCTATTTGCAGGAAAAGGCCCATGACACGCAAACGAGCAATTCTGATTTGATGTAGCAAAGGGGAACAGCACGATACACAAACACACGGAGCATTATTGCATTGTGTGTGCGTTGGCTAATATCATAACAAAGCAGCTCTGACAATGAGAGGCCGGGGACTTACTTCCACCCAAACAAAACTCACAAATCACTCCCTGACAGAGAGCTCTTCCTGTCTTTTAAATAAACCTCTCCTGGTTAGACAGCGTTACTGAACAGCTGTGTATTAACACCCTTCGTTGCACTGGAAAGCAGATGCTGGTACAGGCTGGCTAAGCAGTGTCTCTATTCTGCTCATTAACGTTACAATCATCTATTCGTTTTAATTGCTCAACACTTTTAAAATCAGTTTTTTTTTTCATCTTCACTAACATCACCAGTAATGGGAATTGCTGTCTTAAAACCAACAAACACAAAGGCACTTTCTTGGGGTTTGGCTTCATTAGCCAAGAAATCTCCAAGGTAACAGAATTCAGCTCAAACTTCCCCTCAGGCACAGTTTGTTCCTGGGGTCCCTTCCTCAGCCCTGCTCTGCCCATGTCCTAGATCCTTGCTCTCTGTAGAGTCACTGCCATCTCCCTTATAGCCAGGTGGCAGAAGGAATCACCATCACCAGTAAGCCAGCAGAACCCACTTAACCCTTTCCCGGCAGGTTTCACACCTGCTAACAAGGTAGGGTGTTAAAGGCAAACACAGCAAGACTGTTACAGGGAGAAATTAGCCACATGGGGTGAAATCCTGGCCCAAGTGAAGACAGTAGGAAAAGCCCAGTTGACCTTTTTAGGGTCAAGATTTCATGCTCAGAATAGTTATTCAGCTACTACAGTGATGAGCATCCTAAAAATATAATGGCCCTACTGGGTCAGACTAATGGTCCATCTAGCCCAGTATCCTGTCTTCCAACAGTGGCCAGTGCCAGATGCTTCAGAGGGAATGAAAAGAACTGGTACAATTATCAAGTGATCCATCCTCATAGACTCATAGACTTTAAGGTCAGAAGGGACCATTATGATCATCTAGTCTGACCTCCCGCATGATGCAGGCCACAAAGCCATCCCTACCCTTTCCCTTGACTCTGCTGTTGAAGTCCCCAAATCCTGTGGTTTAGAGACTTCAAGTAGCAGAGAATCCTCCAGCTAGTGACCCCTGCCCCATGCTGCGGAGGAAGGCGAAAAACCTCCAGGGCCTCTGCCAATCTACCCTGGAGGAAAATTCCTTCCCGACCCCAAATATGGCGATCAGTAGAACCCCGAGCATGTAGGCAAGATTCTCCAGCCAAACCCTCATTGGCCATTGATACTATTTACCAGCGATGGCACGCTGTTCATTTGACTAAAATCATGTTATCCCATTAAACCATTCCCTCCATAAACTTATCTAGCTTAATCTTAAAGCCAGACAGGTCCTTCGCCCCAACATCTGGCAGTCAGAGGCTCAGGGACACCCAGGGCATGGGGTTGCATCCCTGACCATCTTATGGCTAATAGCCATTGATGGACCTATCCTCCATGAACTTATCTTACTCTTTTTTGAACCCAGTTGTACTTTTGACCTTCACGACATCCCCTGGGAAAGAGTTCCACAGGCTGGCTGTGCGTTGTGTGAAGAACTACTTCCTTTTGTTTGTTTATAACCTGCTGCCTATTCATTTCATTGGGTGATGCCTGGTTCTTGTGTTATGTGAAGGGGTAAATAACACTTCCCTATTCACTTTCGCCACTCATGATTTTATAGACCTACATCATATCCCACTTAGTTGTCTCTTTTCCAAGCTGAATAGTCCCAGTCTTTTTAATCTCTCCTCATATAGAAGCTGTTCTATTCCCCAAATCATTTTTGTTGCCCTTCTCTGTACTTGTTCCATTTCTAATATATCTTCTTTGAGATGGGTTGACCAGAACTGTGTGCAGTATTCAAGGTGTGGGCGTACCATGGATTCATATAGTGGCATTATGATATTTGCTGTCTTATTATCTATCCTTTTCCAAATGGTTCCTAACAATCTGGGGGAGGGATAGCTCAGTGGTTTGAGCATTGGCCTGCTAAACCTAGGGTTATGAATTCAATCCTTGAGGGGGCCACTTAGGGATTTGGGGCAAAATCAGTACTTGGTCCTGCTAGTGAAGACAGGGGGCTGGACTCAATGACCTTTCAGGGTCCCTTCCAGTTCTATGAGATAGGTATAGCTCCATATATTATTATAACTTTTTTTCACTGCTGCTGCACACTGATTGAAAAAGACCAATTATGTCATATGTACCAGCCCTCTGCCAACACTTACTCCCTACACCAGAAATTGAGAATCCTATCATTATAGGTAACAATAGCGAAGGATTAGCAGCAATGAATAATAATTAGCGCCAAAACAGGAAGTCACCCTCCAGACAGTCCAGTGACACAGTTTAAGGCACAGGATGGGCGCTGAACACTAAATAAATATCTCAAAATCCAACCCTCAAAAACAGTTCTGAACATTACATTTTTAATATGCGCTGTTACTTGGTCATTGATTTTTAATCACCTTAGGTATTATTATGTATCATTATAACATGTCTCTGCATTTTCCTCCAGGCATTTATGGGGATTTATTAGTGATTAATTTCTTAGGCTTTGATCCTGCAATTGCTGCATCTAGGCAGAGCCCCACTGATGTGATAGGGGCTCCATACAGGCGTAGCAGTCTGTCGATTGCAGGACTGGAGCCCTGGGCTGTAGGAGATCATGTCTTCCTGGGTTTTTGCACAGCACTTAGAACGTTGTTTCTGAAACTGGGGTCGCCGCTTGTGTAGGGAAAGCCCCTGGTGGGCCGGGCCAGTTTGTTTACCTGCCCCGCCCGCAGGCCCGACCGATTGTTGCTCCCACTGGCCGCGGTTCGCCGCTGCAGGCCAATGGGAGCTGCTGGAAGCGGCGCGGGCTGAGGGACGTACTGGCCGCCGCTTCCAGCAGCTCCCATTGGCCTGCAGCAGCGAACTGCGGCCAGTGGGTGCCACGATCGGCCGGGCCTGCGGACGGGGCAGGTAAACAAACCGGCCCGGCTTGCCAGGGGCTTTCCCTACACAAGCGGCGACCCCAGTTTGAGGAAACACTGACTTAGAACAATGGAGCCCTAAACCTGAACGGGACAGCACAGCACTCCCACAACAGAAATAAACGAACAATCATAATTTAAGGAAGGGGACAGCCAGTGGGGAAAAAAGTTACAGGTTTTCCACACTAGATAAATATGTATGAACTATATAAATTGAATGCATTAAAACCAGTCCACCAAGGAGCACCTGCTTTGTTCCTTAATGTTGATAGCATCTACATAATAGTGGAAATTACTACATCGCATTCTGCAACACATCAAAATGACTCTCCTTTAAAAAAGTACCCTGATTGGCAAGCCAATTTAAAATTCACCATAAACTGCAGGATCTCGTAAAGTTTACAGCTCCAATCACACTCACTCAGTTCATTGGTGCAGACTGAATGCATAGGCATTTGTCTAGCAACTCAAAACAGATATAGGACCAAAGTGCTGCAGACAACATATGGGACCTGAGATCTGATCATTACAACCAGAGATCTGCCCGCTGCATCTCCACCCATACTAGTAGAATGACAATCACCTGGATAAGCAGGGCTGCCCAGGGAGGGGGGGGGGGTGGGCCAATTTGCCCCAGGCCCCGGGCCTCGCAGGGGCCCCCGCGAGAATATAGTATTGCAACTTTTTTTTATGGAAGGGGCCCCAGCAATTGCTTTGCCCCAGGCCCCCTGAATCCTCTGGGCGGCCCTGTGGATAAGAGAAGCATCCTCAGAATTGGACGAGTACATCCGCACTATTCATCAACCATCATTCCCTGAAGGACAGTAAAGTCCATGAAGTCAGAATTCCAGAATACCTGTCCAGCAGGCCTTGAGCACCATTCTGGGACATCAACTCAGTGGAGCTGCAGTGGGATGTAACTGGTGAAGGCGAGCATGCAATCAGGATCTTTGGACTGAAACCGCACATGGCGTGTGGGGCTGAACAAAAATCCTGGCTCCAAACACCAACTCTCCCTCCCCCCAGCCCAGACCCAGGTGTGGCGTTGTTTGAAATTCTGCAGCTTGAGCTCCTCTCTGGGTTCTGATATGCAACCACCATTCATCTCACTGGGCCTAGTCTGCTCCAACATTTCAAACTTGAGTGGAGCTTTCAGTGAACCTGGTGCAAATTTATAATGAAGCCAGATGTGTGTGGCTTGACCTGGGGCTTTTTTGCTTGGTTCTTGTGGAAATGTGACACCTCTGATCTCTAGTGGGCATTGTCTGTCCTTACAAATAGGGATGCAACACAGTGACTGACCAAGGAAAAAAAATCAATAAGGCTGCTAGCATTACTTCCTATGTCAATGCTTCCTGTTGAAATGTCACCAGAGCAAAGGTATTTGGGCTGAAAGGATAGGAGAAGCAGCATGTTTGGAGATACCTCTCTCTAGCAGTCTGAAAGTAATGTATAGTTTCTGAAATGTCTACATGATAGATGCAACACTGTATAGGATTTGGCTTTGGGGACAGTATATTTAATCCTTCAATTCTCAACAGGGGGTTGCTGTCAGCTTCAAACTACCATATGTACAATAAAGAGGAAGGATATGCTGATAATAGCACTTCCCTACTTCACAGGGGTGTTGTGAGGATAAATACATGAAAGACTGTGATGGGCTTTGAGATCTACTGACGAAAACTGTCGTAGAAGAGATAGGTATTGTTATTATTATATTATATAAACTAGAGGGCAACACTCAGCACTAACAGGGGAGATCCAGGGTACCAGTTCAGCCCCAGATTGTGAGAGGGGACTTGCCAGGTTTCACTCTTTGTGACCAATCAGGATAGCTAACCCACTCACCTATGTGCCTGATTAAGGAGCAGTGGGGAGACAGACACTTAAACAAGGTGGCAGAGGAGTGAGAGAGGGATAAGGGTTAAACACTGAATGAGGAAGAGGAGAAGGGAGGAAAAGGGGATGAAGCAATTGATCAAAGGGCAGGTTTTGAATTATTTTCAAAACAAACCCGAGAGCATGGAACTCTCAAGCAAGTGGTGCTGTAATTATAATGTTGACTATGGAGCCATGGTGTTGTCAGGTTACTGTATTTTCCTAGCAGCTGTGTTTAATTCATTTAAACATGCAAAGCCATTAGGTCAGATCCCATTAGCAGAGCTGGGCTGGAGAAGTACAAGAGGGCAGCCATGCCAGGGGGAGCACTGTAGGCTCCATGCACTGCATAAACACAGCAGATGAAAAACAAACACAGACTGCCCCCAAACAAATCAGAGAGACTCCTGTAATAGCCAAAGAGAACATGCAAAGCTGTTCCCTTCCCACGGCCTGTAACCAGCCTCAGACACCCGCAGTCCCCTGTCACTCATCATTCAATCCTATTCTCTCACTTAATGAGCTGGAGATATTTGTGCAATGCTGTCACAGAGGCTGAAAGGGCAAAGCTAGAAAAGCTCTTTGGGGCAGAGACCGTCTACTACTGTGTGTCTGTACAGCGCCTAGCACAACGGGGTGCCATTCTTGGCTGGGCCTTAGGCACTACCATAATAAACAAGATTAATAAATAATAAAAACAACAGCCAAGTTGTGGCCAGAGACTAGTGCAGATATCTCTCAGTTTAGCTCTTAAAGGTAAAGAAGATGCCCAATATGTGCCCACCCCATATTCTGGGGGCAAATAAGTTTTTATGTATCTCAGAACCGCCTTTTGCACATGCAAACTGTCCCATTCGGCCATGCAAATGACTTTATTGCATGCACAAGGCTGATTTTTTTATTTTGTTTGGGTCACAGGGGTTGGGAAAGCTTATTTGCTCCAAGCTGTGTGCTCAAAATCTTCAGTGCAAACTTGGTCCATTCAGGGCCGGCTCCAGGCACCAGCTGAGCAAGCTGGTGCTTGGGGCGGCAGATTGTTGGAGGCGGCATTCTGCCCAATCCTAGGGCGGCACGGCCGCTTTTTTATTGTTGTTGTTCTTGTTTCGCTCCGGCCGCCCTGTAGGGGGCGGCGGCGCAGAGAATCAGCGCGCCCTGCAGGGCAGTCCTCTTCCTTCCCTCCCCGCCGACCGGAGTGGAGCCCTCGCGGCAGGAGGCGGCACAGCGGGAGGGGCCGCGTGGCAGCGCCCCTGCTGTAGCCCTGGCCGCCCCCCTCTCTCTCTCCCGCCCGCTCCCTCCCCCTCCCCCCCCAGCCAGCCCCCTGCACCCGCGCTCCGGCCGTGCCGCAGGTTTTTTTTTTTTGCTTGGGGCGGCCCTGGGTCCATTGAAGTCAACGGGAGTTTCACCATTGGCTTCAGTGGAGCCAGAATTTTTGTTCATGCAAATGGATAAATACAAAGACAAAGTAAAAGAAGTTATTTTTATTTACATACATATCCCTTCCCCCACCCCCCATACACTTTGTCAGCCTCTCATTATTGTGCCTGGAGCCCCAGTCCTGCAATTTGTTGCAGTGGGCAGATCCCCGTTGTCTTCAATGGGGCTCCATGAAGACACAGGTGTCTAAGAGCATCAAGAGTACAGGATCAGTTCCTTAGTCCCCAGTGCTGAGCACTAAATTCAGTTTAAGGGTCACATCCTGCCACTGTGGGCTGGAAAGCCCTTATGAAAGCAAAATTCCCCATTCACCTCAATGGCAATTTTGCCTAAGTAAGGACTAAGGGCCAGATTTTTTAAGGTAGTTAGGCACCTAGTGGTATTTTCAAAAGAGCCTAGGTGCCTGTCTGTATCTTTAGGCACCTAAATACCTTTTAAAATCTGGCCCAAAGTTAAAATGCTAGGTTATAGCCCCCCAAAAGATTACCAAATATAAACTTTTATATATACACGAAAATTCTAGCCCTCTGCTGGCCTGGATTTGTTTTAAAGCTTCCAATACACATGTTCATGTTGAGTAGTACCTCACTCCACAAGAAGTCCCACCAAAGTCAATTAAGTACTTGTGGAATAAAGCACAATGAGTCATATCAGAATCTGGCCCGAAGTTAGTTTGAGCAGCTACATTCGGTATTTGGAAATGTACTAATCTTTCCGGTTTTGGAGAGGTGTACACTTGTTTGCATAATAAATGTCAGGGCAGAGATACAGGTTTTCCACAGATTCACTCCCCCCTCTCCTTTTGAAAGAAATGTATTTATTCTGAACGAATTGGCTCTTTCCCAGATGAATGTTGTTTTGTAGTCAGTTTAGCTCTGCTGCGAGATATTCATTCTTTTGCATGCTGGTAATGAATTTTCACAGCAAGAATCCTAATCCAGTCCAGTCATGGAGTGTTTTATCAGGACCTCTTTTTTATTTCTACGGGTAAATGGGAATTGCTTTTCTTATCTGTATCTAGAAGCACCCGAGTGGTTTTTGCTTCATATTGCCTATCCTGCTGGAATTCAGGTTGTATCGCTATCTGATACTGTATAATTGTCCCTTGTGTTAGTTGCCTTTTTATTTTAAAATGTGAGACTTATTGATTTTAATTTTTATTTTTTTACTGTTAGTCATTTTGCTTTCAGATTCACTTCCTCTCCTCCAGTCTAGTCATAGTTGTTGGGTAGATTTTCTGGAAGCCTGGGCTGGGGTTGGTTTTGCTTTCCACCTGCCCAATGCTTCTGCTTGTTGCGATTTGAGGATATTTTCTCTGCACCAGCAACACCCCAGCACCTGCCCCCCAGCCAGGTCACAGGGATTCTGGCTACCACCAGCACTGCCCAGGAGCCTTCATGAGCCTTCACAGACTTTAAGGAACAAACTAACCCTGCCCCAAGCAATGATTTTATACTCTGAACAGGGAAAAGAGCTAGAGACCCCATGAACCCCACTAGGGATTTCACTCCTGCTAATCCATTTTCCATGGAAGGTGTTCAGATACTACAGTGACAGGTGGCAGTAAAACAAACCCTTAAGGGTTTGATAGATAATTCTTCATTTCTAGTTTTAAAGCAAACAAAACAAGCTGAATAACCGGGCAGTTGTTCATCACAAGAAAATAGACGAAGAGACCTTATCCAAAAAGCTCAAAAGGGGTTGTTGAAAAGGCATGAGAAGAAGTATAAATTCTATAGGTAAAATAATGATGGCTCAGCAGTGGACTGGCATTAACCTTCACTCTTGAAGGGACACCAGAAGGATAACTCACCTGTAACTACGCCACTCATGAATTATCTGTCTTGTCACTCGTGAAGATAAATCTATCAAATCTAAACTATCACTTACGCTCCCTTTAGCCTGCTCTCTCTGTCTCCTGAGAGACAGAGATATGTTCTTTATCTAGGCAGCAATCAGGAAAGTCTCACCTAAGAATCAGTTGTGCATATGTAATCATAAGGCTTGCATGGAAGCCATGTGTTTATGGGATGTTAGAAAGCACAGCAGGATTGAAGTCAGTCCACTGGAAAGAGGCACGTGTCAATGACAACTGTTGCAGAACAGAAACAGCTATCAAGACCCTGAGAAACCCTTCACATGCAGGAAATGTATGTTAACCAAATCCAGTCAAAAAAAATATTTCTGCGCTTCAGATACTGCAGAGAGGGAGTCGGGGAGGAAGAATGAAATTAGTATTAAAAAACTAAATACATGAGGCATTCCAATTAGTATATGAGGGAATACATTGCTGAAGGCCCGAGGAAAACAATTTGCACAGGGAATGATGGTCCCTAAAACACTAGGAGCAGTGTAAAGAAAGAACAGTGCATTCTCCCAATGAGAAGGCTAATCTCAAGGTACTGCATTTCCTTACAAAGGATTAGCGGGAGGTGCTAACATGTACACAATGGACCAAGATTCTCAGTGTACTATCACTGATGTCAAGGGACACTGATTTACACCAGCTGAGGATCTGGCACAATAAATCCATTTCTTCTGAGACCCTGTGGACCAAAGAGCTGATACTCTATCTTCTCCTGTACATGTTCAAAGACCTGGCACCCTATCCCCTGCTGTCCCTGTTCAGTATGTTGCTGAAAAAGGTCATTTACACAGAATCTTACAATATGCATCATTAATACTTTGGCTGCTTGCTTCCCATTATGTTTTGGTCTCTCTGGAGTGCTGGACAATGGTTGGAAGAAGGGAACTAGGTGTCAGTACAGTACCGATTCTAATCCCCGCTCTGCCACTGACTCACTATGTAACCATGAGCAAATCACTTTGCCTCTCTGTGTTTCTCTTCCCCAGCTGTAAAACAGGAATAATTAAGGCTGAGAGAAAGTTGTGATTTTTTTAAGTTTAAAAGTTATGGCCACCGTTTGTTAAAGTTGCCGTTTTGGTGAGGTCTGTTCAAGTACCATAAAAATTTCAAAACAAAAACGCGTGATTCGTTTATATACAAAATGGAAACCGGTAAGAAAATACTGTGTAGAGAGCAGAACTTTTTCAATCTTTCTGGTACTTTACAGGTCCATGGGCCATTACCCGCTTCCTGATGAGAAATGGAAACCCTGGGTACCCCTACAAGGAGCACCAGCCCTGGGTATTCACCCACACCTAAGCTCCAGCACCTTCTTCTATGGTATGCCGCCTGCCTTGCAAAGCAAGGCAGCAGCATGGAAGAGACGCTGTGTGTCTACATGGCCCCTGAAGGCAAGCTAGACGAAGAGATGGCTGGGCCAAATTTCAGTGGCGGTGTGACCCTGAAATGCCGCTTGCTTAAATTTGCGACAACTATTAAAAGTTGCAGCGTGCGGTAGAAGTTGCGTTCCACAACAAAACTGCAGACCTCAATTATTCTTATAGCCTGAAGAATAACAACACAGGGCTGTGGGAAGGCCTAATATATGAAGGTGTGGACAGTGATACGAATATCATTGTTATTATTTCTGCAGTGTGAAGATTTCGTGGTGATGGTCTCCTTGTCTTGGACGTGTATAATTACAGTGCAGGTTACCCACGGGTGTATTCACGCCGCAGGAGGTTTACCCCCGGGACAAGGCAGACAGCACAGGCCTGTCGAAGGTGCTGCAGTCTTGGGCCAAGTTCTGTGCAGGACACACGTCTGTGTGACCCCTCTCCGTACATTTCTATTCCCTTCTTGTTCCCTGACCAATTCCTGAGACTAGCTTTGGGTCGCTGTATTAATGTGCGTTTTCCTACATTCAAAACCTTTCTGGTTTGGTTTGACTGGTGACTGCCCTGCTCCCAGAAGGAGCCATTTACACCTCCCCATTGTGCCCTGTGCTGAGAGCAGTCACGACAGAGAGTGGCACACATTCTCCAGGCTCGCTGCAAGACCTTCTCTGCAATTCCACGTCCAGGAACTCTATTGGAGACCCAATGCTGTCCACCCCAAATGGCCAGTCAGTTGATGGGAGCTGAGTTTACTTAGCATCTCACAGGAGGTAGGATCACCACTTCTTAGAGATACCACCACCCCCCACACCGCTCCTTAGTGGCGTAGCTCCATTAGAGCCATACTAACAGAGAGCCCTCCAGCACTGGCTACCCTGGAGATCACAGAAAAGATAGCACAGCTAGGCTTTCCAGAGAATCCCCATGAAGCCAGATAACTGGCCCAATTCTTTCCCTGGGCAAACCCTGGACGCATAGTGCAGAGTCCACAGTAGGTAGGGGGGGCGATATAGAAACAGTGCCATGGAGGCATGAGATGCACATGCAGAAATTCCGCTCATAGACTAGCAGTGGGAGGGAGCAATTCCATCAACCACCAGGACCTAAATTACCTTCCCCGAACCTTCTCCCAGCGCAGTCACTGGGAGTGTTGCAACACTTTAAAATCATCTCTCTTTAAACCTTTACAACATCATTGTCTCCCAAACAGGGCTCCCAATCCTGCGAACCCTTGCACACCAGAGCATTCCTTCCTCGCACGAGAAGTCCCAGAATGCTCAAAGCAGCTGCTAAGATGAGTAAGGGTCATTCCCGAGAGCAAAAGTTAGCAGAACCCAGCCCCTGGTGATGTAAGGAGGGACAGAGCTTTGAACTGAAATGGACATGCATGAAACATGATGCCCTGTGTCAATGCACATGCCACGGCTTTGAATTTCAATGCACAACATACGACAAGCCTTCAACCCCCATAAATTGTTTGGAGTTGGCTTCAATCCATTACGGTGCCATCCCGCAGGGGTTTCTTTTTCTTAATTCGAGGTAACTGGCTCACAGCCAAAGCTAAGAGGGTTACCTCCCTTTTTTCTGAAATAGTTAATTTACAAGTGGTATCCAATAAATACCTACACGAGCTCGGGGCTGGCAGCCAGTTTGCATTTGCTACTGTTGCCGCTCACGTCAGCAGTTTAAGACACCTCCGCTTGGAAAGCAGACCCGACCTGACCGAACAGGAGGCAGACAGGAAAGGAAAGAGTCTGCACATCATCAAAATCCTACTCCAGGATGACAGTACAGCAGACAGCATTGGCTACGAGGCAAACTCTTATTACTGCATCGTCTCCGCCTCTCTGTGAACACTGGCTGCATGAAAATGGTGATGGAAATGCAGGCTTTGAAGTAGTTTGTCTGGTTCCTGCTTCTCCTCCTGCTTGGAGATTTGTAACACTGTGACTACAACGCCAATCCATCACAGCAACCATACGATCCCCAAATGAAGCTGTGAGGTCCTCAGGCTTCAGCCAATACCAGGGTTCAAACAAGATGCTGCGCAGATGAACATAGATCTTATGGCTAAGGCATGGGACTGCTAGGACCAAAGAGGTTTAGGGTCTATTCCCAGCTCTGTCACAGACCCCCCCGTAAGACCTTGGGCAAGTCACCTGATCTCTCTGCATCTAAATTCTCCACCTGTAAAATGGGAACAATAATACTTCCTCTCTCCTAGCACTGGATTCTCCTCGGTGCCTCTATGGAGCCTCCCTCCATGGGCCCACATCCTGGTTAGTGTTTCTTGGCACAATACAAATAATACAATACAAATAACCACAGCAAAGAAACCCCCTATTTGCATGGATTTATTCCACCCCCCTGGAGGGATTAGTTCCTTATACGTGACCCTGGGACTTCAGAGAACATTACAGCTTTACCTTTGATTCCAAATACAGTCTAAGTAAAGGGTCTGACCCTTCACTCTGTTCAGCACAAGGACTGTAGGAAGGGATCTAGCAGGTTCCCTCCCAGAGATCAAGGGTTTTACCCATGCCCCAAATTCTTCCCTTTCAAAGGGCTACTTCCTTAATGGGCCCTTCAGTCAGCCCCCACCCTCCTGGACTGAGATTTGTACAGTCCCCTCAGGGTGTGCCAGGTACTTTTCCTCTCTTCCAGGGAAGTGAATTAACCTTTTCTTCCCCTCGCTGGGAGCGACAGACACCTCCCCGCTCCAGCTATGGGGATAGCTGTTCACTGACAGCTAGCCCATGTCAACGCCATGCTTCCCAGACTAAAACAAAAAAGTCCTGTTTGTGAGGCGCCTGATACTGTAGTGTAGGGCAATTTAAGAAGCTGATGACAGGAGCCTGATCTTGTTTAACTGGTTCCATTTGGGATTGCAGAGCACAGAGCTAACGTCCCTCCCTTCGAGGAGTGAGCTGCACCACTGAACTCCAGTACAGGGATCTGGTTTGCAAGGCTGACCGTAAATGAGAACAGACGATGAACAGAGTCATGAGTTACGCCAATGAAGCTGTCATGCAAACTGGCATGAGAATAAAAAAAAGGGAGACGTGCGTTTGTGCATTATTACACAGCCAGTGTCCAGCAGCCTCCAAAGCATGGCATCCGCAATATTTGGCAAAATGGGACACAGAGAACAAGGGGTTAACCTGAAGAGCATAATAACATAAGAATGGCCATACGGTGTCAGACCAATGGTCCATCTAGCCCAGGATCTTGTCTTCCAACAGTGGCCAATGCCAAGTGCTTCAGGGGGAATGAACGGACCAGGCAATCATTGAGTGATCCATCCCCTGTCGTCCACTACCAGCTTCTGGCAAAAAAGATCATCCACTCCCAGCATCTCATCTGCCTATTTAAGTATTTATATTACACGCATCAACAACCATCCCTTGGCCACATCCACTCTAGCATGTAGATAGCGCCGTCAAGGCATGCATTAAATTGTGGCCCCTTCTGATCATCTCTGGTAGCTGTCCAAACGCATGCTAAGGATCTAATGGTATTTTTCAAAAAAGGAGTTCTGGATAACCGCAGTGTCCTGGCCAATATTCCCTCTCTCAGTGAGACAGGTTTTCCTCTATAGGGCTGTGTGTGAGCTATTGTTAAGCACATAATGAATCCTCCATTTGGCCACACAGCCAGTAGTCAGCTCATTACTTTGTGAAGTGCTTTGAAATACACTGAATATGAAAGGTGTTCCGTAAGACCAAGTTCTGCTCTGTTTGATATTACAATACAGTCTGTTTGGTCATGCATCTTTTGTCTGTATCTCTTGAAGGCACCCAATTGTTCCCATAATTCAGTATTTTGCAGGGAGTCCATTAGCTTGAATTAGCAAAATTCTGCCACATCCACTTTTGAAAGTCCACGTTCTAAGGCCACAGAGTCAATTTTAGTACTTTTGCCATCACTTAGCAGAAAAACTCTTTCAAGTGTGTTTGAGGGGTAATGACTCAATTTTGTCAAACTTAACTCTCTCAATGCAAGTGAGTGAGACAGTCACCCTATGACAAAATGGGTGTGCATTTTAATATACATAGATACATAGACTTTAAGGCCAAAAGGAACCATTAGATCATCTAATTGGACTTCCTGTATATCACAGGCACCCGGTAATGTCACCCAGTTACTCCTTTATTGAGCCCCATAATTGGTGTTTGGATAAAGCACATCTTCCAGAAAGGCATCCAGTCTTGATTTGAAGACCTCAAGACATGGAGAAACCACCACTTCCCTTGATAGTTGTTCCAATGTTTAATCACCCTCAATGTTAAAAAAAGAAATGGTGCCTTATTCCCAGTTTGAATTTGTCTAGCTTTAAACTTCCAGCCGTGGGTGCTTGTTAAGCCTTTGTCTGCTACATTAAAGAGCCCTTTAGTACCCCGGGTTTTCTCACTGTGAAGGTACTTATACACCATAATCAGGTCACCACTAGAAACACACATATTGGGCTTTGATGACTGTGGTCCAAGTGAGAGCTACAGCTGGAATGTGACTGTTTTGTAGTTCTGTTTTGGACCCAGTCAGCATCTTGAACTAGCAAGTGCCATTACAAGATTTTGGTCCCAGATGACCTGGACTCTCCCCTCGGTTTTCAACCCCAACTCCCATCTCTGAATGGTCCATCTCTTTAGCCCATCCCTAATGGTTATTAGTGTATACTTGCTCTGCACGTAGCACCTTCTCCTCTCCTCCACCCCAGGGGAAAGCTAATTGGCTTAGAACCAGCACCACCGCCTTTGCAAGTGCACTCAGAACAAGGCAGGATGGGTAAAGAGCACTAGGATGGCTGGTAGTGAGGTACTGCTTGTACTGTCACGTTTTGCTGTGCCTACATGGTGGCAAGCCACTTAAAAGGTATGTGACTGCATCCTAACTCATGAAAACAAGTGACCACGGCTTTGCATGGTCCAGTGGCCCTATCAGATAGGGCCTGATTCTTCTGTGTAACTCCACTGAAGCCGATAGCTGACTTCTGCTGTGCACTGACTCCCTTCCCCTTGTAGAGTTGCTTAGGGGACAGCCACCATCTGGCCCTTCAACAGCAGGGGGTGTCATTAGAGCCATTTCTCATACAGCAACAAGCGCACGGTCAGTGTCAGGGCCGGGACATAAGTGGCTGGGCCTAATGGTTAGTGGAGGGCACGGGCGGGGACCCTACAGCAGCCGGCGTTCAGAACCAGACGCTGAGGTCAGGAACCAAGAGTGAGATACAAGGAATCAGACCAAATCCGGAAACCTGGAGGTCAGGGCTAGGAGACAGTAGCAGGTAGTGCTGGGTGAGGAGCCAGAAATAGGGTGGAGCCCAGATGTACAAACAGCTTCCTGTTCCTCCTTCTGGCTTTAATAAGGGGAGTGGGCTAGTCAGGAGCTCTGGTTTTCCATCAGGGCCAAGGGGTGGAGCCTTCTATCTGAGCTGGGCTTCAAGGCGCCCCACTTGTAGCTGGTGACAATAAGCCACCAGGTAGACGGTTGGAGCATGATGACCCCCAGGCACCCTGCAGACCCACATCCAAGACCCATGGGTCAAGACAGTCAGTGCAGACCCAACAAATAAAATGAATAGTAATGTTGGTAACACCACCATGCAGGGACTGCGGCTGGGGCATAGTGCCACTGGCTTCTCATGGTATCTTCCATGGAACACATCACACCAGCACCCCACATTCTGCACAGTCCATTGCAATTCAAGGTGCTGGTTTTAATCTAAAGCACCCTCAGAACACTGGGTCCTGGGTACCTTAGAGAGGGCTGCTTCTGTCCTCTTCGGTCACTGGATCAAGCTGGGATGCTCCAGTTAACTGTCCCCAGTTTTAAATGGGGGGATGCGGGTGTAAGGGCATAGTCAGTTGAGAGCCCTAGATTCTGGAACTTGCATCCCCACCTTGGTCTGGCAGGATGAGAGTTTGTTCATTTCCAGGCAAGGTTTATTTGTTTTCCCAGGCTTTTGATTAGAGGCTGGGTTGTGGAGCCGCAGAGTGGGTGAGTTATTAGTGCTGATGGGCTAGCTGGGTTGGGAGTGTTTGACAGCAGCCATTGGTCCCAATTTGGAATTGGATGATTTTTGTAAGAGAAACATACAGTCCGAGGGCCAGACACTGGAGAGAAGCAAGGTCTTGTGAACCAAAATAAATAAATAAATCACAACCCCGGTGTACATGGCTTTACCACAGCCAGACCGGACAAAACCCTCTCCATTGATGTAGGAACTCCCCTTATGCCTCTCTAACAAACTCGCAGGCCAGCAGCCATGCATTACACAACCCCTTCTTCCAAACCCATCTGTGTTTTGGATCTCGCTTTACGATCTCATTGCCAAGAGCAACTGTTTTGTGCTTAGCGACCACCTAGCTAATATGTTCCCCCGCCCTCCCTCCCCATTAGAGGCTATACACAAAAGAAATAATACGCCCACCACAGTGGACGTTAGCATCAGGTCAGTGGTTTATTCACTGTGCAACATTCCCAAGCCACAGAGCATGGGCACCTTACCCGTTCTCCATTTTACCTACAAATGTACAGCTAGTGTGTACGTTAATGAGTCACACACAATAATGTAAACTAAACTAAGACACAGGGCTAACAATAGGCCCAATCCTGCAGTGCAGATCTAAACAGCCACTGAACACAATGGGCTTGATTTTCCATTGCCCGCTGCAGTGCAAAATGAGTGTAAAATGGTATCACTTTATCCCTGTTTTACACTTATATTGCACTAGTATAAATGACTATACAAGGTGCAGGTCAATGGGGAAACAGGGCCAACAGGAATTTTTTTCTTTTTGGGTATGGGGAAGGCAGGAGCAGGCCCAGTGCTAACGCATTCTGACTTTTAGAACAATGTTTAAACCCCAGTTGTGCCCTCCAAAGCCCACATGCTGCTTTCACTGAAATCCATGGCTGACACCTTGGCTGGATTTGATCCTCAATGTTTTCATTTCCACCAAGCCTTTCAACAACAACCTCCGCAAGACTCCATCACCCACTGCTTTACATGGGTCCGAAGTGTGCTGTCAGGGTCTAAAAGCCACTGGGGGAAGGGCTCTCTCTTCCCCTGTATGTTCAGTGCCAAGCACTCTGTCTGTGCTCAGTAAGCAATAACGTGTCTTGTGCTCCGGCTGAGGGCTTGATCTTGAGAAGATCGATGCCCAAGATCCGCTGATAATGCAGAGCTGGCTTGCACATAACAGTTACCACAGGGCCCCTAAGAAGTGAGATTATTGGGTTGGTTCTCCTCTCACCTGTGCTGGTGTCAATCAGGAGTAACTCCATTCTACTCCACCGAGTTACACTAGTGTAAAGTAGCTCAGAGGAGCATAAGGCACTAATATATTTATTTTTTAATCTTCTTCCACCTCAAAACAATCAATTAATTCTTCCCCACCTCTGGTTTTTCCCATTGCATCCTATCTTCTATGTGTCCACCTTTTAGCGTGTACGGGCCTGGTTTAGCAAAGCACGAAGACACACTTAGACAGGTGAGCAGTCCCATTGAAGCCAAAGAGTGGTAAGTCTCCTTAATGGTTTTTAGTGAATTCTGAAGTCAGTGAGACTAGTCACATACTTATGAATGATGACTGGGCATGCAAAGCAGCCACTGGCATACACAAATGAGTCCAACATCCCCAGTTGTAAGCTCAAATGCCTAGACTGCACATGCAGTTGCAGTAACTGTGCGTGCAAAGTAGGCACACAAACATGTGTGAACATGCACAGGGACATCAGGCCTCGTCTCTCTGAAAAACAAAGCATGAGTAACAGTTACTGGAGATTCAGATTTCATGCATTTTTTTGCTGATTTTTTTTTTAACCTTGGAACTGGGAGGCTATGATTTTAGCTTCTGCATTATGCCAGTTGGCAGCATTTATCCGGCAGCTTTTCCTCACTTCCTAGCACCCCTCCCAATCTATCCTCCCCACCCAGCACTAGCAAGCCAGTGCCACTCCCCAGTGTGTAAACAACAAGGAGCAGCACAATGTCTAAAGATTAAAAGCAATGACACCGGAAAGGAGCAGAGAGGGACTTTTCACCTTATAGCTACTCAAACAGCCTTTACCTGACATGATCCTGAAGAGCAAAGATCCATTTAAAATACAAATCCCAATGCCGGGTATCTGTCCTCCTGTTAAAATTTACGCCTGATTTCCAGACTGAAGCTAGACAAATTCAGGCTGGAAGTAAGGCATACATTTTTAAGAGTGACGGCTATTAACCACTGGAACAATTTACTAAGGGTCATGGTGGATTCTCTATCACTGGCAACTTTTAAATCAAGATGGGATGTTTTTTCTAAAAGATCAGCTCTAGGAATTGTTTTGGGGAAGTTCTATGTCCTGTGTTTTGCAGGAGGTCAGAGTAGATGATCACAACGGTCCTTTCTGGCTTTAGAATCTATGAAAAGTTTTATATTACCAAAAAAATAAAGGCTCCTCCTACAGGACTCTGCTGGGAGAAGCTAAGGACACTCTGAAACTGGAAACATTCTATACAGCTGTCCACGAGACCAGCCAATAGGCCTCATCCTGATCCCACTGGCGCCGGTGTCAATCTGAAGTAGCTCTATTGAAGTCAATGGCATAACATGGGTATAAAACCAATGTAAGTGAGAGCAGCATTGTTATTATTAGTAGTATTTACAATAGCATCCAGAAACCCCATCTGGGATCAGGGACCTCATTATGTTAGGCACTCTTCAAACACAGCAAGAGGGAGTTCCTGCCCAAAGATACACAAAGAGTCGGAGAAAGAATGTGTTATCATCATCCCCCTTTACAGAGGGGAAACTTCGGCACAAAGAGAATAAATGACTTACCCAAGGTTACAAAGAAAATCTGTGGCAGAGCTAAACATTGACCCTAGATCTCCTGAGGCCAAAACCAATTCCTTAACTGCAAGGCCATTCTACCTCCCTTCAAGCCCAAGTGTTGGAAAAGTGGAGTTACGGTAGGTGACAACCCAGGATTTCAATCAATATTGTCTCATAGATCATTTCAAGCAAAAGTGGCAAAAGCATTTTTATGCTAATACAACCAAATCTGGGCAATTCACACCGCTTGCTATGCCTTTTCTTAACTAATGCCACACAATAAAACACTGCTCAGAATCCAATATAATCTAAAAACAACTTTATGGCTTCTAATTTTAGCACTAATCTTCCCTTGCTATGGTTGTGTGATTTCTAATTATTTTATCCCCAGCCTTGCTTTGATAGATAGTTGTACCTTTTCCAATACAGAGAGACTTGTAAAGTGCTTTTAAAAAATATGTTGATCATTTCCCATTGTTAATTTCCAATTCCTATATAGAAGTCTGAAGACTATATTCTCCTATATGGTTTCATTGGGGGAAGGGGGCGGTTATTATTAATAGCAATAAAATAAAAAGGAAGACCCTGTTTTTAAAGAAATTCCCAAACTGGTCTTGAAAAACATTATATTTTTTCCTAAAAGTTGTTAAAGGCCATAAATCCATTATCTAGATACAGATCACTTAATAATTTAATGCCTTTGGCTTGGCATTGTTCCCAGAACATTTTGCCTTTATCTGTCTTTATTTTCAGGTTATAACAAATTGAGGAATAATAAGGTGTGTTGAAATCTTGAAGACAATTCATGAAGAATTCTGAGAAGTGGAGTTACCTTGATAGTATCTCAGAACAGAGGGTGCGTGTGTATGTGTGTGTGTGTGTGTGTGTGTGTGTGTGTCCGTCCGTCCCTGTAGGGGTAAGGGAAGGAGAAGGTTGAATAGCGCCTTCTGTTCAGTTTCCACTCATCAGGTGTTTTTTTTAATGTCTTGTCACACCTCACAGCTCATTAAAATCCCTGAAAGTACATGAATCAATGTGCAGCTAGCCTCCGGCTCTGCTGACGCTGTGCAACATGTAGTCACTTTTGCTTTTATAAATAAATTAGGACCAGGGTGTGGTCTGGTCTTCTACCAGTGCAGGGAGAAGGAGACAAGTTGATTCTTCCTCTTTCCCCCTCTTCTCAGGCGCTTCCTACAACTTAACTAGGGTGACCAGACAGCAAATGTGAAAAATCAGGACAGAGGGTGGAGGGGTAATAGGTGCCTATATAAGAAAAAGACCCAAAAATCGGGACTGTCCCTATAAAATCGGGACATCTGGTCACCCTAAATTTAACGCTAGTTGTGGTATCTGAATATGAGGCTAGCACTAAAAGGGGAGGGGCCACAGCCAGTTGTGGAGTGGAATGCACACTGTACTTGCTTACGGGGTGCAGCAGCAGATATGCCCCTGCCAAATCTCCTGGCGGTATTGTGCCTCCCAGTGTTTCCACAGTGTAGAGATGTGACCATAAGGCCCAAATGAGTTCTCATTTAACTGGAGGCATTGTTGATTGTTTTGGAAGTGCTGGAAAGAAAGGGCCAGATCTTCAGCTCGTCAATGGAGCTGTGGCCAGTGTATACCAGCTGTTACATGGTGTATGATCAGATTCACATCCAGGCTGCCTCAACATGGAGCCGATTTTCTTACCCCTTCATCCTGAATACATGGGGCCTGGTTCTGATCTCACTGAAGGCTCCACACAAAAGCTGCACCTAAACTGGATGAGAAACTGATTTAGTTAAATTGGTACAAACCTTTTGTATGGACACTCGTTTCAAACTCAGAATGCCCTATAGCTTAATTCAGTGCTCAAATGGTGTGTAACCCACTCCTTGCCGGGGCTTTACCTGAGGATTTCTGTACAGCGATTCCTGACTCACACCTGCATAGCTGGCAGCATGCAGACCAATAGTCTGTGTGTGCATGGTGGGGGAGGGGACGTTCAGGGGTTTATTCCCACAGGTTTATGTTGCAACATCCTAATAAAGCAAGCAATTGGAAAACCACCATCTGACCTACGACATCTTTGTGTCAATTACGTTCAAAGCTTTGAGAGGAGCCATTAAAAACACAGAGCGAATGAATTTAGCTGCTCGTTTAATTCAAGAAAAACCCCAAGCCCAAAAGGGGATGTGAAAGAATAGCTAATTGCAGTGCTGCTGCTTAACAAAGACTCACTCCCTTTCTCGCTCCTCGCCCCTTCCTCTTTCCCTGCTTGGTCCTTTTCAACCTAGTTTCATCTCTTTTCTCTTCACACAGGAAACTAACAAGGTTCCTGAGCAGGAAGCTACATCCCCACTCCCCACTACGATTTACAAGGCAGTGAGCTGTCATTTCTTTTTTAAAAACAGCGCAGTGCAGAACAGTTGTAACAAAGACTGTCAAAACAGGACCCAGCCCAGTCAAAACCCTCAAACCCTGATCCTGGAAATGTCACCGGACATTTGTTGCATCAGAATTAGAATAGGACCAGTCTTGTGGTACTGATGGATGCCACTCCAGCACTGTGAAGCCAGTTTCATCATCATCAGTTTCATTCTGCTGTAACACTATTACTCCTGGTCTCCTAAAATAAGGGTGATCCAGACAGGTGCTGAGCAACCGCATATCCTACTGAAGTCAATGGGAAGCTGCTTTTATTAATCCTCCTCTTATGGAAAAATCCTACAGAATGTAATGGAAATGATAACCTTCTACAGATTTTTTTAAATCAACCATCATATAGCATTTAAGAGAGACAGATGCACCTGCTATACAATTCTGTTGGATGTTTGAAACCTAAAAACCCTACAGAAAGAAGTTCATTCCCTCTTAAATTTGATTGGGTTTCAGAGCAATTTCTGTAGCACCCTGTTGGCTCCATCCCTATTAAATTCAATTGGACTTTTCCATACAGGGTCAGCACTTTTCAGAATCAGGCCCTTAGAGTTAGCTTCAGTTTACAGTGGGCTTTTTACTTTGGGATTATTGAGGTGGAAGGCACAATCTGGCCCTTCAAATGGAAAGAAGTCTGGACCAAATTCTATCCATGCTCACAACCCATACAACCCTACTGATATTACTCCTGGGGGAATTCTGTGCCACTGCACACAAACAGAATTCATATGCCATGCAACAAAAATGTTCCCACAGAAAAGAAATTCTGCCAGAAAGGTTCTGCAGTTACTCCTTTCGTCCACCAGTGGCCACTGTGGTGCCAGAACAGAGCAGCTACTCCCAGGCAGCAGTAGCCCCAGCTGCAGATAGGGAAGAGAAAGAGGCTGCCTTCCTCACTGCGCCCTGCTTGTGGGGCCAGGTCAGGAGACATGGGATATGGGGGCACGGATAGCATGGGGTACATGGGGGCTGCTGGGGGATCACAGACTGGGGTTCAGAAGGGCTAGTGGGGGGGCAGACTGGAGCGGGGGCTGAATGGGAGTGGGGATACCGGGACACATGGGGAAAGGGGGTGAGGGTGCAGGGACACATGGAGTGGCTGAGTAGGGGTGAAGGGCCACATGGCGATAGGGGTGCAGGGACACATGGGGATGAGGGAGGGGATAGTTGAGTGGGGGTGCAAGGACACATGGGGATGGGTGGTGCAGGGACACATGGGGATGGGGGCAGATGTGCCTGACTGAATGAGAGGGACTAGAGGTCAGCCAGCTTCTGCATGGTGGAGGTTTCCTAACAATCCCTCTCGGTCCCCAAAAAACCTGTTCCATACTTCTCCCACTCACACCCAACAACCCTCTAAGTTCACACGCAGGCTCCTTCCCGGTAATTACTTCCCTCTCCCTCTGCTCCTCCATTACCCTTGACTCCTCCAAGCCTTTGCACTGCTTCTGAGAGGTGCAGGAAATAAATTTCTGTATAGTAGTTTAAATGAATTATTACTCAGAGTTCTGTATTAATATGCCTAGTAAGGAATCTGTCAAAAAACATTTCCTGAATCTTTTTTGTTGTCTGCATTGCTACAGACATACGTGCTGACAGTATTTTGAAATAAATTACCAAAATAATTGAATCTGGCATGATTATATTGAGTTACTTTGACAAATAAAATATGCAGAATTTAAAAATATTGTGTGAGAGTTTTTAATTTTTTGGCGCAGAATTCCCCCGGGAGTAATCTGAGATTAGTGGAGCTGCACAGGGTGCAAAGTAGGGTGGAATTGGCCCCTATATGTTCTGGTGTCCAATTATGCAGCTAAGAGCATATTTTTAAGAAGAAATCAGAGTAAGTGTTCAACATGCTTAGTTGGGGCCAGATTTTCAAGACAACTAAGCTCCCCTTTAGACATCCAAACATAGGCTCAGCCCCCAACATAAAGATCCCTTTTAAGGATCTAGCCTCATTCTGGTGCCTAGATGGAATCAGTTTTATTTTTGAAAATCTGGTCCCTGATTGTAGGTACTGAGCTCTTCTGAAAATTCCGAATCTTGTGGGGTTTTTCTCCAGAGAAAGCCGACACATTGAGCCTTGAATTATTTTTGATGGTGTGAAATGATTTTATTAAAAATGTTTTTACGGCTTTCTCAAAGTTAAGTTCAGGAGTGCTCTTTCGTAAACAGGACACATGGAAAACCCAGCCAGGCTGGTGATCAAGAAATTCCCACTCTGGAAGTAAAGGATTTAATTTTATTCTTTTGGATGGTGTTGAGGCTGTAATTTGGAACACTAGTTATTATTACAGCGTCAAATCACTGATCTACAGTGTGACAACATTGAGAAAAAGAAATGCATTTAGTCAGGAAAGTTCCATTCACGGACTGCATCTGGTTTTTAGTGAGGGCCTAAGCTTGACCAATTTCCAGGCGGATTAGCGAGCAGAAGGATATGTTATACTGAAGATCGCAGTGAGTGACCAACTCAGATTAGAATCAGGATCCAGCCCTTTGATCTAATCACTAGGTGCAAAAGTTCTAATGCCACGTGGCAGCCATCTCAGGGTCCTGGTAAGACAAATTCTGGAGTTTTTCACCTCTAGGTCAATAGGTCGGAAACAACTCAAGTCAGTAGTAACTGAGGCTCTAATTTCCCATAGTGCAGGTTGGACTATATCAGGGGTCGGCAACCTTTCAGATGTGGTGTGCCGAGACTTCATTTATTCACTCTGATTTAAGGTTTCGCGTGCCAGTCATACATTTTAACATTTTCAGAAGGTCTCTTTCTATAGGTCTATAATATATAACTAAACTATTGTTGTATGTAAAGTAAATAAGGTTTTTAAAATGTTTAAGAAGCTTCATTTAAAATTAAATTAAAATGCAGAGCCCCCCAGACCGGTGGCCAGGACCCGGGCAGTGTGAGTGCCACTGAAAATCAGCTCGCGTGTCGTCTTCGGCACCCGTGCCATAGGTTGCCTATCCCTAGGCTATATGAACCTAAACAGAATAGATTCACAGGTTTTAAAGCCAAAATGGACTACTATGATCATCTAATCTGACTTCCTGCATAAAATACAGCATAGAATTTCACCCAATAATTCATGCAGTGAATTTAGAATAGAATAATTGCTGAGGACCTGATCCTGAGAGACGCTGAGTGCCTCCTACATGGGGTTGAGAGCTCTCAATTTCCATTGGTTTCAGTATCTCTGGAAGCACTAAACCATTTGCAGGATTAGCCTTCATGGCCTATGCAAAGCAAGTTGGTGGTCTCAGTCCAGTCCCTAACAGAGAAGCAATATGATAAAAAAAAAAAAAAACATATTAACAGGAACATCAATTGGTTCCTTCACTGGTCATCTGAGAAGAGAGGCCTGGAATCAAATAGGCCATAGAGATTAAAGTAGCTTCTTAGACCTTGAGATGGTCTCTCTAGTTCAGGGTTGAGACCCAGGGCCGACGAGTGTGGGGGGGAAGCCGGTACAAATTACCGGGGCACGGCGGTCCGGAAGAGGGCCCGGGGCCCAGTTTCCCCAGCTGCTTAGCTGGTCCGCCCTTGCCGGGGGGCCCCGAAAAAAAATTTTCACCGGGGCCCGAACCCGCTCTCGGCGGCCCTGTTGAGACACAATGACATTGGAGAAATCGGGGCGAGGGATAACATCAGGAAAACTTTCATGGAATTGCTCATGCTGTACAGATGCTATTGTCTGTCTTCAGAGCTGCCAAGCTGGTACCGTTCATGAGTGCTGAATTCATACTATGTAAATAACACTAATACGGGGATGTTTTGTTTGCACAGGACCTAACGGAGTCAAAGGTCCATGGCTATTCCACAAAGAACATGAAAGAAAATTACTCAGTATAGACTGTGCCTCTTTGAGTGTCTATAAAAGAAGCTAAGAAACCTTCACCAAGAATGGGCCAGTGGTTAGGGCATAGGACCTGGATTCAATTGTCTTCTCCATCAACTGCTTGTGTGACCTGGGGCAAGTCACTCAGCCTCTCTGTGCCTCAGTTCCCCAGCTGTACAATGGAAATAACAGCCCTACCGACCTCCCCGGGATGTTGTGCAGATAAATCCAGTGAAGATTGTGAAGCACTCAGATCCTGTGGTGACGGGGTCATACTAGTACCATACACAGATAGGAAGACTCAGTTAGCAAAGCACCACTGCAGGAAACCATCATGGGTAGGGAAGCCCAGCACACTTTAAACAGAGGGGAGAGCTTGAGGGGGCTTTTGTGCTGGTGCTTCTGCATGGGTGGCCTGGAGACCCCCAAGGCTCTGAGTAGCCAGTCCCCCCTCTTTTTCTCCAAGGGGAAGGGATTTGGGAAGCAAACCGTTCTCTCTTCTCACCTCCCATCCCCACCCCTGGAAGGACTTGGAGAAAACGCTACAAGAAGAATATCATGATGGTGATTTCCTCCCTCCTTGCAGGCTTCCTGTCCCAGGTATTTCCACAGAAAGGATTGATCGGGCACAATATCTTTTTAACTTAGGATGTTTAACCTGGCAGCGTCCCGCTATCCTTATATCTGTGCCCTCGCAACATTCAGATGAACACTGAGCTTGCCAGGCTACCACATCCTGTTTTCCCCCTATTCCACTTCCTGCTCCACCAACACAGGTTTGGATTGTCCCTGTGTCTCTTCGCCACACAAAGCAGTACAGTACACAGGCATAGACATTCTACTAGTGCACAATGGCTGGTGCTTTGAACCTTTGCTGTGGGCTAATCCCTCTGCTACAGGGCGGTGAAACGACAGGCCAGATAAACTGGCTGTGATTGACATGAAATGGGTTTGCACCCCTGGATCCGGTTACAGAAATGTTCACCTGGGATACATTCTATGCCACAGGACGAGCATCAAAACAAGCAAACAATCTCACCCATGCACTATAAAAGCTCGAGTGCCCCCACTCCTTCCCTTCCCCTCCTCGATGTGAAGAAATCAGCTTGTGCTACCCGGATTCTTGGTGAAGTGACTAAACCAGAGGACAGATTTCCCCACCATTCTCCCCCTGCCGCTTCACGCCTCTGCCTCTGGCCAGGTACCAACTACAAGTTGCAACAGGTGTTAGGATACCCATGGATTACACAGGACAGCAAGGGAAAATTCTCATCATGAGAGCATCCTAGATTCAAAGCAATAACCTTCCTGATCAAGCCGCAGCCTGCCCCCCAGTGAAAAGGTGGGGTTAGGTGTGTAGGGGTGGAAGCAGCACATACAGTGCTTCTTTCGTTGACTTATTCCCTGGCATAACTCCCATTCCTGCACCTCTGTGAAGCCAGGGGGTGGAGGGCAGAGCTGCGAGTCGAAGGAGCATTGCCAGAGTTTCTTCCAAAGACCACCTATCACAGAGCCAGCAATGGATATGGTAAGCGAGGGAGTGGAAGAAGTAAAGACAGCCACTGGGAGAGGTGGAGACTACTGGAGTTAGCAATGTGGAGTGGAAGGGACAGGAGAAGCCACCTCCAGGATGGAGGCCCAGATAGGGCTAGGTGGGCAGAGAGTCACCAGGGAGCAGTAAAGGGTGACATAACGAGAATGACGTTTTGGGTGGGGGACATAAAAGGAAGAGCATGGAAAGGGAACCATGGCAATGCAGTGCTGCATGTGGGGGAGACGGTGGGGAACCCCACTCTGAATTTGTGCCCGGGCACTCACCCAGCTATGGTTACCAGCCTGGATTTTCTACTTCCAGTGCCTAGGCCAAAACCAGTTCCCGGCTGGCCTTCCCATCCCCAGAGATGCAGAGCCTGATTCTGTTCCCACTTACACGGGTGTGTAATAGAATCAGGCCCATGTTGTATGAGAAACCAGAGTCAGGCCCATTTTATTGCGGTTTGCTCAGAGAAAGGTCCCATCATCCAGTAGCCATGGAAATGGACCTTTAGTACCTGTTTGGAGGCAAACTTCTCCCTCCCCCTCTCCCCCCCCCCCCCTTGACTGGTTAGTGCAGTTGCTAGCTATTCTGCTACTGCTCTAAAAACAAGCCTAGCGAATCTCCCCATTCTTACTGTGCTGTAATTTCCAAAAACTTTGTTTGTCTGTTTAAGTTATTTCTTTCATTTAAAGAAACAGTGCAGTGTTCCAAAGTGATGGCTCAGCTCTCTGGAGTAACCCGTTAGGGATCATTGCAGTAGCATATTTTTATAGTGGCAAACATGGAAGGTTTATTTGCATTAGGGTTAATATGGACGCTTTCATTCCTAATGCAGAGAGCTAGGACGTTTTTAACAAACTTACCAAAAGGTGCAAAGTACAGCACAAGGATAGCCCTTAAAACTTGCCCAATTGGCTTGGATAACTGAATACATAATTGTGGTAGTAAACCTGAAGATTTGGAATATTCAAGGTATTTGCTAGGCTAAGTATAGAGGAGTACAAAGGAATACTACAGATAATGAAGTGTCCTAAATCTATTTATCTTCAGTAAGGCTGATGAGTTTTTAATGGCTGCCGTGGTGTTTTTCCAGCTCCACTATGAGAATTTTCACCACCACTAGCTTTATAAAAAGAAAAAAAAAAAACACAAAAATATTACTACAGAAAAAGCTTCAGAATCCTTCAGATTCCTACTGCGATACTGCCATGTGCTGGCATATTAGAATAGTTTTATTTTTTTAGTAAGGCTACGGATTCCAAACTAATGTCATGGGTTTTTTTTTTTGTTTTTTAAAGAGGAATACCTGCTGAGCTCCTGATCCGAAACGGCTCTTCTCACCTATTTAACTAACCTCCTTGGGTGATCCAGAGAGTACAGCCTACATATCTTGAAGGGGCACTAATATAACCACAGGGTCTATACAAACTATGGTACATGCTCTAAATCCTGATGGACATTTGACAAAAAGGAAGGTCATGATTATGGTAGAGATGTAGGCCCTGATCTTTGGCTGGTGTGAATCGGCAGAGCTCCTTTGAACTGTGCTTATTTATACCAGCTGAGAACCTGGCCTGCAGTGATCAAAAGGTTAATCAACAATGATTAGCAATTTAACGTGCACTGTAAAAGGAACAAAAGTATATCAATCCGGTGTAACTCCACTGAAGTCGATAGTGTTTCTACAGATATAGAAATGGTTTAATTTGAGAACGAGAGTGTCCCTATAGCTTTAAAAATATATGGTTTACATTTATAGATATGGTTATTATATGAACATAAAAAAAACACCTTCTAAAATAATGAGACAGATCATCAGCTGTTTAAATGGTCCACACAAAGGAATGAGTTACACCCAGGGTTGTCCAGAGTTTACATTCAGCAGATAACTAAGTGAGAGAGATCTTCTCATGGACCTGTCTCTCTTCTCCAGTCACCACTGCTTTCTTCTCTGTCCCTCCACTCTCTCCTGCCCATCTCTTCTCTATCCCTCCATGGCTTGGCTCTCAACATGGTCAATCCCGTAGACCACAGCAAGCATTCTAGTGAGCCCTGGTGGAGCAAGGACCATGGTTTGGGAAACTACAAGTTGCACAAAACTGTTCTGCAAATTTTTAGATTTGTTTTTATTCACAAAAATCTTGCTTTATGTACAAGGCAGAACAATGGGCCAGATCCTCAGCTGGTACAAATCGGCATAGCGTCCCGCTGAGGATCAAGCCCCACAGTGTGCTGGATTGCTCCCCTGGAGAGATGCATTTTAAAGCACGTTCAAAAAAGAAAATACTCGAAATCCTATTCAAAGCCACAACTGGGTACGTAGCATCCCATAGCACATGGCCCTATGCTGTGTCCGGCCAAACAGCATACTACCTTGCAAGAAATCCAGACTCAGGTCAAGCCTTAGCATCAACCTCGCATCATGCTCTTCAGCCATTGGACAGCACTGCACCAATGACATGTATGGTAAATTATTGGTGCATCATCTCCAGTGACACAGAGCTTGATTCTGTACAGAGCCCTCCATGCCTGCTGGAAGATTCCAGGTGTCCTCAACTCCCTCAGACTTCAGTTGTAAGAGCTTTTGAAAAGCTCTTATTATTATTTGTGCAACAGATTTGTCAGATAACTACAAATGCTTGCAAACGCAAAGGCAGACACCTCCTGCTTATAAAGCAAAGGTCATCCAACCAGGAAACAGAGGCAACACCACGTGACTGAGGTGACCAATCATGCCATGCGACGAATAAGAAAAACAGCTGGTCAACAATCCAGAGGTTGGAATTTGTTAACACAAACTATCTGCTGCGAATGACGAACAAAGTAGAAAATGTCACGACCCGCTTGTGGATGAGTCACAAAAAAACAACACAAAAAGCTGTGTTTGCAGAATCATCTGCTGAGAGTGAATAATTTGAGCAGTTCTAAGTGTGAGTAAGGGCTACAGAACTGGCTCAGTGCAAATGCTTTTGTAGCTTAGTCCTACTAGTAAGCAATTCCAAACCCCAAGACAAAAATCCCTAGCGGTGTTGTCAATGCTCACGATTTTATCATGAGTCTTTTAAGATTCGTGATTTTGGTTAGAATTGCAGCTGCTGGAATTATCTTATACCTGAGAATCTCCATTTACATTTTTTTTTTAAAGTAAACGTTTAGCCCTTGCAGAGAAAAGCTTGAAAACTTGAACCCCAAATGTTTTGACAAGAGCAGGCAAATGAAAAGGACCCCAAACTTACTATTGACTATAAATATCATGATTTTTAAGGCAATCTCTTGATTTGGCAGGGGGCTTGATTTCTGAACACGTGGAGTTGGCAATACTGCTAACACTGAACATGAGAAGTAATGGGCATTGGAAGGAGTGAGCCCTGCAAAAGACATTTTCCTCTGAGCAACCACATGGATTACAGACTGCCGGGCCCTATCCTGTTCCTGTGGACTTCAGTGGAGCAGAGCAGGCCTTGAAAGAGAAATTAAAACCTAGAGCTGTTTCTTCATTTTCCTAAGCAGGAAATAAAGCAGGCCATGAAACAAACAAACAGAAACCCTGACAGGGTTTGTGGCTGGTGGGGGCCTGCCAGGAAGGAAGTGAAAAGCCATAATAGGAGGGAACTGGGCACACAGAGCTCTTGATTCCTCAGGGCACCGGCAATTATAGACTGGAAAGTCTTTTTCCCCCCCTCCTTTTCAGCTGTTAGAAAACATTGGCCCCTCATGCTGGATTGACTCTGCCAGGGAATTGCACAGTGTCAACTCCAGCTGTGTTTGATGGGACTGGAGTTCGTAACAAATGTGCTGGGCCTTGAAAAGCGCTGAGGGCGAGGTGGGAGAGAGTGACTCAGGGGGAGCAGTTCAACCTCCTCCACCACTTGCCGGAGTTAGTGTTTGAGCAGGGCTCTGCTCTGCAGGAGGGTGGGCAGGAAAAGGAATGCCAGGAGATGGCTTGAGACACGCTGGGAAAGAAGGGGGAGACAAAGCAAAAAAGGAAACAGGGAATTCTCCCCCTCTTCATTCCACAGGAAAAGCAGCACTCAGGACGGAAGCGGTGAGAGCCCCATGGCCAGGGGCGGAGAGTTGTATGGGCCCATGGTGCCCAGGCTCCAGCAAATTCAGAGCCCGGGGGGCCTGGCTCCACCAATGTTCGGGACCCCAACACTGCCTCCCGCACCGTCTTCTGCACCCCAACCCACTGTCCAAGCCCAGAGCCTGCATCCAGCACCCAAACTCCCAGGGCCGGCTCCAGGCACCAACCCACCAAGCTTGTGCTTGGGGCGGCACCTGGAGGGGGGCGGGGCGGTGCTCTGGCCGCTGGGGAGAGCGGAGCCACAGTGGGCTCGCCGCCCTCCCCCGGCGCTCTGGCCGCCGGGGAGAGTGGAGTCCCGGCCGGCTCTCCGCCCTCCTCCCAGGGCTCCGGCCGCCAGCGGAGCTGCGACGGACTTGCCGCCCGCCCCCGGCACTCCAGCCGGTCGGGGAGAGCGGCCCGCTGGGGGAGGGGGCAGCGGGAGGCATTTTTGCCTTGGGCGGCAAAAAAGCCAGAGCCGGCCCTGCAAACTCCCTCCCAGAGCCCGCACCCATCCTGCACCCAAACGTCATTGACATTCTCTGGTACAAGGTGGAATTCAGCATTCTCTTCTTTGGCTGCTAGCTGATGAGCTTGAAATGTTCCACTTCTTTCCTACTATTAATACAGCAGAATCGCCTTGATTTCAGTTATCTGAAAAGAACATGAATACTCCACTACATGCATCTGATGAAGTGGGTATTCACCCACGAAAGCTCATGCTCCAATACATCTGTTAGTCTATAAAGTGCCACAGGACTCTTTGTTGCTTTTTACAGATCCAGACTAACACGGCTATCCCTCTGATACATGAATACTTTTAACATCCTTTTTTGACTCTGCATGGCAGCTTCACATAAACAAAATCTCCAATTTCAAACTTGAGTTTTATCACCTTTCTTACAATCTACGCGCTAGCTGTATTTCTCCTGCTTGTTCTCAACACATTCGCATATCGTTTCATTGGACGGTATGGTTTTAAAAGGAAAACGTGTAAACCCTTGACAGGTAGTAAGTCATATATTGGCCTTGCGTCCTCTTAGCAGTTCAAAAAATGATACTCCTGTTGTTGAGTGGTGAGAGGTCCGGTAAAGCAAACAGTGTTTCATATAAAGCTGCTTTCCCTGGTCTCACTTGCAACCTGGTAAATTGCAAACTTTCTTTCACTAATCTGTTCATTCGCTCAACTAGACTATTAGCTCTCGGATGGTATAAAGAAACTGTTTTGTGATTGATACCACTGCTACTAAGGTAGTGTTGCATTTCAGCAGAGGTCAATTGCATTTCATCGGCAGGTACCAATTCCTTAGGAAATCCTTCTCAAGTGAAGACTTAGACATGAACTTAATCACTATTTCAGTGGTAACCTTTCCAAGGAATGTAACTTCTGGCCACTTGGAATGATAGTCTACCATAACTATGGCAAACCTTTGCGCAACAGGCTGCTCTTCAAATGATCCCACTATGTGGAGAGTCAGTTTCTCCCATGGACAGTGGGATAGTTAACAGGTGTGAGATGGATGCTGAAGGTTTTCTCTGATTTATTACTAGCCATGAAATTCTTATTTCCTCAACCTGCTTCTCCATCCCTGGCCACAAGAAGTCTTGTCGCAGTTGTCTTTTAGTTAGACTCTTCCCCAGATGTCCTTCATGTTCAGGTGAATGAATCATTCTCTCAGAAGTGTGGGCACAACAAGATGGTCAATTCTCAAAATCCATTAATTTACTAGGGACTATTCATGTGTGTATCTATATGGCTGCAAGTATTTTGGTGTTCTCTTGTAAGGCCATCCGCTGAGTATGTAAGTCTTTAGATCCTGATGTACCTTATCTTCGCTCATGGCTGTTGCCCACTCTGAGACTGTGATCACTCCTTGAGTTGTAGCAGAGATCTGTGCAATGACAATCTCTTCATCATCTTTATTGCACCCTTGTGATAAGGTATGGGCAGGTGAGATGGACAATCTGCAGTTTTGTTCTTGGCACATGGAAGTTACATTGATTTCCTGACAAAGTCCATTAGTTTGGTGGCCTATTCAGCAATTCTTGGTATTGCTCATCCAGAACCTCATGTGGTGAATAAAGCTGAAGGAGTTTTGTGATCAGATCTTAAGATAAATCTCCTACCCCACAGGTAGGTTCTGAAGTGTCTTACTGCTCAGAAACATGCCAGAGCTTCTTTCTCAATGACACAACAGGATTTTTATGGATCAGTCAGGGCTCTGGAGGTGAATGCAATGCTGACTTCTCATCCATTTTTTAGCTGAGTCAAGACAGAACTAAGACCATACTCACAAGCATCTGTTGTGACAATTGAATGCTTCTCAGAATCAAAAGGTAAGAGCTGGGCTGGTGGAAAATGCATGTTTTATCTCATTAAAGCTATGCTTGCATGCTTCATCCCATTCAAACCTCACATCCTTTTTTGGAGATGATGCAAAGGAACTTTTTCATAGCAAACTGCTGTACAAACTTGGAATTCTATTCGCACAATCCCCAAAAGGATCAAAATGTGTCCTTGTTGTCAGGCTCTGATGTGTCATGAATGGCTTTCACTAGGTCTGGTTTTGGCTTATGCCATTCTGAGAGATTGTATGTCCTACATATGTCACTGGGTTGGTATGGAATTGACATTTCTTCTTGCTGGCGGTAAGTCCATTTCATTGAAGTTTTCCTAGAACTTTTTTAAGAATGATATCCTGTTTGGACTTAGCACAGTAGATGGCACTTTCCACTTGTCAGGTGGTTTCTATGGTTTTCTCCACGCTGGGGTACTCAGAATGGCAGAGGAATGTGCCAGCTGGGGAAAAGGAGCATTATGAAAAAATAAGAATTGCCCCTTTAAATTGCTCTCCTCAACAAGATGCATTAGGCCTGGGGAGTTTCCCTGGGAGCAGCAACAGCAGATCACAGTAGCAGGAGTTGTGAGGCATTTGGCTAAGTTAGATTTCTGCACCTCTGTGGTTCTTTTATGCGCTTTGCCAGTTTGTGTTGTACCTGAACCCCTCTGAGGAAGACTTAAAGGTAAAGTAAGTTCCCCTCATTCTTTCCCAGAGCTCACATTCTTCCTTTCTTTCACCTCTCTTGCCTCTCCCTCCCCTGGTGCATCTTGGGAATTGTAGTTCCTGGACTCTACGCTATAGGAACCACTTAGGAACAAACTTACAAACACAAACTAGGGGAGCTATGTGCACCTAGTGAGATACAACGGGAACCAATGCAGCTCTGCTGAGCAGGGGGCAGAATTTGGGGAAGCTGACTGGGGAGGAACACTCAGATCTCTGCCTATAGGGGGAATCCATAATGGGATAGAGGTCAAAGAAGGGCATGGTGGATCAGCTGCTATGTGGATCCATTTGGCAGCTTGCCTCTTACATTGGCCCGGAGCAGTCGGGCTACTGGAGTCTTGGTGGCTGCCCAGCGGTCTGGGAATTCTTTGTCCCAGGATGATCCCTTTTGGCAAGCCTAGCAGGAGATTTCTCTTGGCACAGGGACAAGGTTTAGGCTGGGATTTTCAAAGGAGCCCAAGGGAGTTGGGCACCCCACACTCATTGAAATTCAGTGGGATTTGGGCACCCATTTCCCTTTGGAAATCCCAACCTTACCTCTAAGTGCAACGTATCATAAGCCAAATGCATCCCTGACAGTGGAGTGACATTGGAACAGGATATGGCCCAAAATGTATTTTTATTCCTCCCCCAGGCTGAATTTCAATAAACCATGCACTATAAAACCATTTCTGCTCTTATTCCTATCCCGTCATAACACCCCTGTGCTCGCAGTTCTCACGTGCTGAATGAAATCCTCCGGGTGCCCAAGTCATGCTACAAGATGCTCATCCAAGGTTACAATTGAGAAAAACTCAGATAAACCTGGTTATTACATTAAAATATTCAGCCTTTAGATCACAACCATTCATAGCCTCCCCCACTACACCTTTGATGTTAACAGTGAACAAATCTGTGCTTTTACACTATCCCTCAAAATCAAAATATTGACTATACCAACTCTTCCCCCTATTCTCATTAATCCACTGCTTAATCCTCTCAAAAAGGTAGTTCAACACCACTCCTTACAGAATCCTTCATCTGTGCAGCTGAGAAGATGTAAACTATTTCTAGCTTGTGTCTATTAAAGATGCTCTTTCACCCTGGATTGCACTAAGAAAACATAACTCTAGTGGTGAACATAAACTGTATGTGCTATTTCTTCCATGCAAAAAATATTGCATGATAGCAGTCTTAGGAACGAGAAAGCAAACACACAGGCAACATGAGGATGAGAGCACAGGTAGGTAGGTCTGTTTAAAAAATAGAATGCAGAGTTATAGTGCAAAGTTCAGCTTTAACTCTTTCTTCTGGGATTTATAATTTAAAATATATTTGTTTTTAATTATCAATTATTTGGCAATTACTACAACATATCCATAAGAAGCTACATTAGAACAACATTAAAAGTGCATGATGGAGCCATCCAGAGCTAGGAAATGCCAGAGTTAAGGTTGCTTATAAGCAATCTTAACTCTCCCCTGGGGTGTATCCATTGCAACACAACCCTTTACTTACATGATTACACACTAATTCTCAATAATACAATAGAATATGATGCATTTTGCCTACCCCCTTAGATATACATATGTAGCATCTTGCAGTAC
Source organism: Chrysemys picta bellii (assembly GCF_011386835.1). NCBI lineage: Eukaryota > Metazoa > Chordata > Testudines > Emydidae > Chrysemys > Chrysemys picta. The sequence goes on from NC_088796.1 coordinate 14,441,052, forward strand.
TACGTGCTACTGTGTATGTGCGCTGTGACCACGCTTTTCATACTGACTAGTTGTTTCTTTGTGCTACCTCTGTTTATTGTATCCAACTGTTCTCCTTTGTCTTAGACTATAAACTCCGTGGGGCAGGGATTATCTCTTTGTTATGGGTTTGTACAGCACCCAGCACAATGGCGTCCTGGTCTAGGACAAGGGTCCCAAGAGGATACTGCAATCCTAATAGCAGTCCCCATGCAAATTTTGCACCTTACAAGGTGTTAGAAAGCAACAGTATGTTATTATTCGGTGCCCACTGTATAATGCGTGCAACGGACCATGGGCACTTTTGTGCACTACAATGGGGTTTACACATTGTCAACTGTACATGCTACATTGCACACTCACAAGCTACACAGTGAGTGAGTCAGAATTCCTTCCCTGGCTATTCTCTTCACTTCTGTTTGGGTTCTTATGCCGCCCTCATCACCATGGTATCTGAGCACCTCCCACAAGAGCATGAAGCAGCGTGACTAACATCTGCCGTGTGTGTCAGGACAGCCAACCTTTGCTGGAGGGTTCAGTAGTTGCAAAGACTCCTCCTCGACTCCCAGGAGAATCCCTTAAAATCTCGGCAATGATTCCAGTGGTGATTCCTTCCTCGAAATGCAGCTCAAAGGCTGGGGTGATACCCCTGAGAACCAGTGCAAATGGGGCATTCCCTCTTCCTAGGGATTAGGTAACTCATCATTCCCTCCACGTATTATAATAATAGTATTATTATTGCATCAGCTGTGACTAAGGCCTTGTCTATACTTGGGATGAGGATCTATTACAGCCATTGGCCAGAAATAAGTGTAAATGCACTGGTACATCCCCTAGCATAGCATTTCTCAAACTGGGGTCTGCAGACCCATGGGAGTCCACAAGGGCACTCCAGGGGGTCCGCCGGCCCCACTGATCAACTCCTCCCACTCCCTCCCAGTGCCTCCTGCATGCCGGGGAACAGCAAGGGGAGGAGTTGAAGGAGGGAGGGGGAGGAGTTGATCAGCGGGGCCGGCGGACCCCCTGGAGTACCCTCGGTTCCCTGGCGTGCAGGAGGCGCTGGGGGGAGGGGAGGAGGAGGAGCAGGGATGGGGTGTGCTCGGGGGAGGGGGTGGAAAGAGGCAGGGAAGAGGAGGGGCGGGGGTGGAAGAGGTGGGGTGGGGGTGGGGTCTTGGGGGAAGGGGTGGAGTGGGGGCGAGGCCTGGCTGAGCACGGGGCTTGGGAGGCCACAAAATTTTTTTAATCAAAATGAGGGTCCTTGGGTTGCTAACGTTTGAGAACTACTGCCCTAGCAGCTGCAACCACGGCAAGTCCCCGGTATAAATAAAGGAGGCCGCTGGACTGTATTTCATTAGCATGCAGATTTCAAAATGGGGCCCACCCAGCAGCTTTGTGATGTCAGCCCATCTTAAGTGCTGGATCCAGCAGGTCGGAGATCTCATACTTAATTTTATACCCTAGGAAATGAAAATGTCACGTGATATAGCTTATAGGATGGGGCCAAATTACCCAAACTGGCGAGCTGAATGGCACATGCACCATATGCATATGTATCTGTGTGTGCAAAGGCCTGCTCTGGTACATCATGCTGTCTCTGGTCCTTCCCTTCTCCCAACAATGCCAGCCCACATCATCAGGTACCTATCGTACCCCCAAATGTCTTCACACTCCCTTCCATACTGCTCCTTATGCACTGAACGCCCTCCTTAGGCTAGTCCACAAAGCCACCGTGTCCTCCTTCACGGTCGCTGACCATGACTCACTTCTACTGCAATGCCTAGAGTCAGTTGCCAGCTGATAATGGCCAGGTTGCTCCTTCTGGTTATTCCTAAACTGACTGTGCAAATAGTCTGTGGAACCACATTTCCCTATCACTGTTCTCCCTCCCCCATTCACTCCACTATTTTGCAAAAGCCACCAGCCCTAAATTAAATTGGAAGCTCGTCAGGGCAGGGACGGTCTCTCACTGCTTGTCTGTACACCCCTCAGCAGAATTAGGATTGTTATTTATGTGTCTGGTGGCACCACGTGGCCCCAGCCATTGTGCTAGGTGACGTACAAACATACACAGTAAAAGAGCCCCCACCCCAAAGAGTTTCCATTTAAAAAGATGAGATGCACAATGAGTGGGAGAAAGAAAGGATTATTATCTCCACATTACAGGTGGGGAAGTGAGGCACAGCAAGATAAAGATCATCTTACATAAGGGGTACGTCTACACAGAATAAAACCCTCCGAGCCTGTGGCAGTGAGTCTCAGAGCCTGGGTCTACAGACTGGCTCACAGTACAGTGCTAAAAATACCCATGTAGATGTTCCAGCTCGGACTGGAGCTTGGGCTCTGACTCCCACCTGCCTCCCCAGGCTCCAGAGTCTGAACTCCGGGTCAGGCCGGAACGTCTACACGGCTATTTTTAAGCACTGTAGCACAAACCCAAGTCTGCAGCTTGGGCTCTGAGACTCACTGCCGTAGGGTTTGTTGTTATTTTTTGGGGGGAAGGGGATGTGTAGATGTATCCAGGGAGTCTGCAACAGAACAGGGAACTGAACTCAAATCTCTTGAGCCCCAGCCCCATGGCCTACCTACAAATCCATCCTTCCTCACTATGAGACCCGAGTCCTAATTGGAGCCTCTGAACACTACGGTAATATGCACACTACTACTAATGAATGCCACTAATAATGGTGCGCCCATCAATGCCAGTTTGGACAGGAAAGGGGAGCTGGCAAGTACAACCGGGTCACCCCCCCCCCCCATTTTGTTGGCCCCCCAGTTTAAAAACAGCCTGGCTCGTTTTCTCCATTCTGAACATTTTCAAAGATGAAGTATTAACATAAGCACAAATCAAAGAGAGCTTGTCTGGCTGGGCTCCTGCTTTGAATTTGTTAAGAAGGTTATTTCTTTTCAAGTATATCTGAAAAGGTATAAATTCCTGACTGACTGTAGCACTTAGCTTCTCCATCCCTGTAATTAGAATCAGTGCATGGTCTGCTTTTCAGGGCTCCCCCCACCCAGGCACGCCAAGGAAGCATTCAATTTTTCAATATACAATTTCATTGCAGAAAAACAATTCGCCTTTCCTGTGTAGGCAGACGAGCTGAAGGGTGAACGATCTCCCTGCGCTGGCTTTAGCTGATTGTCAGCCATGGGCTAACATAAGGCCCAATGTTTCAAGCTGTGTTGAAGAAAGGGGTGGGAGTCAATGGGTGGGGTTGTAGAATGGTCAACCCCCAAGTGTTCAAAAATCTCCCCCAAGATCGTGAGATTGGCTTAAATATCATGAGATTTTAAGCATATAATAAAGATTGGGGAGGGGTATCAGATTTCCAATTTTTTATCAATAACCTTGAGGACTGGAAAGTTACTTAAAAAAAAAAAAGCGGAGATTCTCAGATTTGCACATGACTCCAGGAGCTGGGGCTTTAAGAAAAACTCCAAATCTTGCAAGACTTATAACCATCCCACAAGAGCTAGTGATGCTGGGGTCGAGCAAGGTGATCCCCAGCCATTTTATCTTTCACAAATTTTAAAGAGACACTGGTGGCAAGATTTATCCAAAGCACTCAGTACTGACCTCGCTACGTCCCCGCCCCCCCTTGAAGTCAATGGCATTATTAATTAGCATGATTCATTATTTGTATTGCAATAGTGCCTCAGAGCCCCAGTCATGGACCAGGACCCAGTTGTGCTAGGCGCTGTACAGACACAGAACACAGAGACAGTCCCTGCTCCAAAGAGCTTACAATCGAAGTAAAGGTTAAACCCCCACTGAGTTCAATGGGAGCGGAGTTAGGCCAATGCTGAGTGCCTTGGAAAGTCCCACCCTCTAGTTTAAGCCCCTGTACTGATCTTCCTCAAAATGATTAGCACCAGGAAGGAAACATTTTCCAGTTTTTGTGAGGGGACCACTCAGTGCACAAGAAACACACTTTCCTTACAGGACTGCAGGCTGGGAACATGCTGCTTTATTCAACTACATGACAGAGTTGTGGAAAACACATTAACTGAATGGGAAGGAAGGGGGGGTGGACCATGGCTCCAACCCATAATATTGAGCAACCCAGTTGACATCTTGATAACCACGTTACTACACCAGCATCTATGGCTAAGATTTTCAAAAGGGACTAGTGATTTTGGGTGCCTCAATTTTGGGAGTGTCCAACCTGAGAACCTTAAAGGGGCCTGGTTTCCAGAAAGGGCTTAGAAACCTGCCCTCTGAAAAATTAGGCCCCTTCTAGCTTGGCACCCAAAAATCACTAGTCACTTTCAAAAACCTTGTCCGAAATACGAAGATATTCTTTCACTCTTCAGTGAGAAAAAAATAGTCACTCTTTTTGTAGGCGCTACAATTTGTGTCCACATCTACAGAGCTAGAACTCCAGCCAGCAAAGGAAGCACAAATTATCTACCAAACTTATCACCACTGGCATCTTTGCCCAGGTCCTATTTGACACATAAGGAAGCGAACGAGTGGCTTGTTTTGTGCCCCAGAGGAAACATAAGGAAAGGGAATTCTTATCAAACAGGAAATGATGAAATGGGCAAGGAAAGAAACATTTCTCAGTTCCCGAGAGGGCAAATTGTTGCATTTCGGATCCAATCTACATTCCTCAAAGTCGTATTAATTATTTATAATGGGCTAGATGATGTCCCCGTGATTCACATGCAAAGGAGAAATTTCATGCAGGGATCTCCCTGTTTCTGAGCAGAGGGAGCGGGGAGGTCTCAGCCAGCACCACAGCATCACCTTTTCCCTTTCCCAGGAGCTAGATCTGCAGGGGCTGGGACCCATGCACAGGGAGCGGAAAGGAGACAAGGCACAAGGGAGCAGAGCTAGTGGGACCCACTTCACTCCCAGCCACCCCACAGGAATTCCAGGAGAGAGCTGATACTGCCAGCAGCTCTACTAACTTTGAACTGAGCTCCCTCTATACTGCAGAATCACTACACCCCACCCAGGTCCCCAGGGGCAGTGTGACCCCACTGGACCCGTTCTCCCAGGGGCAGTGGGGTATTCCCTGATAGCACAACTCCAGTGGAGTCATGCTGCCAGGGAGGCCAACAGTGGGTCGGGGACGTGTCAGGAGGCACAAAAGATCCAAACGGACTCTGGGGTTTCACAGGTTGTAGGCTGTGGGGGACGAACCACTGGCTTATTCCATAGGATGCAACCCCTCTCCCCTGACAGAACAATCTGGCAATGAAGGGCACTTTGAAAATTTTTGCTCCCTCTGACCTTACCCCATAGACTTTTCTGTAGGATGCAGTGATCTAGCCCAGACTTATTTCTGGGTGCTGGCAAGGTGACCACAACCCTTGTAAAGAAAAGCAGCTTAAACAAACAGCTCCTTTGCATGTTATCTTTCTTTTTCTATCCCTAACTGAAACTGGTGCCTAGCACAGTGTTTAATAACGTTCCAGTCTTCAAGGCTAGGGAAGGCTGCAAACAGCTCCAGGGGGACCCAACAGAGCTAAGCAACTGGGCAGCATGATGGCTGATTAAATTGAATGTTGACCAAGGCCAGGCAATTCCCAGGGGAACGGATTCTTTGAACCCCGCCTACACACTGCTGCTTTCTAAACTATCCGCAACCACTCGGAAAAAAGATACTATTGCAGACAGTACAGTGAAAAACCCTGCTCAATGCAGTCAAAAGAGCAAATAAAGAATTAAGGAATAAGACAGAAAACACTGCAAGTGTCCTTATATAAATCAATTGCACAGCCTCACCTGGAATAGAGTACATAGTTCTGGTGGCCCCCTCTCAAAAAAAAAGATACAGCAGATATAGGAGTTCACAGGAGAGTAAGAAAAATCAGTAGGGTCAGGAAAAGACTTTCACACACACAGAGTGAATTTAGTTTAGACAGGTGACAAACGAGAGGATATATAAAATAATTAATAGTCTAGAAAAGATAAATCAGTCAATTCTAAGGACAAGAACAAAGAGAATATCCCATGAAACTGAAAGGTAACATTTAAACCTGATAAAAGGAAATACTTTTTTTTTTAACACAATGCATAATTATAACCAGTGGAACTCACTGCCACAAGATATTGAAGCTAAGAGCTTAGTAGGTTTCATAAAAGCTTGGCTATTTATAAGGCTCATGAGAATATCCACAGGTACTTCAGCTAGTAGGAGAGTTTCTAATGAAATGTTTCTCCGTAGGAAAATACTGATTCCTCAAAATCTAAACGTTCCATGGGCATGTGTAGATTTCAGCAAAATTCCTGATGCAATCCAGGCTGGTTTCCTCAGCAGCCTGCCTGACGGGCTCCCATGGAGCGGGGGGATTCCAGAGCTTCCAGGGTCCTGCGGAGCATATTTCTTTTTGGAAAACATCAGAACATCCCTGCAGTTGGCATGTTTCGGCATTTCCAAAATGAAACATTGTGGAATTTCACTTCCATGGCACATGTGGAGGTTTTGGCTTTTTATCCCCTTTTGGGATGAAAACTTTTCAAAAACCTTGACGTTTTCTGCAGAAGCATAATTCAGTTCCCTAACTGCTCTAATAGTTACATCAGACAGAATTTTTTAAAAAATATAACAGATATAGGCCCTCAAGCTTCAGGACATAACCAAATGACAGAGATAAGAAGAAAACTTCCTCTTTGGGAAGGTTATTACACAGTTGTCCATTATGGGGTCTCTTTGAAGCATCCAGTACCGGTCACTATCAGAGACAAGATTCTGGATAGATGGACCCTAATCTGATCAGCTATAGCCAGTCTTATGTTCCTAAGAAATCAGTTTCCAAATGAATATTGGGAAGTTAAAATTAAAATCTGAATCTATTTTTAAAAGAGACTTGCCAATAAATAAAAGCTTTTCTTCTTTGTTATGTATATACTTTAGAAGGTTAACCAATAGTTCCCATGGCAATAGCGGACTTTCTTTACACTTTAGCTAGCATCTTCGTAATAGCACAAACTGATACTTAAGAGGCGATTATTTTCTACCAAGCACAATAAGCACATAGAGAAAGCAACTTTCTTCTCTGAGATACTTAACCTTCGTGATTCCAGCTCACATGCACAGGGGGAGTCAACTGATCACCAAATCTGGGAGCAAGACGGAATTTCTCTCTGGAATATTGGGCCCAGTCCTGCTCCCTGCACTGAGCCAGAGTAAACAGACCATGCGGAGGAGAGCTCAGCTGCAGGGGAACGGAATCTTCCGTTGAAGGCTACACTGCAGCAGTCAGTGTATTCTCCATCCTGCTGGCCTGGAGCTCCTGCACAGAGGGAGGTTTGGCCAGGGGATCTGTGCAGCCACAGCCCCACTGATCATCCAGGACCCCTATGCCCTTAATGTTCCAGCAAATGGTTCATTCTGCCCTCATTCCTGCACAGCAGAATCTCCTCTCCAGGGGGCAGGAAGGACTGTCCCCATTGGTGCAAATCTCAGGGGCTTGTTCACCCTCCTCTGGAGCATCAAACAGGGATCATCAGTTAGAATCAGGAGAATATAGCCCACCCCAGACTCTCTAGAAGGTGAGCCTTGGTGGAGCCGGGTCCTTTCTTGTCTGTATGCCTGTTCTGCATGCCTGTAAATTTATGTGACTGGAACCAAAGCGTTCTCATCGGTGCATGCTGAAAACAGAGCGTCAGTCAGGAAGAGCCATCAACCATGCCTTGGCTTTATAGATCATTCCTAATGAAAGGATGTGCAGACTAGAGGCCTGCTTGCAAGTTTCTCTATACAGTTCCATCTTTACTTAGAGCAATAACTTTGTGAGGTGTTTCCTTTCCTCTGCCTCCCCCCACACACCCTTCCCTGCCAGAAAGCAATCTGGGCTGAAAAGGCTTATGCAAAAGATGGAGGAGCAGAACAATCATATTAACCACACACCTGATGCCTCTCTCCAGAACCCATCAGACAGCAACCCTTCTGCTGGAAATATGCTCCGACAATTCCCCTAGACAAGTGTCACCCCTACAGAGAAACAAAGGGTGCACCTGTGCTATCCAAATCTCTAACACTAGCTTTACCAGAGCCAGGAACAGGAAAGTGAATGCTCCTCTCTGCTCCAGATGCACTGTACTAATTTCACAGCAGCTTCAAGCCTTCATGGCATGGAGCATCTTCTGCTTTTCCATCCAAGTAAATGAAATTTTAGTTTTCCCTTTTGACCTAAGTCACTAAAGCTTTATAGCTGTAATAAATGGCAGAGATTTCCGGCACACACAGTATGGCATTGTTTGGGTAGCTTCCGGCCGGTTTTAGGTCCTGCCAGCCAACAGGCAATGGCAACTTTGAAGGCAGACTGACATGTCACTCAGAAAACAGGGCAGAGCACATGATTGATAGGGAAAGGCTGAAGCAAGTAACATGGGTGCAAGGACTTGTAAATGTCATGCAGTTTCATTAAGGACTGGAAGAGCAGTGGGAAGGGGGAACACATTTGAAGCTGGAGCTGGGATCAGAGGAGGAAAAGGCCTTACATTTGATCAATGATGTCATTAGGGACCTGGGGCAGAGGCTTAATTAATTAAGTGGGGACTAGCCTAGCAGCCCAAAGAGTGAACTCTCAGAAGAGCCCATGTTATCATCACAGAACAGGGTGAGAGCAAAATGATGGAAAGGAGAATAAGAAACCCAGAACTAACAGCCACTTCAAAGCCATTGTTAAGCTCATATTGTTTACTAGACTTATAAATAGTTCCTCATTCTCACCTATGTGTTGTTTTTTCCCCAAAACTGACCTGGTGCAGGGACTGGGGCATGGACAGCCATGCCTAATGGTTAGGGTCAGGAGCTGGGAACTGGAGCAGGGGTCAGAGGCAGGTGCCAAGCCAGGGTCGAAGCTGGAGTCAGAGGCAGGGCGCAGGAGCAAGAACATGGAGTGAGGCAGCAAAGCAAGGTCCAGGAGCAGACAGGGCTCTGGAGTCTGGCAAGATGGCAGGGTCCATACTGGCAGCCAACCAGGGATTCACCTAGTTGCTCAGACAACTTCCGGTGCCTCTTTCTGGCTTAAGTAGTACGTCCCAGCCAATCAGTGGGACTGGATGTCTCCCCCAATCAGGAGCTTTGTGGGCGGGGCTCTTTCTGAGCTAAAACTTGGCTAGCCCCCTTCTCCAGTAGTTTGGGTGAGCTGCCGGGTGGTGGTCATGGCCTGACTTGTGGGCCCATGGTTGAGGCCTGTGATCCCTCACAACTGGCTAGAGGCACAAGATGGGCAATATTCCCTCCTGGACCAGGAAAAGGATTACACTCTTGTATCTCCAGGCCACAATTGGGAGTGTTATCCCACTGGAAAAAAAGACACAGGCCTGGCTTCTAGCCCTGGAATTCCCCAGGACATTGGTCATTAAAACTGCATCCTTATTACATGTGAATTGCTTCTCAGATGTCCCAAGTAGGGTGACTAGATGTCCCGATTTTATAGGGACAGTCCCGATATTTGGGGCTTTTTCTTATATAGGTGCCAATTACCCCTACCCCGTCCCGATTTTTCACACTTGCTATCTGGTCACCCTAGTCCCAAGATGCAGAGGGAGTGGACCCATCTCCTACTAACTCCTCCACTCCTTTGCCCCCAGCAACTCCTGGAGGGAGCAGCCCATCCACTTCCCCAAAGGCCGAGTATGAGGCTGGCCCTTACACAGGCTGTCCAAGGAGAAGGAAGGCCAGATGTACTCCCATACAAGGACTAGCCACAATCTGCTCTCTTAACGACTGGCCTTTGTTCAAAATCAAAGTCTTATTCTGGGGCCTAAACCCCTGACATAGTCAAGCTACCTCCTGATTCACACCCCGCTCTCCTGGACCTAGTGGCAGTGCTTTCACCAGCCAGTGTTAGACACCGGATTAACACTGGTACATAGACACCGCACCCCTTCCCCAGACTTCTGTGGGGCGCAGAATCCAAACCCACATCCGACTCTGAATGTCTCCGCTGATCCCCATCTCCAGAACAATGTGTGAAACCAAAACCCGCGCTCCGAACATGCCCCAACTCTGGGGCAATTAAAATCCACATCCAAATTTTGCAAGCTAGGGTCATCTCTGTTTCCCTGACTCACACCTCTGTAGCCCTGATCGTCCATCAAGGCTTTTCCCTGGAATCAATTAACCTAAATGGTCAAACTATTATTCCAGTTAATTCTTTTCTGCCACTTCAAGGCCAGGATATGAGCACTTGAGACTGCAGTGGTGCTGATTGTCCTATTGTTCTGCAAAGTGGCTGCTCCACAGTTCGGTAAATGCTGATAGCTGTTAGAGCAAATGCTGTACAAATGAACCAGCTCATGCGTCTGGGATTATTAATTGGGAACAGAAAGAAGCCGCCTATATAAGGGTCTTCACAGCACTTAATATGATGGCTAGGAACAACGGGCAGGGCAGAGCCAAGTTAATTTCATACTGTGCAACCACGGAAGAGTGGCTTACTTGGGTTTCTAAATGAGATTTGCTATTCCCAGTAACGCATTTTCTCTCTCTCTCTCACACACACACCTACCTACCTACCTTTTTGGCTTGCTGTTGAATATGTGCGGAAATTTGCAAGCAGACGCTGCTTTGGTTTCATTAGGAGACGGTAACCTTCCATTTTAGCAACATCTACTGCAGCGAACCCGAAACCAACAAGAATCTCCCTGAACACGCCAAGTTCAAACAATGGACAGAGACCGATTTATGTACACACATCCCCGAAACTGAACAGATGGAGGAGGACAGAGGTTCCACCTGCACAGATTCCTCCTAAATCATCTGAAGGGGGAGGGTTGCCCCACTTCTGCCATTTGGAAGTAGCAGGGAGTGGCAGCCCAACACCTCCAGATTATTCGAGATCCACAGGTATGTCCAGGAAGCCCAGGGCTACCCACGTGGTGGCCATGATCCTCCACACCAGCTCCAAATAAGCCAGTGGCTCTCAAACTTTTTTACTGGTGACCCCTTTCACATAGCAAGCCTCTGAGTGTGACACCCCCCCCATACATTAAAAACACTTTTGTATATATTTAACACCATTATAAATGCTGGAGGCAAAGCGGGGTTTGGGTTGGAGGTTGACAGCTCGTGACCTCCCCATGTAATAACCTCGCGACCCCCCCGATGGGTCCCAACCCCCAGTTCGAGAACCCCTGAAATAAGCTATGCTGGCGCAGCAGCAGCTGCCCCCCATCCCAGCTTCTACAAAGGGAGTTGGTTCCCCAGAATGGAAAGGGCTCAGTAGCAATGCTAAGGCAGACTCATTGGTCGTGACAATTCCATGCATTACCCAGGGGGTTCATTGGGAATGGGAACTATGAACTTCGCCCACCTACAGCCCCTGACCCCCCTCACACTGCTCCTGTCATCCACTCCCCACATGCAGCTCCTCAGATGGCAGAGAGATCCAGCGGCGGCTCCAGGCACCAGCGCTCCAAGTGCGTGCCTGGGGCGGCAAGCTGCGGGGGGCGCCCTGCCGGTCCCTGCAAAGACGGCAGTCAGGTAGCCTTCGGTGGCTTGCCTGCAGGAGGTCCGCCAGTCCCGTGGATTCTGTGGCAATTCGGCAGCAGGTATGCCGAAGCCATGGGACCGGCGGACCTCCCACAGGCATGCCGCCGAAGGCAGCCTGTCTACCGTGCTTGGGGCTGCAAAAAACCTAGAGCCACCTCTGGCTGTCTGCAGTGCCCTAGGAAATCTCTTTTATATTTCCCTATGCCAACCAGTCCGACCCAGCCCGGTAGCAGCTGATTCCGCTTTTCATTCTGTTTTCTGGCAATGTTGGACTGACTGATAAATTCTAAAGTAGGTTTGGGCAGATCCCTGTCCGGTGTAAAGCAGCCTCACTCCACTGATGAAACAGAGCTAGTGCGATTTACACCAGCCGACCATCTGGCCCCATGACTCCTTTCGGAGTCCCCTGAAAGATTTTCTCGGACAGGCTGCAGATTCCTGATGCAAGCCAGAAATTTCCCTGGGTTCTGTGCTGTGGCAGCCTGGTTTTCCTCCTCCACTCTCATTTCTTGGCTGGCTGGCTACCACAAGGGCAGCTCAGATGAATCTGTCCTTTGCCAAACCAACACATTGCAATGGAGAATTCTCTCCCTTTGCTGTGGCTACCATGGCAAAGCAGGCTCTTAAATAGCCTTAGTGGTAGGTCCATCACAGTCCCCAGTATATGCCACGCCATCTCCTTAGCAGCTGAATAAAGCATCCCTGTTCGTCACTCCATCTCGGGACTGTTGCCCCAAAGTGCTTTGCTCTCTGCTTCAGTGTGGTCTCGAAATGGCTATTCTGAGCAGATATTGCCAGGTGTTAGGATCAGCTGTGAGTGTGCTTATGTTGTCTTCCCTCTGCCCAGGGGATGGGAACCCGCGCTCCAGTCTGCGGCTCACTGGCCTGCCTTCCTCTGCCTTCTCTGCTCTATGCAGTGTTGCCAACTCATGATTTTGTCATGAGTCTCATGATAATGATTGTTTTCCTTAAAGCCCCAGCTCCTGGAGTCAGGTGGATAGGTGACAATTTCAGCCTTCATTCTTAACGGAAAAGTAAGTTTTTAGCCCTCATGGCTGTGGAGAAAGCTTTAAAATGTGACCCCAATGCACCTGAAAGGCTCAAAAAGCAGAAGGCAAATAAAAAGAACACTATTATTTTTATAAAAATCTCAAGATTTTAAAGCCAATCTCCTGGTTTTTGGTGAGCCTGACTCATGATTTTTGAACATTTGGAGTTGGCAATACTGTCTACACTTCGTTCTCTCTGGGGCCTCTGTGCTTTGTTAACTGCTGATCTGAAAGAGTCCAGCGTTACACGCTCTTGTCTCTGCGACTTGGCTTTTCCTTTCAGCTTTTACCAGCTCGCTTCATTTCAAGCCTCTAAACAGCCTGGCCATTAGCGTCACTCTAGATTTGAGGTGCAGCTGCACAGCACAAGAGCCCGTTCAGCCCACTCTGCTCGGAGGGCCCTGCCGGAGCAAGTGGGAAGCCACTCCCCACTTGCAGGTCTGTCTGCACCCCGGTCTTCTAGCAATCCCTGCACACACTGCACCTTGGGGGGCTGAAGGAGGCAGAGTCGTGGCCCTGCTTTGCACTGACCCATGAAGGGGAACAGACTGCTTGCCTCACCTATGCAAGGAGCAGCAACAGAAGAGGCTGCCTGAGGCACAATCTCTCTGGTGTTCCTCTCCACCCCCCCCATGAGCCGAGCCCCTAGGGCTGCAGCGGGATGCCAACGGCCTCTCCAGGCTGCCAGGCAAAAGGCACATCTTCAATTTTTTATATCTCATCTGTCAAATTAAGGCAATGGGGATAGGGAGGGGGCTACTGAGAGCAGAATTTGGGCCTCTCTCTCTTCGGCTGACTCACATATGCATTTCCAGATGCTAGGCAGGGCCTTGCAGTGTGAACGATAAAAGCTGAAACGGACAGTGTTGGAAGGCTTGTAATGGAGTCACAAAACCAAGAGTGTGATATTGTAACCCAGCAAAAGCTATATAACAGAGCTTTGCATTAGAGAGCCTGACCCACCAGCCTCACAAACCAGGCCTGAGTGCTGCTGGAGGGCGAATGTGGATTTTGCCAATGCCGCAACACAGATCATAGAATCATAGAATATCAGGGTTGGAAGGGACCTCAGGAGGTCATCTAGTCCAACCCCCTGCTCAAAGCAGGACCAATTCCCAACTAAATCATCCCAGCCAGGGCTTTGTCAAGCCGGGCCTTAAAAACCTCCAAGGAAGGAGATTCCACCACCACCCTAGGTAACGCATTCCAGTGCTTCACCACCCTCCTAGTGAAATAGTGTTTCCTAATATCCAACCTAAACCTCCCCCACTGCAACTTGAGACCATTGCTCCTTGTTCTGTCATCTGCCACCACTGAGAACAGCCGAGCTCCATCCTCTTTGGAACCCCCCTTCAGGTAGTTGAAAGCAGCTATCAAATCCCCCCTCATTCTTCTCTTCTGGAGACTAAACAATCCCAGTTCCCTCAGCCTCTCCTCATAAATCATGTGCTCCAGACGCCTAATCATTTTTGTTGCCCTCCGCTGGACTCTTTCCAATTTTTCCACATCCTTCTTGTAGTGTGGGGCCCAAAACTGGAGACAGTATTCCAGATGAGGCCTCACCAATGTCGAATAAAGGGGAACGATCACGTTCCTCGATCTGCTGGCAATGCCCCTACTTATACAGCCCAAAATGCCATTAGCCTTCTTGGCAACACGAGCACACTGTTGACTCATATCCAGCTTCTCGTCCACTGTGACCCCTAGATCCTTTTCTGCAGAACTGCTACCTAGCCATTCGGTCCCTAGTCTGTAGCAGTGCATAGCATTCATCCGTCCTAAGTGCAGGACTCTGCACTTGTCCTTGTTGAACCTCATCAGGTTTTTTTTGGCCCAATCCTCTCATTTGTCTAGGTCCCTCTGTATCTGATCCCTACCCTTCAATGTATCTACCATGCCTCCCAGTTTAGTGTCATCTGCAAACTTGCTGAGAGTGCAGTCCACACCATCCTCCAGATCATTAATAAAAATATTAAACAAAACCGGCCCCAGGACTGACCCTTGGGGCACTCCGCTTGAAACCGGCTGCCAACTAGACATGGAGCCATTGATCATTACCCGTTTAGCCCGGTGATCTAGCCAGCTTTCTATCCACCTTACAGTCCATTCATCCAGCCCATACTTCTTTAACTTGCCGGCAAGAATACTGTGGGAGACCGTATCAAAAGCTTTGCTAAAGTCGAGGAATAACACATCCACTGCTTTCCCCTCATCCATAGACCCAGTTATCTCATCATAGAAGGCAATTAGGTTAGTCAGGCACAACTTCCCCTTGGTGAATCCATGCTGACTGTTCCTGATCACTTTCCTCTTCTCTAAGTGTTTCATAATTGATTCCTTGAGGACCTGCTCCATGATTTTTCCAGGGACTGAGGTGAGGCTAACTGGCCTGTAGTTCCCCGGATCCTCCTTCTTCCCTTTTTTAAAGATGGGCACTACATTAGCCTTTTTACAGTCATCCGGGACCTCCCCCGATCGCCATGAGTTTTCAAAGATGATGGCCAATGGCTCCGCAATCACATCCGCCAATTCCTTTAGCACCCTCAGATGCAGCGCATCCGGCCCCATGGATTTGTGCTTCTCCAGTTTTTCTAAATAGTCCCGAACCATTTCTTTCTCCACGGAGGGCTGGTCACCTCCTCCCCATACTGTGCTGCCCAGTCCAGCAGTCTGGGAGCTGACCTTGTTTGTGAAGACAGAGGCAAAAAAAGCATTGAGAACATAAGCTTTTTCCACATCTTCTGTCACTAGGTTGCCTCCCTCGTTCAGTAAGGGGCCTACACTTTCCTTGACTTTCTTCTTGTTGCTAACATACCTGAAGAAACCCTTCTTGTTACTCTTAACATCTCTTGCTAGCTGCAACTCCAAGTGCGATTTGGCCTTCCTGACTTCACTCTTGCATGCCTGAGCAATATTTTTATACTCCTCCCTGGTCATTTGTCAAATCTTCCACTTCTTGTAAGCTTCTTTTTTGCGTTTAAGGTCAGCAAGGATTTCACTGTTAAGCCAAGCTGGTCGCCTGCCATATTTACTATTCTTTCTACACGTCGGGATGGTTTGTTCCTGCAACCGCAATAAGGATTCTTTAAAATACAGCCAGCTCTCCTGGACCACTTTGCCCTTCATGTTATTCTCCCAGGGGATCCTGCCCATCTGTCCCCTGAGGGAGTCAAAGTCTGCTTTTCTGAAGTCCAGGGTCCGTATTCTGCTGCTCTCCTTTCTTCCCTGTGTCAGGATCCTGAACTCGACCATCTCATGGTCACTGCCTCCCAGGTTCCCATCCACTTTTGCTTCCCCTACTAATTCTTCCCTGTTTGTGAGCAGCAGGTCAAGAAATCTATTCCTGATTCTCCTGACACTTCGCCCAGTGGCTCACTGCTGTGACTACACTGGCTTCAGTGGACTCACTCTCGATTTACCCAGGTGAAAAATGACAAAAGAATCAGGTCCATGAAGAAGTACAAATCTGATTGGGAAGTTAAATGCCTTGGAGTTTTGTTGGACCATTGTCCACAGGCTCTGTATCCTAGTAGTTATCTTTAATTCTCACGCTGCTTTCTTATGATGTCAGAACTGCATTTCACCCAGGGCTGTGGTCTTGTCACATGAAGGCGAGGAAGACATAGGTGCTTCGGGGAGTGATGCTGGTAGTTCAGTAGGTGGTGCTGTTCTCTCCTAGACATGACTGAATACTCTCGCCTCTTTCACTTTGACCAAGCTTCTCCCTTTGGAGTCTTTTTCCAGTCTCATTTGACAACTTCTTCCGAGCCATCCTGTTCTCTCACACCTCTGTCCCCGGCCTCCTGGGTGCGTGTGCGTAACCCATGCCGCCTTACTGTGACACTCTGTCCCCCTCTAGTGGCACCCAGCCCAGCTAGAGATAGATGAGTCTGCTACCGCCTTAGCTAAGAGCCATGTGGCTTTTAATTCATGCAGTAGAGGCTCATATGCTAAGCTTCAGAGTTCCCAGGTTCGATCCCACCCGCCGATGATCAGGATCTGTCGGCATTACATGTGCACTCATGCATTATGGGTATGATCAGGAAGGAATTTTCCCCTGGCCAGACGGGCAGGGACCGTGGGGAGTTTTCACCTTCTTCTGCAGCATGGGGCCTGGGTCACCTGCTAGGACCATGTCTTATGTAATCAGTTCCCCCCCATTGCAAAGGTCTTAGCTGTTGGTGGCCCCTCATTCTCTCCTAGTTTCTGCCTGCAGCACACAACAATTTAGTCTCTTGAGGACTGAAATGCTTTGGTCTAACTCAAGCTATTGGACTCCGTACAGGACTATCTGGGTGACATTTAATAGCCTGTGTTATACAGGAAGTCAGACTAGACAATCTAATGGTCCCTTCTGGCCTTAATCTCTATAAAACTATGATCCCCAGTCTATTAAAGACAATGGAGAGCTTTCCTTCTCATGCCTACTTGAAACACAGTCTTTCTGCAAAGCATAGCAACAACGATCATTGCAAGATTACTTGCCCAGCTTGAGACAGCATTATCACTTGGTGTATTCTGTGCATCTAAACGGTTTTAAGTATTGTGGGCAGAGGCCATCTATCTAAGATACATATATGGCCCCCTTTACTGTAGTATCTGAGCACCTCACAATCTTAAATGTATTTATCCTCACAACATCCCTGGGAGGTAGGGAATTATGTGGAACTGTGACACAGAGAGACTAAGTGACATGCCCAAGGTCACACAGGAAGTCTGTGGCAGAGCAAGGAATTGACCCCCCCCACCCAGTAAGTCTCAGGCTAGTGTCCTAATCACTGTACCATCCTTTATCATTGTATAGGTTTGAGGAACAACAAGCACTCAATAAATAATGCTCATCATAATGCCTACAGCTCCACCTGCAGTTCCAATGGGAAAATATTCGTTGCTTCCTGTTCTTAAACTATAGTTTGATTGTTGTGTGGTGGCTTTCCAGTGGTATATCCGTGTTCCCTAAATACACAGTCCAATGCACTTTGAGATCCTCAGGAGGAAAGAATTTGGGCCTGATTGTGATTTCTGCAGCACCTGGCTTTTCAGTAACGTTACTCTTAATTTATACTGCTGTGTGTGAAATCAGAATCAGGCCCACTAACAATAACACCACCATCACCACCACCAGATCTTGTTATAAGCAGAACGGGTTGAAAAATTGTAAGGATGTTTTGTGAAAACTTCAAAAAAATCTTTTTTTTTTATGAAAAATTATAACTTAAAAAATCAGTTTGGGTTTTTATTTCCTATTTCAGTGCAAAGATTTTTGGTTTAAAAAAACAACACCTTTTTTCATTTCCATGTTTCTCTTTTATGGAAAAAGCAGGGTTTTGGTTTTTCTTTTAAGAAAAGCAAAATTTTTCAGAAAAACATTTTGTTGTTGAAAAAAGGCCATTTTTCATTTGTTTGAAATTTTTCATTCAAAATATATTTCACCAGTTCAGACTCCAAGGCATCTTGTTTTACTCATGTTTCTCTCTAATCTAGCTCTCTGGGGGCCAAATCCGTGATTATAGCTACAGCTGGTCAAAATTTTCCACAAAACAGTAGGTTTCCATGAAACATTTGAAAATGCTTATTCGATTAAATTTGTATGTGTTGCGGAAACATACAGATTTCATCAAGATTTTCAGTGGGAAATTATCCAAACATTTTATTTAGAGAATGTCAAAATGTTTCATTTGGACTGCATCCTTTTGAATCTACTCTAATTTAATCTGTGTGGAAACAAATGAAGTCAAAATGAAACATTTCAATAAGGTTGAAATGAAATATATTGGAGTATTTCACTTCACGAAACATTCTGAGATGTCTACATTTCATCCCAATTGGGATGAAATGAAATTTTGAAATCTCAGAATTTCCCGTGGGATGGGAATTCAATTTTTTTTTACCAGCTGTAAATCACAACCAATGAAAACTCTGGGCAAGTTATGCAGGTGG
Source organism: Chrysemys picta bellii (assembly GCF_011386835.1). Taxonomy (NCBI): domain Eukaryota; kingdom Metazoa; phylum Chordata; order Testudines; family Emydidae; genus Chrysemys; species Chrysemys picta. The sequence continues at coordinate 14,459,512 of NC_088796.1, forward strand.
GAGTGGACAATGGTGGCATAATGTTGATCGATATTGTTTCATTGTTTCCTTGCACTCCCTCCTCTTTCTGTATCCATTCGTTGTCTCTTGTCTTATACTGACATTGTAAACTCTTTGGGGCGGGGAGTGTCTTTTTGTTCTGTGTTTGTACAGCACCTAGCACACTGGGGTCCTGGCCCATGACTAGGGCACCTAGATGCTACTGCAGTACAAATAAATACCACTAATCTTTGCACTTCCCTATCCTTACAAATGGTACATGCCATGCCACCACAGAGCCAAAACCACAGCCACGGATCGGCTCAGCATAGGGGTCTCCCAGCAGCAGGGGGAAGGGTAAAGTAGGAGCCTCTCTGCCGCAAGGGGATTGGCCAGCTCTGGAGGGATCCTCCCAGGGCAAAATGCTGCGTTTCCATGACTACAAATCACATGCAAAGCGGCCACACGGCACCTGAAAATCTGGCCTTGGACACTGATACGGAACAAGTCACGGTGGTATGGGAGAGCTTGTTTAAAAACGGTGGGCCAGCTCTTCAGCTGCAAGCACAGCTGAGGAGGGGTGTGTGCAAAGTGGCTGTGATGGAGTGCACCTGGCCCTTTGTGGCCCCCTGCAGGAGTCCCTGCGGTCCCACCACCCCTTGCCCCAGGGAGGGGCAGCAAGGGGGGTCCCCCGGGCCTGCTTAGAAAGATTGCAGGGAAGCAGCTAAACAGAGCCCAGCAGGCTCAGAGGCTGCAGGACCTTAGCAAGTCAGTCCCTGGCTGGAAGCAGAGCGGGGAGGAAGGGGGCTCCTCTCTGATCAGAGGAGCTTGACGGGGCTGCATTTACTGGACCCGATAGAGAGGCCCGGAGAACTGTAACCCTAAGGTAACGGGCGAAGGTAAAGGGGCCAGGTGGGAAGAGGCCCCAAGAATGCAACAGAAACTAATTAAAGGAGACAGGATGTGGCTGCTGTTTACAGGGTCCCTGGTTGGGTTCCCCACCAGACACTGGCAAAGGCACCGAAGCCCCAAGAAGGGGACAAGGCTCCTTTAGATAACCAAGCGAAGGACTGGAATTAAAGCTGCTAGGACGCACTCAAGAGGTGAATGCCCCCTGTCACAGTCAGGGCCGCTCAGAGAGGGGGGCAAGTGGGGCAATTTGCCCCAGGCCCCACAGGGGCCCTGCAAGCCCTGGCCCGGCGGTGGTCCGGGTCTTTGGCGGCATTTCGGCAGCGGGGGCCGTTCAGTGCTGCCGAAGACGCAGAGTGATTGAAGAGCCTCCCGCCGCCGAAGACCTGGACCACCGCGGGTAAGTACAAGCGCCGCAGCTCCCCCGCTTTGCCCCAGACCCCCTGAATCCTCTGAGCGGCCCTGGTCACAGTGGCTTCCTGCCTCACTTGAACCTTTCCAATCCTGGGCCTGTCGCTTTTGGGCTGGTTCTCCAGCACATGCTGGAGCAGCCTGAGAGCTGCTTTAAACTGCATGAGCCTCAAGGGGCCACTGCAGCAGCTGGGGATTGCCAGCGATTAAGGAATCCCTTGCCATGCCCTGACTGCAAACACCCCAGCCACAGTCATGGAGAAGGCTTAGGAGCCTCTGCACCAGCTCTGCTCCACTCAAAGACCCCCTGTATAGGAGAGAGACCCTGTGGCTGGATCTGCTGATATTAGGGCTGGTCTGCACTGGCAGGATCTAACCTGTAGTTTATTCATCAGTATTAAAAAGCTGCATCAGACATAAAAAATCAAATTCACATGTTTCTGAATGGAATAAGAGTAATACCTCGGTTTCAACAACCCATATCCCCCATCCACAATGTGCTTGTCTCATCCCCCTGTTAGGTCTTGTCTTTTAGCCTGTACGACCTTTGGGGCAGAAAACACCTAGCACAACGGGGCCTTATCTCGTTGACCTCTAGGTGCTGCTGCAATATAAATGTTAAATCACCATCATGAAACATGGATGAGGACGCAATGGTGATGGGCGAGATAGATAGATCTGTACAGCATTTTCCATCTCGAAATGCTTCAGAACCCTGTGAAGTTCAGTAGACATTACCCATTTTCAGAGCATTTATGGAAACCACTGGAAGAAATAAACAGAGCTCTAGGGAGGTCGCCGAACTCTGCTGGAAGCAGTGAGAAAGACGTCAAAAGACAGGCAGGAGCTGCAGTTACAATAGTTTCTTCTAGCACTGTTATAATTTTGGGGACTGATTTTGGATTTATTATCCCGATCCCATAGCCAATACTCCTGTGAGCACATGAGTTTTAAAATCAGAAGCAGCCACGTAAATAATATCTTTTGAGTGAGTCCCGGTGACTGAAGGATCATAGAGTTCATGAACAAAAGGCAGGGACCTAGGATTCCCCCTCGCCTTTGAATTCAGCCTTAATATATAAATGCAGAGCCAAGCCTGGATCGCAGCGAGGGTGCTCAGAATGGAACGAGGCCACAGTGCAGGTTTCTCCCCAAGCAGTCAGCAGAATGGCCGACCTCCTGTACTCCAGTAAGCACAGATAATGGCTAGCAGGGAGAAGATGAGGGAAAGCAAAAAGCCCAGACCTGATAAGGGGGAGAGCACTGGGGAAACGACGACGAGGCGCTTACTTGTAAGAGAAACACAGCCACCAAGGCAAAAGGCACCTGTAATTTGAATGAAAACGTCAGGGCAAATAAGCCTCGTCTCCCCTGTCCTCTCTCGTGTGCTACAGCCCTGCCCCCAAAGCGTGTGTGGTTTTCCTTTTTAAAATGTGATGCGGTCTGTGAAGAAGGTGGGTCAGGGGGAAGTTGGAAAGGAAACCATGGGTGGTGTGAAAGTGGAACAAGACAACATCTGTTCTGGAGATTCATAGCTGGTATGCTCAAATAGCAGCACTGGCTGTAGCTAATAGTATGGTGACATTTTCAGCATGTGTTTATTCGCCATTCTCGGTACATGTATAGAGCATGGTCACTGACGTCTATAGCACTGCTCACATGAGTAAAGTTAAGCACGTGTTTAAGTATTTGCAGGAGCAGGGCTTTGGTTTGTAGTATGTTTTGCTGCTCTTTTGTATCTGAAATGTTAACTGTATTGTCTTCTGATGGCAAGAGTGCCTAGAAACTAGAAGTGTTCTTTTATCTGCATCTATTTCTAAATCAATTAAGTGAGGTTCATAGAAGAAGAAATCTGGCTAAGGACGACTCTGGAGAACATGATCGTCTGGCTAAGGATTTAGTAACCATATTACCATAGTTTCACCTACCCTTTTTCGATTTATAAAAGCAATGATCTGTTGTGAGGCGTACGCTAAGTCCAGAGGTGTATGAAGCCATTTAGGGTACAGCGGGAGAGGAATTTTTCAACTTACCATTTTTTAATCAGGAAAAATGTTGATTCTTTGAAACCAATTTTTTTTCAGGAAAGGGAGACTTCTGATGAATTTTTTTTTTTTTTTGAATAAAATTGTTTTGAAATTGTCAATGGGATGTTAGAATATTTTTGAGATGGAAAGTTCTGGTTTTTTTCACTTCAAAATTTAAGTTCATTTACAATAAAAAAATAAATAAAAAGGTCAAAATCAAAACATTCTGCTTGACCTGAACTGAATTTTTATTTTATTTAATTTTTACAGATTCTTGAGATTTTGCCTGTGTCCCAGTTTGGCACAGGAAGATCTTTTGAAATCTCAAAAGTTTCCCACCCAGCTTTAAGTTACAGCTCCCATTTCAAGAGTCCATTCATTCTGAGTGTCTCCATTTTTGAGTTTGCCACTTGTCACAGGTTGGGCCTGATTCTCTAAGGGGCTGAAAGCCGCAGCTCCATGTGAAGTCAATGGGAGCTGCTTAGTGACTCTGGAAATCAGGTCTCAAGTTTGACACCCAAAAATGGAGGCACCTAAGATTCGTAGTCTTTTTGGAAAATGTAGGCCTTAACCTTCAGCCTCATGCCCCACAACAAAACCCAGGCATGTATTCTTCTGAAGCATCTTGTATTGGCCTCTGTTGAAGACAGGGTATCAGCCTAGATGGACCATTGGTCATGTGGTGGTGGTGGGGTGGGACAAGGTTCCAGGCTGGGTGGAGTATTGTTCTGAGGAAAGTTGCGGGGGGAGGAGAGGAAGGGCAATTCCTCTGTTCTCTAATTAAAGATGAATTTAGAAATTTGCAGTTTGAAGTTATCTAGATATTACAACTTGAAAATTTACTGAAATTTGCAATGGATCTGCTATGCTACTGTAAGTGCGTGTGACAGAGAGAGAGAGAGCGCAAGTGAATATGTGTATCTTGGGTTTTATCCAGCTTCTGCAGAAGAAAAAAGACCAAATGAAAATTACTACTTTTTATTACAGCTGGTAGATAACCTGTTAAACCTCAAACGCTAGAGTCAATTTGTAATATTTTAGGTGGGGCAACTTTTCAAATGTAAGGTACTTCTCAAATGTAATCTAATGTGTCTATCAAGGTATATACATCAAATGCTTCACTGTGGTTTCTGAATACTTACAGTATCTCTGGGTTGACATTTGTGTGTTTCAGAATAAACAGCCTGTATATCTTCAGTTTGAAACTGTTTTCTAGTCTCACAGTTAACGAAAGAAAGAAAGAAAGAAACGATAACCAGGGAGCTAAACGTGTCCAGCTATTCAAGGAACAACCTAAACTCCAAGTCCTTTCTAATAAAATGCCTAACAATCTGTGAAGTAAAAGTTTTATGGCTGTATAATTAAGTATGACATTGGCTGGGTAGGAATAAATCAGAACTCAGAAAAAAGGGGGCACTGGATTTCAATCGGCATTATCATAAGTTTAAATATATTAGTGGCAATCTGAAGGCAGAACATTGTTATATGATAACAGACAGACACATTTTGTTCATAACCAACAGTAATTTGTAGAACACACAATTTGCTGCTACCAAAATAGCACAGCATGTAGGGGGTTTTTTTATGCCCTTTTTAGTCTCTAGTCCTGCAGTTTCTTTGGCTTATCAAGAGAAATCCACTCTGCACAAAATGAGCAAGAGCCCACACCTTAACCAACCATATAAAAAACAGGTGGATGCACATCAGAGCAAACGTCACTTGTAAAAGATAGCTGATAAATCAACAGATTCTTGCTGAAGAAGAATGGGGTGGAGGAGAGAATTAATTGCTCTTTCAATAGCAGAAAACTATAGTCTAAACTAAGATGGAATTGACTAAACCATTAAGCATACTGATTGAAAATACACTGTGACACCAGCTCCCCAGCTTTTACCAATGTACACAGTTCTAATTAAAAACCTGTCTCTACCATAGATCTATCTGCTCAGAGCTATTCACCTGCAAGCAGAGAATAGTTGTACCTGATTTACCTAACATCAGCACAACACCAGGCTGGAATTTTCTGAAAGTTGTCTTAAGTACAGCAACATATTCTGTTAAGCTCTTCATTATAACAACTGCATAAGCACCAGATAAGGGAGCACAATACTTACACGAAGATGAGATTTGGTTTCCGCTAGATCCCACTCTTTTAGCTTTCTGTGGGTCATACGTAGCCAGATAACTCTGCCTGCATGCTGATGGACCATTGCTTTAAAACTTTGGTTATTTCATGGTTGAGAGGAGGGGGTGGGGGGGAGGAGAACCACCAAAAAAAAAAAAAAGCCACATCCCTAACAAAGCAGCAGGGTGGAGTTAATACACCCTTATACTTAGCTGCAGGCCAATCCTTAAAGAGGCAGCATTTATTTTCTATGAGTCACATCAAAACTACAAGATCAAAATATTAAAAGCTACTGTTGTTTGCCCAGTTCTGCCTTTTCAGCAGCCATGTAGGAGCTGGAAGGAATGGGATGGATCAGAGAGTCCTACAAGCTCTTAAAGTATGTGCAGGTCCCTACAATTCTGGGTTACCAGTGCTATGGAACTGGTCTCATTTTTAATCTAAGTGGAGGGAAAAAAGCAGCATCACACTTAAATCACACCCCCACATACTCAGACAATACCTAGGGATCACCTTAAATCCTCAAAAATCAGAGAGACTCTGAATTAATATTATTTATTGTCTGGGTTACAGCAGCACCTAGAGGTCTCAACTGAGATCGGAGACCCACTGGGCTAGGCCCTGCATGTAAACGTAGTGAGAGACAAGCCCTGGCCCAAACAGCTTGCAGTCTAAAGAGACAATGGGTAGGAGGAAAAGAGAGTCACAAAGAGGTGAAGTGACTTGTGTGAGGTCACACCAAGAGATGGATCCTGAGTCCTAATCCAATGCCCTCACCACTAGACCACACAGCCTCTCCTATAGTGACAGTAGTGATACTGTTTGTAAGCAACTTTATGGGAAAATCTTATAGAACTTCATAGACGATAGCACCTCTCTATAGGTTGTTTTTAACCTTCCTATAAAATTTAATAGAGAAAAACAATAGGATGGTTCAAAAACCCATGGCACAGCGATCATTATCTCCTACATTCTTTAAACTTTTAGAGTAGCTTCTGTAGATCCCTATTGCATTTCTCTAGAATCCACTAGTTTTATCTTTACTAAATCCTATAGGACTTTTCCATAAGGGTAAAAACATCTTAGATGATTAAAGCTGAAATCATTTTAAGCATAAAATTTACCTCTCGCCATTGTTGGTGTTTGCTTATTTATTTATTTTTTGCACTTTTTCTCACTGGTGATATTGAAACTAAACTGGTTAGTTTCATTTTCTGTTTATAGTCAGTTTCACTTTCTGGTTCTGGCACACTAGTACACACTCTTCTTCTTGGGTTGTCTGATGCTACAGGAGAATATTTAAATCACCCCAGCTCTATTTTCATTTATGTATTTTTTAATATACTGATACATTTTGCACTTATCATTGAACTTCATCTGCCTTTTTGTTGCCCCATCACCCAGTTTTGTGAGATTCCCCTTGTAACTCTTTGCAGTCAGATTTGACGGTAACTATCTGAGTAACTTTGTATCACTACTGTTTACCACTTTTTCCAGATAAGTGATGTTCATCACATTCATAAATGGTCCCAGTAAAGGTCCTTGGCAGATCCTCCTGTTTACCTCTCTCCATTATGAAAACTGACCATTTATTTCTACCCTTTGTTTCCTATCTTTTAACCAGTTACTGATAAGATCTTCTCTCTTATTCCATGACTGCTTACTTTGCATAAGAGCCTTTGGTAAGGGACCTTGTGAAAGGCTTCCTGAAAGTCCACGTATATTATATCAACTGGATTACCCTTGTCCACATGCTTGTTGACACCCTCAAAGAATTCTAATAGATTGGTGAGGCATGATTTCCCTTTACAAAAGCCGTGTTGACCCTTCCCCAACACTGTATGTTAATTTTGCTCTTTACTATAGTTTCAACCAATTTGCCTGGTACTGAAATTAGTCTTATTGGCCTGTAATTGCCAGGATCACCTCTGGAGCTTTTTAAAAAACAGCTGTTACATTAGCTACCCTCCAATGACCTGCGACAGAGGCTGATTTAAGTGATAGGCTGCATAACACAGTCAGTAGTTACGCAATTTCATATTTGACACAATTCCACTCATTAAAACGGGCCTCATAACAAGAGCAGACCTACGAGTGTAATCGTTCTAACTGCACAGACAGAAACCTCCCCAGACAACAGGGAATATGTCTGAAACAACCAAATGTTAACTATTTCCCTGCAGTGTCCAAACCCCCCAAAGAAGGGCATGTGCCAGCATGCGGGTGTGCGTGCAGGTGAACTGCACCAGCACAAGCTATGGAGTACACGGATGCATTTGCAGCTATATCAGTGTAGTTACTTCTCTGATGTTCACCATATTTTGGCTGCCTGGTGCACAGAGGCACACAACCCTAAGCCTGGGGACAGATGGAGGGTGTGGGAGGAAAAGCGTATCAGAACTTTTCTGCTGTGTCATAAAAGCCTTATACTGTTGGTAGCTACTGGAGATTCTCCTCTAGCTCAGGTGGTCTGAAGTCCATAGTTTGGAGCAGCAGGAGCTGAATTCTGTGTCTGCAAAGTTCTTAGTGGCCGTGGAGTGCTGCATAGTGACAGCCATGTGTTACATTCTAATCGAAGTGCTCGTATAACCCGTAGGCTCTTGGGAAGGAAAGCCAAAAGCTACGTTTCTAGCTGATCTAGCTCTTTTCTGTGACACATGCATTTTTTTAACTGTCATTCCCTGCCAGTCAGTTTTCAGTGTTTCTATTTTCACTGACAGGCAATGCACTTACTAAGGCTGGGCAGCCTAGGGTTCACCTGCCAGGTGAGACAGTGCCTCCGTCTGAACCTTCTACTGCTGATTTATTGCTGGCAACAGAAACTCTATGGCTGGTTCTTTTATTTAAATGTCCTTTCAATTTCCTTTTCCTTTCAGCTCATTTCCCCTCTCCTTTGCTTTCTCTGCAGTGGCCCAAAGACGAGAGCGGCTGGCCATCAAGGCACCTCAGCTGCACCTCTTCTGGCAGAAGCAAAATCCATAATTGGTCAGCATTATAGCTCCATGGGTGCTGGTGAAGAGTGGGAGTGGAGAACTGACACAGGGCTTAGACACAGTGATAAGAATCTCTGAACCCAACTAAGCTTTGTCTTCACTCACTTCCCACCCATTGCTAGAACTAGGGGTAAATTGCAGGTCAGATGAGTCAAAGCCCTCATTGAGGTGGAAACGGGGAGGGGGGAAAGAAGGGCCTAGTTGGTGGTTGCCTTCCCTGAGATCTAAGGTAGTGCTGAGTGCTTCTGAAAACCCCACCCAATGGCCGTTGGCCAACCAACTTAATCAACAAACCCCAGGCCTGACAGTGAGGGGGCCCATTCCAGCCCCGAACACAAAGAAACTGTATGGGTTTGGGTGATATTTGTATTCAGGGATCAGCTGGTATTCAGCCCCCCAGTATGAATGTCATCCAGTTTGCTATGCAGAATGGGGAACAGGAGGAACTGAGTACCAGCATCAACTACAAATCACAGGAGACATTAAAAGCCAGAGCATGGGACAAGCAGTGCCAGTCGGTAACCTAGACTTGGAGATGAGAAGAATGTCTGAGGCTGGGAATCCTAAACCTCGATTATCAAGAAGAAACCAAGGCTACCTCTGTACAGGAACTGGGAGAGCTGATTTCCGGCATGGGTAGACATACTCACGCAGCGGCTTTGGCTAGCCCCCCAAGTACATAGCCAAGGGATCGGGCAGGATTGCACTCAGGCAACTGGCCTGAGCCGCTGCCCACACTGCTATTTTTAGGTGCTAGTTCAAGCAGAGTTAGCGCATACCTATCTACCCAGGCTGGGAATTACACATACCCCAAGAGACTGCACACCAATACGTTCCTGAGGGGAGAGGCAAATTCACGTTCCAAACTTAACTTTAAAATGCCCAACTGGGAGGACCAATGAGGGAGCGTGTTCACTACAGTGGGAGGGAGGGAAAAGCAGTGACTCACTCACACCCCCGTGACACATTGTGCAGAGTGGCTCTGGTAGACTCCACCCAGTTACGTCCATCTCTCCTTCATCGGAAGCAAGGTCGTTGCCACGCCGACCTAGTAGAAATTCTTGCTCAACATTTTCAACTGCCTCCAGGTCACAACTAGGTTTTGGGACAGATCAATGGATGGGCATGTTCGACTGCCGGTTATGGGGCTACTAGTCAGCCAGTTAGAACCCCCAGAGATCAGCTGAAGGATTCGAATGGCGTCTTCTGGAATTTCCCATAGGGCAGCCTTTGAAGTGTAAGGGAATGAACAGGAGCAGCGGCATACAGAGCAGCACCTTGGTGCATCAAGTATCTCCTTAATCAGAAAGGCATCAGCACACAGGAGGGTGTAGGGTGTGACTCATTGGGGGTTCTGGGCATAGTCAGGAGGAGGGCTCCAGCTCTCATTCATTTGGGGATTCTAAACACAGCTATGCAAATCGCAGCAGTTCTACCCCCAAACGGGCTGTGCTATGCCTCACTCAGGTTCCATGCCTGTGTGTGTGTGTGTGTGTGTGTATGCACCCCTCTGCCCCTCAAGTTTACCTTTGAGTCTTGTTTGACGGAATCTGAAAACTCAACGCAAAATTCAGTTAAACCAGCCCATTCCACCTGGTTTTGTATCTAAAGCATGAATTTGGCAAGAAAACATAGACAGGCCCAGATTTGGGAACTCCTCGCCGTTCAGGTAGGGATCACACACTGTTCTACGAAGCTGGTCCAAACGAGCTGCCAGCAAACACAGAGCCCCATGACTTCTGGATGTTCTCAGGTTGCGTTGCGAACATTTTGCACAGTTCTAGTTCCCAGCCTTTGCTCCCTGCTGAGGTCCAGGGAAGGAAGACACCAAGTCTCATTGTTTCCTTGAATCAGAGATACAGGCCTGAACCAAAACCCTAGATCCAAGCACCTTGGAACTTTGGGGCTTTTGAAACCTGGATCTTGTGGCTCGAGCCCATGTGCTATCACACACTGAATAAATACAATGAACAACTGTAATCTTCCTCCAAACCAGGGCCGGCTCCAGGCACCAGCTTAACAAGCAGGTGCTTGGGGCGGCCAAGGGAGAGGGGCAGCACCTGCGGCAATTCGGGGGCGGCAGGTCCCTCACTCCCTCTAGGAGCGAAGGACCTGCCGCTGAACTGCCGCCGCTGCTGCTTGCAGAACACAGGTGGCCCTGGGGTTGGTCAGGTGGGTGGGGAAACACAAGAAAAGGCATAAGCAGCAGCCGCAGAGGAAGCAAGGGGACAGCACTCGCCTGTGCGCAGGACAAAGAAGGCAGGGCAGCCAGCGAGGAAGGGGAGCAGCAGGCAAAGGCATAGGAGAACTGAGGCCAGTTAAGGAAGAGCCAGGAGGCCAACATTTCAGGCAGCTCAGAAGCATCAGGTGATAAGCAGCTGGAGGAATCAGGTCCCCGAGCAATGGGATGCAAGGGCACTACTGCAAGTAGCATGGTACCCATCCCATGAGTTCACCCACCCCAAGGCTCACATAACTTTGGAGGCACAGAGAGTTTTCCTAGCTGGAACAGCAGCTCTGCCCAGAATAGGTTTCCAAGTGCAGAGTCTACCCGTTCCTAGCATGGGCGGCGGGTATCCTAGGCCAGAGGAAGTTAAGCCTCCCCAAACCCAAGCCATGGCCCTGCCCACGCTCTGCCCTGAGGCCCCGCCCTTGGTCCTCCTCTCCCCCGAAGCTGGTGGGGTCTCGGGTCGGGCCAGCAGCCCGGGAATCGGGCCAAGACTTGGGGTGGCCAGTGCTCGGGGTGGCCAGCGGCCCGGGAGTCAGGGCAGGTCAGCCAGGGTTCCTCCAGCAGTGAGGGGTATGGGCGGGGCCTTGGGTGGAAGGGGCGGGGCCGGCAAGCTAGCCTCCCCAAAGGAGGAGGGGGGTCACATGCCACCCATGTGCTCCTAGACATGTGTTTCCTTTGAGTAGTAGAGAGATTAATTGGTCACTCTGCTTGACTGTGGAAAGTAGTGGTAATCACAGCAATGTCACAGGCCTTTGAGGAAACTCTCGCCCCCACACATATCAACACGTTCTTTTGCATGGATAACGAAGCTTAAAGCTTGAATCGGCCCCCCCCCCAAGACTCCCAGTTGCTCCCTAAAGGAGGACACTGCAGTCTTATGCTCCCACGTTCATTTTTGCTGACTGTGTCGGGGTGCCCTCCCACTGCCCGCTGTAGAATATCATTATTGCTGCTTTGCCAGATTTGGTACAATTTAGTCGTATTTTTTCCCCCAGCTTTAAACACTTTGCAGGCTCCTTGTCTGCTCTTGTTATTCAACCAATTCCCATCGGCAATCACTGTGAGTTACACAACACGCTGGGGAAAAATTCTGCTCCTGGCAAATCTTAACACCAATAAATAGTAATATCATGTAATCATTAATAATGAACAATCTATTTATTCCCTCGGGCACCTTTACGAACAGTAATGAACCAGGGCCCATTACACCCTGTGCCATGGGTATTATCCCCGTTTTTCCAAAGGGGGAACTGAGCTGCAGAGAAATTCAGTTAACATGCCACAGATCCCAGAACAGATGTGTGACGCGGCCGAGAACAGAACCCGGATCTCTTGACTCCTTCTCTGACGTGTTAGATCATGGCTGTATTTTGTACATTATCCGCTTTTAATCAGCACAGAATTTCCAGAGTGGTGTCCTCGGGCACAGGTGCTGACTTTTGTTTTTTTTTGTTTTCTGCTCCTCTCCACCCCCTTCCCCTGTGCAAGCGACAGGCGGGGCCTCGGGGCTGAGTGTGGGCAGGGCCTCGATGGGAAGAGGCCGAGCAGGGGTGGGGCCTCAGAGTACAGCTAGGGAGGAGCAGGGGCACCAGGGCCCACAAAAGATGAATCCAGCCCTGCAGGTGCTGAGCATCCCCCACCCCACCCCCCCTTTTTTTTTTGGGGTGGGTACTTGAGCCCCGGAGCACTCACGGAGTCGGTGCCTATGTCCTCCGGTACATTTCAAACATACTGGTATTCAATCAGTGGGCAGGACCCATTGTAAAGGAGGACGTTTGCTGCTTTCAGCAGGCCTGAACTGGAAAACCCAGCTTCCTTCTTTACACCTACCGTAATTTGTTGGAGCAGCTCTTGCCATCTAGACAGGGATTTTCAAAAGGGATCTAGGAAAGGATTAGGTGCCCAATTCTCACTGACTTGCTGTGGCAGTTGGACACTTAACACTCATAGGTCCTTTGAACCTCCCAGCCCTAAATCCTTGATTTACTTGGGCACATAAGAACATACGAAAGGCCGTACCGGGTCAGACCAAAGGTCCATCTAGCCCAGTATCCTGTCTACCGACAGCGGCCAATGCCAGGAGCCCCAGAGGGAGTGAACCTAACAGGCAATGATCAAGTGATCTCTCTCCTGCCATCCATCTCCATCCTCTGACAAACAGAGGCTAGGGACACCATTCCTTACCCGTCCTGGCCAATAGCCATTAATGGACTTAACCACCATGAATTTATCCAGTTCTCTTTTAAACGCTGTTCTAGTCCTAGCCTTCACAACCTCCTCAGGTAAGGAGTTCCACAAGTTGACTGTGCGCTGCGTGAAGAAGAACTTCCTTTTATTTGTTTTAAACCTGCTGCCTATTAATTTCATTTGATGCCCCCTAGTTCTTGTATTATGGGAATAAGTAAATAACTTTTCCTTATCCACTTTCTCCACATCACTCATGAGGCTCACATAAAGGCTTATTCTCCTAGCTGAGCTGTTCAGGAGATACATAGCTGTGGGTATGCCTGCGTGTGTCGTTACATACTAACTTAGGGCCCAATGCTGCCAACATGCACATGAGTAACTTTACTCCCACGAAATCCACAGGACTGCTCCAGAAATAAGGTTACTCCCATGCATATGTGCAGGATCAGGCCCTTACATACTATGGTAACGGGCACTCTAGAAATGAGAGTCCCTCTCAGAGAGTCAGGTTGCTTCTGCACGGAGAATGACTTTCTGTGTCAACACAGCAGTTTTTAAACTCTTCTTAACTCACTGCTTGCCTTTCGGAAGGAGTTCCATGCATTCTGAACTTGCAGAACTTTAGCATGGTCTCTTCCCTATTCCCTGTCACCTCTACAGATCAGCAGAGAAGTGAGTGCAGTCATGCAGCAGATCGTTCCATATTTCGGATCCCTCCCCCCCACCCCCCAACTCGGCAAGGAAATACAGAACTCAACAAACATCATTTGCTGATTTGACATTAACCAGAGAGGCTGAGTGGCTAAATCAGGCCAGTTGCGGTGACTGGGGGTTAAAAGGGAGGAGGGTGGGGAGGTAAATTGTGCACGATCACTGGGTTACCACGCAACCAGATCAAGTGGTTATGGAGGAGGATGTTGAAAGGAGGCAACACCCTTTCTGAGGCTTTGTTGTGTGACAGGCCGGCAGCCCACCCTAGAATTCCATTCCCTATATTTGGCCCTGAACACAATTACACGTTATGAACTCTGAAATAAAAGTGGGCACGGGCCCTAGCAAACATTGCTTCAACAGCACCGAGAAGAAAATGAAAGTGCAGCAGGAAACAGAGTGGCCCATTTTATTTTATTTTCCATAAATATGACGATCTAATTTCAGCAGTGGGTCAAACGGGCCATATCCAGAAGCAACGTGTAATGCTGTGTAAGTTTCATTTACGTACATGTGTGTAAGGAGGTCTCAGGGCTTTATTAGAAAACTTGTACCAGTGCAACTAAAGTGATTTTACATTGATTTCAAACCCCTAACAAAATGCAGTGTTTATACATGTTTAGTTCAATTTGGGAAATTACTGGATTAAGCTAAACTGGTTTAGAGGTGGTTCAGACATTTTAAGTGTATCCACATTAGGGGTTTAAACCAGAGCAAAAAACCTGTGTGTAACCTGCCCTTAGTTGATGTAATATACATTCTGTGGGATATGGAAATACTTTTAAGGAGCTGATTTCCAGAGGTACTCACAACTCTATCTGAAGTCAACGTGAGCTGCAAGTGGCAAGCACCTCTCAAAACCAGATGCCTGTCTCATGCTGGGAACTCAAAGTCAGGCATGCAAAATTAGTAGAACTATTGAAAATTTAGCCTCCCTTTCCCATACTAAAATAATCAACATGGAAAGAGTTAATGATGATCTAGAAGGGAGTTAAATCACTGGCATCTCAATGAGATGAATAGGAGGCAGGTGAGTTCACACTTTCCATTGTTGTCTCAGGCTGCCGGCAGACTCAGGAAGATGACATTGTGTCGGCTGCACTCCCATTTGTAAGGTTAACTCTGCAACCCTCAAGGCTAGAAATGTACTTACTGAGATTCTGACTACCCTGAATATCAATACAGGGAGCAAGCCATATGTTTGACACCCTCCCTTATAATAAGTGTTACAAAATGCAACCCTGTTTTTTGAAAAGAGTTGCTTCTGTGGGCTTTAATTCTGATGTCAGTTACACTTTGATTTCTTTGAGTTTAATGGAATTATTCTGCATTTGCCCCAGTATCCATGAGAAGAGAATCCTGCCCTTTATTAGGTAATTGCAGCTATACTGAAAACAGAGGGTGATAAACTGGAATGACATGAGAGCCGGTGATGTAGAAGGTGTCTAATATAATGCATAGATTACAAAGCCTCACAGATCTGAGTGTTCACAAATTGAGCCTTTCTTTTGCTTAATTTCATCCCCTTACTCCTCATACCACTCCATCCTCCCCCACTCTGAACAATCTCTCTTTCTCTTTGGTTCTTATACCCTCCAGTATTGTGTGGACTGTAATTATGTCCCTATTACTGTCACTTAGGCACAACAGAGGTATTTAACACTTTTCATCTTTCCTCAGGAGTCAGTCCATGCAGCCAACTCATAACATTTGCTGCTCTTCTTCCATTGCCTTCAAATTCATCACTAGCCATGTCAGACTTTGACCTCAAATCTTCTAACCGCTTGACTAAACCACTGTTCGAAGAGCCCCCCTCATGCTGGTGTTGGAAATGAGGGGGTAGCAGCGTCTGCTTTCTTATTTGCTCATCACACTACTTTCTGTGGTTAGCACTTCGCTTTACCGGTCTCTGAAGCCCAAACAGAATCCAGCTGTGTAACAGGCTGGGGCCGGGGCTGTGGTCCGTGCTACTGTTGCCTTTAGTTAGGGGAGATGATTGTAATGCTTTATTTTTATGACTTTCCCAGAAAAATACTGCACAAGCCTCTGGCTCGCACAAGATGCTGCCCCCTGAATTCTAATGAGTGGACCCAGCATGTCACTCTGGTCCTGTGGGAGCCATGCTGCCTCCCTGACAGACATCAAATTGATTTTCAAATTGCCCTGATGACATAAGGTGGCGCACAGTTTGGGACCTGTGTGATTACCTGAGCCGTTATCTCTGCAGGAGCCTAGAGTTGCCACTTGAGAGTGACTGAAGCTGCCAGATTGGTCATTCCAAAATGAAGGTTAAAACACCTCTGGGCTCCACGCTTCCTGGCTAGGTACATTATGAATCTGGAAATCACTCCAGGCTGAGAGGCAGAATGCAGAGGCTAATTTATAGCTGAACCTGAACAGCATTTTTATACCCTGCCTCTTTCTCACTATTGCGCTGGATGTTACAGGGCGGCTCACCGAGAAGAGTTGCATGGAAGATAAAATGGAAGGTGATCCTTCTGTATTGCAGAAGATTTTAGTTCTAAACAGTTTTTTTCACAGGTGAAGAAACAAAGGGCTCAATTCTGCCCTCAGAGACTCCTATTCTAGTCCAACAGGATTCACCCTCAGTGTCTGAGGGCAGAATTAGATCCAGTGGGCCAGATTCTCTCCTGTGCTGTAATCCACATAGCACAAGGGAGGGGAAGAGAGGGCAGTTAGGGAAACAGTTACAGATGCCTGATTCTCAAGATGCCCCAACTCTGGCATCTGTTAGAGGAGTCTAGGGGCTGCTCTTGCTTGCACCAGTTGGCCCTGGTTTCCAGGGGACCTTACGCCCAGTGAGAAATGGTGGTGCTCAGGCACACTTGGCCCTGGTTTATGGCAGCTGCAAAGTCCCCTGTCCAGGGAAAAGCTGGGCAGTGAAGACTAGAACAGGGGGAGAGAATCTGGCCCAGTGTTATTAATAAATGGAAACGTCACGTTATGGCCAAATGCTGCTCTCCAGCTATCCCTTCTGCGGGCAAGAAAGAAGGGCCTGAGAAGCAGTGCTGGAGCAGGAAAAAGAAGAGGCCAGTTCCACAGGCCTGAACACTGATATACGAGTTATACATGGGCCCCTAGTTGCTGCCAGGTGAGCCTCTGAGCAAAGACCATTAATAAGGGGGTTGCACTGGCCAGGGAGGAGACAGGGGGAGGAGGTGAGGGTGTTGTTCACCAGAGACTGAATTGCAGACCTCCAGAGCTAAAAGTATGAACTGCTACAGCTTGAGCTAAAAAGCCGTGGCTCCGTAGTTGGGGCCACAACAGATTCATATCTTCTGTGGATTGGGCATAGAGGGGGCCCAGTACCACACACACTAACCAGTGGGTTACACAAGTTTGGTCCCAGTTATGGTACATAGACTGCAAGCTCATTGGGACAGGGACTGGCTTTGTGTCCTGTGTTTGTACAGCACCTACCACAGTGGGATCCTGGTCCACAACTGGGGCTCCT
The DNA here is from genome assembly GCF_011386835.1 of Chrysemys picta bellii. Taxonomy (NCBI): domain Eukaryota; kingdom Metazoa; phylum Chordata; order Testudines; family Emydidae; genus Chrysemys; species Chrysemys picta. The sequence continues at coordinate 14,476,559 of NC_088796.1, forward strand.
AGGTGCTACAAAAATACACAAAATAAAAATACGATGATACGAGTACGCTCAACAGCTGGAACTTGAAAGGATGATTTGTATGGATGCAATTTATGAAGTGCTTTGGGATACTTCAGGATAAAGGGTGCTTTAGGAATATCAGATACCATATTATTTGTTATTATGGGTTGACTACTATTCTACATTAAAAGGGCTAATACTCGTAAGTATCTTACATTTCTATAGCACGATTCTTCCCCAAGGATTACAAAGCATTTCACTAAATATGGACCTGACCCAAAGCCCACTGAAGTCAATTCAGTTCTCTCTACATAGCATTTTGCAGTGAGTGGAAGCCAGGCTCCCATCCCAGGTCAGACTCAGGTTCCGGGGGGACCCGGGCTAGCATTCTAAAAATCACTGTGTAGACAATACTTTGAAGCTGCAGGTCAGCCTAGAGCTCTAGAGCCTAGAAACCCACCCCCTGCCCTAGGCTTCAGAGGTTGAGCTGCAACTTCAAAGTGCTGTCTGTCTACACAGCTGTTTTTCTAGCCCAGATCTCAGTCTGGGTTGGGAGGCTTGCTCCAAATGTTGCGTAGGCATACATTGGGAGTTTTATCACTGATTTGAATGAGCTTTGGATCAGGCCCTGCCTACGTACAGCACCCCAGAAAGGCAAGTCACTTTTTTAAAGTGAAGCTGTTTACCCTGCATACGAGAAACAGAAAGCTTGTTTCCCCACATACGGGCAAGCGTCTGAAAACTCTGCTGTGCCAACACATAGGAATAACCAAGCAAATGTTTGGTAGCATTTTCCTTTCTGAGTCGCACTGTTAAATGACACACACCATCTGCACTATATAAAGAAAAAAAATCACAGGCACTCGAAATAGACAAGTGCTTTTTTTCAGCTAAACAAGCCAGCACTCGTTCGGGACAAATACTGTACTGCTATATCTGGAACGTATAAATTAGGAGAATGTATAATTGTGGCCCTTACGAGCAGTCATTTTAAATACTGTGAGGAAAATTCTGTCCTCAGTTAGCCCTTAATACAGCTAGGCACATGCTTCACTTTAAGCACGAGTTGCCCCACTGATGCAAATGGGCTATTCTTCTGCTTAAAAAGTTAAGCACATGTTTAAGTGCTTTGCCAAATCAGACGTTTGGAATCTTAGGCCCCGATCCTGCAAACACTTAGGCATGTACTCAACCTTAAGCACAAGAATAGGCAATGTGACTAATTACACGCTGATCAAGTTAAGCATGGGATTAAGTGTTTGCAGGGTTAAGGCCTTATTGACGGAAATGAGAAAGTGAAAGAACTTATCCCTCTTTGAAAGGCAGCCACATTTTAGAACCCCAAAATCTCTGCGTAACTTCTAGCCCTGGGAGCCTCTTTAGAAGAAGAGACATGTGACAAGAAATTGGGTTTTGAAGAGTCCTGGTTGTGTGCTTGTCAAATCCATTTTGAAAGTGCATAAATGCTCGGGAGCCTGCTGGAAAAATAGAATCGAGTCAGCCAAAAATACAAGATGAAGAGAAACGACCAATTCACTTGGCCCTTGTTTCGGTATTTTAATGTAGACAGGTTGGGGTTTTTTTAAGTCCATGTGGCCCTCGGGCTGAGATCATTCGAGGAAGTAGCAGAAGTGGCTCAGTATCTTCTGGGCACCTGCTGCAAGTATTCTGACTCGCAGTAAGCTATCAGTCCAGAACACTTCCCAGGTGGGATTTTCAAAGGCACTCAACATTGGCCTAGCTCTGCTCCCACTGAAGTCAATGACAAAACTCTCATTCAGCTCAGTGGAAGCAGAGTTAGCACAACATGAAGAGCTCTTGGAGAGTGGCGGGGAGCTGGGGGGAATCACACTTTCTGTGACACAGAAGCCCATTTGTGGTTCACTACTCCATCAGCAACTGTTGTCACTACACCTAACACACTGTTGTCATTATATATACCCAAGAGGTGGCATGTAATATAGCATTGATCACTAATATTCGTGTGTGATGTATGCACAAGGTGTGTACAAAGAGTTATGGATATGTGTTAGAATTATGTGCTTGGCAAGCAATGCATAAGCCCAGTCCACCCTACATAAGGGAATATGTTTGCTTGGCTGACCAGCCAGGTCATCAGGCAGAGACAATGAAGGTTAATTTACATAAAAGCTAAACAAAACCATCAAGCTAACAAGGGGAGGAGGTAGTGACTCAACTATCGCCAGTAGGGGAGGAAAAAGCATGAAGTCTTCACCAGACTGCATGGTGTCTCTTCCCAGAAGGAGAAAAGGATCTTTATCTGAGAATACATTTCAATGGTTTACTAGACTATAAAGACAGGGAGTCTGAATCTCAAATGTTAAGTAATTTAATCAAGTGACTGTATACAATATTGCAGTATTATAAAAGTGTATCAAGTAATGTCTCTTATGAAAGTTAATGACACCCTGGTGATAAATATCATTGTGAAAGGTAAGTATTAGCACTACATGAGGAGTTATGGATACGCACTGATATTATGGTTTAAAGTTTGTGGCCAAACAAAGGAAGAAACAAGTACTCACCCAGACAGGAGGGAAGACAGCTATGTACCTACTGCCAATGAAATTAACCAAAGTGTGACCAAAAACAATGGAAGCCCTATTTACATACACATCAGCAGGGAGAAGGGAAGCCCACCCACAGGAAGGGAAGAACAGCATGAGGACACCCTGAGTCTGGGGACAAAACAGTGAGTTTGAGAAGACATAAGGGGAGAGAGAGAGAAGAAGCCATCTTGGCTTCCATCACTGAACAACAAGGGGACAGAGCTCTTGCAAGCTGATTAAGATGGGTCCTTCAACCAAGGGGGTTAAAGTCTCTGGGAACTGAATATAGTTGAGAAACCTGCTTAGGCAAAGACCCTTCACTGAGAAAGACAAAGGAAACTAGCACCTTGTACTTCTGAGAAAGTTAACCGTGGCTGGAGGGAAAAAAGATTGGTAAGAAATCTACCTTGAACCAAGGCTGTAGCTTGTCTTAGCCATTAGAAAGTATATTTTATTTGCTTGTAACCATTTTGTCTTTATCCCTTGTACCTGAACTCACTTAAAACCTCTGTTAATAAACTTTTTACTTTTAATCTGAACCAACCCCGTACTGTGTTTGAATTGAAGAGATTGTTAACTCCAGTTAAAGCACCCAGCGGCTCTGCTTTTGTCTCTTTAAAAGGAGCAACAGATCTTACTATTCCTCTGAATGTTCCAGGGGAGGTCTGCACATTATAGGGCAGATGGTTTTCAGGAAATTCGGGACTGGGGGTGTGTTGGGGTCACTCTGCAAGTAGTAACTAAGGCTGGTGGAAACCTCGGTGAGGCTGCTCTGTTGTAGGTAAAGCACAACACATGACACTCAGGGAACTGCAGGCTTGCCTGCTGACTGTTGGTGTCCAGGCTGTGACACAGAGCAACTGAGCATTTAAAGCTCCCAGGGTTACAGGGCAACCCCTCACTGGTCTGAATCGAACCCCTAGAATGTGACATCTTCAGATTCCAAAGCATTACAAACACTGGCCCCAATCTGGACACCACTGGTATCAAGGAGAGATTCGTCACTGGATTCAAAGGGAGCAAGAGAGAGCCCCATTATCGAATTAGTGCTCACCAGATCCCTGGGAGGTAGGTAAGTATTGTTGCCCCCAGCTGACAAATGAGGAAACCAAGGCAGCAAGGTTAAATATTTTGACCCTGCTGCTATCACCAACCCAAGGCTGTGCCTAAAACGGTATAATCTAGCCCTTAGCAATCAAAGAAACAAAAGGCAATGGGATGCCACCACCACACAGATGGCTATTCCCAAACCTCTGCTTTGGCTCACAGCTGAAGCCCCAAGCTGTGAGAAACATTCATCCAGAGGTTCTTGACACCTGTCTCACATGCCATGGTGTTGACAGTTCTAGAGTTGCCGGTAGGCACTGGGACTCTGGTGATTAGATGGTGTGACTAGTGGACCACCCTATCTAGTCACCTTGGATACCAACCTTTTGGATGATGCTTTGCAGCTTGCCTATTAATTAAGGATTTACAGACCTCTCTTTTGCTCAAACATGCTTGCTCAGCAACTCCATATGCTGATGCACACGCTGCAGCCGCCCCTATGGAAAAACTCTATAGAATTTCATAGAGTGCGATGTCTTTTCTACAGGTTTTTGGACCATCCTATAGAATTTAACAGAGAATTACATCCCAGTAATACAATTCCAAGGACAGTTATAAAAAAAATATACCACAGAAAGGATTCCATGCTTTGTTAAAGGAATTCTATAGAATCTTCAGAGTCATTTTGTAGAACCCTAATACATTTCTGTATGAGTGGGTTGGTTTCACCCTTATTGAGTTTTATAGGGCTTTTCCATCAGAGCACACCAGGTTCTCTCGATGAATCTAAAGAGCAGCTCATTCATGTGGGAGACTTGGTTTAGATTCTGGTTCCTGACCTCTCCCATCTCAAACGAGAGGGCATAACCAGGAATACTCAGATGAAAGTAACCAGAGTAAAGTTTAGGTTGAGTATCAAAGGGAAAGAAGTCCTAGCCTGTTCTATTGCACAGTGGAATATTCTTGCAAGGGAAGTCATGCATATCCCATCACTTAGCTGAGATATTTAAAATGATGTTAGACAAAGTGCCAGGAAATGTACTGATGCGAACTAGCCAGGGATGAGAGGGGAGAATCTCAAAGACTGATAGGTCTTTCCCATCTCTATTGTGATTCTGCACTCCAGGCTTCCAGAACAGGTATTCTGTACCCCAAAAGCTCTGGAAAAACAAATCAAGCATTTTCTCTCTAAAAATAGTAATTAAGGACTTGGGCATCTCCCACTAACATCAATGGGAATTTTGCCATTGACTTTAGCGAGAGCAGCATCAGGCCCTAAACTTCCTGAGATAATTAATGTTTGCCACAGAAAAGCATGTGATATGTTTCATTTTACTTAGCAGTCCCTTGAGCTTCATCCACAGGAAGGAGTGTGAATGGTTTACAATCATGCTTTAAGTGTGCAGGGAAGTGTGAAGGGGGTGCCTCACTGCTCGCACCACCTTGTGGCCAGGTGTGGTGTAGCAGCTCTTCTCCTTCCCCTTGCCCCCGACCCCTGGCTGGATATCTTCTGCCGATGGGAGCACCGCCTCTGCAGTGGTCTACCTCTTCCTCCAACCAGGCCCTCCAGCCAGGTCACTTTAAAGTCTCTCCCCTTCCAGGGTACTCCATGAACAAATAGCCAGGGGAATAATTAATGCAAGTAAACAGAGTTAATAAAAGAGAGAGGAATGACTCCCTCTCAAGATGTGTCAGAATGCAGCTCCCTCTCTTCCCTCTGGGAGGAGCCATCGGGCAGCGGTCATCTGGGAAGCTCCTGCCTCAGGATTGAAAGGTAGCACCACACAGAGGTTAGGGCACTAGTCTAGGATTCAGGAGACCCAAGTTCCTTACTTTGCCACAGACTCCTTGTGTGACCAGGGGCACGTGACTGAGTCTCTCCGGGGCTCAGTTTCCCTTCTGTAAAATGGGGATAACAGCCCTTCCCTCCCTCACAGGAGCACTGGGAGGATAAATACATTCCAGTCCGCGAGGTACCAAATACTATGACACTGTGGGCCTGTAACAGGATGGCTTGCCTTGCGGTGGAGAGCCTGGGGTCATGCCAACCCTGATTACAGAATGAGTCCCACCTGAGGGGAATCAGGCCATTTCCTGGAAAGAGCAGGAGGTGGCTGCTGTAAGGGGGGGGAGCTCAGGAGGATGTAGTGAGACTAGCCTGAGGAGAGGCTCCTGCAGGGAAGACCTGGAGACCTGCTGCAACTAGGAAGGGCTGGGAGTAAGGAACTCTGACCAGACCAGACCAGGGAAGCTTGGGCTATGCTGAAGTGAAGACTTTTGTTTAGTTTTGAACTTTAAGTTATTAAACCAGATCCCCAGGAGGGCTGTTGTGACTGGACAGGAAAAAACCCAGTGTCGAGTTTGTTTGGGGATCCAAGAAAGGAAACTTGTGAAGGACTGCATGCACAGCTGTCCTGAGGCCACCAGGGGGCGCCATGAGGCGGCCACTTGTCTATAGGGCCATATAAGTACCTTAGAAAGATACCGGGGAAAGTTCAATGTTTCTGCATATTATTTAAGATTTCCTGAATCAAGATGACCCTTATCAAAGAAGTGCTGAATTTTCCTTGGGTCACACATGAAGGCTTTATCTTCGAACCAGTTATTAAGGAACCAGGTTTTCCATTTTGTGGGAAATTCTGCAATTTCAAAAAATGTTCTGTTCCACAACAGAAGAAAAAATTTCCCACAAAATAATGTAATTTTTTTTTCATTTTGGGTCAATCAAGTTGTTTCATTTTGATAAAATGGAAACATTCCCCTCCATTTTCAACTTTATATTAAAAAAATTGCCTCAAAAAGTCACTTTGAACCAAAACATTGAAACATTCTCTTCTGAAAATGCTGAAATGGGACATTTCAACATTATCAAAACACAGTTTTTGCCAAAATTGACACTTTTAAAAAATGTTTCAATTTTGACCAAAAAAAAAACCAACCAAAAAAACCCCAACCAACCCTCCATTTTGGGTCTTAAAACCATTTTGATGAAAAAATCCCAGGCAGCTCAATTTGTAAGCCTAGTTTCTGCAAGTTACTGCGGAAGGCACCACTGGAAGTGCCAGCTGTACCTGAACAGCTACGTAAAGATGAGCAGAGGTTAGGGTTGGGAATGTGTAAGGTTATGATTTATCCTCTGCACTATTCAGGAGTGAGTCTCAAGCCCTGTGTGGACCCTCTCCCATACTTACAAGTCTGTGGGTAGAGAAGAGAAGTAGGGTGTGTGAAATATGGGCATGTCTGCGCTCAAATGCAGTCCTCAGCATGCATGAGGGGCTTAGCTATGGGTTACTTCTCTGACCTTCTTCCTGCTACTAGATGGGAGTAACTTGGCAGCTACACATCTCATTAATACAGGATTAAGTTCCCTGTGCTCCTTATCTATTTTCACCTTGTGCTGATACATGCAACACCCTGCACCTGCACCAGGGAGGGTCAAGCCCATAATCTCTACCTTACACACCTGGTCACAAGAAGAGGCAGAACTATATTGCATCTAATCTACTTTTAGGTCTATCTCCCTTTCACAAAATCTTACTTTTAGGATCTTCACTTCATAGTGTTATTTCTGGATCACCCCCCTTCCCCTCCCCGCTATGTTTTAAATCAGTGGTTCTCAACCTGTTCCTTACCTAGCCAGGATCTCCCTCCCATCTAACAACACAGGAAGGGCACAGTCGGGTGGGTCATGACCCTCAGGCTGAGAACCCATGTTTTAAATCTTCTCTGTGCTTGTATGTGATCTGTCTCTGTACACGCCTTAAACACCAAACACTGGAAATGTCTCAAGTCTGGAAATACTTCTATCCTGTAAAATATATATTTATATACGGAGATAAGATTTGGCCTATGACCTGAAAATAACCTGTCAATTTATTTTGACATGGGGTTCACTCTTAATATACTGCTGTCATTCGTGGGGAACAATTGTTATATTAATCACCAGGTTTGAAGGCACAGGAAAAAACCGTCTTAGCATTCGCACGGCAGAGGAAGTAAGAACCTTATTTATTTGCCAACAATCATATATAATAAATATCATTTTTCCAATAATTCCCCCCAACACACATGTGTGCAAACATATCAAGCCTTGACGGATTTGTGAGGCTTTTGAGTGATGGGAACAGTCCAGCACTGACAATCAAGGGTATTATCTAGCAACCTCTACTCATGTGAGTAATCCTCTTGCCTGTGATCTCAGTCAGCACCCAAATGCCATGTGCTAGGTTGTAAACAGACTGGAAGAGTTGCAGGGTTAGGCTTCTGGGTTCCACCATGTGGCCCTGATTTCAATGGGGCTACTATTGAATATGAGTTACAGGTATTCGAATCTCTCACAGCAAAAGATCCCAGCAAAAGCCTAACTCTTTCCCACTGCAGGAAATATAAAGAAAGAGCCCTGACTATTATCAATGTCCATTTCCCATTTTAGCCTTCCTGTGATAGCACCACACATTTGGTTTGTTTTTGAATACTGTAATTTTCTCCGAATGAAAGCACACTGCACCAATTGATGAAACTGTGAAAAATGGACATTCCAACCACAAGAATGTCCACTCACCTGGATTTATAATTAAGGGCCTGATCCAATAAGAAAACATGTCTGCCTCCTGCATTGAGACCCTTGACCAGGGCTGCAGGAGATCTGAAGCACTGATTCATCTCTCCCCCTCCAGGCTGCGCCACTAAGGATTTTGCACAGAACTGAGGACTAAGAGTAACTTCCACTTTTATATAGCAGCTTCCATAATAAGAAGCTTCACAGACTGTGGGCTCCATTCCTTGCTGATTTACTCCCACATCTTGAGATCCCCATTTACTTGAGGCAACTCTGGGTGTAGGTTAGTTCAGAAATTGGACTGATGTCTACACTAATTGCATTATCCACCATTTAAGTGCAGCCACCTCTGGAGTGGAATGGGTGAGGCATAATGCAACATGACAACAGTGCGTTTAGGAGAAGGAAGTGAAGAATAATTTATGCAACTGAATCTTTACAAAGAATGTAGCTGTATGTCTCCTTTCCCTCTCCTGTCTTCCTTTCTTTGGGTCTCTCTACAGCTTCTTTCTGGAGGTTGGGGACAGAGAACAGATTTCTTCTCTTTGGGTCTTTTCTCCCCATGTATTTTCTGTCTTTGGCTGATGCCCTCCCACTGATGGATAACCTCCAAATCTTGATTCCTAGTAAATACTGCGGGAGACAGGTTAAATCAATTCCCACCATTAAATTAAACAACTTTGAAACTAAGTTGGCCATTCAACTAGTAAATAATTAATGCCAAAAAAAAAAATAAGGACCTGATCCAAGATATGCAGACCAGGAATGGAACACACTGACTGACCACAACCATGTTAAGCACAGCTGCTGTTCTCTGTTCAATGAAGGCTGAAAACTCACCAGATTTTGTTTGCTGTACAAAGTCAGGCCTGGCTGATTCTTAGCTAATAGTCCTCCAACAGAAAACCCAAGGTAGTGCAGGAAACCATACCATTGATTTAACAAGCATGAGTTGAGATACTAATGCACCAGCATAGCATCTGAAAGGGTTATGCTTTGGTGGAGATGCTACCTTTTGGGGGAGATGTAAGATGGAGACCATGACCACTCATGGTAATGAAGTTGCCATGGCAGCTACTGACTTCAATGCGACTATTTCCATGAGTAATTGTCCTGCTTTGAGCAGGGGGTTGGACTAGATGACCTCTTGAGGTCCCTTCCAACCCTGACATTCTATGATTCTATGACTTTAAGGGTCTACTTGCTAAGCAGCTCTTGTATTCTATGCCAGAAGTGACTATTTCAGTGGTGGGTGAAGAGATTCTTGACGCATAGTTTGTAATGCACTTTGAAATTAAAGGACATCACTAGTATGACCTTATGACGCCTGTTAAGTTTTCATCCAAATTGGAAATGGCTCCAGACCATAATAGAGTATCAGTGGGCTCTAATAGGGTATTTGTCAGTTGCATTAGTATTTATCCACTCGGCAGCTAAACTGTGGTACTGACGTAACACATGAAATCCCTTTTCCCCATAGCATCAATGAAAGGTCAGCCGTAATCTGCACCCAAACGAATGTATCTTATGCATAATGGGAACTTGCACAAAGATATAATTTTAATACCTCCTTCAAGCAATTTTAGCCAAAGCTGAACTTCCTCTATCAGTAAGGAGAGATTGTTCAGAACCTTAAATGTAAGAGAAAGGACATTAAGTTTCCATGTCTTGGAGTGTTTCCCTGTTTGATTCCATTATCAAACTGAAAATCAGGGATGTTTACGTCATGAGCCCACAGGTGACAAAAGCTCACAGGTAAGCACCAAAAAGGTGACCTTAACAGAGGGTATTATATGGTGGGGGAGTGGGGAGACATGAAAAATTACAATAGGGTCATGGGAGCAGGAAGAAGGAAATCAGTGAGGGAATATGCTTGATATCTTAGGTGACTATACAGAAATGCAAGGAGTATGGAACGAGAGTAAACAGGAAGAACTGGAATTAGTACATAAGCTAAATTATGACTTAATTGGTGTCAGGCTTGGTGGGATAAGTCAGATGACTGGAATATTGGTAGAGAGGGGTATAGCTTGTCCAGGAAGAAGAGGCAGAATAAAAACGGAGGATGTGTTGCATGATACATCAGCATAATATACACTTGTTCTGAGGTCCACAAGGAGGTGAGAGACCGGCCAGCTGAAAGTCTCTGGGTAAAGATTAAAGATAAAAGGGATGAAAAATAGAGGTGATGTCATGTAAATGTCTATTATAGACCACTGAATCAGGAAGAGGAAGTGGATGAGGTATTGCTAGAATAAAAGAAATATCCAAAACCCAAGACCTGGTAGTAATGGGGGGCTGCAACTACCCAGATATCTGTTGCAAAAGTAATATGGCAAAACTCAAAATTTCCAATAAATTCTTGGACTATATTGGGGATCGCTTTTAAGAAGTAAACAGGGGGGATGGCCATTTTAGATTTGATTCTGACCAACAGGGAGGAATTGAAGAAAATCTAAGGAAAAAAGGCATTCAGGACAGCTGGCTCAATGAAATCATATTAAAGGCAGAAATGCAAACCATCCTGATGTGAAGGAAAGATAGGAAGAAGCCAATATGGCTCCCTCGGGAGCTTTTTAATGTCCCTGAAAAAATCTGGAAGAAATCCTACAAAAAGTGGAAACATGGAAAAATTGCTAAGGAGGAGTACAAAAGAATAGCACAAACATGAAGGGACAAAATCAGAAAGGCTAAGGCACAAAGTGAGTTACACCTAGCAAGGGACATAAAAGGCAATAAGAAGAGGTTCTTTAAATACATTAGAAGAGAGGTGAAGGAAAGTGTAGGTCCTCTACTTAGCAAGGAAGGAGAGCTAATAGCTGATGACATCAAGAAAGCTGAGGTGTTTAATACCTATTTTGCTGGAGCCTTCACTAAAAGGGTTAATGGTGACCAGATACTCAACAATTAATATTAACAACAAGGGGGAAGGAATGCAAGCCAAAATAGGGAAAGAACAGGTTAAAGAATGTTTAGGTAAATTAGATGTATTCAAATTGGCAGGGCCTGATGAATTTCAACATACAGTACTTAAGGACCTAGCTGAAGCAATCTCGGTACCATTAGCAATTATCTTGAGAACTCAAATGACAGGTAAGGTGTGAGAGGACTGGAGACAGGCAAACATAGCATCTACCTTTAATAAGGCGAACAAAGAAGACCCCAGGAATTATAGACCGGTCAGCCTAACTTTGAAACTGGAACAAATTATTAATCAATTTGTAAGCACCTAGAGGATAATAGGATTAAGGAACAGCCAGCATGGATCCATCAAGAACAAATCATGCCAAACCCCAACTTAATTACCTTCTGTGACAGGGTCGCTGGTCTAGTGGATGGGGGAAAACAGTAGACGTACTATTTCTTGACTTCAATAAGGATTTTGACACAGTCTCCTTCATAAGCAAACTAGGGAAATGTGGTCTAGATAAACTTATTATAAGATGGGTGCACAACTGGTTGAAAGGCCGTACTCAAAGAGCAGTTATCAATGGTTCACGTTCCAACTGAGAAGGTGTATTTAGTGGGGTCGGTCCTGGGTCCAATCTATTCAATATTTTCAGTAGTGACTTGGACAAGGGAGTATGCTTATAAAATCTGCAGACGACATCAGGTTGGGAAGATTGCAAGCACTTTGAAGCACAGGATTCCAATTCAAGAAGACCTTGACAAATCGGGGAACTGGTTTGAAATCAACAAGATGAAACTCAGTAAGTGAAGTACTTTGCAGTTATCCTTTGGAAGGAAAAAAAAATCAAATGCACAGCTACAAAATGGGGAATAACTGGCTAGGTGGTAGTACTACTGAAAAGGAGCTGGGGGTTATAGTGGATCCAATGCTTAATGTGTGCCAGGGCTGAGCAAAAAAGGCTAATATTCTGGCTAATATTTTTAGGTGTGTATTAACAGGAGTGTCATGTGTAAGACACTGGAGGTAATTGTCATGCTGTACTTGTTACTGATGAGGCCTCAGCTGGAGTATTGTGTGAACACCACACTTTAGGAAAGAGGGAGAAATCGGACAGAATCCAGAGGAGAGCAACAAATATGATAAAAGGTTTAGAAAACTTGGCCTATGAAGAAAGGTTTAAAATAAACTGGGCATGTTTAGTCTTGAGAAAAGATGACTGAGTGGATACCTGATTAGTAGGGCCCTACCAAATTCACAGCCACAAAAAACACATCATGGACTGTGAAATCTGGTCTCCCCCTGTGAAACTGGTCTTTTGTGTGCTTTTGCCCTATACAGATTTCACCAGAGAGCATTTCTCAAATTGGGGATCCTGACCCAAAAGGGAGTGGCGGGGGGGGGGAGGGAGAGAGAAAGGATCACAAGATTATTTTAGGAGCAACGCGGTATTGCCACCCTTATTTCTGCACTGGCTTCACAGCTGGGCAACTGGAGAGCAGCAGCTGTTGGCCAGGCACCCAGCTCTGAAGGCAGCACGCCGCCAGCAGCGGTGCAGAGGTAAGGGTGGCAATACCGTACCATACCATCGTTACTTCTGCGCTGCTGCTGGAGCTGGGCTCCCGGCCAGCAGCCCCCACTCTCCAGCTGCCAGCCGCCAACTTCAGCAGTGCAGAAGTAAGGGTAGCACTACTGCAACCCCCCCTACAATAACCTTGCGATCCCCCCTCCAACTCCTTTTTGGGTCGGGACCCCTATGATTATGACACTGTGAAATTTCAGATTTAAATAGATGAAATAATGAAATTTACTATTTTTAAAATCCTACGACCGTGAAATTGACCAAAACGGACCGTGAATTTTGTAGGGCCTTACTACTGATTAGTCTTCATGTATGTTAAGGGATGCTATAAAGAGGGCTGTGTTCAATTGTCGTCAGTGTCTACTAAAGGTTGGAGAAGTAGAAATGGGCTTAATATCTGCAACAAGGGAGATTTAGGTCTGATATTACCTTATAGTTGGAGAGTTTAAGTTCTGGAACAGGCTTCCGACAGAAGTTGTGGAATCCCCATCACTGGAGATTCTTAAGAACATGTTAGACCAGTGGTGGGCAACCCCTGTCAGGGTAACCCGCTGGCGGGCCGCGAGACAGTTTGTTTACAGCCACCCACGGCTCCCAGTGACCACGGTTCACTGTTCTTGGCCAATGGGAGCTGCAGGAAGCAGCGCGGACCACAGCGATGTGTTGGCTGCCGCTTCCTGCAGCTCCCATTGGCCGGGAACAGCGAACCATGGCCACTGGGAGCTGCAGGTGGCCATGCCTGCAAATGGTCATTGTAAACAATCTGTCTTGCGGCCCGCCAGCAGATTACCCTGACAGGCCGCATGTGGCCCGCGGGCCGCAGGTTGCCCACCACTGTGTTAGACACACACCTCTCAGGGATGTTCTAGCTTTACCTTGTTCTATGCCAGCATAATGGGCTGGACTTGCTGACTGCTTGAGGTCTCTTCTAGCCCTACATTTCTATGAGCCTCCCTTGGTGCTACCAACATACCGTGCTGACACTAGAAAAGATTTGCTTTGTGTCTTAATTGAAAGAATTAGGAAGTCAGAAAAATCAGTGCAGAGGCCTGATTATGTGTGATCCTGAGTACCTCTCTGGTGGTGCTAAGCACTCAATTCCTACTGAAGGCAGTGGAAGCTGAAGGCACTCAGCACCTCACAGGATCAGCCCCAAGGAATTCTACTAGGGAAAATACCTGGAGGGGGTAATCTGACAATACAATAGTACTTTTTTTAGGAGAGTAATAGTTGACTGAAAAGCAAGGAAAATAAAAGGATCCAATTACTCACTGCTGTAAACAGGTATGAATCCAGGCGCAGCTGAGCACGGGCTATGAAGACGTTTGACTGGCAGCCAGGCACAGGGGAGAAGGTTTGGTATAATAAGGGGAAAACCAGGAAGGGACTCGACTGGACTTGCATCAAGTTGCTTTTTTGCTGTTTGTCTGTTTTGTCTTTTACAATGTAAGCTCTCCAAAGCAGGGACTGCCTTGTAGTCTATGTTTGTACAGTACCTAGTGCAACGGGGCCCCAAGCTGGTGGGGATCTCAGGCATTGCCAGAATACAAAAACAATCATTTGGCTGTACTGAATTCAGTCCCAAATCCACTATCCTCTCTTCATATGCCAAATTTCAGCCAAGCTTTCCCTTCTTGGAACTATGCTGCAGATCCCTATGGTATATCCCACACGCTATTTAATTCAGCTTCACTGGCACCACAAACCACACAAGCGTTGCCAAAGTGTAAAAAAGGGACACACCCCTCTGTTCCCCCAAACCAGCATGTGTCAGAGGTAAGTACAATGCACTCAGAATAGGGCTAGGAACCAGGGTAGCTCTTCAGCTGCTGTCAATCATCAAAGCTCCATCGATGGAGCAGACACAGTTTGCATGAGCTGACGATTTACCCCAATGTGTTTGGGGTTTGATCCATTCCTGATCTAGCAGCCGATCTCTACACCACATAGTGCAGTCTCTCTCCAGTCTCAGAGGGCCAGGCACAGTTCTAATCATATCACTTTTGGAGGAGAAGTCTCTTGTGATTCTTGATAGGTTCAGGAAACTTCTTTCTCACACACTCCCACTTAAGTCTTGATTCAGCAAAGCACGTAGACACAGGCTTAACCTGAACTTTGAATTCAATGGGATTTAAACGTGGGTTTAAGTGCTTTGTGGACATGGTATCTCATTTCAGACATGGCATGTACTACACAGTCCCTATGCAACTCACTGCAATGGATGATTTCCTTGGGGAGGGAGTACAGAGTAGTCATTAGAAATCTCAGAGGTGCACAGATCACTTAGGGAAGAGAATTTTGCCTTTAGTGTTTCCTGCTTCTTGTGTCAGCTGGAGACTAGATCTACCAGAAAGATTAAACCAAACAATATTTCTCAGCAATAATACCCAACTCCACTGCCAAGAGTGCAGATCCCAATCCAGGGGGAATTTAGAGGCTGACCACTAAGTATCAGAGTACAGTGCACATCATTTTCAAAATAATTAAAATTAATTAAAAGCTAACCCACGACATATTCTTCCTTGCTGCTCTTGAAACTACCCCTGGGAGTGGATGGGGGCGAAAACGTCTTTTTTATCATAAAAGTGACAACTCGCAAGTTGACATTTCTTTAAAATATGTCTTTAATATCAAAATAAAATAAAAGTGGCTGCATTCCCTAGCGCACTGACAGGAATGACATGGTATCTCCCTCTCCTTCAGTCTCCTCAACAGGATGGGAAGGAACATTTTTCTCAGAAATTACATTAGGTTGTTCAGATTGCATGGCAGAAGCACATGGCCCTGGGAATGAGAAAGCATTTTTAGTTCATTCTCTCTACTGTCGCGTTACCTATCTACCTTTGGCACTTACATGGCATCCATTGCTATAAAGTCTGAGCCATCCACTACACCCCTGTGAGGTAGGGAAGTGCTATGATCCCCATTTCACAAATTGGGAATTAAGGGTAGGTCTACACTACCCGCTGGATCGACGGGCAGCGATCAATCCAGCGGGGATCGATTTATCGCATCTAGTCTAGACACGATAAATCGACCCCGAGTGCTCTCCCGTGAAGACACCACGGTAAGTCGATCTAAGTATGTCGACTTAGATTGTAACTTAGATTGATATCCATCCCCTCTCCCCTCCCCCCCCGGGGTAGACCAGGCCTTAGGCACGGAGATACTCAATGATCTGCCAAGGTCACACAGGAAGTTTGTTGCAGAGCAGAGACTTGAATTTAGGTTTCCCCAAGTCCTAAACTAGTGCCATAACCACCGGACTATCCCTCTTTTGTGACTCTGTGTGAGTCCCTAGGCTATAAAGGAAGGAAAGAAAAGGACTTAAAGGTTTTACACACCCAGTATCCTGCCCCACAAATGATCTACGGGTAACAAGAACCAGTCTCCAAGAATATTTGAGGGACCCCATCCAGTTTTTTGTGTTTTAAAAAAAGACTGATTAGGACCTACAGGCTTTACCTTTATATTTGTCTGGCAGTTATTTTAATTATGACCTATTGCTATTACATGTAGCTATTAACGGTTATTTCGATTGCTATAAAGGCCACTCACACAGGACTCAGCCTGTCTAATCTTGAGGTAGAAAAGAAAAATGTGTAAGTGCAACCGATATGGGGCTTTTATTTAAAATTACCGACCTGATCTGGTGGGTCATGGATGACATGATATCACATGGGCGATCCAGAGACACGACTCCTGTCTTGGGGGCTAGAGCTAGGTGTGTACCACAGTTGTCATTTGCACTCATTGGCTGGGAAGATGTCGCTCATTTGTAGCATCTGACAAAGATCAGGCTCTAGGTCCCTGAGAAGCAGGAGGGTCCCAAAATTCAAGCTGCAGTCCGAGCCCGAACGTCTGCACCACAATTAAACAGCCCCTTAGCCCAAGGCCTGCGAGCCTGAATTGGCTGACACAGGCCAGTCACGGGTGGTTAGCTGCAGTGTAGACGTACCCAGAGAGTGCTGATCAGTATCTAGCTGACAAATAATGAAGGCACCTGCCACTCATCATAAGAAATATTGCCTTGCAGGAGATTAAAACTGCACGTGCTGTGGCAGAGGAGACATGCTGTATGTTTGCCTCTAATGATTGCAGCTGCTTGGGAAGTCAGTCACAGCCATAGAGGAACACATGCAAATACTGTATTGTCCAGGAGCCAACAGCCAGAGTAGAAGGAAAGAAGAGGGAACTCTTATATTCACACATGCATACTCAGAGACTAGGGCGAGGAGGAAATGTGAGAAGCTATCAAAAAAAAAAAACCCAGAACCTAACATTTTTTGCAGAACCTCCTCTCCCCAGTGCTAATTTTCCAACCCATTTGACATCTGGCCACACAAATACAAATGGCTGAATAGTGACTATACTACGTTAGGAGGTGGTGCTTAACTCAGCCTGTTTAAAAGCCTGACTCTACAAGGTGCTAAGTGTCCTCCACTCCCATTGAGAACAGTAGGAGTCGAAGGTGCTCAGTAACTCACAGCCCCTCCACAGATGATTGTCAACTAGTGGAACATCT
This sequence comes from Chrysemys picta bellii, assembly GCF_011386835.1. Classification (NCBI taxonomy): domain Eukaryota; kingdom Metazoa; phylum Chordata; order Testudines; family Emydidae; genus Chrysemys; species Chrysemys picta. The sequence goes on from NC_088796.1 coordinate 14,493,749, forward strand.
CTGCAGAAGACACACAGGCAGCAAAGTCTTTTCCTCTAGGGATAGCGTTTGTCACCTGGAAGCAAACTAAGTTAACATGCAGAAAGGAAACTGAAAGCTCCCAGAGATTGGGAGTCCAGCCGTATCTCCCCCGCCCCACAACCCCCAATGGGGAGGCCAACCTTCTAAAAGGCAGCTTTCCCTCTCTTACAACCTTTGCCCTGAGGGAAATGAAGCTGAGGTCAGTCCCTTGTTCACCCGGGAGCAAGCAGTGTCCTTGAATCCTGTGTCCATGCCAACATTGGATGGCCCTCTATTCACTTAAGGATGTTTAAAATCACTTTTCACCAGCCAAAAACATCACACACGCACCCCATATTTAACACAATACTGGGAATTGATTATAACTTACTGTCCATATGCCAAGCAACTGCTCTGCATCTCTTCAAGAATCATCTCAGGGGTTGGGCCTGGTTTATTACAAAGGGGAAGTAAGTGGGCAGTTTGGAAGACAAGTAGATTTGGAGGCATTTTCCACCCTCTGGGCCAGATCAAGGTCCCAGTTACATGCTGTAAATATGGAGTATCTCCAATGACTGCCATAGAATTACTCAGGTATCTCAGAACTGAGTCTCTCTTGCAATTGCACAATTCCAACTAATAGCAACTCACCACTGACTTTGAAGGGGTTATTATTTCAAATACCTTGGGGCGATGGACAACAGAACCTAGCCTTAAAGCATTATTCTCTCTCTGGACTTCACTGACTAGTTTCAGTGTCTAAATACTTGCACAAGACAATAATTAATAGCAATAATGAATTTGTATTACAGCAGCTCCCCAAATCTCCAAGCAGGATCAGGACCCCATTGTGCAAGGTGCTGTACAAAAACAAAGGAGAGAGTTCTGGCTTCATAGATCTCCTAATTCAACAACTATTTTCCCTCCTCCCCCATTTCCCAAGCAGCTCTAACATGTGTGTGCGCATGTATATTAAAGAGAATGTGAGGTGCTTCCCTCTCCTTTCTCCTCTGACAAGAACATATCTGCACTTGCTTCTTCTATGCTGCAATACGGTTTCACATTCAGAGGAAATGCTTACAGGCCAGTACACCATGTTGTATAAGCCACAGTATACAATTCAGTCTCCTGAGCAGCAATATTTCCTCCACTGACTGGCAGGGTCTTGCTGTATACACTTTACATTATTCCATACAGAGACCCAGACATTGCCACACAACTCAAATGTCACACAGGACAAATGACTTCAGTTATGGTTACAAATTGGCCCAGTGACTTGTCTCAGTGAGAACTAGCTATTCAGCATAACATTCAGGTTTTGGTTCACTTGGCATTTCTTTTCCCTACCCTGTGGCTTGTTGTTCACCTTTTTCTTCCCATGTACTATGTGTGTAAGTGTCTGGGTGAAATGAGATCTATGCACACTGTTTTTACTACAAATCATAATCCGCCAGCATGAAGGCTGGATTATAAACATCTTGTTTTGAAGTTTCTGACATGAGACAGCACAATCTGGGAATTATGCTTGGAATAAGTGATAAAACCCCTGGATATGCCTCGGTTACCATAAATGGGTGAAGCGCCTCTTGAAGTCAATGGGAGTTGCGCCCTTGTAATTGAGAGTAGAATCTGGATCACTGCCTTTCAAGAGTGACTAACACCAAGTGATGTACTGCGGGCATTTTAACAGGTTACTCACACACACAAAAAAGAAGAAAAAATGGTCCCCTTAGTGAGAGACCATGTCCCAAGGATGAAGATGCACGGAAGGAAGGGGCAGGGAGGGGGGAATCCATCAGAGACATGAAAATCATCCCAATCTGCATTTTAGCTGTGTAACAAAGCTTTAACAAGGAGATCCCCATAACTCCCCTTCTGCACATTGCTGCTTAAGCCCCTTCCCTATTACTCCAACCAACCTACTAGGCTAGTAACACCTGTTGCTTTAATGAATATTTTCAGCCACTGTAACATTTTTAAATGGACCCATGCAAATGTATATACCATAAGCCTAAAAATGGGACAGGGTGAGTTATTTATCAGGGAGTGGATTCTGGTGGGAAGAAGGAAACAGGAGGTGGTAGGAGGAAACGGAAAGGAGGGGAAGAACTGTAAAGGGTGTGGGGGGAGAGTACCACTGGCTTATTCTTTCAAATAAAGTGTATTTCTTTCTTTTATTATTAAAAATGAAAATAAGCAATTGTCTAAAACAAGGCTCTCATGCCCTCTTGGCATTTCCAGCAACTACACAGTGCACTGGAGCGCCACTACCATGGTGATTCACAAGGGCCTGATTCAGGGCCCAGATCCAGATGAAACCAACTGGACTACTCACATACTTAAAGTTAAGCACATTCTTGAGTATTTTGCTGGACAGAGGCCCAGGTGAGGGCTATTTCAGACCCCCCATGCCAGAAAGCCTGGTGCCCCTCGATGAAGGGGTATATAGGCTTGTTGGTTCCCCTAACAGATGCACCCCATCTCTGCAGTTCCCACACACTTCTGAGTTAGAAGAATTATTATTTTGTTTTCTGAGATTCACTTTTGACTCCTCAGACCATTGTTACTACTAGTTTATACAAATGGGTTGTCTTTGCAGTTACCTTGTCCTTCCCCACCCTCCTTTGGTCATTTGCCTGTTGCACATTGTCAAAGCCCCATAGCAGAAGCTCTGACTTTCTTTGGATTGTGAATGTTTCTGTCTATGGAAACTGCAAGATCTGAAATCAATCAATAATTACAAAGTAGTCATATATCCCAATAATGAAAGAACAAATGAGCAGAAACAGACATAACGGACAAAGGAACTGCTATTTCCATTTTACAGATAGGGAATTGAGGGCAAAGAAACCAAGACCCCGGGGAGTCTGCAAATATTTGTGCACATACTTAACTTGAAGCATATGAGCAGTCCCACATGGGGCTACTCAGGTGGGTAAAGTCAAGCATGTGCCCAAGAGTTTGCAGGACCAGGGCCTAAGTACCAAGGTCACACAAAAAGTTTGTCCCAGCGTCATGAATTGAACCCATACTTTAAGTCCCAGGCCAGCATAGAATCATAGAATATCAGGGTTGGAAGGGACCTCAGGAGGTCATCTAATCCAACCCCCTGCTCAAAGCAGGACCAATCCCCAACTAAATCATCCCAGACAGGGCTTTGTCAAGCCTGACCTTAAAAACCTCTAAGGAAGGAGATTCCACCACCTCCCTAGGTAACCCATTCCAGTGCTTCACCAACCTCACTAGGAAAAACTTTTTCCTAATATCCAACCTAAACCTCCCCCACTGCAACTTGAGACCGTTACTCCATGTTAATCACAAGACCATCCTGCTCATTAAAAAGAGGTGAATGTTGCAGATTCAGAAAACTAGTGATAGCAACAACAGCATTAGATTTTAAAGGGAGAAAAAAAAAGTCATCCACCTTTCTGAGTCTGAGCCTTTCCCCACCAGGCTCTTAAACATAGTTCATCTACTATGCCGTGAAAACTCACTCCTTCCATGGCATTTGTGTCCATTAACAGAAATTAAGAAAATTCAGCTCAAACCTTTCCCCAGACTAGGCTGCTCTGGGGGCTCCTCCCTCATGACTGCTCAGCCCACACCCTAGATCCTCCCTGCTCTCTAAAGCATCATTCCCATCTCCCTTATATCCAAGCAGAATTACAAGCCTCTTGCGCCTGTGAGTCACAGCAGGATCATATTAACATCTCCCAGCAGAATCAAAACCACTTGGCAATGGTTCACGTTCACAGGAGAACACTGCCTGCCTGCTACAATAAGAGATCCAGCTAGTTCCCCGTTGCCATATAATTAGAGTTGGAAGGATTAGTTTTTCAATTGGTCAATGTCGATTTCACTGTATACACACAGACCAAAGTAAGAAAAACGCTGCTTGAGAATTTAAGAGTTTGAGTTAACATTCTTTACATTGTATGTTTTGATATGTGATGTTGATCATTTGGGTTTTAATAGTTCAGCTTTAACTTTTTGAATCTCAACATCTATTGCCATTAATTATTGTCTGACAGTTTTACCCTCCGTAACTTTGCACAGCTGTGAAAATTTAAATTGATAAAATTGGGGGGGAGGAGGATGCTTAAAAACACTGATAATCCATCAAAATGATAAAAGAAAAAAACCAGAATTCTCCCCAGCCTACATATAGTCCCTCAGCACTTTATTTCCCTCCAGCTGATTTACACAACCCAGCCAAATTTCTCATTAACTCCCAGAAAAATTCGCAAAAATACATGCAAAGGTCAAAACAACAAACTTCTACGATCCTTTGGCTAAGGACACGAAGATGATAAACCCTCAGCAATTTGTTATTTTGCCCTTTCCGTATATTTTTTACAAAGGTTCTTAAGAGGAAATGTTGACATTTGGATGGGAAGTGCACACTCGGTGGGCTGAGAGTGGGTGACGAAGGATTATACGGAAGAGGTGGCTTCCGGACAGTTAAATCTTTCAAGTGGTACAGAATTTTTGCAACAACAACAACAAAAGTGGTTTGGGGCATTATCTGGTTTGGGGCATTATCTGGACTCTACTGAAAAACATTATTCATTGTTTGTAATACAGGAATGCCCAGTGGCCCAACCAAGATTGGGGCTCCATTGTGGAAAACAGTCTCTGCACTGACAAGGAAAGCAGACAAGACGAAGTGGGGGAGACAGAGAGGTGAAGTGATTTGCCCCAAGGTCACACAGAAGGTCAATGACAGATCCACCCAGTCCAATACCTGATCTAGTAGGCCACACTGCCTCCAACTGTGAGCATTACCTCTTTGTAACAAAGTGTCTCGTTTATGAAATACCCTGGGTTGGTTTGTTGTTCAAATGAGGAACAAAATGTGAGGCTGGTTAGTGCAAAAGGTCTGAAGGAGGACAGCCCTGCCCTGTGAGCTTCTGAAAAGCTGCCAAAGCAGGCTACCCTCCAAACGTTAGTAAATAGTTATGCCTTCAAAGCAAAAGTATTAAGCACTCTGGGTTTCCACATGACAACTGCACCCACGTACTTAGGTCTTCCCCAGTTCCCTGCTCCCTCCTTCCATCTCCTCTCTAGGCTTCCCCTCCTCTGTACACCTGGAATTCCCTAGAGTCTCTTCACCCCTCCCACCAGTTTCTGCTATCCTTCTGGTGCCCCTCTTGCTATCTCCTTCAAAGTCCTCTCTTCCACCCCATCCCCCCATTTCAAGACCAGGAAGTCTTATGCTACCCGCTCCAGTACATGTCCCTCCTGGTTCCCTGCCCTTTCCCCATACCCCATCTTGGACTCCTGCCCTGCCACATTTCCCCCTGCTTTCCTCCCACCTCAGTCCAGCAGCTGGTGCCAGAAGATCAGTTCATAGTCATGAACATTTACACCACAGGTGCTGCTCTTTATACTCATCAGGTTTTCATAGCTTTTTAATCTCCCTTCCTATTAACTCTCCAAAAACTATTGTAATAGGTCCTCCAGCATAGCCAGAAAAATAAATGCAGAATCCCTACTCCAGCCACTTTGAAGCCGGGTGGATAAAACGATGATGATTTTTTTTTTTAACTGATTTTTTTGTTTTGTTATTTAAGTTATAACAAGTTTTTCTTTTTAAAAATAAACCTGTTTAAAATGAAATCTGAATTTAAATATGAAATATATTAAGGCCTAAATTTATTATAATCTCTTAAAATAAAAAAATATGCTGAATCCATGAGCCTCTATCAAAACCGGAGTTAAAGGCTGCTTTTCCAGATAATGAAAGAATCAGGGGGGAAAAAAGAGATAATCTAACTTTTGAGGTCAAGCTTTATAAATATGGCACAATAGGTCATGTCCTGCATTAAGGGCTTGTTTAGTTTAATACAAATAAAAATTATATGCTGTTGTGTGTTTAATTAAATTCCAGTTACCATCCTAAGGAAGCTTGACACAAATCATGAGCAAAAGGCTAATTATCTAGTAAATAAGAAATATTTCACTCACCATTTTCTAGCATACTAAAAATTTACAATTAATTACCAGTAATAGGAATCTGAAAAATATTAAGCTATATACATTTAAGCGATGATATAGTTATAGTATACCCTCCCAGGTAGCAAAAAGATGTACCAAATTTAGCGTAAAGTCTCTATTTAGTTGTAAACCAACATATTTTAATGGTTATGTCAACCAGTGAGAATGCACCTCTCCTTTGAAAATAACTGAAGTACAAATGGAAAAGTTGATTCATATTGATGATTAAAATTGAGGCTTTTCACTTAAATCATGATTTAAATCAATCCACCCTGCTCTGAAGACATGATCAGACAAAAGAACATTAGACTCATGGGTTTGTTTTTTGGTTTTAAAAAAAAAAGCAGACTACCGCTGCATTTCTGGAGCACCGTAACTTCAAAACTCTAAGTCTGATTTTTACCAAAATTTCCCAGAAAGCCTCTACCTAGGGATAAGAGGCACTATGCAAAGATTCAAGACAATTGGTTTCTTACTGGTGCAAAGTAGGAACGGTTTGAAAATGTGACTTCTAGGACCTGATCTAATGGCTGTCAAAATCAGTGGCAGCCTTTCCGCTTTAATGGGAATTCAGTCAGGCCTGTAAGGGGGAACTAGCTTCAGCCTTAACAGTGGGGCATCTACCACTGCTCTTGTAGCAAGAGAGATCTTGATTGCAGCAGAAAGAGGCACTAAGGCTGCACATTACATAGGGTTACCATACGTCCTCTTTTTCCCGGACATGTCCGGCTTTTCGGCAGTCAAACCCCCGTCCGGGGGGAATTGCCAAAAAGCCGAACATGTCCGGGAAAATGGCGGCTCTGTTTAAGAGCCGGGCTGCCTGAACGCTACCGGCTTCGGGCAGCCCCGTGCCTCCAGACCCTGCGCCGCTGGAGCCCGGGAGGGGAAGTGCCCGGCTGGGGGCGCAGGGTCTGGAGGCAAGGGGGCTGCCCGAAGCCGGTAGCGCTCGGGCAGCCCGGTTCTTAAACAGAGCCTCCAGCGGCTGCGGCTCTGTGTAACTGACACTATGTCAGTTACACACAGCCCCGGCGGCTGGAGGCTCCAGCCGCCCCCGCTCTGTTTAAGAGCCGGGCTGCCCAAGCGCTACCGGCTTCGGGCAGCCCCCGTGCCTCCAGATCCTGCACCCCCAGCCGGGCACTTCCCGTCCCGGGCTCCGGCGGCGCAGGGTCTCCAGGCACGGGGCTGCCCGAAGCCGGTAGCTCTGGGGCAGCCCGGCTCTTAAACAGAGCCTCCAGCGGCTGGGGCTCTGTGTAACTGACACTGTGTCAGTTACACACAGCCCCGGCGGCTGGAGGCTCCAGCCGCCCCCGCTCTGTTTAAGAGCCGGGCTGCCCGAGCGCTACCGGCTTCGGGCAGCCCCGTGCCTCCAGATCCTGCGCCCCCAGCCGGGCACTTCCCCTCCCGGGCTCCGGCGGCGCAGGGTCTGGAGGCACGGGGCTGCCCGAAGCTGGTAGCGCTCGGGCAGCCCGGCTCTTAAATAGAGCGGGGTCGGCTGGAGCCTCCAGCCGCCGGGGCTGTGTGTAACTGACACAGTGTCAGTTACACAGAGCCCCAGCCGCTGGAGGCTCTGTTTAAGAGCCGGGCTGCCCCAGAGCTACCAGCTTCGGGCAGCCCCGTGCCTGGAGACCCTGCGCCGCCGGAGCCCGGGACGGGAAGTGCCCGGCTGGGGGTGCAGGATCTGGAGGCACGGGGGCTGCCCGAAGCCGGTAGCGCTTGGGCAGCCCGGCTCTTAAACAGAGCGGGGGCGGCTGGAGCCTCCAGCCCCCGGGGCTCTGTGTAACTGACCCAGTGTCAGTTACACAGAGCCAAAGAGGAGCAAAGCCTCCAGTCCCCTGGGCTGTGTGTAACTGACACAGAGGCTCTGTTTAAGAACCGGGCTGCCCGAGAGCTACCGGCTTCAGGCAGCCCCCTTGCCTCCGGACCCTGTGCCCCCAGCCGGGCACTTCCCCTCCCGGGCTCCGGCGGCGCAGGGTCCGGAGGCACGGGGGCTGCCCGAAGCCGGTAGCGCTGGGGCAGCCCGGCTCTTAGAGCCTAAGAGGAGCAGAGCCTCCAGCTGCGGGGGCTCTGCTCCTCTTCGGCTCTGTGTAACTTATACAGTGTAAGTTACGCAGAGCCGCCGGAGCCCCGGAGGAGAAGTGCCCGGCTGGGGGCGCAGGGTCCAGAGGCATAGGGGCTGCCCAAAGCCCGAGCGCTACCAGCTTCACGGTTTGCTGGGCAGCCTCCAGACCCTGCGCCCCCGGCTGGGCGCTTCCCCTCCCAGGCTCCAGCTGCGCTGGGGAAGCGCCGGCTGGGGGCGCAGGGTCTGGGGGCTGCCCGGCAAACCGTGAAGCTGGTAGCACTGGGGCAGCCCTTTCCCCCTGGCTGGGAGTGGGAGGGAGGAGGGGGCGGAGTTAGGGCGGGGGAAGGGGTGGAGTTGGGCGGGGCTAGGGGGTGGGGAAATGGGCGGGGCCATGGCCCGTGGAGGGTCCTCTTTTTTTATTTATGAGATATGGTAACCCTACATTACAGTCACAGTACACATGCAAAATGCCTTAGGGTTTCTAGTAAATGTATTCTCAACACCTTTCTGCTTTACACAGAGCAGGATCTCTTCTCTGCTCTTCAAAAACAACTTTCCATAGGACTGAGTATAGGAGTGCTCACAGGGGAAATGGTCATCAGGCTAGGGTTACCATATTTTGTGCCTCCAAATGGAGGACACTCCACAGGGCCCCGGCCCCGCCCCCAGCCCCGCCCATGCCCACGCCCCAACTCCGCCCCCTCCCCAAAGTCTCCGCCCCCTCCCCTGCTTCCCGCGAACATTTAATTCACGGGAAGCCTGAAGCAGGTAAGGGTGGGTGTGGGGGGAGGAGGTGCGGCCCAGGCTGGCCCCCCCGGCGGCTCCAGCCTGGGTCGGCTTGGGCCCTGGGGTGCCGGCCCCGGCCAACCACCCCCCGGCCCGCCCAGCACTGCCGGCCCCCGGCGGCCCGGCGCACCCCCCAGCGGCCCGGCCCAGCGCACCCCCCGGCGGCCCGGCCCCGCGGGCCCGGACCGGCTCCCGGCCCGGCTCCCGGCCCCGCGGGCCCGGCCCGGCCCCCGGCCCGGCACCGCGCCCCCGGCTCCCCGCCCGGCCCCGCGCCCAGCCCGGCCCGGCACTGCGACCCCAGCCCGGCACTGCGCCCCTGGACCCCGGCCCGGCACCGCGCGCCCGGCCCGGCTCCCGGCCCGGCACCATGCCCCCGGCCCCGCGACCCCGGCCCGGCCCCGCACCGGCCCCGGCCAAAGAGGCGCCGGCCGAGCCCTCCCTCCCTCCCGATTTTCCCGGACATGCCCGGCTTTTGGGGATTTCCCCCCAGACGGGGATTTGAGCCCCCAAAAGCCGGACATGTCAGGGAAAATCCGGACGTATGGTAACCCTACATCAGGCACCACTGCTATGGGTGAGAGCAAGTGCAAAACATGGCACTAGGTTCTGTACTGACGGGATTACCCTTGTGCAAACTACGTTGTCAAGTACACTTCTGGCATACACGCATAGATTAGAGTACTGGGGAATAAAGTACAGGCCCAGTGCATCAAGTTACATTTTGGGACAGTTACAATAAGAAGAGCCAAAGCCAATATTACCCATCCCTGGGGCGGTTTACAGAGGTAAGCAGGATCAAAAATGTACTGTAGAGGAGTGCACAAAACCATTTGTTTCTAGCTCCTTCCATAATGAATGTGTCCCAGTGGGATTTACCATTTGCTAGTGGGCTGTGGAAATGTCTTTGCTATTCCATATTTATGCCTTCAATATACTGTGACTGAAATATAGTGTGTATGAGATTTCTTTTGCTGGGAGAAGGGGAAGGGAAGGTGATTGTTTCATTGCAGTTGTAGAACTTTCTTGACACCGCTTCACATCAGATGTTACAATGTCCTCCCACTCCAATCTGCGCTGCCATCATTTTGGCTCGACAGTCTCCACGGGCTAACTCTGACATCTTATTTCATCGTCACATTGTAACAGTGTCTCCATAGACCTGCACTAACATCATTTCCATTGTTGTCATATTGTAGAAATGGCTCTTAACAGATTTGCACAGGTATCATTTTGCCTCATATGACATTGAAAGTGAATCTCTCAGCAGAGTTCTGCTTCTTTGAGTTCTGTTTAAATTCACAATGACACACGTTAACATCTTCATGGCCTGGTGCTGGCAGGAATCAGTGCTGTTTCACTCTGGCATCGTAATATGGTCAGTGTACTCAAATTATCATTATCAGCGGAGCATCATCAGCCTGCTTGGTCCTATACAAAACAGAAGGATATGGTCCTTGACCCAAGAAGCTTACATTCTAAAGTAGACAGACAATACATCAGGTGATCCAGTGGAGGGGTTTTTAACTATGTCTATGTCTTTTTAATGTTCTCAAAATAGTAGTTTCTAAGCTTTAAGGTCAGAGGTGCTAGAACTGGCTTGAAAGGGTTTCCATCATATACGGGGTTTACAGTTTGGTTCAACGGCTCTCAGCACCCCCAATATACAGCACTCCTGTTTAAGGTCCAATATAAAATTAGTGCAGGGCTCCAAACTTGCACCGATATCCTAGGTTAGATCCTCAGCTGGTGTAAACTGTCAGAGGAGCTGTGATAATTTACACCATGATCTGACCCCATAGAGTTCACTGCATTTGTGCCACAATCTGTATTTCTGGGTCACAGCTAACAAGGGTATGATCATTTCTCTTACATCTCTGTTAAAGACCCATTCACGCACACACAGAGAGAGCCTGGAATTTCTGGGATCTTAAAATCCGATTGCCTGTCATCAGAGAAGAGCTCAGCTGAGCTAGAAGTCAGGTTCAGCACAGAAAACTAAACTCAGAAAGGTTTCAGAACGGTAGCCGTGTTAGTCTGTATCAGCAAAAAGAACGAGGAGTACTTGTGGCCCCAATAAATTTGTTAGTCTCTAAGGTGCCACAAGTACTCCTCGTTCTTTAAACTCCGAAATTGTTCTATATTTCCTCTGAGCAACTAGAACAGGGCTAAAGCACACAAAGGCTAGTTAAACTTTGACTCACAGGAAGTAACAATGTAACATAGGCTCTGCTCAAAATCTGGAAGGATTCAAAATACAAGCAAATATCAATTTTAAGAAGTTATTGGTCCTTTATGAAATCCGGGATTTGGATAGCTCGGATCCACAGGGCTGAAGTTTTACTGCTGCATTCCTAAGCTTAGTGACACCCCAAAAGCCAAATTCTGCTCTTCACGTCAGGGTTTCATGGATGCTACTTGTCCCGTAACTCTCCCTCAGTGACTTTCCTATACACCAAAGTAACAGGCTGAACGTGTTAGTGGCCATACATAATGTATGCCTCCTGGCGTTAGTGCTCATTATGAAGTATAACATTAGTTTAACAACCAGCAGAATAAGCTTGACATGTTGTAGGATGTGGTTCATAACATTTGAACATTAAAACAATCAAGTGCTCCAATTGTTTGTAGTGCTCTGTGAGCTGTGTAATAAACAACTCCATCATGCCAGGGTGATGATGGAAGGCTTTAAAAGATACCTTAAATGAAACTCTTAGGAATTAACAGTTCAAAGCAAATATGCCTGTAAACAACATAAATCAGCCCCCCTATACAGTAAGAAAAATGCATGACTTACCACACTTATATTTAGTATAACAGAGTAGGTTACCAATTGTAAACAAGATTAAGGACTCCTAGCCTGATTCTTACTACAGTCCAATCGCTTGCTCCTCATTCATTTCACAATCCAGTTATGAATTGTTCTACTTGCTTTGAAAACTCTCCACGGGATTGCTCCACTGGTTGGACTTGGACCCCGTTTCCTCTACTCTCCTTCCCATTCCCATCAGGGATCTAGTATTGGCCTCCTCTTTTGTCACCTCATTCTTTCCCACCACTGCTGGTGAGTACGGCTTCTCCTCTGCCACTTCTGTCAATGTCTATCTCATCAACAAAAGCACAAAAAGTCTCAACTTCTAGAGGTCCAGATGACCATACAACTAGACCTTACCCTACTCTTATCTCCAGCATTTACTCCTGCTGTTCTATGATGAACGGTAAGCTCTCTGAGGCAGTGAATGTACCTGCTTTGTAAAGTGTCATGCACATCTATAGAGTGATGACTATTACACACTTCACTGTTTCTTTTAAGAGCTCCGCTGAAATCAGCGTACTGGCTTATGCCCCTTAGTTTCTCACTCCCTCGGTGTGATGGGGTTGACTTACTGCTGGCGCATCCCCTTGTGGTTGCATCTGATCTGCTCTGTCCAGTCTGATGCTCTCTTCCTTTAGTCACTCACTGCATGGGTCCTCTTGCTCTCTAGTAGTCACAGTGCTTTCTCTTTGTAGCTTGGCCCGCTGGCCAGCTCACTATACAGTTTTCCCCTTCCAGAGTCTGACCAGACCAGCTGTCTAGGTCCCATTCCGGGCCTCTTCCTACTCCTCCCTCCTGAGGCTTTCTTCTCCACCACCCCTCCAGGCACTCCTTTTCTGTAGGGTCAGGATCCCAGGGCTTCCTCCTTCTCTCCTTACTAGGCCCAAAGAGTGACTGCAGACACCCATACTACAGCCCCTTCTGTTCTCACCTACATGCTTTATACAAGCCCACACCTACTCTTGCCCAGATAGGCTCCATCTTCAATTAGTGCTGGTCAGTCAAGCCTAAGTCTCCCCCCAGGTGCAGCCTACTAAGTTAATTAGCCTCTTCTGAGCCAACTTAACCCCTTCAGGGGTGGTGCGGGGCATTCACACTCTGCCATGAATCATCTAACTCTGCAAATCGTTACTTAGGAAATTGTGTGTGTGAAGGTCGCTTCACAAGAGAGAGCAGTCGTATTTTATACTTTTCTTCTACCACCGTTTCAGAGATGGTATGAAAGGGAACCATTCAAATGTCCGATTTTAGGGAAGTCAGAGCACCTCACATCTGATTGTTAATACATCCGGGGCAGTTTTAATACAACTTTGCTTAACAATGTGTAATATATTGGCTTAGAGCCCAATCTAGTGTCCACTAACATCAATGGGAATCTGTCCATTGGCTTTAGTGGGCATTGGATTGGACCCCTAGAGCACATGATCACAGCTCTGTGTAATGGTTGGCCCCAGTGACTACAACAGAGTACTATCTACCCTCAGCCTACTGTCTGCCTTGGCTTAAGTGCCAGAGGCCTGGGGTTTCAGTGCTGAAGGCCCCTCTTCAATTCCCCAGGCGACACTGATGCCTATTTGTGTATGTAATCCCTGTGTGTTGCAGAGGGGCTCAGGATAAAACCTTTCCTAGGCTAGAGAGATTCCCATTTCTCCTCTTGGCCATAATGACCACAGCCTTAGCCTACCTCTGTGAGTACTCTGTGCCAGGTACATGGAGCACAGTGCTCATCAGGGCCCAGTCGCAGTAGGGATTGTCTAGTGCGGGGGTCGGCAACGTTCGGTACGCGGCTCGCCGGGGTAAGCACCCTACCGGCCTGGGCCAGTTTATTTACCTGCTGACGCGGCAGGTTCGGCCGATCGCGGCCCCCACTGGCCGCGGTTCGCCATCCCGGGCCAATGGGGGTGGCGGGAAGCCACAGCCAGCACATCCCTCGGCCCGCGCCGCTTCCCGCCGCCCCCATTGGCCCGGGACGGCGAACCGCAGCCAGTGGGGGCCGTGATCGGCCGAACCTGCCGCGTCAGCAGGTAAATAAACTGGCCCGGCCCGCCAGGGTGCTTACTCTGGCGAGCCGCGTACCGAACGTTGCTGACCCCTGGTCTAGTGGTTAGGGTGTTGGACTAGCACTCAGAAGACCTGGGTTCTACACCTTGCCTGGCTACAGACTTAGGGGAATACTTTCTAAAGTGCCTCAGTACTCTTTAGAAAAGTGACTGACAGTTATACCCCTAAGTCCCCTTAAATGTCAATGAGACTCAGACTCTTAAGTGACTAAGGGTGAGATGTTCAAAGGTATTTAAGTACCTACTGGGATTTACACAAGTGCCAAAGTAGATTAGCTGTCTAACTCCCATTGAAACCAAGGGGACTTAGGCACTTCTGTGACTCCTAAAAGAGACCTATCTGCATCTTTAGGCACCTAAATCTATTTTTAAATCTGGCCCTTTGTCACTTTTCCAAATGGGATTTAGGCACTTTTCAAAATGTTGCTCTTATTGTAGGTGGTGCTTCAGCTGCTCCTCACTCAAAGCAGGGCTATTTCCCTCCCCTGTGGGGTGCTGATTGTGAGAATAGAGTCCATTAATGGCTGTGAAGTTCTCAGATACTACAGTGACAGGGGTAGTACCTAGATCATGTGCCTCCTCCTAGGGAATATTTAACTAAGCTTTTCTCTTTGGACTTAAATGTGTGTAAGTAAAAACTGCTTCCTCAAAAGTTCCATGTTCTCTTAATCCAAGTACATTTGTTATGACAGCTGCAATGCAAGAGGGAACAGTGGAAACCAGCTGTAGAAAAACAGAGAGGGAAGATGCTCATAAAAATTCCCAGAAATCTGAAAAGTCGACATGTCTGGGGCCTAATCTTGCTGCTACCAAAATAGCTGGACTTCAGTGGGAGCAGGAACAGGCCCCCGATCGCTTCTAAAATAATCATTTGGGATCAGAGAGTGCAATCGCATAAGTATCAGCCTTAATTGGACTTCCTGGGCATGACATTTACCAACAGGACTTAACCTTTTAACAGAGCTCATGCAAGCGATTATTGTTTAACATCCTTAGTGCCATTTAGCCATTGCCACCGAATGATGATAAGATTAAGTCATGACAGTTCCAACAAAAAATATGTTAACATAGTGTGTTTAGAGCTCCACCCTGAAATGGCTATGAGTCAGGAAGGGCAGCGCTGAGAAAAGCGGTGGTGAGATCAAGGATAAGGTTGGGATCTGTGTTTATATGGATTCCGTGGTCCAGTAGCCATGCAGCTAATGCAGAGTGGCTACAATAAAACCCTGGCAATATGCGAGAAAAAAATCTGTGATAACAATCTCATAGGTCAACAAAGGTCAACGCAGATGGCAGAAGTACAGCTCCATTTTACAGATGGGGTTACTGAGGCAAAGAGATTAAATATAGTCACAGAGATGACAAGTGTCCGATGCAGAATAAATAGGGACGGTTGAAATATTTCTGTCAAAACTGTTTTTTGATGGAAAATTGGATTTTCAACTAAAACAGTTCCTGTGTGTGTGTAAAAACGTGCTTTGCATTGAAATTGTGGACTTTTTTGTTGAAGAAACAAGAAAACAGATACTGTACAATTTGATTTGGAAATAATAGAACCATAGAAATGTAGGGCTGGAAGGGACCTCAAGAGGTCATCAAGTCCAGCCCCTGAGGCAGAACCAAATAAACTTATACCATCCCTGACAGATGTTTGTCCAACCCATCCCTATAAAGCTCCGTGATGGGGTTTACACAACCTCTCTTGGAAGCTTATTCCAGTGCTTAGCTACACTTATAGTTAGAAAGTTTTTCCTAATCTAACCTGAATCTCCTTTGCTGCAGATTAAGCTCAGCTCATTATTTCTTGTCCTACCTTCATGGAGATGGAGACCAACTAATCACTGTCCTCTTTATAACAGCTGCCATGGTGCCTCATACGAGTTGTAGTTTGGTCGCCTCATGTTCCCATTCTCCTTTATGGGCCAAGCTCCCAAATCAGACTACATCTCCCATGATACACCACCTCCCTTCTTCGGCAGGATGGTCTAGATGACCTCCCAAGCCCCTTCCAGACCCATATTTCTATGATTCTATGGGAGATGTAATCGGATCTCAGCTTATAGAAGAGAATGGGAGCTGGAGACAATGAAACTACAACTCCCATGATCTAAGTCAAAATACTTCAGTTTTCAACCAAAGTATTTCACTATTCAAATTTCCACCCAAACCTGAAACTTTTCATAGGATAAAACTTCATTTTTCAACGAGCTCTAAGGATATATCTATCTATTGAATAGGTTTGAAGCCAGGTCTTTTGGCTTAGAGACCAACTGGGATGCTACAAAGTCAAGTTGTTCAGGTTCTCTGTGTCTCCATTTTTCCACCTGTGAAATGTGCTCAATGTCTGGCATGTCTTCACCTCCAGACCCCAAAGCACTTTATGTAAGTGTGCACCAGCAAGGAGCTCCATTTTATTGACAGTCCTGAGAGCCCACCAGGGCCGGCGCTTCCATTTAGGTGACCTAGGCGGTCGCCTAGGGCACCAGGATTTGGGGGGGCGGCATTTTGCAGCGGGGGAGTCCTTCCGCGCTCCGGGTCTTCAGTGGCAATTCTGCGGCGGGTCCTTCACTCGATCTGGGAGCCGCCGCCGAAGTGCCCCGAAGTGCCCCGAAGACTGGGAGCGCGGAAGGACCCCCCACGCCGCAGAATTGCCGACAACGACCGGGAGTGCGGAAGGACCCCTGCCTAGGGCGCCAAAAACCCTGGCGCCGCTCCTGAAGCCCACGGTAGGTGATATTGTGAATGACACAGGAATGGTCTTGGCTGTACTGTATGCAACGTTTAATCTAGCTTTTGCAGTCATGATTATGTGGATCCATGTCTATTTCATTAGTGTGAATGGGCTAACATAAAAACTCGGGAGTAGATCCTCTGCAGGTGTAAACTCTGTTGGACCATTTACGCTAGCTGAGGAACTGCCCTGAATCAGTCTCTTAAATCAATGGTTCTCAACCAGCGGTACACTTACCCCTGGGGGTACACAGAGGTCTCCCAAGGGGTACATCAACTCATCTAGATATTTGCCTACTTTTACAACACGCAACATAAAGAGCACTAATGAAGACAGTACAAACTAAAATGTCACAATGACTTGTTTGTACTGCTCTATATGATACACACTGAAATGTAAGTACAAGATTTATATTCCAATTGATTTATTTTATAATGATATGGTAAAAAAGGGAAAGTAAGCAATTTTTGAGTAATAGTGTACTATGACACTTTTGTATTTTTAGGTCTGATTTTGTAAGCAAGTTGTTTTTAAGTGAGCTGAAACTTGGGGTATGCAAGACAACTCAGATTCCTGAAAAGGGTACAGCAGTCTGGAAAGGTTGAGAGCCACCGTCTTAAATGATGGTGATGTCTTTATCTCAGTGTTTAGTTCGTCCCTCACCAACACATCTCCCTCTGCTCAGTGAGTACTGAACATTTTTGGTGACATAAACTTCTCCAGCTCCTTCCACCTGAGTCAGAGAATTAAGTCTTTAGAACAGCATCCCAACTCTAAAGTGAACATTTCAAGAACGTGCATGTCCGTTAGTCCACTTCTATGTCTGATATGACATGGGGAGACTGCCAAACCCAAAGCAATGCTTCTTGTTAGAACCACTAAAGAGACCTCTATCTTCCAGGCAAATCCTCCCACACCCACTGTACCAAGCCTGATTAGCTGGGCTTTGCATAGGGGGATCCTCGACAAGCTCTTGAGGAAGGAATCCTGTTTCTTTGGGCCACAAAGCAGGAGTGGAACCAGGCTGAAGACACTACTGCAGCCCTGAGTAGCCCCCATTGTTTCTCTTCTCCCTGGGGAGCAATGGAGACCCGATGCACTACTTCAGCCCTTGTTCTTCCCCCAAGCCACACTAAGCAAAGATGCAAGGACATCCCTGCAGAGCTGGGATCCATGGTGTGCACAGAACCAAAGCCCCACACCGAACATAGACATCATGCAAACACACACACACCCCATGCACACACGCAGCAGAAACACAGTGGGTCCTCACTCCACTTAGTACCAGGTCACATAGAGTTCAATCTCATTGCTTTTTAAAGAACATTTCAAACACAAACAGGGAAAAAAAATTGCCTCTTACTCAACATGATCCTGCATTTGGGGAACTGAATTACTATTAAATACACAAAAGGGAAAGTAGTCAGATCCACCACGAAAATTAAAATAAAACTGTGTCTTACTCTCGGCTGATCCTTGGGCCAGATACTATAAATTGTTATTGATATTGTGCAATAGACAACAAACAGCTGGCAATGTCGTAAAATAAGAACTGTGCCCCGATCTTTTGCCTGCAACCCCTCCAGCTCTTGATTTCAATAGCAATTTCCCTCGGCGGTCTCACCAGATTCAGAGCACTCAAATTCATTTAATAAATCATCTCCGCACCACGCCCAGACATGAAAGGCAAAGTTGTGTCCAAGAGCAGTCTGCTGATGGGACTATCACAGCACTCACTAATTACCCAGATAGGAAGCATTTTGCTGGACTGACGCGTATATGAAGATGAATACATATTTTAACTTCACAATTTGTAGCTGTAAACTCATTTCAGCCTGAGAGAATCTTAAATTGATTCAAGGGGAAAATGCCTTTATAAGTAATTTTTTTTTAATATTAAGAGAGATAAAGGCGTGTAGTAGGAATTTCGGGTGCAGTTAGGAGTCGCTGCTTGGGAAAATCTTATTGGTGAAGCAAAGCAAACTGATTGTGTTTTTCCTCAGCATAGGGGAAGGTGGAATTCAGAAGCCCTGTGCTATCTAATCTCACTATAGCAACAGAAAGACCTTGGCAACCCTGATCTTTACAGTTATTAAGACAGGAGTCTAGTGCCAAGAGATGCACAGTAAAGAACCTGGCCTGGTTCCTGTTGAGGCTTGTGAGTTTAAGGTGACTTGTCTTGCTGGGAATGATTTCATTGCAGAGTTAACTTGGGCTCATCCTCAAGAGCTACCCGTAACCCAGCTACTGTCCACACACAAAACTCTCTCACCAAAGTTTTATGGTACTTTACATCCAGGCTAGATGGCCCAACAGAGAGCATAAGCTAAAGTCCAAATGAGGCGGGCTGGTAACCTGCCCACTTTGCAGGGAGGATGCAGGCTAAAGCACTTGATTTCTGGTAGTCCTCCAGTGCTTTCCCACAATTCCTGTGTGCCCAGAAGGGCAGACAACGGGGAAAGACTAATAGAGCACCTCAGTTCATTTCAGTGCTAAGAACCGTGGGATGTGCCCCCAGATGTCCTAGCAACACATGGGTGAGCACTATGCCAGTGAGGACACTGTAACTCCAGTAGGGCTTTGCAGTGTGGCTGCTCGAACCCGGCCAGGCTAACCTGGCTGCTCAGACCCGGGTTAACCTGCCAATCCCTTGGTTAACTCTGCAGTGAAGACATACCCAAAATGTGGTTTAAATATGTTCTTATGTTATTACAAACCACGGTGGGCCTTTGAGTACCTCAGCGACCGGTTTTTAATCATGCCTTGCTTTTCTATGTTACGTCACCAGTAAGATTTAAAGACAAAGGCCCAATCCCCCATCCCACCCCCAAACTGGGTGTGCTCAGGGCAGGTCCATGAGACATGAGCAGCAAAGAGGGCATTAAACCACCGTGGTTACTCCGCAATCCCATGACCAGTATAAGTATCTGCCCGGGTCTCCAACACAAGACAGAGCACTCTCAGGGCTGACTTATCTTTTGCCAGCTGCCAATGGACCCGAGGGGGTTCTTGCAGCACCTAGGAATCAGCCAGGCACAGAGGCACCATGGTCACGTGCCCTTTTCCTTTGCCAGATCTCATCCCCAATGGGCTGAGAGTAGAGGTGCTGTCGGAGTCATTACACCAATCCCGTACCACCCAGGAATCCCCCTATGGCAGGGGAATTCCCTGGTAGCTGGCTGAATTGGTTTCCCAGCGGATTTATGCTGCCTCAGCCCAGCAAGTCAGACTCAGCTGCCGCCAGCAGTTGGCCCAAAACATTCACCTTTTTAATCTAAAATATCCCAACTCCCTCCCCCGCCACTTGCAGTTTCATTCCTTCATTCTGTTTTCTCCAATCACCTCCTGCCTGTTGCTTCTCCCCCCATCAACTCAGCAAACCGCTCTGAAGTTCCCATTTGTCCAGCACGGTTCTTGTTACAGCCATGAAAATCTACCAGCAGCCCAGGCACAGAACCTGCTTCGCCCCGGCGGTTGCCAACCCAAGCTGCTTGCCTAAGGCAAGATGGTAAGGCTGCACTGCTATTATTATTAGGGTTGCCAGTTTGGGTTGGATGTATTCCCCGGGGGTTTCATCACATGACAATCGTTAATTAAAATTGAATCTTTAATTCCTGGAGACTCCAGGACAATCCTGGAGGGTTGGTAGCCCTCATTATTATTACTCAGAACACTAATATGGGAACAATAAGCGGTCTGTTTTTTTAAAGGCAAGTGCTATATTTCCATGATCCTTTTTCTCTCAGCCCAGCTCACATTGGCATCCTGAGATCCCACCATCCAGCACTGCTCCTGGGCTCTTCCTTTTGCTCATCCCAGCATCCCCGGTTCTATCCAAACTCTATTGTTCTTGGGATGTTTTTTTCCCGTTCTGCCCACCTGGGCTAGCTGCACCTGGGCTAGTCTCCCCCATCATCAACAACAAAATCTACTGATGAGAAGTGCTATATAAGAGCTAGGTAATATTATTGTTCTTCTCCAAGTGCTCAACCTACTCTTTGCCTACTTCCAGTTCAGTCTCTCATGTTCACCCTACACCTAGAAGATAACAGCCCAGTACTCTTTCCTGCTTCCCCCTGAGATCAGCCACACACAGGGCCTCTGCTTACTACTTTCAGGGTTTCCTCTGAGAGGGCCCAGCTGTAACTCCTACCATTGAGCACCGGTAGAGGCTGCTGCAGGGAGGCCTGATTCAGTGCACTGCCTGCACACTCTGCCTGGCCTGAGTCACTCATTTTGAGGGCAGTAACTGTCCCTTTGGTGCAAGGGTGATCACAGCTACTTCCTCCTCTCTGGTACAAGCGAGAGTGCATCCACTGCAACTGCCTCGCCCGGTGGGCTCTGGCACACCAAGACCCCCTACTAATGTCTATGACAGCAGAAGCTATTGCAGAGTCTGGTATGGATCCAGCCCTGTATCTCTCTGTGAGGGGTACAGCTGGCCTTTGCGGCTCCCGGAGACCCCAGGTCTTACTACACCCAGTCCCAGGAAACAAAAAGGGTGGGTTCTGCAGGCCTGCCTACAGGCCTCTCAGAAGCGGCCAATGAGAACCCAACAGGCTCGGATAAAAGGCGTTGCAGGGCCCACGCAGGTCAGTCCCTGGCTGTTGTTGGAGGGGCAAGATGGGGTGCTCCTCTCTGGCCTTAGGAACTTACAGGATAGCCAGAGTCTGTTTCTGGCTGCATTTGCTTAGTTGGGTTTGCGGGAAGAGAGGACCTGAGACGTTAAGCCTGAGGTATGGGTGAAGCGAAAAGGGGCCAGGTAGGGAGAGGCCCAAGGAAGAAACTGAAGTTGAACAATGCGTGGCAGCTGTGTAGAGTCGCTGGGTTGGAACTCGGAGTAGTTGGTGGGCGCAGGTTCCCCTACCACCCACAGTGGCATAAACCCCCCAAAGGGGACAGGGTTTATTTGAGAGCCCAAACAAAGGGCTGAATGCAAAGGGCCCAGAGCTGGAGCTGAAGTCTCTAGCGAGGGCAAATAAACAGTTCATTTACCGGACTCTTTATTACCCCGCAAGGGGTTTGCTTGGCTTTGTGACTCAGCCAGAGGGCCAACCCACAGAAGACCCACCCAAGCTGGGCCAGCAGGTTACAGGGGTGAGAAAAGGAGACACTCAATAGCAAGTGCGCCCCCATTACATTCTCACTCTTGAAGTCTTTGTACACAGTTAAACGATATCACCACAAACTACATCTTTCAACAGCTAGGAGAAAAATTGTAAGGGGGGTCATGGAAGCCCAATCACCTGGCTCACTGGAAACTAGAGTGGACAAAGCACTGGGGAATATAGTGCTTAAATTCTATAATGAATGGCGAACTAGAGATAACATAGAATAGATTAAAGAAAACTGTAGGGAACAATTCTGCGCTGGCAAGAAGATGTGTTAAATGACTTAATACATCTTTTCCATCTCTGAGCCAGCTTTTCAGCTGGGGAAATGGGCGTAACGCCATTGACTTCTATAGCGTTATGCTGATTTGCACCAGCTGGGGATCTGCCCCAGAGATTCTAGACTTATCTGAACACATTTGATCAGTCTTTCTTGTTTTGCTTTGTTTCTACTGTGCTGGAAAGTAACTCAGTCAAACTATACCCGGTCCTTTCATACACATTAAAATGAGAGCAGTCTGTAAAGTATGAAAGACAAAGACCAACAATTTCCAAACTATCCTCAGCTGGTGGAAATCAGAGTTGCTCCATTGACTTCACCAGCAGAGGATCTGGTGTAATATCCATTTCGGCAATAAAGCTATGCTGCTTAGGCAGGCGGATGGAGAGAGAATAGACCCTTACGATCACCCCACATTCTGGCACTCAACCAGCCTTTTTTCTGTCTGTATCCATGATGTACATAGAAATGATGTGAACATTTCAGCTCTTTTCAGGACAGCTGTAGAATATTGGTATCCAGTGAGTGAAATTGCAGTGCTAAGCAAATCAAGGTGGAATTCATAAAGCAAGCCTGTGCGTCATGCCACCAACCTTTTCAGCCCTGGCAACCTGCCAGTATAAGATACCTTTTTATTGTGTTATCGATGATGTAAGAACATCCATGTTATGATAGCACCAGAAAAGTGCAGGTGATGGAAACAGGCATGGTGCCGAGGAGGCTGGCTCTTTTGTTATACTTTGTTTACCTGCTGGTTTGATAAAACCACCATGGAACAGGTGATTCTTTTGGGCCCGCTACCTTGCACTACACGTAGATTTGATCTCCATTGTAACTTACATGCTACAAATTAGGATTAAAAATATTATTAGGGTTTTAAAAGTCACAGCTAAATTGCTATGAAGAAAAGCACTGGTTTCTGATCCCAATTTGGGTGTCAGTGAAGTGTGGCTTAAAACTCATTAGCTCTTCTGTGCTTTGAAGTTAATTGTGATTTTTTTTATATATCACTCATTCAGGAAGTCATGAATTCTCTAGGTCTCGGCAGTTTATTAGATAGACAGATAGATAGATAGATGTTATAACCACAGCTGCCATATGCCTGACTCCACACAGGAAGAGTAATTTTGCACAAAAGGTGTAAATGGAAAGTTCTGTAACATGGGAGCCTGCTCTCAATTACACCTACATAAATCTGGAGTCAATGGAGTTACAGCAGAGTAAGTGACAGCAGAATTGGGCTTGCTTCATTTCAGAAAAAGAACTGTAGTAAATCTCACTTTGCTAGCACATAGAGTTTGGATGGGAGCAAAGCAAAGAAGCACTGACAGTGCTAAAAATTAAACACTACCAGTCTGCAAAAAAAGCAAACGTGATTCTGGGATGTATCAACAGGCGTGTTGTGAGCAAGACACGAGAAGTCATTCTTCCGCTCTACTCTGAGCCGGTTAGGCCTCAACTGGAGTATTGTGTCCAGTTCTGGGCACCGCATTTCAAGAGAGATGTGGAGAAACTGGAGAGGGTCCAGAGAAGAGCAACAAGAATGATTAAAGGTCTTGAGAACATGACCTATGAAGGAAGGCTGAAAGAATTGGGTTTGTTTAGTTTGGAAAAGAGAAGACTGAGAGGGGACATGATAGCAGTTTTCAGGTATCTAAAAGGGTGTCATAAGGAGGAGGGAGAAAACTTGTTCACCTTAGTCTCTAAGGATAGAACAAGAAGCAATGGGCTTAAACTGCAGCAAGGGAGGTTTAGGTTGGACATTAGGAAAAAGTTCCTAACTGTCAGGGTGGTTAAACACTGGAATAAATTGCCTAAGGAGGTTGTGGAATCTCCATCTCTGGAGATATTTAAGAGTAGGTTAGATAAATGTCTATCAGGAATGGTCTAGACAATATTTGGTCCTGCCATGAGGGCAGGAGATTGGACTCGATGACCTCTCGAGGTCCCTTCCAATCCTAGAATCTATGAATCTATATGCTTTCCACTTAGCATTAATTTAGATTTCAGTGTCCTTACTAAGGGCTAGATTGTGTCTCATCCTTTCCAGACCGTGGGTCTGGGGATGTTGCAGTCGGGTACTACATTAAATCTGTGCCAGCCAGGGATTCCCCCGAGCCCAGGGCTCCTCAGATACCCATGTATTATCATTACTATTATAACTACATCTCCTTGTGGATTTCTAGGTGTCAGCTCAAACTCAACATGGCTAAAACAGAGTTCTTAATCTCTTCCTCCAAGCCTCCCCACCACCTCCTTTCTCAATCTGTGGACAACATGACCATTATGGTAATACAAGTAAAAAATAACAATAACAGCAATAATACTGTAACGAGGGCCAGATATGTCCCTAAAATAGATAGCCAACTTCCTGGGGTATGTTTAGATTTTTCTATGAGTAACACAAACAAAAAACAAATGTGGAAAAACTCTCTTGTCTGAAGGTAATTGCCACGTGTACTGTAGCGGGGAGTAGGGTGACCAGATGTCCCGATTTTATAGGGACAGTCCCGATATTTGGGGTTTTTTCTTATATAGGATCCTATTACCCCACCCCCGTCCCTATTTTTCACACTTCCTGTCTGATCACCCTAGCTGGGAGTAAGCAACATGCAGGATAAATGGCTCTTGAACGAGTCTAACTTGAGGCTGACAGCAGCCCAATGTACAAATGACCTTCATTTCCTTTTCCCCCCAAGTGCTCGAGCAAAGTTATTTATCTTCACATTTTAATTAAAAGAGAATAGGGTTAACAGCACGGTGCAGAATTGTTTGAGAGGTGTAGCCACTTCACATTGCCCCAATGCCACAGCCAGCACCAAGTCACGTATGTCAGGACCCGAAGGAGAAAATTTCACAGTCCAATTCAGAGCAAACCCTGAAGGGTCACAGTGCAGTTCTCAGATACGCCTGCACACAGAGACACCAGACGGACAGAAGAAGCCGCATAGCAGGGTTGGAATTGAAATGGTTCCAGACGAACGACAGTTCCGGCTCATTGCTGAGTTAATGCTAGTACTCACCAATGAGAAAACTTCTCTCTCAACCTGAAGGGATGGATTTTTGTGCCAGCAACTTGCGGACAAATATAACTGTGGGTGCAGTTTTGCAGCTGTAATTCTTGGCAGAGGCCATTTCTGTCAGTAGGATACCTATGTGCACACAACTGCAGGTACAACTTTAAAAAGGCCTGGTGAAGGCCAAGCTGAAAATCAGCCCCTAAAGATTTATGGTACAATTCGGCTCCCATTTAAGTCAAGCAGAATTTTGCCATTGGGAAGGTCTTCATTGCAGAGTTAACTCAAGCTACTTACATTCAAATATTTCCTCTCAAGTTAGCCTAGCTTGAGTGAGAGCTCCCATAGTGAGTTATAACGCTCAAGTTACTGTGCCCTCTCGAGGTCCCTTCCAGTCCTATAATTTTATGATTCTGTGATGGTCAGATTAGCAGCTGACAAGCTGTAGCCTATACCCCCTCTCAGGCCAGCCAACTTGAGTGAAAAGCACCACCGCACTCGAGTTATCGGTTTTTGTGAGTGGGACTTGAGTTAGGGGCAACACTCGAGTTACAACTCCAGTTAACTCTGCCTTGAAGAGACACCCATTGATTTTCAAAGGAGCATGATCAGGCTTTAGTTTTCTGGGACTCGGAATTGATTTATTTTACCTCTTCCTAAAAAAAGTACAAATTTCAGGCAGTCTAGCTACAAATTATAAAAGCAGC
Source organism: Chrysemys picta bellii (assembly GCF_011386835.1). Taxonomy (NCBI): domain Eukaryota; kingdom Metazoa; phylum Chordata; order Testudines; family Emydidae; genus Chrysemys; species Chrysemys picta. The sequence goes on from NC_088796.1 coordinate 14,519,309, forward strand.
AGTTAATAGATTGCTGGTATAAGCCTTCCACTGCATGATTTCTCCATTTACAAAATAACTATAAACCCTTTTAAAACATAGACTCTGAAGAATTATTCCGCCTCTGGATTTGATTGGGCTTGTGGGGCCCTATATTTGTTTCCCAGCTGAGACAATTGCAAGTTAAGTGTTCGTTTTTGTTACTGGTAGAGGTAGCTGTGCAGTTAAATAATTCAGTAACCAATTACAGTTTAACAATAACACGGTCTACCACTTGAGTGGGAATTCAGAGTGTAGGCCACAAAGATTCCAGCAAAAGAGGTTTGCAATAAACCTTTATCTGATGTGGAAGAAATTATCTTGTGCCTTTTCATCTATGCAATATACAACTTAAAGAATGACTAGCAGTAAAAGAGTAAGAAAGAGTAATAACGGTAGTGCTATATATGAGTAATAAGGACTCAGACAGACACTGGAACAGTCTACACATTAGATACAGACTTTAATTTAAAAGTCTTTCACTTCTAGGTCACTAAGTTTAATTCCAGCCTAGGTCAGTAATGAACAAAAGATATTCCGTGGTGACCTCGGTAAAATGAGTTGATGGCCTCACTTCCGCTCCCACTGGAGTTGTGCCCATGCCAAACCCTATATCTGAAGAACTGAAATTTTGGGGGAGCAGATGGGGATCGAAATCAGGATCTGGATCTGAATTCTGAAATCTAGATTTCTCTGTAATTCTTATTGGCCAGGTGTCTACAGCAAAACCACTACTACACCTGGCAGTGGTAGGAGACAGACCAAGGTCTGAATGGGCCATGAAAACTGACCTATCTTCACATACTTAAGAGGTAGCTCCTGTTACGGAGGGTGAGGAAGCCTGCATCACATCTGTTCTGGGGATACGCAAAGGTCTTAGGTGTACAGTGCTCTCAGTCTCACACCTTTCTCTTTCTCCCACACACATACAGGCGAGATGGGGAAAGGGCAGACATTAAACCTATAAAACAGGAGGAGAGGACAAAACAGCACAAACCCTAAATTTAAAAAAAAAAACCAGCCTTGAGGTACAATAAAAGTGGGTGGGAAGAGGGTCTTACGGTTAAGGCACTAGACTGATGAGTTACATCCTCATTTATGTCACCACTGAGTTGGGCCCAGAGTGGAAGGATGGTCCAATGGTTAGAGCATTAGTCTGGGACTTGAGAGACCCAACGTAAGCCCTAGCTCTGCCACAGATTTCCTGCATGACCTTGGGCATGTTGCTCATGGCCAGATTTACAAAGCTATTTAGGCACCTAGTGGGGTTTTCAAAAACGTCTAAGCACCTAACTCCTGTTCGGCACCTCGGCACTTTGAAAATTTCATTCGTCACCTATCCGCATCTTTAGGCAGCTAAATAAACGTTAAAATATGGCCCTCTCTAACTCAATTCCCTGTCAGTAAAATGGGGATAATGAGACTATTTAAATTGTAAATTCTTTAGGTAAGGGACTGTCTCTGATGTGTATATACACAGCGTACAGCACAATGGGGCCCTGATCTTCTCTGGAGATTTTAGGCACTACAGTACTATAATTAACAACTCATCTAGCATGCACTAACAAATCCGGTCCCGTTCCCATCTTCCAGCTGGCTTGCTAACAGAAATGCTGGCAGCCTTACGGCCAGCAATGTCACAAAGTTATTTTAGAAACTCTCTCTGGCCCACCAGGTTCACTTTGTACCACAGAACCAGCATTAAGTGAAGCCAAAGATTGCCCTGGGATTTCTGGTGATGTAAACCTGGGAGAGGGATTTCCACTGCACCCTGCCCTAGAACTCTGCCACCTGAAATACGGGGATGGGGGGGGCATCAGGGGGCAGGGAAGACTCATGGCAGAGCAGACTCCCCAATGCCCGATTCTTTGCTGCAGTAAGCATTTTAAGGATGCCCCTGTCAGACCCTCCTCTCCACCGCGCCTGAGCTCAATGGAGAATTGAGTCTGTTTTTAAGATGACCCTTTAGAATGCTCAGCTACCAGGCTTTGTGACTTTAAAAGTCTAAAAAAAGTTTAAAATTTCTTCTGCACAAATATAGAAGGGTGTGAGAAAACTTGGAAAGGAAGCCCTGGGTGGTACAGAACATGGAACAAGGAGCGATCTGTGCAAAGGGGCGTGGGGGAGGCAGAGCCCAGGGGTGGCACACTGAATGCTTGCTGGAAAGGAAATGACTTACCGCACTAGCCTGCTTTTGTCAACGGTAAGATTAAAAGGGTCCAGAAAAACAAAACCCAAAATGGATTATTCTGGCTCAGTGGCCCCACGCAGCCTGTGTGCAGCTGCCTCCTGCAGCCCCTGCATACATGGATGGAGGGATACCTGGTAATATGTGCCAGTAGGTTCATGTTAGCACAAGAGTCTGGTTATATATTTTTACAGTCCCCCCAGGCCTCCATAGGAGAGCGCAGCTTCTTGTTGCCTTTTGTTAGAAATCATCCCTGAGAACTCATTGTCACGGATTCTTCTAGTTGTAAATGAACACTCATCATATTATTGACCAATAAATATCTCCAGCTCCTCAGCATGTCATAGTGCAAAAAGTTGTGGCTGCAGCAGAGAGGACAAGCAACGCAAGCCCTTCACACTCGTCAAAAGCAAATACGCTGACCTTGCTCTCCGAGTAGCTGGGATCCCCATTCATTGGAGCAGCCCTGCACTGAGAAGAGATTCCCTTGGTGCTGCAGCACTGAGCATTGGGCAGGGTTGCCAACTCTTGCAACATTCAGTGTCTTGCTTAAAGCCCCAGCTCCTAGAGTCTGGGGATGATGTGGGAATCTCACCTTTCATGAAAAAAAAAAGTTCCTAGCCCTTGTAATTGCAGAGAAAAGCTTGAAAACATGACCCTGAAAGGCCCCAAAGCCAGAAAGGAAATGAAAAGGAGCCAAGATGTATTAGTTTTAAACCTTATGATTTTTAAGCCAATCTTACAATTTTGGGGGAGAGGGACCCGACTCATTTTTCAATGCTTGGGGTGGGCGGTATGGCATCAGGCTATGATGAGCTTGGGGAGCGGGGGGAATTCTGGGGTGCATCCTGTCTCCCTGAGCTCCCTGACATCCAGTTTCCTTCCTGGTGCTCACTGGCTCATAGCAGGATCACACCTGCAGCTACACCGTGGCGTACTCCATGCTGCACAGCCGGCAAGACCTGATGGTTGGTACAGAGGGGAAGCCAGGCCTTGGCATCCTCTGTGGTGATCGGTGAACTAGGAAGGAGCAGCATGGAGGGTGGGGTTGTAACTGCACCACAGTCATGCCGAGGGTAAAAGTGAAGCCAGGGCTTCCTGCACCCTCCTCTTCTTGTAAATCCATAGAGGAGCTGGCACAATGTGCCCCATCATGTTCACAGGCTCCTGCCACTGGGCAACTAGCCAACACTAAAGGCACCAGCTGTGTGCAGCACCTCGCCCTTCCCTTTGACAATATTTCACAACGAGACCAGTGCTGCAGGGCACGGCAGGCTTCAGAGGCCAGCCTGCGAATCACACATCCATCCAGCTACTTCATGTATCAGACAAAAGGGGAGCAGCAGCCAGTACTCTGCAGCGCAGAAGCAGCAGCGTCTCCATCGGGGGACTTGCTCTGAGAGATGACGCTGCTTTGGAGAGGCAGGGGAAAGGATGGGAGAATGGAGGCTGATTCCAAATTCATCATGTTGCGAGGGGGCAGGTTCATCAAGCGGATTTGGGTGTGGTTTGCTCCATCTCCTAGGGCCAATCACACCTCTCCCTGGATCACAAATATGGCAGGAGCTCACTGATGCACATTTCACCAATACCATGTGTGCTCACAGCTGCTAGTCGCTCCCCACCTCTCCGGGGTTTGACGCTCCGGCTCTTTGTTTTGGCAGCATCTCTTGTCCTTCCTGCAAGCTCCCTCCCAGCCAGGCCACTCCTCCACACCCTGCCTTGCCACAGTTCTTGCTTATCCAGAACAAAGCATTATGAAATCTCCTTGGCCTCCTCTTTCTGACCTTTGACCTTCAGTCCCACCTTCTCCCCGTCTCAGTCCCTGAGATCTCTCAACTTCCATCTGCATTTACCTGCTCGGCCTGTCCCCATAGCTCTATACCCTCCCACTTCTGCACTTCCTTCGCTCCATCTCTCCCTCCTTATCCGTCTTTCTGTATCTGCTCGTCCCCTTTTCCCTCTAGACACAACCTTGCTTCCTTCAGTCTCCTGGCATTATCCTATTCCCCACTTCCTGTCGCCTCCACAATCCTAAAATGTGTGTCTGTTCCCACAGCCTCTCTTCCAGCTCTGGGTTCATTCCCCTGCAGCCTGGCTCTTGTCCTCCCTCCAGCATCCCCAGTGCCCTCTTTTTAGGTGAGGCACCAGAGCTCTTCTCTATTCTCACTGGTTCTGGTCTCACTGTTGCCCTAGATGCAGCAGGCTGAAGTATATTCCCATTTCCCTTGGCTTCCATAGTCATGTGTTCTCCTGATTCTGCTCTCACCTTGGTGATGGCTCCAGCAGCAGCATCTTTGATGTCTGTTCCTCTTCCCTTACCTGTTGGGGACAGGGTTCTGTCCTCAGCATCCTATTCTTCTTCTGCTCTCCCTCTTCACAGCCTCATCTGCCCCCATAGTTCCAGCTGTCACTTCTATGCAGATGATCCCCAAATTCAGCTCTCCTCTCACAGCCCCCGTCCCTCTGCCCAGCCTTGCACCCCAACTGTCTCTCAGACATCTCCCCCACGACATCTTGCTCCCACTTCAAACTCAGCCTCCTCAAAACCAAACATCATATTCTTCTTCCTAATCCTCCTTCTTTACCATCCCCCATTCTCCCCATCTCCTGTTTCTTTGATCCCACTCTTTCTTTTCCTGCTGTCTATCCAGCCTGCCATTATTTCTTCTCCTTTGTAGGGTAAAACCTCACCTTTGCCTTACTATCCCTAGTGCTATAACTCTAGTCCATTAACTTGGTCTCGCCTTTATTACCACAGCCTTCTCCCTTCTGGCCTCATTGTAACCGTGATAATAAGCAGGAGTTAGATGTGGATGTAATTTACTTATAACTTAGAGAGTCATAGGGCTGGCAAGAGAAAGAACAGAAACTCATTCCCAACTTAAGATGCACGAGCTGGAATCTCCATTGCTGTGGGATGGCATATGTTATTAAAAACAAGACCCCAGAGGAACCAAAACTAAACAACTGTTCATAGACAAATTCTGAGCATCTCCAGCTTCATCATAAAGGCAATTCAAAAGGGCTCAAAAGAGATTAAACAAGGAGATAAATTTTAGAGCATGAGAACGACATGACAATGAATATCGTGGGCCAAATTCATCACCGGTGCGATTCCACCAAGACTTACACCAGGGAGGGGTTGTGCCCTATATGTGAGTTTCAAAAAACAGCTTCTGTGATTCTTTGGTCTGAAAGTTTAAATACAGGAAATGTCACTTGCTTCCTCTAGACAGTGGGAGTCATGGGCACTGAAACTAGCGCTGATGTCAGGCACTTCTGGGCCTTCGCCACAGACATCGCTCGGCTGTGTGGTTCCCCCTCCTCCACCTCTTTCACATCAAACAAGAGAGGTGCCTTCCTTTTTTTTTTTTAAAGCACTCTACAGATTATTTCTGTTTTACAAACACTAACAAACAAAAGCTGATTGTGGCAGAGAATCTCAAGCAAACACATTTGTTTTTTTTTTAAATTAGTCAATTAAAAAAAATGCAAGTCAGACAATCCTGACTAGGTTCTTCATTTACTAATGGGATTTGAGAGTGGGAAACAAAGATGATGATGCTGAACGGCCTGAACAAAGTGAAACGGTTTTAACCCAAAAAGGGAGCATGAGCAGCACGGCTTGGTCCTATATTCCCCACACTTCATCTCAAAATCTCCTGGTTAAAAAAACTGAGTTGTCAGCATATACAGATTTATAAATTACAAAACCAGAAGAGACTGTTGTGATCATCTAGTCTGACCCCCTGTTCAATTAGCGCACATCTTTTAGGAAAACATACAATCTTGACTTGATCCAGATTCATTCTAGAGTCTGTGCAGGTGTGCAAGGCCCACGGCAGAGAGTGGTGGCTGAGATGCAAAGGGCCAACAGCTCCAATTTCTGGGGTGACTGGCAGGGGTAGGACCCCCGCTAAAATAGCTGGAGATGCCCCCAATCAGTGCATCCTTGCTGCAGCCCACCACCAGCGGGGCTCCTATGGAGTGGAACATAAAGCTGCCCTCGCTCAGTGTGACCCTTCAAGGAAGAACAGCAGTGAAAGGGGGAGGGATAGCTCAGTGGTTTGAGCATTGGCCTGCTAAACCCAAGGTTCTGAGTTCAATCCTTGAGGGGGCAGTTTAGAGATCTGGGGCAAAAATCTGTCTGGGGATTAGTCCTGCTTTGGGCAGGGGGTTGGACTAGATGACCTCCTGAGGTCCCTTCCAATCCTGATAGTCTATGATAACAAAACACCCTCTGGCCTTCCCTGGGAGTGAATCACATTAGGTTATAGCGATCTTGAGTGGAAGGTGCACCTCGCACTCGCAGAGATTAATGGTGCCCTTATCAAAGGGCCTGATCCTTTAGCTCCTGCTCTCATGAGTCATCGCGCACAAATCAATAGGACTATGCACGTGAATGAGGGCTACAGGACTAGGTACCTACCCGGTATTGCAGTGACGCTCCATGAGTGACTCTCACGTGTAAAGAGCCCTTTAGTTGCTCCTAAGGGCGTATGACTAAGTGCTAGCTATAGCAGTCACTCTGTCTGCACAGCTCCCCTCCCCAAGCACACGCACGTGGCAACACTCAGACCCGGGACTTGAAACCTTTCCAGAGAATTAACCAAGCAAAGCAAAAATAGCCCCCTGTCTTCAGTCTATTTATGAGCTTGAATTAGATACAACTTCCTGTAAAACAGAAATCATGTCAGATCCCCCACATCCACTCACTTGCTCTGTTCCGCGACAGCACAGGTCTTGCTCTGCACACCGCACAGCTGGGTGTCTGCTGAGCCAGGCCTTCAGCTGGGGTCAATAAAGGTAGCTCCAGTGAAGTCTGTGGAATGGCAGAGGGGGACCCAGTGGAGGCTCCGGGCCCTTCAGTCCTGGAACAGGCCTTGCTGGTCTTCTGCCTATACACAAAAAGCAGCCAAGCCCTGCTATTTCCTGAACTGACTGAGGCCCTCGCTGTGTAAGCTGCAAACGGAATCAAGATCTGCACCAAGCATCTATTTATCTATGGTCCTCATTATTGTAGCATCTGAGCACTTCACAATCTTTAGTGTATTTATTCTCCCTTCCTCCCTGGGAGGCAGGTGAGCGCTATTATCCGCATTTTACACATGGAACCCTGAGGCACAGAGACACTATGGGTAAAATTTTCAAACGCAGCGTACGAACCTACACTTAAAACTCAGCCGCACCGCTGTAGCACTTCAATGAAGACGCAACTACACCAACGGGAGATTCTTCACACCCCCGTGCAACGGAGTTATACCGATGTAAGTTTATAATGTAGACCTGGCCTAAGCCCCACTGAGTTTTCACGCTAATTAGGCAGGGCTGCTCCTCATTGTCTTCCCTAGGAAAAAAGGTGTGTCCTTAACACAAGTTAAGATGTTAACATGAGGTAAAAGGTAAACCCCAGGCTTCCCCCACAGCATTTGCCTCAACCTGCTAAGGTGTCTCTTGTCTCTAGTAGGATTTTACCTCATGTTAGTTAACAGCACACATTTCTTCTTAGGGAAGAGGCGCCCCTGGGATTGCAAGTGGTGGGGACAGGGACAACTGCTCTTTGTGGAAGTGTAAGCAGGCATTAAACAGGCTAGCCACTCCCTGCCATCTCTAAGACGACAGGGGAAATAGGAATAGCCATCCTGGATCAGAGTGCCAGCCCATCTAGTCCGGTGTCCTGTCCCCAGTGGCACCAGATGTCTCAAAGGAAGATGAAAGAACTCTTGTAATCAGCAATTATGGAATAACATGCCCACGGGTGAAGTTCCTTCCTAAACCACTCAGTGAGTGGTCCGCTCATGCCCTGAAGCATGAGGGTTTATATCCTCTCCAAACCTCTCCACAAATTCCCTGCTGCATTGCTACCAAAGCCATATGTCTGTCACAGCAGCACCTGGTGGCATATCCCTCCCTCCTGTGGGTGCTTTGCTCCCTCAATTTAAACAAAACAGTCACTCACAAAGACACAGAATTTGTGGCCACTGGCACTCCAGTAAAATGCTATCAGCTCAAAGGCGTGTGCAGGTAATGCTATCCAGGTAAAACACAAAAATGCCATTGCATGGCTCAGAGACAGATATCACTACTGTATTACCGCTTTTCTCAGTCACCTATCTACACTTGTCAGGACAGTAGAACCTCAGAGTTACAAACACCACAGTTATGAACTGACCAGTCAACCACACACCTCATTTGGAACCAGTAGTATGCAATCAAGCAACAGCAGAGACGACAAAAAAAAAAAAGCAAAAACAGTACTGTATTTAACGTAAACTATTAAAAAAAATAAACGGCAAGTTTAAAAAAAGATTTGGCACGATAAGGAAACTGTTTCTGTGCTTGTTTCATTTAAATTACGATGGTTAAAGACAGCAGTTTTCTTCTGCATAGTAAAGTTTCAAAGCTGTATTAAGTCAATGTCCAGTTGTAAACCTTTGAAAAAACCATCATAATGTTTTGTTCAGTTACGAACGACGTCCATTCCCAAGAGGTTTGTAACTCTGAGGTTCTACTGTATCAAAGTCATGTAGGAAACATACAGTTAAAGCCACCTACTCTACTTAGTTTAAGAAACCAGACGGGTTCACGTGGATCTGCAAAATTTGTAGTTTTATGGGCCAGATCCACGAAGGGATTTAGCGCCTAAGTCCTAGTTTTAGGTACTGCTTCGATCCACGAAACCCCTGTTCGGCTGCCTCCTAACCCTGTGGGTGTCTAAACTCACTCAGCGTCCATGTTTTGGGTGTAAAAATCCCCTAGGTGCTCAAGTTTCTGCTACTGAGAACGCGTACTGCTGCCTCAGGTAGACAGCATCTCAGCTCCTAGGCAATCATCAAACAAGGGATAAACAGCCATTGCCCCATCTATCTTGCCTCCATGGCCCGATCAGATAGGCATGCTCTCAGCACTGCAATGCCTGAGTCCCTTGTGGATCCGGACCATTATTATTTGTATTGCATTAGCACTAGGAGCCCCAGTCATAGACCAGGAACCCATTGTGCCAGATGCTGTACAAACACAGCACAAGATGGTCCCTCCCCCAAAGAGCTTACAATCTAAGGTGGATACAGATAGGCAGATGGGAGAACACAAGAAAACAATGAGACCAAACTGGTCAGCATGGTAGGCAGCAGTCACAGTTTCACCACGGATATTGTGCCATTAATTTATAAATATATATTCCATGTATCCGGGGGGGTTATCCAGGGGATAGATCACAGATCCATGTGATAAGTACATTTATTATGCCCCTTTGACAAATCATTTGCACTCTGACCACTAACTCATCTCCCCCCAGAATTTATTCTAACATTCATAATGTTTAAGCCACTTCAAAACAACTATTAATTTTGTTAAAGAAAACAGAATCCTGCCAAAAAATGTTTCCTAATTTCCTCCAAATACGGACTTTTCTCTTACAAAATTACATCGGCCCCTAAAGGACAGGACGGACAACAGTAAGTTTTGCCCCTAGAATAGTTTCAATTTCCCAACTCTTTAAACATGTGAAGATTAAAAAAAAGTTGAGGATTTTGCCTTTCCACTGGGATACTAGCTTCCAGCCCTAGCAGGTTCCGAGATACCTAACCCTAAAAACCACAACATCATTATATATAGAAAAGCTATTTTAGGTAATTTTCAGTGGTGTCCAAAATGTATAATTTCCCTTTCCATCCAAGCCCTGTACAGTTGGACTCACAGTTCTACAGAGACTTTTGGCTTTCCCAATGGAAATTGTACCAATAAGACATCCAAACACATGGACGAGTTTCTAAAATGATCTCTGTAAAATAAGTGGCACACACATAATGTGTGATGGTGCAGCATTGGCAGAAAAGTTTTGTTGGTATTGTTTGGGATAACCTGCACAATTCAACCGTGGCCCTGTCAAAACATCACTGATGAGCACTATACAATCCATTATTCCACACAAATGTAGGTATATTAGGTAAATAGAGGGTGGGAAATATTTTAAAGCTCTTTAAAGCAGCCCTGACTCCTACAAAGGAAAAGCCTCAAGATGCGATGAATTGAAAGTCAACACAGAGAATTATAGTTTACACCTGGTGTCAAGCTCTGGAGCATGAATCAATAATAACAGTTCTGGGTAACATAAGAAGTAAATCCTATATAAATGCTCCTCCTTTGGTCAAACAAAGAGGCCAAGGATGAAGCATGCATGACCTATGCAGTTTCCTATGCTTATTCTGAGCACAAATTAAAAGTGCTATTGTCCACTTAACAAAACAGACTAAGAGGAGCCTCTTCTGTTATCGCTCCAGACTCCCTTTTACATATTGCAGTACAAAATAACCTGCATTCCCTAAATAATGAGAAACATTTGGGGATCTCTCATGGGTGTCACAGTTCTCCACATGGGTCATCATTTATATATGAGTTTCTGCATGGGGAGGAAGTGCATGGCTATGCTGATCCTATGGAGAAATGGGCTCATTTTCATCCCTTTGTATTTTAATAGGTCAACACTTTTCAGTCTTCAGGAAAACCAATTTTTCCTCATTTATGACTACTGCTGATATCACATATGTTTGTATTTGCAGAACAGATTGTGCAATGCATGTGCAGAATGAATGCAAACGGCACTTAAGCTGCATATAAAGTTACTATGAATGGGTATGCAGTTGGCCAATTAGAAGCATTTTTGCAAGCGTGCATTTTTTAAAATTCAACCCTATGACTCTCAAGGAAATATTCTTTTTATTAAGATAAATTATCTGAGTGGTTTGATTAAGGAACTATTCCTAGGTTCTGTTCCCAGCCTTGCCACTGATGACAAGCACTTTGTGACCTTGGGTAAGTCCCTTAACCTCTCCATGCCTTGGTTTCCATTTGTGAGACGGGTATGACATATTTGTCTGTTTCATAGGGGTATTAATCAATTTGTAGATTTCTAGAATTTTAGGCCACAACGCACTATTTGATCACCTACCCTGACCACCTGCGTAACACAGGCCAGAGAACTTCACCCACTGATTCCTGCATCAAGCCCATATCTTGTGACTGAGTTAGCTGTATATTTTTTTAGAAAGATATGCAATCTCGATTTAAGAGATCAAGTGATGAAGAATCCACAACATCCCATGGTAAATTGTTCCAGCAGACTTAACAGATGTTTGGGAAGAGTTTAGAAACACTCAGTTGAACGGTATTATAGAAATGCAAAGTCTTATTGCTACTTGTTTATAGTGTGTGTATTTTGTGTGCTCAGTCAGTGTCAGAAATAGACATCTCCATTGGCTTTGGCAGCAACCTTATTCTCACTTGCTCCCTCTCTAGGCCTGATTCTACAGCCCTTAGTCAGAAAAAACTCCCCAAAGACTCCATTTGAGGCAAGGACTGCCAGACTGGGGCATGCTACTCTTCACTATCTGAATTGGAGGGTGACAAATTGCACCAAGCCAGAGGCTGAGGTGGGATCTTTAGATGCACGGAAGGAGCACAAGTGCCACTGAAATTCAGGGGGAGAGGTGTGGCCCTGTTGCATTCTTCCCACTAGATCTCAGACCTTCTTGAGGCCTTTCCGAGGCTTGGGGATCCGTGCCTCATGGGGAGTATGGGTAAGAGGTATGAATCAACTGTTTTTTTGTGGTACGCTTATCTCAGGTGTGGACAGATCCAGGTGGAAATTGGCCTACTAGTTACTGCTCCCCCTATGTGGCTCAGGGAGCAGGGAAGAGCTAAGGGGAGCTGTGCAGAGGTGGATGTTTCTCTCCTTGTAAGGCGCTCTAAGTTCCATCCAGATCTCAGGACATCGGTAAGTTTAGGCAGACGAACTGCCTGCCATTTCCAAAGCCCCATGAGGGAAAACCCTGCAGAGACGTAACATGTGGCCCAAGATTAACTAGTGACTCCTGTAGAGGGAAGTCCTCTAGCTGGCCTGGATGTGTGATAAGTTTCCTCTGCTTGCTACGCAGGCTCTCTGCACTCCCGGGGCAGTGTTCCTCAAAGGCAGCTGGAATCCAGCGTGGGCCATTTTTCTATTTTTGAGAAGTATGGGGTGGGGGAGGGGAAGTAAGAGTAACATATAATGACTAAGTCCCATCAACAGCAATGGGGTTGCCAGGCAACCAGAGGCAAAGGCGAGAGACAAAAGGGAAGAGGGCCAAAATCACAGCGACAGTTTGAGGTGGGTGAGAAGAGGTTTATTACTGAATGAAATTAACCCCGTGTGCTGCTGAAAAAAAAAAAAAGCCGCGATCACAATCGCGATCTGTGGCGGCAATTCGGCAGGAGGGCCTTCGCTCCGAGCGGGAGCGAGGGACCGTCTGCCGAATTGCCACCGAAAAGCAGGATGTGCCACCCCTCTCCGGAGCGGCCACCCCAAGCACCTGCTTGCCAGGCTGGTGCCTGGAGCCGGCCCTGGGGGCTGGGGTGAGAAAGCGCCTGAAAATGCCCAGGTGTGGTGGAAGTAGCAATGGATTTCTATTCCACTGTGGCCCCTGAACTGCTCTCCGCAGGAGCGGAGTGGTATTCCTACATCTGGGGAACAGACCAGGGGCTCAGCCTGCTAAATCTCTGGATCCACCAAGATCTGCACGGGGGGGATCTACCAAGATTAGGCCTTCCCCTGGAGAAGCCCATTGCCTCTGCAGAGCTGTCCGACACATTGGCTCTCTAAGGCTCCTGGCCTCAGGGACTCTGGAGGGGGGTTAATAATGCAGAGGGGAAAGCTGCAACAGTGACTGCAGACTGCTGTTTTGCCCCAAAAGTTTGAGGGGAAAGGGAAGATGCCAACCCTGCCCCACCCAACCTACAGATCTCAGGTTCCGGGGTGGCCCTGCTGGAGGGGCGCTCTCTGGAAAGGAGGGGTCGTGTTGAACATCCAGTTCTCCCCAGTTTTACACCTCCCCCAGGGAGCATCATGATATTAGGCTCCCTGCTTCTCATGGGAACTTGACCTGGGAAGGCAAATTAATGAATTTCAACCTAAATCATCCTCATTTAAAACAGTACAAACCTGAAAAGCAAACGGTGTGTGCAACAAACGTGAGCTCCATCTGCCCATAACCGGAGACTGTTACGGGGTGAGCGTCAGAGGGTTAATAGAAGTATAATTTCCTGATATTTCTACCAACAATTCCTCACCCTCCACCCCCACCTCGTCCCTTTTATCTGGTGTCCACGGGCAGGACAATGGGCAGCAAGAATGGAAAGTTACAGCAAATTTCCCCTTGAGTGCTATGCCAATTCTTGCCAAAAAACACAACAAAGGAAACTAGCTCAGGACTGGAAGGTTACTTTAACTTCCTCCTCTGCCTTTTTTTTTTTTTAAGTTTGCTTTTGCCTTTGGGCCACAACTCCCAGGAACAAATCTTTCATCCAAACTGCCTGGTAATATCCAAGGAAAGCTTTGTCTTGATGTATGGTCTGGCTATCCTGGTCACATTCTGTGGTTGCCCATCGAACAGGGTGCACAAGGGAAGGAAGTCATACCGCAGTGATACCGCATCGTCCTCTGCACAAACTCTATGCATTATTTTAAAATCGGAGATGCCCCCCAAACCAAACAAACCTCAGTTCAGCTTGGTTCCGGGATGAAAATCAGTAATGCAAACATTGTTTAAGGTTCCATCTAGTTTCACAGCAATGCGTCCACTGGAAGTGGGGGTGATGTGATAAATAACATTATCATCATGTTAACTGCTGTGGGCTTGGCCTTAGGAAATAAAGCGGCTCAATATCATCAATTATGAGATAACATAATACCCACTTCCTTCAGGCTTTAGACACACTAAATTTGTTGCGCTGTTCTGGTTGCAAGGGGTTAAACTCCTTAGTTAGCAAAAATCATTATGTGCCCATCTGAAGAAGCAGCTGGTAGCTAAGCCGTTTCTGCTGTGCTCCAGTGACCAGATTTTCAGAAGAGCTCAGCTCCCTTTTAGGCACTGCTGTAAGTGGGCCAGATTGTCGAAAGAGATCGAGATGTTGGGTGCACAGCTGTTTAGAAAACTGGGCAGAAATGTTGCAAAGCGGCTGAGCGCTTTGGGAAAATCTGGCTCCAACTGTGATTGCTAAACCCTTGAAAATCTAACTCCAAAAGCCCAGTTCCCACTATTGCAGGCACAGTTTTGATCCCACAAATACTTGCATCCACAATAAATTGTCAGTGCAAACGACAGCATTAATGGGCTGGATCCTCAGCTGGTGTATATCAGCATAGCTCTGCTGAAGTTAATGGAGCTACACCAATTTACACCAGCTGAGGATCTGGCCCTATGTTTCACAACCCGATTGCACCCTGAAATCAAGTAACTATGGCCACACTCCTGAGAGTGATCTTGGTGGGCCTTTGCGTAAGGACATGGAGTCTGCCCAGGTAGATCAGATGGCAGGATTTGGGCCTAAATGCGTAAAATGCTGTCATTTGCAGCCACAGTTACAACTGTGTGGATCTTACTAAAATAACAAAATAATAGACCATTCAAATGCAGTGCCTTTGTCGGTGGCCCTTGCTCAAACTTCCGCCTAGATGAATGGAGGTTTTCCACAACCAGAGACTATAGGATCAGGTACTTACAGTGAACAAGGGGGCTTTGAGGAAACTCCACACAGAATGCAAGGGGGGATGGAGCCGTTACTTGATTTTAAAGCTGAGCCGTTCACGAGGTTAGAAAACTTATAACACCCCCTCTCCCCAACCCTCTGTTTCCCGCAAACTGATACAAATGGAAGATCTTCTGCAGAGATGTGGAGTTCGTTTTTCTTCCTTTTCTTTTGCTTTTGATCATGTGTCAGTAGTAGAGTAAACAAATAGGTATTTTACTAGGAAAGACAGACATTTCCACCTAGGTCTCTCTTACCAAACAAGCCAAGATAATTACATTTTCTTGGAGTAAAATTCTCTCAGACTGGGGCTCAAGCAGCACATTTCCCCCAGCTTTTATTATTGTTATTAGCAATATTACTAGGGCTGTCAAGCCATTAAAAATTAATCATGATTAATCGTGCGATTAAAAAAAATGAATTGCAATTAATCGCGCTGTTAAACAAATTAATCGAAATTTTAAAAATTATTAAAAAACAATAGCATACCATTTATTTTAAATATTTTTGGATATTTACTACATTTTCAAATATATTAATTTCAATTACAACACAGAATACAATGTGTACAGTGCTCACTTTATATTTATTTTTTATTACAAATATTTGCACTGAAAAAAACAAAATTATTTTTCAATTGACCCTAATACAAGTACTGTAGTGCAATCTGTTTATCATGAAAGTTGAACTTACAAATGTAGAATTATGTACAAAAAAACTGCATTAAAAATAAACCTATGTAAAACTTTAGAGCCTACAAGTCCACTCAGTCCTATTTCTTGGTCAGCCAAACACTCAGACAAACAAGGTTGGTTACAATTTGCAGGAGACAAGGCTGCCTGCTCCTTGTTTACAATATCACCTGTAAGTGAGAACAGGCGTTTGCATGGCAATGTTGTAGCTGGCATTGCAAGATATTTAAGTGCCAGATGCACTAAAGATTCATATGTCCCTTCATGCTTCAACCACCATTCCAGAGGACATGCTTCCTTGCTAATGACGGGTTGTGCTCGATAACGATCCAAAGCAGTGCGGACTGACGCATGTTCATTTTCATCATCTGAGTCAAAGCCCACCAGCAGAAGGTTGATTTTCTTTTTTGGTGGTTTGGATTCTGTAGTTTCCGCATCAGAGTGTTGCTCTTTTAAGACTTCTGAAAGCACGCTCCACACCTCATCCCTCTCAGATTTTGGACGGCACTTCAGATTCTTAAACCTTGGGTTGACTGCTGTAGCTATTTTTAGAAATCTCACATCGGTACCTTCTTTGCCTTTTGTCAAATCTGCTGTGAAATTGTTCTTAAAACAAACATATGCTGGATCATCATCCGAGCCTGCTATAACATGAAATATATGCAGAATGTGAGTAAAACAGAGCAGGAGACATACAATTCTCCCCCCAAGAAGTACAGTCACAAATTTAATTGACGTATTTTTTTTTAAATGAGCATCATCAGCATGGAAGCATGTTCTCTGGAATGGTGGACGAAGCATAAAGGAACATACGAATGTTTAGCATATCTGGCATGTAAATACCTTACAACGCCAGCTACAAAAGTGCCATGCAAACGCCTGTTCTCACTTTCAGGTGACATTGTAAATAAGAAGCAGGCAGCAGTATCTCCCATCAATGTAAACTAACTTGTTTGTCTTAGCATTTGGCAGAATAAGAAGTAGGACTGAATGGACTTGTAGGCTCTAAAGTTTTACACTGTTTTGTTTTTGAGTGGTTATGTAACCAACACTTTCACAATAAAGAGACTGCACTTCAATATTTGTAGGAGGTGAAAAATATTATTTCTTTTATCATTTTTACAGTGCATATATTTGTAATCAAAAATAACAATATAAAGTGAGCACTGTGCACTTTGTATTCTGCGTCGTCATTGAAATCAATATTGAAAATGTAAAAAAAATCCAAAATATTTAATAAATTTCAATTGGTATTCTATTATTATAAGTGCAATTAATCACGATTAATTTTTTTAATCGCAATTAATTTTTTTTAGTTAATCGTGTGAGTTAACTGCGATTAATTGACAGCCCTAAATATTACTGTAGCATACAGCATTCCACAACTGAACACAAGGCCCCATTGTGCTGGGCACTCTGCATACACATTGATACAGTCTCTGCCCCAAAGAGTTTACAATCTAAATAGACAAGACAGACTGAGGGTGTGAGAAAGGAAGTAAGATTATCCCCACTTTACAGATGAGGAATTGAGATCCATAAAAATGAAGAGGTATAGTGTTGCCGCTCCTAAATCACTTACACACTTTGAACATGTTACACTAAGTAACTTGCCCAAGTCACACATGGAGGCTGTGGCAGAGTTGCAATTTGAACCTAGATCTCCCAGCGCAGTCCCTTACCACAAGAACATCTTTTTTCACATGTAAACTCTTGGTTATTTTAGACTGCTTTAAGGGTGCATTTGAGTTTTGGGTTTTTTGTTTTGTTTTCTTATTATAAGAGCCCTAGAAGAATTGGAGAGGCTTAATATAGTTGCTGTTGAAAATCTGGAAGAGGATCTAGATGCTTCTTCATTAGATGAATCCTTTAAAGATTTTTATTTGCTAGATTATGCATCATCTGTGGGATAGAAATGAAGCAACTCTGGAGAGTATTGATTTTGCATGTGATCTCTCCTCTGATGGTCTAAATAGTTTGTTAGCTTTGATTCTCAAGGAGACTGCAATCCTGATCATTTTTGCTCATGCTTTTTTATGATTTACACAGCACCCAAAATCTGGTCGCAGTTTTTTATATGATCTGATCCAAGGTCCACTGAAGTCAATGGGTTTTGGAACCACCCCATACACACGACCCCAAAGGTCCTCCAATTGAAAGATATGATTCTAGAATCAATGGGACATGGAAGTGAAATCATTTATATGCACACAGTATGTGTTTGCGAGATTGGGCTATAATATGAGACAGAAAACATCAAAGTTAGCTGAATGATGGCAATAGTGAAAGAGAGGACCTAGGTAATACAAAGACATGAAACTTCTAAACAAAGACTGTTAATATACTAACTTTATTAGGCATGGGCATTTTTATTTTGTTTTTTTTCCCTTTTTAAAAGCCTACGAAATTACATACAAAAACTCCATTAATGCAATGTTATACACACATGCACTTGTATATTATACACACACACACACAAATGCAAAAATCTGCAAATGCAATATTAAAATTGCACAGTTAACAACACACAAAAAATCGAGATTATCTTGGCTTTTTCCTTTTGTTAAATGTGTAGCTTAAGATATTGAAGTTATGTCATAAAATGTATTACTTATAAAATACAGAAGATATGCAATTTGGTCAAGTTAATGTTGTTATTGGAACCTTAATTTTTGATATTTCTTTACTATTTTGTGATTTTAAATTTGCAACTTTAATATTGAATTTACAATATTTTGCACTCATAGACTCATAGACTTTAAGGTCAGAAGGGACCATTATGATCATCTGGTCTGACCCCCTGCATGCTGCAGGCCATAAAACCGTCCCTACCCCTTCCCTGGACTCTGCTGTTGAAGTCCCCAATCCTGTTTTTAGTGACTTCAATCGGCAGAGACCCTCCTGCTAGTGATCCCTGCCCCATGCTGCGGAGGAAGGCGAAAAACCTCCAGAGGCTCAGCCAATCTGCCCTGGAGGAAAATTCCTTCCCGACCCCAAATATGGCGATCAGTAAGACCCCGAGCATATAGTCAAGAGTCTCCAGCCTGACCCCTGTTAGCCATTATACTATTTACTTACCATTGCTTGGTTTTCCTTGACTACTATGTTTTACCATTAAACCATTCCCTCCATAAACTTATCTAACTTAATCTTAAAACCAGACAGGTCCGTCGCCCCCACCGTTTCCCTCGGAAGGCCGTTCCAATATTTCACCCCTCTGACGGTCAGAAACTTTCGTCTAATTTCAAGCCTGAACTTCCCCACGGCCAGTTTATATCTGTATGCTCGAGTGCAGGTGCGTGTGTGTATAAATGTACATAACCGCATTTACAATATACATTATGATATATCAAATGTAGGTTATGAATGTGTATCATTAACAGTGCGCATTTACATGCATGTTATGGACCCAAAATTTGAAATATGGTAGTTAAAAAAAAAACTCTAAAGAAATGAAGTTACTAGTTAATTTTCATTCCATTTTCATTCCTCATGTTAAGTTCCATCTCTCAGCTGCCTACTTTTTAATACATTCAGCAAGAAGGGTTTGCCTGCCTGAAGTTTCATGTAAAAGTTTTTAAAAAAAAACAAAGATATGTTTAAGTTACAAGACAGCAGCAAAGTCCATGACACTCATTTAAGTTCTGTTCACTAGTCATCACTGATCAGAGTCAATTCACATGAGAAAGATTGGCAGGATGTATATAGTCCTTTGACTTTTGCATTTAGACAACTTTAAAATGACCCTCCCCCTCACCTTTTTTTTGGGGGGGGGGGGGGGAGATCTGATAGCCGATTGAGGCCTCCTCTACCAAATTTCAGCCTGGAGAGAAATTTTGCCATCAGGTTCTGAACATCTGAAAATAGAGATTTATAATGGAAATGCTGACAGATTTCAACTACAGCACTGCGGGCAGACAGCACTGCAGTAATAATGCCAGCTACAAATCCCTACTGAGCAACTTAAGTGACTATCATCAGTCATGTTTCTCTTCTCCTCTATTTCATTGACAATCAGCATGCTTAAAAGTGACAATGAATACCCAGAATGTTTTCCTTCATATCCTTCTTCATGTCACAGAGATTGACTTCTGGAAGCCAAGAGAGGAAATTTAATTCTTAAACTGTAAACAGTTGCAGACTTTCGTGTCTCAGGCCCTTTGGGACTCTAACCTCAAGCCCATTTATGGTCTACTTGAGGTCACTGTGTTCCTGCCCACCCTTTTTTATTTTTACTTTGGGGTTTTCATTTTAATCTTGTGTTTATCATAAAGCCAGCCCATGTAAAAAAAATACAATGAAAAACAAAAAACAAACAGTCTTCTCTTTGCCTGCCCTTTTGATCAGGTTGCTTTATAAGAGTCCATTTACAGCTGTTTTAACCTTCTGTATAAGAGCATGCAACTGGACCACATGGTCCCCATTAATACCATCAAGTCTGTCTCTTTCTTTATGAGGCTGTTATAAACATTATGGGGAGAATAAGTACTTACTTGTGTGATTACTCAGTAGCTTGTATTTGAAAGCAGGACATAGTAATTTGGATTTATATAGCAAGAGATCCCAAACCACTCTATGAATGGTTTATGGAACAAGAATCCCTCCACCCAATATTCCTGCAGCTGCTTCTGGAGTGGCACGCAGCTAGTGTTTAACACTAGAAGTTATGCATTCACACATGGCCATGTCCCCTTCCTCCACACCCAAGCACAACTGTAAAATAAAAATTAGTACAGTAGGCTAGAAAATACTACAGTCAAATAGCCACAAAAAAGGAAATACAAATTTGAGGGTGAAAAATTTCACACCCTATGCGATATAATTAATCCAGCTCACACCCCAGTACAGACACCATTCGAATTTTTCTGTCAACCTAACTACCGCCTCTCAGAGAGGTGGATTTACTACAGCGATGGAAGGACCCCCTTCAGTCACTGTGTAAGTGTCTACACTACAGTGCTACAGTGGCCCAGCTGCAGTGCAGACACTACAGTGTTTCTAGTCAAGACTTGCCCTAAGTAAACTGGGCATTAAAAACAATTCCTCCTCCCTGTACATATGTTAGACCGGCTGCTAAGGACTGTTGCAAATTGCACAGTTGTCCCTTTTACAAGAAGACAGATCAGACCTACTATGGAGACTGAAAGAGTTGTGACTGCACCAGATTGCAGAAGCTAAGCAGAGGTAAATCAGGTATGCACTATATGGGGAAAACCCAAGATCTGCAGGAAGTGGTGATGGCAGTTCAGAAGGCAGCACTTTGCCCTGTGAGTCAGTACCAAATGATAGTATGTCACACTTTATATGGCAGCATGCCACTCAGGATCCCAAAGACCCAACGCCCCTGCAGGGATCACTCCGCTGCAGAAGGTGAAAACTTTCAGATGATCCATAAAATCAACGTCATGCCCACCGGCAGACAATAAAGATCCTGTGACACTTATCACAGGAGTTGGGTATTAGCAGTAGTAGCCTGGTCAAATTCCAATCTGCTTAATTACATTGGTTGAACTACATTCTTCCTACCATTTCAGGCGGATGCAGTGTTCTATACTCTAGGTCCTACACTGTTGTGTTAGGTAGCTGCTGCCCTCCACCCCAGAGATGGCTACATTTCAGTGCTGGCAGCAGCATTTCATGCCTACGTGAACACTTTGGCATCATTTCTGATGAAAGGCCCTCTGTAAATGTAAGATCTTCAACCCCTTGCTCTTTTGAATGCTACTTTATTAATATTTATTTGTATTACAGTAGCTCCTTGAGGTGCCAATCAAGATTGAGGCCACGTTGTGTTAGGCACTATCCCCACAGATAGTAAGAGACAGTCCCTGCTCTGAAGAGCTTACAATGTAATTAGAGAAGACAGAAAAAGTAAGTATGATTATCTCTATTTTACAGATGGAGAATTGAGCCCAGAGAAAAGAGGACTTGCCCAATGTCACGTAAGAAGGCTATGGCACAGCCAGAAACTGAACCAAGAGCTCCTGAGTACCAGTCCAATACATTAACCATAAGACTGTCCTTCCACGTGACTGGCACGGAGTCCATATTTCAGGTAGAGAGACGAGGGAGTCAGAATGCCCCCAAATCCTGTCCTATTGGGATGTCTGTACTGTGTTATTGCATCCACACATTAATCTATGTTATGAAAGCAACAGCACTATGATACGAGCCTGAGTCCATCCCTCTGCAAGGTGCTCTGCGAACCCAGTCACTGAAAAAGAGGCTCTCCAGCCATGTACTCGTTAGGATAATTGCGCTCTGCACACTACAGAATCTCTCCCCAACATCCTGCATATTACCAACATTGGCCAAATCCCCTCCCGCACTCTTCCCCTGGTTTGGTTTTAGTCTGTGTGGATGGGCAGATCATACGTCATCAGCTCATGCAGTATTCTGAACATCAAAGAGTTAAACACTGGAAAGCGATTCTCCTACTTGAAGGTAAGAAGCAGCAGCTGGTTCCCTACATCTCTGGGCCTGATCCTGCCAGGTGCTGAGCATCCTGCACTCCATTTGGCTTCCCTTATACAGTTTTTCTTTGACAAAAACCTTAGGGCCCAATCCTGCTCCCTGGGAGTTTTCTCATCAACGTCAACAGGAGCAGTGCCCGAACTCCAAACCTCCCACCGTCCGGCTGAGTTGCTCATTTCATCTTACTCTTTGAAGCCTTCCTTTGTAACCCAGGTCCTTTGTAGCCACTCCCTCGGGATCCAGCAGAGGAAGCGAGCAGCCTTATGGGTAGGGTGACCAGATGTCCCGATTTTATAGGGACAGTCCCGTTTTTTGGGTCTTTTCCTTATATAGGCTCCTATTACCCCCCACCGCCGTCCCGATTTTTCACATTTGCTGTCTGGTCACCCTACTTATGGGTAGGCTATTTCCCCCAAACACTATTTCCTACAAAAATGCAAACTTTTGCTCTGTAAGGCAAGAGCTCTTTGTTAAATAAACCTTGGGCATCTCCCTCGAAAAAGCACAAGAGATAAACTAAACTCTGATTAATTTGATGAGTTGAAACAAGTTAAAAGAACAGCTAGTGTTGTTTCTTAAAGTGTGTCACTAGAGGATTTTAAAAAAAAAAAAAAAGCAACCAAATCTCTTTTCTCCACAGTGCAGTAAAATGAGTGGCACTCAACTTCCAGAGCTTAAAATATATTTGATGGCACGCCCTTCTCTCTAAACACACCTGCCACTTTTTTCCCCCCCTTTCTCTCCACATCCTCTCTGGACTTGCCAAGCTTCATTCATTACAGAACTGAAATATTTCCTTTTATATTCTAATACTTCCTGGATGGAGCCTCCCCCTTTTTATAGCCAGAGCCTATAAAAGTCTATCCAGGAGGGGGAGGGGAAAGGAAACCCCAGAGTTTTTCAAACACAATGAAAACTTATCTCATTTGAAAAACAAACAAACAATGTACCTAAAATAATAGCTTACGAGAATCTTGCCTGGAGAAAATGGTATAAGTGTGGGGTTGTTCTTCGTCCGTGCTTATGGGAGAGGAGAACAGAAACTCCTCACTCAAGCCGGGTCTACATTAAAGTATTACATCGGCATAGCAATGTCACGGTGGGGGTGCAAAAAATCCACATCCCTGAGCGGCACAGTTAAGTCGAATTAAGTCCCATGTAGCCTGCACTCAGTCGACAGAAGAATTCTTCCGTCAAACTAGATACCGCCTCTCGGTGAGGTGGATTACTTACAGCAACGGGAGAAACCCGCCCCCTCTCCCCCACTGGTGTAGGCAGTATCTAGCCTGATGCACTGCAGCTGTATCATTTTAAGTGTAGACAAGTCCTAAGAGGGAAAGAATGGTCTTATGGTAAAAACACAGTCTGTGCTGTCATGTAGTCTGGGCTCCATTCCTACCTCTTCCACAGCCTCCCTGAATTGCCTGGGGCAAGTCACTTTGACTAAGATTTTCAAAAACACGAGCCAGAAGTTAGGCTCCTACATCCATATTTTGGCATCTAAACATAAGTGGCCTGATTTTCCAAAGTGATCAGCACTCATCTGCTTCCATTGGTTTCAGTACTTTTGAAACTCAGGCCACTTGTATTTAGGTGCCTAAATATGGATTGAGGCACCAAGCGCTGAAAAACTTAGTGCCTGAGCCTAAGTGAGGTGTTGAGGACACTGGGCGCCTCACAGAAACAAACCCTTTTAACACCATTGTACCCGAGTCTTCTCAATCTGTAAAATGGCTCTAATAGTGCCTGAAAGAGTTATGACAAGGCTTTATTAATGCAGTATTGCTAAACTCAAACATTCAAAAATCATGAAATTGGCTTAAAGAAAACAACAAAATTTAATAGCATAGGTTAGGTTCTTTCCACCTTCTGTTTTTTATACCTTTGAGATACACTGGGATCACATTTTCAAGATTTTCTCTACAGCCATGAGGGCTACAAACTTTAGTTTTTTAAATGAAAGCTGAAATTCTCATATATTTCCATGACTTCAGGAGTTGAGGCCTCAAGAAAACCATCAAATGTTACAAGACTCAGGATAAATCAGGAGATCTGGCACCACAGCTAACGCTTGCAAAACACTTTGAGATTCTCAGATAGGAAGCACTGTAGAAGTACAAAGCATTGAAATACGCCGTGTTGTCCAAAAGCATGCTCAATTCCCATTGCCTTCAGTGGGAGTGGCATGCACGGAAAGAATGCAGGCTAAGGCCTATTCTTTATTTTGTTAGGAGAGTTAGTACGATTTAATTTAAAACAAATCAATGAAAAAACAAACAATGCATTATATCAGCGTGTGGCAGGGCCTGCTCGCTCCTGCCTCTGCTCAAGTTCACAAACAGCTCAGTGACCTTTTTGCTGGTAAAACACCCTGTGCAGTTTATTTACAATATTGGTTTCCACCACGCTTGTACATTATTTGGCCTTACACCTACAGTCCTCGGGAGTCCTCCGCTCCTGAAGCAAGCAGGGAAGAGCAATCTCTCAATTTCCTCCCATCCCATTTCCTTCCTGTGCCTTTTGTATCATCCCCCTAAATGTCTAATTAGCCTCTTTAGTTCTCCTCAGCCTACCAGTTAGGCACAGCTCCTCTTAATTAGGTCTGCTCTGGAGTAATTAATTCAAGCTGCAGTGACCAGAGTGCTGGTTTGGGTACTTTTGCCCAGCACTCTGTCACAGAATGACACGTGACAGCCCATAATCCTGTAACTTCCCTATTCTAATGATTAGAGGGTTTTCCTCCTTTCCATTACCCTGAAATTAACATAGGCTATTGCTCTTTACGTGTAAGGTAAGACCCTTAGGGTACATCTACACTGCGAAAACAAAAACAGAAAAAACCCAACCAAACCTGTGGGAGCGCGTCTCAGGGCCTGGGTCTAGAGACCGAGGCTCACGCTACGCTGCTACAAATAGCAGTGTAGAGATTCCCTCTCTGTCTAGAGCTCAGGATCTGAGACCCACCCTGCTTGCCAGGCTTCAGAGCCCGTGTTCCAGCCTGAGCAGGAACGTCTATACTGCTATCTTTAGCACAGTAGCACAAACCCTGTGAGCCCAAGTCTGCAGACCCAGGCTCTGAGACTCGCTGCTACGTGGGGGAGGGGGGTGTTTGTTTTTTGCAGTGTAAACGTACCCTTAGGACATGATCCAACACCTACCCAAGGCAACAGATATCCTTCCACTGATTTCAATGGGTCTTGGATCTGGCCCTTAAAGAGCTTTTTTGTCTTCCTGGATACTTTTTAAAACCAATAACCATAATATTTTGCATGTATGTAGCATGGCATATTTGATCATCCCAAATATTTTGCTAAGACTAATTAAGGCTCACAGCACCCATGTGAGGTATGCTAGTAAGAAGAACTGTCCATTTTACTGCAATAAAGTATTAATTATTATTATTATTGTATTACCCTAGCACCTAGGAGCCCCAGTCACAGACCAGGATCCAGTTGTGCTAGGCACTGTACAAACATAGAATAAAACAATGATAGAAGGTACTTGTAGTTGAATACACCTGTTCTGTCACTAAATGTCTGTTCCAGTGAACCTCATCTAAATGACAGGTGATGGAGAATGGCAGCACTGCAAATGTGAGTAAAGTCTGGCAGTAAACGGAGACAAAATTTTCAAACTTAGGTGCTTAACTTTAGGCTTCTAAAGCCATGTGTAGGCACCTAAATATAAATGACCTGATCTTCAAAGGTGTGAGCACCCACAGTTCTCACTGAGTCCCTTAGGAGCTAAGTGCCTATGAAAAGAAAAGAAATCAGGCCACTTTCATGTAGAAGCCTGAATCTGGATTTAGCTGCCTAACTGTAAGCACCCATGTTTGCAAATGTGGGCGTTGAACTTTTAAAAGTAGCTGAAAGGGATATTTATGTTCCTCGGCCTCGTTTCTAAAATCCTCAGTTTCACTTTGTCTTCAAAAGTTCCTTTGTCAGCAGATTTTGACCAAGAAATGTGAAATTTCTGGTTTATTCTAACTTGGGGTAAGAAACTTTGTTTCCAGCAAGCAACTGAAGAGTGGGCAGTAAACCCAGTACCGGTGAGCAATAAGTCCTTGGAGAATTCATTCTGCCTTTTCCTTATAATAGGATCAGATTTCCATGACCACTTAAGGAAGTTAGGTACCCAACTCCCATTCGAAGTCAATGGACTTGTGCATCTGACTCCTGTAGACACTTACGAAAATCTCATCCTCCTTTTATTTAGAGAGAGAGAGAGAGAGATGCAATGTTCAAAAGTGATTTAGGTGCCCAACTCCCATTGTCCTGTGTTCCTTAGTCACTTAGGTACTTTCAAAAACCCCTTTCTGACCTCTCCCCATACTGATTACAGACCCAAACCTGCAAACACACACATGCCTTTATTCACCAGAGTAAAGTTACTCACCCATTTGTGTAATCAGGTGTTATGGCTGTGGAAATAACAGTCCTAAAAACGTGATGATAAAAAACTCTACACCTCCAGCATCTTTACTTTTATTTCTTCTTGTTTGTAAAAAGTGCAGTAACATTATTAGGAGATTTACCTACCACAGAGATAAGAGACAGTCACTCTGATTAAGCCATCA
The DNA here is from genome assembly GCF_011386835.1 of Chrysemys picta bellii. NCBI lineage: Eukaryota > Metazoa > Chordata > Testudines > Emydidae > Chrysemys > Chrysemys picta. The sequence continues at coordinate 14,545,824 of NC_088796.1, forward strand.
GCACACTTTTCATTAGTTTTCCAGACAGCCTGGCTAGGCAAGCCCCATTCTTGCTTTATGCCTTTGCAATTTTTAGTAACAGAGTGTGATTCAGATTCCAAGGTCAGAAGGGGCCAGTGTGATCATCTAGTCTGACCTCCTGCATAACACAAGCCAGAGACCTCTCCCAAAACAATTCCTGTTTGAACTAGACCAGACCTTTTCGAATCTTGATTTTAAAATTGCCAGTGACCGAGAATCCATCACAGCCCTTGTTAAATTGTTCCAATGGTTAATTACCCTCATTGTTAAACACTTATGCCTTATTCCCAGTCTGGATGTATTCTATAATAATTACAGATTGTAGGGGCATGTGACTATCGGCAGTGAAATAGTCCCCAGATTTTATACTGTGTGCATTCCTCCATTCTGAAGGAGGAATTTCTCACACAGGGCCCAATCCTACAAGCCATAGCCTTGTGAAAAACACACATTCCCCCAAACAGTCCCATTGAAGGCAGTGGCAGACCACTCCTATGAGTAAGGGTTTACTCCCAGCTGTAAGCGAGGTTTGCACAATTGGGGCCACATTCTCCTTAAGCCACCTCTGCTTTAAGCAGCACCAGGAGCCAAGCTGGCCTCCAGCTCACAAGTCACTGCATAATTAAGACCGCCTTTGCTCTACCTCATGTAGTCCTGCATGTGGCTCAGCCAGATCAGAGTTATCAGCCCCTTGTGCTCACAGCCAGGTGCTAATAAAGTGACAGGAATGGACAGTCGTTCTGTAGAGATCGCAAACCGAGGCCCGAATCCTGAGAAGCACTGAGAACTCTCCCCTCCTGCCAACGTCAGAGGGAGTTAAGGGTGCTGAGCATGATCAGGTCCTAACATTGAACATCAGTTCCAAACAGCCCACAATTCCAAGGGGATAGCGTGGGAGCAACTATCTTCACAGTAGCACCACTCTCCTACAGGATAACTAAGCAAAACAGCACATCCACTATCCACTGGAAGGGGCAGCATTTTCCCCAGCTGCAGGTTAGGCCTGAAACCAGTGCCGCTATCCAAGTGGGGAGAGCAAATCCCTCTTGCAGTTCCAGCTGCTTTGAAAGAATGGCTGCATCAATCACCTCAAGGGTGGATTTTCTTGCTCCCGCTATGGGAGAGCAGGTGTGGGCAGGAAGGCATTTCAGGGTGGAGGTATTCCATACCTCCCCCCCAGCAGAAGAATAGGAGCCCTGAAAACAGTGGGGTGCAGGAGCCAGTTCAGGTGGCAGGTCAAGGAAACTGTGAAGCACTGACATAACTGTAGCAGTGAGAGCTAGGAACCCAACACACACTTTATACTACTGGGGAAACTGAGGCAGTGAGCAGCAATGACTTGGCCAAGGCCACACAGAAGTTAGTCTTCATGATTTCTAATCCCCACTCTGGCACTGACTAGCTATGTGACCCTCGGGATTGCAATCTCCCCACCTCAGAAATCATGAGACTTGAAAAAAATACATTTTGGGCTCTTTTTATTTGTCTTCTGAGCCTTTGGGGGGCACTCAGGTCACATTTGCAAGCTTTTCTGTGGCTAGACACTCATTTTTAAAAAAAATAAAAGCTGAGATTCTGATGTGCTCACCTGACTCCAGGAGTGGGAGCTTCAAATAGAAAATCAACTATATCACAAGATTCAATACAATCACAACAGTTGGCAACACTGGACCTTGATAATCCCAGCTGAGAAGGGACACTATTATATACCTACCTCTCAGGGGGTGTTTGTATGGATTAACTAGTGAATGTGCAAGGTTTTGAACATGCAAAGCACTATATAAGTGCTAAGTATTATAACAGGTGCAGGCATAAATAGCTGAAACCTGCCATTTGGAAAGAATCACGTCTGAGGAGATCCATCCAGCTAATCCATCTTTTTACTGAGCTACACAGTACCACACCATAATGGCCAACCCTGAGGGATTCCCTTGAGGAAAATGCCACTGTTACTAAAATAGCAAGTTCATTCCTACCAGAAACTCTGTCTCTGCATGAGCAGCGAGAGACATAACAAATAATAGACCACTAAAGTCAATGTTCACCTATTTTCATTTTAAAACAATACATAGAACCATGCTCCACATTCGAGGGCCTTGGAAGAGGAGAATAGAAACGGGGACCTCGCAGACATTGATTCTCTTCTTTATGTTTTCCTAAAGAATAGCCTTCTAAAGCTGCCTTGACAGCTATGGAGCTGCTATGCGGAGGAGGGGGCATTGTCTGAGTGTTGCCGAGATGCGGAACACAAATCTGAGCTTAGACTCTGCCCTTTCGTGTTGATTAAAAAAGAAAGTTATGTTGCTAATAAAAGGCCAGATTGTACCATCAATTTTTAAGCTTTAATGATTTCAGTGGGGAGTTTGACTTAAAAAAAAAATCAATGGCATAGTATGGCCTGCAATATTTAGATTTAAAAAACAACAACCACATCTTAAGGCTTAATAATAAAGTCAAAGATAATGACTAATATTTCTCAGTATACAGCAGGTAAAAGTAAGGGGAATTGGGCAGGGGAGGGAAGGGAGCACAGCTGCCCCTCCTTTGCTAAAAGCAGAGGGAGCTACTTCAGGCTTGTGTAAGCAGTGCTTCCTCCCAGCTCCCCAACCCCCGTGACTGATGCCCTGAGAGCTCCCCCTCCTGTTCCAATCTACTTTAACCACTGCTTGTACATCCTGGTAATTGCTAACACTAACAGACCTGTCAAAGGCAAGGTCCCTCCGTCATCAGCACTGAAAACTGCCCACCAAGTTCCCCTCCCCTTTCCATGATAGAGTAGAGCAATGCATTCACTGCCCAGCAGGAGTCCACTCCAGTCTTTTCCCTTTCTCAGCCAACCCTTTCCACTTTTTAGTAGTACTGGTATTTTAGTAGTGCCCAAAGATTCCATTCAGAGCCCCATGGTGCTAGGTGCTGTACATATACATAGTATCCAAGCTAAGGAGTGAAATCCTGGCCTCACTGAAGTCAGTAGCAAAGCTCCCATTGACTGCAGTGGAGCCAGGATTTCACCCACCGTCTCTGCCCCCAAGAATTTACCATGCAAGTCCGCAATCCAGCCATCAGATCTATGCAGGAGGGCCCTGACACACATGCTGAGCTCCACTGACCATTCCACACACATGGATCCAATTACAGGACAAGAGCCAACTAATAAGTTTGTATGCAGGTCCTGCCATTTAATGAGCCACAGCTGTATCCCCGCCCATTACTTAATCCCTCACAGCCTGGTCCACGTTCTATTAGACATTATGGGTAAACATAGGTGTGGACATTGGCTCAACAGAACCTCCCCTACTTCCCCAGGAGCTCCAAGGACAGTCTGTTGTAGAAGATGCTCTGGAAGCAAGAGGTCATTGGATCTATGCAGAGCTGAGGGGGGCCACTGCATTTGTACATGCACAGAGCAGTAGCAGGCACTGGCTTGGCCTATGAGCTTAAAGGGAGAGAAGAATACAGTGGAGTCCAGCTGCTCCTCTACCCCTTTTTGCTCCAGCCCGTCCCCGCCTTACCCATTTGGCTGAAGTCCCACGAGCTCCCACAGACAAGCCTTACCCTTACAGGGGGGGAATAGTCTGCAGCTTTCGCTCCCTCCCTCTGCCTCCCAACTGAGACCCATGGCTTCAGCCTCTCCTCCACGCCCACAACCAGAAGGAAGCATTTGGCCTGCAGTGAATTTGAAAAGCTAGTACACAAAACAGGGTTCCCGTCCTGTTCCCATTGAAGTCAAAGGAAGTCCTGCAGTGGGTTTCAATGGGAGAAGGATTGGGCCCCCTCCATTGTAAAGAGAGTTTGTGAAATTAGTGCTGAGAGGATGAGCAAAGGAGATGTGATAGATAATTCATGGCAGCAATCTGCTGCAGCAGAGATACCTCCCCATAAACACAAAATTGGAGGGCATAAAATAGGAAGACAGTGTCATTTACAAGTACTAAAAGAACATGTTGTAAGTTACAGGATGCTCTGTAGCAGGCTATATTAACTGATAAAGACGTTCTCATTCAACGTTATATTTGCTTGAGTGTAAGAGCTATTAAATTAAGTAGTGTTACCAGCAGCTTCGGCGGGATTGTCGTCTCAATAAACACAGCAAATCGGGCCATCAAGGGGAGGAGGAATCATAGATGTTAAAGCCATTATGATCATCTAATCTGACCTCTTGCAGGAATCACTGGGTGAAATTCCATAGCTTGTGTTATGCATCTAGCAGCTAGCCCATAAGTTCTGACTGAACTAGAGTGTATCTTTCTGAAAGACTCCCAGTCTTGATTTAAAGATTCCAAGAAACAGAGAATACACCACATCCCTTGGCAACCCGTTCCAATGGTTAGTTATCTGCACTGTTAAAAATGTGTACCTTCTACCTAGTCAGCTTCAATCTCGTCTTTGGCTTGCTTACTTGCTGCCTGAATCTCAGGGAGAATACTCAAGAATACTGCAAGGTGTAACAAATTTTCAGCTAGCTGGGAGATGGACAACATAACTTAAGAGTTCTCTGCCTTCTCAGCTATCTGTGATTCAAGATCTGCAATGCAGGTTGTTGTAAAGTAGCAGAGAATCTTCAGGTGAGAATAATGCTTCCTGTTGTTTTTCTTAAGTGTTGGATTATTATTATTCTTTTATCTTTTTATGCTGTTAGCATAAGCAACATAAGCTAAAGCCACAATAACCCTGGGAAAGGGTAGCCCCATCTTTCTTCATCTGCAAGCTTCTAAACTATTGCAAAAAGGAATCCAGAAAGGTGTCCAAATCCTTGAATTTAACATCTGTGCCAACAATAAACAAATCCACAAGTCTGACACATTCCTTAATCCCTGCTGGAATACTGAAACAGCAAGACTTCCTTCTAAAGGGCTTTGCTTGGGAGTAAGGTTTTGCACAGTTACTAGTAAAGTCTAGGTGTCCCGTTCACCCCCACCCCCTGCCAATACAATGTTCAGTGCCAGAAGGTCTCAAGGCTGCTCTCATCACTGACTCTGCAGTCCTTAACCTCCATGTGCAATGACTGCAAGTTCAGGCCCAAACAAAACAAGAATTTACAGACTTCAATGGTCTCCTACAGTCCCCTAGGAGGATTTCCATTTGATGATGTTTCTTTATCCCATTTGATTATAGACAAGAGGGAAATGCAATTTCAGTTATATCGACTTACACAGGTCCCTCAGCAGAATATCCTGAGTGCCTCACAAATATTAATAGATTTATCCTTGCAGCATGCCCAAGAGGTAAGGAAATATTATTAAACCCATTTTCAGAGAAGGAACTGAGGCACAGAAAATGAAGCAAGTCCAAGGTCACACAGGAAGAGCTGGGAGCTAAATCCAAGTCTCCTGAGTCACATTCAGTGCCTTAACCACAAGCCCAGCCTTTCCCTCCTGGATAAAAATCTAGTCAGAGACTGTTCCATTTGTTGTAAGTACAAAAGCACGTTGCATTAGCAGAGTTTTGATGGATTTCTTTTCACCATTTACATCAAGTTATGTAGCAAATCAGTGAAAGGATATACTTATCTTTCCATTTAATTCCTAATTGTGGCATGAACATTGTGGATGCTTAAAGGTACAGTAAGCCTTGGGGTCAAATCTGTCTGAAAATTTAGATTTTCCAAAAACAAGAATTTACAGAAGCTGAGAGCACCAGAAATGTTTTCATTCTTTTTTAAAGACACCATTATAAATAGGGTTTAAACACACACACACTCCCTGCCCAATGTTTGCTACCAAAACATACAGCATTGCACTACAACATAAGACCCTAAAAGTAAAGCTGCCTACAAAAAATTAACATCCATTTAGATTTTAATATTGATGGTGTTATTAACAACATAGGTAAGGAGCTTTGGGGTTTGGGTTTAGTATGTGATTTTTAAGCCAAGAGAGAGTTGTTAAAGCAATGTCTTAGTTCTTTACTTTTTCTCCTTCATGTCACCAAACCACTCTACATCTTTTGCCCATCTAGAAGTCTGCCCCCAAAACAATTAAGGATAAAATTCTAACTGCTGCTGTCAAATGTAACAAGTTGGCGATTCTTACAGCCTGTTGGGTGCCTTGGACCCCAGAGACGTGCTGAAAGCTTTGTCCGCTCACTACTTCAGCACTAGCACCCCTTATCCCCACCTTTCCACTAGCCATCCCAAGCAGCTGCTGTTACACTGCCCAGCTGCAGACAGCTCCATGGCTCCGGCACAGTCTCTGTAAATAAATAAACTCCACTAGGGCAGGACAGGAAATCGCCTCCAAATGCCAGGCAGACTTATGGAAACTATGGTTTCCACGCAAACTACAGCAAAACTTCCCAAGGAAACCACCTGTCTGATCGCTCTGCAAATGCGTCCCCCCAACCACCCCCCTGCATCTCCCCGGCAGACACAACCCTTCCCTGCTTGCAGCTGCAAGATCCTGCCTCCCAGCCATCTCCCGTTCCTCTCGCCCACTAATGCCAGCCCAGAGCCCTCCCCCAGGGACCTGAAAGAATCACTCGAGCCCTCCTCCCGCAAGCATGGCAGCATCCCTCTGGCGGGCACCGGAGCCGGAGCCGAGGCTGGGACAGAGCCGCGGGCAGGTGGCTCGGGGAACGCGTGCGGAGTGCCGCCGGGGCACAAACCTGGGTGGTGGATGAAGGCGCCTCCGCCCGCTGCCCAGCTGCGGGCGCAGCGCCCCCGCCTCTCGGCGCACAGCTGCCGCGGCTGTCAGTGTCTCCTGGAGGCGGCACCGGCTCAGCTGTCAGCGTCTCCCCGCCGCGCAGCCGGCACCAGCTGCGGCTCTGGCCGGGCTGGCAGCAGCTGCCGCTGCCGCTGCTGCACCGCGGGGCTCGAGCCCTGCCGCGCTCGCTCCGCTGGCGGCTGGCAGCGTCTCCCGGAGGTGGTGGCTGCACAGGGCTGTGGGACTGGAATGTGCAAAGGGCCCGGATGTCTGTAGCCTGCTCCCTCCCCTCCCCTCTTCCTCCCCCCCGTTCACACATGCACTCGGCGTGTCGCCTCTGCACACTCTTCCCTCTATGGCTTGAGATGCAAGAGACGGGGCAGGGGGCGAGACCCTGCGGAGGCTCCCTCCCTTCCCGCCCCAGCTCCTGTGCCTGTCCTGCCCCCCACCCCCAGGCTTGCCGGAGTGGGGCACACACAGGGGATGGAGGCGGGGGTGCAGCTCTGCCTACCTAGGGCAAGTCCATGCCCACGGGGTTGGGGATGCTGCTGGCTGGGGGCTCTGCTGGGTCGCTGGCACTCCCGGCAGCTGGTGGGCGCCCTCCCCGCGGAGAAGGCAGACGTTTGCCCAGTGCTGCCCTTTGGGTTTGGGGGAACACGGGCCAGCCCGTGCGAGCCCCGCGCTCAAGGTAGCCAACAAACAGGGGAGTCCCTGAGCGCCCACAGGTTTCCCTGCGGCTGGGTGGATGGGAACAAGGGAATCTCCTGAAATCGCTGCGTAGAAAGGAGGGTCCCTTTGAGTCACTGCACGCCAGGGGTTCCCTTAATTCTTGGCGTGGCGGGAGGCGCTCCCCGGGAGGCGCGGCTCGCAGGGTTCCCCTTAGTCAGTGCAGGCGGGGGTCCTGTGCATTGCTTGGGGGGGGGGGCTCTCCCAGGGACCTGCACAGCTAATTGCTAACAGCGAGGGGCGGGGAGGGGGGGTCACTGCCCAGCGGGAGGCCCCGTTAGCGCTCTGCCCACTGATTCATGGCAGGCAGCGGGATCCCTGGCTGCGCTGATTCAGACTTTCCGCTGCCCCCGGCCCGCCTGCAAAAGCCCGCGGGAGACCTGGCCTCGGACGCGCTGCCTGCAGGTGCCAGCCCAGCCTGCCACGTGGGAGCGGGGAGGGCCGGTCAAGCCACATTCCCCCCCTCCCCAGCCGGACTTGACAGGTCCACGCGACCAGAGAAACCCAGGCCGACTGACGCGGGAAGGAGCCAATCAGGGGCCGAGGGCGCGGGCCGAGCGTGGGAGAAAGCGAAGGCGGAGTCCCGATGAATGAGTGGCGCGAGGCTGGGGGAGGCTCCCCGTGGGGCCAGCGGCGGGAGCGCGTGCTACGGGCCGCGTCTCTCCCGTCTGCTGCAAATCAGCCCCTCACCTCCCCCTTGCAGCCGGGGCGGCCTGAGCCGACCCAGCCCGAGGAGGGCATCCCTGGGGGCCACACGTTTCAGGCTGGAGCCTTCGCTTCGAGCACAAGCTCCTTGTCCTGACCTTCGCAGCTTAGCCTGCTTCTGTCTCTCCTTGCTGCTGCGGCAAGGTTGACTCCCGCCTTCCCTCTACCAGCCGGGATTGCTGCTTCTCCCCCGGGGAGCACCGTTGTGCGTTTGCTGGCGGGACTCCCAGTCAAAACCTGTAAAGCCAGCGCGTTATTCTTCTTCAAATCGCTTTGCCACCGTGCACAGGAAATGGGACTCTGGGACTGGATGTGCAGGTGGTAAAGTGGTGATTGGCTGCAGCTGACTAGCTAAGAATTGGATATGTAAGTTCTCTGTGCAAGAACATCCTATTCATTCTCTTCTCCTGGCCATCTCCTCCTCTCCCACTTGTTTCTCTCACCCTCCTGTTGTCTATTCTTTCAGCCTCTTAAGTTATTTGAGGCGGGGACTGTCATTTACTCCGTTTGTACAGCGCCTAGCACAATGAGGCTCTGACTTGCTTGTGACTTCCAGGGGTTACCGCAATGTAAGTGTTAAATAATAAAAAAATAAACCCTGCAATCTTCGCTCCAGGAGTGCTCGAGAAAAAGCTAGTGGGAATTTTGCCTGAGCACAGCATGGCGGCAGGAGACCGTGCCAGAAGTAAGCTCACTGAACAGAGGGCAAGGAAGGGAGGCAGTGAGAACAGGAGTTGATACATAAAGAAAAGTTGAGAGGAAAGGGCCCAGGAATGAAAATTATATTCATGCAGCCACGTTGAGAGGGATGCTGCTAGTCCTGGGGGCAGACTTACCCCTCATACTCCACAATGGCGGCGCCTAAGGCAGGGATGGGTTAAGGTGGCAATACATGGCTGTGTTTTAGTTTAGGCATCTAGACACATGGGACTGGAAGGGGCCTTCTGGGTTAGTGCATTCAGTTCCCTGCTATTGTTGGCAACCCTCCTGTAATCCCGATTCCCACACATAAACTTATCAAGCTGTCTCTTAAAACTCCTTAGCTTGTTTGCCCCCATGCCTCCTAAGGGAAGGCTGTTCCAGAAGGTATTGCCCCCCTCCCCCAATTAGCGGGGGCAGAGAACTCCTCTGGGGCCAGGGCAGGGGGAGCGAGCTCCTCCAGCCCTAGGGCTGTAGGGGAGAAGGGGGGAGATGACAGCTCCTCTAGCTGCTGGGGCTGTGTGGGGAGGGAGGGATAGGAAGCTCCACAAGTGCTGGGGCAGGGGGAGGCAGCCTTTCTGGACTGGGGGAGGCAGCTGCTCCGGTTGGGGGGGGGGGCACAAAAAGTGCCCCTCCAAAAGCGGCCACATTTTTTATTCCTGTGTACACCCCTGCCTCTGATAGTTAGAAGCCTACTAATTTCCCGCCTGAATTTCTTCATGGCCGGTTTATACCCATGTGTCCTTGTGCCAGTATTGTTCTTTAGTGTAAATCGCTCTCTCCCCCCGCCCCCAGGTCATCCCCCAATATATTTGATCATATGATCACCTTCTGCCCAATTAAACGGCAGACTGACACAATTTCTGTCAGGGTTTCCTGGGTCTCTTGGTCAAACTGCTGCAAACACAGACAAAAACAGCTCCAGCCCATTTCCATTCCCAGTACAGCCAGCTCTGCTGATTTTCACAGTGGCTAATGAGCTGTGCAGAGTTTACTTGGGAAATCGCCCTCCCTCTAGAGTAAACCTGAAGGATGGACAAACTGCTCTGTGGAGCAGTTTCCGTAAAGAAGCCCTCATACATGGAGACGATGAAATACCCCAGCTCCCTGCTGTCAGAGGGAATCACTGTTCTATAGCTTCATCACCTCTCTGTGAGACGGTGACCCTCAGGGATGCTCCTCAGTTAGCTCTAGGCATGTAGATCCAGATATGCAAAGTTGTGCACCTGGGAAATAGACATTATCCAGGGCATTATCCCCTGCTGACCATATGGATTTTTTATGGGAAATCTCATTGGGAGTTAGGGATGTTTGAACAGCATGAATTCCCACTGAGGCTACATCTACACTACAGGGGGGAGTCGATTTAAGATATGCAAATTCAGCTACGTGAATAGCGTAGCTGAATTCGACGTATCGCAGCCGACTTACCCCGCTGTGAGGACGGCGGCAAAATCGACCTCTGGGGCTTCCTGTCGACGGCGCTTACTCCCACCTCCGCTGGTGGAGTAAGAGCGTCGATTCGGGGATCGATTGTCGCGTCCCAACGGGACGCGATAAATCGATCCCCGGGAGGTCGATTTCTACCCGCCGATTCAGGCGGGTAGTGTAGACCTAGCCTGAGTTTCTTTTGCAACAGCTGCTGCTGCTCCCTGGTGTGTGGATGCTACCTGGTACCCGGATTCTTGATTGTGCTGACAAAGGAGGTGTGGGGGAGCCAGAATAGCTACATGGAGAAAAAGACCCCCCATGGGAGTGGGATGTGTCCTTTTCCATGGATCTTAAGATCAGGAGGCTACACTCCCTGCATCCTCTGCAGATGCTAATGCCACCCCTGAAGCCACAATGAGGTAACTCTTGCAGAATTTCCTGGGCTGCTCTTCAACCTCCTGCGGGTACATCAAGAGAGAGTAAGATTTGGCTCTCAGAAAGTAGATAACTACAATAAATCCTGTTTATTCTTTAAAATGAGAAGGGTGATAAGTCTCCACAGCTCCTTCCCTTGTTGAATCAGGTTACTTCAAGTCCTCATTTGTCTCTGCTGCAAAAGGAAGAAAAAGTGAGCATCTGACAGCAGTTTGTTTATTTTTCATGTGACGTTGACCCAAATCACAATCAGAAAGTAACCTACATTGCGCTTCATCTGGTAACCCTGAATGTCATCAATTTCCTCCCTTCTGCTCTCTTCCCCTCCTGTCCCCCAGCTTTCAGAGAGCAATAAGCATATGATGAATCATACCAGAGTGCTCCGAACTTTAATAGTAAGCAGGTGCCGCATACTCCATCCTTCACGTCAGTAATTTGCTTTTTTTTTTATTCACACCTAAATCTAAATCCAAATCCAGGACGTTTCCAGGATATCTTCTAACACTGTTGGGCCAGGAAACAAACTCCCCTCATATTTTACAGGACACTTAGTATCAACCCCCTGGTTTTTTTTGGTATGTTGTTCTCAAATGTATCTTTTGTGTGTGAACAGCACCTACCACAATAGGGCCCTGATCCTGTTTTGGTGCTACTTCAGTACCGATAACCTTGCTAATCTAATCATCCAAACTAGGGGTCTGATCCTGAATGCTGTACCTAGACAAAACTCCCATTGATTTAAATAGAAATCTTGCATAACTAAGTGTAGGATTGGACCATAGGACTGAAACATTGGGGTTCCCATTAGAAAGAACTGGCGGGCCAAATCCTGCTGGCGCAGAAGAGTGCTTCCACTGCAGAAAGTTGGGGCAGGCTTTGTCGACACCACCAAGGAGCCACAAAGCCTGTGTGTCATGAAGATCTGTTCTGCTTTTGCCCCCCGTGCCTCAAGGGTTTGGAGGCAGGGCTAGTGGATCAACAGCTGTGAGGATCCACCAGCCAATTTCCCCCATGGAGAGGGAGTGCACCAGCTACAGAAGCGGGAGTACTAGTTGTAGTGTTGCTCCCCTGCAGCCTTCCTGGGGAAGTTTCCTTCCGGCCCTCATGGAGAAGTCTAGCTAGCAACCCAGCCCTTAGCCTGCTCGCTAGCTACTGCATTCGGCCCTGATTATTTTCAAAATAACAAGCCGATGAAAAACACACCCCTGTGTTTGAGAGCCAGAATGTGCTGCTGCTCCCTGATCTCAGGATACATGTCCTGCCTCCTAAACCCATCAGCAGCCTATTGGCTCCATCAGCATTCTAGAGTCTTAGAGAGCACAAGCCATACCAGGCGTGCTAACTAACCGGTGCATACCTTCACCTCGTGACCACTTGGTAGGCACAAAGGATAATACACTGCCAGGGAGGCAGTCATAGGCAAAGCACATTGATAGGGGTAGAAAGTGTCACTGCAGAGAGGAAATCATGCAACAACAAAACTCCACCAGGGACGGGAAAATGATCCCAACTCTCCCTTCAGTTTGACGGAATTTTAACAAGGGGCTCATAGGAAATCCCCAAAGCCCCTGCCAGAGCATCCTTGCCTTTGTAGTTTGTATCACCAAACATAGCTCAAGCCCAGGGACGGGGTTTTCAAAATACTGCTTTGAGTCTTTCTTTTTTGACTCAGCAAACATGAGCCTTATCGTATCCCCTAGGTCCATGCACAAAGGGAGCCTTCCTTCTCATGCCTCCACACAGAACGGGAGGGCGCTGGCCTCTGCAGCAGTGCTCCCCTGTGCCTCCAGCCCCTATGGAGATCCAAGGTTCCACGTGTAGTGGGGATGGGTAGTGAGTGGTTCAGGGGAGAAGTGAGTAGGCTGGAAGGAAGGGAGGCCCATCCTCCCCTTGCCAGTTCAGTTATTTTCCCCATGGAAAACGGTCTGCAGTCTCTATTGGTACTGGGTACTGGGCCAGCTGCTAGCTGGGAAAGCACTAACAATGCAGCTCCAAAGTGAGATAATTCTCTATTCTAAGCAGTCCAAATGTCTCTTTTGGGTGGATCCACTTGAGAATTTTTTTCTCCTGCCCAGCCATACGTAAACTGGACTTGGAGCTGAACCAAAACCTAGATCTGATACTTGAGAGATGGACGGACAGATAAATAGCTCCATGTCTTCTCTCTGATATATATTTCGGTGGATAATAGGGCTTGTGTCTCTTGTGTATTAAGCTGGGAACAGAATACTCAGCCCAACCTGCAGAGGTTGACTTAGAACTGCCCTGTGTTTCAACTGTCAGGATTTTTGAGAAAGTGTATTACATGTATCTTCAAAGTAAGTCCTTACTCCTTTGACAGTTTCATTTTCTTATCTAGAGGTCTGGCTATCTCAAGTATTTCTAAGGCACTTACCCACAAGCACCAATTTTGTCCACATACAGAAGCAGAAAAAAAGAAAAAAGTTTGCATGACATAAATCTGGTCTATGATGTAAATTGTAGAACAGGATGATTAGACAAAGGGCCAGACTATAACTGGCATTTGTTTATAAGATGATTGGGAGTGGAGGAAGAAAGGTTGCAACATCTTTATGCTGATAATCCAATACAAATATGTATTTCGAAAGAAAATTGGTGGATGATGTTTTCCTAGTGCAAAACATGCACTGCATTTTCAATCTTTAATTTCAGATCATAAAAATCACAATGAGAGAGTGTCAGAAACCATGGTGGGGATGGTTGGGCTTAACGGTCAGAGCCAGAATCAGGAGTCCAGAGCAGGGATGGAACGAGGCCAGAGTGACAGCAAGGCTGGAGCAGGCCTTGGAACAGGGCTGGAGCAAGAGCAAGGCTGGAGTAGATTAAGGCTCGGGGAGTCTGTTGCCACTATCAGGTAGGGGAGAGTTCCAAGCCCGGAAGTGACAGGGAGCAGACTGAGCTGCTGTTTCACCTGTGAAACTTATATACCTGCCCTGAGAGTCACCAGACCAGTTCCTGGCTTGTGGATTGGCTGGAGCCTAGCACCGAAATGACTCATCAGTGAATATGTGGCTTAATAAGGCTCTAGTTCAGGGATGACTCAACACCTTCAGAGAGAGCACGCAATGGGTTCCTCATTCTATGACAGCTGTCTTAATGTAACTCCCAGCACCGCTCTTAACTCCCAGAAGAAAGTCTCAGTGAGCTAGATGGGCATAGCTTCCTTGATTTCTCCTCTCCATACTCTGTCAAGGAGATCAGCATTGTACTGTTGGAAACCAAAAGCCGGAAAGCTGCAGAGGTTGATGGCGTTCCTCTAGAGTTTCTCAAGAACCTGGGGAGATAGGGGCAGGAATGACTGGCGGCGATTTTCACCGCTGTGCATAGAACTGGAGAAGTGCCAATGAGCTGGCGACAGGTAACAGTGGTTGCCCTACTGAAGCCTGGGAAACTCCCAGAAGGATGCAGCCAACTACTGCCCCATCTCTCTCCTTTTAACCACCAGCAAGCTCATGGAATGGGTGCTGCTCCGCCATCTGTCTGACATCGAAGACATCCTCCCCACAGAGCAGGCAGGATTTCGCCCAAAGAGGAACTGCTGTGACCAAGTTGCTTCACGCACCGTTCACATTGAGGCAGGATTCCAACATAAATTGCAGACAGGGATCTCCCTTGTTGATTTGTCCTCAGCATATGACACCATCTGGAGACAGGCCCTTCTCCTCAAGATCTCCCATGTCATTCACTGCCAGCAAACTATCCGCCTCTTGGCGGCGATGACCAGGGACTGCCACTTCAAGGTACACCTTAGTGGCCAGAACAGTAGATCAAGAACTCTTAACTCGGGCATTCCTCAGGGCTCTGTCCTGGCCCTGATACTTTTTTATCAATACTCCGCAGATATACCAGTGACGGAGTCAAGGAAATTGATGTATGCAGATGACATTGCCCTAGCTGTTCAGCACACAAGCCTCCATACCATCAGCTGCACCCTAACCCAAGATCTTAGCACAATGGCTGATTATTTCCAATGCTGGAAATGTAGGCCTAATTTTAAAAATAAAACACATGGTCACTACTTTCCATCTGAACAATAAGATATCTAATACCAAACTCAATGTGCAGTTCTGCGGTGAGAGCATCAGCCATGAGGCTGGCCCAAAGTATCTTGGCGTTACACTGGACCGGAGTTTGATCTTTCGACAACACTTCGAGAACACCCGCGATAATGTCATGTCTCGTGACACTTATCAGAAAATTGGCCAGAGCATCACGGGACTCCAGTCCACAGACCTTATGAACCACAACAATTTCCTTGGTATATTCTTCAACTAAATGCTGTGCCCCAGTGTGGTCTCCCAGCAGTCATATCACTCCTTGATACTCACCTCAATAGCACCATACGTACAGCGTCAGGGACGCTCAGATCGACTCCAGTTGACTGGCTCCCGATCCTATCGCACATCCAGCCTCCACAGGTTAGAAGAGCTGCCCGGTCATCTCACTTTCTCAACCATGTTAATGCAAACACGAGGATCCCATTGCACGATGACCTGCAGAACCCATCACAGACAAGATTAAAATCCCACAGCACTGTATGGAACTGCACAAGACCCTTACACCCAACTCAATGACTGCTCAAAACAAACAGCACGTCATTGACCCTGCCAAGGAAATACCGGGTTTTGATTGATGTTGGAAAAACTGGTGCAGATTGTATCACATCAGGGCATCTCATGGGAGATGTGGACAAACCCTCTTTAAATGGAAAATGAGGTGAACACCTGTATACAACTGTGGTCACCAGGCACAAACAATGGAGCACATCATATCTGAGTGTCCCCTTCATTATTTTGCCGGGGGCCTGAAGGACATTCACCAGCTCACTGCTGTGACAATGCGCTGGCTATCAAATCTAGATATAAATTTGTAATCGTTGCTACCGACCCAAGCCATACAAAAGAAGAAGACCCCTGAATTTGCATGGCTATATACACTACAGACATAGATCACTGTTTCTGAAATGTCTGCCTTTTTAAATATGGTATGCTGCCAGTTTGAATACTCACAGTTGAGTGTGGGATTCTGCCAAGAAATCTAATGGTCCTTCCCTTTCCATTATAACATTATTTGCTTTACTCAAAGAACTCAGTAATTGATTTTGGTCTGGAGCTGACAGTTCAACAAGGAGCAAAACTGATTTTTATTTATTTGTTTATGTATTTATTGGTAAATCACGGAGAACTCTCCGTGGATAACTTATATTCTTCTCTCCCTTACACGGGTTTTAACACTGATGTCAGTGGAATTACACCTGATTTACAGTAGTGCAAGTGAGGTCAGAATCAGGCCCTCAAGGAGGAGGGGTGGACACTTAACTATTTGAAGATTAGCAGGGAGGAGAAAAGCACAGAGGAAGGATGGCCTTGTGGTTAAAGCACTGGACTGTGACTTAGAAGATGTGGTTTCAGTTCACGGGTTTGCCACAGACTCTGCCTGTGACTTTGAACAAGTCACTTAAACTCTCTGTGTCTCAAATCTTCATCTGTACCATGGGGTAATAATCCTCCCTTTGTCTGTAAACTTTGAGGGGCAGAATTTAGCACTGGGGTCCCTAATTTCAGGTGGCACGTTAATATAAATAATTATAATGACAGGGTGTCCGTAGACAGGATGAGGGAACCGGGAAAATCAGGGGCAAAATCCTGGCCCTATTGAAGCCAATGACAAAACTCCCTTGACTTCAGTGGGGCCAAGTATCTGTTCAGAGCTTTCTTCAGATAGATGCCGTATGGCACATATGCTAATGGGTGCAATATAAGCACCTAAACATAAGAGAATGGACAGGATCTCAGTTCAGAAACTGCTCAAAAGAGGGAGTGAGGGGGCTGCATCTGTGAGACCAATCCTGTACACCAGTTGATCGCAATGAGAGCATGAATGGGCCCAGAGTTACTTAAGAAGCTTATTTCATGATAGCAGCTGATGGCAAATATGAGTGTTCTGCCTATGAATAGCGCCAATGGGGTTGCACTGGTGTAACTGAGAGCACAATTTGACTCTGGATGCTCAACTTAAGATCTCAAAATGATTGACCAGATGGCTCATTTTCATTTGTATGCCATGGGGTTTTGTGAACCTAGCAGAAAAATAACTTATTTTTTGACATTTTGTTTGTCCTCAGAGCCTATCGCTTTCTGTGACTCTGGCATTTGCATGAACCATGTTGCTTTAGGCACAAAAACCTCCCTGGCTTTAACTCCAGCGTGAGCCGAATGCTCGGAGCCATGGGCCACGTCCTTCCCCAGCTCTCCCGTAGAGTTGATTTCCTTGCCAAGTGACATCCTGCTTACACTAGCACCAAAAGAACCAGGAGAAAACAGTGATTTGGGGCTTGTGGAAAGAAAGCACAGGTTTTGAGTCCAACTGACCTGGAAAGTGTACCATCTATAGTATTGAAATGAGAGGTTGTTTGTAGAGGAGGTTTACCTACAATTAAAAATATCCTATGTGGCCTGTGCATTTAGATTCAGGCACAGAGGATAAATTTAGCAGATTCCTGTGCCTGCTGATGTATGTTAAGTGAAAATAATAAAGATGGCCAGTGGGGAGCGTCTGCTAGTGAGTTAAAAGCATTGTGGATTGCACCAAAGATAACAATTGGCCTGACTAGTTGTAATGCTGTAGGCAAGTGTGTATGTGTACCATGGCCGCCTTCTGGATAGAACAGGCACTGCTCAGCTGTGTGCCGTTGACCCTTCTACTAATACCTGCTAATGGAGTTCAGGTGGTAAGGGCCTGTGCTCTTGGAGCCAGAGGATATGCGTTCTAAACCTGCTGTTCTGAGGGGTCAGAGTGACGCATGTAACATCCTAGAATGAGGGGCATGGATTTGACCATAACTGAATAATAAATATCACTAGACAAGAATATAGGGCTAAGTCCTCAGGTCCCATGGAAACTCATGAGAGTTTTTCCCGAGTGAGGACCTCAAGATTTGGCCAATATATGTGCAGGTTTTTAAATAAAATACATGTAATATTTAGCACCAAGGCACACTCTGGATTTTCCAGTGGCTCAAATGCAGATAGTCTTGGCTCAAGAGCTCAGGACAAACAGAATTAGTGCAGGAGGAAAGTTCTCTTCTCTCAAAATATCATCTGCATTTCAGTTTATGGTGTCGGGTGTTGGTTTGTGAACGCTGTGAGTAAAGCTGCCACAACATGGAAATCCACCTCGCTGAATGGGCTAGGAGTTCTGCAGCTCTCATATGTTTGCTTGGTAGCGTTCCCTGTTTCTTTTGCCTTCATGGAATACTGTGAGCTCCCTCTGGTGGCTAATTTAACTCCTGCAGATTTCTCTAGCTGCTAAGGCTGTAGTTTAGTGGATTAGGCATCTGCTTCATGTGTAATGATTTATATCTGGTGGTGAGTGTGGTTTTGTTGTAAAATCCTATACACCTGATAGGTCCCTATTCCTTCTGAGGTCTAAGACACTATAATGTCATTATCTTATTAAGCTGATGACTGAAAAACACACTGTGGGCCCATTATTCGAAGATGGGTACTTAAGTTAGGGATTGTGGGGTGAAATCCTGACCCCATTCATGTCAGCAGGAGTTTTGTCATTGACTTCACTGGGGTCAGGATTTCACCAATGAAGCCTACATCAGGCTACTAAATAGTCATATAGGCCCTGATCCTGCAATTAACTCTGCACAGGCACCCCCTTGTCTTCAACATTGCCAGGGATCCTCATTGCAGGTTCGGGGCCCCCAGTACCCATGTACCCTTTAGCGCAAACTGGAGAACTCCAATTCGGGATCTGCATGCCCAGGTTTAAAACTGGGATTTGAATCTCACTGAAACATTTCAACCTCTCTTCTCTTATGACACAAGATGGCTGAAGTTGAAATCAACTGGCATGAACTGGGGAAATGCCCTGGCACGATTCACCACTGTGAAGAGGGCCTGCACCAAGTCCTAGGCATTACTTATGCCCAATTTAGGGCTTGCATGGTGAATAACCAAGGTGACCAGATTGCCCTAGTGCAAAGTCAGGACACCTGAAAGGCAGGGCAGGGGAAGAACTCTGCCCTCGAAGTCAATTCTGTACTCCCCCCAGTTAATATCAACTCCCATCCCAAACCTATTTATGCTTGTCCCCTCTCCCACAAACTATTCCCCCCCACACACACATCTACCATTCCTCCCTATAGCCCATCTACAAGCCTCAGCTCCTCTCCTCATTCCTTTTAAAGGGGCAGTGCTCAGAAGATGCCCTCCTCCTCCCTCTCTTCACCTCCTGAAAATACCTGCTGGGCCTGGAGCTGCTCCCCCACCTCTTCTATTTCAAGGAGCAGTGGCCCTCACCTGCTCTTTTCCCTGCTTCCCCTTCCTTGGTTCTGCCTGAGGCGGAAGGAGTAATCAGACATGACCCACAGTTGGAGTAAAACCCGGACAAAGCCCCGGTTTAATAAATATTGACCAGGACACTGGGATAGTCACTTCAAACTGGGCAATCCCAGTAAACCAGGATATCTGGTCACCCACATAGGCTAAAGAAGAACTCATTGAAAGCTCGAAAGCTTGTCGCTTTCACCAACAGAAGTTGGTCCATCAGAATATTAAATTTATTTATTTATTATTTTATTATCCTAGAAAGTGTAAGATTGAGATTCCAGAGGAGAGAGCATCTGAATCTATCTGGTATTGGCACAAGGATCATTCTCCTTTATAATATTTAACGTACTTGCCAAAAGGGTTCCAGCCATCCAATGAAGGTAAGGCAGCCAAGAAAGCACAGGCATGGATGTGAACTGCCTTCAGGGAAAATGGCAAGGAGAAGTATCCCCAAGTCAGTAGGCTGCTAAGGAAACCTGAGTTTAGGAAGAGACTCCTGTTCCCAGGCTCTGGGCCAGGAAAGATTGGCTGCATTTTCAGGAATGAAGATGAGCCTCCGGGAGAAAAGGAGTGTAGCACATCCGTCCAGAGAGTCCCGCGTCAGCTCATGCACACAAAGGAACTGGCACCAGTTCTATGGGTGGGCTCATTACTCACCTGCCTTCCTGGATGCGAGGAAAACCATGCAACAACTGCCGTCAGCAAGAGCGATCAAATACCATTGAGGAAAAGCAGCTAAGGCTAGTGACCCAGATTTGCTCTTGCAAACTAATAGCCTGGGTTGATCCAACTGGATACGACTGATACGGAGGGGAGAAGGATGGGACGGAGGATGGCGCTGTGGTACATACTCTGGTCGTTACAAACACAAGCCAAGATTCTCCGCAGTGCCAAGTTTTCTAAGGGACCGTGCAGCAGCTGGGGACAGCCAGTGTGCAGTGCACTTCCGCCCCAGCCCTAGATACATCCCCTGCCTCGGGACCGGCTGGCAGGTGCTGCAGGAGCCAGATAGGCTGGCTCTACACTATCATGCCAGGTGAATTCTCAGCTGGCCAGATCCAACTGCTTTCCAGCCTGTCTGGCACAATCGAGAATCCCTCCCCCACTGTCGGTATGTCACCCTGGAACACACATCAGGCATTCCCATTTCCTGTTTGATACACAGTGAGCCAGATTCATTGGTTTATTCCGGGCACCTTGGCACCATGCCAGTCATTCATCACAGCTGTAAACCCATCAACTAGCCAGTAACATTGGGTTTGCATTGCTGGAGGGGCTGGCTTAGGGTCTCCTAATGTTGCAATAGTCTAACAAAGCAGGTTGCTTTTCAAATATTTGCATAACCAAAATGGAAGTTTTCTAAGTGATTCTGATTGTACTTGCAGTTCAGTTTGCGACCGTCATGATCCAGCCCTAAAAAACAAACACGTAATTTTTAGTAAGCCTAAAGAGATACAATCTGGCAGGCAAACGTTTAGACTAAGCACCTGCTTTGGTGTTGGGAAGAGCTGGCCTTTTGCCTCTTTAATTACCTTTCTGACCTTTCAGAGCACATTCTTTTACATGAGCCAAAGGAGAGCTGCGCAGAAAATATGACATACAGATGATCATGGTCCTTAGCGATTTTGATGGTAACCTTTCAGCATGTTTTGTTGTTCATCTTATAAGGCCTCTTAAAAAGCTCCAGTGAATAGTTCTGGCATTTCCAAAATATCCATAAGGAGACCCAGTGGCAATTTTAAAGAAACCTTAGTTATATAACTCTGTTGTTCACCTTGTACAAGGTTATGACTGTGGAGTTTCATAAACAGATGAATATTATATAAAATAATCCTAGACTCTTAGTGTCACATCTGCTTACAGTTTTAGGTATCTTGAAGGCACCTCCATATCGAATGTATGTCAGGGGAAACCAGAGGGCAGGAAAAACGGAGGTTTTCCTCCCTGAGCTTCCTGCAAAGTATCCCTTTCAATGAGCAGGGGTTAGGGGCAGGCAACATTTTTGGGGACAAGACCTGCAAACCCCATGGATCCTGGCAATCTACAAGGAAGGGGCCCCGTAAGATCTATTAGATAGGAGTCATCAGCATCCACGTCCATGTTACCACGCATCTCTACGTGTCAAAAAAGCTACCAGAATGTTGGAAATCATTAAGAAAGGGATAGATAATAAGACAGAAAATATCATATTGCCTCTATATAAATCCATGGTACGCCCACATCTTGAATACTGCATGCAGATCTGGTTGCCTATCTCAAAAAGATATATTGGAATTGGAAAAGGTTCAAAAAAAGACAACAAAAATGATTAGAGGTATGGAACAGCTTCCATATGAGGAGAGATTAATAAAACTGGGACTTTTCAGCTTGGAAAAGAGATGACTAAGGGAGGATATGATTGAAGTCTATAAAATCATGACTGATGTGGAGAAAGTAAATAAGGAAGTGTTATTTACTCCTTCTCATAACACAAGAATTAGGGGTCACCAAATGAAATTAATAGGCAGCAGGTTTAAAACAAACAAAAGGAAGTATTTCTTCACACAATGCACAGTCAATCCCTGGAACTCTTTGCCAGAGGATGTTGTGAAGGCCAAGGCTATAACAGGGTTCAAAAAAGAACTAGATAAGTTCATGGAGGATAGGTCCATCAATGGCTATTAGCCAGGATGGGGAGGGATGGTGTCCCTAGCCTCTGTTTGCCAGAACCTGAGAATGGGCGATGGGATGGATCACTTGATGATTACCTGTTCTGTTCATTCCCTCTGGGGCACTTGGCATTGTCCACTGTCGGAAGACAGGATACTGGGCTAGATGTATCTTTGGTCTAACCCACTATGGCCGCTCTTATGTTCTTATGTTCAGTAGGCTTTGGATCAGGCCTTTGGTAAGGGTTCATTCAGCTCTGAGCTGTAGGAGATCAAGTGTAACTTGTAATTGCTCCTGACTTTTTATTGCATACCCCAAAAGCAGAGAGAGATTGTATGGCAAAGACAATGGTTAGCTAATGAAAAGAACTTGATTAACGCAATCTGATTGTAAAGGCTCATGCACTTGTCCATTGATAATGTTTATGTTTCATACTAATGTTTTAGAGGCTGACTCCTACCAAAAGACTTTCCTTGGAGCTAAGGGATGCAGGAGTTTTGTGTGACTTCTTTTTTCCTTCAGTGTGAAAAATCCTAAAGTTCTAGAGCGTTTCCCAAAGCGCAGAGAAGACAAGATTGTCCAGTGTATAGGTTTGTCCTTATTACAAACACAGTTTAGCTGTGGCTGCTGTATGTCCTTCAGGCAAGTGGATGTGTTTCTAGGCCGCATACTAGCATATTGTGGTGTGTTTAGCAAACCTTTGTTCTCATGTTCGGTGAATTGATCTTGATCTGAGCACACATCACTCACAGTTAGAAAGGTGGTCATGAAAACAAAAAGGAGCATCCTTACTTAAAAGAGTTGTGGTTCTTTTCTTGTGGCCTCACGCGAGCGTCTTACAACTGAAAGACTTGTTCAACCCAATTCATGTAGTTTAAAAAAAAAAGACATACATAAAAACGAGCACAGTCAGGTATGGGACAGGGAAGATAATGCTGTTATCCAGGCAGGGCTTCCCCCCACATCCTGTTCCCACAGATAAGAACAAAATAGTAGGAGCAACAGGTTATCGTGGGCAGAGCTATCTACCCATTGGGGCCTCACTCCTGCTTCCATCAAAGCACTGATATTGATGTCAATGGAAGCAGATGCTGGTCCTAGGACATGCAGGACTCCAGAGGGACACAGAGTTGGTTAAAGGGCAGTTGGGCTTAGGGAAAAAGACTATGGCAGAAATATGTATTGGACCCGATCCTGTGTGACCTGCCCTCCCTAAATACCTATAGATGTCCCAGTCATGTGCTACCAGTATTTTAAGAAGGGGCTTTGACAAAATCTTTTCCCCTTATCCTGTAATAAATCCTGGGGTAAGGTGTGTGTGTTCACAGAGTGTGCTCTGGTGAGGGGCTGGCAATCTATACCGCCTTGATTTGCTGCTTTGGCCAAGGCACATTCAGAGCAAGTCCAACTGGGGTAGGTACACTTCGTGCACACACCCCAGTCTTGGGCTGGCTCAGCCCCTTACATAAATAAAGAGCAGCTGAGAAGCTTCTGTAGTTTACACAGGTTGGTGATAGCCAGAAGGGGAAATTAGGGCTGCCTGGGATCTCTGGGGTTTAAGGAGGCCCTATGCCCTTTGTGCTAACAGCTTTGCCTTTTGTAGGCAATTGTTTGACGTCAATGTGTCTGTGTGAGAATTTAGTGCTGGCGAAAGGTGCTGTCCTGTCAGTCCCAGAGAGCAAAATTCTCCATTTCTTCACAGGCCAAAGCTAGTATGAGAGCTGGCAACACAAGCGACCCCCAGTGTACTCTGACAGTTGTGGCAATTTCCTGCAGCATCCTTGGAAAACCTTATTGAATTAAGTTCAAATATCTTTGGAGTCCATTGTATGAAATGCAAAGATTATGAATTATTGTGAGCTGGGATTATATGTAACTTCTCTAGGTGGCAGATGGGATGGGGACCCTGGGAAGTGTTATGAACTTCGAAGGACCTTATTGAACAATAGGCCAGACAAGAATTGCCTTTGGGGGCAAACAGTGTCAAGTGGTTTTCCTAGGGATCTGTATGGTGAGATGAATGCAAATTTCCCACGCCAGCCTTTTGAAGCTACTTCCTGAGGGAGGAGCCCCTTGTCTGCCGATGACCTGTTCCCAGAATCTGAAGATCAAAGGCCCAAGATGTATAAAAGAAAAACTGAACTATTCAGGGAGGTGCTTGTTCTGAGCTAAGACTGATTTGAACGTGTAACCACAGAAAAATCCATTTGTGGAGTTTGAAGGCTGACTCATCCCACAGCTCTTGTTGGAGTTGGCGGGTGAGCTCTGTTAAGCTCATTAGCATGTGTGTAGGTTCTTTGTTTGTTTTTCATATATTTTTTCTGTTAAAGCTTTCACCTTAAGAATAAAATGTGCTTGTTTACAAAGAGCACTGTGGTATCTCATAACTGCTGTTCATAGCCTTCATAGAGAAAGACAAGTGCAGGCGCTGGCCTATATAGGCAGTCTGGCTTGCTGGGAATATCATAGAGTAGGCAGGGAACTGTGCAGCCTGGTGAAGAGATGCGGGTCTCCACCCAAGAGAGGTGATGGCTGAAGAGCTGCGAGCCCAGCGTGGGCGCCTTTGGTAGATCACGGAGGGGGAATATAGGTGCAGCCGCCCTGAACTGTGCGCTTCCAGGGGACACCTCCAAACCACTCAGTGACTTCTCCACCAACACGGATGCCAAGCTGTGCAATGAGCTGGCTGGACAACTATCCACTAGAAGCAGGAGCTGGGTCAACTCGTTTCATACAGATCACCCCAGAGTAACTCCCGGTCATTACCAAACGGAGCTGGATTGATACCTGCAGCCATAGGTGCCACCTCCGTGGGTGCTCCAGGGCTGGAGCACCCATGGCGACTGGCAGCCCCCCCATCAGCTCTCCCCCTACCCCCAGCGCCTCCTGCCCACCGGCAGGCCCTGCGGATCAGCGCCTCCTCCTCCCGCCCACCGCAGTCAGCTGTTTCCTGGCATGCAGGCAAGAGGCTGGGAGGGAGGGGAGAGGAGCGAGGATGTGGCGCACTTGGGGGAGGAGGTAGAACTTGGCGGGAAGAGGCGGGGCAGGGGTGTGGCCTTGCAGGAAGGGGTGGAGTGAGGACGGGGTCTGCGGCGGACCCGGGGATTGAGCACCCCCCAGCACTTTGAAAAGTCGGCGCCTGTGCCACAAAGCTTGCTAGTCCATTAACACCTCCAGGGCATTCGCCGTCCTTCCCCATGGTAATCATTTCCCTGTTAGAGCAGTATAGTCATATCAATTTTACCTTGGTTAAGGCAAGATCCTATCTGGGCTGCCCTCTCTTCCAACACTACGGATCAATGCATGGAGGAGGAGTTTACACTGGGAAGATTCCTGCAGCTTTTCTATGTTTTTTTTTAAGTGCTGTCATCCTTTGTGATTAGATGGATTCATTGTCTTGAGTTGAGATCCCATCAGGCTTTTTTTTTTTTTTCTTCAAAAAGAGAGACATGTCTTCACATTGGCAAAGTGAAAGTATTGTTTTTGCACTTCAGAAATGTGCACATGTCACTACAGTAATTATCTCTGAAATGTAACAAAACAGGCCTGATGATGTTAAGCTCCATAGGGAACCCTGTCTCGTTATTCCTCACTTATTACTTCTGGTTTTGGTATCTCCCTGTATGTACTGCATCCCTATGTTTATTATTGGCGTTACTGCAGAGCCCACAGGCCTCAGTCAGGGATCGAGGTCCTGCTGTTCCAGGTGCTGTATAAAACAAGTAAAAAGAGAATCCCAGCTCCAAACACTTTATAATCTCGGTGAATGACCAGACGCAACAGGCAGATACATCAAAACAACCTGAGTGGATGACAGCACCAGTCAGGTGATGTAATTTGGACATACCAGGAACTGGATGGGTCAGAAGACTTTTTTTAATGGGATGAAGAACATTGAGGTTTCTGGTTCAAATCCAGCCTGGTACTGATTGAAATTTGGTATCATTAGATAGATCACTTTGGTGATGTGAGTCTAGTTCCAAATGGGTTCGTGTCCCGATCACAAAAGCCAATACTGACTGGCCCCTCTGGTTATATGCAGTATTAACAGTGACTGAACAGACAGGGAGACAGAACTCCCCTCTCACTTCCTCCAGGTCTGTCTTGACACACATTGGTTGGAGGACTTTGTGGGAAAGTTTGCATTACAGTACCCGTGTTGTGTATGTAAATGGAGGACTTCATTCTTTGGAGCTGTGTCTCTACGCATTTATAGTACATGTCATACTAGTATCTGAGCATCTTACACAAATCATCAGATGCAGACTACGGCCATATAGACGTAGGGCTATTCTACACTGAGAATTTACATAGGCCTACCTATACCTGAGCAACATAGTTAAACTGACCTAATCCTGGTGTAGACAGCGATAGGTTGACAGAAGAATTCTTCTGGTGGCCTAGCTACTGCCTCTCAGGGAGGTAAATGACCTACGCCGATGGGTGGGTAGTGTCTATGGCACAACTGCAGCGTTTCAAGTGTAAACAAGCCCATAGTCTAAGCTCTCTTTTTGTTGCCTTAATCTGCAGGCAGCTTGAAATATAACTTTGAAAGGTGTGACGTGCCCTATTCATCTTAATGGAGCATTAATGCTAACGGTGAGACATTAAACACCAGTATTGCTAAATATAGTATATAGGAATGGGGTATTATCCCTTTAAATAGATTGTATGCCCTGTACTGGTGCTCATTGTGTTTTCTGTTGTGGAAACCTCCTGAAATCAATCAGAGTAGCAGTACGTATGTTGCGACGTTTGTGAATATTTAGTAAACATGGTGCCCTTGTGCTTTCTTCAGGGCAGAGTTCTCTGCCCGGCGTCCACAGCTGCCTGATTTCCAGTTGACTTCACCAACATGCCACAGAATTCAGGGATCTTCCTGTGGACGTAAGGACCAGTTTTCTGCGCTAGGTCTTTGATTACTGATAACTGAGACCCAATACTCTACCTGCCTGCTCCAGTACCTAGTGGAATACTGCTCTGTGCACAACTGTTTGCTAAACTTTTGTTGGTGCAAGAGTGTTTTCCAAAGCCATTCTGCAGACCATCCAAGTTCATCCCATTGCTAAGAACTTTGGGCCACAATCTGATCTCTCTTCTGAGGGGTTGGGGAGGGATCTGAGAACTCTTTTCTCCATTCTCCTCCTTTACAAATGACAATCATCATTTCTCAATATAAGGGCTGGGTGGGTAGGGGTTGGGGCAGGGGTTGTAGCACTTCCAGCAGTGCTGGACACCTCAACGGAGGCAGGGATTTATCCCTTACTCCCACGTGGGTGGTAGCAAAGTTGGAGCAAGAGCAATTTGCACCAATAACAGCTGCATGAAATTTTGGGGCCTGCAATCAATTTCTGATGCAGATTTGGATTCTTGCGCCTCTATCTGGTCGCAAGTGCAGATCTGGTAGTTAGAGGTGAAGGGACCCTGATTTTCACTTTCTGCTAATTCTAAGGCTGAACTCACTAGTGTTTGCAAAGCTGAAAGAACTGTTGAGGCATAGTAAATAAACTCCAGGAGCTTCAGATTCCAGGTATCGCTGCAGCCCTAGCCCCGATATGTACATCATGTTTTAGTAACGTTTTGCTGCGACACCACCCCTGCAGAGCCTGTACTCCAGGAATGGTATACAGGTGGCAGCAGAGATGGTTGTATGATCAAGTGCCTTAAAACACAACTGCTCTTAGGCTGGTATTGTATCAGTTGAGGGCATTGCATTTGAGGCTAGGCATGGGCCAAATTCTTAGCCAGTGTAAATCAGAATAGTTCCCCTGAAGTCGAAGGAGCTAGGCCAATTGCTCAGTGAAGTTTATTTTCAGTCCCACAAACTCAATCAGGGCTTGAATCTAGGGGGTTTCTGAACCATTTGCCCAGCTCAAGAGAAAAGGAGCAACGTATCCATCTTCTATAAAGCTGTACTATTGGATACAAAACAAAGCATCAGAACAGAAAAAGCCACCTGATATTTTGAAATGAAGATTCAACGCCTTGCCAGATGCACGGTCCAATGCGTCTGTGTCTTCTGCAAGTTTTCTCAGACCATCACCTGTGGCATGGCCTCCTGGCCCCATTACAGTCAATGAGAAATTGACCTTTGACTTCAATGAAGCCAGGATTTCACCCCAGTCTTTTTTCCTTGGCACTTCGTCCACAAATGTCAACATGACAACATCGGTCTCTTCTTCAGCATGGCCCACCTGCAGCTGTCCCCGTCTCTCCCACTCCTCTTGAGTGGTGTCTGGCCCTAGCAAAAAAACCCTCCCCGTATAAATCAGCCTGGTGAGAAGTAATAACAGAGTTTAATAACCAGGCTAATCCTGGCAAAAATCTGTCCTATGTTTTTAAAAGAGGGTGGCCACTCCCAGAGCCTACAGTATGAGATGTCCTTGTGCAATTATCATCTCCAGAATGTTA
This sequence comes from Chrysemys picta bellii, assembly GCF_011386835.1. Classification (NCBI taxonomy): domain Eukaryota; kingdom Metazoa; phylum Chordata; order Testudines; family Emydidae; genus Chrysemys; species Chrysemys picta. Next base: position 14,573,905 of record NC_088796.1, read on the forward strand.
GTCTCCCAAACCAAACATCTTGTGCTGGAGACAGTATATCGTTTTCGTCCGAAAGAGCCTGTGGCTAAGATCCAAAGAACACTTTTGGATTCCTATGCCCAGTTCAATTGCACAAGTGCTGCTCTAGCTTAACCTTTCAATTGCTACCCTCAGATTGCAGCACATTTCTTCTGACACCACGTGAGTTCAGTTTAGCTGCTGCTGGCCTGTCAGGCTCTGCAAGGCCTCTAAATATATTAATGAAGCAGAAGGATCTGGGATGGGTTCCAGTTTTAGACCAAGGTCACATTTGCAAATGCAGGTATTGCCAGATCTGATCCAAGCACAGTGCAATGCAAGGATATTCGGTATAGCATCTTTCGAGCAAGCTGTATCCCAAAATGCTGTTTAGAGTTGTATGACACAGTTACAAAGAAAAGGGAAAGAAGGGTGGTTGCATGGGATGAAAGGCAAAACCGGGAGTGAGTCTAGCATCTATTCCCGATTTTGCCACAGATGTGCTGTGTGACTGAGCTACAGAGAATGCCCTCAGTTTCTCTCTCTGCAAGGTCATTGTTACTTACTTACCTCATAGGGTTGAGGCACAGCTGAATTCCTTAACAGTTGTGGGAGTTCTTTGAGATCTTTGGCTGCAGGGTGCTACAGAAGTGCAAAGCAGGGGGCGGGGGTGTTCCAAATAAGAGCGGATGGAGAGAGAACCGAAGAGCAAGAGAGAAAACGCGTATTCAGCTGAGATGTGAAATGAAAAGGACAATGGATGAGGCAGAGAAACAGGCAGACCGCTCCAGTTACATGCGTAGTACAGGAGAAGGCTCTCGAAGCAAGAAGCCCGTTTGTTTGACAGGACGGAGAGGAGACCAGAGCTGGTCAAAGAATTTTGAACGTTTTAAACTGAGAAGCTCACAAAATAATGTTCCTGTTTTTTCCACCAGCTCTAGAGGAGGCCAATGCTAGGGGAGCAGAAGCTGCGGTGACAAAGGGGAACAGAGACAGGCAAGATCCAGGGGGCAGGCCGAGGTGAGTCAATAGAGGCACAGGGTGTTGGCCCTTTAAGAACAAGCCCCAGTATCGCCCTGTTACTGTTGCAAGCCAGAGCTGACACATTCTGCAGCTCCCAAGGGAGCACGGGCATCTATTCTGAGAGCAAAGCCTGCTGGGAAAAGGAGCCGGGGACTGTATGTAGCCTTCCTGTTCTGAGTGAGGGAAAATCCACCTGTGCCTGGGTTTCCCAGTGAGAGGGAGTGGAGAGGAGGCTAGTGCAGCCAGGGGGGAAAGACCCCCAGGGAGGGGTAAGAGTTTCCCATTTGGTACAGGACCGTTTGTGAGCCCTTGCACCAAGAATTGGAGAGCTGTTGAGCTTTTGTTCCCCTGGAGTCTAGCTTACCCTGGAAAGGGGGGCGGGGGCGCTGTTGTTGGTTAAACTACCCAACCAATCAGGAAGCCGAGCCGGTGGCTGCACCTGATGCTGGAGACATAAAACACCCTGCAACAAGGTGCTGCATTTTTTTTTTAAAAGGCAAACGAAACCAGGATTTGCAAATAACCCGGGACCCAGGGGGCTGTCTGAGGATGGCGGTTTTTGGGGCTGGTCGTGTTTTATAATGGATGTTCATCATGCAGGTGTGAAAAGGACACGGGCACTATTCTAAATAACTGAGCTCCTGCATCATTGTTAGTCACTTTGTGTATGTTTCTTTCTCCCCTGGCCCCAAATCATCTGTACTTAGAGTAGCCGTTGGTGTGAGGTTATCTTCCACTAACACATTCCAGGTTCACTTTACATTTCCCCTGGGACCCCATTCACGTCAAAGTCTAGTTCAAATTGCCCTTCTTTCTAAGACTCCACACCTTATAGATTTGATCTTTTCCCCTCTCCTTCCCACTCCATCCTGTCATCTGGCATTGGTCTCTTTCCTGTCCCTTCCTATACTCTGCCCATTGTTAGCCAGGGCTGGAAGAGACAGGAGCCAACTAGCCCAGCAGGGACGATCTGCCCCATTAGGTAGCAACCAGAACTATGAAAGGAGTTTTGCAGAGTGGGGCACTAAGGAGACTGTCTCTTTGTCCTGTCTGTGTATTGCACTTGAGTTCCCAGAAGCCCTTGTTAGCTGAACTCTGGCTGGAGGAAGCCCTCTTTCCTCTGTCCATTTGCTCCAGTTCTCTAAATGTATGGGTTATGTCTCTTGTACCTGGTCGTGGCTTGAGATCCCTTCCATACCTTGCCTCTCCCAGGAGTGGAGGGATCTGAGCGTGCTCTGTTCATTGGTTAGTAGAGTGCCTATTCTACGAGCTAGGTGCATAGTTACAAAGTGTGATCAACCTCCTTATGTCAGTAAAGCTGGTCAGAGAGCTAGTAGGGACTCCTGATATTACTGATCTCTAGTTTTAATGAACCCATTCAAAACCACCTAGATGTGCACATGACTGCCTGTGTGAATGCATGTCCTGATTACTCCTTCCCTCATTTCTCCCCCTGCCCCTCTCCCCTCCTCCTCATTGTTGAAGCGCTCACTTCTTGCATTTTAAATTAGATTGTGAGGGACCCTCTGTTACTCTGGGTCTGGATCATGCTTACCACAGTGGGGCTCTGATCCCAGTTACAGAATATACAATGTAAATAAGCTCCTTGAAGATGCAAAATGCTAAGAGTTATTGTCATACCACAAGTTGCCGGACAAGATGCTGGAACCACTGGGTGAAATTTCATGGCCAGCGTAACGCAGGAACTCAGGCTAGATGATCAGAATGGTCCTTTCTGGCCTCAAAAATCTAAGAATCTATGGCCTATTAAAATACTGTGATGACTTTGTAACAGAGAACAGGACTGAAGTACGGCACATTGCTCTGAGTGTTCCCCAATCACCATTAAAGGTAGCTGTTGTTCAGGGATGTCCCTCTAGCAGATGGGTTTATATTTATTTAATGTGGTGCTCTAGAAAAAATGATTGATGTAAACTAGCGCCGGGCAGACTATCCAAACTGAAGTTTATCTTTGGTCTAGAAATCTTCTAACACAGGGAGAAGCGGGTGGATGCAGCATTTCATGTTCTGAGCCCAAGTGGAAGGGCCATCATAACCCGAAGAATAGCTCTCTGTGCTCGAAAGCTTGTACCTTCCACCAACAGAAGTAGGTCCAGTAAAAGATGTTCCATTACCTACTTGGTCCCCCTAGAAGCAGTAGTGACTGCTGTTTGGAAGGAGGAGCAATTGCCCACAACTACCCGCTGAGATTTCTCCAAGACAAAAGAATGAAGCCATTGAAGAGCAGCCCTGCCTCTTCCCACTAGGCTCCGCAGGCAAGTCAGCAACACCTTGTGATCAACTGTGTCAAAAGCAGTGGATAATACCAACATGGACACCTGGTTTTCATCCATTGCCAGGTGGAGATCATCAGCTCATGCAGTCTGTGTGCCATAGCCAGATCTATACCCAGATTGCCAAGGGTCAAGAAGATCAAAGACATCTAGATACCGTGAGAGGATAGCAGCTAAGATTTTTTTAAAGCGACTGGTTTGTGGGTTTTGGAGACATTTCTAGAAGGGTCTGATTTTTCAGAGGGTGGGTTCTCCGTATTTACTGTCATCATTGTTGAGAATTTTGGCCAACAAACTCAAGTACTTAATTCAGTCAAATGGATGGAAATGGAATTGATATTCTTATGCTACGAATCGCTCCAGTTTCCTATTGTGGTTCATGGTATCTTCAGGGAGACCAAACCTTCTCCAGGAGTGGGCTGAGATTGTGGAATGAACTCCCCTTGGAACTAAGGACTGTCACAAACCTGACCATTTTCCACCCAAGAGCCAGGTGCATTTCTTTGACCTGCCTTCTCTAATATCAACACTGAGCATCAGATACGGTTAACAAAATAACACTGCCACCACCCTCCCAAAACAAGACTCGCCACTCCACACTCTCTCTGGGGAGAGGACAAGAAAACAAACATGTGACAGATGTGTAGTCATGTTACTTCATGCACTACCGGAAGGCGCTCAGATATTACGGGTACGAGTGCAGTATAAAAAAACCTATATGGAATAGAATAGCATCCCTTTGCCTGACTGACATGTTGGCATAGTGCCTTGTCTTGTTCAGCATTTATATGATCAACGATGCTCCATTTGTGAAACTTGGCTGTCAGAGTTTTCAAGGCATGGAGAAGGGCTGATAGAGTCTGAAATATTTTCTGCTGCCAGTTTTTTTTTTTTAATGGTTCGGTGAGATTCAGCAATAGAAACTGGCATCTAGGACATGTGCTGTGTTTCTTGTGGATATGGCACTTGTGTCACTACAACCTGAGAGCAATGAGGTGATGGTCTCAGTCTGACTTGAAGAGACTAATGCAATGTACATCAGTCTCTTGCACACTCTGGTGGTGTATTCTGGAGCGAGAGGATGATCTAGGAAGAGGGAAGTGAGTAGTCTCAGTTGCCAGCCTAGTGCAGCACATTTAGCTGATGAAATGTCTGGGGATAAGGAAAGAGCAGAATGGATTCTCAGGATATTGGGGTGGTGGAACCAACCCTGGGCCCTTTAGAGTTGTGTAATGAACATGCAGTCTCTGACCTGGAGGGACGGGAGCCCTTTCCCCCCATATATGCTCCGAGCAGGCACATGAGTAAAACAAAAGCCGATATTCTAATAACAGGAGGCTCCAGGCATGTGGAACAAAATGAAACCCACAGGATCTTTTCACCATCTAACTTATCGCCTCACTTTGGGGCAGGGAACCTGCCTTACTCTGTGTATTTGGAAAATGCTGTTGCACAGACAATGCCATATAAAAGCTTGTCAATAGCAATAAGAAAGGACTTCTGTCCCGTTGTAAGTATGAAAAAATCAGCTTCATAGGCAGGGACCAGCAAGAGAGAAATCATTATTCTTATGCCTCGATTCTGAGAAGCTGCTGTAGAAATCTGTCTCTCATCATCTACATTAGGAAATTTCTCTGAACCATAGATCTCCAATCCATGATGGAGATTCTGTTAAACTAAAGGGCTGGATGACTGCACTTTCGTCTGGTTAGCTAAGTAACTGAGGCCACATGTACACCCAAAACTTTTGCCGATATAGTATTGTTGGCAAGGGGCATGGGGAATTTTTTTTGGGGGGGTGGAGGGACATTTTATATTGGCAAAAGCCTTAGTTTAGACACAGTAATACCAGTATAGATAATATTCCTTAGGGAATCCGTATACGCTATACTGGCAAAATCATTTTTGCTGGTATAAGCTGCATCTATGCCAGGAGGGTTTACTGGTTTAGCAGTACTGGGAAATCTTTTCTAGTGTGGATCTGGCCTGATGGGGCTGCCATCACCATGGCATCTGAGCACCAACCAAACTGTTGTTACCTCTATTTGAAACTCTGTCTATCGTCTTTCTCAGCTTATAAGTGAAATAGCTTGATTAGCTTATAAATAGCTGGTGTGTGTGTGTGGAAACGATTGAGAGAAAACTAATGCGGGAGGAGGGGAGATCTTTACGCTTAACTGTGGTAGTGCATCCCATGGTCATTGTGGCATTGCTTTCTATACTCTCAGTCCCAGCCTTGCAGAAGTGCTGTCGCTCACCCTGTGTTGGGGTGTTTGGACCCCACGGATATGGTGATCAGACAGCAAATGTGAAAAATCAGGACGGGGGTGGGGGGTAATAGGAGCGTATATAAGAAAAAGACCCCAAAATCAGGACTGTCCCTATAAAATTGGGACATCTGGTCACCCTACCCACGCAGGCTCTGATGGGATTAGTGTGGGTTTGAGGGGTCAGTTGTATTATTTGGCTGCACCTGCAGGGGGAGCCAGGCTTAAGTGATCATGGAGCCCAGCTGGGCAGGAGCAGAGTGGTTATTATCAGGAGGAAGTTTGACACACAAGGGGGCCGCAGGGAGGGAGTCTGCCCTCACGCTCTGGGAACCAAGAGGTGGTGAGTAAGAAACTGGGGGGAATAAGTGTTGGGATACTAGCCCTGAAAGAAGGGTCAACCGAGAGACGCTGCAGGGAAGAAAGAAGCCCAGGGAAACAGCAGTAGGGAGCGGGACTGTGCAGACCTTGGCTGCTGGTTATAGGGTCCTGGGCAGGAACCCGGGCTAGAGGGGAGAGCCTGGGTTCCCCTACCAGCCACTGGGGAGGTGGCATTAAGCCCCTTGACATAAAGGGCTAGGGATAATTCAGTGCCTGGAGGGACATGGTATCTGCTGGGCCCAGAAACAGGACCAAAGCTTTGGAATTGTTTGTTGAGCTTTGTTACCCCAAAAGAGGTGTGACCTGGCCTGAGTTACAGAAGAGAGAGCACCGCAGCGACTGTCATCAGGGGGTGCCAGAGTGAAAGACAATTGCTACACCATGGGAGGGGGGTGTCCTGTAGTGAGTGAACCTCTTTGCACACCCACACAAACTTCCCCCTGTGGGCTGATTGAATTATTCCAGTGCAAAGCCACACTTTACGGGGGACATGAGTATCATCGTCCCTGTTTTACAAATGGGAAAACTGAAAGACAGGGAAGGATGTGCCCAAGGTCACCGAGCAGGCCACAGGCAGAGTTAGGACTCGAACCCAGGTCTAGTGAGTTTCAGCCAACTGCTCTGCCCACTGGATCCCACTGCCTCACATAAGGTATGCCGATCTCCATCAGGGCTTTGAGTATTGGGAGAGCGAATGTGACTAGGGCTCTGTATTTAGCTGGGAGCCAGCACAGAGAGTGGAGCACTGGGGTGAGATATTAACAGCAGCCTGGGTTGCTTAGCAGACTGCTGTATTTGCACCAGCTGGAGCTTTCTGGGGGTGTTTGGCTTCCTTCCTAGCTCAAACGAGTTGCAGTAATCAAGCCTGGTGGTCATGCAGGATCCAAAAGCAGTTGGCTAACATGGATGAGCTCTGTTCTTATTCATCTGCTACAGCTGGGGATGGGGGCTGACAACGAGCACAGAGAGTGATTCAGAGACTAGCCCAACATTATAAATCTGTTTTGGAGTTGGAAACAGGCCCCGGATTTCTTGGCTCCCTAAACCCTGGCTTAACCTCTAGACCATGCTTCCTCTCCTAACTGATGGCTACCTAGTTTCTGGCTGACTTGTATAAGAGGCATCCTTTGTCACAGCTTTCCCCGATGTCAGTCATGCGAGGGACTAAGAAGTTTAATATGCTGCTTAATAATCACAGCCCTGATGTGACTTGGGGAGGGATCTTCCAGCATTAACAGCCGACATTCTTTACACAGTCAAGGGGCATCAAGCTTTCTGCAGTTAGAAGAAATCACGTGGGTGGGGGGAATGTGCAGAGAGGGGAGTCTTAAGGTATCTACTTTTTTAATATGTGTGCGCGCACACACACAGAGCCAGGGCTGCCTGAGGCCTGTTCTGCTTCTGGCATAAGTGAGAATTGAGGTGGCTCTAACAGTTGCTGATAATGGCTCCCAGGGGTCCATTATGGCAGCCAGGAAATGTAGCAACATTCTGGCCATGCGGCATGCGGCCTTCCAGCTAGACCTGCAATGTGCCCTCTCTGTCTGGTAGGACCAGGAGGAAATACCAAAGAGGCAGCTATGTCTGCCCTGTGCCCAGGGATGAAAGTAACTTAAAGGACTTACCGGTACGCCGGAGTCCTGAGCGGGGGCGTGGCCTTGGCCGGAAGAGGCGGGGCCTTTAAATCACCCCAGAGCTCCCAGCTGCAGAGGCAAAGAGGCAACTGGGAGCCCCGGGGCTAAGGGGCGAATTAAAGGGCCCAGGGCTCCGGCTGCCGCGGAGCTCTGGGCCCTTTAAATCACCACAGGAACCCTGCTGCCGCCACCCCAGGGCAGCAGGGCTTTGGCGGGGATTTAAAGGGCCTGGTGCTCCGGCCACTGCGGGGAGCCCCAGGCCCTTTAAAGCACTGCCCGAGCCCGGCTGCCGGAGCTCTGGTGGTGATTTAAAGGGCCTGGGTCTCTTCACAGCAGCTGGAGCCCTGGGCCCTTTAAATCACCGCCGGGGAGAAGGTCTAGTCAGGCACGGCGTACCAGCTCTTGCCGGTACACCATACCGGACCATACAGGCTCACCTCTGCCTGTGCCCCCTGGGGGTTTCAGTCTGCCACTGCCCACTTGGGGGTTGGAAAGTTGGCCTTTCTGCCCTGGGAGAAGCATAAAGAGGCCATATTGAGCTTATGGAACTGTCCTCCAAAGAGACAACTTGCCTGCGTAGGTTTTGCAGGATTGGGCCCTAGGGCAGTACAGGTAAGATACCGGAAGCACTGGCAGATTTTGGAGCAGTGAATAAACAAATGAGCGTTGAAAAGATCAAGGCTCACATCTGGCAAACAAAACCGAGCCTGGCCCTGATCGAAGAGCAGACTGGCTTCTGCTTAATGAGGTCCCTCCACTGGCCTCATCTTACATCCTACTTGTCGTGGTTACAGGGCTAGCTGCACCACAGTCCCCTCTCTGGTCTCTGAGTGCACCCCCTCAGCTGTCAGGCCGCGGGCCTCTACCTCTCCTGGGGTGGAAGTCCACAATTCTCCCACTCTTAGTCCGGCCCCTGGGCTACAGTAACCCTTGGATCCACTGTTCTTACCCTGCGGGTCTGACTGAGTTTGGGCGCTGCAGTTCTTCCCTTCAGGGTCTCTGACCAGTGGTGTGCAGTGACCACACGGCCTTCTGCAGCCAAAGAGTTGTTTATTTTAACAGTCGGAACCAAGCGTTTTGAGGGAGAGGATTTTAAAAGAACAGTCTGCTCGCAATGTCTGTCCTACCGAAAGGCTTGTCCTCCTGTGATGGTGATGTAGGCAGACCTAGCTCCTCCACGCACACCCAGTAGGTCTCTGGGTCTCCCCGAATAACTTGCTCGACTGTCCCTTTAAATCCAGCTACAGTTTTTAGTTCTTTTGTGGTCTTCTGTCCTGGTTAAAATCAGTTTTGTAGGTTGGTTGGAGACGGTGGCAGAATGTAAGCTGAGCCTTCTGGCATTGTCCCTCACCACCTCGGAAGTGTCTGCTGAGCGGTGGCTTTCTTGAGCCATTCCTTTCCTGCCTGTCTGCCTTTCCACACAAACTCCAACTGAGTATAACCTGTACATTCCACCCCAATAACCAGGCCAACATCCAGCATTCATGAATTATTACAAAGCAGCCCTAAACCTGTCACGCTAGGCTGGACTCCTTTGTGCTTCCTCCTGTACTGCTCCATACACTTCGGAGGTGCTCCCAGTAAACATCCACCAAACTAACTCATCCTCCTTCTTAAAATTCTCCTTTTGCAACAAAAGCTCGACGAGGCTAGGCTGCTGGTGTGCTAGGACCACTGCCGACCATGCTGATCAGTCTCGATTCATTGTTCAGTTGTACTACCCCATCTGCCTGTCTGTCTCTATCTGTTGTCTCTTGATTGTTGGCTCCTTGGGGCATGGACAGTCTTTTTGTTCGGTGCTTGTACAGCGCCTAGCACAATGGGGTCCTGGTCCAAGACTGGGCCTCTTAGGCACTACTACAGTACAAATAATAATCTTACCCGGGCTGCAGACTGGAACCACTCCAGAGGCTAAAATAAGAACCTTCATAAATAATAGCTGAGACCTGACTGTCAGCTTTAGTCTGGTGGAAATAATGAGCCATCCGAGACACCTGCAGTGGGAGGTGGACTGAAGGATTTTTACAGGAGCTAGGACTGCCAAACGCCATTCAGAAATCGGGGAGCTTATTAGCTTGGCCTGTCTCTGAAGCTTTGCTTGACTTATTTTTTCAATGAGGTCCTAAGGGCTTCCCCCAACGTGGGACTCCGGCTATTGTGACTGCACTGAGCGAGGCCTCCAGCGTGAACAATCGCAGATCTGTAGCGTCCGAACGGTGTTATCACCAAGCCAACTGCTTGCTGGGCAGCACTAACTTAAACAATGTTTGCCCCAATGAATGGTTTAGCTCACCCAGTGCTCACGGCTGGTCCCACGCACAGAGCGGGATCTGGTGCCAGCCCCAACCATATTAATATCGTAATGGCCGGGTGCTTGGATTTCTAAATAGGCCTTTTTGAACTACATGAGAGATCCTGCATCGCTGGTGCTACAGCCTGACAGCAGCTGAGGATTTGGCCCCATTGGATGAATGGCAATGCTGAGTGTACAAGGCTTCAGGTTTGGGTCTTTAACAGAACAAAACAGCTCGGATCCACTGTACACTCGGGTACACCTACAGAGCAGGTTTCCAGGTGCTCTGAGCGCAAGGTGGTGCTTGTATCTTTAACTTCTTTACACATGGCAAATCAACCATTTGATACACAACCGGGGGAGGTGGGGCGTAAAGAAAATCCCTCCGAGGTGTTTCAAAACTGCTAAATGCTGACAGCACCTAGGGGCGGTGATCTGAAGCCTAGACAAGGAGAGGTACCCTGGCCAGCAGAAGCCTGAAATTTGGGGACACAGCTCCATTTTTAGGCTCTTGCATCCCCTCCCCAGTTTCATGCATCGTAATTTTACCAAATTCCCCATCCTCCCCTTCAAGGTCCTTTGGACCTCGATCCCTGCCTGTATCTTGTACTCCCCTTTGCTCAGACTCTGGGTTCTGCTACCCCGTGTCCCTTCACACCCCATTTGTATCCTTCTCTAATAAGCACCCTTGTGTTTTCTCCCATGCCCGGAATGGCCTCCCTGATCCGGTGTGCCACGAAACCTTCCCCTCCCCCAGTCCCTTCAGCCATGACCTGCACTCTCAGGCCATTACAGGTGCTTCCTGTGCTGTGCAAGAAGCTCCAGCATCTTATCTCATTGCCCACCCACGCTCCCTTCCTGCTTCCCACCGGCCTGATGTCATCTTTCCCTGGAAGTCAATGGCAGTTTTGTCTCGGACTTCAGTGTAAGCACAATAGGGTCTTTGGATCTTGCATTTTCTCTGGCCAGCACTGTGCACCAGTGTTAAATAAAAACACGAGCGCAATTCCTCTCTCAGCTTTTCATACCTTAGTGGTCACTAGAGACACGAGCTACACATCACTGCCACCTAAGGACCACAGCCCATGGAAAGGGCTGCTTTTCTTAGTCATCACATGCATGCTGGGCCACACATCTCCCTATGCAGTAACAGTCATAGTCCTTAGCAATGGCCTAGCACTTTTCATGTCAAAATGCTGTGCAAACATTGGCTGATAAATGGCTCTCACTAACTCATAGGGTGGCCCGTAGAACCCTGTTTCCTGACGTATTATTGCAGACATGTGTGGGCACTCCGTGTATTTCTGGTGTCTTTCGGTGTCTATTTACTGGGTGTTTAGTGAGAGGTATCTCGCGAGGCTCAGCTATAACGCCTGTCTTCTCAGTGGCCCACATCCTCTTGACTTATGCCTCTGCAGTCTCAGCTGCGTTTCCTTTGCTCTTGTATTTAGGAAATCGGATACGCTATTGAAGGAGCACTCCAGCTCCTTCACCTGATTATACTGCCATAGTATGTGCCTTGCTGTGACATTCAGACTTGCGTATCTAGGAACAGCTAGCTAGAATTTTAGTAGATCAATAGTGGCCAAATATCTGAGCAGTAAGGAGTGCATGCACACCAGGGCCGGCTCCAGGCACCAGCAAAACAAGCAGGTGCTTGGGGCATCACATTTCTAGGGGCGGCATTCTGGCGCCGGCCATCATAGGCATTGACTTTAGGGCATGGGGAAAAAGTGCCCCCTGCCGCCCCAGCTCCGCTCCGCCTCTGCCGCCTCCCCTGAGCGCGCCGTTGCCTCTCCGCTTCTCCCCTCTCCCTCCCAGGCTTGCCACGCACAAAACAGCTGTTTTGCACAGCAAGGCTGGGAAGGAGGGAGGGAGGAGAAGCCGAGCGGGGGGGCGCTCAAGGGAGGCGGCGGTGGTGGAGTGGAGGTGAGCTGGAGGGGGGAGCGGTTCCTCTACCCCCCACCCTAGCTCACCTCCGCTCCGCCTGCTCCCCTGAACGTACTGCTGCTCCGCTTCTCCCCTCTTCCTCACCTGCGGCACGCCCGGGAGAGGAGGCGGGGCTGGGGATTTGGGGAAGGGGTTCGGAAGGGGTGGAGTTGGGGTGGGGCCAGGGGCACGAAAAAAAGGGGGGGCGGCCAAAATTGTTTTTGCTTGGGGCGGCAAAAATCCTAGAGCCGGCCCTGGTGCACACGCAAGCAGTGACCACGGGAGTGGGTAGGACTACCTAGCTGTATAGAGAGAGTCTTTTCTATTCCACCATTGCTATGTTATTTGCCTTACAGTTGCCCCTTGAGGTACCAGCTGAGACCAGTGCCCCTATGTGCTAGGCACTGTACAGACTCCTAGTAAGAGACATCCCTGTCCAAAAGAACTTACCTGGACAAAGCAGATGGAAAGCACTGCTATGCTCATGTTTTAAAGTGAGGAACGGAGGTTAAAGAGATCATGTAACTTGCCCTAGGTCACACAGGGAAGACTGTGACAAAGCCAGGCATTGAACCCAAATCAGCGCCTTAACCACGAGTCCTTTCTTACCAGATATGTTAGAGCTGCATGGCCGGCTCCCTAGTTAGGGGACTCTTCTGAGCTTCTTAGGCGCCTTCTGCACTTATGAAGTCTTCTGCACTTCTAAGGCTGATGGATCAACATGTTACTCTTACGTGCTCCCTGAGCTCAGGGTTGAGTGATCATGAGTGATGATGAGATAACTGGCTCTGTGGATGAGGGGAAAGCAGTGGATGTGTTATTTCTTGACTTTAGCAAAGCTTTTGATACTGTCTCCCACAGTATTCTTGCCACCAAGTTAAAGAAGTATGGGCTGGATGAATGGACTGTAAGGTGGATAGAAAGCTGGCTAGATCGTCGGGCTCAACGGGTAGTGATCAATGGCTCCATGTCTAGTTGGCAGCCGGTTTCAAGTGGAGTGCCCCAAGGGTCGGTCCTGGGGCCGGTTTTGTTTAATATCTTTATTAATGATCTGGAGGATGGTGTGGACTGCACTCTCAGCAAGTTTGCAGATGACACTAAACTAGGAGGCGTGGTAGATACACTAGAGGGTAGGGATCGGATACAGAGGGACCTAGACAAATTAGTGGATTGGGCAGAAAAAAACCTGATGAGGTTCAACAAGGACAAGTGCAGAGTCCTGCACTTAGGACGGAAGAATCCCATGCACTGCTACAGACTAGGGACCGAATGGCTAGGTAGCAGTTCTGCTGAAAAGGACCTAGGGGTCACAGTGGACGAGAAGCTGGATATGAGTCAACAGTGTGCTCTTGTTGCCAAGAAGGCTAACGACATTTTGGGCTGTATAAGTAGGGGCATTGCCAGCAGATCGAGGAACGTGATCGTTCCCCTTTATTCGACATTGGTGAGGCCTCATCTGGAATACTGTGTCCAGTTTTGGGCCCCACACTACAAGAAGGATGTGGAAAAATTGGAAAGAGTCCAGCGGAGGGCAACAAAAATGATTAGGGGTCTGGAGCATATGACTTATGAGGAGAGGCTGAGAGAACTGGGATTGTTTAGTCTCCAGAAGAGAAGAATGAGGGGGGATTTGATAGCAGCCTTCAACTACCTGAAGGGGGGTTCCAAAGAGGATGGAGCTCGGCTGTTCTCAGTGGTGGCAGATGACAGAACAAGGAGCAATGGTCTCAAGTTGCAGTGGGGGAGGTCCAGGTTGGATATCAGGAAAAACTATTTCACTAGGAGGGTGGTGAAACACTGGAATGCGTTACCTAGGGAGGTGGTGGAGTCTCCTTCCTTGGAGGTTTTTAAGGCCCGGCTTGACAAAGCCCTGGCTGGGATGATTTAGCTGGGAATTGGTCCTGCTTTGAGCAGGGGGTTGGACTAGATGACCTCTTGAGGTCCCTTCCAACTCTGATATTCTATGATTCTATGATCTGGTCCTGCTTGTTGCCTGCACCGATTGGGTTCCTGCCTGAGGACTTTGCGGTGAGTCACGGAGAGGAGATGGGGGCCACCAGCCACCACTGGAGGTTGTATCCAGTCAGGAATGAGTTACGTTCAGTCTCAACCCTTGAGGATTGGCTGCAGACCTACGGGCTAGAATTGTCCTTGCCACTTGATCTTTTCAAGTCCCACAGTGCTTGGAAATAGTTCATGGTATGTAACAGTTTTATGCAGGACGGGACAAACAATTTTCAGACCACTGCAGCCCGGCAGTAGATTGGCTGTCCTGTTTGCCGACAAGTCACTGAAATCCTTTGCAGCTAGCAAGGAAATAGTCTATCCTCAAATTGGGTACGTTACATCTGCTTGTGCAGTGCTCGTGGGCCGTAGGACTGTGAGGACAGGCTGCGCTGAAAAAACCAAAACTGAGGTCCTGTTGTGTCAGGTGCTGTACAAACACAGGGGAAAAAAGACATTCCCTTCCCCATAGGGTTTATGGTCTAAATAGACATGAGGAGTATTATCCTTATTTTACAGGTGATACTTGATACACAGATCACGTGTCTTGCCCAAGATCACGTAGCCTCAGTGGTATAGCAAGGAACTAAACCTAGGGTTCCTGAGTCCCATACTACCCCCCAACTATAAGACCATCCCTCCTCTCTGAGGCCATCGATGGAATCTGGATCCCACTATGGCAAGCACTTCTACCTATGAAAACTGGCCAGCGGATTTATTTTCTTAGGTGCATAAACTCTCTGGAACAGGTGCCCTGTCTTCCTGTGTGGGTGCAGTGTCTAGTGCAGTGGGTCCCAAAGCCTGACCGGGTATCTGGGCACTAGTACAATATAAATAGTGTGTACTAAAACTACCTTTCAAACAGAGAGCCAGGGAATTCAAAACGAAAATCACGCTTCAAATAAATTCCAAACTGTGGAAAGTATGAAAACGAATAGTCAGCTAGCTCAGACCTCAGCATGGCTGTCATACCCCCCTCCCTCCTGTGTATAAGGCAGATGCATGTACATGACAAATGTCACAGCTAGCCAATGTGTACAGTTAAACCCACATCAAAGGTTAACTCTCCAGTTCCATACTTTCCAGTGTTAGGGATGTCATTGAGTGTAGGCTTATCCTTTGAATTTCCTACATCTCAGACATAGCTGCTTGCATGCATGGCTGTTTAAGCTGCAATGTTCACTCATTCTTTTTTCTCTTTAAATCCTTAATACATATTTATGGTCTTGCAAAACTACATTTTTACAGGATCTTGGAGGCTGGGAATATATTACAATGGCCACTAGAGGGCATCTCTGCACTGGTTTAGCTGTGAGCAATATGCATCAAATGGCAAAAAGGGGAACTCTAGAGTCTGAGTGGGGTACCTGTTGTATCAGTCAGCTGGCCATGGTTAAGAAAATGACTGTGTATTTAAATACTTAGAGGCATGATTGGTCTGGATGAGCAGACGTGTCTCCTGCACATCCCTATCCTTCACAGAAGCAGCAGGATTCTCCTTACTGGAGACACCTGATTTTCAGAAAGTGCTGAGTCCCTGCCCTCGGCAGCAGGGGTCCCTGCGTGTCCCAAGCTGGGCACTCAAAATCACTAGTCACTGCTGAAAATCTTGGCTTGCATGTATGTCTCGTAGGGTTTTTCTGTGGTGGTTTTTAAGCATTGACTACGCGTGAGGCACAGAGTCGCATGGATAACAACCAAGGTTACACTGTGAATTAATAACAGCATTGGGCTAATACTTCGAATATTCCTGGGATATTTGCCAAATTAAAAATGAGATTGTGCTTTGCTGTTCGTACCTCTTTTGTGTGCACCAGGCGAGGATGCTCTCACCAAGGAGCTCTGCCACCTCTTTGCCGGTGGAATAAGTTCCAGTTAGAACATTGTGCCCATTTCTTTGACCCAAAATGTCTCTGTGAGGAGGTGTATACCCCACACTGGCAGAGAGAGGGTTAACTGGACCCAGTGCACAAATCATGCTCCTGGCTGCACCTGGAGGACGGGCCAGGCCCCATTTAGCATTAGGCCCAGCTGGGGAGGAGCCGGGTGGCTGAATTAAAGCTGAGTCCCTGCTGGGCTGGGGCCGAATGACCACTAAAGGAAGGATATGAGGGTAATACAGAGTTGGGAGCAGGCCTGGAGCTATGCTTCTGAGAAGGGTGGGTAGGAGAGAGACTGGGTAGGGTTAGGAACGGAGTGAGCCCCTACTGTGAGCCTTGACAACAGGGCCCTACACCCAGGTTCTGGGGGAGAGATGGACACACAGAGCTTAGGAAGAAACAAACAAGGACTGGACCTAGGGTGACCAGATGTCCTGATTTTATAGGGACAGTCCTGATTTGGGGGGCTTTTTCTTATATAGGCGCCTATTACCCCCCACCCCTGTCCCAATTTTTTACACTTGCTGTCTGGTCACCCTAACTGGACCTCCAGGGAGAACAAGAGGTGTTTCCGGGAAAAGTTCTGCAGATCCTGTTAAGGGGGGCAGAGTCTGTGGAGGGGGGAGCCCAGGAAGGGACTGGGGGACAGGCTGAGGTAGGAAGTGGTCCAGGGAGGCAGCAGGGAGTAGGAGGGAACCGACCTTAGCAGTTTACTACAGGGTGCCTGGACTGGAATTCAGAGTGGGGGGAGGGGGTCTGGGTCCCCCTACTGGCCACTGTGGAAAGTGGCATGACGGTCACCCTGATATAAAGGGTGTAAGGGCCATTGAGCCCAGAGTTGGGCCACAGACCTGGCATAAAGTCACTGCACTATTGTTTTGTGGGACTCGGATAACCTGGAAGGGGTGGGACTAAGCATGATCCTGAGTAGACCACAGCAGGCCTGGAGTGCCTGGTGCCAAAGGAGAGGAGCCAGCTACACCATGCCCAGCTATGAGGGGATGTGGCAACAGCCGAGCCGCTCCTCTAAAGCCTCCCCCTGCCCACCCACTGCATGAGCAAAGAAGGCCCATCGCCTGTGGTTCTCCTACATAGAGCAGGCTGCAGACAAGCCATGCAGGGAGAGTCCACACTAGCTGTGTGCATAATAACCCATTCCGGGAGGCCGGTTTCTGCTGCAATGGAAAGGTTGGGTTAAGGGTCCGCTGCTTGAGCCATTGCTAAGGGCTGTTGCAGCTGTCCTGTTGATGCTGCTCCAATCTGCCAAGCCTCCTTGTGTCCCATGCCCAAGGCACGCTCAGGCTGGTGTTGCACAGGTCTGAGAGAAAGGAAGCGTTTGCTCCTTAGTAGGTAACTTTCTGCCAAAGAAAAAGCTCTCCTGCTTACCCCAGGGGGTAAATCATCCAAATCATGCAGCTCTGGGACTCTTCCTGTGCTAGTCTGAGTGCTGGGACCAAGCCAATTTAGAGCTGCTCTGTGTTGGCTTGTCATTATGTTCTAGCAGATCTGTGCCTCTGTTTCCCTTCCTACCCTTGGTCTGGCTTGTCTACCTAGAATATAAGCTAATGAGGGCAGGGTCTGTCTCTTACCATAATGTTTGCACAGTGCCTAGTAGAGTGGGGCCAATCCAGATTGAAGCACTCAGGAGCTACCGTAGTACAAATAATTGATAGATTTTATTATAAACTGTTACCTGGTTTTGAGTCTAAAATAAAAGTAGGGCTTCTGAGCTGGTTACCAGTGTCCAAATGTAACCTCTAAATTCAGCTGGCTTCACTGGAGTGGCAACTGTTTACACTAGAGGTGAGTTTGATCAATCACTAGTGACTCAAGTGGGAGGGGAACCCAGTGTCTGAGAGAGAAAATCCAGATTAAGCCAATGTTAAAACAGAATAAGGACATTAAATATTAAACAGTCCAGCTGGAAGGAGATAACCTGCTTACAGGACATGCGGGGATGTTACTCTTGAGTAGCTTAGCTGAAAGCCAAAGCAAACTGAGACAATAGCATCTTAAGACTGAAGGCTTATCATTGATAAACTTGGTGTTACCATTACAAATTCCTCCTGTACAAAGGAAATGTCCACATTTCTAATCTGAAGGGGATACAACAAGAAGTAATGTGTAGGTGTACCACAGCCATCTACTTTCTCGACTGTGTGCCATAGACTCTCCAGTACTAACATCTACTGGTGAAGTCTCCTCTAACTCCCAAGACAGAGGCTTGTGCTTTTGGGACTATTGAAGCAAAATTCTGTATCTTCTGTCAGTGAAGATGAGTGAAGTGCTAGGTGGCCATAGCTTTGCTGCAGTGCCCTAGCAAATGAAACAAACTCCATGGCTTTGGGTTGGTTGGATAAAATAATTGAAAGTAGTAGAATAAACTACTCAGATCTTTAATAAATCTTTTTTTACTAATATCCCAGCTGTAGGAGCTGGGCAAATAGTACACAATAGATTTGTCAAATAACATATTTGAATGTTGTGGCACGGCTGTTCTAAAAACAGTCACAATACTTTAACTAAAGGTGGGAGAAGAATTCAGTAAGACATCCGCTGCTTCAGCTTGTCTATTAATGTTCAACCTTGTGCTTGGTTAGAACTATGGGTGTATTGCTGGTGTGTTGCTCCCCCTAGTGGTCATTTAGTGTTGCCAGCCATGCAGCAAGGCCACAGTGTCTGCTTTTGCTGTGTATGTGAGTGAGAGAGCTCGTACCATAGTTTGCTGTTTTAAAGCAGGCGATGAATACCAGGAGCAGAACTCCCTATATATAAATCAGGGCAAGCAAGAAACAGTCACAGATATCTGCCTCTCCAATTCAGTTCTGAGTGACTGTCCGTTTGCAAAAATGTTCATGAAAGTGCAGTTCTCTGTGCAGCCACTTTAAACGTTCTGATGTATCACTTGTTTAAAAGCTTCATCCAGTAGAAACAATACAGTGTGACTTAGGCAGCCAGTCACATGCCACAGATACCAAAGAGTGAGTAGGCGAACTCCCAGCTGAGATGAATAGCTCAGGACCGCACCACAGGCTAAAATCTGTTTGCATTAAGGGCCTCAGCCTGTCAGGTGCCAAGCTCCCTCAACTCCCACTGAATTCACTGGGAGTTAAAGGCACTTTCACCAACTCCCCTGAGTGCTCAAACAACTCTAGCTAATGACAAAACTAGTTAAAAAACAAAGTCTGTTTGTGGGTCATTTGAAAATAGAAAAGAGAGCACAATCCTCTGGATCAATGACTTGCTATGAATAGTTCTTGCAGCTCTACACATGGGTGGTGATTGCTCATTTCAATGTCATTGTTACATAGGCCATGCTAAGGAAGTAATCAGGTGACTAAGGTTTGAAGTGATTCCCCCAAATCCGGGTGTAGTGGGCGAGTGTTATCCAAATTCAGTCTCTAGGAGCTGGGTCTTATTAAACTTAGCTGACATCAGAATGGGGGAAACAAACACATAGATTCCACTTGGCTAATTAAGCCTGTGGAACTATCTTTACTCACTTTACACACCTGCCTCACTTACTGTGATAGAGCCATGCTCTGTGACAGCCAGTGCATTTAGGTTTTTTTGTGTGGTTAGATTATACACTTCTGGGATATGGACTGTGTAGTCTTCAGTGTTTTATACCACAGCAAGACTACTTGCTTTCCAGAAGCCCCAACCAAGAGCAGGGCCCCCTTGTGCTTTGTGCTGTACATACACTTAGGCCTGGCCTACATTTGGAGCTATGTTGCTCAGGGGTGTGAAAAATCCACACCCCAAGTGGTGTAGCTATGCCAGTGTAACTCCCAGTGTAGACACAGCCAGGTCCATGGAAGAGTGCTTCCCTCAGCCTGCCTACCATCGCTCTGGGAAGTGATGTTCCTAGACTGACAGAAAAACTCCTTTTGTCATCATAGGCTGCATCTATACTACAGGGTTATGCCGCCAGGCACCATAGCTATGCAGGTATAATCCCTGTAGTGCAGATGTGGCCATGGTATGAGAGGGACTTGCCCCAAATTTTAAATAGATATGGCAAAGAGTGGCGGGGGGAGGAGAGACAGAGTGGAAAAGGGACTTGCCCCAGGTCACACAGTAGGTCACCAGCACAGCCAGGAACAGAACTCAGGTGCGAGTCCAGTGCAGCGTCCCAGTGCTCAATCATGTTGCATCTCCTGGAAGCTCTGTGCTACATCATGGTAAAGGATCAGCTCATCTCATCCACTTACAGGAGCCAGCAGACGTTGGTCCAAGAGTCATGATGCTTCCATAGCATTGTTCCCCTCCATGAAAAACATGGGTGCAGAGACCATGAAAAGGAAGAGACAGCAAAGGTGGTGTCATATGCCTTTGAAACCCATGATACTCAGTGAGTACCCCTTCCTCACATCTCCTCAGCTGGGAACTCACCATTTAGGAATGAATTCCAGGGGTACCATCCTGTGGGAAGGGCCTTGCCAGAGAGGACAGGAGAAAGTAGGGAGCCACTGTGGATGGTTCTGTTCCTTTGAGGTCCCCTGAGGCCTGGGGTAGAACACACAGCCAGTTCCACCAACCACACCTCACCCCTTCCCTCCCAGCCCTATGGAAAAATTCCAGGGCAACTACACACAGCCAATCTCATATTTCCCTGCCCCTCACTGGATGTCACCCTCCTAATCTGGCCCAATTGTACTATCCCTCTTATATAGGAGTTTAGCAATGAAGTGTTGGAGGAATTCCCTGACCCAGGAAGGTCATCAAGACACTAACTGTGGCTAGATCTGTAAAATGGCTGCTTACATTACCAGTGGTCAAAAGTAACAAAGCAATGGTAAGGGTGATGGTCAAGCCTCATGCTTCAGGACATATGCTGCCTGCCAGTGGGTTCAGGAAGAAAACGGACCAGATGCATTAAGGCCTGGAGCACCAAGTGAGAGTTCCTCTCAGACTAGGTGGACCAATGATCTCATCCCATGTGTGATATCCTATGTATTTGTGGCACAATATCTTTTCAGAAACAATACCACTGGGAGTGAAGCAGCATGCTTAATTATACTTGCTGCTTGCATGCTGGCACTTCTTTCTCTGTGCAATGCCTAATTATCTCTCATGCTGCGTGCAAAATTGCAAAGTCATCTATATTAAGGGACATCAGTTTGATGTTATTTACAGTGGAGGGGCACAAAGGGCCATATTTCATGTACATTTGAAAACCTGGTTCAAGCAAGACATACTCCGTTTAGGGATAAGGCTCTAAGCTAGGGGGTTGTTGCGGAAAACTACCAGCTCATGATTCCTAATGAGAAATTGACTTTCTCAAAAGCAAACGGTTGTCTCCTCTAGTAAGTGAGCTAAATCCATTTATTCATGTCTGATTACTGGCGATGACGTGCAGAATTTTCAGAAGGCTTTGAGCAGCTGACTTGCCAGTGATATGCCGCAAACCGTCTATGCATCTCTTGCTGGTCATCCCCCTACTGCGATCGCTTTCCACCATTCCTTCCATGGTAATTTTCTCAAGGTTATTTCCATCTGTATGTCTGACGTGACCAAAGTTTAAAAATTTGCCTGTTGATTTCTGACAGCAGGGTCTGCTTCTCTTCAATAATATTTCTACCACAAGCATTCATCTTGTCCATCCAGGAGATGTGCATGAGTCTTTGCCAGGACTAGTGGCATATTGTCACATCTATCCTGAGTTAAACCCCCTAATATACAAATTGAGACTGAAAAGACCTTCTTCATTGGTGCAGTCTGCTCTCGTATTGATCACTTATTGATGTTGTGTATGTAATTCAAGGCCAAATTCTGCCCTTGACAGGTACATAAATGCCAAATAAATAGAGAATTGTTAACGCTAGATGTTTTTTTTTTTTAAATCATTAGTCAGGCCCCGACTGAAATCATAAGTTTAAAAAAAAATCACCATTTGAGGTTCTTTTTATTTTTCTCCTGGTGTTTGAACCTTTAGGAGTTACATTTTTAAACTTTTCTCTACAACAATCACGGTTAGACTTTTTTAAGCTGAGACTCTCATGTTATCACCCGAGTCCAGGAACTGCAGCTTTGAGTGAAATGTCAAATAGTGTGAGGCTCATAATATAACCAGGGAGCTGACAACAGTTCCAGGCAGGTCTGCTGAGAAAGTGGCAGGGCCCTGACGAGACATCTTAGGGGGACAATGCAGTCTGTGCATATGGCAGAGTTTTGACCTGTGTTGGGTCTCCAGCAGCGCAGGAAGAGGGCCTAGAAGTAGTGATAATGTAGGCCCCAAATGCTGGCCAATGTGTATTCTTGTACAAGACTATCGCTGCTTAAATCTGTATGGGGTCAGCCCCAGAGTTCACAGTTTAACCAAAATCTGCTACACGGGTTAGACTTCATACCAGCAACTAGGTGGGGTGAAGGCAAACCCACATCCTGTCAATGTGAATGGCTATGGAGAGTGTGACGGGTTGGATCACAGAAACCCCCTTGGGAGCTGCCACCCGATGTGCAAAGACTACCCCTGCTCCTGTTTTCCCTGCCAGCTCAGGACTCCAGCACCCTGTCTTGCTGAGCCAGACACTCCTGTTTGGCTCCAGACACAGATCCAGGGTCTGAATCTCCTGTCCCAAAGCTGCAAGTTTACCTGAAAACAGCTCACAGCAGTGTGCTTGTCTTTAGCACTCAGATGCCCAACTCCCAATGGGGTCTAAACCCAGATAAATCCGTTTTACCCTGCATAAAGCTTATGCAGGGCAAACTCATAAATTGTTCGCCCTCTATAACACTGATAGAGAGATATGCACAGTTGTTTGCTCCCCCAGGTATTAATACATACTCTGAGTAAATTACTAAATAAAAAGTGATTTTATTAAATACAGACAGTAGGATTTAAGTGGTTCAAAGTAGTAACAGACAGAACAAAGTAAGTCACCAAGCAAAATAAAATAAAATGCGCAAATCTATGTCTAATCAAACTGAATACAGATAATCTCACCCTCAGAGATGCTTCAGTAAGTTTTTTCTCAGACTGGACACCTTCCAGGCCTGGGCACAATCCTTTCCCCTGGTACAGCTCTTGTTGCAGCTCAGGTGGTAGCTAGAGGATTCTTCATGATGGCTCCTCCCCCTCTCTGTTCTCTTCCACCCCTTTATATATCTTTTGCATAAGGCGGGAACTCTTTGTCTCTCTGGTTTTCCACCCCCCCCCCCCCCCACTGGAAAAGCACCAGGTTAAAGATGGATTCCAGTTCAGGTGACATGATCACATGTCACTGCAAGACTTCATTACTCACTTGCCAGCACACACATATACAGGAAGACTCACAGGTAAATACAGCCATCTGCAGACAATGAGAGTCATCAAGATTCCAAACCATCATTAATGGTCCACACTTTACACAATTACAATAGGCCCTCAGAGTTACATTTTATATTTCTAGTTTTAGATACAAGAGTGGTACATTTATACAAATCAGATGATCATATTCAGTAGATTATAAGCTTTGTAATGATACCTTACAAGAGACCTTTTGCATGAGGCATATCCCAGTTACTTACATTCACTTATTACCGTATTTTCTCTAAAACTATCTCAGTTACATTATATTGACTTATTAGTTTTTATAAAACCATATAGACTGCACAACGTCACACCCTCCTCCTGAACTTACTGCCAGAGACTTGGACACTGACCATGGCGGAGGCAGTATACCTAAAATTCATTTTTGGGCTCCCCTATGGGGCAGACACTCCTGTGTCCCCCAAAAGGGAAAGAGACCCTGATCCAGCTGTAGGCTCACAGCTACCAGCTATGAGGGACCTTTTGCTGGCCAGCCAAATCCCCCCCCTTTCACTCAGGTTGGGTTTGCTTCCAGCTAGAGTCCTTGGGGTTTGTTCCCACCGCAGCAGTCACCAGGACCCCAACTTCCAGCTCCAGGATACATGTCTCTGTGCACCTCTTCCACTCCATTACAGCCAGGTCATGCTTCTGGGTCTTAATTGCTTTGTCTCTTAAGTCCAGGCTGGTGGGCAGCCTTTTCTTTTTCCAGGTCAGGCTTTCCCCGGGCAAATTGTACATCAATTTCCATTTGTCTTCCCTTGAGACCATCACTTGATGAGCTGGGATACCACAGAGAACACCCTCCTGCCAGAACAGGCACCCCTCCACTCCTGTCTTGCTAAATTAGACACCCCAGTCAGCTTCAGCACAGACAGAGGTTGGGCCACACCCATCTGCAGTTCACTGAAACTGAGATGCACTCAGCTCAGGGGCTTCTTAGTTAACAGAGACATTCCCAGCGCCCATTGTTCAGTCTTTCTGGGCAATTTGAAACTTGTGTAGTTTTAACTTCTTTTGATCTTCATTCTTACTTATTTTGCTTCCTTTTCTGTCCCTACTTCCCTTTCCCGAAATAAGCAAACAGAAAATAACAAACCAGTAACCACTTTGTCTGTTCTCTAGCCACCACACTTAAAACTCACTTAAAATCACTATCAGTATCTCAAAGCAATCAGCTGTGCACAGATCCTGCTCGACTACGCCACTGTGACGGGTTGGATCACAGAAACCCCCTTGGGAGCTGCCACCCGATGTGCAAAGACTACCCCTGCTCCTGCTTTCCCTGCCAGCTCAGGACTCCAGCACCCTGTCTTGCTGAGCCAGACACTCCCGTCTGGCTCCAGACACAGATCCAGGGTCTGAATCTCCTGTCCCAAAGCTGCAGGTTACCTAAAAACAGCTCACAGAAGTGCGCTTGTCTTTAGCACTCAGATGCTCAACTCCCAATGGAGTCTAAACCCAAATAAATCCGTTTTACCCTGCATAAAGCACCAGGTTAAAGATGGATTCCAGTTCAGGTGACATGATCTTATGCAAAGCTTATGCAGGGCAAACTCATAAATTGTTCGCCCTCTATAACACTGATAGAGAGATATGCACAGTTGTTTGCTCCCCCAGGTATTAATACATACTCTGAGTAAATTACTAAATAAAAAGTGATTTTATTAAATACAGACAGTAGGATTTAAGTGGTTCAAAGTAGTAACAGACAGAACAAAGTAAGTCACCAAGCAAAATAAAATAAAATGCGCAAATCTATGTCTAATCAAACTGAATACAGATAATCTCACCCTCAGAGATGCTTCAGTAAGTTTTTTCTCAGACTGGACACCTTCCAGGCCTGGGCACAATCCTTTCCCCTGGTACAGCTCTTGTTGCAGCTCAGGTGGTAGCTAGGGGATTCTTCATGATGGCTCCTCCCCCTCTCTGTTCTCTTCCACCCCTTTATATATCTTTTGCATAAGGCGGGAACTCTTTGTCTCTCTGGTTTTCCACCCCCCCCTCACTGGAAAAGCACCAGGTTAAAGATGGATTCCAGTTCAGGTGACATGATCACATGTCACTGCAAGACTTCATTACTCACTTGCCAGCACACACATATACAGGAAGACTCACAGGTAAATACAGCCATCTGCAGACAATGGGAGTCATCAAGATTCCAAACCATCATTAATGGCCCACACTTTACACAATTACAATAGGCCCTCAGAGTTACATTTTATATTTCTAGTTTTAGATACAAGAGTGGTACATTTATACAAATCGGATGATCACACTCAGTAGATTATAAGCTTTGTAATGATACCTTACAAGAGACCTTTTGCATGAGGCATATCCCAGTTACGTTACATTCACTTATTACCGTATTATCTCTAAAACTATCTCAGTTACATTATATTGACTTATTAGTTTTTTATAAAACCATATAGACTGCACAACGTCACAGAGAGCACATACATAGACTCAAGTAGGGCTGGAAGGGACCTCAAGAGGTTGTCCTGCGCATATGCTGATTAGAACGTGTGGACTCAGGCTCTTAACTCGTAACTTTGAAATGAGTAGAAGAAACATCATCCTCTACTTAAACTTCTGTTTTTTAAATAATTTCTCTGGTTAGAGCGGAGGGCACAAAGGCCCAGATCAATAGAGGAAGGTAAGAGCTCCATACCTTGGAAGATCTGGCCATAATCCCTGAAAGAAACCAAGCTTTTACACCCAATGTCACTGGAATAATTGCATGTTAGAAGAACTGATGATTAAGTTAACCCTGCCCTGTAGTAAGTCTTATCCACAGGGCCTATGTCTATGTACTAGATTTCTTTTTTTTTTCCTTTAAAGTTTCCACTGCTGCTGCTTTGATTGGAGCCTTACTGTATTGACAGCTGGTATTTAAACCATGGTCTAATCCTTCCGGAATCCAGCTCAGTGCAGGAGCTTTTGAGCATTTTCCAAAGGTGAGGCACGGCATTGTGGGGTTGGGGTTAAAACCAGCAGAACTGGTGCAACTGCCTCTGTAGACTCTTGCACCAGAACTGTGCTGAAGACTCGCTCCCAGGTGTTGCAACCGACCCTTTTCATTTAAAACCCTGATTGAACTGTGGTGTGCAAATGCAAGGCGTTGGACAAATATTACAAGGTCAAGCAATAGTTCCTTGCAGTATAATGCTTATTTGCAATGACTTGCTAGGCACTTTCACACACACAGTTCTTCTCCTGATTTCTGTCAGCCTAAGCATGTCTGGTCTGGCTGGGATCAATATACAGCTGAAATCTGTCAGTCAGAGAAGCTTGTAAAAAGTAGCTTGGGAAATTCTTTTACACGTCTCCAGACTAAAGCTGTCAGAT
Organism: Chrysemys picta bellii; assembly: GCF_011386835.1. NCBI lineage: Eukaryota > Metazoa > Chordata > Testudines > Emydidae > Chrysemys > Chrysemys picta. The sequence continues at coordinate 14,600,246 of NC_088796.1, forward strand.
TTCTATTTCCTTCCACTAGAACATGCCTAACATGCCACCACAATCATTACGTCTCTGTAGGTAAGTAACAAATCCAGACAGACTCAAAACGGTGGACTTGATTTTTATACAGAGGGAAAGGAAGAAAAAAGCTGTGGAAAGACAGACCTCTGTCCCCACTCTGAACACCCAGTTCATCTCTCAATTCAAAGCCTTGCATGTCATTTCTAGTATTTAGACTGAACATCTAGATCGGGGTGGCCAACCTGAGCCTGAGAAGGAGCCAGAATTTACCAACGTACATTGCCAAAGAGCCACAGTAATATGTCAGCAGCCCCCCATCAGCTCCCCTCCACCCCCCGTTCCCAGCGCCTCCTACCCACCGGCAGCCCTGCCAATCAGCGCCTCCCCCTCCCTCCCCGCACATCCCAATCAGCTGTTTCGTGGCGTACAGGAGGCTCTGGGGGGGGAGGAGCGAGGGCACGGCAGGCTCAGGGGAGGGGCAGGAAGGGGTGGAGTGGGGGCAGGGCCTGTGGCAGAGGCAGGGGTTGAGCAATGAGCTGCCCCCTCCCCCGGCACATTGGAAAGTTGGCGCCTGCAGCTCCAGCCCCAGAGTCGGTGCCTATACAAGGAGCCACATATTAACTTCTGAAGAGCCGTAGGTGGCTCCGGAGCCACAGGTTGGCCACCCCTGATCTAGGTTTATCAATAGACCTGATCCTGAGAGGTGCTGAGATGCCAGAGGCTTGTCAAATCACTGAGGTATGGACTCTAGTGTGGGGCTATTGTCAGAATCACCTCTAAATAGTCTGTTGCTGGAGTCCTGGATGTTGGTACTTGGCCCGAGTCCCTGCCCAGATGTCAGAATGTTCCATCCTCTTATTTTCCCTTTTCCCCTGTTCTTCGTCATGTGGCATCTTCGCAAAGTTTCATGCAGTAGAGACAATTAAGAGCGAAACCCTCTGACTCGTTGCTGGATCATGCCTTAGATTCGGAGCCCCTAGAGAATTTAGGGGTGTTTGACCTTTGGGTTTTGGATTTGACTCATCTGTAAAGCTTATTTCCATTGCTCTTGTTCTATTATTGCTAATGCACTCAGAGGTCTTAAGTGCCTTTAGAAGTTAAACAATTGCAATGATTGGATTAGACCATATATACAGCCAGGTCCTACCCCATGAACTACACCACCAATGGCTCCAGAGCTTCCAGACACCATTGCCCAGAGTCAGGGGCGGGCATGGAAAGGGCCAGATACTCCTGCTGAGACTAGGTGGCTTTGGCTGGAATGATTTATACAGGCGCTTTGCTGGGCCGGATATGAGCCTGGACTGCTGAGTGGGAGGGACAGCCTGACCCGGAGACCTGGGGGCTAGGTTTAGTTTGCATTTTGGCTGGTGGAGTTTGGAGCTGAGAGAGAAGCAGAACAATCCAGGGAGTCTGACTAACTCCCCCTCCCCACAAAGGGGGTGTTTGAACTGCAGTGGGATCTAGGGGTCAGACCATTGCAGCCCTCCAGAGACCAGAGTGGCAGAGATCCGACCCAGCGCCAGTCAACCACAGGACTCCAGACCAACGAGCTAGGAGAGGATCCTAGGACAGGTAAAAACACTGGAAGAGGACCCTATTTGTTCTCTTTAAGCCAGCCAGCATAGTGGTGCTGCTGCATGAATTTCCGGACTCATCTTACATGCTCCATCTGCCTGGGGAGGGAGCTGGAGGTCGTGGCAGGGTTGTGAATGGTGGGAGATGGAGAATTTGTTATAGTCAGGTTTTAGTTATTAGTTAACCTTAAGCCTTTCCTTCCCTGGTGCCTCTTTCCTGTCCCCTGTAAAGTCCCCACTTTTTTGGTATTGTTTTGGGGTGTGGTATTTCATTTGGTGGGCTTTGTATTATTGTGTGTGTTTCTTGTGTCCTGGGTTATACTACTTTGAACAAGGAGCATTAATCATCTTCCCAAAGGACAGCACTGCACGTGCCCCAGGCACGGAGAAGAGCCGCCTGGGGTGGGGGCGCCAAGTGTCGCAGCAAGGAACCCAGCACCCAGCCCATGCCAGGAGAAGGGGAGAAATAACTCTGTCCGTCAAGCAGCAGGGAGGAGGCCTGAGTCATGACAGGAGCAGCATGATGATGAAATCAGCAGCTTACACAGAGGTCCACTTTAAAAGTTGATAATCCAGCCGAAACAGAGAGCAGTGTGGAGCTGACGTCCCTGAATCTTCTTTGTGGGGGAAGGGAGGAATCAGACCAGGCCCTTTGCTGACACAGCTTTGCACCCCTGCTATCCCCTTGCCCCATGCCCAGAGGATGCCCTGGTGCTGGGGGTGGCCTGTTCAGAGTAGTGAAAGGGCTCCTTACCCCCAGGGCCGGCTTTAGGCCGATTCAGCCGATTCGGCTGAATTGGGCCCCGCGCTAAGAGGGCCCCGTGCCGCAGCTCTCCACCCCGCCCCCAGCTCACTTCCCCCTCCTCCCTTCCCCTGGACGCTCCGCCCCCTGCTCCTCCCCTGCCCCTGCTTCCCGCGAATCAGAGGTTCGCGGGAAGTCTGAAAAGAAGCAGGGGCAGGCAGGCAGCACCAGATAACCCGGCGTGGTGGGAGGCGCGAAAAGGGCTCCGGGGAGGCATGGCCTAGTCCAGCCCCGGTTCCGGCCGAGTACGCCAGCCTGCGGCGCGGCTCCGGCCCAACCCGCAGCACGGCTTCGGCTCCAGCCCCCTGGCCCGGCCCCCACGGTGCGGCTCCAGCCCCCCGGCCCGGCCCGACCCCCGCGGCGCGGCTTCAGGTCTGGCCCCCCGGCTTGGCCCGGCCCCCGCGGCGCGGCTTCGGGTCTGGCGGCCCGGCCCGGCCCCCGCGGCGCGGCTTTGAGTCCCGCCCCCTGGCCCAGCCTGGCCCCCGCAGCGCAGCTCCGGCTCCCCAGCCCGGCCGCCAAGGGGCTCTGGGCTGGACCCAAGCCCGGCGAACATGGCCGGAGTGTGGCTCGATCCCAGGAATCGGGCCCCACTCTTGCTAAAGCCGGCCCTGAGCCCCACACCCCCTGCCCTGCCTGCAGCCAGCCCCTGTCTCCAGCCAGACGTGTACCCCCTGCCCACAGCCAGCCCCTGCTGCACCCCCTGCCCTGCCTCCAGCCCCGCACCCCCTGCCCTGCCCGCACCAGCCCCTGCCTGCCTCCAGCCCCGCACCCCCTGCCCCCACCAGCCCCTGTCTCCAGCCAGCCCCTGCTGCACCCTGCTGCACCTCCTGCTCACACCAGCCACGCAACCCCTGCCCTGCCTGCAGCCAGCCCCTGTCTCCAGCCAGCCCCATACCCCCTGCCCGCAGCCAGCCCCACACCCCTTGCCCTGCCTCCCGGCAGACCCTACCTTCAGTCAGCCCCTGCCCTGTCCCTGCCCTGCCTCCAGCTAGCAATGTATGTAATATATAATTTTGATTTTATTTATATAGTTATGGAAAGTAAATAATACATGGAAGAAATGAAAGGGGGTTTTTTACGTGTTTTTTTTTAATCATCCCTGTCGGGGCCCCGCCTAAAGTGTTCAAATTGGGCCCCACACTTCCTAAAGCCAGCCCTGCATACAGTAATGGCAAAGTTCTTGGTTCAGGCTTGTAGCAGTGATAGAATAAACTGCAGGTTCAAATCAAGTCTCTGGAGTACATCCACAGCTGGGATGGGTCATTCAGTCCTTTGTATAGAGCTTCCTTTTATAGCAAAGTCCCTCCAGAGGTATGAAGCAGGATTGAAGACAAGATGGAGACAAGGCATCAGCCTTTTATAGTCTCTTGCCGTGTGGTCTTTGCTTTCTTTGTCCCAAGGACACTCTATCCAGCATGTGGCATAGCAAAACCTTAGAGTTCTGTCCATAAGCAGGTCCCTGCATGCCTTGCTGAATCACAAGGTGTATCTACCTTCTCTCAATGGGTTAATTGTATAGCTCATGGTCCTTAGTGGGCCATCAAGCAGGCTAGGCAGAACTAACACCAACTTGTCTGGAGTGTTCCCCGGAAGCATAGCACAAGTTTGAAATACAGACAGTATAGAGCCAATATTCATAACGTCAACTACAAAAGTGATACACATACAAATAGCATAATTCTAATCAGCCAATCATAACCTCTCCATAGACCCCTTCCACGACAACCTTTATACAGTATTGGCTGCAAATATATAACAGTGGTCGCAACGGTGATCTATACAGTTACAGATTATGTCAATAGCGTCACAGGAGGTGACACGGCATCAGTGAGACTGATATTGGAATACTGCATCCAGTTTTGGTGCTCACCTTTGAAAAAGATGTTGTGAAATTGGAGCTGGGGCAGCAAAGAGCCACCAAATGTTCTGAGGGCTGGAGAAAAATGCCTTCTAGTGAGCGATTGAAAGAGCTCAACCTGTTTAGCTTATCAAAAGAAGATTGAAAGGTGACTTCATTGAAGTGTTGAAGTGCCTTAATGGAGAGAAAAGATTGGGTATTAAAGGACTCTTTAATCGAGCAGAGAAAGGCAGAACAAGACCCAGTGGCTGGAAGGTGAAAAGAGACAAATTAAGAGAATTTTTTTCACTTCAAGGTCCCAGAAACACAGACAAGGTTTTCATCTCAAGGCCAAAAGACCAAAAACATCAAGACACTTGATCACGGCCTTACAAATAAAGCACAAATATTCAACAGCGAGAATGATTCACCACAGGAACAAGCTACCAAGGAAAGTGGTGGATTCTCCATCTCTTGATGTCATTTAATGAAGACTAGATGCCTTTCTGGAATGTGTTTGCCCCCATAGTAGCTATTGTGTCATACAGGAGGCCTGTGACATGCAGGGGATCAGATTAGATGCTCTAATGGTCTCTTCTGGCCATCAAGTCTACTAATTTCTGAAAAACTGAGTGTAGCATTGGGAGCAGCGTCTGAGGTTTTACTGTCTAGTCGGCTTGCTTCCTAAAATGAACACTCCTTGAGTGGGGTGATCCACAGGGAGTAGCTCAAACCTCCAAAGTGCCTGGCCAGGGGCAGGACATTAGCACAGCAAGGGAGGGGGCGTGGCAGTGACATCACAAAGGCCTTTTGCAGGACCTCAGACTATTGGTCAAAGGTGCTGACCTCACAGAGAGATGCTGACATAAGCCAGGCAGGACAGAGGCGAGGGGCCCGGGAAACCTCAGAGACTCCTGTGGCTTTGCTTCAGCAAGTCTCTGTCTCGAGGTCTCTCTTTGAGGACTGAGAGAACATTCGGGTTCACGTACGTGAGCGGCAGGAGGAACCTCTGTCGAGTTTTCTCCTTCCCTTTTCGTGATTGTACTAGAAAGCAGACGTCCCTGTGTAGAAGGTAAGAGCCTCCTCGAGGTTTGAAACCTGTTCAGTCTGATCCATAGGGTGAGAGTTGAATTCTAGGCATGGAAAACACGAGCTTAAGGAGGCAGAATTTTATTCCGCACCTGGGATTTTGTCCCTTAGAATCACTGGGGACATTGGGGTTTGTCCTTTTTGTTTCACCTTTTCCTCCATCTCTCCCTCCTTTCTTTTCTTCTCTTGCTTCTTTTGTCCTTTCCCCTGTTCCCCTCCCAACACCAGGGTGTGTGTGTTTGTGTGTCGCGGGGGAGTGCTCTGCAGCTCCCATGGTGGGAGGTCCACCCAAAAATGTGGGGCTGAAATAGTGCCCCGGCAGTGATCCCCACCAGTAGCGTAGCTAGGGGCGGTGCAGGGGAAGCAGCCACTTCCCCTCAGCACATTTTCCAAAAGTGGTGCCTTAGTTAGGGGTTACCATGGCGCCAGCAGGCGGGGCCCATGCTCCGCTCTGAAGCTTGGCCTGCCCTGACCTCCTGCACGCAAAGGGGGGGGGCAGCACGGCCGGAGGAGCCATGGTGGGGGTCGTGGGGGCGGAACAGCACGGCCGGAGAAGCCATGGGGGGCCGCATTATCATAAGTCATAAGCAGTTCTATGTTTGATGAATTTTGCTGCTTCTCTGCATTAATTGTCTCTGAGCAGCTCATGATTCTCTCTAACATTGCAGTTCTCCTAAAATACTTACTGAATAATTACTGTGCACTGTTGTTGGTCTGGAACTCATCTGAGAGCACTTTATTCAGGTCATTCAATGTATGAAATTCAAGTTCCGATGGTTAGTTTGAAAATCAGGGCTCTTAGGTCCTATTCCCAACTCTGCCACTGACTGGCTGTGTGACCTAAGACAAGTCAATTCTCCTTTCTCAGCCTTAGCTTCTCCCTCTTTCAAGTAGGGATAATAATGATCCGCTCCTACCTACCTCACGGTGGGTGGAGGATGGGGATCCATTGGAGAGTGTCACTAGGAGCAGTGCATAATATGAGGTGTCCTATCACGTTTACTCAGATCAGATTGTGACATAATAGAATAGCTGAAATATTCTATTTTATTTGTATTTTTTTATTTTGAAATTGATAAGAGCAGCAACTACTTAGCTCAAACTGAAGCATCTTATCTAATTTTCGAGATCTAAGGGTCTCCTCTTGGTATGCGAGGAGACAATTTAACACACTGTGACAAACAGGAGATGCTTTTGTTTTGCAACAAAATATTTTTGCAAAGAACTTTAATGCCACTTGTTATGAGTTCAAGAAACAAACTGGTTTAGTCTGAATGGGATTTTCTGACAGAAACGATCCAATGAAATTTCCCCATCATCTCGATTCCTGGGCTCTATCCCTGCCCAGCGGTGAAAGGAACTTAAAGGATTTACCGTTATGCCGGAGTCCTGAGTGGGGGTGTGGCCTCAACCGGAAGAGGTGGGGCCTTTCAAGATTTAAAGGCCCAGGGGCTCCGGCTGTGGCTGGGAGCCCCAGGGCCTTTAAATCACCCCGGAGCTACCAGCTGCAGAGGCGGCTGGGAGCCGCGGGGCTCAGGGGCGAATTAAAGGGCCCAGGGCTCCAGCCACCGCGGAGCTCTGGGCCCTTTAAATCACCGCGGGAGCCCGGCTGCCGGAGCTCCGGCAGCGCTTTAAAGGGCCCGGGGCTCCCCGCAGTGGCAGGAGCTCCAGCCCTTTAAATCACCGCGGGAGCCCAGGTGCCGGAGCTCCGGGCCCTTTAAATCCCCGCCCAAGCCTGGCTGCCGGAGCTCCGGCGGCGCTTTAAAGGGCCTGGGGCTCCCCGCAGCGGCAGGAGCACCGGCCCTTTAAATCACCGTGGGAGCCCGGCTGCCGGAGCTCCAGTGGGGATTGAAAGGGCCCGGGGCTCCCCACTGCAGCCGGAGCACCGGGCCCTTTAAATGACTGCGGGAGCCTGGCTGCCGGAGCTCCGGGCCCTTTAAATCACTGCGGGAGCCCGGCTGCCGGAGCTCCGGTGGCGCTTTAAAGGGTCCAGGGCTCCCCACAGCGGCCAAAGCTCCGGGCACATTAATCCCCGTCCGACCCCGGCTGCCGGAGCTCCGGCGGCACTTTAAAGGGCTCGGGGCTCCCCGCAGCGGCTGGAGCCCTGGGCCCTTTAAATCACCGCCGTGGAAGCCGGTCCAGTCCGGCACGGCGTACTGGCTCTTGCCGCTACGCCGTACCGTACCGTACTGGCTTACTTTCACCTCGGCCCTGCCTCTGGGGGGTTTGTTGTCCATTAGAACAGGAGTCAGGACTGGTGGCTTCTCTTTCTGTCTCTGCCACTGCCTTGCTGCGTAGGCCCTTGGGTAGGTCCCTTCCCTTCTCTGTAGCTCAAGCTCCTCCACATCTGTCCAATGCGAACAGGGACAATTCTCGAACTCTGGGCGGTCGTGAGCCTGAGTGAGATAAGGGGCGTTAAAGACTCTGTGAAGGAGAAAGGGGAATTTCTCGGTGTTTAGCACCAAGGAATTCTAAAGTTTGCTAGAATATCTAGTCTGCGGAAACAAGAAATGGTCGGGGCCAAATTTTTTAAGCTTTGTCTTTTTAAAAGCCCATTCAGGGATGTGAGGCCCTGTCTTTTAGGTACCTGGGGTTCTTTGCCAGCAGGAGAGAAGAGGTTCCTGCCTCCATTTTTGTGGCCTTAACAAACCAGGTGTTGTGCCCCAGTTCTCGTGTGAGATCCCTGAAAAAGAACATGGACTTGTCAAGAACAAATCATTCCAAACCAATCCTAGCTCCTTCTTTGGCAGGGTTCCGGGCCTAGTGGAGGTGGGTAAACAGTAGATGTGATCTCTCTTGGTGTTTCTAAGGCTTTTGACACAGTCCCATGGGACATTCTCACAAGCCAACGAGGGAAATGTGGTCTAGATGTAATCAGTGAAATGTGAGTGCAGAGCTGGTTGAAAGCCCAGACTCCAAGAGCCCTTCTCCATGTCTGGCTGTCCAACGGAGAGGGTGTACCTAGTGGGTCCGGCAGGGATCAGTCCGGGGGCCGGTACTAGTCAATATTTTCCTTCAGGATTTGGAAAATGGAGTGGAGAGCATGCTTCTACAATTTGCAAATGACACCAAGCACTTTGGAGCACAGGATTGGAATTCAAAACGCCCTTAACAAATTGGAGACTTGGTCTTCTTGAGCCAAAGTCCATGGCTGGGCCTCTCTCTCTAGACTGGGCTGAAGTGAAACCCCAGAGCCAAACCCTCCTCCTCCTGGGCAGTGCGCTCCCACCTTCAATGGGCAGATGCTGCTTAGCGCTGTCAGAGCAGCTTTTGCTGGGGGCTTCTCCCAGCACTTTCCAATAGTGGGAAAGTATGAAATCCCCGTTTGACTGCTGGGGACAGAGCCAGAGAGGGGGGAGCAATTTGCTCAAAGTCCCACAGGAAAACACCCAGCAGTGGAACCAACAGGAAACCCAGCAATGGAACTCAGGAGTCCTGACTCCCAATCCCCTGGTCCAGTCACTCCAGCGGAGCACACTCCCTCTCAAAGGCAGGGGGAGTGGACATGGGGGCCTGGTTGTAATTGCCAGCTGTGGGAGGGAGTGTGCCCCAGTGGTTAGCGAAGGGGCCTGGAAAGAAGGCCTGCTGGGTCCCACCATACTTCTGACACTTGATGTGACCCTGAGCCAGTAGCTTCCCCTCCCAGGCCTGTTTCTCATCAGTGGGGTTGGGGTCGCAGTCCCGACAGCCCAGGGTGGTCGGGAGGCTCCAGGAAGGCGTGTAAAGTGCTGCGATGTCGGGATCCCGGACACGCTGTCATCCCCGCACTAGGGCGGTGTTCTGCACCCCCTGCTGCTGGCCGAGTTTCTCCGTCTCTTGACAATAAGACAGACTCTTGTTTTCACAGCCAGCCGATCACCCCGTGTCATCACCCTGCCTGCTTCCTGGGCAGGGGAACTCCTCAGCTCACCACCACCCTCTCCAGCCTGCCTTGGGCTTGGAGAGTGAGGAGAAGGGCGAGGGACGACCCTGAACATCCTCCATCCATCGCTCCGTCACCAGAGCAAGTGAGTGGCATTAGGGTTCCTCGGGGGCATCCCCTGTCTGTCTGGGGAGAGGCAGAAAGAGGGGGAGAGAATCTCTCCCAAAGGAGATTGGATTTGCAAACAGCCCCCAGGAACCCCTCGCTCTCAGACCGGGAAGGGGCTTCTCCAGAGCCGTCTCCAGTGTGTTTGGCAAGGTCCCAGCAATGGGGCTCCCAGACCTTCCCTTGTGGGAGACTGTTCCCCAGGCTGAGAGTCTGTGAGCTGGGCCAGACCCAGTGAGCTGCTGAGCATGGAAATCAATGGGAACCGAGGGGGCCCTGGCCTTGCTATGGGACTTTGAAGTGGGGAATGGTTTCCCAGGAGAAGTCGGGACTCCTGGGTTCAGGGCTGGCTTTAGAAAGTGCGGGGCCCGATTCCTGGGGCGGCACTTCGGATTGCCGGCTGGGGGAGGTGGCCCCGCGGGACTGCCGCGCTCCAGATGGCGCTCTGGCCAGGAATGCAGGGCCATGGGGCTTGCCACGGTCTGGCTGACGGTCCGGCTGGGGTTGTGGAGCTGCAGGGCTGCTGCGGTCCGGCTGGGGCTGCGGGGCCACGGGGCTGGCCAGAGCTGCAGCCAGGGTCGCAGGGCCGTGGGACAGCCACGCTCTGGCCGGAGCTCCAGCCGGGGTCGCGGAGCTGCCGTGGTCCGGCCGGAGCTCCAGCCAGGAGAGCGGGACTGCAGGGCTGGCCGCGCTCCGCCAGAGCTCCAGCCGGGGTCACGGGGTCACAGGGCTGCCGCGCTCCGGCCTGGGTCGTGGGGCCACGGAGCTGCCACGCTCCGCCGGAGCTCCAGCCGGGAAAGCGGGGCCGCGGGGCTGCTGCGCTCCGGACGGCACTCTGGCCAGGGGAGTGGGGCCCCCGAAGACGACTGCCGCCGGGGTGAGTGCGCGGGGACCTCTTAGGCGCGGGGCCTGATTCTGGGGAATCGGGCGAATCGGCCTAAAGCCTGCCCTGCCTGGGTTCTATTCCTTCTCTAGCCTGGGCGGAGGGTGGGGGGGTGTGAGTGTGGTCTGGGGTGGCAGGAGGGAGCTGCTTGTCCAAAGTGACCAGTGTCTTTGTGACTGACCCCAGTGCTCGAAAAGGACGAGACTCCCCAGTTCTTGCAGCCCCAGGGATGACGAGGGGGAGCGTTGAGGGGGAGCAGATCATGCAATGAACTCCTGCCAGTGGGGGTAGCTTGCCCTCCCTGTGGGGGGGAGCAGGAGCTGCTCTGGCTGGGGCAGGGATCGGGAGGGAACAAACAGGCTGGTTAGTGAGAGGCTGCCTTGACCCCAGACTCACGCCTGCTCCCTGCTGGGTTCCAGGATGGCCAGGCTCCTGAGGATGTTCAGGAAGAAGGCTCTGCAGGTGGCCCCAGAGCCTGAGGGAAGCAGCCACCATCTTCCCCAGGAGCGAAGCGGCCCCTCCGTCCCCGCTGGAGGGGAAGAAGCTCCCGGCCACGCCAGGAGGTGGAAGCGCCCAGCCTTCTGGCGGAGGAAACCCACTGCCGGCACAGGCGCCGAGGTGGGAGCATCACCTCCCAGGCCAAAATGGAGCTGGGCCAGGCTGCGGCTGGGCAGGCAGGACCCAGCCCAGGGGCGGAACCGGGCAGGGTGGCTCTGGGGCTTGTTGTTGTGTGGGCAGCAGCGGCCCCAGGCGTCCAGCCCCAACTTCCAACAGGGGGCATCGCCCTGCCCGGTCAGTGAGGACCTTCCAGCCTCCCCAGGGCAGGAGGTGGAGGATCCCTCTGCCAGCCCCAGCAGCTCGGGCCGCTGCCCATCCGACAGCAGCAGCGCCTGCAACTCAGACAGCGGCCTGGCCGATGGACGCTTCTGCTTTGTTCTAGGTGAGGAGCCAGGCTGGGCTCGGGGAGGGGTGAGGAGGGGACTGTGAACACCCTGGGCCCAGGCCCTCGAGCAGTGCTATGGGGGCGGGTCTCCAGCCCAGGTGTCTGGCCTGAGCCATGTGAACCCCACGGACACTAGATGCTGCCACTTTGGTCCTTGGTGCTCCATTGGGCGGGGGTGGGGGGAGGCACCTCCAAGGGAGTCAAGGACAGTGGGGAGGGTCTCTTTGCTATGGGCTCCTGAAGGAGTTGGGGGCTGATGCCATCACTAAGAGGGGGGAGTGTGGGGCCCAATCTGCCCTATGTCCCGGAGGTGGGAAGGGGACACATTGTCCCACCATGCCCCTGTCCTTCCCCCGAGTGGCAGCAGGAGTCACCTTGTCCCCTTCTCTCCCTGGTGCAGCGTCCGCCAGGGACTCCGAGGACGATGAGGAGAAAGAAGAACGGGTAGACTTGGTAACAGAGGAGGCTGCTCTCATGAACATCCGAGAGCAGCTCCATACCCGAGAAAAGGTACAAACGTTCCCCAGCTGTGCTGGAACTGAGATTGTCCTGCTCCTTCCCAGCATCCCGACCCCCTGCAGAAGGTCTTGGCTCTAATGGGGACCTTTCTCCTTCATGATCTGGGACCCCCAAGATGGGGGTGTTTGTCACACACCAGGCGGGGTCTCCTCCCCCCACAGGCACTGTCCCAGTTCCTGACCCTGATTGTGGAGGAGTCATGGGTGATTTGAACAAAAGGCAGGTCCCCACTATCCTCCATTCAGGCCTAACTTCCTGGTGTGGCTGGGGCAGGAAAGTCCCTGGCTAACTGGCTCTCTCTCCCCTAACCCCACTCCTGGTGGGCGCAGGACGAGGCGCAGCAGCTCGTGTTCCTGCACGCCATCTACACCGCGTGCCTCGCTGCCCAGCAGAGAGGGGACTACACATTGGAGCCACACTGCTCGAAGGCGGCTGTGGTGGAGAGGATTGTGGTGAGTGAGACACGGCGCCCGGCAGCTGGAGGGTGGACAGAGATATGGGAGGGGCAGGGGTCTCCCCGGGCTGAGGGTTGGGGGATGGCTGGTGCTGGAGGGCAGCTGAGGGCAGGGATTGCTGGGGCTGAAGATTGGGGAGAGGAGACGGGAGAACTAGTGGGCGGGAATCGGAGGAGCGGGAGGCAGCTGGGGGGATCCTGCTGGCTGTGTAATCTCCTCCTTGGGGAGTGTCAGTGAGGCCCGAATCTCACACGCTCCTTTGTCTCCTTTGCGTCTCACAGGAGCTCATTGAGGAGCTTCCTCCTAACTCTCCACCCGGCGCCGTCCTGGCCAACTCCCTCATTGCTGTGGCCAACCTCAGGTACCGAGACCCTCCCGCCCGGTTCCCCTAACCCCGGTGCTGCTCAGGCCCATGGCTGGGAGTCACTGCCCCTCCCACTCCCAGCTCACCTCCCAAGGGTGGCTCCTCTGGCAGAGGTGGCAGGAAGGGTCACTCCCTCTCCTGGCTGCTCTGTTCTTTTCACTCCAGTCACATTGCAATGGCTTTGGGGAGAGGCTGACTCCCAGGATCAGATACAGGAGGGGCAGCAGGGTCCAGGGAACAGGCGCCATTCCTGCCCTGCCACTGTCGGTCTGGGAAACCTTGGCCTTATCATTCCCTGGCTCAGTGCCTCAGTTTCCATTCTCGCCAGCCTCTGCCTATTTCCCTGCAGTTTCACGTCCGTGTTGGTGCCAGTCCCACCCCCGCACTGCACAGTCTAATACCGGCTCCTCTCTCTTGCCAGCACCATGACACCTGCCCTGGAGCCGGAGCTGGAGACCCACCTCCTCCGAGCCACCCTGCACTCCGTCTTCACCCTGGGCACGCAGACGGACACCAACCAAGTCCAGGTAGATCAGCCAGCTGTTATCCTGCCCGAATCCTTGCTAATTGCCTGCAGTGGGATGTGAATGAGAGAGGCCAGGATATGTGTTTGGGGGTCTCACCAGTGCTTCCCAGAGACCCCTCTTCCCATCCTGTGGCAGGTGTAGCCCCAGTTTCCCTAACTCTGACCCATGGCTCTCCCTTGCTTTGCAGGATCTGCATAGGGTCATACCAGACCTTCTGGACGCCATGCTGGGGAACCTGCTGGCAAAGAGCCCAGACACTGACAAGCTCCACTACATCTTGGAGGTGAGCCCGATGAGAGGGTGGGTGGGGGCAATTTGACCTTAACTCTTAGATCCATTTTCCAGTCTGTCCTCCTAGCTGGGCCCCCAGTGGCCATCCTTGGTCAGGGCAGTCAGTGCAATGCAGGGTCAGGCCTTTCCTCCTTGAAGGACAGAGGAAGGAGCTGGGACTTCAAGCCAGAGCTCTGCCTGCTTGTGTTGAGCACTAAGCACAGGGCCCCCGGCTGGCTTGGGGAGTGAGAGTCTGAACCCCTCCTGGGAGATCCAGAAGATGGTCCTCAGAGAAGAGCCACAGCCTCATTCCTAGAGAAACAGGAGGGCCCCAGAGAATCAGCCCTTGTCTCTGACGGGCCCCGAGATTCCTGGGGGGATTGTGCTCACACTCAGTCCCTTCACCCAGCCAAGGACTTGAGAGCCAGGGAGGGGGGAGGGGTCTGTCTACTTCCTGGGGAGCTGTTCAGGAATCAGGAGTTCAGGGAGGATGGGACCAGCCCCGACACCGAGCATTGTCCCAATCTAGAGAGACAATGACAAGTTGTGACCTGCAGGATACAAGCATCGTCCTTGGGGCAAGAGTCCCCTTCTAAAGCTCTGCAGTCAATGAATCTGATATTCCACCCTCACCGCATGCAATGTCTCAGCCCCCTTGGGATGGGGGGGGCCATTAGCACTACACATGCACCCCCTCATCAATCCTGAGCTGCCTCCTTTCCCCACAGCACATTAACTACTGGACCGTGTCCAGGGTGCCACGAGAGAGAGCCAGGGCCATCAGGAGCAGCGCGGCCCTGCTCACGTCCGTCATCTCCCTCCCTGACTTTGACGTAAGTGGCCTCTGAGCCCAGCTTCCTGACTCCAGGCGTAGGCGGGCTGGCTCCAACGGGCTGGAGGATCTGCTGCTGCAGGGGCTGTGGGCTAGGAGTGTTCCTCTTGGGGAGGCAGAGTCAGAGCAGAGAATGAGCCTGGCTTGAGTCAAGTTCTTCTTGTCCTGGTTAAGTGGCGACTCTCGCTTGTAAGGAGACCATGCTCCAGGTTCCTGCCTTCCTGTCATCCTGGAGCAGCTGGGGAAGCAAATCCTCCTGGAGGGCCCTGCCCGCATCCCTGTTCTCCGGGCTCCCTTGCGGGCAGAGATAACTAAGGATCCAGCTCTAGCTCCTATCCTCTAGCATCTCCTGCAGAGGGGCTGAGGGGAAGGAGAGTCCTGGCCCAGGCCGGGACTGGGAGCTGACAGGAAAATGCTGATGGAGTCCCCTCTCCCTCTCCCTTCCATTAGAACTCAGCCGAATTCCCCAGGATGGGTCACCACGTGGCACAGCTCGCTCTGTTCGTCGGTGACCCAGACGAGGACATCAGCCGGCAGGCCAGGGAGGGGGTTTGCCGGCTCTACCAGCTCCTGCTGCGCCAGAGGGGTAAGGAACCCGGCTAGACGAGTGAGACTGGGACCCCAGCCAATTTCTCTCCGAGTGACCCCGGCTGGCGGATCAGTCTCTCTCTATCTCTTTCTGTGTTCTCCACCACCCCTGCAGTTCTGTTGGGCTCTGCCCACTGTGCAGCCACCAATGGGATTGGAAGGACACAAGCCCTGCAACCAGAATGACCAATGTGTATGTGTCTCTCTCTTTCCCAGACCTGAACATCCATGAGGTCGAAGACCTTTGGTGCTGGGACTGGCACCAGGACAGCAGGCTCCTCGGCTATAAGAACACAGCCAGGGTGGGGGAGGTAAGGACACTCTGCCAGGGCATGGCACAGCTCTGCAGGGCAGGTGGCTGCCTCCTGGAGCCACGTGACGGAGTTGCCGTTCTAGGCCAGGATTTGGAGCCTGGTTCGGGGCAATCTGCTGAAGCCTCACATCTGGTTGGTTTCAGGTTTTTGCCAAATTTTTCTCGGAGGGGCAGAGAAGATTCTTCCTGCAGACAGCAGTGCTGGCCATGCACGACCCCCTGCTGCGTGTCAGCCAGGCTGGGCTGCTCCTTACTTACTCCCTCCTGGGGCAAGCCGAGCAGCTGATGGGGAGCAAGGTGAGCAGCTGCATTAGACTCAGGAGATTGGGGCGGGGCCCAGGCCTCATTCCCATCCTCTGGCCATTCGCCGGCCTGGCAGCAAGGCGACTGGTGGGGAATGAGAGTGAGAGCAGGTGCTCCTGGGAAGGGAGATGAATTCACCTCCATGAGCAGGAGGGAGCCAGCTTGTCCCCGGAGCAGCTCCAGCCCAGCTCTTTAGCAAGGCTAATGAATGACAAGCATTGCCTCATTACGGACTTCTGTTCTTGGGAAGGGCAGCAGAGTCCTCTACGTGCCCTCTGCGAGCCTCTCCTGTTCCCGTCACTGGCAGCCTGGGAGGCCAAGGACTGAGGGGTGATGGTGACTGACCGGGCAGTTCTGAGGCACATGGGCGGGGGAAGCTCATCCTGCTGCCGGCAGGGCTGGACTCGCTCTAGAGAGAATGGGAGGATTCAGTCAGCAGGGGCTGCTGATCTGCCCCATTCACCAGGGCTGCCTTCCTGCGGCTTCAGCCTCAGGGGCTGGGATGACTTGGGGAAAGGTCTCAAGCTCCCCACATCCCACTTCACTGCTGCCAGAATCCCTCCACACACACCCCCGCTAGAGCCCCCACCCTGCCCAACCTGGGTTGGGGTGGAGGAGAGGGGTCAGAGAACTTGAGCTGTGGATTGGAGGTGGAACAGCTGTCAGGGGCACTGGGTGGGAGGGGCAGGAGCTCCCCCTACAAGGAGGTTGTTGGCACTGGAGGTCCCTAGAAAGGACAACAAGACTCCATTCTGGGGGTCAGGAGGGGGACTTCATCCCTCAGAGGTGCGCGGGTGCTGGGTGGAATTGCTGCTGGTCCCAGGTGCCCTTAATTCCCCCTGATTCCACGGGTCGTCTGAGTCTCTGACAGGTCCTCGTTCCCTTGCAGCAGGAGGACGTCACGGCCAACATAATGAACCAACTTCACATCATCCGGCACTTGCGCCAAGTGCCGGAGGCGCTGCAGGAATTTTGCCTCCAAGGCCACCAGCAACTCCTGCTCCCTCTAAACGGGGAGTGTAGTGAGACTGAGTGGCCTCCCTCCGAGCAGGAGAGCGAGGGCCCCTCTACACGCTCCTTGGAGGGCGGAGCCTATATCGCCCCACCCCCCTCGCCTGTTGGCTGGCTTCTGGTAGCTTCTGTTGCGACTGAGCGGCCTCCCTCCGAGCAGGAGAGCGAGGGCCCCCCTACACGCCCCTTGGAGGGCGGAGACTATATCGCCCCACCTCCCTCGCCTGGAGGACTGTTTGTTGGCTGGCCACCAGGGCCTCTGGTGGACTCTGTTGAGACTGAGTGGCCTCCCTCCGAGCAGGAAAGTGAGGGACCCCCTACACGCTACTTGGAGGGTGGAGCCTATATCGCCCCGCCCTCATCGCCATAAGGACCAGGGCGTGGCCAGAAACATAAAAGGCCGGCCCTGCACCACAGTTGGGGGACAGCCTGCAACAGAGGAGGACACTTCGCCTGTTCTCCAGAGGCCCCTAACCCTAAGCCCAGGCATTGACCAGGACTGGCCTGGAGTACTCGCTGCAGTTTACCCCAAGGAGCCAGAAGAGGCCTGGAGGCCGCAGGTACCAAACCCTGGGGAGGCAGGAAGTAGCCCAGGGGCAGCCCAGGAGCTGCTGGCTGCAGGGCCCGGCGCGGCTCAGTCGGCGTGTTGCGGCTGGATCCCCGCCGACGCAGGGGCAACCAATCCTGCCCCTGCCAGCGCCTTGGGCTGGGATGCGGGGGAGGAGGGTGGGCCCGCATCCCCCTGCCACCCCACCCTGGGTGGCTGACCCCCTACACAGTGCAAGGAGGCTCTAGCCCAGGACAGGAACTGTTTGTTGGCTGGCCACCGGGGCCCCGCCCAGACTAGAGCCAGCCCTGTCAAGTCTGTCTGTTTGCTGGCTGCCAGGGTTCCACCCAGGCCAGGGCCCGCCCTTGAAGTCTGGTTGTTTGTGGGGTGCTTGGGCCCCGCCCAGGCCTGAGCCACCCCCGATACAGTGTGTTGAGGGGCTGACCACTTGAGCGACCTCAGCCCAGCAGCGCCGGCTCTACCATTTTTGCTGCCCCAAGCAAAAAAAAAAAAACAAACAATGCTCGGACTGCCAAAGCGAGCAAAAAGAAAACCAAAAAAAACCCCAACCACTTGGACTACTGCCACCCGAACTGCCGAAGCAGAAAAAAAACAACAACAACGCTCGGACTGCCGCCGCCCGAACTGCTGAAATGCAAAAAACAAAAAAGTCGCCCGGACTGTGCTGCCCCAAGAATGGACGGAATGCCGCCCTAGGCATGTGCTTCCTCCACTGGTGCCTGGAGCCAGCCCCGCAGCCCAGGGCACAGCCTGGTTGCAACAGCTGATCGCTGAGGTGGGGCGGCTGCTCCACCCCCATGCAAGAGGGCGCTAGAGTAGGTCAGAGCGGCTGCAGAGGCTGGTAGCCAATCAGAGAAGGGCCAACTGAGAGCCAATCAGGGCCGAGATTAGAGCCAGCCAATCAGGGCTAAGCTAGGCCCTATATAAAGGCTGCCCAGGCGAGCAGCAGGCAGTCTGTCCCAGACCTTCATGGGAGAAGGTCTGTCTTCAGAGCAGGAGACCAGCATCTCCGAAAGAGCAGTGCTGGGTAGGCTCAAGGGAGCATACTACAGCTCTGGCCCAAGACCTGCCAGACTGTGGGCCCTGATAGAAAGGGCCTAGAGGGCCTGGAGGGGAAGTAGCCCAGGGACAGTTGGACAAGGGGAGAGCAGGGAGACTGCCACTAGAGGATCCCTGGGTTGGGACCTAGGGTAGTTGGTGGGTCTGGGTCCCCCCGTTCCCTCTTGTACTGCACCTGGCCATGCGGTGGCTGAGTCAAACTGCAACTGGCCCTTGAGACAAGGGGCTAGACTTTGGGGGTTTTGGTTGGCCACTGAGGCAGGTGCAAGGACTGTTGCTAACCTGCTTCCCCCCTCCCCGCCGGAAGGAGATGAGGATGCATTAGGGGGCACTGCTGGAGGGAAGTGGCCTGAAGAAGGACACCGTCAAGCAGACTAGGCAGATTGTGCCACATGGAGAGACCAAAATGGTGGAGAAAAGAGACTTCTATTGGAGGGCCTGGGTGGCTCGGCTTGCTGAATAGCAGAGGGAGTTGTTCTGGCTGCTGTGGAGGTCGACACCCAGACCAAACAAGAGATCCAAGAGCGAGAGGCCAGGAACGCTGAACTGCTTCGCCTGTAGGTGACAGGGACACTAAAGGAGGGAGTGTCCCTCGTGGGAGGGGGCAGAGAGGCCCCACCCAGAAAAGGCACCCCCTGTGAGAGTAACAGGGGGCCCCCAGCTTGTTGGGTCTGTGGGGAGCCAGGGCACCTGAAGAGAGAGTGCCCCTACAGGACTCCCAAGGCCCCGGCCAGCCCAGAAGGAAGGGCTAGGGCCCAAACAAGCAGGAGTAGGGATGTGGCAGGGGGAAGACCCAGAAGTTTCCACTGCCACCAACGGGGACATCTAAAGAGGCACTGCCCCCTGAGGCAGAAAGGGGGAGTGTCTGAGACAAGGGCTCCGTCAGAGACCAGCCACAGAGAAGAGGTGGTGAAGACTGAGGCCCCTAGAGAGAAAGGGGCAGGGGCAGAGAGGCCCCACCGAAATGAGGGAACCCACATAGGAGCCAGGAGGGCCCATGTGGGAACCCAAACAGAAGTAGGAACCCACGTAGGACGAGGGTGTTCTACAGTGGGAACCCAGACCCTACAGCTGGGAAGCAGCTGGCTCCAGACTTTGGAGGGCCTGCGAGAGGAAAGGGATGCCCTGCAGGCCCCACTATGAAGAAAGCTGGGGCGATAGGGACCCCTTTCCTCCCCTCCCCCGTGAGCATTTTTAAGGGGGAGGGTTTGTGGTGGGACGGCTGCCCCACCCCCATGTGAGAGGGAACTAGAGTAGGCCAGAATGGCTGTGCAAGCCGTCAGCCAATCAGGGAAGGGCCTACTGAGAGCCAATCAGGGCCGAGATTAGAGCCAGCCAATCAGGGCTAGGCTAGGCCCTATATAATGGCTGCCCAGGAGAGCAGCAGGTAGTCTGTCCCAGAATTTCATGGGGGAAGGTCTGTCTCCAGAGCAGGAGACCAGCATCTCGGGATGGGCAGTACTGTATCTGGCCATCCGGTGGTCAAGACAAATTGTAACTGGCCCTTGAGACAAGGGGCTAGACTTTGGGGGTTGCGGTTAGCCACCGAGGCAGGTGCAAGGACTGTTGCTAACCCCCGCCCCCTGGAATGGGGTGAGGATGGACTAGTGGGCACTGCTGGAGGGGCAGTGGCCTGAAGGACACTGTCAAGCGGTGAGCAACGCGGCTCCAGATGCCAACGGAGGACAAGAGAAGGATGGGACGCTGCCAGCAGAGGGCATTCCCCATGGACTGAGCTAATTCCCAGAGCGACCAGCGGGAGGCGCCATGCTGGTGAGTCCCAACCCCGTCAAAACCGCCCAGCCCTATTGTGGGCCCACTGCTACCCTGCAGACTTTGGTCTGGACCAGGCTGGGCCAGCCAGAGTGGCCTCCCTCTGAGTGGGAGAGCGAGAAGGGGAGCTAGTGGAAGGGGAAATGGAGCCCCCCGGCACTCACAGAAACTCTCTCCCCTCTCCTTTGGAGCAGGGTTCTTCCCTCTGCCCCCCAAATTCCTTCATATGGGGCAGGACCCCTTTCCCTTGCACCCACTCCCCTCCCCCCTTTCCTTGGTCTACCCCCCTCTCATTCCCGCTGCGCCCAGGCAGAGCTCTCCCTGCCCCATATGGTGCAGAAAAGCCCTTGTGTCAGGGCCACAGCCCCACTGGAGCTCGGAAAGCTCCACTTTTGAGGAGGTGGGGGTGGGACAGAGACTCAGGGCTAGCTTCACCTTCTGCCCTTTATTCTCCCCTTGGCCCTTCTATGGGGTCTCTGGGTGTGACAGGAATAGGAGCCTCCTTCCAGCTGTCTTTCAGGCCCTGGGATCTGGCACAGCCTCCCAGACGGGCGCTTCCTGTAGCTGAGCCACGTCAGGGAGCAGTGGGGACAGGTCACCTCGTCCCAGCAATGCCGGCTCTCAAAGAGGCTTAGATGGAAGACCCCAGTCCCTCATGGAGGTAAGAGCCATTTACTTCTTGGGGCGTGTGGGTCTCTTGGGGGAGAAATGGCATCCCCGATGCATAGCCTGGCTGGGAGCTTTCCCTGTCCCTGGATCCCAGCCCTGGTACAGAGCCCTATTTCTCATCATGATATCCTCATTTTATTCTCAGAGGCGGTGTCCAAGATCCTGGAGACTGTTTCCTGCTGCAGGAGGTTTGAGCGGGGAGAGATCACTCACTGTCACAACCCAGGGGTCTCCAACCCGGGTCTGCAGGGTTCATGGGAGCAGCCACACTCCAACCCTCCATCTGGAAGCCTGCTGAAAATTGCTTACCTCGGACCCATGAAGTTCAGCCCCAGTTTGAGGCTCCACTCCTGAGGTCCTATTGGAGGAGTCCCAGGAAAGCTCACTGGCCCCCTGGCCCTGCGTAAGACAGCAGCAGGAACACGAAGCTGACTGAACACCAGGCCTGCTCCTGGACCGTGCGCTGCCTGGTTCTGCTGCCGCTCCCCTGGCTTGATTTCCTGGCATCTGAGTTGTGGTGGTGATAGCAAGTTTGTCTTTTGCTGCTGATCTTCCAGTATCCTGACCCGGCTGACTCTCCACTCCTGTCATGTGAGTGTGGACTCTGGCTCTGGCCAGTAGGTCTGACTGCACTTGACCCAGCCGTGACGTTCACTTTTGTACAATTTCTCCAATGCCCCTTTCTGATCTCCAGCAAGATGCACCAGTCCCTTGGCTCCCAAAGTCCCAGTTGCCCGCTATTCAAGGGCTGAGGGGTAGTGCTTGTATCGCCCCACCCCAGCTGCTTTTCCTAGGGGAATCTCCCTAGAGCAGAGGAGAAATCTGCTCTTTTCTTAGGATCAGTCCCACCCTGGCCTCAGCTTGGCTACTTTGTTTACCTGGGGTCAGGCACCACTTTTGAAGCCCTTAGCGTGGGGGTGGAGGTGGGAGCAGAGGCTGAAGCTCCAGCAGTTTCCACCAAAGAACACCCCCCTGTCTTTCTGTGGTCCGGCTAGGGCTCCCCATCCACCCTGGAGTTGAACACCAGATGGGAGCTGATGGATTGTCCTTGGTGGGCCATGTTCTTGTGTGTGATGAGAGGGCCAGGAGCAGATGCACCACGCCCGGCCAGGACCAGGCTAAACAACCTGTAATGCTAGGCGAGTCAAACCATGGCCACAATACAGACCCCCTGGGCATCCATGGGGACTGAATCTGGGCCCTTCACTACGAAGAGCACAACTCGTTCCAACTTGAGTCATGATGCTGGTGACCCCTGCCAGCCCCTCTGAGGGGGGGTCAGTATTATCCCTGTTCGCTGGGGCATAGGGATAGAAAGCAACTGGCTGCAAGGTCACACACGACATCCCTGACAGAGGCAGGAAGGAAGCGTGGGACTGATACCAGTCCAGCGCCAACCACTAGACTCCACCCATTTCCAAAGTCAGAGAACCCAGGAGCCCTGACTCTGACACTAGGCCTTAAATGACAAGACCAACCTCCCTCCCACTCAGGAAGCCATAGAAGGGAGCATCTGCTGAGCTCCCCTTGGCAATGCCGCTGTCAGAGACCATTGCTAGTGGGTGCCAAGTGCCTGAGCAGGGAACTGCTTGAGAGCCTCCTAGAGACTCGCAGGTGTTTGACTGTGACCCTCAGGGAGCCGTGGCAAGAGACTCTCCGGCTCTAACAAAGGGTTTCTGTTCTCCTAGACAGTCAGCCAGTGAGGCCAGTTTGCAGAATGTGGAAGAGCCCTTTGGCGAGGCCTTGGAGGATTCACCATGAAGGTGGCAGCAGCGGCAGTGCCTGGGGTCCCCATGGGCCAAGCCTCAACTCCTGCCAATCCAGGCTAATCTCCCCCTGCTTTCAGCAGCGCTTGGCTTTAGCTGCTGGGCCTGTGAGCCTAGACCAAGGGTCTCAAACTCAAATGACCACGAGGGCCGGCTGAGGACTAGTTCATTGGCCCGAGGGCCGCATCACTGACACCCCCCCCTCGCTATCCCCGGCTCTGCCCCCAGAGGGGGCAGGAGGGGTGTGGCAGGGGCTCAGGGCAGGAGTTGAGGTGCAGGGGGCTCAGGGCAGGGAGTTGGAGGGGTGAGGCAGGGGGTGCAGGGTTCAGTAGGGGGCTCTGGGCAGGGGGTTGGGGTGTGGGGTGCAGCAGGGGGCTCAGGGTAGGGAGTTGGGGTGCAGCAGAGGGTTGAGGTGCAGGCAGGAGGCTCAGGGCAGGGGGTTGGTGTGTGGGGTGCAGGAGGGAGTGCGACATGTGGCAGAGGGTTGGAGTGCAGGCAGGGGGCTCAGGGTAGGGAGTTGGGGTGCAGGAGGGTTGGGGGATGCAGAAGGGGGTTTAGGATAGGAAGTTGGGGTGCAGAAAGGATGTGGGATGCAGCAGGAGGCTGAGGGCAGGGAGTTGGGGTGCAGCAGGGGGTTGGGGTGCAGGCAGGAGGCTCAGGGCAGGGGGTTGGGGTGTGGGGTGCAGGAGGGAGTGTGAGGTGTGGCAGAGGGTTGGGGTGCAGGCAGGGGGCTCAGGGCAGGGAGTTGGAGGGGTGAGGTAGGGGGTTGGGGTGCAGTAGGGGGCTCTAGGCAGGGGGTTGGGGTGTAGGGGGCAGGAGGGAGTGCGAGGTGTGGCAGAGGGTTGGGGTGCAGGCAGGGGGCTCACGGCAGGGGGTTGGGGTGTGAGGTGCAGGTGGGGGGAGTGCGAGGTGTGGCAGAGGGATGGGGTGCAGGCAGGGGGCTCATGGCAGGGGGTTGGGGTGCAGGATGGCATTGGGCTGTGGCCTGGAGCCGCTTACCTAGAGAAATAGCCCCGCAGGCCGCGTGTTGGAGACCCCTGGCCTAGACAGAGCACTCAGGGATTTCCATCAGCCTGCTCAATGGCAAATGCAGCCACTCAAAGAAGTGAAGAAGAATGGAAGTGAAAGAGTAAAGCTGGACCAGCCGCTGAGCTGCTGCACTCAAGTGAGCAGAGCCGGGGAGAGAAGAGGAAGAACTCGAAGGTGGCTGGCGGCAGTCGGGAGGAGAAGTCGTTTGGGAGCCAGGAGAGGAGAAATAAATAGTTAATGACAAATGTTGCCGGCTTTCTCTTGTGTGGTGAAGGTTGAAAAGGGGTCTCTTTACTATCAGGCTAAACTTTAAAATAGCTGTGTATGGGGGGTGGGTCTATAAAGGTAAGAGGTCACTCTAGGGGCTTGAAGTCCCAGATTCTGGGGCTATTGCCTCCTTCTACCAGCTGATCTCAACCCAGCAACTCCCTCAGGTGGTAGCAGTAGTGAGCGCTTGTCCTCCTTTTCTGGACTAGCCACCAGAAAAAGGACATGATGCATGTAGCCAAGGAAAGAGAGGCAGTGTTGCCTGTTAACATGGCTCCTATGGGGGAGCACGGCAGGTTACTTTGCACTAGGTAGGAGCCACATGTCTTCAAACCTGCCTCTCCCGAGGCTCCAGAGACTTCGCTCCTGATCCCAGAGCGTCCTCAGAGTCCTAAAGCGCCAGATGGAATCTGGCCCCTCCCTCCACCTCAGCAGTCCAGAAAAAGTTATTTGTAGACATGTTCTGTGTCCTCTCCTGCCACACTCCCCTGTTGGCGACTAATGCAGTCACAGAGTCCAGGCTCGGATATTAGGGAACACTATTTCACTAGGAGGGTGGTGAAGTACTGGAATGGGTTACCTAGGGAGGTGGTGGAATCTCCAGCCTTAGAGGTTTTTAAGGTCAGGCCTGACAAAGCCCTGGCTGGGATGATTTAGTTGGGATGTAACCCTTCTGCCCCTCTAAGTTGACAGCAACAAGGGCCAGGTTCTGTATCTAGGGGTTCCATTTCAATAACGCAATGCAAAACCGGCTTGAGCCCCCACCCAGTGACCTGGGACAATTACATACCACCCCCTGGGTGCCTCTAAGAGGCAATACTTCCCCTCTCGCAAGCACGGAGTCTGAGTGTAACAGAAAATGTTTAATAACATGAGGTAAACGACATCAGCATTAAATTGGAAAAACACCACAAACAGGATTCATAACACAAACCATGAGCAAAAAACCCACCCCAGCAAACTGGGCTGTGTCCTTTCCTGTTGGTTCTTGAAACCAGCAACCCAAGGATCACCAAAGTCCCAACAACCCCCTAAAGTCTCTGTCCCTGGTGAGTGCAGCCCCAGAGTTCAAAGGGGGGGGGCGCATAGGGTGTTAAGGGGCACCTTAGGTGATCCGAGGCCGACCGGCTGCTTCTCCGTGGGGTTCCGCCGCAGCCTTCACCACGAGCCGCTCCTGCCATCCCACGAACTGCTCTGGCAGCTGCTCCGCTCTGCTCTGCTCCGCTCACCGACCTGTGAGCCGCTCAGCTCCGCTCAGTTGCTAGAAAGATTGTTGCTGTGTCATGGGGGTCAGGCAAGCCCATTGGTCAGGCAGTACCCCACTGACTAAGTGCCCTCTCCAAAGAGTCTCTCAGAGAGTGGAGTATCAGGGGGTAGCCGTGTTAGTCTGTAACTACAAAAACAACAAGGAGTCTGGTGGCACCTTAAAGACTAACAGATTTATTTGGGCATAAGCTTTCGTGAGTAAAAACCTCACTTCTTCAGATTCTCAGAGAGTGGATTCTTCCTGATGGGCCATCAACACCTTTCTGGCCCTCCTTTGTTTCTACTGTAAAGCTGGCTGTGGGTGTCTCCCAACCTCACAACATATTTCAGAAACACACATAGAGCATAACTTCCCATACAATGACAGCACATCCAATCCAACAGGTTATTAATGTTCAACAGATCCAGACATTTTACATACCACCTCACAAGGCATGCATAATACAAAACATCTCATAATCATATCACAGTGGTGAATACTGTGCGCTACTGACGGATACAGGGTTCCAGAGTGTCAGTGTATCATGGCCAATGGCAGTAAAAGCCCAAAGGAGATGCTCCCCTAGAACAGCCTTTGGTGACAGCAAGATCCCCACTGAGAACTTCAGTGCGACTCTGCAGCTGTTACCCACCTGTCCCACCCCAGCATCAGCTGCAACTCAGTGCTTTTTGAGTGGCTTCATGCTGGCTGCATGCCTAGACAGCAGATAAAATCTGCTAAATCTTTTCTTTCCCAGAAAGAGCCATTCCCATGTTTCTTTCAATTTCCACCCGTGTCAGACAGGAAACAAACCCAATGCAGAGTGGAGTGTGTCATGGCCGTGAGGCACTCTGAGAAAACCCAACAGCATTCACAGCTGGCTATGTAACTTTTCATTGTCTGATCACTACCTTCCTGCCTCCCAGCCTGAGATCCAAAGTGAAGATGTGGGGTGTTGAGAAGTGGCTTGCCATTAGTAGGGTTCAGAGTTAGCACCACATTGAGGTGGACTGAGGCCAGCTCGTGCCCCCCCCCCCTCTGATAGCTGTTGTGTGATGCCCACTACAGACTGGGGCAGAAGTTAGTTTGTTCTGGAACAGCCTTCTAAGACGAGCAGTGAGGGCAAAAAACCTAACTGGCTTCAAGACTCAGCTTGATAAGTTTATGGAGGGGATGGGATGACGAGACTGCCTACCATGGCATGTAGCCGATCTGTAACTGCTAGCAGCAAAAATCTCCAACAGGCAGTGATGGGACACTATATGGGGAGGGCTCTGAGTTACTATAGAGAATTCTTTCTCAAGTGTCTGGCTGGTGGGTCTCCCCCACAAGCTCAGGGTCTAACTGATCGCCATATTTGGGACTAGGAAGGAATTTCCCCCAGCTCAGATTGGCAGAGACCTGAGGGGAGGGGTCGCCTTCCTCTGCAGCACACGGCACAGGTCACTTGCAGGTTTAAACTAGTGTCAATGGTGGATTCTCTGTAACTTGAAGTCCTTAAACCACGACTGGAGGACTTCAGTAACTCAACCAGAGGTTAGGGGTCTATTACAGCAGTGGGTGGTGAGGTTCTGTGGCCTTCAATGTACAGGAGGTCAGACTAGATGACCTTCTGACCTTAACGTCTATGAGTCTTATTGAGTGGTTCACACTTAATGTAAAGAACCAAAACCTGGGAAATACCAGACAGGAGACCATCAAACAGGAGTAAAAAGCCTCAGCAAAGAGCTCCAGGATACATAGCAGGGCTCATGTGGCAGTGAGTTCCAAAGACAAAAGGACCCATTCATAAGATCACGTTATCTGAAGAAGCCACCCCAGAGACAGCTGCATCTCAGCGCTGGGTGAGCCATCCCCATGTAGTGTTGCTGTGCTGCTGTTCCTCAGCTGTTCCACCCCAGAGGTGACTGCATCTCAGCCCCAGGTGACCATTACCCAGCAGTGAAAAGAGTTCAATATTTGCTAAGGGTTTTTGTTTTCAGTTCTAAGAAATGCCTCATTTCTGAGAAGAGGCAGTTGGGGATGTCATTTCTGGACGGAGAGGCAGTGGTAACCCCCCTAATTCACTAGGGGGGTGTATCTCTGGCCAAGCTGTCCGGCCCCCCAAGTTGATTGCAGTTCCTGGTACTTTCAGTGCCTTTTAAAGCAGGTGCACTTCCAGACCCTGCTGCTCCAAAGAGCCCGTGGGGGGATCTGGGGAATGAAGATTCTCTGCACCCTCCAGTCTCTGTCACTTGCTTTTCCAGCCTGGCCCCATCTCTCCGGGCCTCTCTGTGCTCCCCTCCCACACGCACTCTGCCTCCCACCTCCTCGCACTACAGTGTGAGAGCAGGGCCGCCTCACCCACCTTCAAACCCCCGCCAGCTGGGCTGCTGGAAGGATAAGACACAGGGAGTTACGCTTTTGTTTCTCAGACAAAATTTTGCCTGCACGGAGAGGAGCGGAGATTTGGCCGGGTAAGAGCAGGGGGCGGAGGGGGGAGGGCATGTGGAGGGGTTTTGCCCCAATCTAATCCATCCCCCTCAAGGAGCAGGATTGTCCCCCCTACTCTATCCCCCCCGCCAAGGGGCAGGATCGTCCCCTCTGCTCTATTCCCCCAGGTTGCAGGATTGTCCCCCGCAGTCTATCCCCCACCCATGGGACAGGATCGTCCCTGTTTGTTCCCCATGTTTCACCCTCCCTAACTGTGCTAGGGCATTGCCAAGTCACATGAGAAGTCTTGGCTCTCTGTGGGTGGAAATTCCCAGCAGCTGGGGGTGGGGGTGCGGGACAGGGGCAGTTCGGACCTTGTCCTCTGTCCAGCAGAAAGACAGGCACAGACAGATACTAATCTACCCTCAACACTGCGTCTGGCTCATGGCGTGATTTGAAACACTGTCAAACTCTGACCAGTTCAACCAGCTAAAACCAGGGCAAACCCTTGGGCCTGTGGAATCCCCCAGAACAGTGGCTTGTCTTGCATTAGCCGCGATCGGGACATTTACAGGCACAAGCTAATCTATGGAAGGAGAGCCGGCCCTTCAGATGTTCACCCCACACACACACACACACACACACAAAAACGAGGGGTTCTATATATTTGCTTGCTGGTTTTTGGAGCCGCTTTTCCAGCCCTTGCCACTGGAGGGAGAAGCTGGAGAAGGGGCTCTAAAGACCAGCAAGCAAATATATAGAACCCCTCTTTTTTGTGTGTGAACATCTAGGGGGCTAGCTCTTTCCGTGGGTTAGTTTGTGTCTGTGATGCGCACTGCTTTACCTTATCACAGCGCAGCAATCCCATGCCTCCAGCAGCTGGGGATTGCAGGAAAACACCAACTGCCCTGTGAATCTGGCAACTTTTCAGTGGATGAAATCCTGATAGATTTCGTCCAAAGAGGGAGGGAAACAAAATTCCCATTTTCTATCTTGACGGGGAGGGGGGGGTCCACTTAGGATGAAAAAACGAATTGGGCCGGCCCTGGTGCTTGCTCAGGAGACATCACTGATGGTAGGACAGATAGAGCCGGTCCCCTTTGGGGCACATCGGTGGCTGGGAGGGATCCCAGGGTGGGAAACTGGGGAGTCTCCAGCAGAAAAAGAGGAGACTTTGGTGCTCCGGGACCAGAGCCCAGCGCTGGGGGAGTAGGGTGAGGCCAGGGCATGTTCTTTCCCTTTTCCGTGCCTCAGTTTCCCCCACCCAATGCCCAGGGCTCTGTGGGGGTGAGAGGGTGAATTTGCTCTCACGCCAGCTGGAGGAAAGCTCGGCCAGTCAGCACCCAGCTCACTGCATGATGGGAAGGAAGCTATTTCCTTGTTAGGCCCTGAGCGTGGCCTTTCCTAAGGCCGAGCTCGGTGCCTCCCGGACTCGGGCTCCAGCAGCCCCTGTGTCTCCCCAGCTGCCCTCGGCAGCGAGTCGGACTGAGATCAAACTCCTCTCAGAGGCTTGTGCCCCTGCCGGGCGTGGCACTGCCAGTGATTAGCCCCTGGCACATGGCATCTGCCAGGCCGTAGGCAGCAGAGAAAAGTCCAGTGTCACCAACAGCCCCAGCGCTAGGGTAGGCTGGGCACAAGCCAACAACACGTGCTGTGATACGGCCAAAGAGCGTTGGCCATGCTCCCAGCCCGGCGGAGGGGTGGGGTGGTGGGTGTCTCTCCAGGGACGCAGAGACGCTGACAGTGTGCAGGGGGCCATGGGGGTTAATCAGCTGGACGTGAGCCCCCGTGCGACAGTGTGGCCAAAGGAGCTAAGGATGCCCAAACAGGGGAATCGCGCGTAGGAGCAGAGAGGTCAGTTTACCTCTGGATTTGGCGCTGGTGCGACCGCTGCTGGGGTCCTGTGTCCAGTTCCGGAGCAGTCCAAGAAGGATGTGAATATATTGGAGAGGGGGCAGAGGGGGGCCACGCGAATGGTTAAAGGATTACAAAACGTGGCCTGGAGTGATAGACCCCAGGAGCTCAAGCTGTTTAGCTTTGCAAAGAGAAGCTCCCACCTCCCGGGGTGACTTGCTCCAGTCTAGAAGCATCTACACGGGGATCAAATATTTAATAATGGGCTCTTCAGGCTAGCAGAGAAAGCTGTAACGTGACCACATGGCTGGAAGTTGAAGCTGGACACATTCAGCCTGGAAAGAAGATATCCGTGTTTACCAGGGAGGGGAATTAACCATGGGAACAATGTACCAAGGAGTGTGGTGGATTCTCCCTCGAGGTGGGATGTGTTTCTAAGGCTAGGTCTACACTACCCGCCTGAATCGGCGGGTAGAAATCGACCTCTCGGGGATCGATTTATCGCGTCCCGTCGGGACGCGACAATCGATCCCCGAATCGACGCTCTTACTCCACCAGCGGAGGTGGGAGTAAGCGCCGTCGACAGAAAGCCGCAGAAGTCGATTTTGCCGCCGTCCTCACAGCGGGGTAAGTCGGCTGCGATACGTCGAATTCAGCTACGCTATTCACGTAGCTGAATTTGCGTATCTTAAATCGACTCCCCCCTGTAGTGTAGATGTACCCTAAGAGATCTGCTCTCGTTCAAACAGGAATTAACTGGGTGCAGTTCTCTGGCCTGCGTTATCCAGGAGCTCAGCCTTGGTCCCTCCTGGCCTGGGAATCTACCAATCTCCGCCATGACTTCTTGGAATCCGTCTTCTCGCTCTGGTGCCACCCCGGGGACAGGGAAACAAAGATCCTATGATCATATGTGGTCTCAAAAAGTTATCACGATACAGACAGACAAAGAGAAATGCCATTGAGTTGTGTGTTAGGCCTTTTACTTCACTTGGCCAATTAACTTCTATAATTGGTAATTTTATCTTCATTAATAGCTGCCAATTATTGGTTACTTGTTAGGCACTATTGGCTAACAGCTGTTGGTTATTTAATAACCACCATTAGCTGTCAGATTATTTCATAGTGACAGTGTGGAGAAATGGAAAATAAAAGTTTTGCTGAAAAATGGAAAACTGACAAAATCAGAATCTTTTCATGCAAATTTCCATTTTCAAAGAACAGCCAAATTTTAGTATCTCTTGGGTTTCTGTCTTCACATTTTTAGGTAGCTATCATTGTTTCTCAGGTTTCAATCTTCAGTTTTCTGTCTTTGGTTTTCAGTTCTTGTTTATCGTGTTTTGGTCCAGGCTTGTCAGTTTTGTGGCTCTAATTATCACTTTACATATCTACCATATCAGATTTTGTTCTTCATTTCAGGGCTGTTTGTTATTGGTTTTCTGTTCTTGTGTATTAATTACAAGATTTCACTGTATGTTTTTTCAGCTTCACTTATTATGGTCTCTCTACTGATTATCAGCTTTTCATTTTCTTTATAAATTTAGGGTGTTTAAACATTTTTTTTCAGTTCTGCTATTCACTTATTGCTCCTTTTCACTATTGGTTTTCTGCCTTTGACTATTCATTTTCTAATTTTGACTAGGTTTTGTGACCTTGATCTGGTTTTCATACTTCAATTACTGGTTTTCTATTTTGGCTATTGGTTTTCTGATTTCAATTAGTACTTTTCTGGCGTTGATTACTGAGGGCTTCAGCATTCAGTAATTGGTATTCTGATACTGATTCCTGGTTTTCTGTCTTTGACTTTTGGTTTTCTTGGCTTCTATATGTGGTTTTCTGACTTCCATTTCTGGTTTAGACTCTTTGACTATTGGTTTTCTTGACTTCAAATGCTATTTTTTATTATTGTTGATTTTCAGACTCTGTTTCCCAATATCTTACTTTGATTTCTGGTTTTCTAGCTTTGATGACTATGATTAGTGGTTTCCTGTTTTTGACCATTGGTTTTCAGATATTAATGATTAGTTCATTGATTGATTTCTTTCACTGCTTTTCTGGTTTCAGTAACTTGTTTTCTGATTTCAATGACTAGTTTTCTGCTTTTATTTCTTTTCTGACTCTAGTTATTGGTTTGCTGAGTTCCATGATTGGCTTTCTGTGTCTTCAATGACTGCTTTTCTATAATCACCAATTGGCTTTTCTGGGTTTAGTTATTGCTTTTATAATAACTAGTGATTAGAATAACTAATAATCTGTGATTACTAGTGTTGAGTTATCAGCATTTGAAACTATGTTTTTCTCTCATTTCATCAATTTTCTCTCTTCAATTATTAGTTTTCACTTAACGTTGTTTGGGTTTTATTTAGTTTCAATGACCTTTATGTCACGGGTTTATTTTGCACCACCTATCTTGATGGATCACCTTGAGTCACCTGTGGGGGGATCTTTTGTTCAAGATGGAAAAAAAATTCCTTGTCTCTCTCTCGCTGCATCGCAGATGTTCGTTCATGTTGCAAAGGAGGTCAGAGAGACCTGCAGTCTGCCCCCAATCCAGGTGAGTCCTCGTTTCCCATCAACCCAATGCTGGTTCCACCCCCCACTCCATCACCCCCACCTGATTCTTATTATTCATTGTCTCTATTGCCAGAGCACCTCAGAGCCCCCCTTCCTAGACCAGAACCCCATTGTGCCAGGCGCTGGTCAAACCCCGAACAAACAGCCAGTCCCTGCTCCCATTATTCTCCCTCCATGCTCACGTCATGCCCAGGATCTCAGTGTCGGTGGCTGGGTTCGGCAGCAGCCTCCAGCTCTGGTCTCCTCTCTGTGCTCCCAGCCCCAGTGTGACCCTTCTCCTGAGCTCTCTGTTGCAGCGCCTGGACCTGTTGGTGCGAGATTGGCAGCTCTCCGAAGCCTACGGCGCAGAAGAGGGACAGGAGTATCTCAAAGACATCACACAGGTAATGACCAGAGCCGGGCACCATGTGTGTTCATGGAAACAGCAAACTCCGGCTGTGGGGCGGAGCTGAACGTTTCCATGGTGGGTCTGATTTCTCGCTGACGGCCACAAATGTCGGTTTAACTCCCGCAGGACCTGGCAGCCTCTTCTGAGCAGCCCCTGGTGTTGGGAGCCCTGAGGGCAAGAGGGACCCGGTGCTACCTACTGCCCCACCCTGGCACTGGGTTCACCAAGAGCAGGGCAGGGACACCAGGCGGTAAGAGACCCCTCTTCCCCCCGGGTTACACCCCCAGCCTCCCTCTCCCCTCTTCTGCGCTGCCCCTACCCACATCCCTGCCCCCATCTTCCCCTCCTGCCCTGCCCCCACCCCATAATCCCAGTGCCCAGCTCACTCTCCTTGGTTTAGAATGGGCTCTCCTGCCCACTGCACAGGGGCTCTCACTAGGTCACGGGATCTGTGCGGGAAGGGAGGGGGACATGAGGGGACACTGCTGGGGTCCTGGTCTCCTGTGGGGGACACAGCTGGTTCCCCCCTTAATAGGTCCCCTGTCACCCCCCCCACACACACTGCAGCCTCTCTCTGTTACTCACCCCCACCCCCACTGCTCCCCCATTTTCCCCCTGGCAGTGGGGTGTGGGAGGGAGCTAAGCAGCTGTTGCCCAGAGATGGAATCTCATTTACTGTGGCACAAACCTGCCCCCTACATCCCCCATTTAACTTGTGCCCTGTCCTGGGCACCTGGATCCCTCCCGGATGCCTGAGTCCTTTTCCCCCTGCAGACATGGACGAGGATTTCCGGCAGTCCCTGTGTGACTACATCAGCACCGTGGTGCGCTCAGCAGGGACACACGTCCGGATGGACCGAGCCGGGCTGGTGCTGACGGGGGCTCAGCTGGCTGCCAGGATCAAGGTGAGAGAGTGGGGTCTGCTAAAGGGGAGGGGGGCCTGGAGGAAAGACAGCAAAAGGGGCTGAAAAGCGGGGGCCAGGTGATCAGCAGGTGGCACCGTGCTGCAGAGAGTGGGGCGGGGGACTCAGCAGGGAGTGGGGCGGGGGACTCAGCAGGGGGCGCTGGGCTGCAGGGAGTGGGGCGGGGGGCTCAGCAGGGGGCGCTGGGCTGCAGGGAGTGAGGCAGGGGGCTCACCAAGGAGTGGGCTGAGCTGTCCTTGATCCCAGTTCCCCCGGGCGTTATTCCCCACAGCACGTCTCCCGATACTTGAAGACCCAACGCTACGACTTCTCCTCCCCTCTGAAGGTACCAGGTTGCCCCTCCCTCAACTTCTCTGATTTGCAGGGGAGGGGGGCACTAGTTCTATTGACCCCTCACCCCAGGTCCTCCTCCCTTTGGCCAATCGCACTAGGCCAGGAGGGGGGGGGCACCACAACAGCTGCCCCAACTGTCCTGATCGGGGACCCCCAGCTCCCAAGAAGTAAAGGGACCCCCAGGGAGCTGCACCAGAGAACTGGCCCTCTCTACTAGGGTGGCAGCAACATGGCCATAGCTGTGGAGTCATTGGGGGGCTGCCTCCTGGCTCTGAGGGAATGTGGGGGGTCAGGGGCCAGTGGGGAGGTGAAAGCGGGGAGCAGGGTCCTGGAAGAATGGGGGGAGAAGGTGGTGAAGGGGGCTCCTAGTTCAGAGATGGTCCCATCCCAACCCCCACCCTGTCCCCTCTCCCCCCACAGATGGCTGAAGCATTTGCAGCGATGAGAAAGGAGAAAAACAGCAAAGCAGTAGAAGCCGCCAGGAGAGAATATGAACAATTTGTGCAGGAGCTAGTGAGCGCAGAGGGGCTGGGAGTCGGGAGTGAGGGGCACCGGCAGAGCTCGGGGGAGCAGGGCTGGGATAGCAGGGGTCTGTGGGTTGGAGGGGGCTGCGGGTGTATGAGTCAGCGGCACCCCCCGTGGCTGGGTAACACTAATACCCATCCCTAATGGCCCATCTCTCCCCGCTTCGGGCAGGACCGTGGCCACCAGAGTATAAACTGCTGCCTGAGGGTGAAGCCTGAGGAGATGAAGAGACGGCTGGAGGGGAAACGCAGGGAGCTGCTGAAGCATTGCCAGGGGCAGCTGTGGGGCGAGGACACCCAGAAACAGGCTGCCCTGAAGGTGCTGGAGCAGGGGCTGGCCAGGAAGACATCCAACCACTGAGCCACCCGCTCCCCCCCCCAGCCAAGTTCCTAACGGCCTACGGACAGCGCTTTAAAGAGAAGGCTGTGCGGTTGGGCCTGTACATTGGAGGGAGTGTCCTGGCTGTGGTGGGTGCGGGTGTTGTGGCGGGCATCAGCCCAAGTTTGGTGGTCAAGGTCGGAGCGGGGGGCCTTGTCCTGATCAGGAGGATGGTGGCAACACTTCCCCTCTCACAAGCACGGAGTCTGAGTGTAGCAAAAGCCTTTTAATAAAGGAGGGAAATAATGTGGCATTATGTTGGGGAAACACCACAGACAGGATTCATAACATCAACCATGAGCAAAAGACCTACCCCCAAGTAAGTTTGGAAGTGTCCTTTTCCCCTGAGAGTCTTAAGTCCAGCAGCCCAACAGTCACCCCACCCACAGTTTCTGTCCTTGGTCAGCGCAGTTCCAGAGTTCAGAACTTCATCTGCAGTGTTTAGCTCCCAGCCTGAGTGGAAGGGGGTGGAGGTATGGCGGCACGTTACATGCTCCACTGCTCAGGTCCATGGCCGATTGCCACACCTCTCCATGGGGTTCTGCTGCAGTGTTCACCGCCAGCCACTCCTCTCCACCAGCCCCTCACCAACATGTCTTCAGACTCCCCCTCCACTTAACACAGCTTGCTGTGATTTCAGCTGTTAGTAGGGGAGCCTCAGTGCTGGCACACTCAGAACCACAAGCCCAAAGTAGGACCAATGCTTAGACCTAGAAAGCAGTAATCTCAGTTCTGCAGTACATAACAAGACTCCTAACAGAATCAAAATTAACTCTGCTATTATTATATGGAGGGGGAGGAGAGAGAGAGGGGGGGGGGAAATCAAAGTTTTGTTTCATGCCCTAGAAGGGACCCACATCTATCCCCCAGACTATCTCAATTCACAGGGCTTTGGAACCCATGTCCCTTGCCTAGCGAGTACTACTTGGTTGAGGGCGAGTTCCTCCATCATAAAATGTCAAGTACAGTTCTACTGTCCTTGATTCACATAACCAGGATAATAACACTTTAGTACTCCTGCCCCAATAGCAAAGAGACTGGGGGTCCCACAGCAGCCAAAGTGACCATTTGGGCAAGCAGGGTGGGTGTGCCCATGCAAACTAGATCAGTCCCTGAAGTTCTTTTCCACAGCTCACCACCAGATGTCAGGGTAGAGCTCATTCTGACTCTGCTGATAGATAGATAGATAGATAGATAGATAGATAGATAGATAGATAGATAGATAGATAGATAGATAGAGAGGGGGTGGATGAGCTCCGAGCCGGCCCCTGCATCTCTCCGTTGCAAGTTTCATTTGGTTTTCATTTTCAAAAACTGGGTGGGAACTTGATTGTCATATTTTGCATTTGGGTTTTTTTCACATTTTCTTCCCACCTGAACAAGTGTGTGGAGTGGACAATTTTGGTTTTCCCCCCGCTCATTTCCCACTGATTTGAAAAATGATACAAATGGAGGAGGGACATTAGAAAACCCCAAAATCCCCCTTCCAACATTTTTCAGTTTATTCTTGGGGCTCCAGCGGGGGGAGGGCAGGGCCTCGGGCAGAAGGAGTGGGAGGAAGCAGGCTAGCCTCCCCAAAGGGGGGGGGGCGGTTCACTAGTCATCCATTTGATTGGTAAAATCTAAGCATAGGACTCACAATCAAGAGCTAAGTGTAAGCTCCTCAGCCACTGTAACAGCCTTAACATGGAGTCCCAGACAGTCCCCTCGGGAACTCCGATCTAACTGGTCACTGTGACGTTATTGACAGAATCTGTAACCATATAGATCACTGGTGCAACTACTGTTATATATTTGCAGCAAATATTGTACAAAGGTTGTCATGTGAGGTCTCTATGGGAAGGTTATGATTGGCTGGTTATAATTATGCTATCTGTATATGTGTATTATTTTTGTAGTTGAAGTTATGAATGTTGGCTCTGTACTGTTTGTATTTCAAACCAATCCTGTAATAAACTATCTCAAATTATCTATTTATCTCTTATTAAATAAGAGTTAACGACACAGTTAAAGCAGGTAAATATAGACACATACAAATGAGTTACAGTCTTAAGTTTCAGGAAGATGTGGCCAGGAAGGGAGGGGCCTGGTTTGGACTGAAGGCGGCTCAGAATGTGACAGGAAACAATGCCCCATGGTAGGGGGAAGAGGGGTGGGGTGGGGCAGGGCGTTTAGATCCGGAGCCCCTGCTGCAGGGCGCATGTAGTGGGAAAGAACCATCACCCCCCATCCCGGGCAAGAGTC
Organism: Chrysemys picta bellii; assembly: GCF_011386835.1. NCBI lineage: Eukaryota > Metazoa > Chordata > Testudines > Emydidae > Chrysemys > Chrysemys picta. The sequence continues at coordinate 14,636,594 of NC_088796.1, forward strand.
CGTTCCAGCCCAGAGCATTGGGAAGCTCTGTATGCAAGGAAATAGATAGATAGAACGTACAACATGTAGCTAGATTTCAGGAGGACATAGAAATTGGTTTACAGTGGGATCACTGAGATCAGAATCCAACCCTGACCCCATCAACATCAGTCAATAAATAACCCGGCTCTGGTTCCTGTGCTCCAAGCCGGCCCCTCCAGCCTTCAGTTGGAATTTCCACTGGTTTTCCTTTTCAAAAGCAGGTGAAAAAAATAGATTTTCCTATTTTGGGTGTTTCTTACATGAGCTTTCGCAGGAAGTGCCTAGACAAGTCTCCCCAGGTATAAGGAGTCGAGTCCTTCATGCTGTCTGGACTGATTTCCAGGAGATCCCTCAGCCTGAGTTTCGTGTTTCTGAAGTTCATGATTCTCAGCTAGGACAGGACGGTCTTCACGGCTCTTCTCCCTGCAGATGGACACGAAGGCGTCGCCACCCAGGATGACGTCACAGCTCAGCGCCAGCTGCACCTTGGCCTCCTCTATGTCTCTGTTCCCAAGATTTAGGCCTCCAGCCTTCACACCCCTGAGGAAGAATCTCCCCATGCGCCCAGTCACAGACCAGGGAAATAGCTATAGTCCCAGCGGTGATTCCTCCTGCAGCTGGGATGGGGCCTGGCCCTGCCATGCTCACCACCGGGAGGTGAGGCCAGTGTGTGAATACAGGAACAGACACCAGCCTTTTCCAAACGCCAGCTCCATTCATCTCAACGGAGGGGCCCAAAGCCTAAGAAGCAAAGGGATCTAACCCACCCAACCGTTCACACCCCTCTGTCTCAGCTAACACTTAGGGAGGCTTCCCTTACCCAGACCCCATTCCCCACTTCTGGGGCTGGATGTCCCACACCGAGGTGTAGGTGGTGCAACCTCGTGGTCAAAGCAAGAGTCTGGCCTAGTGATCAAAGCAGAGCTGGACGGCAGAAGCGGAGGTGCGGTCGGGAGGTCAACCAAGGGTAAGCGCCAGGAGTTCAAGGCAGGCAGGGCATAGGGCTGGAGTGGAGCAGCCAAGGGGTGGAGCTGGGGCTGGACAGGAAGCAGGTCTGACACAGCTAATACATGAAGTGTTTGTAAAACAGTCCTGGCATCTTCCACATCCTTCACAGGTGGACAATACACAGGGGATGGGCAGGAGCTCGGGCGCAGCAGGTGTATGGAGATGGAGACACTGGATGGAAGAACCAGGGGAATGTGGAGGGCCCTGACTGACTTCCTCATCGGCCGAGTCAGCCTCTGGTCAGGGATGGAATGGGCCATGGAGACCCAGCTCCTGTTTCCCGTATCTGGACCGTATCTGCAGGAACTTTGTTGGGAGAGGTCTCTGGAGCCTCAGGTCTGCTCCCCTCCACTGATGCGGCAGGTCCTGGTGTCTCGGCTCTGCTCTCCAGTGTTGAGGCAGAGTCTGGAGTTGCCCCATCTAAGGATCCAGAAGAGAAACCTGCTCAGATGCCTTCGATCAGCGGTTCTCAAACTGTGGGTCAGGACCCCAAAGTGGGTCACAACCCCATTTTAATGGGGTCACCAGGGCTGGTGTTAGACTTGCTGGGCCCAGAGCCCAAAGCCTCAGCCCCACCTCCTTGGGTAGCGGGACCAGAGGTGAAAGTAAGCCGGTACGGCCCGGTACAGCGTACCAGCAAGAGCCAGTACGCCGTGCTGGACCAGACCGACTGGTGATTTAAAGGGCCCGGGGCTCCCTGCAGTGGCCAGAGCCCTGGGCCCTTTAAATCACCTCCTAAGCCCCACTGGCAGAGCCCTGGGGTAGCGGCGGCAGGGCTCCGGCCACTGTGGGGAGCCCCAGGCCCTTTAAAGCGCCACCCGAGCCCCGCTGCCGGAGCCCTGGGGTAGCGGCGGCAGGGCTCCCATAGTGATTTAAAGGGCCTGGAGCTCCGCTGTGGTAGCGGTGGGAGCCCTGGGCCCTTTAAATCACCCCAAGCCCTGAGGCTCCCAGCCGCCTCTGTAGCTGGGAGCTCAGGGGGTGATTTAAAGGGCCCGGGGAATTTAAAGGCCCCGCCTCTTCCGGTTGAGGCCACGCCCCCTGCTCAGGACTCCAGAGTACCGGTAAGTCCTTTAAGTTACTTTCACCCCTGAGCGGGACCCAGTCTTCAGTATTAGCCCTGCGTGGCAGGGCTCAGATTAGAGGTCCCCCTGCCTGGGGCTAAAGCCCTTGAGCTTCGGCTTTTCCCCCTCCCATACCCTGACCGAGGTGGCAAGGCCCAGGCTTTGGTCCCCGCTCCTGGGATCGTGAAGTAATTTTTGTTGTCAGAAGGGGGTCACAGTGCAATGAAGTTTGAGAACCCCTGACCTAGACCTTCCCAGTGTCCCTGTGTCCTCAGTGTCTGTCTCCCACAGCCCCATGTTAGGTGGGGTGAGGGTGCGGGACTGACAGATGGAGCATGAACCAAGGCAGAGCCATAGAATGGGAGTTGTGTTTGCAGCCCAGACACCAGGGTGATGGAAGCCCGGGACACACACAACAGGTTGCATTCCATTCACTACAGATGGTATAAACTTTTATACAGGGTAAGCTCATGTTGTTCGCCCTCTTTCTCAAAGTAAAGAGAGAGATGCACAGCTGCTTGCCCCTCCCCCCCAGGTAACAATTATCTACAGTGGGTTTATTAACAAACAAAAGTGATTTTGTTTAGTATAAAAGGTAGGATTTAAGTGGTCATAAGAGATAGGAGCCAGAACAAAGCAGGTTACTAAGCAGAAATAAGCAGAACATGCAAACGAAACTAGATTCACTAAAAACTGGTTACAAATAATAAGTTCTCGCCCTAGATGTGGTTCTAATAAGCTTTGCGCAGACTGGACGCCTTTCCAGCCTGGGTCCAGCCCTTCCTCCTGTTCAGCCTTAGATGTTTCCAGCAGTCATCTTGGGTGGGGTCCCCAGGGAGAACTGGCCACCTGGATTATCTCACTCCTCACCCTTAAATAGGATTGGCATCAGGCGGGAGTCCACTGTTTCAGTTTGACCCCCTCCCAGCTCCTCATGGAAAAGTACATGGTTTAAGATGGATTCCAGTATCAGGTGACATGGTCACATGTCTCTGCAAGACCCCTGATAGCCCCTTCCCATGGGATTACAGGAAAAACAAATCCTTTTACAGTTCATTGGCAAGAAAACAATGGGCCATCAAGATCCTGAAGTACCTTTAATGGCCCTCACTTAGCATGACTACATTGATTCCTCCTGTCTTCAACACTGGGCTGGACTCTTCCTAAGGACCATTGACTGGGGGGGAGTGGGTGGCTCAGTGGTAGGGGTTTTGGGAGCCCCAATTGTACCAGGCGCTGCACAGACAGGAGATAGTCCCAGTGCCAAAGAGCTCACAGTGTAAACAGACAAGTTTTATCTTCCCCATTGTGTATATGGGGAAACTGAGCCCCAGAGACATGCAGTGACTTGTCCAATCACATGAAGCATCTATGGCAGACCCAGGCATAGAACCCAGAGTCCTGGCTCTCAGCCCTGCACTTGGGTGACAAGCTCTGCTCAATTCTTCCTGCATTTCACCAGCATTCTCCTATCATTCCTACAAACCTAGCCCTGAGCCTTGAAAACTGTCCATTCCCGGGACAGTATACATTCCACACGTACCCTGGATCATTCCCAGAGGCACAGTGGGGCTTGGGAGCCAGGATTCCTGGGTTCTGTGCTTGACTCTGGAGACTTTGGGGTTGACACCTCAATCTGGCTGCTCAGCTGGGTGGAGAATGTCACACAGGGCCCTCTCTCTTTTAGTCTCATAGACTCATAGACTTATAGACTCATAGACTTTAAGGTCAGAAGGGACCATTATGATCATCTGGTCTGACCCCCTGCACGCTGCAGGCCATAAAACCGTCCCCGCCCCTTCCCTGGACTCTGCTGCTGAAGTCCCCAATCCTGTTATTAGTGACCTCAATCGGCAGAGACCCACCTGCTAGAGATCCCTGCCCCATGCTGCGGAGGAAGGCGAAAAACCTCTAGAGGCTCAGCCAATCTGCCCTGGAGGAAAATTCCTTCCCGACCCCAAATATGGCGATCAGTAAGACCCCGAGCATATAGGCAAGAGTCTCCATCCTGACCCCTTTTAGCCATTATGCTATTTACCTACCATTGCTTGGTTTTCCTTGACAACTATGTTTTACCATTAAACCATTCCCTCCATAAACTTATCTAACTTAATCTTAAAACCAGACAAGTCCCTCGCCCCCACCATTTCCCTCGGAAGGCCGTTCCAATATTTCACCCCTCTAACGGTCAGAAACCTTCGTCTAATTTCAAGCCTGAACTTCCCCACGGCCAGTTTATATCCATTCGTTCTCGTATCCACGTTAGTACTAAGCTGGAATAATTCATCTCCCTCCCTTGTATTAATCCCTCTAATATATTTAAAGATAGCAATCATATCCCCCCTCAGCCTTCGCTTTGTCAGACTAAACAACCCAAGCTCCTCTAGTCTCCTTTCATACGACAGGTTTTCCATTCCTCTGATCATCCTAGTGGCCCTTCTCTGCACCCGTTCCAGTTTGAGTTCATCTTTTTTAAACATGGTCTGCAGAAGAGAAGAATGAGGGGGAATTTGATAGCTGCTTTCAACTACCTGAAAGGGGGTTCCAAAGAGAATGGATCTAGACTGTTCTCAGTGGTACCAGATGACAGAACAAGGAGCAGTGGTCTCAAGTTGCAGTGGGGGAGGTTTAGGTTGGATATTAGGAAACACTATTTCACTAGGAGGGTGGTGAAGCACTGGAATGTGTTACCTAGGGAGGTGGCGGAATCTCCTTCCTTAGAGGTTTTTAAGGTCAGGCTTGACAAAGCCCTGGCTGGGATGATTTAGTTGGGGTTGGTCCTGCTTTGAGCAGGGGGTTGGACTAGATACTTCCTGAGGTCCCTTCCAACCCTGATATTTTCTATGAGTCTATGATTCTCCTCTCAGGGGCTCGGACTCCAATCCGGCCCCAGGGCAGGGCACTGGCTGACTCTGGGGTGTGGAAAATGGGATATTAGGCATTTCCCCTCTAGGATGTGACAGCTCCAACAGTGTGTCAGCTGTTTATGAATTGTTGCCAATTGCAGTTCACACCTTTGGGCTAAGCAGAGATCAGGACCAGCCCATTCCTGGCTGTGACATTTGACATTGAATCCAGTTAAGAAGTTCCTTTGTGTACGAATAACAACCCCAGAGATTGACTGTAGTCATGAGTCGTCTTTGCACCTTATCTATCTATCCCCATACACCCTTCTCTATCTATCTATCTACCCCCTTGCATACAGAGGTTCCCAGTGCTCAGGGTTGGGACAGATCCTTGCCTGAGGTGGGGGGTGATGGTTCTTCCCCACTACATGTCCCCCATAGCAGGTGCTCTTGAGCCAAACGCAGTGCCCTGCCCTCCCCCATCTCCCCCTGCCATGGGGGGTTGGTGTCTGTCATATTCTGGGTAACCCTCCATTCTAACCAGGCCCCCAGCTTCCTGCCTACATGCCCCAAATCAAGCTTAGCGCCCCCCTCCTCCGGATGGCCAGCGTGCATTAATAGCAGGGCTGTGACATCCTCTGCCCTGCACTGAGTTTGTTTCCTGTCTGACAGAGGTGGAAACCGAACGCAAGGTGGGAGCTGCTCTTTCTAAGAAAGAAGAGAGTAAGCTGCTGGCTGCAAGCCCAGACAGCGAACAAAGCCCTCAAAAAGCAACACGCCCATTGCAATGCTGCGGAGGGGCTGTATAACTGGCACTGAGCTGCACCCGATGCTAGGGCAGCTGTGACGGGATCCTCAGGGTACAATCTAGAACTGTGGCACCTCTGTGCCCCTTTAACAATCCAGCTTGGGCTGTCTTACAAAGCTTTCCCAGAGACTGGCAGCCAGCCCCTCCAGGCGCTGTGATCACTCAGCCATCAGCATGTGGAGACTCACCCCCAGATCAATTGCGTGAACGCTCCCTGAGCCACTCCCGAATCACACAGAGAGAGGCACCAACACATCACCCCAGCCCCCAGCCTTGCACCCCAGAAATGTACCATCGTACATGGCTCAAGACTCCCTTGGACAGGACAAGCTCATTAATTAGTTTGTCTCTTCCTCAAAGGAGAGTGGATGTGCAACAGCCCTTGTTAACCTGCGCTGAGATTCCCCAAGCAGTTGAACCCAAAACACCCTGAGGCTGAGGAAAGGGGGCTATAGCACAGGGGTGTTGCAGTAGGGAGCGGGGAGGTTCATGCAATGGGGCCAGGTGTTGCAATGGGGGGAGGGGAGTCATGCAATGGGGCCGGGGTGTTGCAGAGGGAGCTGGGGTTGCAGTGGGGCGAGGGGGAGTCATGCAATGGGGCCGGGGTTGCAGTGGAGGGAGGGAAGTCATGCAATGGGGACGGGGGTTGCAGTGGGGACCGGGAGTTGCAGTGGGGGGAGGGGGAGCCATGCAGTGGGAAGCAGGGGGGGTTATAGAGGAGCGAGGGGGAGTCATGCAATGGGGCCGGGGGTTGCAATGGGGAAGGGGGGAGTCATGCCATGGGGCAGGGGGTTGCAGAGGAGCGAGGGGGAGTCATGCCATGGGGCAAGGGGTTGCAATGGGGCCGGTCACCTGGAGGTGAAGACCTTGGAGCAGCTGACGGAAGGGCTCAGGTCACACATGGCCTGGTACCTGGGGTCCCGCTCCCGCGAGCTCTCCACGTGCAGCGCGTACACAGAGAGCGCCAGCCCCAGGGCGCACAGCAGGAGCCGCCGCAGCGCCCGCTCCCACCCCGGCGCCGCCATCGCCTGCTGCCACCGCGTGCTGGGCACGGGCTCGCTCCCACTGGCCCACGCACCTGCCAATCAGCAAACGGCTCCGGCCCATTGGCTGCCTATTCAGGAGGTGGGATGGGGGAAGCAAGGGATTCTGGGACTTGTAGTTTTATGTACCCAGTGGAGGAGAAGGGGGAGCTATGGCGCTTATGGGGGGGTCTAGTGCTTGGACCAGAGCCCTGGGGTAGCAGGGGGTTCCGGGGGCTATTTAAAGTGCCGGGGCTCCAGCTGCCTCTGCTGCCTCGGTCCTCTAAATAGCCGCGAGAGCCCCGCAGTTTCCCCAGGGCTCCGGCAGCTATTTAAAGGGCCAGGGTGGTAGAACTAGGGGGGCCCCTGCCCTACCTGCAGCCAGCCCTTGCTGCACCCCCTGCCCTGCCTCCAGCCCCACACCCCCTGCCCCCACCAGCCCCTGTCTCCAGCCAGCCCCTGCTGCACCCTGCTGCACCCCCTGCTCACACCAGCCCCGCACCCCCTGCCCTGCCCGCAGCCAGCCCCTGTCTCCAGCCAGCCCCGCACCCCCTGCCCGCAGCCAGCCCCACACCCCTTGCCCTGCCTCCAGGCAGACCCTACCTCCAGTCAGCCCCTGCCCTGCCCCTGCCCTGCCTCCAGCTAGCAATGTATGTAATATATAATTTTGATTTTATTTATATAGTTATGGAAAGTAAATAATACATGGAAGAAATGAAAGGGTTTTTTTTACGTGTTTTTTTTTAATCATCCCTGTCAGGGCCCCGCCTAAAATGTTCAAATTGGGCCCCACACTTCCTAAAGCCAGCCCTGCTTACCCCTCCCTGACTCCCTCGTGCAGGGACGCAGCAGGGTTCACAACGGAGCCCGTTCTTTCTGCAAGCAGGCCGGATGAATGATGGAGAGAAAAAAGGGGAGGAGGAGCAAAGGAATGACAATAGGAGAAAGGAAGATGGGAGGGAGGAAAGAGATGTAAGACAGGTGCGAGAGGGGGAGTTAGGGGAATACACACATTGCTGGGACACACTGAAATCCTCAGGCTGTCTACACAAGCATGTTTATTCTGCAGTGTAACTGGGTGCATGATACTAGACAGCATCTGCTGGCACCCAATAGAGACCCCTGGTTTAGTTCTGATGTCTCTAAAGCGGTGGCAGTTTGGAATGTTGCTTCTTCTCATTTCTTCAGTTGACTAGGCGCAGTAAAGGGCTGTTGTTCTCCAGCTGGATGGTCTCAGCGGGGTATCACATCGCCTTTATCATTACAACTGGGGTTAGTCCCGCTATAGAACAAAGGCGCGGGAACTAACCCGTCCCTTTTTGAGAAACAGCTGTGTAGTGATAGCCTGCTCTCCTCACTGGGGAATTTCAGACCTGTATAAACAGTGCATTGTACATTTAAGCAGCCCTCGCTGTGCAAGTGAGAGCTCTCAGCTGTAGATCTATAAAGGGGGGTAACTATGGGAGTTAGGCACCTATATGCCTTTGGGAGTTAGGCACCTACATACCTTTGAGGATCTGGGCCAAAGTCTTCCTGTGTCAGTCTACCTAAAACAACTGATTCATCTCATTCAAATGTTTGGGTGGAATCCCCACTGGATTAATCCATGCTCTAGACTGTGTGCTCTCCTGCTGCCTTTGTGTAGTGCTCTGAGCATGCTGGGAAGTGGGACCAGAGGACAAAATTACCAATGCTTCCAGTTCACCGCAGTGGGGAACCTATTTTCACTAGCTCAACAGCTGTTCCCAAAATATGTTTTGGCATGACGCACATTAATTTTGTGTGACCACTAAATCCAAAACAAAGTTAATACAGTATTTCTCTTATCTACTCAACCTGCAGGAATCCAAAGCCACGTTCTTGGGTGAATACGCTTATGGTAGATTTATATTAATATTGGGTTTGAACTCTTTAAAATAAAAGGAATGCAATGCGGAACCTCACACTTTAAGCCACGCTGTTCCCCAGTACACGCTGACTACTACAGAAATACCCAGAATGATTTCGACACTTATCTCCAACAATTTACATGGTTGGCAGCTTTCTCAGATGTATTTATATTGATACACTAATAAATGCCATTATCTATTTCACTACACTTGGCTAAGATACCGCCACATGGTGGCGTTAGTACCGTCAGGTGGGCTGGGGCTGGGAGGTATGAAGGAGCCCTGCTCCCACAGCAACCGCGGGACACATAATGGTTATGGGGATGTGATGGAGTGTATAAGTGCCACTGCCACAGTCACTAAGGAGTTAAGGGACAGAGTAACTTCCTCCCCAACTGTGGCTAGTTGGCTGACCAGCAACAGTTGGGATGGGAGGCTGCAGCCCAGGCAGAAGGGAGTGGCTGACAGACAGGCTGAGGGCTACCCTGCATCTGCAGCAGACTGGTAGGAAGCTGCCCAAGGAGCAGGATCAGAAGCCTGTAAGATGCTGGGGGAGGAAGTGAAGGCTCTAAGCGGGCACCTGTCTCCCTGTACTCCTGGGAGTCCAAGTCTCCTGTAGCTCTTAGAGTCTTGCTACCAGGCCTGGGAGGAATATAATATATGGATGGCAGACAGCTAAAGTTGAACTAGATTTTAAAGGGCTGGTGCCCTCCCAAGGGGCCTGAGGCCAGGTGAGGGGGACACAGATAAGGGAGCACACTGAGCAGTAGTATTTCTACAATGCTATGGAGATGCATGATGGATCACTACAACTCTGTGGAGAGGCATTTTGCAGTGCCAGCCTAATGTAATAGACTTGCCTTGGGCCAGATTACTCATCCATGGGGACATTCAAGGAGTAAGATACTCCTTAAGATGAGTAAGAGGTTCACAATCTGTCCCTCTGTGGTTGTACGTGCGTGGTGTTGCCCTCTAGTCAAGGTGAAGGACCTCCTAGCTAAAAGAGTCCTCCCATAACTCCAAAGTGGTAGAGGCCTGTGTTATAGCCATAGGATGAAGGTTCCAGGCCTGGCCGCACGTGAGTGATGCTGGGATTGTGTTCTGTTGTCTGTACAATGTGGGTTTGTTACACCAGCAGGTATTCAGGGGAGGCAAGGCCATACCCCCATCCTGTGTCGATTAATCCTATGTGTCACACCACTAGCAATGCTGACCCTCCCCCACTTTCTCCTTAAACATCTATAAAGGTCAGAGAAGTTACCTAGCTAGCCTCTTATGACACCCCTCATTGCTGCTGTATCCACTCCCAATGCACAAGGAGCAGAGTATGGCTATGTTCACCAGTATGTGATAACATAAAGAATATTATAATCTGTGCCCCACTGTAATACCCATGGCTCTGAAAGCCTGTGACTTGTAACTACGTCATGCTCCCAGGCAATAATTCATGTATGTAACTAGCCATCACACCTACCAAACCCCTTGGCTCCAGGAGAGCCAGGCAGCTGAGAGCAAAGACGTGCATGTGCAGCAACGTAATGCTATAGATCTGAGAAGAGGCACAGGAAAGAGACAACCTCAGCCTTCACCCAGCGACTGTAGTACTGCACATACACTGTGCTTTAAGTACTTTAGCTATCACAGCAAAAGGTTATGTTAATCAAGCAATCAGCGTTAGACATTGCAAGAGAAGCTAAACTTTGTGAAATGTTAACTTGGCTTCAGAGCACACCTTGTGTATTTTACGGTATACATCATGAACAATGATGCATCAGAGCTGACATTTCACAAGGAAAGCAGGAATACGGATGGATCTTGAGTCAGAAGGGACCATTGTGATAACCTAAGATGACCTCCTGCATAGCACAAGTCAAAGAATCTCACCCAATTCTTGCCTCAAGTCCATAACCTCTGTCTGAACTATAGCAGATCTCTTAGAAAGACACCAATCTTGATTTATTGATTGCAAGTGATGGAGAATCCAAAACACCTCTAGGTAAGTTGTTCCAATGGTTAATCATCCTCGCTGTTAAAAATGTTCACCTTCATTCTAGTCTAAATTTGTCTAGCTTCACCGTCCAGCCATTGGATATCGTTATGTCTTTTTCTGCTAAATTAAAGAGCTATCTACTGTCAGAAATCTCTTCTCCCTGTCGACTGCGATTAACTCACCTTTTAACCTTTTCTTGGTTATGCATCACAGAGCTAGACTTTTTTAGTCTCTTGCTACAACAGAAAAAAACATGTATGGATAAACATGGCAGAATTAAGGCAGTGGAAGAACTCAGTCACATGGGGTGGTCTTGTACTGGGAGGTTTGGAGAGCTAGGTCAAGGACGGAGCAGAAGTAGGGCCATGGCATCCACCACTTAAGAGACCCACCAGGCAGTGATCTCTGTGGAGCAGAAGAGCACCAGTGTGATGGGCTAATTCAGTCTCAGGATTGTTTCTGTAATAGGAGTGGGTACAGAAGCCCAGCTCAATCAGACCCCTCTGTCACAGGCTTGTCACATGAGGGTTTTAACCCTAAGGGCTGTCAGTTTTAATAACGTTCTGTTCTGTCCATGCTAAAGACCTAATCCAAAGCCCATTGAAATCAATGGAAAGACTTGTGATTTCATTGACCTTTGGATCAGGCCCTGAATATTCCATTTCTAATTGTTCATCCTTTTACTTCAAAACCAGTTTTTCTTCAGATGTAGCAAAGCACATGCCTGTTTCCATGCTTGAAATGTCAACGTTCAGCCCTTTCTAAACTCCAGTCCCTACTAGGAATATCCACCCTTAGAAAAAGGGTTCCAATTTTTTTTCTTTGAAATAAGGCAAAATACAATTTTTGAGCTGCCAACTCTTGAGATTTTTACCATGAGTCTCAGTATATTTGGTTTCTTTTCTTATAGCCTCCAGCTGTTGGAATTAAGAGAGAACATGACAATCTCTGCTTTCCTTTAAAAAAAAAACAAATAAACTGTTTATAGCCTTTACAGTCATGGAGAAAAGCTTGAAAATATGACCCAGCTGCATCCGAAGGTCTCAGAAATCAGAAGCAAAGAAGAAAAGTGTATTATTCTCTCTCCTTAAATGCCTTTATTTTTAAGCCAGTCTCATGATTTTTGAACACATGGGGATGGCAATCCTGCAACACTCCAAATGGGGAAAGAAACTTTGTCCAAATTTCCTCCCTCCTCTGCAAAAAGAAAGCTCTCTTGGGCAGAGACCAAGCATGGAAATTTCAGCCCAAAAGGGGAGTGCTCCAGAAAGCTTTGAACTAGCAAATAAAACAGGGGCTTTGAATAGAAACAATTTTGTAGCTTTAACTCGAGTGTATAGCTGCTTATAATGGGAATCACTTTGCCCAGCATTGAAATGGAACCGCTGCTGGGGTGAAAAGCACAACTGTTTTGTTTAACAGCGTGCAACAACAATATAGAGTTTTCATGGCAAGAGCTGAATGTGACGTTATTGATATAATCTGGGACCATATAGATCATTGTTGCAACCAAGGTCCTGTAGTGGCACGCAAATCTTGTATAAAGGGGGTCAAATGGGGTGTCTAAGACAAGGTTATGGTTTACTGGTTATGATTAGGCTGTCTATATGTGTGTATCAATTTTGTAGTTGAAGTTATGAATATTGGCTCTATACTGTCTGTATTTCAAACTTATGCTATTCTGCTGGGTGACATCCCAGACAAACTGGTGTTAGCTCTGCCTAGCCTGCTTGATGGCCCATTAAGGACCATCAGCTATACAATGGACCCATTGAGAGAAGGCAAATATGCCTTGAGACTCAGCAAAGTATGCAGGAACTTGCCCATGTGACTCCAGACTCCATTTTGCTGTAATTTTCCACAGTAAGAACAAAGAGGTGTTCTTACACCTGGAAAAGACTATATAAGGCTGATGCCTCATCTCCATCTGGTCTTCAATCCTGCTTCATACCTCTGGAGGAACTTTGCTACAAGCTGAAGCTTTGAACAAAGGACTGAGGACCCATCCCAGCAGGGGATGTATTCCAGAGACTTGATTTGAACCTGCAGTTTATTCTATCGCTGCTGCAAACCTGAACCAAGAACTTTGCCATTACTGTATGTAATTGATTCCATTTAACCAATTCTAACTCTCATCTCTATCTTTTTCCTTTTATGAATAAACCTTTAGATTTTAGATTCTAAAGGATTGGCAACAGCGTGATTGTGGGTAAGATCTGATTTGTATATTGACCTGGGTCTGGGGCTTGGTCCTTTGGGATCATGAGAACCTTTTTCTTTTACTTGGGTATTGGTTTTCATAACCATTTGTCCCCATAACGAGTGGCACTGGTGGTAATACAGGGAAATTGGAGTGTCTAAGGAGATTGCTTGTGAGACTTGCGGTTAGCCAGTGGGGTGAGACCGAAGTCCTCTTAGTCTGGCTGGTTTGGATTGCCTTAGAGGTGGAAAAAACCCCAGCCTTGGGCTGTAACTGCCCTGTTTGAGCAATTTGTCCTGAGTTGGCACTCTCAGTTGGGTTCCGCCAGAACCGCATTGTCACACTGAAGAAGAGGGAAAAGACAATTGACATAATGGTGTCTTAGTGGGAAACAGAGGGATTGTTTAGGAAAATAGTGTGGCTTTCAAAAGGAAAAGCTTATTCGGTGCTCCAGTATTTTGAAGTTAGTAACCAGTGTTCAGAGGCTCTGCATTAAAACTGTCTGCACTTAGTCCACATGAATGCAGAGCCTGACTGGGGACCACAGGTCTATTATAGACAAATTAAAGATTATCTGCTGGAAATTATATTATCCCATGACCCAAGTCGGGCCTTTCCTGATTAGTTTTCTTCCAAAGAAGCAGCAACTCTCTCTGAGGAGCCTGTTTAATTGTATTACTAGCCCCCTTTTCATTAGGATCATTTAGAAATAAAATAAAATTAAACTTTTTATTTCCCTGTGGACAAAGGGTGGACATGGGAACAATTAACGACTTAACACAGCACATCCATACTTGGTGTAACTCCACTGAATACAACCCACGCCCTCGGCCTGCAGGCCTTTGCCCCACGAATAACCCTTCCTGGTGTGAGTGAAGAGTCGTGGGGTCCGGCCCCATAACTCTCTTCAGAGGGAGAGCCAGGCCCAGCCTCTTCACCAGTTTTGCTCCTGTTAGGGAAATGTTCTCAATACAGAGGGACTTCCTTCACTCCATGGCTGTTGTGTTCCACCTGCCTGCCCTTCGCTGCCCCTTCCCAGACACCGTCTGGGATGCAGGCACTGTGGGTCGTGCATGCTGCTTTTTACAGTGGACCCCAAAAAGGAGCACCAAGGGTTTGCTCTAGGCAGAATGGACAAGCAGACTCCACCCAGACTCTGCTCTGCCACCTCTTCCCCCCACGGTGCAGGCTGGGTAAAAGCCAGAATTTGTAGTAGCTGTATCCTCTCTGCTTTTAAAGCAGCCCATGGTAATGGATGGGGGGTGGAAACAGAGGAAGAGGCCTTTTAACAGCTCTATAATAGAAGGAGCACAATAGCGTCTGACAAGGCTTTCTCACATCGGAACGCTTGCCCTTCAAACAGGGACGCCGGTCAAGATTTAGCTACACTCGCAAAACAACCATCTTGCTGGCTACAGCACTGTTGTTCCATTGCAAACGTGGCTTCATCTTTTACAGGCGTAGCATGGGATCAGGCCAGGTACAAAGTCCTTAGCTGGAATTGATATGCAAACTAGATACAATCAACTCAGGATTGAATAAGGACTGGGAATGGCTGAGCCATTACAAACATTGAATCTATCTCCCCTTGTAAGTATGCTCACACTTCTTATCAAACTGTCTGTACTGGGCTAGCTTGATTGTCACTTCAAAAGTTTTTTTTCTCTTACTTAATTGGCCTCTCAGAGTTGGTAAGACAACTCCCACCTGTTCATGCTCTCTGTATGTGTGTGTATATATATCTCCTTGATATATGTTCCACTCTATATGCATCCGAAGAAGTGGGCTGTAGCCCACGAAAGCTTATGCTCAAATAAATGTGTTAGCCTCTAAGGTGCCACAAGTACTCCTGGTTTTTTTGCGGATACAGACTAACACGGCTGCTACTCTGAAACCTAGTATTTCTGTGTATCGTGGTAGTGCGTAAGAGCTCCCGTCATGGACCAGCACCCCATTGTGCTAAGCATTGTACAATCTCAGAACAAAAAGATGGTCCCTGTCCCAAAGAGCTAACAATTAAAATAAAAAAAAAACCTCACTGACACCAAAACTGGCTTCGGGTCCTTTCTCATCAACGCTATGAATCTGTGTTTTAACTATGCCAGAGTCTATAGCAGCGATACTCAGACTGAGGCACGCAAGCCGGAAGTGGCTCGTTAATGTGTCTCCTGTGGCTCTCTGCAGCCCACGGTATTAAAACACAGTGTGATTTATTATTAACCAGTCTAAATTATTAACCAATCAGGATGCTTTCACTATGTTATTAACCAATTGAGTTGATAAAATAATAATACTTTGTCAGTCATTTTGCTGTGAGAATAATATATATAAACAATGAGTTCGCACTACTGTGGCTCTTTTGGGTAATGTTGATCGCTAATTTGGCTCCTGAACTACTGAGGTCTGAGTGTCACTGGTCTATAGTATTAAAAGTGTGACTATGGTACTTAGTTTCTCCCCCCAGTCCCCATAGATAGGTAGTAAAATACTTCCCTAACTAATAGTAGCAATGTCGGAATTTGAGGGCTGATCCTAGCTTGTGTATGTCAGTGGCTCTAGCAAAGATTTTAGTGCTCCATGTTGGTTGATGAGGGACTCCTGCCTCATTCAGTGCAGAGAGCAGACAGAACTCTGAGGATGAATCATGGTTCAGGAAAACCTGCAACTGTGCCTTGACCAGAGCATGGGCAGATGAGAATGATGCTTTCACTTTTTTTCATTAAAGAACTGGCAGATGTCTGCTCCTGGTTTGGTGATTTCATGTTCAGGTTGTTTAGTGGGAAAATTCTGGATAATGTGAAAACTACCAAATTGAGGTCTAGTCCGTGAAAGACTGATGCATGTGCATTAAATGCTCATGTGGGCAGTCCTAAAGGGATAGTGTAACACTGACAGACCCTGGTTGTTGGCAGGCAGGATTGAACCAGGGACCTATGAAGCCTGAGCTTCTACCGCATGAGCTAAAAGCCAGCTGGCTGTTAAGCAAATTCATTAATCTCTCTCTCTCGCTAAGTGGTCTTGGTGCCACTAGATGGGACAGAACACCACACCCAGGAGGTGTGTGGGTTACATACTTCCCTTAATTGAGGAGACATGTCCCGAGCTTCAGAGACTTCCCAGTTGATATCTCAGGCGAGCCCCCACTTGTAACACCGACAGATCCCAGTTGTCAGCAGGTGGGATTGAACCTGGGACCTCTGAAGCTTATTGCATGAGCCTCTACTGCAGTGGTGGGCAACCTGCAGCCTATGAGCTGCACGTGCCCATCAGGGTCATCCGCTGGCAGGCGCGAGACTGTTTGCACTGACTGTCCTCAGGCACGGCCGCCCGCAGCTCCCAGGGGCCGTAGTTCATCGCAGGTTGCCCACCACTGCTCTACCGCATGAGCTAAAAGCCAACTGGCTGTTAGCTAAGGCTGTAGAGCAAACTCATTAATCTCTCTCGCACTAAGTGGTCTTGGGGCCACTAGCTAGGACAGAACACCAAACCCAGGAGGTGTGTGGGTTACAATAGCACCATTGCCAATGACATTATATGGGTTTGATCATGTCTTATTTTTCAGCTGGAGCCTGGAAACCCCATTTTAAAGGCTTCCAGACAGTGTGAATCACAAATTCCTAAGGATAGTTGAGCCAAACGTTGGGCCCAATTCCCTGCTGCCCTGCACTTTGAGGAGTCACTTACAGAAGCGCAAAGTGGGTGTAAAAAACGACCGGATCACAATGGTTGCATTTCACACTCAACGGACCAGATCCTCAGCCGGTGTAAATCAGCATCGCTCCCCTAAAAAATCCTGGAACGACATCTGTTTACCCCATCCGAGGATTGGACCCAGGGACTTCGCACTGGGGTAAAGTGAGTAACACAAGGTGCAGGATGACAGTGAATTGGGCCCTCTATTGCCAGTTCAAGAACTGTATTCTGTTTGTAAAACTAGATACAATAAGCAGACCAACAACAATGGAACCTGTTATAATCTGATCCCCAAATGCAGGGATTAAGGCAGATTCTACTGCCTGTTTGTAAATAGAAATTTTCACGGTAAGGTTGGATGAGATTTATTTTATGTCACAGGAGAAATAAGAAGGTTCAGGGCAGAATCTCTCAGCTTGTTGTACTGACGAGAGAGCTGAAGACAAATATCCAACCACACTTCTATTTTTGCTGCTGTTGACTGGATTTGATTTGGAGTTTTCTAAAGCCTGCAAGTCCCTCAGCTGCATTTTCAGTGCCAGAAACTTTGAAAAACAACCAGTCCTGGGCTGGAGGAGGGGTGCTATTCTCCCTGCGATGTGCACACATAACTCCCATTGATATGAATAGGAGTTAATATGCATGCAGAGCAAGTGGGAGAGAGCAGTGAACTCTCAGGGCTCACACTGGGTTGGCAGGCAGGTGGAATTCATCGGCTTTTCTTGGACATAGTGCAGGTGGTGAGGGTGGAAGAGGTGAGTGAAAAGATGAGATGAAATATTAGGACAGGGAGAACTTGTATATTTCAGCCATGCTATAATGAGGAGAGGTGAAACAGCTACAAGTGGGACTGGGTGCAAGTTTTGCACTTGCTCTATAGCCTAACCCATGCCTGTCAGTCATCGTCTGTCCAAAGAAACGACTGTGTAGAGTAGACTGTGGAACCCAGAGACTGACTGGGTCATTAGTCTTTCCCTCAGCCAGTGCAGTGTTCTAGACAGCATTACCAAGTCCAGTTTTAAGTTAAAAATAAAATAAACAAACAACTCTTATTCACCCAAAGAGCAAACTCCATGTACAGCAGAGTTAGGGTGACCAGATAGCAAGTGTGAAAAATTGGGACGGGGGTGGGAGGTAATAGGAGCCCATATTAAAAAAAGCCCCAAATATCAGGACTGTCCCTATAAAATCGGGATGTCTGGTCATCCTAAGCAGAGTGAGCCTGCGGTGGGCCTTTGACATTTGTCAAAAACTAACTGCTGAGAGAAAAGGCTATGAAATGTCTTGGTATACTAGGCAGAGAGTCAGTTTACCTGTTTGATATTATCCTGCCTGACTGCATGGAATTCAGTCAAAGGAGGCTGCTGGAGGAAACAAACAGGAAATGAAACAATGACTGAGACACGGTACCTCCAGAGAGACTGTCAAGGGTCTTTCTCTAAGGAAACAATGGAAGAGCTTTTAATGGAGAAATGCCCACCTGCCTTGTTCCAGGCTAGAAGGTTATTTTTTCACAGGCCGAGCATAGGATCAAAGGGGCACTACCACATTAAAGTCCCCAGCCTAGAGAGGAAGGGGGTTGAGTGGCCAGAAGCAGCACGGGTAGAATGCCGCAGGGCTGGTGTCTCTCTGAGGCCAGGTGGAGGGAGTCTGAGCTAAGTGGAACATACCCAAAATTTGCAAGGAAAGAATAGTGTGAGACCCAGGCATTATAGGCCTTTTGTTTTATCCCTTTGTTCTGTGTGCTGTGTACCTCTGTGTGAATGAATAATGCTTTGCATTGAAGAAGCTGTTGTTGAGTCACTTCAATCAGGCCTGGTCACAGACCTCCAGGGGAAAAGGGCATATAGATGCCAAACCTGCCATATTATCATGGTTGGTAAACAGGAGGGCGGCAGCCAGGGCCGGCTCTAGCTTTTTTGCTGCCCCAAGCAGCAAAAAAAAGTGCTGCCCCCCCCAGGCCCCCCTGCCGAGTGCCGCGTCGCCCCCCCCAGCCGAGCGCCGCCGGAACCCCCCCCAGAGCACCGCCCCCCGCGCTGCCTCCCTGCTGAGCGCTGCCGGAACCCCCCGAGTGCCAAGCCCCGCGATGCCCCCCCCGCCGAGCGCCGCGACGCCGGAGCCCGCCCCCGCCCCCTGCCAAGTGCCGCCGGAACCCCCCTCCAGCGCCGCGCCCGCGCCGCACCCCCACCGAGCGCCGCGCGCCAGAACCCCCCCCCCGAGCTCCGCGCTGTCCCCCCTCGCCGAGCCCCGCGCAACCGGAGCCCGCCCCCCCAGCGCTGTGCCGCCGGAGCGCCCCCCCCCGGCGGAATGCCGCGCTGCGCTCCCCCCGCCGCCCCTTACCAGGTGCCACCCCAAGCATGTGCTTGGGTGCCTGGTGCCTGGAGCCGGCCCTGGAGGCAGCCCAGATACCCAGTCTAAGAGGGTTGCGTGGTTCCACATGGGGAGGAGTGCACTCAAGAGGGATTAAAAAGGGTCTAAAGCACAACTTGCTCTGTAACCGTGACAAATACAGAACTAAAAATACAGTATGTCCCCATTTATCAGCAACCCTGTTATCCTAAACTCTGCTTTAACCGAATCTCGACCTTGTTCCCCATGTATCTCATGCTGGGGGACAAGGAAGGGATTCGGCTTAAGTGGAGATTTAGATAGTAGAGCAGAAGCCCCTGACCAGGACTGGAGCAGAATGAGCTCCAGGCCTCAGGGGAGCTGAATGGCTCCGGCCGCAGTACATGGAGCTTTCTGCAGCCCCACTGTCTCAGGATTGAGTGAGTGGGGCCATGACAGCAGAGCTGTAGCGGGCTCCCTGTGCTGCCACAAGGCCAGTAACATCCGATTCCTGCAGGCACAAGCTGAAGAGAAGCTTGCGGTCCTGGCAGTACAGAGCTGAGTCCTGGCTGGGGGATCTCTGCTCTGCCTCGCTAGGACCACAGCTACCCCCCACACCTTGCTGTAGCAGGGATTGGGTGTCACAAGCCCTGCACCCCCGCTGTCATGAAAATGTGTGAGCAGGGCAGAGCAGAGACCCCCAGCCAGGTCTGCGAGAAGGAGGACAAGCGCCTGGCCGCATGAGAGATCACCCCGCTGCTGAATGACTCCTGCCCCCTCTATTATTCAAATTCTCAATTATCCAAATAAAACGCACGTCCCCCCCCATGCTACTCCGATCAGGAGTATGCTGTATATAAATCTTATTTAACAGCAGGTGTAGTGTAGCCAAAGGAGAGTGCTATTGCAAATATACATGCTGTAAACAACTAAATAGTCATGCAAGTCAACTCAGAGACTCTGTTATGTAGGAGTATCAGAGGGGTAGCCATGTTAGTCTGAATCTGTAAAAAGCAACAGAGGGTCCTGTGGCACCTTTAAGACTAACAGAAGTATTGGGAGCATAAGCTTTCGTGGGTAAGAACCTCACTTCTTCAGATGCAAGTAATGGAAATTTCCAGAGGCAGGTATAAATCAGTATGGAGATAACGAGGTTAGTTCAATCAGGGAGGGTGAGGTGCTCTGCTAGCAGTTGAGGTGACCTTGTTATCTCCATACGGATTTACACCTGCCTCTGGAAATTTCCGTTACTTGCATCTGAAGAAGTGAGGTTCTTACCCACGAAAGCTTGTGCTCCCAATACCTCTGTTAGTCTTAAAGGTGCCACAGGACCCTCTGTTGCTTGTTATGTAGGATGCATTGTAAACCTCATTACAGATACTCTTCAAACCACACAGCTCCTGCACATTTGGGGGAACAGTGAACACATAAGTAATGCTTCAAAAATCTAATGTGCTACAGTCACCCTTTGTTTTATAACCGGTGTGGTATCCTAAAGTGGTTCCCTGACACTTCTGCCTTACTGGGAACAGTCTCGGTAGTCTTCTCTATCAGCCTCTGCTTCCCCCTTCAAAAACCCTTTCGTTTTTACAACGTTCGCTGCAAGTGGAGAATAACAACAGACTGAATTTTCTTGCCTCACCAGCTTCCTCCTTTTCAGCAAAGGCAAAGAATTCTAACCCAAGGGTGACCCCAAGCACAGTCTACTCCCTGTTGCTAGGGTTGTAGCTCCCTGCTTTCAGGCTGTGTTTTCACTAGGAAGAAGGGTATGTTATCAGGTGTTAATTAACACAAGGTAAAATGCTAGTGATGACAAGGCAGTCTGTAGTCCTCACATGTTAGGAGATCATGGTAAAACCTTGGGTATCTGCTAGTGCAGCATTTCTCAGATATGGCCACCATGGCCGCATGCGACCATCAGGGGCTTTTCTTGTGGCCACGGCCTCCTGGGCTGTTATTGGGGGGTGGAAATAGCAGCCCCTTCTTGTTGCTCCTGGATGCACCACCTTGGTGTTGATTGCTGGGGCCGCCAGCAGTGGTTATGCCCTGCTCCCCATGTGAAGTCACCTGGCGCACAATGCTGGAGAACCAGGCAGCCGGTCAGCTTCCCAGGGGCAGTGGGGTTCAGGCTTTGGGCTTTACCCCTGAGGTG
The DNA here is from genome assembly GCF_011386835.1 of Chrysemys picta bellii. Taxonomy (NCBI): domain Eukaryota; kingdom Metazoa; phylum Chordata; order Testudines; family Emydidae; genus Chrysemys; species Chrysemys picta. Next base: position 14,657,612 of record NC_088796.1, read on the forward strand.
GCAGGGCAGTGGAGTGGGGTGGAAGTGGGGGGCAGTCTCTGGCCACAGGGCTTTTAACCATTGCCCCTAATTGCCATCATGATACCTCCTCCTGTATGCTCCTTTTCCCCTTCCAAACAGCATAGCCATTATCGGATGCAGCTAACATCTCCCAGCTAATAAGGAATGGCGGAGAAAAATCAAAGTAGATACCAGAGGAAAAGAATGGTTGCAAATGACAATAAGGCTCAGATGACAGAGGAATATAACAGGGAACTGTGCCCTAGAGCGATGTGCAGTAAGTCCGGAGTGCCTGTCTAATGCTATCTGTCAGACCCCTGCAAAATACACAAGATTGTGGTCGGTCCTATGCCAAGCCCAGCAAAAAGCTAATTTGTTGTTGTCAGTGGTTAATATGAATCCACCCTCCAGAAACCCTGCAGTTTTTTATGTCGGCATTGAAGGTGCTTTCTGTTGTTCTGCACAAGCAGAATGGCACATTCACTAAGACAAGATCTGCCTTGCCTGGTATGGTAGGCTAGCGCGCATCCCAAACCACAGTGTCTTCCAGAACACCACCTCTGCTAGCCATCAGGAAGGCATCTTTAGCTGTCCTCCAAATGGCTTGGTCTTTGCAAATACGTGCATGTATCCTGAGGTTTGTGAGAGAAGCAACACCTTAAAATGATAGTTTATTCTTACATATATGATAATACGTTGTACTTCTATGGTCTCTTTCATCAGAGCATTTCAGAACCCTTTTACAAACATGAATTAACTAGGCCTCAAACAATCCTCGGGTAGGAAGTATTAGCCCCGTTACACAGATGAGTACTGTGAAGTGGAGGGAGATTGAGGGGTTTGTGTTGGATCATGCAGAGAGTCAACATGAGAGGCAAGGAAAGAACCCAGGTGTTCTGACTTCTATTCTTGTTAACTCTAGGCCATGCTATGCCTCTCTTTCACTTCTGCACTTCAAACTATTAAAAGGGTGAGGGAAGTGGATGGACTGGAGAACTGAAAGGCATTGTGGGAATCCTAAAGCAAGTACACTTGTCACCTGTAAAAGAGGCATGGTTAGCCCAGAAAAGACAGAGAGCAGGGAATGTCCTCAGTTGGTTGCAATGTACCTTGATCGTAGGAGAAATGCCCCACTTACTTTTACCTAGGGCTGTGAAACTGTCTTCTAATTCCTGTGTCTCTTATGCATGACTCTCCTGCGGGGGCCTGTTTGATTGTGACTACCTTTTTGACCATACTGATGAAGATGCCATGCCGTTGGCTGAAGCTGACCTGGGAGTTATTCGTGAGGAAGCTAAGGGATCCTTCCAACCCTGATGAGTTCATGTTTGCAAAGAGCAAGGTGCACTGCAGTGCAAAATGTGACTGAGCCATGGGGACCGGGAGCTGAAGCCTCAACTAACATTGCACAGTATTGCAAGTAGTGGTGGGTAAGCCTCAAAAGGCCCAGTGCTGCTCGGAAGAGTTCAGTTCCAGGGGTAGGTTATATTTATAATTTTTTTACGTACAGGCTCCACACTGGCTGGGACATGCATGAAGACACTGTGCCTGATTCTGCTCTTGCACCAGCTTTACACTGGTTTAATTTCATAGCATCCACTTGAGTTCCTGTCACTGCTATTGACTCCAACGGGCTTTGGGTGGAAGTGAGATCAGAAGCAGGCCCACAGGCCCTGCCACAGGGTGCCTACAATCTACAAGGGATGCGGGCGGCGTCTGATTTTACCCACCCGTACTCAAAAGAGGGATGCAATCCTCATTCAAACTAAATGCTCAGGGATTTGTGGGGAGTTTTACCTGTAGGAGGGCACGAGGAAAGTGCTCATGGAGAAAGAAGCCGGTATCTTTGCTTTCTCTGAAACATCCAGTAATGGCCACTACCGGAGGCAGGATACTTGACTAGCTGGGCCATTGGTCTGATCTGGTTTTAAAATTCTTGTGACCTTACCCATCTGCTTTTTGCAGCTATCCTCTAGCACACAGGTAGCTCTCCGCCTTTAGACAATAACTAGTTTCTCTTTCTGCAGCAGTGGAGAGCTCAGCACAAAGAGCCTTATTGATGGGTGGTCTCAAACTTCTAGAGCTATCGCAGAACAAAGTGGCTCCTGTTAACTGACCAGCTAATTCTGTAGCTGAAGGAAATCAAGTGTCTCTCTCTCAGGGATTTGTGCTCAGAGTACGAAAGCTGATAAGCATAATGCTCAATTTTCATGAGTGAGGATGGCAACGAATGCAAGAGAGGATTTGCAAAAGCCAGCGTTATCAGAAATTCAATTACAAAGCCAGCTCTTCGGGAGTACAGACCCATCCTCCGTTTCAGTGACCCGATGCCAGTGAATCTGGTACCAGCTTGAAAATAGACTTGGCATCGTTCATCTCCCTGAATGCAAATGCCCTTCTAAAAATCAATAAAAAAAGGAGCACGTAGGTCTGCCCCTGTGCGCCATGTTTCCAAAGCGAGGCTGTGCCATCCTTTCCTCTTGCTATGACAATTCAATGTTTGCCTGGTAGTGGCCCTTTCTGAAGCTTGACTAATGTTCAGGAGGGATAGTCTGGAAGGTCACACACAGGACTGCGTGGCAAGAGGCCTTGATTCTATTTCTGGCTCTTGCCACAAATTTCTTGTGTGGCCTTGGGCAAGTCACTTCACCTCTCTGTGCCACCGTTTCTCCATCTGTACCGTGGGCTAGTACTCACTTGCCTCACAGGGTGCAGTGAGGCTAACTTACCATTTGGGATTTGCACTCACAGCCACAGGTGGAATATGCTGCACATGTGCAAAATATGATACTCATCTGTGACATGAACAAACTCGCGGTGGGTATTCTAATCAATCCTGACCTAAGGAAAGAGGAGAGCAGAGCCACTTGGTGAGGTTCTGTGTCAGTTGAGGGTTGGAGAGGAATCTAGAAGTCCTCTGTCTCCAGTCTTGGCTTCATTTCCTCCTTACAGTTTCAAATAAATTGCAAACCAATTGGATTAATGGCTATTAGAACTTTGATCTATCTGTCAAGTTTTTCTATAGTACCTTTCACCATAGTATGTACCGTAAGTGTGCAACATCTCTGCGCAACCTATTGCTGGCCACATTACTCCTGTTGGAATCTTGTAGAGGATCACTACATCTCCATGATGTGTCCTGCAAGCTATCCACAAGGGACTGGGAGACATTGTAGGAATTACCTTACTTTTCTCTCCCACCTCCCAAAAATACCCTTACCTGTATTTGTAACAGTACTTTCACATAAGGGATATTTAAGCTGAGCAGTACACGAGAGGCTGAAATGTGCCTTTAGCTATGCCAATGTAAATCCAGAGCAACTCTTCAGAAGTCAGTGTGAGTACAACACTAGATTAGCAAGAAGGGAACAGTTTGCAGGCAAACTGGCCCAGATCCTCAAAGGTATTTAGGATCCTGAGTTCCATTGAAATCAATGACACATTGGAACTATTTCACACATTTCCCTCCAAAGCTGTATCGTCCCTTTCTTTCTGGGCTAACCAATCAGTCTATTCTTCGGGTATAACTCAGAACAGAATCTGGCCCAGTGTCTTTGTATCTCAGTGTCTCACAGCTTGTGCCTTGAGAAATTCATTCTTCCCAGTCTCTCTTTCCTTTGCAGTTATTGTGTTATCTCTGACATTATACATCTCAGTGTTTCCAAGCGTCATCTCTCTGTCTGACACTGGCACAGACAAGGTTACTGGGGAATGAGCTCAACTCTTGATCTACTTCAGCCGCTTCAGGACAACTGCACTAATTCCAGCTGAATAGTGGTGCTGGGACATGTCAAAGCTTTGTCCTAGGCTCTTGAATGCACTGGTCTGGTGCTGCTGGACACAGCCCTCAAAGAGAAGCACTCCTGTGAGCACCAGAGGGCCCTCAATTCCCGCTGAAATCAGTGAGAGCACCTTGCTGGATAACACCCTGGGTGGTGTGTTGCCTGCTTTGAAATGCTTAGACAGGTCTGGGTCAAGAAAGGGGCCCATTTAATTCCCAGTGTGTAGCAGACTCTGCTCTCAACTACAGAAGCAACCAGTTGGTTTACCTGGCTTCCCTCTACTGCTCCCCTATGGATACTGTGAAAACTCCCCTCTTGCTGCTGCTTCTTTGCTAAGAAGATTGGGGACGAGATGGGCCTCATGGTTTTATGTTCTGGAGATTGGGGTGATTTTTTTTTCTTTCCCTGATTGTAGACAGGGGTTATTTTTTCACCCTCTCTTAGTTTTGTGAAGCATCTGGAAAGTTGATCTTGATAGGAACTGTCACATATCTGCTTAGTGTAAAACTTATCAGCACAACTAACTCTCCCCTGGAAATATTTAATCATAAACACATCGGATGGGATTATCAAGGTGCCTATGTCCCGTAGATCTGGTGGTCCCATCTGGCAATAAGTTCTATGACTCTTTGGAATTGGACACCACGGCTAGATTTTCAATTCTCTGTTCAACTTGACTCTCTCTCTCTCTTAATGACTTGCACCGCTGCACACGAGATCACAGTCACAACTGTAGCAACCTTCATGGAACTTAAAGGGAGGAGCAACAGGCTTAGGAGGAAGCAACAGAAAGTGGTTCCTTTGACACATGGCTAGACTGCTAAGCTGCAGAAGCAGCAAGTCTGTAAATAGTTGTTTAACTAAAGTGGCTCTTTAATAAAGCAAGCCTGGAGTCATTTCATGTTATTACCCAGCACATGGTATGTGAAACAACAGCCATGGCCTCTTTTCCTTGTTCTGCTTTTCACAGCTAACTCTTACTATGGTTGGATTTTTGTTTAAAGTGGAATTCCCTTGCCACTCCCAGCTCCTCCCACCCTAATGCTCTGCCAATGTGCAGTAACAGCCAGCAGAAGTACATGTTGCTTTGTGTCTGGCTAAGGGCCTGACAAGACTAAGCAACAGCTTACCATGCCTTTAAAGACAGCATCTCCCAACTGCCAGGACAGGCTGTGAAAAGAACATCATCAAGGAGATGGACCTGGCAAGCTTCAAATGCACAAGATAAAATGACTATTCAAGTACATTTTTGCAATTTAATAAAGTTGCTGGTGCCCCTTTCCATCCTTCCTTAGCCGGAGTTCCATTGGTACTAATGAAAATGGAAGTTCCTTAGCACATTGGGTGTTCTATGCTGTAAATAATGAATAATAACCTCCATCTTCCCTGGATTTAGCTTGCACCAGCTTCCTTTCATCCCGGTTCAAATTTCCTTCAGATACCGGAACAGCCAGGAGACGGCAGTATCTGAGATGGATGTGGTTGGGCTCTGTGCCACTGACTTACTGATAGCCTGGTAGCCCATGGCATTTTGTGATCTCTCCAAGCAGTCTCACATACATGTTGAATAAGGACTTGTCGTTGTTACAGTTACAACCCTGGTAGGGAATGCATTCACAACACAGTTGTGTCCCAATCATGTTATGACACAGTTTGGTTTTGCCTGTGCAGACCAGACCAAATTGTGTCCTAACCATGTCAAGGCAGTAGTACTACAAACCTGATAGCACATAGGTTCCCTCTATTAACTTAGCTACTGTGGGTTCTGCTTTAAGTCTCGACTCTGCAAATGCTTATGCAAGTGAGTAACTGTACTCATGTGAGTTGTCCCAATGAATTCAATGAGACTGCTCATGGCAGTAAAGCTACTCGCATGGCCCATGATTGTCAAAATGGGATGACTACAATAAGACGCCTAAATCCACATTTAGGCATGTAACTAAGTGGGAGCTGTTGAGGTCTTGCCTTTAACTAGGAAAAAAGGCGTATTTGTAAAAACACTACCCCCACCACCACCTTAGGGGAACCTAGAGCTTACCTCACATCAACTAAAAATACACCTGCCTTGTCTACACAAGGATTTTTGTATGTTAGTTAATACATGTTCAAGCTACAATTTTTTTCCTACTGTGGACATAGCCTGCGTGCTCAGCACACTTGAAAACCAGGATCCTTATTTATCTGCCTAACAATGGACTTGAGGACCTAACTTTAGGCATGGAGTTGTTTGACAATCTTGTTTCTGGGTAGGTTTGCCAAGTGTCTGGTTTTTGACTGGAACTCCCAGTCGAAAAGGGACCCTCGCTGCTCCAGTCAGCACCTCTGACCGGGCCGCTAAAAGTCCGGTCGGTGGGGCTAAGGCAGGCTTCCTGCCTGCCCTGGTTCTATGCGGCTCCTGGAAGCGGCTTGGATATACGACTCCTAGGCTCAAGGGCAGCCACGGGGTCTCTGTGCGCTGGCTCCTCCCACCAACGCCGGCTCCGCAGCGCCCACTGGCTGGGAACTGCGGGCCAATGGGAGCTGCGGGGGTGGTGCCTGCGGGTGCAGGCAGCGCACAGAGCTGCCTGGTCATGCCTCCACCTAAGAGCCACCTGAGGTAAGTGCCACCCAGCCAGAGCCCGCACCCGCTCCCACACCCCAAACTCCTGCCCCAGCCCTGAGTCCCTTCCCGCACTCTGAACCCCTCGGCCCCAGTCCCGAGCCCCCTCCTGCACCCCAAACTCCTCATCTCTGGCCCATCCAGAGACTGCACGCCCAGTCACAGTCCTCACCCCTTGCTCCCGCTCGGTGAAAGTGAGTGAGGGTGAGGGAAATGAGCAACGGAGGGAGAGGGGATGGGGTGACTGGGGGGGTGAGGCCTCAGAGAAGGGGGTGGGGCTTCAGGGAAGGGCAGGGCAGGGGGGGCAAGGGTGTTTGTTTTTGTGTAGTTAGAAAGTTGGCAACCCTAGTTCTGGGTGCTCAGCCTGGGGTCGTAGGTGGCTGGGCAGTGGTCTGTGTTGTGGAGCTGAAGGCTGTGGGTGCTAGTGTAACCCAGACCTGCTTGGTGTGGCACTCTGTCCTCCTGTAGTGGCACCTAGACTAGCTATAGATTGATGAGCCTGCTACAGCTTTGGCTAAGTCAGTGGTCTCCAAACTTTTTTGATCGCGCACCCCTATCAGTAAAAAATTTTTGAGCACGCACCCCCTGCCGCGCCGAAGGAAAAAAAAAAAGAGAAAAAAAAAGCCGCTCGGACTCCCGCCCGAACTGCCAAAGCGCAAAAAAAAAAAAAAAAAAAAAGGTGCTCCTCCTGCCACGCACCCCCAAGGATCCTCTTGCACACCCCCTGGGGTGCACGTACCCCACTTTGGAGACCACTGGTCTAAGTGGCATGTGTCTTTTAGCTCATGCAATAGAGGCTAATGCATTACGCTCCAGAGGTCCCAGGTCTGATCCCAGCTGCTGACGACCAGAGTCTGTCTACATTACGCTATGGCCAGTATAATGGCCAGTGAATGTGGGCCTTGGTTACAGCTGTTGTCCATTACAGTGAGCTCCCTCGTTATAAGATAAATGCCAACTCAACCTTCAACTGAGCGATACTACTGGTGCTGTTTAATAATTAAATTGATCTTGGGCAAAAATATTAAAATCTGAGCAGTTCCTCTTGCCTAAAACGGTGACTAAAATAAAAATCCAGAACTAAATTAACAATGTCTTCTCCCAATTACAGACACCCTCCAGTGAATATATGGTTGTCATGGCAACATGCCCAGGAATGGTTATGTACAATATGGTCAAAAATAAAGCACGGCAGGGAGAAATCTTTTGAATCCGATTTCACTGTCAACATAAAATTAATTTTTTTAAAGGCCAGCTAGACGGGTTAATGTATCGTGGCAATTCTCCCTGAAAGAAACTTGTATGTCTGCCAGCTTTATATATTTATACAGGTGCATGTTAAAGAGAAACTGCAAGGTAACATACGCGAGAAAAGTTTGTAAGTGTCTTAAATATAACTAAGAAAGACACAATCAGATAAGAAACTGTCATCTAGAGAACTTGATGGTATAGAGTAGACCTGAGGGGAGAAAAGAGAATGGATTTGAATGCCTAGGAAAACATTTCAAAGCTGCTGTAATGAGGTCTAAGGAATAAGTAAAATTCATCTGAACATGTGGAAAAGCATAAGTTCTATTTTTTAATTTAAAACGTCTTTTGCATACTATGTGTATTAACATTGTTTTAATTATAATTAAATAAAAATAAAGTGTCTTTGTTTCAAAATGTTTTAGCTGCTATTGCCCAATTTATGATTGTTAGCCAATACCATTCTTTATAGCAAGGTAGTGCCTACCAACCCCAGCTGAATTCGGGGCCCTGTTGTTCTAGGCCCTGTCCAAACATACACAAAGAGAGAGCCCTTGCCTCAAAGAGCTTGCTATCTAAAGAGAAAAGACAGCTGAAAGATGGGAGAAAGGGAGTAGTGTTATGCCATATTGTAAAGATGGGAAACTGAGGTACCAAAAGTTAGGTCGTGATCCAGCTGTTGATTCTTTGGTGACAGGCCCCAATTGAAGTCAAAGGGATTGTGCTGTGGCATAACCCTCCAATTCGTTGCACCGGGGCCCCAAATGGCTGAAAGATGGAACACCCAGGTTTCATTGTGCCTAAAGGACAAATTATACTGACTGTTAACTATCGCACTCATTTTGGGAGGCCAGACCAACTTCACAGTAGTAGGAGGCATTACTGCCCAGGCTACTGCTGACAGCACTTGAGTTACTGCATGCTCCCTACCAGCTGGCAACTGAACATTGGGGCAGCGATGAGCTGCCATGACCTCTAGCCATAAGCAGAAGCAGCTGGGGTAGGCACACCACTTCTAGCAATGCCTAGAATCACTGATCTGGCCAAGCTATACTCAGTGCTATACCTGGAGGGCAAGGCCATGATGGAGGTGCTGGCTTTGCTCTGCCACTGACTTCCTCTATGACCTTGGGCAGGTCCCTTAGCATCTGTGCCTCACTAATCATTGCATGCAAAGTACTTTGCAAGTGTTGAGTTCTATATTTTTATTATTGAATGGGAAAAGTCCTGGCCTAATAGAGCACTAATTAGTAGCTCCTAGAGAGGGTCCCTGCCCTAAAGACTAAGGTAGCAATATAAAAAATATATATACCTATCTCATAGGCCTGGAAGGTCATTGAGTTGAGTCCAGCCCCCTGCCTTCACTAGCAAAACCAAGTACTGATTTTGCCCCAGATGGCCCCCCCTCAAGGATTGAACTCACAACTCTGGATTTAAGAGGCCAATGTTCAAACCACTGAGCTATCCCCACCCCAGTCAGTTATAATTATTAGTAATCTCTAAAGACAGTCCCTGCCCCCCAAAGAGCTTACAATCTATTGAAGTATAAAAACTCTTGGAGTCAGATGTGAGTGTACAGCGCCTAGCGCAGTAGGGTCCTAATCACTGAGTGTGGCCTTTAAGCATTACTTCAATATAAATAATAATTATGTATATAACACACAACATTTGCTTGGGTGTCTTACAAATAAAGAAAGAGAGATTAGGTCCCTGTTCCAGGGATCTTACAGTTGAAATAATCCAGCAGTTCTCAATTTGTGGGTCAGGACCCCAAAGTGGGTCAGGACCCCCCTTGAATGGGGTTGCCAGGGCTGGCTTAGACTTACAGGAAGCCTCAACCGCACTACCAAGGGCTGAAGTCAAAGCCCAAGGGATTCAGCAGGACTCAGGTTGTAGGCCCCCTGCCTGGGGCTGAAGCCCTTGAGCTTCAGCTTTGCCCCCCCTCCCTGCCTGGAGTGGTGGGGCTTGGGCTTTGGTCTACCCTCCCAGGGCAGTGGGGCTTGGGCAGGCTCAGGCTTTGGTCCCCCTCCTGGGCTCATGAAGTAATTTTTGTTGTCAGAAGGGGGTCGCGGTGCAATGAAGTTTGAGACCCCCTGAAATAATCCATCTAGCTAAACTTTCTCCCGGCCACTATGAGATTGTTGCCTTCAGTATATAGGTCCCCAGTGCTTTATCTGAAGAGTTTTTAAGTGTTTGAGTGTGTGTAGGGGGGAAATAGGAGCCTTAATGCAAGAGGATTTCCTTGTTCCACTTCAGACGGACCCTGGCCCTAACTCCGACCTCTAAAGAGGTACAAGCCAAACTCCCCCTTACCCAGATGGAGAGAAACTCCATGCCCAGAACTCTTCCCTGCCCAGGGAGGGTGAGGAGTGGAACTACATTTCCCAGCATGGCCAGCGTGTCCCTTTCTTTTAAAGTCTATGCACGTGGGTCGTTAGGAGGAGCTGAGACGTCACATTCCTGCATTCTCTTTGCCTGTGTCAGAGCCGGGTTTTTCTCCTCCTGTGCACTGGGCAGTCAGACCTTCCTCATCAAGGCAGGACTCATGAACCTCAAGGCAGGAATCTGACATCCAGACCCCCTTCCCCCAGCCAGGCCACCCTCTGCCCTAGCCTTGGACGGCCAGCAAGGTAAATCCAGATAATCTCTAGATTGGGGGAGGTGGGGTTGATGTGTCTGGTTGGGGTTTTTTGCACCCTTGGCACTTGTTTGTTTTGTGGGTGTCTGTGCAGATTGCCAGGAAAGAGCCGGCTAATAGCAGGACACTGGAAAAGACACATACGCACCATTGGAACTGTCTGGGGGGTGTGGGAGCTTGGTTTGCAGCTGCCTTCCCAGCGCCAGGCAAGCTATTTCTCAGCTGGGAGCAGCTTTTGCTCACCGGCAAAAGGGCATTTCAGTGTTGGTGGCAGGGAAGAGCCTAGAGCTGTGGACTGTAAACCAGGTTGTCGCTGTCATGTCTGTGTTCCAAGGAGGGGTGTGTTTTCCCTTTGTTGGGAAGCCTCCTTTTGCTGCATTGGGTTGCAGTTGTGGTGGCCAGCTTGCAGCTGTTTGCATTTTTTTGGGAGGGGGGGGCTACGAATCCAAAGGGGCATGTCGGTGGCCTGGATGCTTTTGTGCCCAGCGCTGTGATTATTCATGATCCTGTTCCCTTTCCTCTCCACAGGCCACAGCGGCATGTAGTTTGCTTTCATTTTTATCCCTCCCATGTGATTCTGGTTGGTTGTTTTTTTTTTTTCCAGAGGGGCAATGTCTTGCGTGGATGTGTGTTGATTGCATGTTGTCTAGACCGAACTCCTCCCTCCCCCCGCTGTCGGAGAACTCCCATTGCGGTGTGTGGTGGGAACGGGATCAGGAATTGCACATTGGGCCTTCTGGAGCTCTCGGGATTGCGTGTGTGTTGTTTTCATGGCATCGTTCCGTTCCGATACAATCACTCGGACAAACGAGGCACTCGGGGGATGTCTGCTCTTAGGTGTGTGTGTGGGGGGTGCACGCAGCTTGATCGCGGTCAGACCCCTATTAAAGGAATATTTAGATAAATGAGGTGTGCCCCCCCCCCCCCGGCAATAGGGAGCAATATATGGGGAGGCGAGATTGCTCTGTTTCCTACAATACTGTTTGTTCCAGAAACGTGTCTGATGGATCGAAGCTTTTTTTGTATGTTGTTGATTAATGATGCATTCTCGGGGCCTTCTGTCCCTCCCGATGATGATCTAGGATTAATTGGTGGGAGATATTGTAATCCTTTTAGTTTCCACTGAACCCAGCTGCTTTAGAGAGTGGTGGGTTGTTTTGTGTGTGTGGTTACTTAGAATTAAGTGACGGTGGTTGTGTTGGCTAGCTGTGCATTTTTCTACATTGAATTCGGATCCTATTCATATATTGCAATTAGGCGGTGTGTGCATAGAACGAGTGGGCTTTATTTTGATACGGGTTTTACACGACTTCGGTTTGAATAAACCAAGCCCTAACTAACCGGGGGTTGGTACAGACAGAGGTAGTGAGGTGGGTGTATGGGAATCACAATGGGTGGTGGTTTAAGAGGTAGATCCCAATTCGCATTAACCAGATCCAACGCAGTGAAATTCTGGGTGCGGATTTGTAGCCACCGCGATGGTTTTTTCTCCCCCCCCCCCCTTGGCAGCTCTTTATGTCCACGCCCTGCCCTGCTGTGTTACCCGCGACACGCTGCAGGAATTAAGGGGGGTGGGATAGGACCAGCCCGGCCCCGCTGCTCACCGCTGCCCCAGCCCGTGCCAGCGAGCGGTGCTGGCGACCTGCGCCTGGTTGCCCAGATTTGGGTGCGGCCCCGGCTGCCTGGCAGAGACGCCCCCCGGCTCTGGCACCTCCGGCTGATTCGAGTAGCCCCGGCCGCCTCCTCCTCCCGCGGCATCCCCCGCGCCTCGCTCCGCCCGGCTCCGAGCCGGACAAAGGCTCCGAGCACCGAGCTGGGTGGGAGCCGCAGGCTCCTCGCCCCGCGCCACGTAAGAGCTGCCCCTGGGCCGGGGAAAGTGACACAGCAGCTGGCTGGCGGCGCTGCTGTGGCGTTGGGGGAGGCGAGGCGCTTGCCATGGGCAGCAGCTGCAGCTCTCTGCCACCCTGAGCCCCCACCCCTGCCCCAGAAACCCCCTTGGCACTGAGTGCCAGCACCTCCAACTCCCCGCCAGCCCTGGCTGGTTGTACTCACTGCGGTGGGGGGGAAGATGCTACATGGGGTCAGGTTTTTCTCTACCCTCAGGACCCTGAAATGCCTGCGCTGGGATTGGTCCCATCAGCTTTGGACTCCAGGGCGTGCTCAGGCCAGTTGGTTTTGCATGTGGGGAAGAATAAAATGTAGCGGCCGGTACTCTGCTCCTGTGTATGTCTCATCTCACTGCTGTCTGCACAGGCCTCAGGATTCTTATCCCCCTGGTAGAGGCGGGCGAGCAGAGGCGCAGAGAAATTGTAACTTGGCCCAAAGCTCAGAGGAGAACCCAGGTGCCCTGCCTCCCACTCCCGTGCCTTCTCCGCAAGAACGTCTTTCCTGTTCTCCTTTGGGGCACACAGCAAAGAAGAGCCTTGTTTGGGGTTCTGAAGCAATGATGTGCACTTTTGGCGGAGGACCTCAAAGCACTTTGCGGAGCATTATCTCCATTTGCACAGATAGGGGCACAGTGAGACTAAATGATATATGCATGGTCCACATGGCAGAATTAGGCACAGTACTCCGGTCTCCTGATTCATAAGCCCCTCTAACCACTACATAGCACTGCCTCCTTTTGCTAATTGTTTTTCCCCACTCACAATTTTTCTCTAAAACTGAAGTATGAAAATTGACCCCCAAAAGCTTTTAATTCTGATTTCCAACCCAATTTTTTTTTTAGATTCAAGAGGGATAGGTCTGAATTTATGGATGCCTGGCTGACCTTGAAGGAGTTTCCCCCCCATTATTTTATGACGATGAATCCTCCTGTGAAGACAGGAATTTTGCATTAAAACTAATTCCCATTAATTTAAAAGCAGGAGTCAAATTTTCTGAGGAAAACAAAACAATGATTTGAAAGCAGTCGAAAAACGATGAGTAACGTGTAACATGTAGTATAGGCCAGAGTCAGTGGTCGGCTAAAGCATGTTATAATAGCTGTACTATATTGCCACACCATTTCCAGCAAAATAAAAGCATGTCTGGACCCTACCTAGACTAATAAAGCATTGTGGCACAAGTATTGGGCTAATGGGGGCTTGGATAAATATCAGCAGTGTAGGATATTGAAGCCTAACTTTAGCATTAGGTTAAAAAAGCCATCCACCCTCTTTAGGGAGTTCTGCCATTGACATCTGTGGGACAGGATCAGGGGCTAGTTGTCACCTTGCTTTGGAGCAGGATCTTTGGAGCTGTGTCAAAGGGCAGCTAATAGATTGAGCTCCTTCAGTCTGGTACTATAGATCATTTTTCTAATCCTTTGCTCATTTTCCTGGCTCTTCCTTGAACCCTCTCCTATTAATCAACACCCTTCTTGAATTGTGGGCACCAGAACTGGACACAATATTCCTGCAGCTGTCGCACCAGTGCCAAACACAGAGGTAAAATAACCTCTCTACTCCAGATTCCCCTATTTATGCATCCCAGGATCCTATTAGCTGTTTTGGCCATAGCATCATGTTAGGCGCTCAAGTTCTGCTGATTATCCACCCCCATCCCCAAATCTTTTGTAGACTCACTGCTTCCCCGGTTAGAGTCCACCATCCTGTAGGTATGGCCTACATTCTTTGTTCCTAGATGTATACATTTACATGTAGCCATATTAAAATATATATTGTTTGCTTGCGCCTAGCTTACCAAGCAATCTAGATAGCTGAATGAGTGACCTGTCCTCTTTATTATTTACCACTCCCCCAATTTTTGTGTCATCTGCAACTTTATCTGTGATGATTTTATGTTTTCTTCCAGGTCATTGATAAAGATGTTCAATACCGTAGGATCAAGAGCCCTGCGGGACCCCACTGGAAACAGACCCACTCAATGATGATTCCCCTTTTACAGTTACATTTTGAGACCTATCATTTAGCCAGTTTTTAATCCACTTAATGTGTGTCATGTTAAATTTATATTGTTCTAGTTTTTTAATCCAAATGTCATGCAACATTAGGTCAAATGCCTGACAGAAGTCTAAATATAGTATGCCAACACTCTTACCTTTATCAATCAAATGTGTAATCTCATAAAAATATATCAGATTAGTTTGATAATCTTTCTTCTATAAATCCATGTTGATTTGCATTAATAACATTCTCCTCTTTTAGTCCCTTATTAGGTGCTTCATTATCTTGCCTGGCATCAATGTCAGGCTGACAGGCCTATAATAACCTGGGTTATCCTGTTTACACTTTTTAAAAATTGGCACAGCGTTAGCTTTCTTCCAGTCTTCTGGAACTTCCCCAGTGTTCAAGATTTATTGAAAATCAACATTAATGGTCCAGCGAGCTCCTCAGCCAGCTCTTTTAAAGCTCTTGGATGCAAGTTATCTGGACCTGCTGTTTTAAAAATGTCTGATTTTAGTAGCTTCTATTTAACATCCTCCAGAGTTACAAGTGGAACGGAATGTTTACTATTATCACTATATGATGAGACTGCATCATCTGTTTTCCCCGCAAATACAGAACAGAAATATCTATTGAATACCTCTGCCTTTTCTGCATTATTATTGATAATTCTAACACTTCCATCTGGCAGTGGACCAAGACTATTGTCGGGATTCTTTTTGTTCCTAATATATTAACAAAACTTCTTACTGTCCATAGATGTTTCCTTGTGTCCCTTGACTTCCCTTATCAATTTTCTATAATTCTTAACTTCTGATTTATATTCTTTACCATCAATTTCCTCTTTCTTCCGATTGCTATATTCATTTTTTATTTTTTACAGCTGCCTTCATTTCTTCTCTAGACCAATTGGTTTATTAGCCATATTCCTCAGTTGTGGAATTGTAGTTTTTTTGGCATCTGGTAAGGTGCTCTTAAATGATTCCCAAATATAATTAATATTTTTCTGATTAAATTCTTCTTCCCAACTGATTTGGCTCATAATTGTTTTCAGTTTTGTAAAATTGTCCTTATTAAAGCATCAAGTATGTATATTACTGGTCTGAACTTTATTCTGTTTGCACATTATAAATGTGATCACATTTACTTGTACCTAAGCTACCATTAATTTTTAGTTCTATGATCAGTTCCTTTTTATCTGTTAGGACAAAGTCTAATGTAGACTTCCCCTGTGTTGGCAGCAACACTTTTTGAGTTAGGAAATTGTCATCTATAATGTTTAGAAATTCCAAGGATGTTTCTGTACTAGCAGTGTAAGACCTCCAGCATATGCCACTCAATTTGAAGTCCTCCATGATCACACAGTTTTTTCCCTACACATTATAGATAAGTGCATATGGAAGAGGTTATCCTGTACCCTACTGTGATTTGGTGCTCTGTAGCAAACTCCAACTAGTACCCCATCTTGTGGTTTATCTGTTAGGACATTGATCCATAAGCATTCAGGATCTTTTTTTCCCCAGAATTCTGTGACTGAGAAGCAGGTAAAGCCATTTTTGACATAGAGTGCCACTCCCCCTTCCCGTTTGCCACTCGAGCCTTCCTAAAAAGGTTATAGGTAGGGCCCTACTAAATTCATGGTCCATTTTGGTAAATTTCTCAATCATAGCATTTTAAAAACCTCGAATTTCATGGTTACAGATATTTAAATCTTAAATTTCACGGTGTTGTCACACATCATGAATATGTATTAAAAATATAAATATGTAAAACACTTAAATCAGCATTTCTCAAACTGGAGATCCATCACAAGGCTATTGTGGGGAGCGGGGGCGGTCATGGTATTATCACCCTTACTTCTGTGCTGCCTTCACCGCGGGGCAGCGGGAGAGTCGTGGCTGTTGGCTGGGAGCCCAGCTCTGAAGGCAGCCCCTCCACCAGCAGCAGCGCAGAAGTGAAGATGGAATGGTATGGTATTGCCACCCTTACTTCTCTGCTGCTGCTCCCCCAGGCGGCGCAGAAGGGTGGCAATACCATACCATGCCACCTTCACTTCTGCGCTGCTGCTGGTGGAGGCGCTGCCTTCAGAGCTGGGCTCCCAGCCAGCAGCCACCACTGTCCGGCCACCCAGCTCTGAAGGCAGCGCAGAAGTAAGGGTGGCAACACTGTGACCCCCCTACAGTAGGTCCATGACGCGTTTTTCATAGCTGTCAATTTGGTAGGGCCCTAGTTATAGGCATTAATTTTAATGTTCCAGTGGTGCGAATCATCCCACCAGGTTTCACTAATACCAGCTAGATTGAGTTTATGCTCATAAATGAGCAATTACACTTCCTCTTTTTTGTTACCCAGGCTCCTAGCATTGGTGTATAGGCAGTTTAAGAACTGCTTCTGTTCATGTCCTTTGGTTCCTTGATTAATTGTGTTCTTAACTTCTCGATTTTGTGCTAATTGGGTGGTCACATTTTCCTTCTTTTTATCTCCCTCTTGCTAATAGTTTAACGCCCTCCTGACTACTCTAGCCAGTCCCTCTTCTATGGAAGTGGAGGCCATCCGAATTATACAGTTCCTTCACCCCACAGGGGATGGACAAATGTGCCACAAAACCAGAGCCCTATACCCTACACCACTGACCCTGAGACTTAGGGTTTCCATGCAGCTTGCATTCATTTCACTCGTGTGACTATTCCTTTTAATTTCCATTTAACTAGCTTCTTTTTTGTGTGTGTAGTTCCCCTTTTTGAAGTTAAATGCTACTGTGATGGGTTTCTTTGGTATTTCTCTCCCCCTGCCCCATGAGGATGTTAAATTTAATTACATTATGGTCGCTATTACCGAGCAGTTCAGCTATATTCACTTCTTGCACCAGATCCTTTGTGCCACTTAAGACTAAATCAGAAATTGCCTCTCCTCATGTGGGTTCTAGGACAAACTGCTCCAAGAAACAGTCATTAATGGTGTCTAGAAGATTTATCTTTGCATCCCATTCTGAGGTGACATGTACCCAGTTAATATGGGGATAGTTTAAATCCCCCATTATTTTGGGGGTTTCTGTTTGGTAGCATCTCTAATCTCCCTGAGCATTTAACAATCATATAACCATCCTGGCCAGGTGGTCGACAGTATTTTCCTACTTCTATGTGCTCATTATTCAAACATGGAATTTCTATCCATAAAGATTCTATGGTACTGTTTGATTTGTTTAAGGTTTTTACTATATTTGACTTTATGCTTTCTTGGAGGTTTAGTGCCACTCGCACACCACCATGACCTACTCTGTCGTTCCTGTATATTTTGTATCCTGGTATTATGGTGTCCCATTGATTATCATCGTTCCAGCAAGTTTCTGTGATGCCTATTCTGTCAATATCCTCACTCAATACCAGGCATTCTAGTTCACCCATCTTAGTCTTTAGACTTCTTGCATTTGTATACAAGCACTTATACAATTTGTCAATATCTAGTTGTCTGCCTTCTTTCATTTGACCGTTTCTCTTCAGTTTCAGCCTGTACTTTATCAACTTCTATCTTATCCTTTTAACTAGGATATAGAGTATCGCCTTTAATAAATCCTCCCCCAAGGAATGTCTGTGTCTAAGCTGTGTGCTTCTCTGCACCTGCCAGCTTTCCCCTAGCCCTGAGTTTAAAAACTCCTGTATGACCTTTTAATGTAAGGACTATTTTGGGGAATCTCCAAACAACCCCATAAGTAAAGAGAACAAGTCTAGGGTTGGCTCCAGTTACTGCAGTTGACTGTGCAGAGAAACTCAATGAGGTTGCCTTGGGTTGTTTTATTAGATTAGGAGAGAGTCAGATACCATTTTTTAGAGCCTACTAGTCATATATGTGACAGGAAGAGGGAAAGATTCTTTCTTGCCCCTTCCTGTAAAAATGATGGGGTCTCTGCAGTTGTTTCTTTTGCAGGTTTTGCTGCCAAGATAGAATATGAGGAAAATGTCTTGCGATTCACAAATCCCTGTCAGTAAAAAGTGCCCACTGTTCCTTTCTCAATTGCTATTGCCAATGGTTTTATCCCTTTGACACCAACAGCAAAACAACTGAATGTCACCTAGCACGGGGAAGGGAAAGTATCACTTGTATCCGTGATCAGCAGTTACTCATATTCCTACTGTAGTCTGATTTCCTAGAGGGCCAAATTCTGATTTCACTTAATCTGGTGTAAATTGAGTAATTCACTGAAATCAAGAGAGTTGGATCAGTCAGACTACCAGCATCTTACTTGAAATCCAGGTTTTCTCTGTGTAGAATGTTTATGATCATTTCTGAGCTTCTACGGTGTACTGTTCTCCTGTCATTGTTCAACCTTTCACTGAATTATTTTAGTGTGTGTATGTAAAAGCCATGGTCAAGCCAGTATTAT
Organism: Chrysemys picta bellii; assembly: GCF_011386835.1. Taxonomy (NCBI): domain Eukaryota; kingdom Metazoa; phylum Chordata; order Testudines; family Emydidae; genus Chrysemys; species Chrysemys picta. The sequence goes on from NC_088796.1 coordinate 14,676,147, forward strand.
TTTCTTTTAAAGCTTACAAGTTATTGGGCTCAGTACCGGGGTAATTGGGTGAGATTCTATGGCCTGTGTTATACAGAGAGTCAGACTAGCTGATCTGAAGCATCTGGAGATGGCCACAGCTGGAGATAGGACAATGAGGGAGATGGGCCCAGACTCTGAGATGGTACCGAGCATTCTCTCTCTCAAGTGCTTGGCTGTCTGGTTCTTGCTCGCATGCTCAGGGTATGAGTGATCCCCATATGTGGGGTCAGGAAGGGATTTTCCTCTAGGTCAGATTGGCAGTGACCTTGGGGTTTTTTTGCCTTCTTCTGCAGCTTGTGGGTGTGGGTCACTTGCGGGGATTATCTGGGTATATCTCTTTTTTTAACTAGTTCCTTGCCATTGCGGGGGCCTCAGGCATTAGTGCACCTTGTAGTGGCGCACAGTAGTCCAATCTCCTGGGGCTTGTAACGCTTTGGTCTCTTTTCAATTGTTGGACCGCTGTGTGGGTGGTGGTGGCTTGTGCTATACAGGAGGTCAGACTAGATGATCTGATGGTTCCTTCTGGTCTTAAAATCTGTGGAGTGTCTCAGTTGGTGTGAATCAGTCGCTGCACTGGCTGTGTCACTTAATACCAGCTGAGAATGTGGCCCATTGCAAAGAAGGATCCTGCATTGGTTGAGGGATTCCTGCATGATATAATGGGTGGCTTTCTTCTCTGGCAATGATTTTATGCCTCTGACCAGCAAATGGTTTTAACACTTTATGTAAAACAAATTAGTGTGTTTTTTAAAACTTTTACCGCTAAGGACTGGAAAAGGTTTTAGTCTGGATGCAAAACCTCTCTCTGACTCAGGCCCAGAAGCAGAAACCCTGCACTGAATTTCATATCCCTAGGCCCACAGTAGAATGTGCATAGAGAGATCTGATCGGGCTAAGCATGTTGCACTTGGCTGAAGTACAAACGTTGTGTGCATAATGGAACTCAGCCTGTGTTTGTATTTAAACCTCTACCTCTGAATGCAATGTCCTGTGCATCAGCTTCAGCTCTGCTTGGACACGTGCACAGAGATCCCACTGATGTGTATCTAAGGTCAGAATTCAGCCCTCTGCGTACAAGTTCCACTCGGGAAGGTGTCATGCATTTAATAGTGCAAATGCAGAAGTTTACCACACATTCTCGTACATGGGGTTCTGTGAGACCTGAGGAATTGTTTAGGAGGAAACCAATTCAAAGTGTCCTGCTACAGAGCTCAAATCTGTACATTATGCATTTGCAATGAGGTCTCTGTGAGAGCAGTTAAATTCCTACAGCCATGCCACTTGAAACCGCAATCTCATCTAAGTAGGGTCAGGCTGGGTCACTAATTCGATGGGAATCTTCTAGGGGAAACCCAAGTTGCTGCAGAAAGTGGTGATCAGAGCTTGAAAAGTTACCAGATAGCCGCTATAGCCAGAGACCGATACCAAATACGGAACGGGACAGCAGTGGGGTACTGAGTCCCACTGCCAGTTGCAGGAAGGGGACTGGTTCTGTGACCTCGTTGCACTCTTTGTCTTGCTGCCTCTTCCCCAGCTCTTGTTGCTGGAAGGGAAAAGCAGGCTCTTTCGCGCGCTCTCTTTTTTTGTCCCTCCAAGCTTCACAATTTTGTTTTCTGGGGGAGGAGTGTTTTCATTACGTTTACGCTCTTCCATCCCCCTGGCTGCTACAAGGGCAAGTCTCCACTACTCTAACCTTTTCCTCCAGCCTCTCATTTTGGGTGCCCTTCCACTGTAACTCCAGTATCTGCCCCTGCTGCTCTCTGCCTTCCTGAGCAGGAGCAAACTGAAGTTGACATGATTACACCCTGGTGCTGCAGACTAGCTATCCTACAGCAGATTCAGGTATGTTTAAATTCCAGTAAAAATGGACAAGCACATTATCTGACCGTTTCCTTCTGCTAAGCTGATTAGCAGTGAAATGATTAGCAATGTTGATATTTACACGTACCCATTAGGTTTCAGAGTGAATACTGCATAAAAATGATGTGCGGGGTAGTTTACACCCCTCAGAGCTAGTGGTAGTTCCAGGTTGTCTGCAGCCCAAGGAACTCAATACAGCATCAGTTATGTTGGGAAGGTTATTTTGGCAACAGTAAAAGCTAGGAATTTTACTTGTAAAAAACCCTAAAGCTTGATTTCTGCGGACACTGCTGGCCCAGGCTCCTTACTTGAGAAACAGCTTCTCACCAACAGGCAGGGAGTAAACGAATGTAATCTTGCAAGCTTTGGTATTTATGAGTAGAGGGTGCTTTGCCTGATGGTGAGGGAGGCTGTGCTGTTGTGTGAGTGCAGTCTTTCAGATGTGCTGTAAAACTGAAGTCCTGACCATTCTTGGTGGTTACTCTTGCAAGAAATATAGGGCTTGACGGCATTTAACCTAGGAACCAATTCCAGCTTGGGCAATTGAAATCTATCTCCATAAACTCCCTCTGCCGTTCCTGTGGAATTCTTCCCATCTTCTGTTAAAGGGACCCTGTCAATTTGATTTTTTCTTTTTAAATTGCACTTTAAATAGCATGTCCTGAATTTTTTAAAATTAAATTATCTGAAATAATGTACAAAGGGTTTTCTTCTCCCTTGCTGATGTTTGTAAGTGGATTTCCAGCAAGGAGGAAACTGACAGTGCAAGGGAAACTTGTCTATAAACAAAGTAAATAAATTGGAATAGTATAGGGTTTTCTGTTAAGTTTTCTTTCAAATATATTACTCTTCGGTGCCACTTGTAACTATTGGGGGTAAGCACCTTTTCCAGAGAGAAACATAATCCCCCATGTCTCCCCAGTTGATGATATTTAAACTGCCACATAGTGTTGTTCAGAGGTGGCTACATTTCATTGGTAGGAGAAATGTTCCTTCCCTTACTTACAAGGGTGTTGAGGGCCTTGGATAGTTAGTATGTGTAAAGTGCTTTGAGATGCTCTGCTGAAATGCCCCAGAGAAGTACACTGTATTGTCATCTGTTTTGAACATGATTGCAACGTCTCATTCATAGGTCTGCTTTACTCATTCTCTTTGCTGACTGGCCATTTGTGGGAAAGAAAAATATATACCCTATGGACACATTGCTTTGGACCCTAAGGAAGATAAATGTACCTATCTGATTACATGTGGGAGGACAATCATTTCAAACGGAAAGTGGGGGAGAACATGGGGGCCAGCAGTCTTGGTTCTTACATGTATTTGATCCTGTTGGCTTTCTTATTAAAGCCTTGATCCTTGAAACTCTTACCTGAATTGACCCATGTGCAAACCTGCTCTGCTGTGCTGGTGTCCTGTGTTCCTAGGAATACTAGGGTATCCTGATCCTTGACGTAAGCATTGAACTGGGAATAGTTGAAGGGCAGGGGTAAGCCACACACTAACCTTTATAAAGCAACAGCTGCTCCTAGCTGTCTTAGCAGTTGCCCTGATATATTTTTTTAGTCTCCCTGTCCACTAAATGGCAAGTCGGTTGTGCAGCAATTGCCCAAGTGATTCGGAGCAATGCAGCAAACTCAGGGCACCTTTACACTTAAAATGCTGTATTGATGCAGCTGCGCCACTCTGATGCTTAAATTGGCAACCCTATTAGAGGGTCTTCATTATGGTTGGATGTATTCCTGGAGGTTTCATCACGTGACATAACCTTTAATTAATGATTAATCTTTAATTCCTGAAGACTCCAGGACAATCCTGGAGGGTTGGCAATCCTACCCTCTAAGCAGATGGGAGAGAGCTCTCCCGTCTGCTTAGCTACCGCTTATCAAGGAGGTGCATTAATTGCATTAAGAGGAGAGCTCTCCTGCTGACATAGCACTGTCTACAGGGGGATGGGGGGGCGAGGTGTTTAGGTCAGTGTAACTACATTACTCGGAGTGTGGATTTTACAGGTAGGTCTGTAGTGTAGACAAGACCTAAGTTTCCTCTGCAGAAGGAGGAGCTGGTGAAGATGCAGTGACACTTCTCTGCTCTGACTTGACCTGCTGTCTGATGGTATAGAACTCACTGCTGTGTGGAAGAGAATAGTCTGTCCTATAGGTGTTTAATAATACTTAGCATTTCAGAGAGTCTTTCATGTAGTGACCACAGTCACTAGTTAAGCCGCACAGCCCCGCTTTGAGGTCGGTAAGGAATATATCCTCATTGAGAAACTGGGAGTCTACAAGTTGTGTCTTGGCATGGCCATGGCAGAGCTAGGAGGTGGTGGTGGTTGGGGGCCAGAGTTCTGTGACCATGAAAAGTAGTATACAACTGAAACGTGTTTGCTTTCCTGATTCTCTGCCTTCCCTCTCCCTGCTCCGGATGTCATTGGCCATGCTTATGTTAGATTCCTCTGAGTCTAAATACTGTGCATCTGGCGTGGAAAGCTTAGGGACTGCAGGAATCCAAGTTCCCCAAGCAAAAGCAGAAAACTCATAGAGACGTGTGTGGTTTGACATCAGCTTTCATAATCACGTCACTGTGTTAGTTGAGAACATTACTGGTTGTATCGTTAACAGTATTTGAACAGTAAAACACTGGTGTAGCTCATTGGGCCAGTTTTGTTTGGAGTGTTTTCAGTGAGACCTCACCACCACGGCCACTTGTGCAAGGGCACTTCTTGTGCGCCAGCACCAGCGTATGCACTCGATTAGTAATGGCACGTGCCAGGTCTGTTGAGAGAAATGGATTCTGTGTATGAAAAAGCAATTGCTTCTCTGTGGGGGTGTTAAATGTACTGCCTGCATGTGCACTTTTGGCATTTTTGGCACCTGAGGGGCAGTCCAGTTGCAAAGCCAATCCTCTGATGTGCATGCTCTTACTAGATGTCATGTTTGGAGATGTTCTTTCACGAATAAGTACGTGGCAATTTCGGCAGGTAGGTGAGCAAATTGAAAGCAAATTTGACTGGTAGCAAAATTCCAACCCTGGAGGGCATGTAGCAAATGTGCTTCTTGTCTTCCAATAATCATTAATAGTGTGTAGCTCATACATAGAGCATATAGTGCTTTCCCCCCCCATCAACTTCACACATTTTTCTAAGGAATGAATCATTAGTAGGGCTGTCAAGCGATTAAAAAAATTAATTGTGATTAATCGCGCTGTTAAAACAATAATAGAAAACCATTTATTTAAATATTTTTGGGTGTTTTCTAAATTTTCAAATATTTTGATTTCAATTATAACACAGAATACAAAATGTACAGTGCTCACTTTGTATATTTTTATTACAAATATTTGCATTGTAAAAAACAAAATAAATAGTATTTTTCAGTTCACCTAATACAAGTACTGTAGTGCAATCTCTTTATCATGAAAGTTGAACTTACAAATGCAGAATTATGTAAAAAAAAACTGCATTCAAAAATAAAACAATGTAAAACTTTAGAGCCTAGAAAGTGCACTCAGTCCTACTTCTTGTACAGCCAATTACTCAGACAAACAAGTTTGTTTACATTTTCAGGAGATAATGCTGTCTGCTTCTTGTTTACAATGTCATCTGAAAGCGAGAACAGGTGTTCGTATGGCACTGTTGTAGCCAGCGTCGCAAGATATTTATGTGCCAGATATGCTAAAGATGCTTATGTCCCTTCATGCTTCAACCACCATTCCAGAGGACGTGCATCCATGCTGATGACAGGTTCTGTTAGATAACGATCCAAAGCAGTGCAGACTGACGCCGGTTCATTTTCATCATCTGAGTCAGGTGCCACCAGCAGAAGGTTCTGCATCAGAGTGTTGCGCTTTTAAGATGTTTGAAAGCACGCTCCACACTTCGTCCTGCTCAGATTTTGGAAGGCACTTCAGATTCTTAAACCTTGGGTCGAGTGCTGTAGGTATCTTTAAAAATCTCACATTGGTACCTTCTTTGGTGTTCTTAAAATGAACAGCATGCGCTGGGTCATCATCCAAGACTGCTATAATATGAAATATATGGCAGAATGCGGGTAAAACAGAGCAGGGGACGTGCAGTTCTCCCTCAAGAAGTTTGGTCACAAATTTAATTAACGCGTTATTTTTTTAACGAGCATCATCAGCATGGAAGCATGTCCTCTGGAATGGTGGCGGAAGCATGAAGAGGCATACGAATGTTTAGCATATCTGGCATGTAAATACCTTGCAATGCCAGCTACAAAAGTGCCAAGCAAATGCCTGTTCTCACTTTCAGGAGACATTGTAAATAGGAAGCGGACAGCATTATCTCCCATAAATGTAAACAAACTTGTTTCTCTTAGCAATTGGCTGAACAAGAAGACTGAGTGGACTTGTAGGCTCTGAAGTTTTACATTGTTTTGTTTTTGAGTGCAGTTATGTAACAAAAAAATCTACATTTGTAAATTGCACTTTCACGACAAAGAGATTGACTACAGTATTTGTATGAGGTGAATTGAAAAATACTATTTCTTTTGTTTATCATTTTTACAGTGCAAATATTTGTAATCAAAATAATAATATAAAGTGAGCACTATACACTTTTATTCTGTGTTGTAATTGAAATCAATATATTTGAAAATTTAGAAAAGCATCCAAAAATATTGAATACATTTCAATTGGTATTCTATTGTTTAACAGTGCGATTAAAACTGCGATTAATTTTTTAAATCACAATTAATTTTTTAAATCACAATTAATTTTTTAAATCACAATTCATTTTTTTGAGTTAATTTCGTGAGTTAACAGCAATTAATTGACAGCCCTAATAATTAGCTCCATTTCCCAGTTTAGGAAACTGAGGCACAGACATGGAGCAACTTGCCCAGGGTGATAGAGCAGGTTGGTGGGAGAGCAGAGAATAGAGCCCAGGTCTCCTGACTCCCAGCCCATTGCCTTATCCCCTGGAGTTCTTATGGCAGAAGTTACAGTGGTATTGCATTACACCTGCTGGAGTTGGGAACTGTAATTAGATCAGCCTTGTAAAACGTCTACTCCCCAGCTCATCTGGGGTGAACGATGGATTTTTGTTTTAATCAGAAGAACACAATTTTTTGTCTCATTATAATGATCGTCATGGCGGGAGTTGCTCTGCATCTGGGTTAGTACGCTTTCCTGACAGTTTTAGAAGGTTGATCTGTATGTCCAGCGTGTAATGGTTTTCCTGTTCTGTGAGCGGGTACTTTTAAGAGCTGGTTTGGAGAGGGATCTAGTGTGATGAAAATGTAGTTGTTGTTTTTATTTTTTTAAGGCTTTTTTGATGACTTTGCCCTGACTTTTCTCTTTTATCAAATGTTCCTCTTTATTACCGAGATTCCTTGTAGTCAACATTGAAAAAGGAACAAGTGGCCGCTGCAGTGCATCTCTGCAGATCTCCCTGGACTGTTATGAAACTACTTTTTTTTGCACATACACCCACTTCCTCCCTACTTGCTGAGTCGATCACGATCACGTAAGCTCCAGGAGCCTTTCCTTTCAGAATCCTGCTGAGAAACTTAATCTGTTACTCTCCTGGCTTATTGTTTGTACTTCTCAATTGAGTTAGTGAGTGAGGCCAAAGTGACTACTGATTTTGGGTGACTGCAATGGGGAACAGTGGGGTTCTCAGCACTTCTGAAATGCAGGCGTAGGGTGTCTCTGGTTGGGCACCTAAAATGAGTGAAAAGAACAGGAGTACTTGTGGCACCTTAGAGACTAACAAATTTATTAGAGCATAAGCTTTCGTGAGTGGCCACACTTGAAAATGTATGAGGAGGATTTTCAAAAGCATCTTAATGACTTTCCATGGGGACCTGTGCTCCTAAATCCCAGGGGCACACCCTTTGGCCCTTACATTTCAGACTGCTTTTTTTCTGCCTTTCTGGCTTACCTACCATAAATGCAAAAGGTTTGGGAGAATCCTTTTAAATATTATTATTTTGTGGTCTCTTTCCCCTTGTGCTTCTGACATTCTGGTGTGTCCCTGTGAAGTGGGAAGCCTTTTTTGACTCACAGGAAACTAGTGCTCTTGTGTTCTTGTTTTTTTGGCAAAGGGAGGCAGTGGAAATCAGTTTGCCAGAAGCAAATTCTTGCAGTGTGTCAGAGAGAGTCATGGACTATGTATTCTTTGACAATAATGAAGCAGTAAGACAGCGTCCCTGTGTTATTAAGAGAGGATTCGATTTAAGTGTCTCCGTGTTGCAATTATAAGTAGTACCATCTTCGGTGTTTATATGAGAGAGGAAAAGAAAGCAGGAACTGGTGATGTTGCTGCTTAGTTGGATGCTACTAATAGAAAAATGTGTGTCATTTGTCTGACTTAACGCTATAGGAATGGAGCCAGCATTTCACCTATCATCCTTAGAAATCAATGGACCATGTCTGCTACAGGTGTAAAGCATTGAATTCACTTTGGGAGAGTTCTAAATATGGAGCAGCATAGGTATCCTTTGCCTAGTTAGCTGATGAACTTGGAAGCAGATGGTAGATTAAATTCTTCTCTGGTTTAAAGACTGGGGAAACGAGGCTGTTAGTCTGGTAATTTATGTCTGTAATATTGCAGCAGTTCTTCAGCTGAAAGCTTTATGGTAAAATACGGAGGCTTGTGAGGTTTTAGGAAATTCTTTTTTTACTCCCGTGAGGTGATGAAAGTTATCGCATGCTGCTAAACTGATTAGATTTTTTTTAAGGGGGTTGTAATTCTGCTGCATTTTTCTTTTGAAAGCTTGGCAAATGGGATCTATCGTCTCAGGTTTTTAAAAAAAAAAATTAGTTTAGCAGCTGATGTGTTTTAAAGACTGTGTAACTGGGGAAGGAGAATTTACTTAAAGGGACAGTCTGACTTGTTTTTTTTCTCTTGTAACAATAGCAATGCATGAGGCGACTGACTGCATGTTGGAAGTTGAAACTGTGCTTTCCTTCGGTTTGTTTGTTCTGTGCATTTGGCAGCTCTCTGTGCATTGTCTGTTTCTCCTGTAACTCTTGATTTGGGCCTTTCATGCAGGAACACTGTCTTTTTTAAAAATAGGAAAAATGTGATTGCAAAACCACAACGCCATGGCAGGGGAATTAGGGGCAGAGATAGGATCTGGTCCCTGGAAGTAATGTTTAAAAATGGATGAAATGTTCAGAGAGGATTGTGTCCCTTCAAAGGGGCTAATGGAAACTGTTAATCCCTAATCTGATCGCTTCTGACTTTGGAAAGAAGGAACAACCTACTAAAATGGCTAAAAGGAGCTGACTACATAAGTGAAATACAGTGCTGCTGTGTGCACACAGGGTATGTCTACACTGCAGTTAGGGGCGAGCCTCCCAGCCTGGATAGAAAGACCTGTGTTAGTGGGGTTTGCGCTGGCATAAACATAGCTGTGTGGACATTGAAACTTGAATAGTTACCTGAGCTCCAGCCCACCCTACCTTCTGGGTCCGAGTTCAGGTAGCTAGCTCGAGCCACTGCAGTGTCCACACGGCTATTTTTAGCATGCTAGTGCGAGCCTGGCTAACACAGGTCTGTTTACCTGGGCTGGGAGGCATGCTTCCAGTTGCAGTGTAGACATTCCCATACTGAAGAAATATAGATAATCCAACAGTGAGACTCCAATCTCCGTGCTACTCTAATAAAATTATTTTTTTCTGTAAAATCCTTCATTTCAAGTTATCTTAGATGTAATATATGACAGCGCTAAGTTTAAGAAAAATTCGGAAAGTGCGATGTGGGGATTTTTTTTAGTTGACAGTTTCTTTAGGATTTCTCGTATGTCTTTAGTGGACCTTTGTTTATTATTATTATTATTATTATTATTTATTTGTATTGTGGCAACTCCTAGTGCTGTAGTCCTGGGCCTGGATCCACTGGTGCTGTACGAATGCAGAACAAAATGGCGGTCCTGGGCCTGGATCCCCTGATGCTGTACGAATGCAGAACAAAATGGCGGTCCTTGTCCCAAAGAGCTTACAATCTAAATATAAGAGGGGAGTCAACGGGGGAGATTGGGGAGCATAAGGAAACAATGGGCTAATATTGGTCAGCATGATGGGCAGTGGGCTCAGCACACCTACTGCCGAACAGTTGTTAGGTCTTCTATAGGCATCACCTCTGCGGCAGCTAGACTGACGTTTATCCTCTGTTCTAGGTTTTCAGGACCTGGTTGGGAATTTTTTTTGTTCATCTTTGCTTTTTTATTGCTACTGGGGAGAGCCATGGATGAAGTTCTTGCCTTCACTGTGGACTGCTTGGCTTTAGTGGGGTTTTGTTGTCGTCTTACAAGCAGTGGGCAAAGGATGTTTATTGAAAATTGTCTTTTTTTCTTTTCTTTTGCGCTTCTGTATGATATATAAAGAACCTTGAAATGAAAAGGCTCACTGAGAGGGTTTTTTTCTGCTTGACTTTACCGGAGGAATATCAGGAATGCGCTGTTCCATGGCCTTGCTGGAGGACTCTTTGGAAATCTCAGGAGGAGAGCATTGTGAGCTCTCACCAGCCTTCGGAAAGGCATCCTTTCCCTCATGTGTTAGTTAGGCACCCAAGCTAAAAGGTTGTTAGCAAAAATACACAGAAAACAACGTTTTTCATAGATTCAAATCTTTTAGTGCCAGAAGGTACCGTTGTGATCATCTAATCCAGGAGTTCCCACAAGAAGTGTTTTGGTGGCCTTAGAATGCTCTGATAATTTTTCCTAAAATACTTAATTAACTTTAGGAAAAACAAACAAATATGCACATATCCATGTCCAAATCATTGTAATTTATTTATCTAGGGGTTTTTTTCAGACTCAATAATAAAAATAATGTACAGTTGTCTCTGTTCTTTACTGGACCTAAACAGAATAGAAACAAAGCAAGGTGCTTTGCACATTCTTCTCTTTTATGTTTTTGTTTTTTTGGTTGCTGGGTTTTTGTTCTTTTTAAACTTATTAGCAATTAAGTCTGCTCATGTGAAAACTGATATTTGTAGGTTTGTTAATATCACTTTTCACAGTAGACTTACTCAGCCCTGGCAAACTGGGGGACAAATTAAGCTCTGAATGGAGAGGTGGGTAGGGAGGCAGTGGGGGCCAGGGGCAATGGAGGGCTGAGGAAGGCAGTGAGGGCCCTGAGCGATGTGGGCCAGAGCTCAAAGTCCCATAGCCGGGGGATGGAGCCCGAAGCCCTGTGGCCAGAACCCAAAGCCCCAGGGCTGGAGGCTGCCACCCAGCGCCCCAGGGCTGAAGCCGGAAGCCCGAGCCCCACTGCTCTTGGGAAAGGAGGGAACTCACATAGGCTGCCTGCTCCTCTGGTGTTTGTGGCTGCAGAGGGGGACAGGGCCCAACCCCTACTGGTGGCCCCAGGGAAGGGGTGAATGGTCCCCCCGCCCTGTCACTGCCCAAGAGGAAGGGGCCACAAGAAAACCCCCTGGTGGCAGAGCCGGCTCCAGGCACCAGCCCACCAAGCAGGGGAGAGCGGAGCCGCAGCGGTCTCACCGCCGTTCCCCGGTGCTCCGGCCGGTCGGGGAGAGCGGGGCCGTGGCGGGCTCGCCGCCCTCCCCCTGGCGCTCCAGCTGGTCGGGGAGAGCGGGGCCGCGGCGGGCTCTGGCCGCCGGGGAGAGCGGAGCCCTGGCCGGGCTCTCTGCCCTCCCCCTGGCGCTCCAGCCGGTCGGGGAGAGCGGAGCCCTGGCCGGGCTCTCTGCCCTCCCCCTGGCGCTCCAGCCGGTCGGGGAGAGCGGAGCCCTGGCCGGGCTCTCTGCCCTCCTCCCGGCGCTCCGGCCACCAGGGAGTGCGGAGCCGCGGCGGGCTCGCCACCCTGCCCCCGGCGCTCCGGCCAGTCGGGGAGAGCGGGCCCGCGGCCGGGCTCGGCGCCCTCCCCTGCCGTACTCCCCGCCAGGGGCGGGGGGGCGGCAGGAGGCTTTTTTGCCTGGGGTGGCAAAAAAGCCAGAGCCGGCCCTGCCTGGTGGGCACATGTAGCCATGGTGGCTGCATTTGAGAAACGCTGATCTAATCTGACCTTCTGTAGTCCAACAAACATCATCCAGTAATTTCTGCATCAAACCCGTCACTTCTGTTTCAACTATAGAATATTTTTAGTGATGCTTCTTGATCTTAAAACCCCAAGTGATGGGAGAAATTGCCACATCACTTGGTTTTAAATAGCCTGACTTAAATCCTTTCCTTCCTAATGGCTCAGCTTTCAGTCTTTTGCAATGTCATTATGTCACTAAATCCCCAGTAGCTCAAGAATCTTCCCTGGTTTGACAAGGCCTGAACTGCTAAAATAAGAAACAAGTAGGGAAAAAACCAACAATGTCTTTCAGGCTTTATTTATGCATCTTTTAGAAGCAAAACAGTCACAACTCTTTTTCAAGTGAGCAGGTAACCTTTAAATGCTGTTTTGCTAATCTTTTTCAATGTTTAAAGAGAAGCAGCTATCATTTTGGGAGAGCTTGATATCAATCATTAAAGCTCTGTTTTTGTCTAATATTCTCAAACCTGCTAGTGTAAGTCAAGATTAGCTACAGTTTGTGCGGATCACTACTTAGAACATAAGAACATAAGAAAGGCCGTACCGGGTCAGACCAAAGGTCCATCCAGCCCAGTATCATGTCTACCGACAGTGGCCAATGCCAGGTGCCCCAGAGGGAGTGGACCTAACAGGCAATGATCAAGTGATCTCTCTTCTGCCATCCATCTCCATCCACCCTCTGACAAACAGAGGCTAGGGACACCATTCCTTACCCATCCTGGCTAATAGCCATTAATAGACTTAACCACCATGAATTTATCCAGTTCTCTTTTAAATGCTGTTAATAGTCCTAGCCTTCACAACCTCCTCAGGTAAGGAGTTCCACAAGTTGACTGTGCGCTGTGTGAAGAAGAACTTCCTTTTATTTGTTTTAAACCTGCTGCCTATTAATTTCATTTGGTGACCCCTAGTTCTTCTATTATGGGAATAAGTAAATAACTTTTCCTTATCCACTTTCTCCACATCACTCATGATTTTATATACCTCTATCATATTCCCCCTTAGTCTCCTCTTTTCCAAGCTGAAGAGTCCTAGCCTCTTTAATCTCTCCTCATATGGGACCCGTTCCAAACCCCTAATCATTTTATTTGCCCTTTTCTGAACCTTTTCTAGTGCCAGTATATTTTTTTTGAGATGAGACCACATCTGTACACAGTATTCGACCACTCCACTTCCTTCCCTGAACTGTTAGAACTAGTGCTGACGGCACTATCACGAAAAACATATCCAAGATAATTGTTTGTAAATATGTTTCTATTTGCTGCACACATCTGCAAGGCTTGGTTTGGTGAAGGAGTGGTCCCCGAAGTGGGGACCCTGCTGCTCAGGGCATGCCGGGGGTGAGGCACAGACAGTCTCTCAGTTGTCCTCTAGAAACTCGGACTTTTTTTCTTCTATTAAATAAGCCTCTACCCGTTATGGTTCTAAAGAAAACCTTTAAAATGTGACCCAAATGTAACGGATGCAACAATGCCTGCCTGAGTTTTCAGAAAGCCTGAAACAACAGCTGTGAGGTGTTGAATGGGCCTGTTTTATGAGTGCTGACTCAGATGCCAGGGATGGTATTTTAAATGTCGGTACTTCTGACTGTATCTCTGCTCATCAAAGCATGTCAGAAAAGAGAGGAAGCATCCTATTATGAAGCTCTACATCCTCATTTCCTGAGGGAACTAGGTGTGTGAAGGACTGTTGTGGGTGTGTGAAGGACTGTTGTGGGTGTGTGTAGAAGTTCAGGTGTGTAGGCTTTTAACAACACAAAGCTGGGATGCAGGGAGGTCATGATTCCGTTCATTTCCCTTGAGGGGGCTCAGTTGTGAAGGTTTGGAAACTCTGGATTAGAAGGATTCTTTAGCAGTGAACTGTAACTGTTCAGTGGTGTGGTTTTACAGTAGGAAATATGACCCCCATCATTCCTCTGCTTATGTCTCCTGAAATCCAGAAAACCAAATATGGCTTTTTTACTAACTCCAATGACTAACCGGATCAGAATAACAAGAAAAATTGCAACAACACAAATGAGTAGTGTTAGCACCACACAGAGATGGAGTCTTTTTGTTTTTGTTTTTTCTAGCTCCATCCAGCCCTTCTTCATCCTGGGTTAACCTGCAAGCACCCCGAACTGCAAGTACTTTCAAACTGATGAGACTTCTTTGTTTTTTAACTCTGCTACACCAGTTCTTAACTGCACAGTAACCACTCCCGGTCACCTTCTAGTTCTTTAGGTTCCGTATTCCACGCTGTTCCGTGCAGGGTGGTACTGGTTAAACTGCACGGTAACATGTTAGACTTGCCCTGTACACTGGTTAATTTGCTCCTGCTGTTCCCTGCTTTAATTCGCCAGGGGAGAATGACCTTCAGAAGGACTTGGCATATTGTGCTGAAAGGCCCATTAGCAGCGTCTGGGCTGTCAGTTCCACCAAGATTCAGGAGACGATTATTCCAGAGCCCTCTTGAAGCAGCACTTGCAGTTAACCACTCCAGCATTATTTTAGATGACTTGGAAAACCACAGCGCATGCGGTTGAGCGCTAGCCACACTGATGTGTGCTTATTTGTGATGCATCTGCCCTGTGATTATTTAGTGGCTGACAATTTTTCAAATCCAGACAGGCTTTTAAATTAAACACATGTTTGGGAAAATAAAATCTATTTGCTGTAGAACACGCCCCATATTCCACCTGCCTCCCTCTTCACTCGCCCCACTGCACTTTCTCTGCTCCCACGCGTCTTAAAAACCTGGCATTGGGGCGTTTATTCCTGCCCCTGCAAAGGTTATCTAATAGCTAATACAGACCTTAGAATGCCCACAGGGATGCTAATTTACTGGGGCTGCTGTTCCCGCACTCTCTCAGAGCACTGACCACCTATTAATAAAGGGATTGTCTGTCTAGAGGACATCACCCTCCTGTTCATGGTTGTTGAAAGTACCTCCCTTTGGCTGCACACAGTACCTGTGTGTTACAGCACTGTTAGACTGTCCGTATTTTAACTGTCTTTAATGTGATCTGGAAAAAGTTACCTTCTCCATCTCTTCTTGCTCTTCTTATTCCACGTGCATAGTGCCTAGGTAGTAAGCTCTCTGGGGCAGGGTCTAGCTTTTGGTTCTGTATTTGTACAGCGCCTGGCATGATGGGGTCCAGATCCACAATCGGGGCTCTCAAGTGCAGCGGTAAGACAAATAATTAATAATGTGGCAGTGCCTACTGGCCTCAGCCAGCGTGGGTGCCCTTGTGCCCAGAGCTGTACAACCAGAAAATCACCATTTGTATCCTTAAGAGCTAAAAGACCAGACCTAACAGGTGGATGAGACAAACGAGTGGGTCAGGTGGAAGGTAGGGAAGACAGGGCACTCAGCTGCACTCAGTGAGGAGCAGTAAAAGCAACTCACCATCTGCCTGGCCCTTCCCAGGCTGAAGTTTACTATACGTGTTCTGGAACAAGGGGATTTTCACCTCTCCCTCCCATCTGTTCTGTTCCTCTCGCTCTCCCTGCCCCTGTAGGTGTTGCTCTGCTGTTGTTCTCCTCCTCTTCCTCCTCCCCCTGTATGGGAATGCTTATTGCTTGATATTTTCTCTGCTTGCTGCTTAGTTTCCTGCACCCTTACATGTGGTACCAGGTTTCCTCCTTCCATGGAGTTCTGCGAATGCCTCTCCTGATGGCAGCTCCATCCGCACTGCTGGCTCCAGGTGGCTGCTCTGTCCTCTCCTCCAGGTCCTTGTTATGTAGTTGCGGCCCCTAGAAGAGGCTCCTCCTCCTCCTTGTATCCATTTGCTTTGGTAGAGCCAGGACCGGGAGAAGTAGCAGGAAATGAGGAGGAGACCATTGCCACGGAAGCAGCCAGCACGCTGCAGACCTCAGTTTGGGAGACTCTGAGAGAGGAAGGAAATGGGGGAGCATGAGGGCAAAGGGGAAGCTGTGGAGCAGACAGCAGGTGACTATAGGAAGCATGCGGGGAGGCAGGGAGCAGAGAGAACCCAGATTCTTCCTGGGTTCCTCAAGGCCTCTTTCTTCTCCACTGTTCCTGCCACTCCTCCCCAGCTTCTTCCCTCACCCTTAAGCTCAACCTGTCTCACTTCTTTATCTCGTAACAAACATCCCTGGAGAAACTCAGGAGGGAGATACACTGGGGGGCTCTGTTCCTAGGGTATGCTGTCTGAAATGGACGTGTGGGCTCTGCACAGTTCGTCAGGTACAGAGGTGGGGTGCGCTGCCCGCCCAGATCTCCGCTACGGCCTTCGGCAACCACTGCAGGCTTCATCCCACCCTGCTTAGGAGAAAACCAATACAGCGCTGCACAGTGTTCTCTTCAAAGCAAAGCCATCCTGGAAAGTCACCCAATCAAACAAAACCCCGCCGTGGTGAAAACGTTGGATGTCCCCAAGGATTGTTACAGTTTAAACTGAACCAAACCCCATGTGTTTAAAGGTGTGGAAACTAACAGATAAAGGGAGAGACAGGTAAATCTGCAGACACAGTTTATACAACCTGCATTTTACAAGTATAAAATATCACTGCCACAAAAGTGTAGCCTAGTGGATCAGGCACTGTATTGGGACTCAGTAGACCTAGGTTATTCCGAGCTTTGCCACTGGCCTGCTGGGTGACCTTGGTTAAGTCATTTCACCTCTCCGTGCCTCGGTTTCCCCATCTATAAAATGGGGATAATGATCCAAACCCCCTTTGTTTTGAGAGCTAAAATGAAACACCTTGTATAAGAGCTAGGTGCTGTTAGTAAAGTAAAGTTGCAGTCTGAAAAGGGTTAAGAGATCTCTTAACCATCATTTGACTGAGACAAGGTAGGTGAGGTAATATCTTTTATTGGACCAACTTCTGTTGGTGAAAGAGACGAGCTTTCCAGCCACACGCAGCTCTTCTTCAGGGTGGGATACATAAGGAAGAGGAAGCTGGGGGCAGTGGGAAGGGGAGTTCCCCCTGCCCCCTTTGCTGGTAGAGGCCAGAAATGCCTGTGGGGATTAGCATGCAGTGTAGTTGTAGCCGTGTGGGTCCCAGGATATTAGAGAGACAAGGTGGCTGAGGTAATATCTTTTATTGGACCAATTTCTGTGGCAATTAGAACTAGAGACTTCATTTGGTTCTTGTTTGTGAGGCTTGTAATAACCCCTAAACAGCGCCCTGAGGAAGAGGCCTTACAAAGGACTGGGCGTGGAGTTTGCTTTCCTTGCCTGGCTGCTGGACCAGCCCCCTAGTTTACAATCCCTGTTCTTTCCAATATGCCCCTCCTGCAATGTATTCCTTAGTGCGCTGCAGCTGGGTCATGCATGGAGGAGTCAGTGTGAGGTGGGGGGGGCGAAGGGGGAGGAGTCGGTGCCTCTCCCCGAGACCGAAGGCACTGTTTCAGCTGAAGTCTCCAAGTTGAGCCCGCCTCAGCCCCGTGGGCTGGCAGGGGAGGAGCTGCCCTGCGTGCTGAGTGCTTTGTTCTTTGCCCTCTGCCCAGCCCTGAAAGCCAGTCCCTCCCCTCCCCACTTCAGCCATTGCTTCACCAAACTGGATTATGTCAGCATGCTGTCCAGCCCTGTCCTCCCATAGAACAATCCCCCCACCCCTTTTCCAGGATTTGCCACAGCCAAAAAACAACTGGCGCTCCGGAGGCAAAGTGAAGGGAGAGAGACCTTTTCTGGAAACAGTTCCTCCCCCCCCGCCATGGTGCCTCCCATTTAAAAATAAATCTTGCCTACTTTTTTTAAAACCGAAGCCTTTTCCAGCCCTGGTGTGTATTGTGCTGTGTGGGTAGCTTGTCCTTCATTGTGATGCAGTGGTCTAGAAGGATCCAGTTGAACATCTGTCTGCTTTCAAATAAAGGAACTGACCTATTTCCTTTCCCCTTGCTGAACCCCCCCCCTCCCTTCCCCCACCACACACTGGCACTGCAGGTCCAGGTGAGGATGTTGACTCTGCGTTAAACAGCGTTGGAGTGATTTAATAGGTATTAAATACATACAAGGAGAGGGGAAAAATTTGGTTAACGTTTGCAGAGCTTGCTTCAAATGCGTAGCTTCTAGGATGGCTGAATACAGACACTCAGTCCAAGCATAGCCATTTAATTGGAATCATAAATCGTGTGATAAATCAATAATACGTGGTTTTATTCAGACCACAAAATACAAGGCTGCTATTCCCTCCCTTGCTTTTCTGAGCTTGTACCAAGTCCTAGCACACACAGTCCCTCTAGGAATCCAGCTTCTTCTTGGCTGCAGAGATCTGAAGGAGGAATTTTAATGACACTCCTTCGCTGCATTACGTGTGTGCTGTGGGGGGGAATGACTGCTAGAATGGAAATCACAACATAGAGTGGAAGCCTCTTTTCTCGATGCCTGGTGATCTGTTTTCTATGTTTGTCTTGGATACCATAAAACCACAAAGTGGCCAGGCCGTATCTAGGCTTTCATAGACCCACTTAATAACATAGAAATAGATCTCATCACAGATAATTCTCTGAAAACTTTAGCTCAATGCACAGCAGTGGTCAAAAAGCATAACAAAATGTTAAGAATGATTAGGAAAGGGATGGAAAATAAGACAGAAAATATAATACCAACTGTATAAAACCATGGAACCCCCACACCTTGAATGTGTGTCCAGTTTTGGTCATCCAAAGGATGTAGTAGAACTGGAAGAGGTTCAGAGAAGGACAACAAAGATGATCTAGGATATGGGACAGCTTCCATATGGGCAGAAACTAAAAAGATTAGGGCTGTTCAGCTTAGAAAAGAGTCGACTAAAGGAGGATATGATTGAGGTCTATAAAATCATGAATGGTATGGAGAAAGTGAATAGAGAAGTGTTTATTTAGCCTTTCCCACAATTCAAAGCCATGGGTCACCTGATGAAATTACTAGGCAGCAGGTTTAATACAAACAAGAGGAAGTACTTTTTCACATAGCGCAAAATTAACCTGTGGAACTCATTGCCATGGGATGCTATGGTAACCAAAAATATAACTGGGTTAAAAAAAGAACTAGATAAGTTCATGAGGATAGGTCTATTAATGTGGTTAGGGATGTAAACCCTTGCTCTGGGTGACCCTAAACCTCTGACTGCCAGAAGTTGGGAGGGGAAGATGGGTGGATCTCTCCAAAATTGCACTCCCCCTGAAGCTGGGGTACTGGACACTGTCAGAGACAGAATAAGGGCTATGTGGACTATTGCTCTGAGCCAGTATGGCATTTCTTATGTTATTATAGAGAAATTGACAGCTTACAATGTAAAAGTGAAGACATAAGAGTGGATGAGACAAGCAAACAGAGGGTGATAGAAAGAGGCAGAATAACACAAATGATACATTGTGTGCAATTCACAGCCAGCTGGGGCAGTGATCGCAAGTAGTCACTAAGCCAGGGGTGGCCAACCTGTGGCTCCGGAGCCACGTGCGACTCTTCAGAAGTTAATGTGCGGCTCCTTGTATAGGCACCAACTCCGGGGCTGGAGCTACAGGCGCCAACTTTCCAATGTGCCAAGGGGTGCTCACTGCTCAACCCCTGGCTCTGCCACAGGCCCTGCTCCCACTCCATCCCTTCCCCCAAAGCCTCTACCCCTTCCCCTTCCCCTTAGCCTGCCATGCCCTCGCCCCCCACCCCCCCGAGCCTCCTGCATGCCACGAAACAGGTGATCGGGAGGCAGGGAGAGGGGGAGGTGTTGATCGGCAGGGCTGCCAGTGGGCCGGAGGTTCTGGGAGCCAGAGGAGGAGGAGAGCTGATGTGGGGCTGCTAATGTATTACTGTGACTCTTTGGCAATGTACATTGGTAAATTGTGGCTCCTTCTCAGGCTCAGGTTGGCCACCCCTCACTAAGCACTATCATTTCCATCTTAAAAGATGGGGAAACTCCGACCCAGAGTCACTCTGGCCCATGTTTTTAAAGATAATTAGGAATTAAGGCCTGATTTATAAGGTATTTAGGAGTCTTAGTGAGTAGCCCAAGGCCACCCAGTAAGTTGGGGGTACAGCCAAAGTCAGAACTCTTAAGTTTTTGTCATGAATTACAGTGGCATAGATGCTTGCTGTGTTTTCCTGCCAATTTTACTCCATCTTCAAAGTGCTCAAAGACTGCGGGGGACAGGCAGCCAAGTCAAGTGGTACGTTAACTGACTGACAGGGACAGGAGCTTTTTCTTTCAGGGGAATCTGGGTGAAGAGAACCTAACCCAGATGCTGTAAAAATAAGGGGTACATTTGTCCCTGCTCCTTCTCTGTTGCCCCTCCCCCGAATCTCTTAGGAGCTGTTATTCAGGCCGCTAGGAGATGGACTGAGCCACAAAGAAGGATTTTCTGTACGAAATGCCTCTTGGAAACATCTATCTGTGAGCTCCACTAGCAATAAAAATCCGCCAGGATTCATGGCCTGCAGTGGGAAATGGTTGTTTTCGGCTCATCTCCTGTTATCAGTCTTGGAGCTATTAGCTAGAATTGTGCTGAGTCAGACAGTCAGTTCAAAACAAAGGCTGCCTTTTAATGTGTTTTGTATTTATACTCTGATATCTCAGCAGGGAGAACATGATCTCCCCCAGCAAAGGGAATGGAACTTCATTAAACCTGTGAAATTGCATAGATTTCACCTTAAACCAAATAAAAAAGCATTGTGACTTAGTATATGAATGACGTGTATCAATCAGTTCCCTCTTTCCCTAGAATTATTATTGGCACAGTTTGCTTGAGACTGGGTATGTCCTTCTGCACATAGTAAAAGCTTTCTTGCTGACTCCTGGTGGCACTGCTAGACGCCGTCCTGTGTGGGGATTGGCTTTCAGGACTGAGCTCAGTTCCCATGCCCTCCAGACCAGGACTCGGCGCGCTGAAAAGACTTGCAGCCCGTGATGAGGGAGGAGGAAGTAATCCTCTCCAGCTGACTCAGTTACTGCAGTTGAATTATATTCCAAAGGGACTTGGAGTCGGTTATGCCATCCCGGAGAGAGAAGGTTTTCAGAAGCTGGGTTGAGACTTTTTCAGTAGGCCGGACTGTGTCCGTCCATGTCCACACAAGCGTTGTCCTTGCAGAAAAGTGTAAGTACAGAGCCCCAAAGGCAGGGAGCATCGCCTCTTTCATTTCCCATGGGGATTTGTTCATGTAGGAGTGTCCTTTTGGGCAGTATTTGGGAGGCATCTGCGTGTGCTCGCTGCAGGACTTCCAGAAACGGCTGTACAGCAAGGAGCTGCCAAGCCAGCTGCTTCACAAGTGGGCAGTAGCCCATGAAAGCTTATGCTCTAATAAATTTGTTAGTCTCTAAGGTGCCACAAGTACTCCTGTTCTTTTTGCCTCAGCAGTAATCAAAGCCATCTGATGATCACCCTTTGAACTGACAAAGTTGCGTTGTCCCCCCCCCCCCCATTGTCTGGACTTTATTCACAGTGTTGCCACCTTGACAGCAGTCCAAGGTGACAATACTGCACGGAGAAGAGAGGGCAGCACTGCATACTCCACTATAAACTGCAATTCAAAATACTCCCAAGGGGACGAGCTGTATGAACATTGCCAGAGTGTAGTGGGGACAGAGGAACTCTGTCTCTGGCCTAGTCTTCACTTACCGGCTGGTCCGGCGGCACGCCATCGATGTTCTGGGATCGGTTTATCGCGTCTGGTTAAGACGCGATAAATCGATCCCGGATCGATCCCGGAAGTGCTCACAGTCGGCGCCGGTACTCCAGCTCGCCGAGAGGAGTACGCGGCGTCGACGGGGGGAGACTTCCGGCCGCGTCTGGACCGCGGTAAGTCCGGACTAAGGTACTTCGAATTCAGCTACGTTATTAACGTAGCTGAATTTGCGTACCTTAGTCCGAAGTCCGGACTAAGTGGGGACCAGCCCTCTGTCAGAGGTAGAAACAATACAGGAAGCATCTGCCCAGGCTACGGTTTTGCAGTGTGCTTGGAGTTTGAAATCCTGGGCCTTTAATATCCGTTCTTGATTTGGTGGCAGGCTGCTAGATAGGGTGATGCTCTCTCTTCTGTCTGCTCCCTTTCTCCCTGTCTTACATCCAGTGCTCTTCCTCCTTTTTAGGAGAAATTTGATTCCTTTCTGGTAGCTTGAAGAAGTGTTTTCCTTGCACTCCTTTGTGTTTTGGACACTGGAGTAGGAAGTGACTCAATCTCTCCTCTTTGATATTGGTTGCCCAGTCATGCTTCTTTGGGTTTGCCCTGTGCTTTGTGTTGTCCACCTCTGGACGCTGCTGCTGTATTTGTTGAGTAAGAGTCTGTCTAATCTGCGCGTTTTGCTGTTGTGAGGTTACCCCGCTGACATGAAGGCTCATGTGCGAGAGGGTCTGTTGAAATAATGTACAGGTGCATGTGCTATGTAGACGCTCACTGATCTCGGTTTAACCAAATGTCCAGGGATTTTTGGGTGCCCAATTTGCCCCACATGCTGCAGCATCCTGATCGAATGAAAAGGAATTGCTGAGCTGCATGTTGTTTGCATACAAAAGCTAATGTAACAATGAGCAGCTGCAGGGTGTTTTGAAGGGGCGGTGCAGAGAGGGAGGGACCATCATCTTTAAATATTTCCATCACTGGGAAAGCTCTGGTCTAAACTCCAGGCCCCAAATGGCCCTTCTCTTCAGTGGAATCCTGAGTCATCCCATTGCTTTACTTGCCACTCTCTTAAAGACATGCCTAGTTTAGAAAGGGGGGTTAAATTTCCTACACCTTAGAAGCAAGTAGTTGAGAGAGTGGTAGGGCTATCCTCAGTTGCGCTGTGGGCAAAGGTGCAGCGATGGGGTTTGCCGAGTTGCTGCCAAAGAACGTTGCAGAAGTGTCCAGCTTGTTCTTAGAAGGTCTGACCATAACTGCAGCCTGGGCTAGAACCGTTTCATTCTGCACCACTGGCTCTCAACCTTTCCAGGCTACTGTACCTCTTTCAGGAGTCTCATTTCTCTTGCGTACCCCCAAGCTTCACCTCACTTAAAAATGACTTGCTTACAAAATCAGACATAAAAATGCAAAAGTGTCACAGCCCACTAGTACTGAAAAATTGCCAACGTTCTCATTTTTACCATAGAATTATAAAATCAATTGGAACATAAATATTGTACTTACAATTCAGTATATAGTATACAGAGCAGTATAAACAAGTAATTGTATGAAATGTTAGTTTGTACTGACTTCACTAGTGCTTTTTATATAGCCTGTTGTAAAATTAGACAAATATCTAGATGAGTTTATGTACCTCCAGAAGACCCCTGTATACCCCCAAGGTACATGTACCCGTGGTTGAGAAACATTGTTCTGGAGGATGGTACATTGAGCAATTAAATTATTGTAGGGGGTCCACTTGATGATAATTACTGTGTTTAAAAAAAAAGTGAATTAGGTACAAGCTGACTGTTCTCCCAACCTGGAAGCTTGTCTGGCATGCTCCAAAACCCAGCCTCGTTTCTTTGAATAGAATATGGAAAGAGTTTATGGGCTGCTCAGAGAAATAAAGTAATAATACTTGGCACTTATTGCACTTTTCCTCTTGTAAGCTCCTTGGGGCAGGGACTGTCTCTTGTGTGTACAGCGCCTAGCACAATGGGTTCCTGGTCCATGACTGAGACTCCTAGTGCTTTACAACTAATGGTTGGAATGGGCCTGAGAGATACTTAGAGTAAAATCAAATCCCAGCTCGACACAATTGAGTGTTCAGACAGTGCTGTAGGTTGAGGGGCTTCCAAAACCTTTGCTTGAAGATAAATATCCCCAGACGCAAACCCTGAATTTTGCTGGGCCATAAGCCAGATACATGGGATGTTTTTTCCCCCTTAAAAAAAACAAGAAAATCAGTCCTGTTGTTAGTTTTAAAATCTGTGTCAATTTCTCTTTCCCCAAAATAACTTTTATGGCCCTAAATCAAACACATCCACATTTCTTATAATGGGGATGGAATAGGCATTGCTTTACCAACTTGATCCAGTTGTGACCCGTAGAATATCTCAGAAGAGTTGTGTGCGATTCTGTTGTCAGCAAAATAAAGCTTTACTGTATGTTGTTCTTTCAGCTTGTTTGGATATAAGGTAAAGGCTAATATTGTGACAGTCTTCTTAACTGGAGGCCTCTCAACAGCTATTGAAAATATTTGCCCGGAGTAGGTGAGGTGTAGTGAAATGTCTGAAGAAGTTGGTAATGAATTGGAAATGTTTTAGCAACATTGTTTGTGTTTTCCCTGTGTTTTTCTATTTTTATATTTTAAAATAATCTAATCAAACCACAAATCTACAAGAGACCATTTGCTGTCCAATATGTTTTATATAAGGAAAAATGTTAGCAACACCTATAGTTAAGATTACCTACCAGGTTTGCCTATAACTGAGGAGAGAAGAGATCTGTGAAGTTATTTGATCTATCCTCTGCCACTGTAGGACTGTCACAAGTTGTTGTTCTTTGTTGTTATTACGACTGGTGTTTTTTCCAGTTTAACTTGAAATGCACCAAGCAATGGGATTTATGTCACTTTCCTTGGCAGATTATTCCTCAGGCTAATAAATCTCAGCCTAAATTGTTCACTTCATTTCAGTGGTGCTGGAACAGTTTTTTATAGTGGTGGTGCTGAAGGCGGAAACCATGTATTTGGGTGGTTGTTACTACTTCAATCCAGGGGGTGTGGTAGCACCCCCAGTACTCCTAGTTCCAGCACTTTTGCTTAATTTCATGCATTTATCCCCTGCTTCTTTCATTTTATTCATCCACCCCGATTCCTGCTCCTCCCTTCTCAGGTCACAGAAAGGAACATGAATTAATACTGATAGCATTCTTCTCCAGGGTATTTAAACTATAGTTGGAACACATTAGATCTCTTTTATATATACATTGATTAAAACATTGGGTAGGAGCAATGTCAGCTGAGAAACTGTATTTGATCAGCTAATTAAGATAATAAAGATGTAGTCTATTCTGATTCTAAATAAATACCCCAGCTATTCATTTCTAATGCTAGTGGGTGATAAGCAGCAGGGAGTTCAGAGAATAGCAGTTGATGAAAGCGTTCTGGGGGCTGACATAAAAGAAAATTTAGGAGCTAAATACGAATGGCCTGGGTCAGTACTTGGGTGACTATGAGCATTGGAAAGGGTACATGTGTGGTGTCGAGAGCTGGGCAGGAAATGGTTTTCCTGTCCTGAAGAACGTTTTGAAATATTGAAAAGTTTCTCATTGCGCATCATGACGAAGCCCAGGACCTTTCTAAATTTCATTGAAAAACTAGCCAGAGAGAACCAAACTAGCCAGTATCCCGGCATTCACAGGGATGTGGGAGGCCAAAATTCAAGTCCCTGGGGAATGCCCTAACAACCAGGCTACCGGTTATTTGCTTTTTTGGGTTGCGTCTTTTATTTCTGCTCCCCGTAATTCCATAGTTTTGTTGAAATTGGCACTTTCCCGTGAAAAGTTCCCAATTTGACAAATCTGCATTTTCTGCTGGAAAACCTGTTCAGCAAGTATTTCCCGACCAGCTTTAATGATGGCTGCCATCTTGGCCAACGTACCGGGCATTGAATCGGGAACCTCTAGAGCTAAACGCATGAGTCTCCCCAGCTTGTACTAAAGAACTAACGCTCTCTAGCTGGGGCTGTAACAAACGCCTGTGCTTTGTGGATCGGGCACAGAGCGGGACCTGTCCTACCCACTCACCAGTCTGCACTAGGCTTTTTCTCCCTTAAAACATCCCCTTGTTGCTAGCACTGGCGCAGCTCCACCAGTTGTCCCGATGGCGGGAGCTCTGGTGCAAACAGGCTGCTGGTGTTTCACTCACCTTTGATATATCGCTGAGCGACAGCCAGTGGCCAGCCTGCTGTGGGGCTACCCACACTGCTGCACGTGGTGGAGCTGAGCCACTGTTAACAACAGTGCATCTTGCAAAAGAGTAGATAAGACCCAAGTGTCTGGCATTGCTCCATTTCATCCGCCCTCAGCCAGCCAGGGAATCAAGACCAGGTGTCTTTTAAAATGTTACGCTTTAGCTCAGCCATGAATCATAGACTTGATGAAGGAATCGCTGGGTGAAACTCTGTGGCTTGGGTTACGCACCTGATGATCACAGCCGTCCCTTCTGGCTTTAAGACAGATGATGAATCTATGACCCCTTTTTTCATAGGCATACTGGGGGGAGGTGTGTCCCTCATATCTGTGACCAAAGGCTGTTGTCTTGCCCTGCTCACTAAGAATCCCCTGGTACAATATCTAAAAGCATTTCTGGCTCTGTCCTCAGCTGCTGAGTGACACTGGCTCATCTCCTTCGCTGTTTTAGATTAGTACCTCCAGAGTGTCTGGTGGGAATAGCTGATTTAGTGAGGCAGGAGGGAAATTGAAACCTGTCCAGTTTTCAGCAGTACGGCCTGATTTAATGTTGGGATTGTCTCCAGTTCACCAAGTGTATCCATCTCCCTTTTATCCACAAGGGAGGGCTAGAGACTAGAAGTGGGAGAAGCCTCTGCAATTTGGTTTTGCAGATGCTACAAAAAAATACTTGGTGTCTCTGCAAGCAGTAGCTAAGCTCTTTATTTAGTTCCCCAAGCTTAATCCCCTCCCCCTTTTGCTTTTTTACCCCCATCCGCCCCAATCAGCTTCAGCATGATAGCAAAGGAAAAACTGAATATGATCCATCGCAAGGACTGTCTTACTGAGTCTACAGAGGCGCGGTCTGAAATAGTAGCTGAGCAAAGTGTGGATGTGGGGTGGGGGAGGCAGGTAGGACTCTCCTGTATTGCCAACCCCAGGCTTCCAAAAATCACGAGATTGGCTTAAAATCATGACGTTTACAGAAACTACGTTTTAGATTATTTTTTATTTGCCTTGAAGCCTTTGAGGGGGTCACATTTCCAAGCTTTTCTCTTTAACCATGAGTGCTTGAGAAGTACTTTTTTTGTTTGAAGAAGAACAGGAGTACTTGTGGCACCTTAGAGACTAACAAATTTATTAGAGCATAAGCTTTCGTGGACTACAGCCCACTTCTTCGGATGTAGTCCACGAAAGCTTATGCTCTAATAAATTTGTTAGTCTCTAAGGTGCCACAAGTACTCCTGTTCTTCTTTTTGCGGATACAGACTAACATGGCTGCTACTCTGAAACCTTTTTTTGTTTGGTTGGTTTTTTATTGGAAGCTGAGGTGCTTGTGCAGTCACATGACTCCAGGAGCTGGCGCTTTAAGAAAACCCGCCAAGTTCCCTGAGGTGTGATTTTAAAATGATGAGAATTTGCAACACTGAGTCTAGGAAAATATCTCCCCTGGAAAACTGAGTGCAAGGCCTGTTTGCACAGTTTTGGGACGCAAACTGAGTTTCAGCCACTGGTTCAGGGTAAAGCCATTTAAACATGGTTTGGCCAGCCAGGCTCGTTAGGGTCAAGTTTAAACAGAATTAACTTCAATCATGTTTAAACTGTGTTTATAACCAATTTGGAGTAACACCGTTTCCAGCACACTGTTGGTGGGGGTGGGGCCTTAAACCAAAGTTTACTAGCTTACTGGGTAGCCTGGAAAGTGCCACAGAAGCCGGACAGCGCAGTACTAGCCAGGGACTGAGCTATTTGAAAGGCAGATGAGAGAAGCTGATGGGGCGTTTTACCTCGTAGATAAAAGGTTCTGCTGAATAGATTGCACTCACCTAGCCTGATATTATTTGGACTATTGTAAATAAACAAATAGTTCTAAAGTCCGTAGGATTTCTACTACATGCCTGTAATAGAGGAGGCTGACTTGGGTGTTGTGGGATGGGTGACTGTACCAGCAAAAACAAGATTAAAATGGTTTATTTTGAGGGGTGGCCACAAGTAGGAGAGAATACCAAGGTGATCCTTCATCTTCCAAGAGATTATCTGGAGAGCTATAGCTGGAACGATGGGTTTGTAATTACTTGCTCTATGTATGGTGCTTGACAGGGGGTTCAAATGATCGCTGGCCATTTAGATCCCATTTATATAGCCTGTCTTCTCTAGCCTGTTTAACTTGAACTTTATTGGACATCGTTCAGCTAAAAAGAAGGAGCTTTGAAACAGGTGGCTGTCATTAAAAATAAATAAATAAAATGTCTGTATCCAGTGTTGATAAAATTGAGTAGCATTTGGCCACCCTGAATTTAATGCAAGTCACTACCCAAAGTGAAATCCTCAAGACCAGTCAATATGAGGCTTGTTTCTCAGTTCCCACATACTGTTTTTAATAGATCAATCTCTGTGGCGTCATCTCCTTGCATAAATGGCCAGCTTACATACGAGCTGTATCTTGCACAACGCTAAGCAGGGTTTGCATAAAGGGTGGCGTCACTGCTGTGAAGTGTGTGGACGTGGTATATAACAGAATTGTCAATGGCATACGGCACTTTCTGCACGAAACAAATGTCTGATTCTCCCTTGCCTTGCCCCTTGTGTAGCTGTTCACACCTATGCAGAGCTGGGTGTCGAAATGCTACCAAAACAGAATGTCTACATTGGACAGGCGTAAATGGCTACTCAGTGGGGTAAGGTAATGGAGAAACAGGCCGGACGTATTTACTAGACAGCGTCATGCGAAGTTTGGCCCTGATCATGCTCCCATTTAAACCAAGGGGAATAGTGTTGTCTCTTGCTCCAAAGGGAACAGGATCAAGCGCTTGAAGTGTAATTAGACTTCACTTTTGAATGGATCCAAACTGTAAAACTTTAGGGCCTGATCCTGCAAGATGTTGTGTACCCTCAGTTCCCATTGAAGTTACTGGGAGTTTTGAGTCTTGAGCTCCTGATGAGCTTGCGCTGCTAAAGTGGAGGACAGAAGCTGCTAGATGATGGCTTTTGCTAAACACAATCTGAGAGAGAGAGGCAGGGGAGCAGGACTAACCAGAAGGAAATACATCCTCCTCTTGATTCTTCCTGGGCTTCTAGCCACTGTCCCTAGCAGATCTGGCCGAGCAAACCCCTTGGATCCAAGTAAGTACAGTCAAACTTTCAGGGTGCTCAAAACATGGATCTGGAGCGGTGTCTGTGGCCTCTCTTGACTACTCTGCCATATCTCGAGACTGCTGAAACTGGCTGAATTGATGTCAGACAAACCCAGCGGGAAAGGTTTGCTAATATGACATTGCCAATTTCCTTGTATGAACTCTAAACATTTGAGAACATTCCCTTTTGTTCAGTATTTTCTGAAATGAAAACTACTGCTTGCCATGATTATAACTATTATGTATTCAAGCAATCCTTCCGGGAAGTCCTCAGATCAGCCTGTATTATCTACTTGACTGGAATCATTACCAGCAAGCCAGTCTGCAATAAAGCCAGTATAACATTTCACCTCTTTTAAAGGGAAACTTTGATATTGTCAGTCTTTTCTCAGCTTCGCCACTGACCGACCAGCTGATATGACTTTTGGGCCAGTTGCCCATTAGGAACAGTTTTATTTTGGCAGAGAGCATGCGATCTAGATTGGGCTAGAGATGGGGAAATGATATACTGAGATTCCAAAAGTTAATACTGGAAGGTCAGGGGAAGAAAGACTTTCCTACCAGGGATTTTGGGAGAAAGTGAGCAAGCAAGATCAATGGTGGCTGCAATTCTTGGCTACTGGAGGAAGTTTCCTGATCCTTTTCGTGCTACAGTTGTCATAGAATCACAGAAGATTAGGGTTGGAAAAGACCTCAGGAGGTCATCTAGTCCAGCCCCCTGCTCAAAGCAGGACCAACCCCAACTAAATCATTCCAGCCAGAGCTTTGTCAAGCCTGGCCTTAAAAATTTCTAAGGATGGAGATTCCACCACCTCCCTAGGTAACCCATTCCCGTGCTTCACCACCCTCCTAGTGAAATAGTGTTTCCTAATATCCAACCTAGACCTCCCCCACTGCAGTTTGAGACCATTGCTCCTTGTTCTGTCATCTGCCACCACTGAGAACAGCCGAGCTCCATCCTCTTTGGAACCCCCCTTCAGGTAGTTGAAGGCTGCTATCAAATCCCCCCCCACTCTTCTGCAGACTAAATAAGCCCAGTTCCCTCAGAGTCTCCTCATAAGTCATGTGCCCCAGCCCCCTAATCATTTTCGTTGACCTCTGCTGGACTCTCTCCACTTTGTCCACATCCTTTCTGTAGTGGGAGGCCCAAAACTGGACGCAGTACTCCAGATGTGGCCTCACCAGTGCCGAATAGAGGGGAATAATCACTTCCCTTGATCTGCTGGCAATGCTCCTACTAATGCAGCCCAAAATGCTGTTAGCCTTCTTGGCAACAAGGGCACGCTGCTGACTCATATCCAGTTTCTCGTCCACTGTAATCCCCAGGTCCTTTTCTGTAGAACTGCTGCTTAGCCAGTCGGTCCCCAGCCTGTAGCGGTGCATGGGATTCTTCTGTCCTAAGTGCGGTATTCTGCACTTGTCCTTGTTGAACCTCATCAGATTTCTTTTGGCCCAATCCTCTAATTTGTCTAGGTCACTCTGGACCCTATCCCTACCCTCCAGCATATCTACCTCTCCCCACATCTTAGTGTCATCTTCGAACTTGTTGAGGATGCAATCCATCCCATCATCCAGATCATTAATAAAGAGGTTGAACATAACTGGCCCCAGAACTGTCCCCTGGGGCACTCCACTTGATACCGGCTGCCAATTAGACATTGAGCCGTTGATCACTAACTGTTGAGCCCGACAATCTAGCCAGCTTTCTATCCACCTTATAGTCCATTCATCCAGCCCATACTTCTTTAACTTGCCGGCAAGAATACTGTGGGAGACCGTATCAAAAGCTTTGCTAAAGTCAAGGAATAACACGTCCACTACTTTCCACTCATCCACAGAGCCAGTTATCTCATCACAGAAGGCAATTAGGTTTGTCAGGCATGACTTGCCCTTGGTGAATCCATGCTGACTGTTCCTGATCACTTTCCTCTCCTCTAAGTGCTTCAGAATTGATTCCTTGACGACCTGCTCCATGATTTTTCCAGGGACTAAGGTGAGGCTGATCGGTCTGTAGTTCACAGGTTCTCCTTCTTCCCTTTTTTAAAGATGGGCACTAGATTTGCCTTTTTCCAATTGTCCGGGACCTCCCCCAGTCACCACGAGTTTTCAAAGATAATGGCCAATGGCTCTGCAATCACATCAGCCAATTCTCTCAGCACCCTCGGCTGCATTAGTTCTGGACCTGTGGACTTTTGCATAAGTATGTAAGTTATATAAGTCTTATGACATACTTAGTGCATGGCCTATTCTGTCACACAAATCAGTAACTTGTTTTGACCTTTTTGGCTTATTGTGGACTTTTAGTTTCTTCAGTTGCTCTAGAACAGTGGTTTTCAACCTTTTTTCATTTGTAGACCCCTAAAAAAAATTTGAATGCTGGTGTGGACTCCTTTGGAAATCTTAGACATAGTCCATGGACTATAGGTTGACAACCACTGCTGTAGAGGTTGGTGTGTGTGTGTGTGTGTGTGTGTGTGTGTGTGTCCCATGCGTCCAGGACAACCTTTGCAGTCTGCCACCTACCAGAGAAGTAACTCTGGGACAGCCTTGATTTTTCAACATTCCTTAGGGCCCTCCTGCTGACCTGACTCGAAGCCATGAATGGCTCACATTCACAGCCCAAATGCTTTCATTTTTAATAATGGTTCAATTGGGGGGAGGTAAAGTAGAATATCTTCCTTTCTGATACATCAGTCTTCCGTAAGCAGAAGGCAAACAATTTTTGACTCCAATCTAGTAAATACAAATAGAGGCTGGGCCTTTTTCAGAGGATTTGATATATAATTTATTGCAAGATGGGAGTTCAATTAACATCAATTAAAGTTAATTGAAAGCATCAGGAATAAAAGAAATACTGTTGAGAGTGAATGGGTAGTCTGACACACTTCCAACCAGTGTGCAAAATGGGAGCATCACATCTGACTTCTTTTTTCTGTTCTGCTGAAGATAAACCAAAACAAAAACCCCATGCGATTAAAATTCTAAAACTTTAGCTGCTGATGCCTGAGTGGCACGTTCTTGTCTTAAATTTCTCGTTGCACATTCCCTCTCAGAACAAATCAAGTTGAAAATTGTCCTTGGTCCCCCTCTGAAAGCCAGTAAGGTGCCAGTCTTGCAAAAATCATCATGGTTTGTAATTATAATTTTACAAACTGCGAGTAGCCCCATTGATTTTGCAGGAACAGGGCCTGCAGTCAGGTTTCCTCATTCCAAACCACTTGATTGGTATTGGACCAGGATGGGTTCATAGAAACGTGGATTGCTGGTATCAGATAATTTAAAAACCAGCACCACAGTATTGCTACAGTTCTAAACCGTTCACTTTTTTCTTGTCCTGTAAAACTTGACAGTAAGGCCAATTAAGAGAGAGAGAGAGAGAGTGTGTGTGTGTGTGTGTGTGTGTGTGTGTGTGAGAGAGAGAGAGAGAGAGAATAAACAATACAATTAGCAGAGTGGGGGTTTTCATTGTTTGGCATGGTCAGAGTAAATATTCTAGAAGCAATGGCTCTACATCAGCCTTTATCCAATCTATGTCGCGGCTTCTATGGCCACTTCATTATGCTGTATGAATGCCCATTAGTCTGCACTAAATAAAGGTTTCAGTCAGACAGCACAAAGTATTATTTGTACTATTGTAGGGCCTAGGAGCCCTATTTATGGATCAGAACCTTATTCTGCAAATACAGAACAAAAGACAGTCTTTGCCCCGAGGAGCTTACAATCCGAGTATAAGGCTAGAGACAACAGATGAAAACAGACAGGGGAGTACAAGTATATCGGTCAGCATGGTAGGTAGTGGTCTCTGCACACCAGCAGACTAAGGGCTTGTTCTTATGTACTGCCCTACAGTGGCCCAGCTATACCGGTGCAGCTGCGTCACTACAGCACTTTACTGAAGACGCTCCTATGCAGAATTGAGAGCTTCTCCCAGTGGCATAGTTAGCCTCTCCAGGTGGTGGATTATGTTAATGGGAGAGCTTCTCTAGTCGACCTAGCGCTGCCTACATGGGGGGTTAGGGCAGAGCTCGGGTGGTACATGAGATAAATGTACAACCTTTCTTTGCACTTCTGTATCAACTGCTGTGTGAGAATCTCAAAGCACTTTTGCTAATCTTTGTTTTTTGCTTGTTGTTTAATTTGCAAAATCTTGCTGGAAGTGTCAGATTGGGAGCTGTTGGTTCCTGAACACACTTGAAAATCTGTCCCATGTTACTTTTCCAAGGACACAGTAACTGGGTTTGACTGCATTTATTACTTTTGGTGCTTAGCTACACCAGCATTGATTTCAGTGCAGCTACACCCCCTGTTACTTTTCGGTGTCTGTTGGAGATGGATGAGATTGGTTTATGGAGCAGTGAAGTGTGGTATTGACAGTGATGTACGTGATGTGAAGATGGTGAAGAATGCTGCAGACTTTTCTCTTAACTTTTTATTTCAGCGCTCTTAAGGATTTGGCTGAAAGGGGTGAGTCCTGATACTAAATAAAGCTTTTATTTGTGTTAATAAAACATTTTTCCTATGAGACTGTTTTAATTCTTATGAGATCTGGTGCTAGGTGTCAGTAGGTGAGAATCCTAAAAACTTGGGTCTGTTTGCTTCACAGACAGAGCTGAGCAGTTAAATTTTCCATTAAATCCTGCCATTAGTAGCCTGAAGCCATTGGCTGCGATACATTGCTATGAGGATTAGGTGGTGTGGCCCATTATAACCAGGAGCTGCCAAATTCAATCAATGTACTGTTGCTAAGATTAATCACTGTGATAATCGAAGCAGAATTTTAAAGTTGCGGTATGTTCAGATTCTTACTTGCTGCAGAGGGGTCAAGTACTACCGCGACTTAATGCATTAGCCTTTCCCTTCAGCGGAGGTGGGTTCACTTGCTACTGAGGTCACAAGTGGAATGAAGTAGGTGAGTCTTAACCTAGCACCATATGTCTTTCTATACGCTGGAGGAAAATACTGCATAGTGTCAAAGAACTGATCGTCTCTGAGCCAGAACTGGAGTAACGAGGGTTGAACTGCC
The DNA here is from genome assembly GCF_011386835.1 of Chrysemys picta bellii. Lineage (NCBI taxonomy): Eukaryota > Metazoa > Chordata > Testudines > Emydidae > Chrysemys > Chrysemys picta. Next base: position 14,709,940 of record NC_088796.1, read on the forward strand.
CTGGAAGGTGTGGCTAGGGAATCTTGCATTGTACTTGCCTACACTCTTGGCATTTTGGGTAGAGAAGCTCACCAGACTACCTCTTTCGATCCCCTTGGTTTTTCAGAGGAAGAAAAAAAAATTAACTTCTATTAATTCTTGGGAAGGACTGAAACTTTGAATGTTAATCCCAGGGACTGATTATTATCTAAAATAGATGGAAGTAATTGGCTTTGAGAGCTTGCTTTCAGCTATCGGGGGGAGGAAAGGGGGAGGGAAGTGATATAAAATCTCCTCCATCATGAGCTTCTTTGGATCACACTGACCGAATGAACATTAGCAGCTCAGAAGACTGAGAACATTTTTCATTCTGTGTGTGAGCTTTGAGTGCCTTTAAAAAAAAAAAAAAAAAAGGTATCCAGCGGAGGTGAGGGAAGACTACTTCAAACAATAGTAATTGGTATGCTGTCCAGCATGCCATTCACTAAATCCATAAAACCATTTAAGTTACAGCATCATTCCTGTGAAGCATCAAAGCACTTACTATATGCGAAGGTTTGGTGTGAATTTCCTTTTTTGGACCATTCATATCCTTCAGGTTATCCTGTAAATCCTCCTTTTGAGCCTCCATTCTTTAGATAAGCTCTAATACTTCAGTCATAGACTGTAAAAGCCAGAAAGGACTCCCCCCCCCCCCCCCCAACCCCGATAATCTAATTTGACATCCTATATAGCACAGGCCATAGAATGTGATTTCTGCAGTGCAGGGAATTATTCTTCCCTAATATGCAATTGAACACCATCAGCCCCAGGAACGTGTGTTTGAACTGGAGGATGTTTCAGAATAACAGCCCAATCTGGATTTAAAGGCTCCAAGTGATGATGAATTTACCACGTCCCTTAGTAAACTGCTGTGGTGGCTAATTACCCTTTCTGGGTTTTTAAATTGTTTTATTTCCAGTTTGAATAGCCTCACCTTCTAGCTATTGCATCTTGCTTTGCCTGCTAGATTAAAGAGGCCTCTAATGTAAGAGATTTTTAGACTATCAAGTTAGCTTGATAATAATACCTAGTTGAAGCAAAGTAGAAAGTAGATCTTGACAAAAGAAGTCTGTATCATTACCCCCATTTTACAGATGGGGAAACTGAGGCACGGAGGAGTGCCGTGACTCACTCAAGGTCACCCCGCAGGCCAGTAATAGATCCCAGGTCTCCTGAGTCCCAGTCCAATACTGCATCCAGTAAGGCACCAATAGTCTTAGTTCCTTAAGACTCTTATCGTAAGGTGTGTTTACAAGATACATCTAAACCAGGCTTCTTGTCGAAGTGGTGAGTGATTCTTCCCCAAAGGAGTTAGACCTTCCCTCCGCTATTTCCCTACAATGAACCCTCGCATTGTTCGTTCTGTGTGGAATTGGAGGTGGACCCACGCAGCAAAGTTTGAAGAGGAGCTTTTCCAAATGTGAGTTCTGGTTTGTCAGACACTTTTGAGAACCTGCAGTGTCTCGCATGAACAACGGCGAATACAAAAAGAATGAGGGTGATGGGCTAGAGCTTTGTAGGAAGGTATCTCTCTGTGTGTAGAGCAGCATATTGACCTTGTAAGTAGTCCGAGCAGGCTGACGTGCTGATGTATATTAATTTCTCACCTTAGTAACTGAACTAGGGTCTGTTCTTATTGGGCTTTTCTTTATAATTCTCCAGATTATGAAACATGGGCGACACAGCTCTGTCATGGCTGATGCCATTGATTGCACAGAGGATAATAATGTCTTTGTAGTTTTGACAGGGCTGATCACCCAAAGATATCAAAGGGCTTAAACAATATAAGCCTCACAATTCCTCCCCCTACTGCCCAAATCATGGTAATTACTTATTGTTGTGGTTACAGGGCTAGCTGCACCTTGGTCCCCTTCCTGGTCTCTGTGAGCGCCCTCCCTCCCCCCCGAGGTGTCAGGCCTCCGGCCTGTACCTTTCCTGGAGTGGAATTTCACGCTTCTCCCACTCTTAGACCAGGCCCTGGGCTACAGTACCCTGTGCATTTTTTATTTACCCAGCAAATCTAACTAAATTTGGGCATCTTTGGTTCTTCCTTTCAGGAGTCTGTGGGAATACAGTGACTAGACAGCCTTTTAAAACCAATGTGTTTATTTTAACTGTTGGAACAAAGCTTGTAGAGAGAGAGAGAGAGAGATTTAAAACAACAGTCGGGACACATCTGTTTTACCTAAAGGCTGCCATCCCCAGATGGTAACCTAGACACCCCCAGCAGGGGCCCTGCGTCTGTCCTGTTCCCCCAAACAACTACCCACCTTTCTTGAGAGAGGGTCCCTTTTTGTCCAGCCAGAGTTCTTTTGTCCTAAACCGGTTTTGTAGGCTGGCTGGAGAGGAGGCAACATCATCAAAGCCAATCGTTTTGGCATTGTCCCATAACAGCTAACTCTGAAGTATTTGCTAGGAGTTTATCTTGAGCCAATCTGTACTTTCATGCCTGTTTTCCCAGGCCTCCCTCTATTGAGTTAACCCAACGCATTCATACAATAAACATCCCAATGACCAGACTGACTTACAGCATTCACCAACTGTTACAGAGCTGCTCCAAATCCATCCCAGTCCCGGACAGGATCCCTTTGGGTTAACAAACAGCCAGTCCCTTTCCCAAAGAGCTTATGATTTAGGGAACCAGTTATAACATGTATTGCATGAGGCCATTTTACAGATGGGGAAGCTGAGGCACAAAGGTTAAGTGACTTGCCCAAGGGTGTACAATAAGTCTGGAGCAGAGTTCCATATAGGACCCAGTGTCCTGCTCTGATCATTAGACGAAAATCCTGCCCCGATAACAGATATAAACAGGAATTGCTTTTTTGGAAATTCTACCTCACAGTGTTGTATTGGGGGATGCTGACCTCAGACAAAGAGCTGTAATGGGGGACATGCAGCCCTAAAACAAGGGACAATAAAAAATGCAGTGGAGACCATCACTGCTCTGACCCACTCCTCCTCGCCCTCTTACTCACAGTATGCCCCATAATTTCCCTCCTCCTCCCTGCTCTGTCCCTGTTGGCTTCACTTTTCTTCCCCCCGCCTCTGTCCATTCATCTTCCCTTGTAGTTATCAATAACAATACCTAGTATCAAGTATCAGAGGGGTAGCCGTGTTAGTCTGGATCTGTAAAAAGCAACAGAGAGTCCTGTGGCACCTTATAGACTAACAGATGTATTGGAGCATAAGCTTTCGTGGGTGAATGCCCACTTCGTCGGACCTAGTATGTTCATCTTTAGATCTCAAAGCACTTTACAAAGGAGGTCAGTGTCATTATCCCCATTTTACAACTAGGGAAACTGAGGCACGAGGCGGGAAGTGACTTGCCCATGGTCACCCAGCAGGCCAGTGGCAGCGCCAGGAATCAAATCCAGGTCTCCTGAGTCCCACCCAATGCAGCACCCTATCTCTTAGCTCCCTTCCAAGGAGCGTTGGGAAGCTGTGGATGGAAGGAGTCCTGAGGAGCCTGCCGGATACATGCTGTCTACTGTCGAGGCTCACTGAGAGGGGTCCCTGTAGGGAGCAGTGAAGGAGTGTCACCCCGCGTGGGCTCAGCTGTAGGCAGCCTCAGGGGTGGTTGGCAGAATAAGAGAAAGCATGGGAGAGTCTTGAGTGGCATTGGGACGTGTGCCCAGATTCATGGGGTCGTGTGGAATCCAGGCTGCGCGCGAGGCGTGCTGGTAGCGGCTGTGTTTTGAAAACACGCCTGAACTGCAGTCAGCTTTTCGATTAGCCTGACTCGGAAGGCAGCTCCTCCTGAACTGTGCTGATAAGAGCCGCTGAGATGAAAAGAAATCTCTCTAAGCTGCTTGGACTTGTAAACTCAATTTTAATTACTGCGTAATGGTTTTAGTTCACTCAAAAAATGCTCATAAAATATGAACTAACTCCATCTCCAGAGCAGCTCCTCTCAGAGTTCCTAGCCAGCCTCTGAGTCAGGGTCCCTGTAGAACAGGGATCTCAAACTCAAATGACCACGAGGGCCACATGAGGACTAGTACATTGGCCCGAGGGCTGCATCACTGACACCTCCCCCCGCTGCCCCCGGCCCCACCCCCAGTCCACCCCTTCCATGAGGCCCTGCCCCTGCCCCGCCTCTTCCCACCCCTTCCCGCCCCCATTCCAACCCCTTCCCCAAATCCCCGCGCCTACTCCGCCTCCTCCCCTGAATGTGTGGCTCCCTGCTCCTCCCCCTCCCTCCTGGAAAGTGCTAAGCGCCACCAAACAGCTGTTTGGCGGCGGGAAGCACCTGGAGGTAGGCAGAGGAGCAAGGACGCGGTGGGGGGTGAGGGGGCGGCAGGTGAGGGGAGCTTGGCAGCCGCAGGAAATAACTGGGAGGCGGGAGTGGGGGTGCGGGGAGCTTGGTGGTCCGCAGCAAATAACTCGGGCCGCATGTTTGAGACCCCTGCTGTAGAACAAAGGAGGATCACTTGGGAACAGCTGTTGACAGGTTCACTAAGGGAACCTGTTGCTCACTCTTTAGCGTACAAACCTGGGGACATTGAAGGTTTTCACTCAGAAGGGGGAAGACTCCAGCCACGGTTTGACTAAACCCATCAGCAAGGCCTCGTAGCTCACTAACTACCAGGCAGAAAACACAGGATTCTTAGCTTAAAATAGGTTGAGTATATTGCTCCGTGTTTTGTGTTCAGTGAAGAATTCCCCTGCCGCAGTAATGCAACAGGGCATGTTTTACAACTTAGTTTGAAGTATCAAGTACCAGCCACTATTTCTGCGCACTTCTAGAGAGCCCATAACACCTTCCAACCAAGTGTCTCAAATCATTCACCAACAGCTGATAACTGTCTCCCAGCAACAGATCAGGCATGGAGGTACAGAAAGGTAAGGCGACATTCCCAGTTCCACACGGCCTGTGGACCAGTTGTCTTATCTGATATTCCCGCAGGGGATTCATTTATTTATTATTTAATGGGGAAAAGGGATACATACTTTTTTCTTTAGACCTTAAAGATGTGTGTGTGTGTGTGTGTATATATATCTGTTTGACTAACTTTAGGGTCCTAAATCAGTAAGAATTCTGTATATTAAGTTGGCTTTGTTTCAGATGGAAGTGTCAGTTTGGATGATCTTGCATTTATAGTTTTTCTACTGGTCTACACTACAGAGTTAGGTCGACATAAGGCAGCTTACGTCGACCTAACACTGTAAGGGTCTACGCTAAAATGTAGGTCTCACTGACATAACTTGCCTACTGCACCGACTTAACTCCACCTCTGCGAGAGGTGTAGCATTAAGTCAATGTAGTTAGGTCGACGCAGTGTCAGTGTAGACACTGCGTTGCTGACATCGACTGTTGCTGCCTTTCAGAAGCTGTTCCACAGTGCCCCATCCTGACAGTTCAATTGGTGTAAGCGCTCCTGGTGAGGACGCGCATCGCTGACATTGGGAGCATAGCGTGGAGATGCAAAAGCGATTTAATTACTGTGGTGGCTGTATGTCAATGTAACTTAGGTCGACTTAATTTTGTAGTGTAAACTTGCCCACAGTCTCCTAAATGCCTAAAATGTAGCAAAGCTTTGGGTTCCCAGCTCAGTTTCAGGTATCTGCCATCCTCCAGAAGGGGGAGGTGAATACTTTTCCAAAGCTTCGCTCTGCAGTAGTGTCCCCTGAAAGGAACTGTGCAGATTTTAAATGTTGACTTGCAGTCGTTTCACACATCTCATCCACATTAAATTTATATTGTGTGCAGTTCTGGTCTCCCGTGTTTAAGAAGGATGAATTCAAACTGGAACAGATACAGAGAAGGGCTACTAGGATGATCCGAGGAATGGAAAACCTGTCTTATGAAAGGAGACTTAAAGAGCTTGGCTTGTTTAGCCTAACCAAAAGAAGGCTGAGGGGAGATATGATTGCTCTTTATAAATATATCCGAGGGATAAATATCAGGGAGGGAGAGGAATTATTTAAGCTTAGTACCAATGTGGACACAAGAACAAATGGATATAAACTGGACATTAGGAAGTTTAGACTTCTAACCATTTGAGGTGTGAAATTCTGGAACAGCCTTCCAAGGGGAGTAGTGGAGGCAAAAGACATGTCTGACTTCAAGACTAAGCTTGATAAGTTTATGGAGGGGATTGTATGATGGGATAGCCTAATTTTGGCAATTAATTGATCTTTGATTATTAGCAGGTAAATGTGCCCAATGGCCTGTGATGGGATGTTAGATGAGGTGGGATCTGAGTTACTACAGAGAATTCTTTCCTGGGTGCTGGCTGGTGAGTCTTCCCCACATGCTCAGGGTTTAGCTGATCGCCATATTTGGGGTCAGGAAGGAATTTTCCTCCAGGGCAGATTGGCAGAGGCCCTGGAGCTTTTTCGCTTTCCTCTGCAGCGTGGGGCACGGGTCACTTGCTGGAGGATTCTCTGCACCTTGAGGTCTTTAAACCACGATTTGAGGACTTCAGTAACTCAGGCATAGGTTAGGGGTTTGTTACAGGAGTGTGTGGGTGAGATTCTGTGGCCTGCTTTCTGCAGGAGGTCAGACTAGATGATCATAATGGTCCCTTCTGACCTTAAAGTCTATGAATCTATGAACCCTGCATGTAGCTCAGTATTTTTGCAATGTGTTTCCTATTCTAGTCAAGGTTTGGGAGGACTCTAGATCTATGAATCTGTGAATAAATAAAAATAGACTGTAGTCTGGCTCTCTTTCTTTTGAATTATCTTCTGATGGAGGGTATGTTGTCTTGACACAGGAACGTGGGATTTGCTGTACCAGATTGGGCCAGTGATCCATGAAGTTCTGTAACCTGGATCCAGCAGTGACCTAGCTCTCTTGTGACTAGAGATGGGCATAAGCCATGAAATTTGAATTCGGATTTTTAACATCCCCTCCCCAAGGGAAAAAAATGAGGCTTCGCATCTGAGATTCGGGCTCAGCCCATCATAGAAGTAGGGCCCAACTGTTAAGTCCAGCTCTGGGTTCTGATTCTGTCACTAGCCCTCCTCCCTTCCAAACTCACAGCAGAAATTCTGAGGCTAGGCAGGTGCGAGAACCGGCATTTATAGAAGGAACCAATAAAGATGACTTGGCGTCAGAAGGGGAAATGTATACAAATATGTGAAAATATCTGTGTGTCATGCACAGCTCTTGTTTTGTGGATTATAAATCCCAGTTGTGCTGCAGGATATGTCTTTCCAAAGGCAATGGTTCTACATAAGAATTGTAGTTTGGACTGTGAAGTCTGAACTGTTCATCTGCTTGCTTTACAAGGTGATGAAGAGGGAAAAGGGTGCTGTCAGAGTGCACCCTTTCTAAAGGTAGATTTGACCTTTCCCCAGTCTGTTTGCATTACCAGACCCAAGGACTATATAAAACAATAAGCAATCTCTGGCTTCGTTCTCCTGATTGATGTTGTTCCTTGAATCTCACAGTGGCATTCCAGCTCTGTAATTCACAGTTGCCTGTGATTTATTCTGCATTGAATGCTGAGCTGCATTAAGGTACACATCACTACTTTGCAGAGTGACGGGGTTTCTAAGTGCATATTGGGAGGCAAAGTGGGCTGCCTTAGGTTGGGATGCAGGGGACTTGAAGTACTTTGAGAGTGGTGGTACTGGGCATGCTGGGAGGCCTTGCAAGGGGGGGTGGTATCGTGTGACTGGCCTAGTTGGGATGGTCCTTGATGCACCATTGTCCTGCTCAACTGGCCAGTGGCTCCTCCTGAGGGCCAGAGACTGCAGATGACCCAAACATCAGCACAAAGCATCAGTTCTGTAGGGATGATTGCCACAGTTCAGGGAAACTACACGTTTATTCCCTCTCTGTGGGCCTTCAAGGGCACCCACGCCAGGCTCTTTAATCCTAAGCTGTCACCTCCCTGGGGGTAGACACCTGTGTCTCCCTCCCTCCTGACTGGGTGTTTTCCAGGCTGCACAGTTCCCTGCCTGCACTGTGGTATTTCCAACAGGCCAGCATCTGTGCTTTTGCTTTCTTTCCAAAGATTATGAACAGTGTATTGCCAACAGTTAGGCGTTACCACGCAGCCCTTTATAAGCAAGCACATTTATTCTTAAGGTGAAAGCATTGCAGAGTAAACATTAACAACAATGAAAGTTCCTATGCACATGTTAAAAGCATACCAGAGATCAGTTTTATGTGGCCCGAGTAGGTCAAAATCCTTCCAACCCTTGGAAGAATTGGGCCCCCCCTTTGGATAGATGGTTCTGTCCGTTTGCTGAACCAGCAAGAAGGCACTGAGTCCGTTTACACTTGGGCTATTTATCCAAAAGTTCTTTTTTTGTCTGTTGGTCTCTGGAGAATCTAGTTTGAACCAGTATATGTGAGCCTTTGCAGGTAGGGATAGTGGTACCTCTCGGGAGGCATTACAACCTGAGTGAATTTGCCTAATCACCTCCCTCCCCCCAAACTGTTCCTAGTTCCTGGAAAGCTGTGGTCACCTGCCTCCATGAATTACATGCTGTCCCTGGACCACAATGATACATATCTTTAATACAGTGAGATCTCCCAAATATTTTGCAGGGGCACACTGTTCCCCTAACCAGCTAGCTGAAATATTAACACTGCTGAAGTAGAAAGTGCTACAGCCATTGTAATCTAGACTAGGTTTTAATTAATAAAAGCCTCTCTCCTAGTCTCCCATCCACTAAAGCTTATTCTGCGGAGCTGCTTCATTTACTTTTTATTAATCAAAATCAGGGATCTCTTGGGCAATAAACGTAGCAGCACAAATACTTGCAGTTTCTTTACCCTGAGGGATCCAGTGTTCTGCTCTTCATTTAGCTCTGCCTAGCTTCTTTCTTATACATGTGGGGAAATAAGTGGCGGCAGCTGCTTGTGGTGCAGACTTTATGGCAGCTGCAGAGGGAAACCCCTGTGTTTGCCCAGTGCCCAGCAAAGTGAGGCTTTGAGCCTGTTCGGGCCCGGAGGCAGCGCCGTAATACAAATAATAATAATCCATATGGAGCATCGTGTGCTGAAGCCTGTAATCTCCATAGGCCCCTTAGAAGATGTGAGGATGCACTGTAGAACTCTGGGCTATTATTTTGGCAATGTCCTCCTCTTTTCTCCGCCATCCACTCTTTGGAAGAAGGAGTGCAGTATAAATGTATAATGGGCCAAAGTCTGTTCTGACTTGTATTCAGATCTCAGTGTGGTGTCACAGCAGTGGTGTCTGTCTGCCCAGAATTTGACTCAAAGAGACCATGCGCACGCACAGACACACACTGTATTGTGCTGGTGTTCGAAAGCAGCCCGGTGAGGCGTGAACTGCCTGAAATTTCCCTCCCAGCTGCAGCTTCTGTGGTTGTTGTAGTGTCTTCTGAAAATATCGCCAGAACTAGTTGATGGATTTCAGCCAGCTTTGTCTGGGTAATAAAAACCACATCTGGCCTAGGATTGTGTTTTGGGCGACGCTCAGAACTTCCCGAAAAAGGAGTGTGCTTTGCGTGAAAGTGCTGCTTTGGAACTTTTTGGTTCTAATGGCTCCACTGAGTTAGATACTTTGGGCTGGCTATGCTGGCTGTCCACTGTCCTTCTGAGTGGGGCCTGGGGATATTTTGCACAGGTGCATATAAATACATGAACTTCAAAGCAGTGGAGAGCCAGGCTTTTTGTGCATCCGCCCTGAGAATAAGTGCAACCAGGAATTTTTACCACTCTGGCGTCTAGACCTCTTCTGACTAGTTCCTGCACCCTGTCTCCACTACATCATCTGCCATGGGTAGACTTGCATCAGTGCTTTTAAAATGCTGACACGTTTTCCAGATGTAGACAAACAGTAAGGCTGAGTTCTGATTCTGTAACTAGCCCTCCTCTCCCTGAAGGCAACCAGCTGTTCATGTCTCTCATTCGGTCCCATTCTCACCTGATGCGCTAGTGCTGTTACAAAGAAAGAACAGCAGGATGCTAGGAAGTGAAGTGAGAAGTCTGATGTACCTTGCTGGCTGGGGGCAGTGTCTCTTAACGCTTGAGTTCCTTTCGCAGATGCGGTGATGTCCGCATGTGTGTTTGTTTTTAATCGGTCATGTGCTCAGAACAACTACCAGACACTGGATGAGAGCACAAGCTTGATCCTTCATTTCTTGTGCACCTGCTTACATCCAAGCCATGTGGCAATTGTTAGGACAGTAAGTAAAGAAGAACACAGTTTCCAGTCAAAATGGAGGCGACAGCTTTGGCAGGCAATTCAGTCCAGACGTAGAACAAATGGCTACTAGACCACAGCTAGCTGCAGTTACAAAGCACACTGCAGTGGTTAAGCACCCGGTGTGCTCTGAATACAGCTGTTATGAGTTTGCTATAGGTTGAGGTAAAATATGAGATTGATGGATGTGAACACGCCTTTCAATTAACATAAGTGTAAGGATAATCACAGTGCCTCACCTAAAATAAAAAAGGAGTATGTGAACCAGTCCAGGAGCTTTCCCTGAGTATTGTTTTGGGTAGGGTGTGACTGTGAGTGAAAGAATGAGAATGTAAAACCGACTAAAACTGGGAGAGCTAGACAGAAGGAGCCGCTGAAAGCATGGTGTCTGGCCCTGGAAGAAACCTGGGGAGAGGTTTTTGGGGCAGGGTTGCAGGCTAAAAATGTGTTCTTCATGCTGTGAACAAAAGAAGCATTTTTTGATTCCTCCTGCATTCTGAGAGACAGGATCTGCTCTAAGGCCGGGGCTACACTCAAAATTTCAAAGCGCTGCCACGGGAGCGCTCCCACAGCAGCGCTTTGACGTGCGAGTGTGGTCGCGGCGCCAGCGCTGGGAGAGAGCTCTCCCAGCTCTGCAGGTACTCCACCTCCACTGGGACACTATTTACACTGGCGCTCTACAGCGCTGGAACTTGCTGCGCTCGGGGGGGGGTGTTTTCACACCCCTGAGCGAGAAAGTTCCAGCGCTGTAACGCACCAGCGTAGCCATAGCCTAAGTCTACACAGCAAAGAAAAACCCACGGCTGGCCCGTGCCAGCTGACTCGGGCTTGCGGGGCTCGGGCTGCAGGGCTGTTTCTTGCTGTGTAGCCTGCCGGGCTTGGGCTGGAGTCTGAGGTCTGGGACTCTCCCAACCTGCAGGGTCCTAGAGCCCAGGCTCCAGCCTGAGCCCTGCGAGCCTGATTTGGCTAGTATGGGCTGGTCACGGGTGTCTACTTGCTCTGTTGACATGCCCTTAGTACATTCGTTGTAAATAAACAAAACTGCGTCAAAGAAATACTTGACTGTCACCAATTTCTACTTCCAACTGGAGCCTACCCAGGGCCCCAAACGTTGATTAGCTGCTGGGGTCAAAAACGAGCAACACAGCTTGTTGCGCTACTCTAGTCTGTCCTTTTGCACTCCCCTCTGTCTCTTTGTCGTATTCCCCTGCGGTGTCTCCTCTTAAAGTTAGTCTATAACCCTTTGGGGTAGGGGCCATATTTTCATCACGCATATACGGGGCTGACAAATGGGGTTCTGATCCCTCATTAAAACTCTCCTCTGCTGGGATGACGATAAAAAATTGACAGTGATTAGGTGGCTAGCGTGTTGTGGCTGCTGGTCATCACACTGACTAATATTTTCTCGCCATTACCTTGTGCTTTGTATTCGTGCGTGGACTCTTATCTTATTCTTACATTGTAAGCGCCTCAGGGCAGGGATTTTCTTACTTCATGTTTGTATAGCTCTTAGCACAATGTGGCCCTGGCCTCTGATTGGGCCCCTAGGCTCTGCCACAGTTTAATTGTGATGATTGGAGCCTCTTAGAGCTGACATATAAACAATTATAGCCAGTCTGTGGCACATCTCCTTTTTAAAACGTTAAGCATGCTAATGTGTAAGAGTTTCAGGGGGTAGCCGTGTTAGTCTGTATCCACAAAAACAACAAGGAGTCCGGTGGCACCTTAAAGACTAACAGATTTATTTGGGCATAAGCTTTTGTGGGTAAAAAACCACTTCTTCAGATGCCTGGAGTGAAAATTACAGATGCAGGCATTATATACTGACACATGAAGAGAAGGGAGTCCTCGCTTACAGACAGCCCCTCAACCTGAAGCAAATACTCACCAGTAACTACACACCACACCACAGAAACACTAACCCAGGAACCAATCCCTATGGCAAACCTCGTTGCCTATTCTGTAGAGGACCCAACCACACCATCAGGGGCTCAATCACCTGCACATCTACTAATGTGATATATGCCATCATGTGCCAGCAATGCCCCTCTGCCATGTACACTGGCCAAACCGGGCAGTCCCTACATAAAGGAATAAATGGACACAAATCAGACATACGGAATGGTAACATACAAAAGCCAGTAGGAGAACACTTTCCTGGACATTCTATAACAGATTTAAAAGTAGCTATACTTGAACAAAAGAACTTCAGAAACAGACTTCAAAGAGACATGCAGAACTAAAATACATTTGCAAATTTAACACCATTAGTTTGGGCTTGAACAGGGACTGGGAGTGGCTGGCTCACTACAAAAGCAGCTTTGCCTCTCCTGGAATTGACACCTTCTAATCAATTATTGGGAGTGGACTACATCCACTCTGATCGAATTGGCCCTGTCAACACTGGTTCTCCACTTGTGAAATAACTCCCTTCTCTTCATGTGTCCATATATAATGCCTAAGTCTGTAACTTTCACTCCATGCATCTGAAGAAGTGGTTTTTACCCACGAAAGCTTATGCCCAAATACATCTGTTAGTCTTTAAGGTGTCACCGGACTCCTTGTTGTTAGTGTATAAGAGAAGCAAGTCGTTAGGAGCTAGGGTGACCAGATAGCCCAATTTTATAGGGACAGTCCTGATATTCGGGGCTTTATGTTATATAGGCACCTATTATCTCCCACCCCCATCCCGATATTTCCCCCTTGTTATCTGGTCACCCTACTAGGAGCTTTGTTTGCAAGATTCATGCAGGCCAGCTACTTAAAAATCCAGTGCTCTCCCTGCTTCACGTCAGCTAAGCTTTTGTTCTGTGGACCGCTAACGGGTGCCTCCTTTCTTTTTGTTGCTGAGGTGATAGTTAATAGGGTGTGTGTGTGTATGAGAGAGAGAGAGAGACTGGGCAGCAGCTCTGCCATTTTGCTTGGCTCACAGCTGTGGTATGTACTCTGAATTCTAGTAGGCTGTCTCTGTGCAGGCAAAAAAATCCTGTTTGCCAGCAAACTGTAGGAATGGTTTAAAGGGGATTAGTCGTTGACCGTGCTTGTCTTGCCTCTGATCATGTGACCTGGTTTCATTCAGCCCACCCCCTCCCCTATGGGTGACCTACTGTATGGATTACTTCAGCGTGTTGACATCTCAACTGGAGTTGGATGTGTCTTTTAGGATTACGGGGCTTTTCAAAGCGCAAGTGGCCATTCTGTTGCCTGAGTGCCTTTAAAGAAAAGATTTCGTTTCTGGTAATGGTCTCCCTTTGTTTATTTGCAAAAGACAGTACATGCTGGCTGTAGCTGATGCATAAGCACGTGGTCAAATGTTTGAGTGCGAACTTGTGTATGGATCAAATCGTCACAGCAGCATTTATTATGCTGTACTCCTATTTGGGGAATTTGCAGCGTGATGCTGGAATGTGGAATAAATTCTGCTTTGGCAGAGCTCTGCCTGAATTTAGGATTTCTGCACCACGAATGATCCTTAAATGTCACCGGTGTTCACAGCCCTAGTTTGCAAAAAGCGTTGGTGCCCTGTCAGCAGAGCGAAACTGTCAAGAATTGTCAGTTTCACAGCGGCTATTGGGGAAAGTGCTATTGTTCATATTGCTAGCTGACCTCCCTCTCAGCACATAGGAGTTTGGCGCTTTCTCACTAAGGCACTGTATTTGGACCCCTTTTGGAGGAGGAGCATTTTTCATATCAGCCTCTCTGGGTAGATGTCCTGTAAGTTTTTTTTTTTTTCCTCAAGCCATGATCTATTCTACCCAGGCTGCTGGTGTGAACAGAATATGCTAATGGCAGTTTTCAGATCTCGAAGGACAGGCACTGTAGCTTTGAGAGGAGCTCTCGGAAAGGGGTATGTGTATGTGTATTTGTGTAGGTTTTAATACTGCATTTCTGCCATTTGTTCAGATTGATTTGTAAAACACGTTTCCTTTGGGAGGGGGGGAGTGCACAATAATGAGTGGTGCTTTGTTTTTTCTCTTGTCAAATGTGTCAATATAGGTGAGTGAATATGCAAATAGCGAATGTTTTAATTTAGACATAATTTGAAATATCACTGGATTTACAAATATGGTAAAATATTACTTTATCTGCAGCTTTATTGGTGTCAAATTTAGCATCCCCTGGATTCAGATGTTGATTTTTTTTTTTTTCATGGCCAGTTTCAAAATTACTTCCAAAATGCACCATTTGATAATTATAACTTGATGTATACACTTCCTGGCATCCAGAGATCCCAAGAAGCTTTATAGGCTATATAGAAATTACTATTCAGTTCTATACAGGATCTTAGGGCTAGGTCTACACTACCCGCCTGAATCGGCGGGTAGAAATCGATCTCTCGGGGATCGAATTATCGCGTCTCGTCGGGACGTGACAATCGATCCCCGAATCGACGCTCTTACTCCACCAGCGGAGGTAGGAGTAAGCGCCGTCGACGGGGAGCCGCGGAGGTCGATTTTGCCGCCGTCCGCACAGCGGGGTAAGTTGGCTCCGATACGTCGAATTCAGCTACGCTATTCGCGTAGCTGAATTTGCGCATCTTAAATGACCCCCCCCCTGTAGTGAAGACCTGCCCTTATACTGGCCTCATTAGCATATCTGAGCACCTTTCAGTAGTGCATTCAGTGACATGGCTAACGTGTTTTCTGTGGTTCATTCTCTCCCCTCTCTCTAGGGTGAGAGTTGTGCATGCAGTGGAGGTTTGTTGTTTTGGTACAGTTTGGGGTTTTGGGGCATTTTTTTTCAAACGTACACTCTGTTCTGTGTTGATATTGGAGAGGCAAGTCCAAGAAATGCCCGTTGTGCTTGGAGTGGAAAGTGGTGAGGTTTATGACGGCCCTTAATACCTGTGGGAGTTCATTCCACAGTCTTGGATTGGCCCCTGGGAGAGCTCTGTCTCCTGCACGGACTGACTTTGCCGTTGTGGTAAAAAGTTCCATGATGCCTGAGGAGCACAGTTGTTAGGCCACGGTCTTCATGCTGGAGAGTGAGTTGATTTATTTGTTTCGATACCCTTGGCTGAGGCCATGGAGGGCCCTGAAGAAAAGGACCTTGAACTTGATTGGATATTCTGTGGTAAGTCAATGTGGGGAGTGGAGGACAGGTGCGATGTGCTTGCAGTAGTTTTGTGTGACCGAGGAGCATTCTGCGCTACAGTGGCTCTCAAACTTTTGTACTGATGACCCCTTTCACATAGCAAGCCTCTGAGTGTGAACCCCCTTATAAATTAAAAACACTTTTAAATATATTTAACACCATTATAAGTTCTAGAGGCAAAGCGGGTTTTGGGATGGAGGCTGACAGCTCGTGACCCCCCATGTAATAACTTTGTGACCCCTCTGAGGGGTCCTGACCCCCAGTCTGAGAACCTCTGCTGTACTAGTTACCCTTCCCTAAGGGTGATGGTTTCCTGCCCAGGTATATCATGTTGCTGTAGCCCTGATCTGAGGCCAAAAAGGCATGTATGACCAAAACCGGGTCATCATACGCAAGATGGGTTGGTGTCTCCTCGCCAACTGGAGATGGTAGAAATTGTTACTCACTGGTGCTGCTATGTGAGAGCTTAGTGTCAGCGAGGGACCCAGAAGCACTCCTAAAGTACGGACTCACTTGACAGTGTGTGCATCCCATCAGCCGAAGGAGAGTGCACCAGGGCTGCAGGCTCTTCAGAATGGTTTCCTCTGGCCACCAACATCACCTCCATCATTCTGGGGTTTAGCTTCACCGGGCAAGTCTTCATCCATTAGCTGATCACATCCCAGAACTGGGCCATCTCGGTGGTAGTGGTATCGCTTGTATGAAGTGAAGGATAGGTAGAGTTGCATGTTAACTTCATAGTGTTGGCATTTGAGTCTGTGTCATCTGACCAGTTCACTTAGTGGCTGCATGTAGATGTTAAATAGGACCAGAGAGAGAAATGATCCTTGTGGCACTCCACAAGTGAAGGGTCTAGGGGCAGAGGTGCTACTCCTTGGGTGCATTCCTCCTGGAAGCAGGGACTTCACCCAGTATTGAACTGCAGCTGCCTCTTGTGTAAAGCACAGCAGTTTAACTGATCACAGTATATGACACAACAGCTTAGAATCAAAAATGAATCCACCCTGAGACTCCAGGGATATTAGGTTGCTGTAATATTAGTAGCCTGTTAGAATTTCATCAGGATACTGGGCTGATACCTCCATTCTTATAACAAAGAGCCATGGTCTATGACTAGACGCTAGGTGCTGCCGCAATGCAAACAATAAATAATAATAAACAATGGCCTTGCTCCTCGATCCTGAAGTCGGGATGATGGATTGTGATGCAACATTGTGTTTTCTTTTTTTTGTCCTCTTTCTTGACAACATACGTCCCAAACACAAGGTCACCTCTCCCTGCCTGGCAGAGGAGCTGGGCTGTTAAGAAACACTCTTGTTTCCAAGCACAAATATCTGAATAGACCAAAAGTGTAGGGCAAAGGGAGTAAAGACACCAGATAAGCTAATTGCTTTTTAAAATATTCATTAAAGTCTCTTCCAGTGTGAAATTCCTTCTCTATGGGCTGGACTCCTCAGAAATTACATTGCATGAGGACCCAGACCCGGCTGTGCACCATACCGAGTTGTTTAAGAGAGGTTTTTGCTAGAACTCAGAACTGCTTTGACAGATCGCTAAAATCCTTATTGTCCTGTGGAATTTGCCATAGCAGAGCAGTTTTCACCAAGATCTCAGGTGCCTCCTGTAAAAAGGAGCTGTGGCGTAAATATTTCATATACAAAGGCATCCCAATGCTTTCCTCCTGTGGGACGGAACCCCGATTCACCATTCAAAACCTCATCCTTACACAGTTACCTTTCTTCCCACCTGAGCTCGCTATAAGGGGCACCGTGGGTGTGGGGAGTCTACACAACTTGCTCTCTCACTATTCCAAAGCACCTATTAGTGTGGTGTTAATACTCTGTGCATATACCTGGTCTTTCGCTGCCTGAGCTCTTTGATCACTTCGCGGATGGCATTGGGCCCAGTCAGAAGGTGTTATGCCAGTTTAGCAGGACTCTAGGTGCCAAGTAAATACCATCTCCTCTGCAAACAGATCCTTCTCTTTGCTAGCAATGCCAATTACAGACTACATGCTTAATTACATAGGGTCATAGCTTTAGGTGCTTGTGTGCATTATGCAATCTGCCAACTCCTTTCTTTGCAGGTCTTGTTTCAGTGGTAGGAAGGATGCACTTGTAGAAGCAAATGCAATTTTTTTCAGAGAATAATCCTAGGATTTCCAAGGTATCAATCTAGCTCATTTGGTAACATTCTTGCTTCTGGGTTCAGGTCTTATATTAACACTTGGACTCCTTTCCAGTGCAGGTAAGTAGGTTGGACTATTCACTACATTATAGGTGATGCTCTTCAGATTAGTCACTGGAACTATCCCAGTGCTTAGATACCCTCAAGATAGGACCTTTAGGGTCTGGGCTGGGTTTTGCTTGCTTTTTTCTCCCTTAAAGGGGTAGCTCCATGAGTGAAGCTGCAGACTCCTAATGTAGACACACAGCACCAATTTAAACTGGGACTTGCACCAGTTCAGTTTACTTCAGTTTCAAACTGGGCTAAGCTGCCATCAGTGCGGTGTGTCTATTCTAGGGGTTTGGTGCAGCTACATAGGTGGAACTGCACTGCTGAAAAAAACCAATGGAAGCCCTTTGAAAATACTGGTGCAGGCCCTTAGAAAAAATCAAAGAGAAGTCCTGAGAGGGGCATTCCCCTCCTACGTTACTGGTTCTAGTCCAGACCAGGTTGGAAGACATTATGTGCTGGTTATTTAGTGACCTAGGCAAATTGCGGTTTGGTGTATTTAATTTGACTTTGAATTGCTTCCCCCTGCTCTCAAAGCTTTATAGTACTGAAAATATGGGCTTTGTGTACTTTCAGTGAAGCAATGCTTTATCTCCCAGTTCACCCCTTCTTCCTTGGGATGGGTGTATAAGGGGAAAGGTAGGCGAGTAAAGAAGCAGTAGGTCAAAATCCCAACCTGATCTTCCGTCCTTGCCCCTGGATCAAGCTGATTCTGATCTCTACGACTGTATTTGAGCTACATCTGGCTGAAGTTGTGGCTGCAGAGTCACTGCACTAGTCACCTTCAATTTTACTCTGTGCTCCAAGAAGTGTGTAAGTTGGGGAACTAAAACCCAGTGGGTTTTCTCCTTGTTTTGTACTGCAGTAGCATCTAGGTGCCCCAGTCAAGGGGTTGCAGTGCCATTGTTCTTGGCATTGTTCACTCCTGAAATGAGAGCGCCCCGCCCGGCCGAACTTGCAGTCTAAGCAATGGGGTGCTTTTCTTATTGGCTGCTGTTTAGAGAAGAATAAGCCACAAAGCTCAAACGTATGAGAATGTTCTTCTGCCTGTGAGCAGCTGGAACCCTGTTGCTTGGCAGGTGAGAAGGGCACTGTCAGGCCCTGCTTATACTATGCTGTCAAATATTGCAGCAAGCCATTGGCTGGGGTGCCACGTAGCCTTGCAATACTTGCACAATGTTCATGTGCTGGTGTCAGTCCAGGAGCTTTCAAAGATTCCATTGTACTGGTTAGCCTAATTCTCGCTAACCCAATAAATCCACAGTGTTTTTTGCCCAGGGACGACACGTTTAGCCAGTTGTGCTGGTTTAGCCAGTCTTCCTATCTCAGTCCCACAGTGTGGAGCCCAAGAAATCAGCCCAAAGCATTTGCTTCCAGCCATGTTGCTGGGCACTCTGATGTAACAGTGACTGCAAGGTGTGCTATGTGTGGATGCACCGAAAACTGCGGTGCTGTGTGAAGGCCTGCTCCTAGTGAAGTTCGTGATTCAGGATCAAACCCTTAATGCGCTTTGGTGGTTGCCAGGTAATGCCTTTGCAACAATTCCTTGGCTTAGTGTAGAATAACCTTAAGCATCTGTGTATTTTAAAGTTTTGTACAGCTGCCCATCACCATGGTATCTGAGCCATGCCAAGAGACGACTGGTTTGCCTTCTCAGAATTTCCTTTTAATGAGCTGTTCTAGCACCACTATGCTCTTTCCCTCTAATCTAGCAGGTTTTCAGCAATAACCAATTAGCAATGTGCCTTTCTAAAATGATGAAGCATCTTACTGAATGAGAAGAGTGACTACCTTACTACCAAACTCAAATACAAAGTTAGCTGACTGCATAATCGGACAAACTGCAGAAATAGTTTTTATTTAAAATAAAAATGCAAGAGAGGGGTAACCAGTCCTGCCATCTAGACATTATAATACACCCACAAGTGGCATCAGCGCCTTCTGTATGCAATCTGGATTTGTTGTCTCTTAGCCAATATATTACAAGGGTACCAGATGTTAAATATCGAAATGTAAACTCTGAGCTACTGTCTTTGACTCATTTCTAATTCGGCTTTGCATTTAGGCTTATTACAAATGTGATTCTGGATCTGACTTCTTGGATATTGATGTTCCAATGGCTGGCTGCAGGTTTTATTTATTCCATCATCCTTCCGTTCCTGTGTATGGTTTCTGGTGCCCGGGGATGCATGAACCATCAATAACATGACAGAAGCCAAGCAGCTGTCATGTATCAGTGACATCCATAAGCTCGGAGTGTCATGAGGTGTGCAGTGCAAGAATGCTGAAGCAAATCCGACTGGACCACGACAGTCTCCTCCTCCTTGTTGTTTTGTTTTAAAAGACAAGTTCTCTTCTGAAGGTGGTCTTGCCTGAGTTACTCAGGCCTTGCCCACACTAGAAAGCTTTAACTGCAAGAGTCCTGCTGGCATAGTGCTTCCAACAAAAATTGTTTCACTGGAGTGCGCTCATACTTGGCTGCTTGTGTTGGTGTGTGTCCACCTGGTGTGTCCACCCAGCATCAGGGTGTATTGGCAAAAGAGGTATTGCACCCTGAGCAGGCATCCCAGTATCTTCAGCACCATCTTCTGGTGCACTACCCTGTAGGAAATTTTTGCAGGACACCCTCCGTCTTCTAAGGGGACTGTGTGAATTTGGGGTCAAGGGAATATAGGATTGAGGGATTATGTCACTCAAGGAAGGGGAGTAACTATAGTGGCAAAAATGGAGGGTTTTGTCAGCAGGACTCAAAATAAAGTGTGGTTATATGCAAGGCATGAAGGAAGGTTTTGCTGGTAAAACCTTCTAATGTAGATCAGGCCTTAGTTGTGTATAGGTGCCAGCTTGAGGGGTTTTGGGGGAGTTGTGTGAGGATGGGCTGTTCCTGTCCATTTGTCGGGGCACTTTAAGTCATGCGTGCTTGCACTGATGTAATGAAATAGTCAAAGACTTTTGACCTGGTTAAAGGCCTGTCTTTAAGTTAGGTCTCCGGCTTTGCATGTGCACATGGCTAGATAGGCACCTGCACAGCCTTGTACATGTGCAACAGTTCCCAATGTATGTATCCAAAATACATGTGCAAAAGTAGATGTGCAAGTGGGCTTCTACTTTATATTGTTACCTTTTTTAAACATTAGGCCGTAAGTATGTTTCAAGACAATATCCTGGAGCACTCTCTGCTATCCTTCAAGGTGTTTTAGTGTTGGTAAAGGATATTGATTCTCAAGCACACACATCCAGGAGAATCAAATAATCAGAAACTCTAAATAAAGTCTACGAAGCACAATTTCTTAACATGAGTTTTCAGAGAAGAATCTGACACAATGAGCAAACTAGACGCCGTGGTTAGGACTAGGAGGCCAGTGGAATAACTCTGAGCCCAAAATTCTTAATTCCAGCTCAGCTCAGACAAATACTTACTCTACAGCCTTGGGCAAGTAGCTGAAGGGTGACCTGCTTCTTTCTGATGGGTAAAGGAGGCCTGAGAGGCTTGAGGTATTTTTTTTAAAACCTTTAGAAATGTAATCCTAAATTCTCTGATTTTGCTGGAGGTCTCCATGGAGGACCAGAGATCTAAAGTGGCGACTTTGTCAGCACTCAGTTGAAGGGTTAGGAGTGTGGAGACCAAACGTTTCAAATTATTCACTAAAGTTAGTCACCTAAATCCATATCTAGGCATCTAAATCAAAGCTCCTTGATTGACAGATGAGCTGAGCTCTTGCAGTTCTCCTTAACTCTTCTGGAATTTATGGGTGTGTTGTAGTCTTTAGGCACCTGCATCAGGAAGTTCTGGCTAGACTGAGTGTTTAACAAAGAGATTGTATCAGGCATTTGATTTAAATAGGTTTTAACAAAGACTGTCTGAGGTGAAAAAAAAAAACACTTCCCCTCTCAATGAATTAGATTTTATTTCTTTGATACTTGTAATGTCATAACCCTGCTAGCTCTTAAGCTCCCACCTCGAAGCTTCTAGGAAAAGCAGCATGCACAAGGCCTGAGTTTCTAACGTCAAAGAAATGCAGACATCATTTTTGGGTGTCATAAGGAAGCAAAAAATGGCAAGTGCAACTTCTTTCCTTTTGTAGGTTACTTTTCACGTCTCTGTGTCTGTTTTCCCCATCTGTAAAGGAAGTAAAAAGATACCTACCAACCTCACAGGGCTGTTGTGGGGTTTAGTTATGGGTACGGCCCTTCGGGTATGTCTTCCATGAAGTTAAGTGGAGAAAGCCTACTTTGAATAACAATGGCCACGCTGTGAAATAGAACAGGAGTACTTGTGGCACCTTAGAGACTTTTTGCGGATACAGACTAACACGGCTGCTACTCTGAACACTGTGAAATTACGCTCCAAATGCTGTGTCCACACTGCCATTGATGTGTGCTGCTAACACTTCTGGGGCCACATCCCGTGGTCCTATGTGCTGTACTTACGCTGAGCCCCTCTATGAATTCTTTCCCTGTGGGTTGTGGAAGAACTTGTCTGTCTGTTCTGGGCACATGGGGGGAATTGTGGGAAAGCATGGGAGAACTAGTGGCACTTCAGTTGTGCTAGCCTACGTCTGCACTACAGAGTGGTCATATTAGCAGCTTACGAGTTGTGCTTGCTCAGGTTTTAGTTTATGTCCCCTCTTGGGCCAGTGAACTGAAGTTAAAAGCACCACTGCTCTAAAGTTAAAGGTTTTTATATATGCACAAGACTAGAGTTAGGACCAGCGTTTAGTTATAACTCAAGTAAACTTCCCAGTGAAGACAAGGCTATAGAGTGCTAGGGAAGTGTTCAGTATGTGTTATGTTTAAGGCTACGTTTTAGTCACTGGTATTTTTAGTAAAAGTCATGGACAGGTCACAGGCAGTAAACAAAAATTCACAGCTTGTGACCTGTCCATGATTTGTACTATATACCCTAACTAAAACTTGAGCTGGGGGTGCTCTGGGGGAAGTGGGCAGTGGTGGGCGGCCTGGGACCCCCGCTGGTGCTGGGGTGGTGGTGGCAGGTGGCGGTGGGTGGCCTGGGACCCCCGCTGGTGCTGTGGGCGGGGAGGATGGTGGTGGGCGGTCCAGGACCCTTGCTGGTGCTGGGGGTGGGTGGTGGCGGGTGGCCCAGGGCCCCTTCTGGTGCTGGGGGTGGGGTGGTGTCGGCCTGGGACCCCCACTGGTGCTGGGGCGGGGTTGGCAGGGCTAGCAGGCTTCCTACCTGGCTTTGCACAACTCCCTGGAAGCGGCTGGCATGTAACTGCAGGTTCTAGGGGGAGGGAAGGCCGGGGGGGCTCCACGTGCTGCCCCCACCATGAGCGCCGGCTCTGCAACTCCCATTGGCTGGGAACCAGAGCCCCTGGCTCCTCCACTTAGGAGCTGCAGGGACATCCCGGCTGCTTCCGATAAGCCCCCCCGGAGGTAAGCACCACCCCGCACTCCTACCCCAGCCCTGAACCCCCTCCCACAACCAAACTGCTGCTGGCCTAGGGGCTGCCCAAGCACAGCCCTAGAGCCAGCTGCACCGGCCGCTGCAGAAGTCACGGAGGTCACAGAAAGTCCTGGAATCCAAGACCTCCATGACAGACATGCAGCTTTAGTTATGATTTTGTTAGATAGTGGGTAAGCTGTCCAATATAAACCACATGAGGTTTATGTACCTTTAGCCTCAGTCCCCTTTTCCCCCAGCTGTGGGAGTTTAACATTTCTATTATACTGCCAGGCACTTCCACCCACCTGCTAGGCAACAGCAATTATTCTGTGGTAGTGGTGGTGGTTGTTTGTTTTCAC
This sequence comes from Chrysemys picta bellii, assembly GCF_011386835.1. Classification (NCBI taxonomy): domain Eukaryota; kingdom Metazoa; phylum Chordata; order Testudines; family Emydidae; genus Chrysemys; species Chrysemys picta. Next base: position 14,733,186 of record NC_088796.1, read on the forward strand.
TTCATTCAGTTGCATGCCACCGGTTGATAAGAAATTGATGATGATGTTTGCAACATGTTACAAACCGTTTCTTTGCTTTCTGTGTAGACCGTGTAAGGTTGATGATGATATTACCATTAGCACCTGTCACTATTGCTAACGTCCGAACTGCAAGCAAGCCTGGGCCCTGCCTCGGATAGAGCAGAGAAGCAAGTGTGCAGTGGTTTGCATCATACTAGGTTTGGATGACAGCCACATGCCAGAGTTTGGTTTGGTTTGTTATATGCTGAGCTGGCGCACGGATTGGTTGCAAAAAGAAATCAGTCAGTGCAGGCAGAAAGACCTAGCCAATGGGAGTGCTAAGGCAGCAGGTTTTTTGGCCTAGTGACCAGAGAGGGCCTTTCACTACAGGGAGACTGATGAGCCAGGACTGTGGGCAGAAGCAGAGAAATCCAAGTAACTCTGCTCAGACCTAGTGGGACAGACCATCTCCTGTCACTCTGCAGCGCAGCAACTCTCTGGCTGTTCGGGAAGCATCTGGGTTGCTGCAACGTGAGTCTTTGGGAGGGACACAAAAAGTAAAACGCAGGGACATCCTCTGGGCTTGGAGGGGGGCTTGGGGATTTCCTTTCCCAAGGTGGGGGGAGTGGGGAAATGTTTTTTAAATACCTCATGTATCTTTGTCAAAATTCACTCCTGCTTTGCTAATTCTCCCGCTTTGCATCCCCTTATGAATTCCCCATATGTTGTTCTCACCTCCCCGCCCCCCGTCTTTTCCTATTTGAATTCTCTATCAAAGTTGCCAACTTTTTACTCGCACAAAACCAGATACTTTTGCCCTGCCCCTTCTCCGAGGCCCTGCCCCCGCTCTCTCCATCCCCCCTTCCTCTGTTGCTCGTCTCCCCACCCTCACTCACTTGCTCATTTTCACCGGGCTGGCTCGGGGTGCGCGAGGAGCCAGGGCTCCGGCTGGGGGTGTGGGCTCCGGAGTGGGGCCAGAAATAAGGGGTTCAGGATGCAGGAGGGGGCTCTGGGCTGGAGCAGGGGGTTGGGCTCTGACCAAGGATGAGGGATTTGGGGTGCAGGAGGGGGCTCCGGGCTGGGGCTGAGGGGTTCGGAGTGCAGGAGGAGGTTCTGGGCTGGGGTTGGAGTGTGTCGGGGGGGTGAGGGCTCTGGCAGGGAGTGCAGACTCTGGGGTAGGGCTGGGGATGAGAGGTTTGGGATATAGGAGGGTGCTCTGGGCTGGGACCGAAGGGTTCAGGGGCACGAAGGGACTCTGGGCTGAGGCAGTGGGTTGGGATACAGGAGGGGGTGAGGGCTCTGTCTGGGGGTGCGGGCTCTGGAGTGGGGTTGGGGATGAGAGGTTTGGTGTGCAGGAGGATGCACCAGGCTGGGACTGAGGGGTTCAGAGGGCGGGAGGGGGATCTGGGCTGGGGCAGGGGGTTGGGGCTTGTGGGGGGGACCCTCAGGGGTGCAGGCTCCGGGAGGCGTTTACCTCAATCAGCTCCTGGAAGCAATGGCATGTCCCCTCTCCGTCTCCTACACGGAGGTGTGGCCAGGCAGCTCTGCGTGCTGCCCCGTCCGCAGGCGCCACCCCCGCAGCTCCCATTGGCTGCGGTTCCCAGCCAATGGGAGCTGTGGGGGCAGCGCTTGGGAGCGTGCGGAGTCCACTGACTGCCTCTACACATAGGAGCCAGTGGGGGAACATGCCGCTGCTTCCAGGAACCGCGCGGCATGAAGGCTGCACAGTGCCAACGCCAACCGGACCTTCAGGATCCCTTTTTGACTGAGTGTTCCGATCGAAAACCGGACACCTGTCACCCTATTCTCTGTGTCTTGTCCTCTTCTGCCCTTCAGTCTCCTCCTTATTCTAGTTGCTCTTCAGCCTCCTCCCAATTCTGTGCAAGCTCTGAGACAGCCTTGCTGAGGATGGGAACCTGCGGTGCTTTCTCTGTCTGGCCTTGCTTATTTTCTCCTGGGGTGACCAGATGTCCCGATTTTATAGGGACAGTCCTGATTTTGGGGTCTGTTTCTTATATAGGCTCCTATTACCCCCCACCCCCATCCCGATTTTTCACACTTGCTGACTGGTCACCCCATTTCCTGTCCCAGCCCTGATTTTCGTCAGTCATTCATAGGCTCGCTAGGTGGACTGGCCTCTCTTGCTGATGCTGCTTCCATGCTCCCCCTAGTGGAACACATGACCAAGCACATGCCATCTGAGCTCCCCTTATGCACATCCTATTACCAAAGGAATAAACATACTGTATAAAAAACAACTGTTGTCTTTGCACTTATTCAGTAAGTATAAAGAATCATCATGCTAGTGAAGGCAGGGGGCTGGACTCGATGACCTTTCAAGGTCCCTTCAAATTCTAGGAGATAGTATATCATAGAGTCTACTCTTTCTGCTTGTGTAGAACAAATCTCTGCTTAAATTAATGATTATTATTAATGATTTGCACCTACATAGCTTTTCTCATCCCTGTATTCTTATTTGATAATGTCAGCACACAGGCCACGTGCTTCATTGAAAACACTTAGAAGGCGGAGGGCAACAAAAATGATTAGGGGGCTGGAGCACATGACTTATGAGGAGAGGCTGAGGGAACTGGGATTGTTTAGTCTGCAGAAGGAAGAATGAGGGGGGATTTGATAGCTGCTTTCAACTACCTGAAAGGGGGTTCCAAAGAGGATGGATCTAGACTGTTCTCAGTGGTAGCAGATGACAGAACAAGGAGTAATGGTCTCAAGTTGCAGTGGGGGAGGTTTCGGTTGGATATTAGGAAAAACTCTTTCACTAGGAGGGTGGTGAAGCACTGGAATGGGTTACCTAGGGAGGTGGTGGAATCGCCTTCCTTAGAGGTTTTTAAGGTCAGGCTTGACAAATCCCTGGTTGGGATGATTTAGTTGGGGATTGGTCCTGCTTTGAGCAGGGGGTTGGACTAGATGACCTCCTGATGTCCCTTCCAACCCTGGTATTCTATGATTCTAAGGCAGTTGCCACTTCTAAAGAGCTTATGCCCTAAATGACTGGCATAACAGCTGGACATTGCAAGGCTCTGCAGGTCTCCACACCGCCACCCAGAGTGGTATCCAACAATTACTGGAGGGTTAGGCACTACCGGATATACTACCTGAAGAGGTCAGAGCAAGAGAAACCACCTGATTGGTCCACACCGGCTATTTAAACCGGGAAATTGGCTCAGGGAACCCTCTGAACAAAAGCCCTCTAGGGTTGCAGCCCCGCTCAGGTTTGGCCCGTCCTCCTCCTGACTGGACCAAATTGGTGTGACTGGAGTTGTGACCTGGCTCATGGGGTTGCCGTACCACTCACTCAAATTTGGCTTACCCAGACTGCCATCCTGATGTTGGCTGGGCCACACCTGAGTGGCGCTGAGACCCCAGAGGTTGCAGTGCCTGGAGGAGGGAGGCAGGCCCAGCCAGGACATGGGACAGGAGCTGCCACGCGACCCTTTGAAACATTCTGGTGACCCAATTTTGTCTCCTGACCATGGGCTGAGAAACCCTGGACTAGTCCATCCCCCCCATGCTGAGGCAGGATTAAAAACACCGAGACCATCCCTGACAGGTGTTTGGCTAGCCTGTTCTTAAAAACCTCCAGTAATAGGGATTCCATCACCTCCCTAGCTAACCTGTTCCGGTGCTTAACTATCCTTTACAGTTAGAAAGTTTTTTTTCCAGATGTCTAACCTGAATCTCCCTTGCTGCAGACTTAGGTGAGTGCTTCTTGTCCTGTTCTTGGTGGAGCGTACCCTTTTATGGGTTAAATTGGTTTTTTAAAAAATGTTTTAACACACTCATTTGATTGAAGTGGAGAGGGAAGCCTGATTAATACATTCTAATTTAAAGCCTGATTAAAAGCTGTTCCAAGCATAAGGGGTGCCATGGAGTAAGATCTCTTAAAGCACTTAACAGAAAGGGGTGGGGGGAGGGTTTAGCATTATGATGCCTATTTTACAGATGGTGAAGCCAAAGCATAAGGAAGTTACTGTAAATGATTTATGCAAGTTCACACTGCAAGCCAGTGGCAGAGGCAGGACTATAATCCCAGGTCTCTTGCTTCTCAGTTGGAGACACTATCCACTAGATCAGATAGAGCATAGCGCTAGTAGCCAGCAAGTGCGATCAGTGTCCTTTTTCTCTGACCATTTCACTCCACAGGCTGTCACATTGATAAGTATAACCGTGGTTTGGGTGATATTCATCATAATGGATATAGTGCGATATGGAAGGCTCTTCTAAAATATTTACTCATCATATTGCCATTTATTGTATATCTCTAGGGCTTGTCTATACTTACAGCACCACTGTAGCGCGAAGTGAAGATGCTACCTATGCCAATGGGAGAGCTTCTCCAGTCGGTATAGATACTCCACCTCCAGAGGCAGTAGCTATGTTGATGGGAGAAGCCCTCCTATCAACCCAGTGCTGTCTAAACCAGGGATTAGGTCAGTACAGTATAACTTTGTCGCTCAGGGGTGTGAATTTTCCATACCATTGCGTGACTTAGTTATACTGACATAAACCGGCAGTGTCGACCAAGGGCTTGTACACACTACCACTTATGTTGGTGTAACTTGCATCGCTCGGGAGTGTGAATAAGCCACCCCTCTGAGTGACGTAAATTATACCGACTTTAGCGTGGGTGTGAACAGCGGTATGCCAGAGGGAGAGCGTCTCCTGCTGACATAGCTCCTACCTGTCGTGGAGGTGGTTTTATTATGCCAACGGGAAAGCTCTCTCTTTCCCAGACGTTAGAGTTACCACCTTTTGAAATGCAAAAAAAAAGGCACCCACTTCCCCGCAAGGTAAGCCTGTTGCAACCCCAAACACAAGGCAACTCCATAACCCCTCCCAACAGCCACTTATTGTATCTAGAGAGATAACACATATAGATAAGATTGGTAACACTGCATGTCTCCTGACTCTCATGTGACTCAAACCCTCTCTCGCGCACATATACGCGGTGGGCTTGCATGTTGATGGGCAGACCGCTGCTGTATTTTCAAAGTTTTGATCTGTTGTTGCTGAAACTGCGGAATTGGGAACACTGCATCATCGTTAGCTGGACGCAGACGCTTTTAATATTAGATATCCCAGTGAATTGTGATAATAATGCACATCTTTAAACCCATGTTAAAAAAACCAAACCTGTCAGATTATTTTTCTGGCAACTGGCAAATCCATAAAAAAACCCAGCCGGTAACCCTGCCGGATGTGCTACAGCAGCACAGCTGTGCTGCTGTCGCGCTTCTAGTGTAGACTAGCCCCAAACCTTAGTGTTATACATCCTTCTGTAGCTGGTAGAAGCAGCCAATATAGCAAGTATATGGTGGGTTAACTGTTGCCTGGGGCAATGCATTGTGGTACTTAATTTATGAGAGGGGAGAGAGAAGCCAGGCATCAATACGGGGAGGAAAGCCTTTCCTGGTTTAGTTGAATTGATTTAGCCGTTACTGGCCTCCCTGCTGTGATGAAAGAGCCTGCCTGTCTTTAATTTTTTGTGCTACCAAAGGGATTGTTAAGGGGAGGGTGCTGCCCCTTGAATCCCAGGATCTCAATCCCTTTTCTTTAGGGGTGGCTTGCTTGAGACCAGCTCAGTGGAGTGAATTCTGAAATCCCAGTCTTACTGGAATTCTCATGCCAGGAAGCAGATGTCCCAGGGATTTTCATCAGAGCAGCAAGCTGTTACGCATGGAATGAATGCTGTGTCAGGGGCCTGTGAAACTTTTACAGCACTAGGTCGGGGGACCCACAGATTTGTCAGTGTGCGTGACTGTTGTTCATCAGCAATGTAAGTGTATGAAAACAGATACAAGATGTGCAAAGCAAAAATAAATACTTATGCCAACAAAAGGGTCCCTGCCCAGAAGAGCTCATGTTCTGAAGGCCCAAATGGATGTAGTGTGGTGAACAAACCAAGACTGGCTGGCAGACATTTCTGGTACGGATGAGGTTTGTGAAGGTGGCTTGAAATAGGAGAGTGAGGGCACTTGGTTGAACAATAATTGGGAGACCTGTCCAAGAGAAGGATGCAGCATAGAAGAAGGTGTGAAGTTGGAAGTGGGAGGAGACAAGGGGAGCAGTAAACACAGAGGCTTGAGAAGAATATAGAAAACATGAAGTGTCTACACGAGTGCCCTACTGCCCCCTGCCATAACGATCAGGCTAGTGTGGCTCTAGTGAACTGCTGCACTTATCGATAGAGAGATAAAACTGGGTGCTAGCAGAAGAAATCGGGAATCCCTTTACAAGAAAAAAATCACTCTGTATAATGCAGCTCTTCCAAGCTGCGTCCTGCGACACTCTAGAACTAAAGGCTGATTCAAACAAACTGGAACTGTGTATGTAATATATATATTTTGTGAATCTAGATAAAAAAATACAGATATAGAGGCCAAAAGAGCCTTTCTGTTGGATAGGAAGAGACAGGAAGACACACCGTGATATACATCAATGTCTTGCCAGATTTCCAGCAGGGGGAAAAAAATCCCATGAGCAACTGGGATGAAAAAGGGTGGGAGATGCCTCCAACTCTGCTCACTTGAGTCCTGTCTCCCCTCCACCTGCTATGTGATCCTGCAATGGGTTCTACATAGGTGATACCTTATTCTGTTTCCTGGTAGGTTGTGTGCATGTAAGATCTTCCCCCGTTCTTGAAGATTCCCTCCCTTATTTATTGCCTCACACTCTCACATTCTTGAGGCCATATATCATGGCCACCATCCTCACAGCTAAGGATTTGACTGGATTCTTTTGAGAGCACATCCGTGGTTTCCATTTAATAATGAGCATGAATTAGCTAGAGGCGTCACTGGTGAGAAACAAGATATCTCTCTGGGCTGAGCTCCTGTTATCTGTGTCGTTCCCTCTGAGGCTCTTTTTGTTTTTAATAAGACTTGGAATCATATTCATGGAGCTAATGTGTGATGCTGATCTACATAATGAGCCTTTTTGACAATCTGGGCACATTTGGGAACAATTCAGTAAGCATATGAAGTCCTTTTGCCAGAACTGTTCATTCTGAGCTGATTCAGAAAGATAACAAAATTGGGCAGAAATGACAGAAGGCGGGAGCTAGATAGGTTGAGAACAGGGATTTTTTTTTTCTTTATTTTTTCTCTCAAACTGGCTTAAAATCTGCTTCATAATTTCATACTTTGAAATATTAGTGGCGTGACAAAATGGTGGTGGACCGAACCCTGCATATGTAGCCTACAGAGAGGTGAGAACTCCTGTTTTTTCTCATTAATAGGCAACAGGAACAAACACAAGTTGCACCTTAAGAGCCTGACCCAAAGCCATTGAAGTCAATGGAAAGACTCAGTGGATTTTGAACAGAGGTGAAAGTAAGCCAGTACAGTCTGGTATGACTACCGGCAAGAGCCAGTATGCCATGCCGGACTGGACTGGCTTCCGTGGCGGTGATTTAAAGGGCCCAGGGCTCCGGCAGCTGCGGGGAGCCCCGGGCCCTTTAAAGTGCTGCCGGAGCTCCGGCAGCCGGGCTCACGCGGTGATTTAAAGGGCCCGGAGCTCCGCGGCGGCCGGAGCCCCGGGCCCTTTAATTCGCCCCGGACCTCCCAGCCGCCTCTGCAGCTGGTAGCTCCGGGGTGATTTAAAGGCCCTGGGTCTCCCAGCCACAGCCGGAGCCTCAGGGTCTTTAAATCTCGGAAGGCCCCACCTCTTCCGGCGGAGGCCCCGCCTCTTCCGGTTGAGGCCACGCCCCCGCTCAGGACTCCAGGGTGCCGGTAAGTCCTTTAAGTTACTTTCACCCCTGATTTTGAATGAGTCCCTATGACATCAAAGACATAAGCATTCGGATCCTTGTTCTGTAAGGTGTAACTGGTTGTTAGCAATTAGGTCAGTGGTGCGCAACCTGTGGCCCGCAAGCCGCACACAGCGCGTCGGGGTAATCCGCTGGCAGGCCGCGAGACAGTTGGTTTACATTGACCGTTCGCAGGCACGGCTGCCCACAGCTCCCAGTGGCGGTGCCAGGAAGTGGCGGTGCCAGGAACAGCGAACTGCAGCCACTAGGAGCTGCGGGTGGCTGTGCCCATGGACGGTCAATGTAAACAAACTGTCTTGCGGCCCACCAGCGGATTACCCCTACGGGCCGGAGGTTGCCCACCACTGAATTAGATCCTTGTTAATGTGAATGCTCCAAAGAGGCTTCCATTATTTTTTCAGATGTGAATGCTGCTGTGCTTTGCAGTTGAAAATTAAGAGGCTATAGTTAGTTTGTGATTTGCATTTGCACTCAGAATTCGCTGGAGTAGCGTGAGGTGGGGCAAGATAGAGTAGTGCAGTTAACCCTGTTCTGTGGCTTTTGTTTGTGCATTTTCCGCCAATGTATAAAATGGAAATGCAGCCAACCTTCTTTCTTAGGCTGGGTCTACACTACCCGCCTGAATCGGCGGGTAGAAATCGACCTCTCGGGGATCGATTTATCGCGTCCCATCGGGACGCGACAATCGATCCCCGAATTGACGCTCTTACTCCACCAGCGGAGGTGGGAGTAAGCGCCGTCGACGGGAAGCCGCAGAGGTCGATTTTGCCGCCATCCCTACAGCGGGGTAAGTCGGCTGCGATACGTTGAATTCAGCTACGCTATTCGCGTAGCTGAATTTGCGTATCTTAAATCGACACCCCCCCGCCCCCTGTAGTGTAGATGTAGCCTTACTGCTTGGTTCTATTCCCAACTCTTGTTTCTAACATGCTGTTTGACTTCGGCCAAGTCAGTTAGGCCAACATTTTCAAATTTGTGTGCTTAAATTAGGCACCTAAATAGGTGGTCTCCTTTTAAGAGGTGTTGAGCATGTGAAGCTCTCATTGACATTGATGGAAGTTGAGAGTGCTTAGCAGCTCTGAAACTCAGGTTGTTTATTTAGGTGTTTAGCTTTTCAAACTTGTAGTGGCAGAGATTGGGAAAGATCCCAGACATCCAGGGTCAGGGGTCTACTCTATTCACTAGAGCCCTGCAAATCGGCGGATATCCGCTTTATATCGGCGGTTCATTTTTGTAGATTGGCTGCGGATACAAATTTTGTATCCGCGCAGGTCTCTACTGATCACTTAAGTAAAGTGTAAAGCTTACAGTCACTGATCACTGACCTTTACTGGTATTGTTGTTTCTTTGATTGAGAAAATGTTAAACCTATTCCAGGGTAATGGCTGGATAAAGAATTGGCATACTGGATCAGTTCATAGCCGCATAGACTTTAAGGTCAGAAGGGATCATTATGATTGTCTAGTCTGACCTCCTGCACAACGCAGGCCACAGAATCTCACCCACCCACTCCTGTAATAACCTATGTCTGAGCTGTTGAAGTCCTCAAATCATGGTTTAAAGACTTCAAGGTGCAGAGAATCCTCTAGCAAGTGCCCCGTGCCCCCCACGTTGCAGAGGAAGGCGAAAAACCCCCAGGGCCTCTGCCAATCTGCCCTGGAGGAAAATTCCTTCCCAACCCCAAATATGGCGATCAGCTAAACCCTGAGCATGTGGGCAAGACTCACCAGCCAGACACCCAAGAAAGAATTCTCTGTAGTAACTCAGATCCCACCTCATCTAACATCCCATCACAGGCTATTGGGCATATTTACCTGCTAATAGTCAAAGATCAATTAATTGCCAAAATTAGGCAGTTCAATGCTTCATCTAGTGCAGCGGACTTTCTCCTATAGTGGACAGTATCATATGCTTCTGAGGGAAGGTGCTTGAGTCCCCACAATGGACAAGTGTGGAATGACCTGCCCATTACCATCCTCAGTCAGCTAGGGTGTGGTGTAAGAACATAAAACTGGCCATACTGGGTCAGACCAATGGTTCTTCTAGCCCAGTATACAACTAATGACAGTGGCCAAGCATGAGGGTTTATATTTCTTCTTTTCTTAGCTTGCTAATAATGTAACCGTGGATGTTCTCTTTACCCATATAAACATATACTCCTTTTTAGAATCCTAATATCCATGATCTCTTGTGGCACTGTGTTCCACAGACTACGTGTTGTGTGAGAAGCTTTTCTTTTTATCAGTTTTAAATGTATTGCCTTTCAGTTTCATTGAATGTCCCTGTCATGAGTCAAGTAGTGGTTGACTTTGCATATTTTCAACTTTTCTGCTTTAGCTAAGACTGGCTTTGGTTTTGATTGTCCCCCAGGCTGCATTATGCCTGGTAGTGAAGTTGTAATGTTTTTGGGAGCTGTACATGTTTGCTATTAAGAGCTATTCATTTTTGAGTTTATCTAAATATTTTCCTGGCATGTGGTGCGTTGTAGTACTTTGTCAGTCCCGTTTTTTATTTGTGAAGGATCTCTGGAGTCTGGAAATTGAAAAGATATAGAACATGCTGTGTATTAACTAGAAGCTGCAGCCATACAGTTTTGTGTGGTGAATTCAGCAAGAGTTTGCAAGCTAAGCAGAATCTGCTCTGGTCAATACCTGGATAATGCGAAGTATTATCAACAATGGTTGATTCAGTTCCCTCCTAAGTCAGTGCCCCAGGCAGATATGAGGGGACCTTTTACTGCAGCAGGTGTTGTGCTTTGGAGTAAATGTAACATAGATGTGCTGACCATTTCTTGTTTAGAAATATCTCATTGCTATTTTCATAGGGGCAAAGGCATACAAACCATGTGACCTGGCTATATTCCATTTCAGGTCACTACATTCTTCATACAGATCTTCCTTGTACATTTTCAGTTGGATCTAGTAATTGCCTTCATTTCTCATCCCAAATAGGTATTGCTGTGAGCTGTTAAACACCTGTCACATTACATGCCAGAGGTGGTGGTGTTTCAGTGGTGTATGAAGAGACTCTTGCAAGTAGTTTGTAACATACATCAGTTTTATTTTCTAACGAGCTTTCAGATCTTTTGTGATAAATACACTATGCAAATGCAAGCTGTTGATGTTAGGAGAGAGATCTTTAAAATAATTAGAATGGCGCCTGCTAGTAACACTATACCTAAGGCTCTGTCAGCTTTTCCATTTATAACCCCAGGTTTTCAGGGGATTAAAACTCAGCCCTCCGACCACTGGCCATGCAGTAATTTGATAAAGGAAAATCGTAGGCTGTGAAGAGGTTTTTCGTTTCCTGAACGAAATTGGGAAGGGCAGTGCGGTGAGAAAGTGAAATGTCACGTCTCTTACAAAGCTTGAATTAAGTGTGCATGTGCATCCTTCTATGTGCAGTGTGGATTGGGGGCAGGGCGTGTTATTGGCTGGAGATGCTTTCGAGTTTTTTTGTTTTTAACCATAACTAATTCTTTCATGCAGGACAGGAATGCCCAGCCTGGGCCTGTATCATAAGCTGCAGTATAATGGTTTCTTACGCTGTTATTAATAACTTAGGTTTATGTAGTGCTGTTTTATCCTGAGAGATCCAAAAATCCTTTGCAGATTTACCTACTGTACAAACTATATGTAGGAATCATTTCACCTTCTGCTGAAAGGCAGCCATCTCTGGGGGAAAATGTGGCAGGTGTTTCACAGCGCACAGCAACACTTCCTGGCACTTGAGGATGGGAAATGCAGAAGAACATTGTGTCCGGTTGAAACCACAGATTGACTTTAGGCTGGCAGACTATAATTACTCAAGCTGGAATTTGATTAGGACACTGTGGTTCCCACTCCTTTCCTTTCAAAAGTGGGAACTTAAGTGACTACAAGTAGTTAGGATTTCATTTTTAAATCCCTTTATTAAGCATGTCCAGCAGCTCCCCGTCCTGTGGTGGCATGAGGGTGAGCAGTCGTCCAGCACGGTTGAGAAAGGAAAAGGATAGATAATAAGACAGAAACTATCATATTGCTTGTATATAAATCCATGGTACGCCCACATCTTTAATACTTCATGCAGATCTGGTCACTCTATCTCCAAAAAGATCTACTGGAATTGGAAAAGGTACTGAAAAGGACAACAAAAATGATTAGGGGTATGAAACAGCTTCCATATGAGAAGAGATTAATAAGACTAGGACTTTTCAGCTTGGAAAAGAGACAACTAAGGGTGTCTAGTGACTGGTGTGGAGAATGTAAATAAGGAAGTGTTATTTACTCCTCATAACACAAGCAGTAGGGGTAACCAAATTAAATTAATAGGCAGCAGGTTTAAAACAAACCAAAGGAACTATTTCTTCACACAACGCACAGTCAACCTGTGGAACTCTGTGCCAGAAGATGTTGTGAAGGCCAAGACTATAACAATGTTCAAAAAAGAACCGGATAAGTTCATGGAGAATAGGCCAGGATGGGCAGGGATGCAAACCCATGGTCTGAAGCGTCCCTAGCCTCTGTTTGTCAGAAGCTGGGAATGGATGACGGGGGATGAATCACTTGATGGTTACCTGTTCTGTTCATTTCCTTTGACGCACCTGGCATTGGCCACTGTCGGAGGACAGGATACTGGGGTAGATGGACCATTGGTCTGACCCAGTATGGCCGTTCTTATATTCTTACGTTGAATAAACAGAAAGAACTGGAAGTCTTAGTACATAAGCTAAATTATGACTTAATTGGAATCACAGAGACTTGGTGGGATAAGTTTGATGACTGGAATATTGTTATAGAGGGGTACAGCTTGTTGAGGAAGGACAGGGAGGGTAAAAAGGGTAGAGGCGTTGCATTATACATGAAGAATATATATACTTGTTCTGAGGTCCAGAAGGAGGTTGGAGGAAGACCCGTTGAGAGTCTGTGGGTAAACATAAAAGGGGTAAAAAAGAGGGGTGATATCATGGTAAGGGTCAACTGTAGATCAACAAATTAGGAAGAGGAGGTGGATGAGGCATTTCTAGAATAACAGAAATATCCAAAACACAAGACCTGGTAATAATGGCTACCCAGACATCTGCTGGAAAAATAATACAGCAAAACACAAAATGTTCAATGAGTTCTTGAAATATATTGGGGACAGCTTTTTGTTCCAGAAAGTGGGAGGAAATTAGGAGGGGGACAGCCATTTTAGACATGGTTATGACCAATAAGGAGAAATTAATAACGAATCTGAAGGTGGAAGGCAATTTGGCTGAAAGTGATCATGAAATGATAGATTTCATGATTCTAAGGAAAGGAAGGAGTGAGAGCAGAAGAATAAGGACAGTGGAGTTCAAAAAAGCAGACTTCAACAACTCAAAGAAATGGTCGGTAAGGTCCTGTGGGAAGAAAATCTAAGGGGTAAAAGGAGCTCAGGGGAGTTGGCAGTTTCTGAAGGAGACAATATTAAAGGCACAACTGCAAACTATCCTGATGCAAAGGAAGGACTGGAAGAATAGTAAGAGGCTAATATGGCTCCAGCAGGAGCTCTTTAATGACCTTGAAAATAAAAAATAAAAACCCTACAAAATGTGGAAACCTGGTCAAATTGCTAAGGAGGAGTACAAAAAAATAGCACAAACATGTAGGGACAAAATCAGAAAGGCTGAGTCGCAAAATGAGTTACATATATCAAGGGCCATAAAAGGCAATAAGAAGACGTTCTTTAAATACATTAAGAGCAAGACAAAAACGAAGAAAAGTGTAGGTCCTCTACTTAGCAGAGAAGATGAGCTAATAACTGATGACATCAAGAAAGCTGAGGTGTTTAATATCTATTTTGCTTCAGACTGTACTAAAAGGGTTAACGGTGTCCAGATACTCAACACAATTAATATTAATAGCAAGAAGGAACATAACCTAAAATAGGGAAAAAACAGGTTAAACAGTATCTAGGTAAGCTTGATGTATTCAAATCAGGAGGGCCTGATGGAATTCATCCTCGGGTTTGTAAGGAAATAGCTGAAGGAATCTTGGCACCCTTAGCAATTATCTTTGAGAACTCATGGAGGATGGGTAAAGGTCCAGAAGACTGGAGAAGGGGAACGAAGAGGACCCGGGGAATAATAGATCAGTCAGCCTAACTTCCATACCTGGAAAGATACTGGAACAAATTATTGGACAATCAGTTTGTAAGCACCTGGAGGATAATAGAGTTATAAGGAATAGCCTGCATGGATTTGTCAGGAACAAATTATGCGAAACCAACTCAAGGGTTACCAGTCTAGTGGGTAGGGTGAAGCAGTAGATGTGATATATCTTGATTTGTAGTAAGGCTTTTGACACAGTTCCACGTGACATTCTCATAAGCAAACTAGGGAAATATGATCTAGATAAATTCATTATAAAGTTGGTGCACAACTGCTTGAAAGTCCATTCTCAGAGAATAGTTATCAGTGGTTTTCTGTCAAAGTGGGAGGACAAATCGGGTGAGGTTCTGCACGGTCTTTCCTGAGTCTGGCACTATTCAATATTTAAATTAATGATTTGGATGATGGAGTAGAGAGTATGCTTATAATATTTGCATATGACACCAAACTGTGAAATGTTGCAAGCACTTTGGAGGACAGGATTAGAATTCAAAATGATCTTCATAAATTGGAAAATTTGTCTGAAATCAACAAGATGAAATTCAATACAGACATGCAAAGTACCACACTTAGGAAAAAAATCAAATACACAATTACAAAATGAGGAATGACTAGCTAGTTGATAGTACTGGTGAAAAGGATCTCGTGGTTAGAGTGAACCACAAAGTGCATATGAGTCAACAATGTGATACAGTTGTGAAAAAAGCTAATCTAATTCTGGGGGGTGTAGTAACAGAAGTGTCGCATGTAAGACATGGAAGGTAATTGTCCTCTACTCGGCACTGGTGAGGCCTCTGCTGGAGTACTGGAAAACTGTTTTGGATACCACACTTTAAGAAAGATGTGCTCTCTAGAGGAGAGCAACAAAAATTATAAAAAGTTTAGAAAGCCTGACCTATGAGGAAAGATTGAAAGAATTTGGCATGTTTAATCTAGAGAAAAGAAAGCTGAAGGGGGGACATGATAGTCTTCAAATATGTAAAAGGTTGCCATAAAGAGGATGGTGATCAACTGTTCTCCAGGTCCACCGAGGATAGGACAAGAAGTAATTGGCTTAGTTTGCAACGTGGGAGATTTAGGTTATATATTAGGAAAAACTTTCTAACTATAAGAGTAATTAAGCACTGGAGCATATTACCTAGGGAGGTTGTGGAATCCCCATCACTGGATGATTTTAAGAACAGTTTAGACAAACAGTTCATTAGGGGGCTTATTCCTTCACCCTCTCACTTCCCTGGTCCTTCTCGCATGAACAGAGAGCAACAATACCCGAAGTCCAAAGGCGCAAACAATTCGATGTTTATTGGGGTGAACTTCCAGCAAGCGTGATCCCAGTTTCCTTCCTCAGTGTTCCCCTTCCCAGCTCTGACACCACAGAGCCTTGCCTGTCTCCCTGTTTCCATTCCCTGTTCCCATTTCCCCCCTCACCTTAGCAAAACATGATTCCAGTTCCCCCACCCCCAATCCCTGTTCCCATTCCCCCTTTACTTCCTGATTGACTGAAGACTATATAGTAAAATTTGAGTTCTGCTTAGCTATCCCTTAACCAATCTTTTTACTGAAATTTAACTAACCAATCCTAACATACTGTAACATGGTTATTTAACCAATTATATTCCACCACCTTAATTAGTTTACACCCAGCAAAATTTATTATACAGCAGACAGAAACAATTACAGAACCAGACAGAAACCATGCAAATAAACACACAAAACAATACAGAAGTGAGGATTTCACAACTACATCTATACAGACATAAGGGTTTTCCAGCTGTGTCTATTGATAAGTAAGTTCTTACCAGACAAAAAACTATCAAACTAAATTTCCTTTTACATGTTCTAGGCTCTTTCCTTTCTCTGGAGGTGATAGGAATATCAGGACAGGATTGTATTCCTAACAGCCCAATAGCGCCTGATTTTAATGTGACTGGTTTGGAATGTGAGGATGTGACCGTTCACGTCTCAGTTTATGGCTGCCTTTGCTCCTTAGCCAAAGGCCTTACTTAGCCTAAGAACCAGGCCTCAGACTGTCCCAGTACAAGAAGGCCCTTACACAAACAGACAGTAATTTTAATTCTTTCTTTTATACCTCTGTAACTAGCTAAGTTATAAGAATACACGTAAATTCTTGAAGTATAGGCCTTTACAGACAGGCCTGAATATCTATATCCTAACACACTTGTCAGAGATGGTCTAGTCTGCCTCAGCATGGGGGGAGGAGGGGGACTAGAGGACCTCTTGAGGTCCCTTCCAGCCCTGCATTTCTATGATTCTGTCCTCTATGGCAAATCTTGTTTCTATCACAAAGACAGACTTAAAGGCAAGGGAAATGAGAGGCTATGAAATCAACAACTCCTTCAGAGCAGATTTATCTGCTGCCTAGAAATCAGCAAACTCAGGAATGATTTTATGAATAAGTAGCACCAACCTCAAATTAAATCCAGGGTTTCCTCATGGGACTTTCAAGTCAGGCTCCCACTGGAGGTGCGCTGTTCAAAGGGATAAATATATGGTATGCCCCATCGTGTATAACATGAAGGCTTGATTTGTGATCAGAGCGAACTGTCCTGAACTTCCATTGGCTTCACCATTCCGTGTCGTTCCGACTCAGGCTAGGAACAAAACTATCACCGCCAATGAACAAGGTTTTATGTGTAAAGGGGATTGTGTGTTTGTTCTCTGCAGACAGCAATAAATTGCTTATCTCCTAGTGCTGCTCTGGTGTGTAAGTTCAGACTGAGAGTAATGAGCTCCAAACCACCCACTGCTTTCCCCTGTGGTTTCCAGCAAATGGGCTCATGAAGAAATTGGGTTTTCCCCCCTCTAATATTAAATTTTTAATGACCAAAAACATGCAAAATAGAACCCAGCTTGACCTTTCTGTTCCGTTCCGCTCAGCACACCTTTGACTACCTCCTGGCCGTTCCACTTGCAATCACAGACGCTGAGACAGCATTTTGTTTTGTACCACTATGCTATAGATATAGTATATCTCTTTAATTATTTGTGCTCCCCCTGGACTCCTCACATTCCTACATGTCATTCCCAGCTGTGACCTGGTGCCATATTGTCCATTTGTCAGCAGTACAACTAGAATAGTAATGAATGTGCTCTTCATCACTTCAGTTGTACTGTACATAGACCCTTACAGGAGAAGATGCTTTAATGATAAGTTTAAACTTAAACCTTTGTCAGCATTTCTTTCCTTGGATCTGTGTAATACATTAGGGGCTAGATTGTGCCAGGGGAGTGACTATGTTTTCAGCTTTCCAGTAGGGAAAAAGAAAAAAGCATGTATAGCCTTTTTCCTTCACTTTCTTTGTTCTGTATTGAAATTTATAACTGTCACTGCTTCGCCTTTCTAGAAGTCCTTGTTTGGTACTGGTTTAGCGCTGCAAAGAGCAGTCTCAGACCAGTGTATCTTTCACTGCTTGGTTATGGAGAATAGAATTCTGGATCTTCTGGTTTAGAACATGTGTGTCTGCCACTCAAGTTCTTGTGAAGGAAAGATTTGAGTCGTATTAAGGCTTACGTTCTCTTTTAGCCCTGCTGTTGGAAGTTAGTGTAATTGTAAACCCAGGAGCATTCAATAGAAGGCACCATACTCACTAACCAGTATACTGGGGCTTTGGTACATTGCTTCCGTACTTAGTAGGTGTTTTGAAATATGAAGGCACATGCTTGTGGCTGTCATCTAAGGGAGAATGCAGTGTATGTGTTTGTGTGTATGTATGTAAAGTATTTTGCTTGGCAGATTTGTAGCTTTAGGTAGAGGACAAGGAATTAATTTGTATGTTCTCTCTTTTCCCAGGCCCCCTCCATTCTCAGTTCCTTACCTGGAGTGATGGAAAACTCCTCTGTGGCATCTGCCTCCTCTGAGGCAGGGAGTAGCCGATCTCAGGAAATCGAAGAGCTGGAGAGGTTCATTGACAGCTACGTCCTTGAGTACCAAGTCCAAGGTTTGCTGACCGACAAAACGGAAGGGGACGGGGAGAGTGAGAAAACGCAGTCCAACATCTCGCAGGTTAGTGCAACTGGACATGAGGAGTTAAACCAAGATGCGGGGTCACCGTGAAATGGTGCCCTGCTCTCTAGGAGATGGGCTGTCGGGTTTGGATACATACTATGTGCATGTAGCTAAGCGGGCATCTACAGATCTTGGCAGTGAAGGGTGGGGGGGATAGTGCAGTGGCAGATTCTTGCTCCTTGAGATGTCTAGTAAAGATCTTTTGTCAATTACATTCTTCAGCAGATGTTCCCAAAATAGCCCTAATGTTTTAATTTTTCAAAATTTGAAGAAAAATTTTGTCTTCTCATAAATATCGGGTTACCAAAGGGCTGGAGTTTCTGCTCTGATGAACTGGGGCTGGGAATTGCTGCTCCTACTGGTGGGAGGAAGAAGGAAATCTGTGTGCATGGAAGGTAGTAGAGTGGAGAGCTGGCTTGTGTGGGTCTGCTCAGAAATCTGCTTCTCTGATCGAGTTGTTAGGAAGGAGTGACTGCTCTATACTGCAAGTGGGTGCTCTGTTAGATTACAGAGGGGGCCAAGAGAGCGATACTTTTGCAAGAAAGAAAGCAGTCTCTTATGAGTGCTCATAGCTCTGTGCAATGCACCACCAGCAAAAACACAGCGGCCCAGGCCCCGTATGGACTGGCCTGTCTTGACCAGTCTGAATGGGATGTGTTGCAGTAACACTGGCTGAGGGATATTAAGCTTGGCAGAGGTGCTGACTTTCTATTGTGCCAGGGGGTGCTTGGCCCCCGCTCTGCCCCAGACCCTGTCCCCACTAAACCCCTTCCCCCAAAGCCCAACCCCTGCTCCGCCTCTTCCTTTTCCACCCTGTTCCGCCCCCTCCCCGGAGCATACCCCGCCCTCACTCCTCCCCCTCCCCCCCAGTACCTCCTGCATCACGGCAGGTGGGAGGAGCTGGGGGGAGGGGGAGGAGCTGATCGGGGGTCTGCCGGTGGGTGCTCAGCACCCACCATTTTTTTTCCAGCCCCGGAGCACCCACGGTGTCAGCGCCTATGAGGTGTGGTGATGTGTTGAGCAATTGAGAAATGCTTGTTAGAACCTAAAGACCTGTGCTGCATTGATTCTAAGGGTAGCTCCCACTGATATTTGGGAGCACACTGATTCATTATCAAACGTAGCATATGCCCCCAAAACCTCCATAAATGGATGCGTATGGCTGCTGCTCATTCAGGGACCTGAGAGCTTATTGCAAAATTGCCATTTTTTGCTAAGACACCTCATATATTTCTGGTTTGGAGGGGTGCAAAGGCCCAGGAGAGAGAGGGATTGTCTAAGGGAGGGGTGGTTTGGGGTTGTCAGTGGAAGGGGTATAACTAGAAATAATACTAGAAAGTTACATACTAGGGATGTAACTTTTAAAATGGACAATTTGGGCTGAACGTCATAAAAAACGAGAGCTGTCTCCTGAGCGAAATTGTTGGTTTGAATTATAGCGCTACCTGGTGTTAAGCGCATTCCGAACATGTAAAATGGCAGAGATACGTTTGAGAGGAAGCATGGTCCAGTGGTTAGGGCGCGAAACTAGACCTGGGTTCACGTCCCTGCTGTGTCACAGGCTGTCTGTATGGCCTTGGGCAAATCACTTTCTGTGTCTCAGTTCCCCATTTGTACAACAGGAACAGTAGCACTTCCCTGCCTCACAGGGATGCTGTGTGGATCAATACATTGGAGATTGTGAGGCTTTCAGATGTTCTGGTGAGAGGGCCCATGTAAGTACTTAAGACAGTATACAGATGCAGTCCCTGCCCCAAAGACCAGATCTTTAACTATTGGTACTGCCATCAATAGTCATTTAAAACTGAAAATGGATGTAAGCATCCAATTTCAGACCTAGGTTTGGATCTGGATATTGAATATACCAAGGTCAAGGTGTGTTTGGGTCCCTCTGTTTGTTACAATAATTATTTTTGTATTGCAGTAGCTCCTAGGAGCCCCCGTCATGTACTTGGAACCCATTGTGCTACAAACACAGAGAAAAAAGACAGTCTGTGTCCCAAAAATGATTTATTTTAAAAATAATCCTTTTGGATGTATGGGAGAGTGTACTGTCAGGAGGAATCCCACCCTGGCAGAGGGATGGAATAGAAGATCCATTCCAACCTTTTACTGCTCTGATTTCTATGAGCCTTCCAGTCACCATAGAAAGACTTGGTCTTGTGGTTCCACTCTCTGTGCATTTGTTTGCTTCCATGGTTGCCTTTTATTTCTGTAGCTTGTATTTAGGTTTTCTGCTGTGCCTGGGGCAATGGTGGCTAGTCACACCAAAACCCAAAGTGCAGTAGGCGTCAGGCAGGGTCTCATGAAAGGGCTTTATTCTGGTGATGTGTCTATGCCTCTCACAATGAGGTCACTAGAAGTCCTGAATCACCAGGGGACCAATCTTATTTTACATTTTCATTCATGACCTTGGCATGACAAGTGGGAGAGTGCTAATAAAATGTGCAGATGATACAGAGTTGGGAAGTATTGCCAATATGGAGAAGGACTGGAATATCATACAAGAAGATCTGGAGGACCTTGAAAGCTGGAGTAATAGAAATGGGATAAAATTTAATAGTGCAAAGTGCAAGGTTATACACTTAGGGACTAACAACCAGAATTTTTGCTATAAGCTGGGGGCATATCAGTTGGAAGTGATGGAGGAGGAGAAAGACCTGGGTGTATTGGTCGATCACAGGATGTCTCTGAGCTGCCAATATGATGCTCCCCTGAAAACGGCTAATGCACTCCGGAGAGGCATAAGGCGAGGTATTTCCAGTAGAGAGAGGGATGTGTTATTACCATTATACAAGGCATCATCTGGAATACTGTGTGCAGTTTTGGTCTCCCATCTTTTAGAAAGATGAATTCAAACTGGAACAGGTACAGAGAAGGGCTACTAGGATGATCAGAGGAATGGAAAACCTATCTTATGAGAAGAGACTAAAGGACCTTGGCATGTTTAACCTAACCAAATGAAGGCTGAGGGGAGATATGATTGCTCTGTATAAACACATCAGAGGGATAAATACCAAGGAGGGAGAGGAGTTATTTAAGTTAAGTGCCAATGCTGACACGAGAACAAATGGATATAAATTGGCCATCAACAAGTTTAGGCTTGAAATTAGATGTAGGTTTCTAATCATTGGAGGAGTAAAGTTCTGGAGCAGCTTTCCAAGGGGAGAAGTGGGGGCAAAAATCCTAACTGGCTTCAAGACTGAGCTTGATAAGTTTATGGAGGGGATGGTATGATGAGACTGCTTACAATGGCCTGTGGCCCATCGGCGACTGATAGTAGCGAATATCCCCATTGCCCGGAGATGGGGAGGGCTCTGAGTTACTACAGAGAATTCTTTCCCAGGTGTCTGCCTGGTGGGTCTCGCCAACATGCCCATGATCTAACTGCTCACCATATTTGGGGTTAGGAAGGAATTTTCCCTCAGGTCAGATTTGCAGAGACCAGGGTGGGTTTTCGCCTATGGGCACAGGTCACTTGCAGGTTTAAACTCGTGTAAATGGTGGATTCTCTGTATTTTGAAGTCTTTTAATCGTGATTTGAGGACTTCAGTAACTCAGGCAGATGTTTTGGATCTATTACAGTAGTGGGTGGGTGAGGTTCTGTGGCCTGCGATGTGCAGGAGGTCAGATTAGATAATCACAACGGTCCTTTCTGGCATTGAAGTCTGGGTCTGTGTTTTCCAGTTCTTCAAGGAATGTGCAGGCTTCCCATCCTGGTGGCGGTTCAGGAAGTGATTTAGTAGCATATTGGGAGTTGTTGTTCAGTTTGCCAGCTTGTCACACAGGAATCGTCTGCGTAGGTAGTGAAGAGACGGTGAAAGCAATGATTGTGCTGCTGCATATTATAGAAGGGGCTGCTTCTTTTTCCCTCTTGCAGTGACATGATCATGGGAGTCAAATGGCTTTCAAACACCAATAAAAAGACAACTCTCTCTCTCTCAGCGTGGAAGTGCCTTGTAAAGAGCCCTGCCATGATGACAGCCCAGAGAGACTTGCTTCCCTTTGTGACTGAAGTTGGATCATGAGTGAATAACACCAAGGGACCATGCACTGGGAGGTGCATTGGCATTTCCCTGCTCAGAATGCAATGCAGAGAGCAGGGATGGCAGAGCTGCTCTAGAGACTTCCTTCCACCCCTAATCTGCCCCAGCAAGTTGGGTTGGGTTGGGCTGGGAGTTGGTCACTTTGGTAACTATAGTTTCAAAGGGGTTAGATTCTGCATCTTGTTGTGGTGTCTATCACAATATATTCTGGGTGAAGATATATGCAGAAACCAAGCCAGTGACAGTAGAAGTAGGCCCAGTGGCTCAGAAGGAAGCAGCTGTTCTGTCAACAGGAAAAAATGGGGAGAATGAGGGCTGACATACCAAAATAACCCAAGGTGAACTGACCTGACTAGAAAGGCCTTGATGACTGCTATAGAGGGACAAGGGCAGATGTGCCCAGGGAGACAGTGCCATAGAGAGGAGGTGGTCTGTGAACTGACTCGGCCCCACCCCGAGCCAGATGTGCTCCAGAACCATTATGAAGGATAGGATTGTGAATTGATTCTGTGTTATAGCCAGCAGCAAAAGGAGGTTGGGGAGAATAGGAGCATGAATTTCCTCCCTGAGTCCTGTCGCCATTTCACTTATGAAACAATATCCAATAAGCGCCAGCTGTGGTTCTGAACAAGGACAGTCAGAAGAAAACAAAAGAGAATATAGTGAGAGTAAAATAAATGTAACTTCTGCTTAATTTGTGCCAGGGCTGAGCCTCTGGGCTTGGCCGTTCATAGCCCCGGCACCTCTGGGCTTGGCCGTTCATAGCCCCGGCACCTCTGGGATTGGCCGTTCATAGCCCCGGCACCTCTGGGCCTCGCAGTTCATAGCTCCGGCACCTCTGGGCCTGGCAGTTCATAGCCCCGGCACCTCTGGGCTTGGCCGTTCATAGCCCCGGCACCTCTGGACTTGCTGCATCTGTTATGAATGTAAAAAAAAATGCTTGCGTCCCAGCACCTAATTGCTTGAGCCCCAGCAGTATGCCACTTGCAGCTGTTAATATAACAGAATAGCTGTCCCATAAAGATATTCGTTCCAGGGCTGTTGTTCCTGTGCCTAAGGCTGCTAAGGGGATACATGCATAATTCCAGCAGAAGGTTTTCCAGTACAACAGTAACAAGACTTCACTGAAGAGTTGAACAGCCCTTAATAAATAAGCACAGGCACAGTTAAGGTTAATTATAATAACCCACCTAAAATGTTGACCTAATGTTGCCATTGCCAGGAGGGTGAGATCTTATATACAGGTCACTTTTGAAGCGCCGGTTTCTAATATTGGCCCTTCTTCATGTTTTGTGGCCTCGTCCTCATCGGTCCTTAAGTGGTCAGATTAATTCCTGTTTCTGCTTGTGTGGAATTCACTTACTATTTGCTTTGTGCGTCAGCCTCTGTGATGTCATCAGCAGAGTAAATAGCTTTAGAATAGCATTTACCTCAAGCTGGAGCAGCAGAGAGAGCTCTGTAATAGGGCAGGGTGAACATTTTCCATCCCGACTGTTTTTTTTTTATGGAGAATTGGGTTTTTCATAAAACGTGTCTGCTTTCAGCAGAAAACGCCAGGTTTTCTTTGAAAAACCAAATGCTCCAAAACTGAAGTACTTTGGTTTCGATATCGTGCTGTGGTGCCTCATGGGAAATCATAGTTCAGTTTCCTCATGTTCACGTTATCCCCTATGGGTTGGTCTCCCTGCGTGGACTAGATCTCTTATGATGCACTACTGCAAGAAACTCCCTGGGGCCAATCATCTCTCACCATGAGGGGAGACCACTGTTATAATAATAATAATTAATGGAGATATCCCATCTCCTAGAACTGGAAGGGACCTTGAAAGGTCATTGAGTCCAGCCCCCTGCCTTCACTAGCAGGACAAAGTACTGATTTTGCCCTAGGTCCCCAAGTGGCCCCCTCAAGGATTGAACTCACAACCCTGGGTTTAGCAGGCCAATGCTCAAACCATTGAGCTATCATTCCCCCCCCCCCCCAATATTCATCATGGGAGATGTAGTCCAACCCAGTAGCTTGGCCTATAGAGAAGAATGGGAGCACGAGGCACGGCGGCAGCATTTTTGGATCAAAATATTTCAAATTTCAGCTGAAATATTCTGGGTTTTTATTTTTTGCTGAAAAACCAACTTTTTTGTGGAAAATGTCCTCTTCTCCTCTCCACCCCCATTTTTGGCAAAATCTTTTTCATGAAAGAGGTGCATTTTCTGATCAGCAGTGCCTTTCGTGAACAGTCCCTCTTGCAAAACATGAACACGTCAGTACTGTAGAGTTTCCTTGGCTTCCAAGAACAGTCTGATGGTGTTTTGCTAGACGCAGGGGTTTGATTCGACAGTTTTCCCAACGTAGTTATTATTTTACACAATGCCTTTCTATCCTTTTTGCAGTGGACAGCGGATTGTAGTGAGCAGCTGGATGACAGCTGTTCCTCATCGAGAGGGAAGGGCTTACCGTCTCACGAACACAATCAGGTAGGGGACGTGCTTAGCTCTTCCTGTCAAAGCTCTTGCTCTTTTAACTCAGGGTCACTGAGCCTTGGTGTTGTCAGCATTCACTTTCCTAGAGTAAGAGATGATTCTTGGAATCTGCGGTGACTCCACGGTTAAGGAGGAGGAATAGCTATGAAAGCAGATAGTGAGAATTGAGTATGGTGGTTCCCAGATCCTTGGACGAAGAGCTTTTGGGCTATAATGACTTAGATAGGAGGCCAGGACACTAGCTCCTTTGACCATTGTACCTCCCTTAGCACTCGTACAAGAGCTGTACTGTACCACTTGGTCATTATTGATTGGTGTAATATCAGGCTTGAAATGAAGCTTTAGACTTTGAGTTCTGAATCCTAGGAACTAGATATGGAAAAGACCTATTGAAGCATCTAGTCCATCCAGTAGCAAGGGGAGATTTTGTTTGGTGTGTAGGTGTGGGTGGAGTAGGAGGCATGGATTTCATTTCCTATCACTATCCAGTCTGAAATTCGGTTTCATCCCTCTTCTCCAGTTGAGGCAGCCGGAGACCTTATCTTTTCACCCACTATGTAAGTAGTTTATCAGGAAAAGCCAATCTTTCTTCTCCTAGCGAAAACCACTGTCAACGGAAAAGCTCCCCACTCGAAGACAGCCCATTTTAAACAGAAATAGATTTCTGTCCAGTAAAGGACAGAGAGGGCTTGGAGGGTGCTGTTGATTTGTGGAGAGCTTTTTAAGAAAAGCCCCATGAGACAGCAACTCAGTGTCAAAGTCAGGTTGAATATGTGAACTAAAATTCAAGTATGGGAGTTGCGTGTACAGCATGTGAAAGTATGTGCCTGCTGATATGTTTACTGCAATGTAAGGATCGTGTTACTAGGGAGAAAGAAGAGACTGAGTTAAATATCCATGTGGGCGAAGTATGATTGTGGAGGGTAGATCACAAACCCATCATAGCCATGTGTTGTAAAGTAGAGGCACTAGTGAAAGCAGAGTGCAAGGTGACATCTGTGCATACAGTGAACAGTAGGGTAAAGTACGATCCCTTCACACACGTGGTTTCTTTGGCCATGATTTTCCTTCCTCGCTTATGTGAGAAGGCCCAAGAGTGAGACAGCAGAAGAGTTTAAAAAGTAGCTCCAGAGAGAGCATGTCCCACTGGTCAGGGATAAACTACTCTTCTGAAGCAAAATGTTGCAGCACTGGAAGTAGCAGCATTCTTTCTCTTCTGGCATACGGATAAATAAACACACCCCATGTGTGTTCCCCATGTGCATCACTCACCACCAGCCAAAACAGAAAAGCAGGTCGTCTCGGAAACGTGGGATCTATTGTGGGACTGAAGCATTTTACAAATGGAACGGTGTAAAATGAGCTCGGAGCGTGAATTGCAAGAACACTATGAACAAAGAGCCTAGAAAATAAGAGTTGAGGTTGAATTCAAAATTAAAAAAAAAAAAAGAATTCTCCAGCATTAGCCAATTCTGTAATAAGCCACTAGTTCCCAAACGCAACAGAGGGTCCTGTGGCACCTTTGAGACTAACAGAAGTATTGGGAGCATAAGCTTTCGTGGGTAAGAACCTCATTTCTTCAGATGCAAGAAATGAGGTTCTTACCCACGAAAGCTTATGCTTCCAATACTTCTGTTAGTCTCAAAGGTGCCACAGGGACCCTCTGTTGCTTTTTACAGATTCAGACTAACACAGCTACCCCTCTGATACTAGTTCCCAAACTGTGCTCAACAGGGCTCGGGGGGGGGGGGGTGATTCTCTGGTTACTGTCTGGTGATGTGGTGGTGGCTCTTTTCAGCTCTTTCTACAGATATTCGAGCTGTGAACAAGGAGGAGCTAACCAAGCTGTATCCATTAGGGGCTAGAAGGAGTGGGAACAGAGCCATTCTGTGCTGCTATTTAGACAGAAAGATGTGTGGCAGCTGGGAAACCATTTGGGGGAAGAGTATGAGAAGCACGTGCATAGGGTGACAGCAGACCACGTGTCAGCAAACCCGTGCAGGAAGGAGAATAGTTGGTAGAGGGAGAGGAAATGAGCAAAGTAAAACCTTCTTCAGTCAAGACTTTTTACTGAATTGAAGACAGTTAAAGGGACACTTTCATGTCCGTTTAACTGTCATGTGCACAGGTTTGTAATAATCACCATTTGGATCTTGCACAGTTGCCAGTGGAGGGGTAGGTGCTGGAGGCCTTTATGAATGGGAGGTGCCCACAAGACAAATCTCAGTAACAAGCCATGGTCCGTGCTGTGAGAAAGCTTGAGACACCCTGCTCCAACAGCAACCTGTGCATGAAACTGTGTGTTGAGCATCGCACTGAGATGCAGAGCTATTTCCATTCCGTGTCCCTGTCTTGTCGCTTCTTCCTCCCAAACAGATCTGTACAATCTGGCCTTCTCGCTCTGTCCACAGTGCTATAACTGTCTCCAACAGCCCTCATTGTCACCTGTCCTCGGGATGGAAATTCCCATTTACATTCACTTCTGGTGCTTGGATAATCTGGTGATGATGGATGTTCTAGAAAAGCCTAAGAAAAATAGATGCGCAAACTTACGTAAGATAAAACCCTGTCCCGAAGAGCTTTGTGATGCATAGCCCCACGCCAGTGAGGAAGGAGTTAAAGAGTGGGCCCTCAAAAGGGAGGATCCCTGCTTAGTGCAGGGTGGCACTCCGAAGAGCAGGACTGCAGCTCAGAGCTCACTGGCCCCTCACTGGAGAAACGGCTAGAGAGCGTGGCTGCATAGGACCACTCACCAATGAAAAGGGCTGGTACTTTTTCTCTTTTATTTTGTTTGCTTTGGCTTCCTGATGACCTAGGACTCTGCTTTTTGGTGGGCTGTAGGAGTAACTGTCTTTTTGTTTGTATTACTTTAACTGTCCCACGCAAGGGGTCAGAGACCTTGAGCAGCACAGCTGGAGGGCTGTGCCCTGGACTCCAAGACAGAAGCAATGTCCATCCTGTCCGCAAGGGGGTGCTAGAGTATTATAGTCGACTACAAGCTTACAGTGTGAAAGGAGACACTCTCCAGAGACTCAGCTACAGACACTTATTAAACCCTCTGAAGGTGGTAAACATAACTATAGATTCAATATATGGTAGCTTTGATCTGTTGCCTTCTTGACTCTGTGAAATATTCAACAGTGATTCCTTGGTGAGATTTCCCCCCTCCACTCCCCCCTTTGAATCTGCTCTGCATGCTAACTCAGCCAGCTGCTTGAAATTCTGATTCAGGTCTTGCTGATTTCATTAAGCCTACGTGGATTGCTCAGAATATTAACAGGATACTACTTTCTTATTCAAGAGTGTCTCAGGTTGGTTTCCCAAGCAGACTAATAGCAACTGGCTTGTCTGGTTCAGCTGATGGGCTGACATGAAGGGCTGCAGGTAGAGTGGAGTGCGGGGAGGTGAAGGTCAGTATAAGGAATGCATTTCTTTTTCAAATCAGTCATCACAAACAGCGTTCATCTGTCTTGTGCTTTAGCATTTTTGGGGGGAAGTGCTAAAGCTTTTTGATCTTTTCCAACAGAAATCTTGTTTTGTATAAACAAATAACGTTCACATATGTCCAAGTTGTCCTTTCTCATCTGATCTCACTATATTTTGGATTCTCTTCCAACCTGCAACAGAGCTAATAATGATCCCTCTCACCATTCAGCTTGCTTTAAATATCGGTGACAAATTTTCCCTGGAACTGAAAAGGATCTGCCCCCTATTGTTCTTCCTTCCCTGTCAACAATCACCTCTTTATTACTGAGTTATCCTTAGAAAGCTCTTGGTGAGGATTGTGCTCCACTTACAGCTGTTCGATGTTGATTTTTACATGTCACTTTCAACATTTTAAACAGATTCATTCTTAAAATGTTGGCTTTAAATGTGAAATAGAAATCACTGTTAGAGCTGGCCAGGAAATGTTTATTTTCCCATCAAAAAATGTTGATATTAACACTGAAATTTCTCTGAAACGTTTGGAGGGGTTTGTTGAAAAACTAAAAAAAATAAATCAATTTTCTTCCAAGTTTTTTTGGTTTTCAAAAAATCTTGTTAAAAATGGGCCTCTCCTACGGAAAATCCCATGTTGATAGAAATGCCTTATTTTGGTTGAAAAAGCCCATTTTGAGCTAAGTATTTAGACGAGCTTTAGTTTCTGTGCAAATATGTGGTTAATAAGCTGTTTTATCCCTTGTGCTGGGTTCTTGTTAGACCTCATGAGCAAGAAGAGTCTGACCTGGTAGGAGACCTTGAAGGAAAACCGAGGGTAGTGTAAGGTGTGTTTATGTAATAGGTGGCTCTCTTCCCTTTGAGTCAGTAGGAATTCAGAGCCAGATTTTCAAAGGTATTTACGTGCCTAAAGATGCAGCGGCCTAGTGGAGTTTTCAAAAGTGCCAAAAGCGGGTTAAAACAACAAGGTTTCCTTGTGGCACCTTAGAGACGAACAAATTTATTTGGGCATAAGCTTTTGTGGGATATAACCCACTTCATCAGATGCACGGAGTAGACAATGCAGTAAGCAGTATAAATATACAGCACATGAAAAGATGGGAGTTGCCTTACCAAGTGGGGGGGTCAGTGCTAACGAGGCCAATTCAATTAGGATGGATGTGGCCCATTCACAACAGTTGACAAGAAGGGGCGAATATCAACAGAGGGAAAATTATTTTTTGTAGCGACCCAGCCACTCCCAGTCTTTATTCAGGCCTAATTTGATAGTGTCAAGTTTGCAAATTAATTCCAGCTCTGCAGTTTCTTGTTGAAGTCTGTTTTTGAAGTTTTTTGTTGAAGAATGGTGACTTTTAAGTCTGTTATTGAATGTCCAGGGAGATTGAAGTGCTCTCCTACTGGTTTTTGAATGTTACAATTCTTGATGTCAGATTTATGTCCATTTATTCTTTTGCATAGAGACTGTCCAACATTGGCCAAGCCTTTCGAAAATCTGCCCCCCAGTGCTTCCAGGGTGGCAGTATACTGCTGGCGGTGCTTTTAAGAGGCCTGATTCTCCATTGCTGTGCGTCTTGTGTAACCCCTGTGCAAAATGGTTGTAAAACAGTCGTTGGTGTGCGAGGAGAGTTCTGAGTTGGTATCATTTTGCCCCCACCTTGCATGCCCTCTGCACAGAGGTAAGTGACAACTCAGGATGTAAGGCAATGGCAGATCTGGCCTAAGGTTCTTCCCGCTTATGATTATTAAAGAGCTTAGTAACATTTTCAAGTTAACTCCTGGTGTGCTCAATCAGATAATTGCATTCTGCTTATCTAAAATTCTCCCTGCAGTTTCAGTTGAACGCGGCATTCACTTCCTGACCTAGTTTGCTGTATGTTTCTGTGCCCTGCTAAACAGTATTTGAGTGGTGATCTCCTTATAGAGTCTGTAGAGCACTTTGTGAGCCTCTGGGGTGAAAACCACTATATCACTGTATGTAAAATATCATCTTTGTGACACATTCCCAATGTAAATGAGGAAAGATTAGATAATAGAATAATTTTAATCTTTATCCGTTGGAAAAAAACGTGTAAAGAAAAGGCCTGCTGGGAAAATTATATAGAACACTTTATTGGTATTCCCCTGACGAGGACTGTTGCAAATAGGAATCTCTTTGATGTATTTTTGAGAGGAATTCATTAAGTAGAAAGGCTTCTGAAAATGTATATATTTTAAAAAGTCCAACGGCGATCTTCACACATGAAAGGACTGGTAACTATGTGAAATGGTTCTGGTATGAGGGTTTATTGGTATACATTTAGGATTGCCCCTTTCCTCCAGGTGGAGTAGAGACTCCTGCCACCTGTTGCATCTGTCATAAAGCTGAGACTGTCAGCTTTCGAAGGATGGACTGACTTGATTTTGTAGCCTGTAGCACAAAGGGGACTTGATCCATGAATGGGGACCCTACTTGCTACTGTAATTGAAATAGAAAATAATAATTTTCTCATGAGGGGTGTAACAATGAGTTACACCGATTATCTCAAATGAGTGCCAATAAAATCTTTATATCATCATACATTCTGTACGTCACATGTTGACGGGAAAATATTTTAGAAACGCTTTAAAGTTCACCATTTTTTCTACATTGTTTTCATTTCCCTCTCCCTGTGAAAATAGACTCTCTGAATACTATGAATCCAACTGTAATGGGGAAGAGAAATCTTAGCTAGTACATTTTAGAAACCACTAAAATATTTTTTCTGTTTATAACTGTGATCTTATCATGAGTCTCACAATATCTGGTGTTTCAGTACTGATGGTGTGCTTGTAAAGCCTGATATTCAGAGCTAGCGTGGTATATTGCATTATAGAAACCTCTGTCTTTTGATGGTTAAAGCTCCTGGCTGTACATGTGAAAGGTTGACAAGTTATTTGACTGTTATCCTTGTCACTGATCCAGGATAAAATATATTGCCTGGCCTAAGCCTTGGACTAATGTGATGTTTTGGGAGGAAAACTTTACATTTGGAGCAAAGAAGGAAGTATTTTTGTGGCAAATCAACTTAAAAAATAAAATGAGATTGGTGGCTGTTTTGAAGGTGATAAATGGCTTGGAATGTTAGAATTGGTCCCAGCAGAGATGGCCGAGGGCAAATCAGGCAGTCAGAGGTGGACGATAAACACGTTTATCACATGATTCAACAATTGATCACATGGATATCATTGTCATGTGTCCATAACGTTACAACCCCGATGAGCTCCCACTCTTGGATGATCACTAGGCCGCTGTACTGCAGACTTTGGGTCCCATGTGCTCTTAGCTGGGCAGGTGTAGGCGCTGTCTCTCTGGCTCTGGGATTATAGGCACACAACCCCAGGTGCAGACCCTGCGTCTCAAACCTCTCTTGGTGGTGGGGATGCTGCAGTCAGATTCCCTAGGCCCTGAAACTAGTGCTGGCTCTTCCAAGATGTTGCACACTCTCACTGAAGCTGTGGACCAACTGCTTCACTGTTTCCGTTTTTGAGAAGTGCATGACAGTGCAAGTAACACCCAGACTCTGAAAAAGCATTTCTAAACTCACGCACACGGTACAAATAGAAAAAACATAAGAGACATGGATCCACGAAAAAATAATAAACTGCAATGCAAAAACCTTCCTCCAGTGTCCTCACCACTCTGAGAGCCCTTTGGGTTTGAGACAGTCTTTTCAGGATCCCAAGACCCTCCTCTCTTCCTGCTCAGTCTTGCCTTCTTGTTGTGGTTGGCGAGAAAGAGTTTGTAAGAGCAGACCTTTTCCTCGTATAACTTTCCAGTTTCCCCCCTGTCATGTGACCATCCTGGTCAGCCTCAAAGCCCCCTCAGGCAATCAAGGTCACCTGTCAGGTGATCTGTTCCTTGGTTCCTTCCCATCTGGGGTGGGGGGGAAATGGTTTCTTGCAGCTTGGCCACCCTCTTTAGCATACACATTGTATTGCCGGGGCTGTCGTTCAATCTTAATGCCTTGTTGAGTGTCCTGTAGCTGTTTCCAAACAGGACGGGTGATCTTGACACAATCCTGGTCAGGAAATGGCTAATTGAATGGACACGATGGCGTACTGACGCAGAAAATTCACAAAATCATTCAGAATTCGTAAGTTGTAGATAGATTTCCCAAACAGTGACACTTAAATGAGAGGGTGTAGGGTTTTTTGGAGTAGGTAACCATGTCTGTTCAGATTTATCTGCTCTATGAAAAAAGGCCTTAGTAATAGAATCTAGATAGCAGAGCTGGAAAGGCCTGTCGTATGCTGAGGACTCCATTCTGGTACTGTAGAACTGTTCCTTATGCTGTATTTTCTTGTGCTGTTGTTTCTAAAGTGACGACAAAAAGAGATGACACTTAACAGTTTTCTTTGGCAATCACAGTTTGATCAAATGGCTGTGAGATGGTTATTTGAGAGGTCAGTGCTGGGTCACTACCTTGGGTGAAATGTACTGAAGCCAGTTTTAGATTAGAAAGGTAAGGGGAGGAATAAGCGTAGGAGGAGCCAAGGCTATGAATAGGGTTAGCAGAATTTGATTTATTCTTAAGCATTTTTATTGATTTAAATATCTACGGTTGTGGGACATTATGGGGGGGATCAGACAATAGGGGAGCCAGACCATAATTATTTAATGATAGTAGACGCTGAGATTCAAAGATCTAAAGCTTTGTTTCTGTTAAAACATATTGTCACATCGCATGTCAAAATATCCTTAAATCAAACTGTAGTGCTCAAGCAGCATTTTTCTTACTTAACCTATAGTAAATTTCAGCTATTGTTGAGGGAAATACTTTGTCATCAGTGTGTGGGTGTACGATGAAACTGACGCTTGCAGACATTTACTGCTAAAAATCTAATCCTTCCAAACCTGAATATGACTTATAATCCTGGCTCTGCACATCCTCACTATGTGAGGCCATGGGCAAGTCTCTCAGCCTCTCTGAGCCTTTCTTTCCTTGTCTGTGAAATGGAACTGTGTAATGAAGTGGGAATTTTTGTAATATTTTTAAAGATGCCTGTATGTGCCTCAGTTTCCCCTGTACATTGCATGGCTACCCCATGTGGGCGAGGAAGAAATTAAGTTTGCTGTCAGGGCAGACTTAAAGATCTAAGTGTGCGTGTCCCCTCCTTGTATGGGTGGAATGAAGAGTTGTTAAGCAACTGGTTGAAACTGACCCAGATCACCAAGGGGGCCAGAGAAACAATTCAAGCTCCAAGGACTAATGGAGTTCTTTGCCTCTCAGCAGGGAAGCTGAGCAAAGACCCTAGCTTGAGAACAGAAGTCTGAGGGCTGATCTACACTGGCAATGTTAAAGGAGGAGGCTCCTCCGCGTGCTGCTCTCGCCTGCAGGCACCGCCCCCGCAGCTCCCATTGGCCGCAGTTCCGAGCCAATTGAGATTCTTGAGACCCAGGTTCTAGTCCTGCTTCTTCCACTGACTTATTGGGGGGCCCTGAGCTCCCCAGCTCTGTGCCTTAATTAATCTATCTATAAAATGGTGGTAGTGATACCCTTTGTGAAGCACTTTGGGATCTACTGATGGAACGCACTATATATGACTGAGCTGTTGTTATTGTTATTAACATAGCAAATAAAAAGCCACACGTAATACTTCTCACAAGCATGGTGACCATCAAAGAAATAGCAACCATAGGGAAACTTCTGCAGTGCTGTCCGGGTGTACGGTGGGGCTTGGTGACGTTCTGAAAATGCAGATGGGCTTCTGAGTTTCAAGCTGATAACGTTGCGGTTAAGTTCTAGTAGCTAGCTGCCCTTTCAGAGTGTGTTTATGCCCACAGGCCTGGTTATTTCTGTGGGGCTAGCAAGGTGTATTAGACTGGGGACTTGCAAGGCTATTTTGTAGGTCAGGATTCTTGCCTGGACTGAGTGCCACTCCACCTCCACTGTCCCTTGTGGGTGTTGTGCCTCATCTCCCACAACGCGTTCCCAACCTGATGAGTGTAGGTTTGCAAGGTTTAGAGAGGCAGCTGAAATAAAGAGGTGGGGAGAGCGGGGACTTTGAGGTGCAGTTCTTTTTGTATATGGGGGACGGCTGGGAAGCTGGAAGAAGGTTTAATTTCCTTTGGGGCAAGACAGCAAGGGATCATACAGGGAAAGAGGGATGGACTTAGACGTCACCCGGGATCAGTTTGGTGTGAGACGGGGAGAAGGAGCAGAGAACTCCTTGCCACAGTGACCATGTTCCGGGGCTAGTGGCAGTCATGGCAGAGCCTTCCTGCAGTCAAGAGATTAATGCATATTGTTAAATTAATTTCCTCATAACAGAAATCCTGTACGTGGAACTGCTGCTTTCTTGGAAGTATGAGCAGCCTTGTAGCTCTGCATTAAGAAAAAGACTACAATGAAATCTCACGGTTCAGGGCTTCAGCTGCCGGCCTGCAGGGGCCAGGAAGGATTTTTTTACTCCACATACATCATTTGGTTCTTTCTTTCTTTTCTTTTTCTTTTTGCCTTCCTGTGAAGCATCAGGGATTGGCCACAGCTGGAGATGGGACCTCGGCCGCGGTGGACCAGTGCTCTGAGGTGGTACAAAGAATCCTCTGTCTCAGGTGCCTGGTCCACATGCGATTGGGAAGGAATTTTCTCCCTGGTCAGATTGGCAAGGATCTGGTGGTTTTTGGGGGTGGGAGTGTCTGACTTCCTCTGCAGCTTGGGATGTGGACTGCCTGCTAGGATCATCTGGGCAGCTCTCAGTTAATCAATTCCCTGCCAGTGCATGGGCTTTGGGTACTGCTGGGACCTCGTTCTCTCCTGATCTCTGCCTGTGGCTCACAACAGTTTAATTTCCTGAGGACTGAAATGCTTTGGCCTAAATCTTGGGGCTCAACATAGGGGTATTTGGGTGGAATTGCGGCCTAGTGAGGTACAGGCAGTCAGGCTAGATCTAATGGTCCTTTCTGGCCTTAAGATCTATGAAACTTGCAGTGAACTCTGCTTTATCTGATCGCTGCTTTTATTTTGAGGGTCCAATTAGGATATTTTTTTTTTAGTAACTTGATTTGTATATTCTTTCAGCGTTCACACATTCTTGCTGCCAGGATCATTCATGAGGTTTTGTGACGACACAGCTTGTCCTTTAACCCCCACGTAGAAAATAAATTGACGATAGCTGTTATCCTTACATATTACATGGGCCGTGGGTTTATTTTAAAAAAATGGACAGCCACTGGATGACTGAGTACTTACAGTGGGGTAACGGAGCCTTGCACTTCTGGCAATTTGAATCCCATACAGGTAAATAGAGGCTGAAAGGTGTTACCTTTCCATATCTATTCAGTGGACTGGCTGGGATTCTGAGTTTACTAATACTGGTGTAATCCCACAATAACTCAATGGGAATAAAACTGCAGACACCGTCCTTGCTCCATCTGTGGGGGTGGTAGCTCTGTTACCCATAATACTGTGCTAATGAATTTGAGCATGGGTGCGTTGAGCCAGCCAGGCTACCCAGGAGGCTTTGTCTTTCCTTTAATCACCTGCATGACGTATCGCCAGTTTTTTAGTGACTAACTTTTTATAAGTTGTTGACCAATTTTTTTTCATGAAAATATCAAAAGAGAGGTGAAAAATACAAAATATGAAGGCCTGCAGCAGAGATAAGATTTGTAGGATATGAGTCACAGTTAGTATACAAATTGATTTAGTAAAAGTTAAAAGCAATTATTTTTATTTATTATTATTTATTTATTATCTGTCTTATTAGATCATTGCATTTGGCCCCTATTTCCTGCCATAATTCAGATGTTAATTTAATATAGGCAATACGTCTCTCCACTTCTCTTAATTCTTTTATTTTAGTCAATCACAGTTCTATAGCTGGTATTTATTTAGGTAGCCATAGGCTTCAGTTTGGCAAAGTACATGGGTATATGCCTAACTTTAGGCATTGACGTCAGTGGGACTATTCATGTGCGTCAAGTTAGTCACTTGCGGAAATACCTTGTTTAATGGGCTGCAGTCACAAAAATTCAGTCTGGACATTTTCCTAACAACATAGTGATAGATATTTGGGGGATACCAAATAAATAATAATATAATTTAATAATAGTTTCTCTTCATGGCATTCCCTCCAGCACTTTGATGTGTATTTGTGTCTTATTTTTTGTTTTGTAAAACTGGTGTTCAAAAACTGGTGCTTTATTAGAACATCAACAGCTCATTAAAAGTGAAAATTGGGTTAAGCTCAGCTTTATATGCTGAATAACTCCACTACCATGCTGTTTGGGGGGGGGGGGGCGGGGAGAGATGGTATTCGGCACAGAAATAGATTTTAATGCACCTCTATGGAATTCTTTTTCTTGTCTGTAAAATCCTGCATGTACTTCCTGGTTTGCAGAAGTTATCCCAGAACGTGACCACATAAACATCAGTAGGATTGCCACCTGTGCAATCCATGGTTTTTAAAGACTTCTAAAGCCATTGCTAATGGAATGTAGGATTTCCTCTCTTTGGCACTTGTCTAACCTAAAAGATCATGTTCTCACCTGCAGCCTTAGCCTTAGGATGCTGTAGCATCAGTCATAGAATCATAGAATATCAGGGTTGGAAGGGCCCTCAGGAGCTCATCTAGTCCAACCCCCTGCTCAAAGCAGGACCAACCCCAACTAAATCATCCCAGCCAGGGCTTAGTCAAGCCGGGCCTTAAAAATTTCTAAGGATGGAGATTCCACCACCTCCCTAGGTAACCCATTCCAGTGCTTCACCACCCTCTTAGTGAAATAGTTTTTCCTGATATCCAACCTAGACCTCCCCCACTGCAACTTGAGAACATTGCTCCTTGTTCTGTCATCTGCCACCACTGAGAACAGCCGAGCTTCATCCTCTTTGGAACTCCCCTTCAGGTAGTTGAAGGCTGCTGTCAAATCCCCCCTCACTCTTCTCTTCTGCAGGTTAAATAAGCCCAGTTCCCTCAGCCTCTCCTCATAAGTTCCCTGGTTTCTCCTTCTTCCCTTTTTTAAAGATGGGCACTATATTTGCCTTTTTCCAATCATCTGGGACCTCCCCCGATCGCCACAAGTTTTCAAAGATAATGACCAATGGCTCTGCAATTACATCAGCCAACTCCTTCGGTACCCTCGAATGCATTGCATCCGGCCCCATGGACTTGTGCATGTCCAGCTTTTCTAAATAGTCCTTAACCTGTTCTTTCACCACTGAGGGCTGCTCAACTCCCCTTCCTCTCCCTCCCCCCCCTCCCCCCCCGGGCCTGTGTTGCCCAGTGCAGCAGTCTGGGAGCTGACCTTGTCTGCGAAGACCGAGGCAAAAAAGCATTGAGTACTTCACCTTTTCCATATCATCTGTCACTAGGTTGCCTCCCCCATTCAGTAAGGGTCCCACACTTTCACTGACCTTTTTTTGCTAACATACCTGTAGAAACCCTTCTTGTTACCCTTCACATGCCTTGGTAGCTGCAACTCCAATTGTGCTTTGTCCTTCCTGATTACACCCCTACATGCTCGAGCAATTTTTTTATACCCCTCCCTAGTCATCTGTCCAAGTTTCCACGTATTGTAAACTTCCTTTTTGTGTTTAAGCTCACTGAAGATTTCTCTGTTAAGCTAACCCGGTCGCCTGCCATATTTGCTATTCTTTCTGCACATCGGGATGGTTTGTTCCTGCGTCCTCAATAAGGCTTCTTTAAAATGTAGCCAGCTCTCCTGGACATATTAGCCTCCCAGGGGATCCTGCCCATCAGTTCCCTGAGGGAGTCAAAGTCTGCTTTTCTGAAGTCCAGGGTCTGTATTCTGCTGCTCTCCTTTCTTCCTTTTGTCAGGATCCTGAACTCACCTGTCTCATGGTCACTGCTGCCCAGGTTGCCACCCACTTCTACTTCCCCTACCAGTTCTTCCCTGTTTGTGAGCAGCAGGTCAAGAGGAGCACAGCCCCTAGTTGGTTCCTCCAGCACTTGCACCAGGAAGTTGTCGCCAACACTCTCCAAAAACTTGCTGGATTGTCTGTGCACTGCTGTATTGCTTTTCCAGCAGATGTCAGGGTGATTGAAGTCCCCCATGAGAACCAGGGCCTGTGATCTGAAAACTTCAGTTAGTTGTCCGAAGAAAGCCTCGTCTACTTCATGCTCCTGGTCTGGTGGTCTATAGCAGACGCCCACCATGACATCATCCTTGTTGCTCTCGCCTCTTAACTTAATCCAAAGACTCTCAACAGGCTTTTTTCCAGTTTCATACCGGAGCTCTGAGCAATCATACTGCTCTCTTGCATACTATGCAACTCCTCCACCTTTTCTCCCCCGCTTGTCCTTCCTGAACAGTTTATACCCATCCATGACAGTGCTCCAGCCATGTGAGTTACCCCACCAAGTCTCTGTTATTCCAATCACATCATAGTTCCTTGACATTGCCAGGACTTCCAATTCTTCCTGCTTGTTTCCCAGGCTTCTTGCATTCGTGTACAGGCATCTAAGATACCTAACCCATTGCCCTACTTTCTCAGTATGAATCGGGAGGCCTCCCCTGTTGCACCTTCCTCCTTGTGTTTCCTCCTGGTATCCCACTCCCCCACTTACCTCAGGGCTTAGGTCTCCATCCCCCAGCGAACCTAGTTTAAAGCCCTCCTCACTAGGTTAGCAAGTCTGCCTGCGAAGATGCTCTTCTCTCTCTCCGTTAGGTGGATCCCATCTCTTCCTAGCAATCCTTCTTCCCGGAACAACATCCCATGGTCAAAGAATCCAAAACCCCTTCTCTGACACCACCTGCGCAACCACGCATTTACTTCCACAATTCGATGGTCCCTACCTGGGCCTTTTTCTTCAACAGGGTGGATGGATGAGAACATGACTTGTGCCTCAAACTCCTTTATCCTTCTTCCCAGAGCCACATAGTTTGCAGTGACCCACTCAAGGTCATTCTTGGCAGTATCATTGGTGACCACATGGAGAAGTAGGAAGGGGTAGTGGTCCGAGGGCTTGATCAGTCTCGGCAGACACTCCGTCACATCCTGAATTCTAGCCCCAGGCAAGCAGCACACTTCTCAAGTTTCCCTGGTCTGGTCGGCAGATGGATGACCCTGTCCCCCATAGGAGGGAATCCCCAACCACCTCCACCCCTCTCCTCCTCTTGGGAGTGGTGGTCGTGGAACCCCCATCCCTAGGACAATCATCCCATGCCTTCCGGTCGATGGGGTCTCCTTTTGATCCCTTTTCTCAGATGACTCTTCCAAACCATTCTCTGCCGTAGTACCTTTGCAGAGAGCCTGAAAATGGTTTCTTACCTTTATGTGCATTGGGGGTACATGGGTTCTCCTCTTTCTTCCTCTGGAGGCACACGCTGCCAATTTTCTTCCCCGTTCTGCACTGCCCTCTCTGATTTTTCAGCATGCTGTGCCGGCAGTACCAAACGCTGACTTCTATCCAGAAAGTCTTCATCTTCTCTGATGCAGCGCAGGGTTGATACTTTGGGTCTCTAGTCCTTTAACCTTCTCTTCCAATATGGAGACCAGCTTGCACTTCGTACAGACGAAGTCGCTTCTGTCCTCTGGGAGAAAGACAAACATGGCACATCCTGTGCAGTTCACAACAGCTGATCGCTCACTATCCATATTGTCTTCTTTCTAAGAGCCTCTTCAGATGTTGTATTTACTGCTCACAGAAGCCTGAAAGGCAAAAAACTGTGGGATCTCCCCCAAGGCAAACTCCCTCTGTTTGCCTCTGCTCTGTTCGCTGCTCACTTGAGTTCGCAACTGGCTGCTGTTTTATAAGGCTGCTGGCTTGAAGCAGTTCCCCGGGCTCAAATCTTCCCTCCAATCAACCACTCAAGGCCCACCTGGAACAAAGCACTCCCAGTTCACACTTTTCAAACAAACAAACACAGGGTCAAACAGTCCCTGCCACCAGCACCGTGAAACAAATGGTCCCAGCAGACAGACACCCGGATATTCACCCCACCAGCTCACAACACAGCCCCGCTAATGCTGTCCCTAGAACATAGTTCTTAGAACATAGAGGTGAAGTCCACAACTCTTGTCACAGCAAGAGCTGTGTGAATAATGGATTGTTCAGTTTGTTGGCAAGTCCAAAAAATGGGGGAAAAAATTATTTTGGGTCAAATGAAACATTTTGTTTCCATTTCAAGTTTTTTCTCTTTTTAATTTTTTTTTTAAAGAATTAAATGATGGGGAAACTGAGGTATGAAGGGCCAAATCCTGCCTGGATTCAAACATCATGCAACCCCATTGGAGTTGGTTGGGTTGCACAGTGCATAAATAAAGGCAGAATTTGGTCTAAAGATATTAAGTGACATACCTAAGGCAACAGAGTAAACTGGTGGCAGAGCCACAAATTCTTGGGAATTCTTGGCTCCTAGTGCCATGCCTGCAAGATTTAGACTACACCGACTCTCTAGTGTATTAAACTGGCATTTTTCATTAGGGTAGGAATTAAGTTGCACTTGACTAAAGCGAGCTGTTTGTTGTTTCTAGGAAGAGTGGGATCACAGCAGCAGTGGGAGTTCAGGATCCCGGCCTAGTTCAGGCTCCAGGCCTGGGTCTGGATCAAGGTCTGACAGCCAAGGGAGAAGCAGCCAGTTCAGTCATTCAACCAAGGTATAAACTGGTAGTGTTTGGTGAAATATGACTGAGGAATGCTGAATCATGTGCTCCACTTGCTGTTAGTTGTGGGCTTATTCTTTTAATGACATGATAGTGTGTGTGTGTGTGTGTGTGTGTGTGTGTGTGTGTGTGTGTGTGTGTGTGTGTGTGTGTGTGTGTGTGTGTGTAAGTAAATACTTAATCTGTCTGCATAATGCATGGCCTAACTGCTAAAGGCCTGGTTGGAATGCATCTCTCAAGCGTCTACATTTCAAGAGGCCTTTTTAGTAGTATTGGGTGCTTTAATGCAGGAAAATAAGTTTGCTACTGGTCAGTTTAGGCTAGAGGGAGAGGGAATTAATTTGTGCTTGAAATCTGGGAGTGCTTTAGTTTTGGGATATTATAGAGGTGGTTTTAAAAAGATGTTTGCAGATCACCATTAAAAGCGAAAATGTGCGACCAACCCATTAGTCTAAACATCACAGCACAGAGGCTGAGTTCCGGTCCCAGGCTCAGTTCCTGGCTTGGAGCCTGCAGCAGCTGTGAGCGCTGTTAGCTGATTGTGTGCTGCCAAGGTACAACTGGTGAGGCAGTGTGGTGAAGGCTCTTATCCATGGGAAACTTGTCAGGTGATATGCACATAGAATTCACCATGGTACCCAGGATAATCCCAGTATTTAAGTGACTGGGAAGGTCAAAGCTCAGTCAATTGTTTATATTATTTATGGTAATAAAAAGTACAGTGATTGTATATGCAGTACTTATCAGGATTGATTGATTTAACTCTGTGATTAAATCTAAGTTATTTAAATCAGCAAGCTGAGAACCTTGATTTAAATAATCAATTTTAGTCTTGTTTTGCATTTGTATTTTTCAGTTATTTTCCTAAAGAAAGTTTGATTCTCATTGATTGGTACCCATTAATAAAGTTGATTTTCCAACTAAATATAGCCTTGATGATAAATTTGGTACTGCTTTTTGCTAACCATGATACACTATATTTATACACATTTATTTAAGCAGTTATGTAGCTTAGTATTATTTATTCACATTCTTAATTTTTACATTTGTATTATGTTAGAAAATGGTGAATGGTGCATTTCTTTCTTACTTAGATTTTACTCATGATTTGTGTCAAGCTCTCTTTGGCTGGAAATTGTAATTCAATTGAAGTGCACAAAAAGCATTTTAAAATTTGCTGAATACATTAGACCAACTGATTTATTAAACAAAGGAAGTATTATCTGTAGTTAGTGAATTGAACTGATTTTTTCAGGTCCCCATGTCCTTCAGTCTTTAGAACTAGTAGATCTCATCCTCACATCTAATTTTTATTCATAGATTAGAAGAGGAAAACAAGCTTTCCTGTGTTTTCCAAACCCAATCAATTTCTTAACTTTGAATGAAATATAATCACTGAATTGAACTAGATGAATAAACTGAAATTAAAAAAAAAATTCTCTATGTACCTGCAAAAGGCAGTCATAGCTGGGTTAGCACTTCAACAAACTGGTTCCAGGTGTTTAACCAGTGAGTCCTACCAGTTCAGTGGTTTGACTTTCTTTAAAACTGTGGCAGCAAACAAGGCTGTTGCGGAGAAGCTAAACAAATTGTTTGCATCTGTCTTCACTTCAGAGGATGTGAGGGAGATTCCTATATCTGAGCCATTATTTTTAGGTGACGGATCTGAGAAACTATCCCAGATTGAGGTGTCAATAGAGGAGGTTTTGCAACAAATTGATAAAACAGTAATGTTATTCACCCAAGAGTTCTGAAGAAACTCAAATATGAAATTGCAGAACTACTAACTGGGGTATGTAATCTATCACTTAAATCAGCCTCTGTACCAGATGACTGGAGCATAGCTAATGTGATGCCAATTTTTTAAAAAGGGCTCCAGAGGCAAGCCTGGCAATTACAGGCCAGTAAGCCTAACTTCAGTTTCGTAAAAATTGGTTGAAACTATTGTAAAGAACAGAATGATCGGACACATAGATGAACACAATGTGTTGGGGAAAAGTCAGCATGGCTGTTGTAGA
Organism: Chrysemys picta bellii; assembly: GCF_011386835.1. Classification (NCBI taxonomy): domain Eukaryota; kingdom Metazoa; phylum Chordata; order Testudines; family Emydidae; genus Chrysemys; species Chrysemys picta. The sequence goes on from NC_088796.1 coordinate 14,775,681, forward strand.
GGGGAATCATGCCTCACCAATCCATTAGAATTCTTTGAGGGGAGTCAACAAGCATGTGGAGAAAGATCCAGTGGATATAGTGTACTTGGACTTTCAGAAAGCTTTTGAGAAGGTCCTTCACCAAAGGCTCTTAAGCAAAGAAAGCAGTCATGGGATAAGAGGGAAGGCCCTCTCATGGATCAGTAACTGGTTAAAAGATAGGAAATAAAGGGTAGGAATAAATTATCAGCTTTCACAGTGGAGAGAGGTCATTAGAGAGGTCCCCAAAGGATCTATGCTAGGGCCAGTGCTGTTCAACATATTCATAAGTGATCTGGAAAAGGGGGTGAACTGTGAGGTGTCAACGTTTGCAGACGATACAAAATTACTTGAGATCATTAAGACAAAAGCTGACTGCCAAGAGTTACAAAGGGACCTCAAAAAACTGGATGACTGAGCAACAAAATGGCAGATGAAATTCAGTGTTGATAAGTGCAAAGTAATGTACATTGGAAAAAATAATCCCAACTATGCATACAAAATGGTGGGTCTAAATTAGCTGTTACCACGCAAGAAAGAGATTTTGGAGTCATCATGGATAGTTCTCTGAAAATATCTACTCAATATGCAGTGGCAGTAAAAAAAAGAAAAGCTAACAAAATGTTGGGAATCATTAGGAAAGGGATAGATAATAAGACAGAAATTATTATAATGCCATTATATAACTCCATGGTACGCCCAGCCTTGAAGACTGCAGCTATTCTGGTCCCCTCAATCTCAAAAAAGATGTTTTAGAATTAGAAAAGGGACAGAGAAGGACAATTAAAATGATGAGGGGTATGGCACATCTTCCATATGAGGAGAGATCAAAAAGACTGCAACTGTTTAGCTTACAATAGGTCCATTAATGGCTGTTAGCCACGATAGGCAGGGATAGTATCCCTAGCCTCTGTTTTCAGAGGCTGGGAGTGGGTGGCAGAGGATGGGTCACTTGGTGATTGCGTGTTCTGTTCATTCCCTCTGGGGCACCGGGCATTGGTCGCTGTAGGAAGACAGGATACAGGGCTAGATGGTCCTTTGGTCTGACCCAGTATGGCCATTCTTATGTTCTTTTATAGAAAAGAGGTGACTTAAGGGGGATATGATAAAATCAGGAATGGTGTGGAGAAAGTGAATAGGGAAGTGTTATTTACCTCTTCACATAACGACATAACCAGCAGTCACCCAGGCATCAGGTTTCAAACAAACAAAAGGAAGTATTTCTTCACACAATGCTCAGTCAACCTGTGGAACTGGTTGCCAGGGGATGTTGTGAAGGCCAAAAATAGAACTGAGTTAAAAAAAGATTTAGATAAATTCATGGCGGATAGGTCCATCCATGACTATTAGCCAAGATCATTAGGGACACAACCCCATAGTTCAGGTGTCTCTAAACCTCTGACTGCCAGTGGCTGGGACTGGATGACATGAGCCGGATGACTCAATAACTGCCCTGTTCTGTTCATTCCCTCTGAAGCATCTGGCACTGGCCACTGTTGGAAGACAGGATACTGGGCTAGATGGACCATTGGTCTTGCCCATTATGGCCATTCTTATGTACTGCTTAATATTATTATTTTAGTTCATTTAAATGATTTAATAGAGCATAGTAAGTTTTGGCCTTTGACACAGATGATCATAATTTCATATTAATTTTTTAAAAGAAAATTATATTTAAATAAAATTTAAAAATCTGATTTTAAAAAAAATAAATGTTGATTATCTATCCTGACACTAATGTAACAAAAAGCATTCCGTATTCAGGTTCATTTGCTAAGGAATGGATGGGGAGGAATGATAGAAAAGTTTGTGTCATAAATGGGCAGATTTTCAAAATCTACTTTGTGTGCATTTAAATGTCTCATTTATTTGGGAGAATTTACTGCAATTGCAGGCATAAATAGTCAAACTCATTGGTCATTTGCTTGTGCCATCACTATGGTTATGTGGGCACATGGGCACACACATTAGGCACACCATTGATGTAGATTTTGTCCACCTGCATTTGTGCACACAGGATTTTGAGAACAGAGTCCCTAATGTGCCTAGTCCCATAATGTGTGTAGGGTCTGTTTGATCAAATCTCCTTAATCTGTCTGAGCATTTATAATGCTCCCATCACTCTGTCTTTCAGTAATCACTGTTAATGGTTCAATTAATTTTTGAGAGTAATATTCCAACTCCACTTGAGTACAAATGATTATTTAAACCCATGAGTTGGGTCATTGGGATCTTGAAGTTTAAAGCTGATTATAGTTATAATTGCCGTCCCAGTGAGTATGCTGTGTGCTCAAGGTAGGCAGCTTTGCAGGAGATAACAGAGTGGCTTTGCCTCTGAAGCAGTGGCGTTCCTCCGAGGTCCTTCACCCGATGCGTGTTGGTGAGGAAGGTGGACAGAAACTGCACATTTATGACTGGCTAATCTGGGGCTATGAAACAAAAGGACAATGCATTCATCTCCCTTAACCAAGTGCTTGTTGCTCAAAGGGTAGTGCCATTGGAAAGAATTAAAGAATGTTTTAGTAAACTGTAAGCGTGAGTGGTTTGTGTGGGAGCTAACAATGGCCCTGTACTTCCAAAGTCTTCAGGCTAGTCCTATCACACCTCCCGCTCCCTAATGTACAAAAAGTTAGCATTATGGAGTTGGGCACCCAAGCACTTCTAGTCTACAGTGGTGACATATAGTAATGGCACAATTATCGTGCGAATTACTGGGTATCGTGGTATCTCACGATCTGATACTGTGCTGAGCCAGAAGAAATGGTGTTCCTGTCAGATCTCGAGTAGTAATTATCACAGCTGTAAACCATAAAGGTGTCTGATATCTCATCAGCCTGGTGAAATGCTGGGGTGTTGGTGTTTTTGTATCTCTATAGATAAGGACAGCTCTCTTGTCGTGACCGCTAAAACTGCTTCACAGTCAGCTACAAAAAGGGAGCCCCTTAAAATTCAGGGAAATGGTTATGTAGCCGGATTGGATTTGATTCAGTCAGGGCCAAATCTGAGGGATGAGCTCACTGGCCAGCAAGCCTTAAACCTGGCAAACTATGTTTTCTTTGTGAAGCCAAGTCCTGATAGACCCTGTAGGGCTTACAAGCCAAGGTTTGGGAGGGAGGGATGTCACACCTAGATCACAGCCAGAGCCAGAGCCCTCTCCTTATCAGGAGAAGTCCCCTGACATTCTAAGTCAATGCTTTCTCCTTTCAAGTGGCTTGTGCTGGTGAATGGGGGGACATTATGCCATCAGGGACATCATGGTGGCCAACCATCTTCCAATCATTATCCCTCCACAACACCCAGTTTATGCCTTGTTCTCTTCAGTCCTGGATCCCAGTAGCCATGTGGCTGCTCATGGTTGAGTTGACACCAAATTCCCTGGAGTAATTGGGGCAGGTTTCGGCTCCTCCTAATTTACCAACTTTTCAGTTTGTGCAATGAGACTTCATATTCAAATTTTCATTGGCCCAGAGAAAACTTGTCCCTGTGAGTTATCACCTTCTTAAAATAGGGGTTCAAAATTGGGAAGCCTAACAAGTCTCAGAAGCAATTGGGGAAATGTGAGACCCACCCAAAATGCTGTTCATTGTAGTGTGTCTGTATTTCACTCGGATGAAGAGTGTTGCTAATACTCAGTGGCAGAGTTATATGTTGGGTCGGGAAGTTCATTGCAACTCCTCAAAAATAACTCTTTCCCCTCCTTTTTTAGAATGGCAACAAAGACAACTCCCTGGACATGTTGGGGACAGATATCTGGGCAGCCAATACCTTCGATTCCTTCAGGTAAGCTCATTTAAAAGCCCTTTTACAAGACAGATGGAATATGACCTCTTTTATCCCTCTCCTCAGGGCTCTTCTACAGACATGCAAGCATTGCAACTTGGAGACTGTCATGCCTCCGACTCCCCAGTCCAGTCCCTCGTCTTAAGTGCAGATAACGTGCACCTTGTTTTTGCTGGAGTTGAAGCTAGAGGAGGTCGGTGGGATTGTTTGCACACCAAAAGTGCACTAATTTGACTAGTTTAAGGCTATGTCTATGCTACAGTTGGAGGTGTGATTGCACATTGTGGAGGCATATCCCTGCCAGCTTGAATAAAAATAGCAGTGAAGACGTGGTGGCACTTGGCTGTACAAGCCCTCCCAGAACCCTGGGTATATACTCATATTCCTAGCTTGCACGGGGGTCTGTGCTCCGTGTCTTCACTGCTGTTTTTAATCATGCTAGCTACCTGAGCTGCAATAACACCTCCAGTTGCTGTGTAGACATGCCCATATCTGTCGAGGAATCTTGATACACAAAACCGAAGAGACCTCTCAGGGACTTGGGCAAATTCAGTTGTTTGTCCATATATCAGCAGTGTGCATGTGCATTTTGCATCAGTACTTGAGTCAGGAGCTCTTCAGTTTTCATTCCCGCACGTGGGCACTGAGGGTACTGCTCCAATCAAGCACGAAGGATTAAATCAAGAAAATAAACTTTCCTCCCAGCTCTGTGTTCCATTCTGTGCTGTCCATTGAGCACTGCAGGCTTTGATCTCCCGAAGGAAGTATTTTCCTTGGCACTTGTTGATCCTGCGCCCCAGGCTATGTAATGCACGTTCCAGCAGGGATCTTCCAAGCAACAGATGAGGATTCCTGAGAGGGCATCTCCACTGCATGGACCAGACTAGCTGCTGCAGCAAAAGACTGAGGGGAACTTTTCAAACGCTAACAGCATGTGTAGCTAAGAAGGTTTAGGTGCTGCACCTACAGTTTTTATTTGGGGTGCTTAAGTGTAAAAGTCGGGGGTACCTGGTCAGGGACCGCTGGAAGCAGAAACAATGTCTCCAGAAACAATAGCCTTTGGAAAATAAAGGGCAAGTATATATGATATGCTCTTCCCAATATGAACACATTTAATTAGTAGTGCGTTCTCTCTCTCCTTTCCTAGTGGTGCAACCTGGGATTTACAGCCTGAAAAGCTGGACTTCACACAGATTCACAGGAAGCTCCGGAACACCCCCAAACACCCGCTCCCGCACATAGACAGAGAAGGGTAAGTGCCATCGTGTTGTCTTCTCTAATACTGTGTGGGTGTGTGCGTGGGTGTGCGCACGCTTGGCTTCAGGGTGGGGAAACACGAATGGATCATGTGGCGGATATTAGAAATTTGAGGTGGAAGCTTGGGTCATCTCCTGGGGGGCTAGTGTGGAACTGTTCCCTCTATTAGATTTTCTATTGCTTTGACCAGCAGTTTCCAACAAATATGGGGCCAAACTAAATCCCTTAGGTCAAACACCCCTTAACAACGGGAAGGACTAGAGCCCATTTCTCTGATTTAGGTCCATCTCTGCTTTAAAAAATCCTAAGGGACACGGCTTCCACCTCTTTCTCTAGCAAGACTTCTACAGTGCTATAGTGGAACACGAAACTATTCTTCATAAATTTTCCTTGCCATAATTTCATCCTATATCTTCTAGCCATAAACCTGTGTATGTTATTAAACAGTCCCTCTCTATCCTTGGCATTTAACACAATCTAAATGCTTTTACACTGAGGCTGAATTCCACCATAGTTGTATAAAGCTACAAATATTTACTGGTACTGTTTTCAATCCTTCTTCATAAATCAGTCCTTGCAGTCCCTTAGTCATCTTTCTCTTCATTCTCTCCAGTTTATCAACCTGAGCCTCCTCCAGGTGCTAAGGTGTCCAGTACTGTGAGCAGTATTCTAGGTGTGACTCACCAGTGGTGTAGAAAGAAATCGTTGCCTCATTGTTCGTGGCTTCTGCAAGTTGAGAAGTTGCCAGATCTTAATGTGGGTGGTCTCCCCTCTCCCAGCCAGTCAGTCAGTCCTGGCACCTAAACATTGACCAGCTAAGGAGCAATGCTGGCTGTGGATACGGAGGCCACTACATATTCTGTATGTCCTAGTTATGACAAGATACCAGTCGATCCTTGATGTAACTCCGTAAAGTCTCCAGCAAATGGAAGGGTATCATTTCTTTAGAGATAAGAATATAGTTACTCCAGGGCTAAATTTGGCCTCAGGTGATGCTTACTTTTGTCTGAAGAGGGATGAAAAAGTATGTTCCTGTTTAGAAGGAGCGACCGGAAGGATTAAAATGTCTTATCTAATGAAGCCAGATGGCACTCATTCAATTTTTCCAAGTTTCAAGTACACGCCATTAAAATGTACCCCTCTAGGACTGAATGTTTAGTTAAGCATTGTATCACAATTGGTGGAGCATCCCAAGGACAGGACTTGGTAACTGTCCGTTTTAGATAGCTGTGTGGGAGACCAGGCCCTCGAACTGGTGAGAAGCAAAGCAGGCTATCTTGCACAACTTCATTGTGCACTCAAAACATTGGCCTAGGTCTTTGTGAACTGGTGTTCTATGGAGTTTATAAATAGCATCTTACAGAATAGCTAGAATAACTTCTAAAGCATTTTTAACTGATGATATTTTTGTCTACCTCTGGTTTTTAAGAATTTTGTACAAACGGTGTTATGTAAAAATCAAATACATTGTGCTCAAGATCTCATGGCACTTTTCAGACAATCATGGCCATTAGAGGCGAACGAGTCATTTTATATTCATTGGATCATCTGCCCTGCTAATGCAGGATTGTTTTGCACTATAGTAGATGTGTTCACCAGTTTCTAATTGAGCGATTGTCTCTTCCTAGATACAGATTTACCTGATACAATATTATTAATTTTTTGCCCTGAATTGGCATGCCGTGTTGGTGGATGCCATTAAAAAGTTGTATTGTTTCACTGCAGAGGTGGCTGGATTTCAGCCGGGCAATGATTCTGCAGTTCAGAGTTTGCTTTGGGCTCCTTTTGGATGAAAGGCACTAGACAAATAAGTCTTTAATTCTACCAGATAAACACTATTGAGTGTTGGTTTGGGGTTTCTTTATCAGAGTCCAACTTAAATCCACAATAGCAAGGATAAAGACAAAACCCTATGCTTAATTCACCTTGTTATGCTCATTTGTTCCAGGGACAGTGAGTGATCTTACTGACTACAGTTGCTCAGTACAAAAGGATGCGTCAGGAATGTCTTTGTGGGCTACCTCAGATTCATAATGTAGTTTAAATGCAGCCGGTTTGGGCGGGGGCGGACTCTGGATGGGTTGATTGGAAATTAAAACTTTACCATAATAAACTACAACTTTAGTCCTTAATCCTGCAGTTGGATCAGCATGGGTAGATCTGTGTGTCGACATGGAGCCCTGTTGAAAGCAGTGGGCCACCATTCAGGTGAAAGAGGCCACCCACGTCAGATTGCAGGACTGGGGCTTTATTTTTGTTTGTTGCCTTTCACACAAAATGTGCATCAAAACTCTTACCGGAACTAAATAATACAGCTGCCGAATTGAAATAAGAAGAGATAGCAGAAATAGGAAAGTTAAATGGACATCATCAACTTAAGTTTTGCTTGGGTTTGAAAATATTTCCCAATAATTGTCAGTAATACAAGTTACAAATAACCCCACTAGAATTAAAAGACTAGAGAATTTTTTTTGTCTCTCTTTTTGAGTTTGCATACTTTGTGCATTCAACAGCATTTTGTTTAATCATAGCTTCTCTGTCTATCCCCTGGATAGTCAGCTAGTTAATCAATTTCTCCTTTTGCTTGTGTTGGTTCCCCCCCCCCAATCCAGGAACAGTGGGCAGAAAAACTTAAAGCTCATGTTCTATTATGTCCGCTGTGATCCCTAAATCCTTTTCAGAGTCACTGCTTTCCAGGATACAGTCCCACATTCTGTTGGTACGGCCTGCACAGTTTGTTCCTGGGTGTATGACCTTGCATTTGGCTGGAATCCATTTTGTTTGAATGGTCCCACCTTGCCAACTGATCCAAATCAGTCTGTGTGACTGTGCTATCACCAGTATTTACCTGCCAATCTTTGTATCATCTGCAAGTTTTATCAGCAGTGATTTTATGTTGACTTCAGATCATTGATGAAAATATTGAATAGTGTGGGGCCTGGAACCAATTTCTGCAGAACTCCACTGCAAACACCTCCATTAGATGATGATTCCCCATTGACAACTACTTTGAGATGTATCAGAGGGGTAGCCGTGTTAGTCTGAATCTGTAAAAAGCAACAGAGGGTCCTGTGGCACCTTTAAGACTAACAGAAGTATTGGGAGCATACGCTTTCGTGGTTAAGAACCTCACTTCTTCAGATGCAAGTCTGAAGAAGTGAGGTTCTTACCCACGAAAGCTTATGCTCCCAATATTTCTGTTAGTCTTAAAGGTGCCACAGGACCCGCTGTTGCTTTGTGACATGTCTCAGTTAGCCAGTTCCTCATCCATTTAATGTGTGATTCATTAAATATTCTATAGTGCTTGTAGAAGAGCGGACTCATCCCTGCGGCGCCTCCTGCTGGTCATCCAGGGAATTAGCTCACCAGCCTCTGGCACGCCCTCTGCAGGCCAGTGATCCGCCTTGTCCTCTGCACTGACCCCCCCCATGTCCCTCCCAGGACCCAGTGCCCCTATTACTGGGATGCTGCCCCCTGGCAGTACCCCACAGATCTGGGTCTCCCCTCCCTGGGGAACCCCCACCCACTATCCCCACCTTGCCTCAGCACTAGGCCACTGCCAGTCACCAACTAGCCCCCGCTCCCTGGGGCAGACTGCAGTATAAGCCACTCATCACTGGCAAGGGGGCTTTGGACCTGCTGCCTTGGACTACCCCTGGGCTGCCCTCTGCAACCCCCAGTACCCCTTGGCCTTCCGCTAGGCCGCAGCCTGGGGCTATCCAGGCTGGAGCTCCCCAGCCCTACTCCACTACAGGTACCCTGTCTAGCTCCCTGCAGCCAGGTCCTTCTCCCTCTGAAAGCAGAGAGAGACTCTGAGTGCCTGGCTCCCAGCCTCTTATATAGGGCCAGCTGGGGCCTGATTGGGGCGTGGCCCAGCTGTGGCTACTTTCTCAATCAGTCCAGTACCTTTTCCCTTTGCCCCAGCCCTCTGCCAGGGCTGTTTTAAACCCCTCAGACAGGAGCAGGGTAAGCACCCTGTTACCGTGCTATTTTTTTAATCAGAATGTCATGTGGTACTAAATCACATGCCTTACAAAAGTCTACTACATCTGCATAGTTTCCTTTCATCAATCAAACTTGTAATCTTATCAAAAAATGAAATTGGGTTTGTTTGACAAGTTCTGTTTTTCATAAAACTATGTTGACTGGCATTAATTATATTTCCATCCTTTATTTCTTTATTAACTGAATCCTGTGTCAGCTTTTCTATTATTTTCCCTGGGATTAATGTCCCTGATTTCTCTTGCTTCCTTTATCAACTTTCTACACTTCATAACTTTTAATTTATATTGATTGCTGTCTACTTCTCCTTTTATCCATTTGTTATATTATCTATTTTAAACTATTTGCAGCCATCACTTCCCCACTGAACTCAGATAGGCTTTAACCCACAGTTGTCCTCTTCCTCAATTGTGGAATCATAGTTTATTTTTGGCCATCTAATGAATTTTTCTTAAAGAACTCAGAATTTTCATTCACATTTGTCTAACTTTTTCCTCTCAGTTTTGCTCATAATTTTCCTCAGCTTTGGGAAATTAGCCTTTTTGAAGCACACAGTATATATATTACTGGTTGGGACTGTCCTTTGTTTATCTGTACTAACTGTGATCAGTCATGATCACTGGCCCCATTGAACATACATTAAATATTTGTAAACATATTTTAAAATCCAATAACGGAAAGCACCTCACTTTAGTTTTATTATACATATAAACCTTAATAAAAATATACATCCCTATAACTCGAACAGGAAGGCAGGGATGAAAATTGCTGGGCATCGGACTTATTTACACAATATGATGTGGTCTTCCTAGGTCTATCCTATTGGGAAGGGATAGCTCAGTGGTTTGAGCAGTGGTCTGCTAAACCCAGGGTTGTGAGCTCCATCCTTGAGGGGGCCACTTAGGGATCTGGGGCAAAAATCTGTCTGGGGATTGGTCCTGCTTTGAGCAGGGGGTTGGACTAGATGACCTCCTGAGGTCCCTTCCAACCCTGATATTCTATGATTCCCCTATCATTGAAGCTGATGAGAGCTTTGCCATTGGCTTCAGTGCCTTATAATTGCAGACAAATTAGGATATAACATGTATTTAAAAAGCCTAGATTCTGTGATGTAAGCTGCATGAAATGTAACTTCCTCCCACAGGAAGTGCATCTATGAGACAGTCAGTATAGAATAGGAAAATAGTGTTTTCTTAATGTATTTGAGCAATGCTGTTAACCAGTAGAGCAGGTTTCTCTTTTCTCTTCAGCAAATCCCTCCAAGGATATCTTATGCACAAAATAGTTAAATAATGCTAGTAGAGAATGAGTCTTTTGTCCTCCCCTTGTGGCTCTCCCACATAAGAAGTCTAGGACTCAGCCACAGCCGTGGTACTTGGGTCTCTGTTCTGTGTAGCTAATAGCGCATGAATGGACTGCTGTGCCCCACAGAGCTGCATTGACTTCAGTTCAGCTCAACAAAGGAACAGCCATCTGCCCGTATGCCATCAGTTGCAGGATCGGAGCTTTGGCCTTTTAGCTCCAGGGACAGCGGCCTATGTTCTTAAGATATGTCTGCCCTGCAGTCACGGGGCTAGCTGTCAGCACAGACTAGCCACCCGAGCAATTATCCACGGTTCCGGGTAGGTTTGTGCAGCCCATGCTGAAGCCTGTGCTGGTGCAATGTCACTGCTCCAGTATCAAAGCTGGCTTGAGTATGTCTACACGAGCTGCAGTCACACCCCAGGATTGCAGTGTAGATGTACCCTTAGTGTGAGAGATTCCAAACATGAGTCTCCATTGCCTGAAGCTGAAAGACTAAGGCCCAAATCCTCAAAGATATTTAGGCCCCTAACTCCCAGTGAAATCAATGGAAGTTAGGCATCTAAATACCTTTGAGGATCTGGCCCTAAGTCTCCTAGTTGTGTTGACTCCCTTACCTTCTTACATGGAGCAGCCACTAGAGGGGGACAGAGGCCCTCTTTCTTTCCTGCTGTGGGTTACAATTAATAAAACCCTTTCAAGTGAATAAACAACAGTTAAATAGAATTGTTTAGATTTGGATCTGTGGGACCAGGCTTAGGTTTTGTTTTTGTTTTGTTTTTCTCACCACCCCTTTACCAATCCTAGTGCAATGGCTGCATTTGGGGTGTTGCATTAAGCCGGAATTGCAAACAGGAAAATAGTCCGATAAATGGTGGTGTGTTTTGAAAAACCACATTGGCTTAGATTTCTATAGAAGATGGACAGTTAACGTTCAGGGAGAGATAAAGGTGTTGCATGTGTGAATCTCTCATTTGTGCTCAAACTCTGCAGCTTTCCAGGCTCTTCTTTTAACCTTCTTTCCCCTTCTGTCCTTTTTATTTAAATAAAATCCTCTATAAATCTGACACTGACCTATGCTTGAACCAGGGATGAGTGCTGAGAATTAGCAGTACGCAGGGAAACATGAGGGATAAAGACAGTTGTGCCAAAGTTCCTCATGCAAAAAATGTTCATGCACACAGAAGCAAATAGTCATTGGTGCAAACAGATCTGGGAGAGGCAGTTATATGTTTGGCATGGATGGTTACCTGTCTGCATGTGGATGTTTTGGAGGCACAGGTTATTTGGCCCAGAGATCCTCCCCATTCTTTTTTTTTTCCATGTAGAGGTAGAAATATACGTCCCTATATATATACATCGCCTTCTGTGGTGGGTGAGAAACGTTAACTTTGGTTTCACGTGCTCTTTTTCTTTTTGTTGTTGTTGTTCCTGGCTCAGGCTCGGAAAAGGGAAGCACGAGGATGGAGACGGAATCAACCTGAATGACATAGAGAAAGTCCTTCCCGTCTGGCAGGTATGTTTTGGTGGCACCGCATTGCTGATATATTGCTGGTTCCCATTTGTTCGTATTGCTGATGAAGATGGCCCCTTCTCTTGTGCTGTACCCCGCATGGTTAGAGATCTAGCCGGCTATGTAAATTAAAGTTTAAATTAAATTAATAGAGATATCCTATCTCCTAGAACTGGAAGGAACCTTGAAAGGTCATCAAGTCCAGCCCCCTGCCTTCACTAGCAGGACCAAGTACTGATTTTGCCCCAGATCCCTAAGTAGCCCCCTCAAGGATTGAACTCACAACCCTGGGTTTAGCAGGCCAACGCTCCACCACTGTCACTTGAAATACTTAGAGAAGCGTTTATATATGGATTATTGTCTTGAAAAAAATTCTCCAGCCCTTTCCTTTCCGGGATCCATTCTCCCCAGACATCTTTCCACTAGAATAGTTTCGGCTAAACTGTCTTTGACACTCTGGTACAGCAACCTTTGTGGTAAGTGGGGAGAAACTTTCAGGTTAATGATTCCTGTTGGGTTTGCCTGCTGGTCTGTCTCAATTACACTTCACTTGCTATGTCCCAAACTCGAAAGGAGAGCTGAACACCTGCAGTTCCTGTTGGACTCAGCGAAAGATGAATATGTTTGGTCCTTCTTTGGGTCAGATGACATCTGAGACTTGAGAATCACCCCCTTCCTTGCTTCCAGAACTGAAGAATTAGAATGTCTTGCGTGTGATGAGGTGGGCGATCCTCTGTTCTCAGCTACCGAGCAAAAAGTACTCCAATATCTTGAAGGACTTCCTAAACTCTGCCAATGTTTAAACCTCTTTTTCCAGAGAGTTTGGCTTCTTTCACACCTGATGTGTCCACTACAAAGCCATTGCCTTTGAATACTATGGCCCTAATTATCCTCTCACGCTGTTCTTACACCTGTTTAAATCCATTGATTTTAATGCGTTAATCCTGATTTATACCAGTGTCAGAGGAGAATCAGTCCCTGTATGTTACATTGAGCCTTACTTTGAGACATGACCTGTGCCACATGTTACTCGGGAACCTGAATTGTTATTCAGTCAAAGACCCATCAAAAAGACCTTGTATAAGTGTTTAATTTGGTGTATCAATTTTGCCTGTAGGCAGATTAGTAGAATATTTGATGTGTATTTCAAAGACTTGCTTATATGTGCATGTATTGTCACCTATGCATATGGAAGCTAAGAGCCGTGCATTTATTGCTATGGATTTATTGCGTGCATCGTTGACAAGTGAAATACTTACTGGCAGCTGGTGTAAGCCTGATGGATCATTGTTAACTGGATTTGAATGTAATCATGCAGTGCTGGCAATGACTGATTTGCTGTTTATCGCTCTCTGGTTTTAAATGAACCTTAGGAATATAGTGCTAGATTCACAAAGATTCTTCGGCACCTAACCCCCAGACTTAGGTATCTAGTCTGGGTTTAGGGGCCAAGTCCCAGTTTTAGGCTCCATTGAGATCCACAAAACTCCCGCCAAATCCTGTGGGCACCTAAACTCACCCAGCACCTACATTTTCAGAGTAAATGTTCCCTCGGCGCCTATGTTTCTGCCTCTGAGCATGTGCGCTGCTGCCTCAGTCTAAGCATCTGAACACATAGCCCCTGCTTAAGCCCCAGAGTGACTCATGAACCTGGAAGACAGGCATTAGCCCACCTATTCTGCATTCGGGGCCCAATCTAGTAGATGTGCTCTGAGGCCTTCTGCCCAATGGGGTCCCTTTCAAAGTCTGGCTGGATGCAGAGGTGATAGTGCCCAGCTTATAATGTTCAGCCCAGTGGATTGATTTCTCTCCTGCGAGCTGCAGGAGATCCCTGTTCAAATGTTGTCTCCCTTAGTGGCAGAGGGGGGGAATTGAGCCTGGGTCCCCCACATCACAGCTGAGTGCTCTAAACACTGAACTAAAAGTGACAAGGTGGATGGCACCGCCACCTCAACCTCCTCCTTGTCCCACTGTTTGTGAATCGCTAGCAGAGAGAGGCGCCTCCCTGCTGCCTGAACATTGGATCCTAACTCCATGAGAGGTGCGGGGTTTAGCACACATCTCTCTCATTGGTGCCTCCCACTGCCTAGCTTTGGCAGCTGTCTGCCAAGTGTGCTGGCTTTGGTGGATTGAGTTCTGAGACGCCTGTCTCTCCCCGTTCATTGTATAGGGAGCCTAGATGCCGAGCTCTGGTTCTGTGAATTGCAGTGTTGTTCCTGTGATTTTTTTTTTCTAGCCGCCTAAAAGCTAGACAGTGTGCCACTGAGTGTTACAGCGCCCAAGTGCCTTTGCAAATCTAGCCCCATAGTGCATAAGCATGTTAGAAAAAGCATTGGTGTGAGGGTAGGAAAACAGCTCAGGCAGGTGTGAACTCTTCAAAATCTTGTGGGTGGCTTGTTGATAAGCACCTTATAACAGGACAGTTACTGCTTCCAGTTCATCTGCCAGGACCTGTGTGTTAACAATTCCCTGTGTGGTGGGGAGAAAACCTGTGTGGGAAGAGTGCTGCACTGAATGCACTAATAGGTCTCGTCTGTGGTTCTATGATGCATTAAATTTTAAGTGGCTAAGAATTCTGAGCTCTTTCTCAGCCTTGATAGCATTAATCGGGCATGCCAAGGGGAGGCCCTTTCTCCCTCCTAGGTGCCTCATAAATTTTGGTTTACTTTTATGTGGGTCTGCACTGGAGATGGACCCTAAATCAAAACCCTGTTTCCAAACACAGCCAGGTTTGAGGGAATTCACACTCCAAACTGAGATCTGTATCTGACAGTTGCAATGGCCTCTACAATGGAATGTGAGATCTGAACATGCTGAATCTTTTGTGATATTCAAGACTTGATAAGTTTTGCTGGTAGAACCCATCTCTAGTTTATGCAGAAAATATCACAAGAGACATCTGCGTTTTTTTGGCAGTATCAATATTGTAGGCTAAGTGAACAGAACAAAGATGAACTAAAAAAAAAGTCTGCACTCAGTTTTCCTGGGTAGTTTTCCTTTCCTTTTCCCAGTTTCCCAGCCTTTTGTTCTGAAATGGAAATATTTATACCACTCCCCACTGGGAAGAGTAGGCAAGATTAAGGCATAAGAGTGATGGTGCATTCTGCCATCTTGTGGACATTTGTATTAGGACATCACCAAAGCAAGTGGTGATGTTTAAAATTTGTTCTCAACCGCCCAGATAGATTTAATTTTTTTAGGATTTTTTTCCCGTCTTTTTTCAAGCTGATCTGTTGCTTTTGGTAACAAACCGCCTTTGTTTTGAAAGAGTGTGCAGTAATGGTGGTAGTAAGCAAAAGAATGAGGTTAAGCACATTGGGGTAGAAGGAGTGTTCCTTTTCATTTGTACGTCTAGCACATTGGAGAGAGTACTGGAAACACATAACGACAGGATATGCCTTGTGTTGCCAAAATCTGGTGGCTTATGGGTAATACTCCATTTGTGTGGACAAAAAGTGGAAGTCAATGGGATGTGGGCACCTAAGTCACTTAAATTCTTTTGAAAACTTTCCCCAGAGAGACTGCTGCAAATAGTTTTCGGGGCGGGAGGGGATATATTTTGAAGGTAAATAAGTATTTTCTGTTCATACGACCCACTTTGTTATTGCAGGGCTTTTTGGTGCTGTGTTTGCTCAGATGCAGTGTCGGGTTCTCGTCATCCTCTTAGTTTTTACCTGGCTTGTCAGCTGCTTTGACAGAGGCCCAGGAGACCAAATGACTTGCCTGACGTTGAAATATCATGGATGTGTGGCTCTTAGCCTTAGGGGGGATCGTGCAGCATGTGCAGTGCTTTCACGGCCATTGGGGTCTGGTGGGCTTGGAAATGGTTATCACTGAATGCAGTGATCTCAGCTGATTAAATTCTGCAGATGGCAAAACCCCAACAAGCTATAAATTAACCAAACGAAAACCAACCTGATGCACACACAGCCATATTTTGCAGGTCTCCATGTTTAGCTCTCCCCTCAGTCAGGGCCGGCTCTAGGATTTTTGCCGCCCCAAGCAGAAACAATTTTGGCCGCCCCCATCCCTGCCTCCTCCCCCCAGGCTCTCAAGCCTAGGAGGGAGGGCGAGAAGCGGCGCGCACGCCGTGGCCACTCAGAGTCTACCCCTCCCTCCCAGGTTTGAGAGCCTGGGAGGGAGGGCGAGCAGCGGCGCGCGAATCAGCTGTTTTGCGCGCCGTGGTGCGCGAGCGGCAGCAGCGGAGGTGAGCTAGGGCGGCCGGGGCACATTTTTAGGGGCGGCATTCTGGCGCCGGCCCTGCCGCCCCTAAAAATGTGCCGCCCCAAGCACCAGCTTGTTTTGCTGGTGCCTAGAGCCGGCCTTGCCCTCAGGGCAGATGCAGTTCCACAAGCAGAGCTTTGGCCACCTTCTCAAGAAAAACAATTTAATGCAGTATTTTATTTCATAAAGAACAAGAATGGCACAATCCCTCTAATTTAACAGTAATAAAATCTTTCAAAGCTTGTCTTATAGTATAAATGCATTTAAAATGTGTTGGGTTTTTTTTGACCGCTTAGTTCACAGCAGGGCTGTAGGAAGCCATTTGTTGTAGCGGGTTCTGGAATACCTGGCGTAAACCTCGCCATGGTTTCCTGGACCTTTCACACCCGTTGCCCCCATGTTGGTAACTTTCCTGACCCAATTCTCTCCTAGTTTTGAAATATTGGTGACCTACCAATTAAGCCTTTCTCTCCAAGGAGCTCCAACAGTTGGTGACTAAATACAAAAGTCACTTGCAAATAGGATAGAATGATTTTATGCCTATTTCACAGATGTGGAAACTGAGTCACCGAGGTTAGGTGACTTAGTTCAAGGTCACAGAGAGTGAATTGCAGACCCGAGACTAGATCCCAGGAGTTTCCCAATTCCCCTGGGCTAGTCACCTGTTTCTCTGGCTCACAAATCAGGGTTACAAACAGTGTGAGAGAAGAAACTACATGAGTAGCGATAAGAAATAAAACTATGTAATCTTCAAGAGGGGACCAGAGGAGTGAGGTTCGAAAGAACTTCTCACATTCATAGAATGCAGAGTTGTCTGTATATCATTTTACATTGCGTTCCTTAGACAGGCGCAAACCATCCTTTCTGTAAATCGTTAGCTTATATATTGTATCACTGTGACAGGTTGTGCTGTTGTATTGTCTATTAAAAACAATGAACATTTTCTTTCCAGTAGAGGGCGCAGCATTGCAAACACTAGGGGTCTGATTCTTCAATGCCTTGCACCTGACACTTAGTTTGTCCGTGTGTAGATAACTACACAGTGTGGAAGGCAGTGAAGGAGCTGGCCTGAGAATTTTTGTAGCTTAAAAAAAGTAGCTCAAGCTGCAAACAGCAGTTATCTTGGAGAAGGACAAACTTCAAAAGGGATAGGTTCTCTTGGGCATCCGAGAGCTTAACTCAGCATAAATGATGCCTACTCCAAAGGACCTGCGTCTTGTTGAAATGAAGCTTCTAAAAAACCTTCAGAGACTGCCATGGGTACTGTCCCCTGGTGAGGAAGGAGTCCTAGCTTCAGCTAGGCATCTGGAGCTGGGGTGGGGAGCAGAAGAGGAGGGGATAATTTGGAGAAATCTAAGCTGAATCGTGCTCCTGCTGAAGAGTTTGGGAGTTTTGCAGATGACTTCAGTGTGGCAGGAGCAGGCCTGAGCAAGGCATTTTAAAGGGCCAGCATTGCAAATAGCGGTTAGCAGCTATGTATCTTCCTGGCGTGTATACTTTAAAAGTCGCATGTCATGGTGTGTGTGCTAGTGAAACAGGTACTGTATAATATTACGATACATCCTCAAAGCAGTGTATAGTTCCAATAATTGGAACACCCTGGTGAAGTATTATCGCCTGCTTTACAATGTGGAAACTGAGTACAAAGAGGTTAGGTGATTCTCTAACACCATACAAGTTAGTGGCTGAGCTGGGATCAGATCAGAGGAGTTTTTGGCTCTCCTTACTGCACACAGTCCCTTTGTTTCCAAATTGAAATGAAGCAAAGCATAGCTCTCCGGTTCCAACGTAGATGTGCCATGACAATTTTTTTGCTGCCATTAGATGGCAGTGGGTTTTTAGCTCTTTCATTGTGTGTACAGCATATGTTTGTATGAACGTGTTCTAGAGACCAGTGATGCAGACTCGCACAGCTGCTCACAATGTCAAAATAATTCTGCAGGAGGCACATTTCTTTCAGTTCCCCTATTTAAAGAAATGGGAAACTGCACTGTCCGTTGTGGTTTAGGCAGTGGGGCCTTTAAAGAGTCTGTCTCTGCTCAGTCATGAAGCAAAGATCCTCCCACCTAAATTTAGTATCCAAAAGCTCCACTCCAGGTGGAAAATCACCTGTATCTGTTAATAGAACTCTGAATGATGATTCTGAGTCACTGGAGGGAAAGACCAGCACTAGTCCTTAAAACATCCTGTTTCATATATGTGTGTGTGTGTGTGTGTGTGTGTGCATGTGTGTGGGCGTGCGTGTGCACATGTCAGGAATGGTCTAGATAATACTTGGCCCTGCCATGAGTGCTGGGGACTGGACTAGAAGACCTCTCAAGGTCTCCTTCCAGTCCTACGTTTCTGTAATTCTATGTGCAGATACATATATAGATGTGCTTTTGTCTATCCTCAGTGAAGGTTTTCCCCATCCTAAAAATTACAAAACTATCTCTGAAACTTGCTTGCATCTGAAGAAGTGAGGTTCTTACCCACGAAAGCTTATGCTCCCAGTACTTCTGTTAGTCTCAAAGGTGCCACAGGACCCTCTGTTGCTTTTTACAGATTCAGACTAACACGGCTACCCCTCTGATAAATAAGCCTAGTTCCCTTAGCCTCTCCTCATAAGTCATGTGCCCCAGCCTCTAATAATTTTTGTTGCCCACCGCTGGACTCTCTCCAATTTGTCCACATCCTTTCTGTAGTGTGTGTGTGGGGGGGGCAAAACTGGACGCAATACTCCAGATGTGGCCTCATCAGTGCTGAATAGAGGGGAATAATCACTTCCCTCGATCTACTGGCAGTGCTTCTACTAATGCAGCCCAATATCCCATTAGTCTTCTTGGCAACAAGGGCACACTGTTGACTCATTCCAGCTTCTCATCCACTGTAATCCCCAGGTCCTTTTCAGCAGAACTGCCGCTTAGCCAGTCGGTCCCCAGCCTGTAGCAGTGCATGGGATTCTTCCATCCTAAGTGCAGAACTCTGCACTTGTCCTTGTTGAACCTCATCAGATTTCTTTTGGCCCAATCCTCCAATTTATCTAAGTCACTCTGGACCCTATCCCTACCCTCCAGCGTATCTACCTCTCCCCCCAGCTTAGTGTCATCCGTGAACTTGTTGAGGGTGCAATCCATCCCATCATCCAGATCATTAATGAAGATGTTGAACAAAACTGGCCCCAGGACCAACCCCTGGGGCACTCACTTGATACCGGCTGCCAACTAGACATCGAGCCGTTTATCACTACCCGTTGAGCCTGACGATCTAGCCAGCTTCTGTATTCAGTATGCTGGGGGAGGGGTTGAAAGCTTTTATAGAATGGCCTGAAGAATCAAGATAGTTACTCAGCTGGCATCTTGAATGTTTGCTGGCCTAAGGTTGGTTTGAATTCCCTCCCACCTACAGATCTTCCCCAAAGCATCCACATGCACTTTTAAATCTCCAGTGAATAGTTAGTTGTTTTATGTTCTAAGAAGTACAGTACTTGATGTGTCGCAGTAGATATGTGGCATTCTTGAAAGTGTGTTTTGCTTTGCTTTATAATATGTGGTAAACATTGAGTATAAGAGTGGATTTGATGTCATCTGGCTCAGTGTCTAAGAATGACTCATCGTTGTGTGCGTCTGAACTGCCCTGTGGGTTACCCCTCACTCTTCTCCCTCTGTTTATCATTGTCCATCCTGTTTGGAAGGATTAAAAACAAACAAAAAAGCCATAGCTGATGTTGGATTTTCAGTAGCAAGTGACCTTTTGTTTAGTGGAACTGATTGGACTCTCTTCTCCAATACCTATTTGATTGTATGTAGTTGCTGTTTCAAGTGCTAGTCCATGTGTGTATTCCACTGTGGGGTAAGCATGCACCTGAGGCTGGAATATTCTTGCAAGCAGCGTCCACTGGTCCGCGCCTGTACCCCTGCTCTCCTCGCACTCCACAAAGAGGGTACAAATGATGTCATGGACCAACCGTCTTTCTGGTTCCTTCTTACCGTGGTATGGCCCGAATAGGACTCTCCAGTTTTCAGTGTTTCTCCTTTCTCTTCAGCCCGATCCTTGTTTTCAAACCTATAAATATTTCTAAGTTCGTTAGGTTTCATAGAATCATAGAATATTAGGGTTGGAAGAGACCTCAGGAGGTCATCTAGTCCAACTCCGTGGTCAAAGCAGGACCAACACCAACTAATTCATCCCAGCCAGGGCTTTATCAAGGGGGGAGATTCCACCACCTCCCTAGATAACCCATTTCAGTGCTTCACTACCCTCCTAGTGAAATAGTGTTTCCTAATATCCAACCTAGATCTCCCCCACTGCAACTTGAGACCATTGCTTCTTGTTTATCTTTAGTTGTATTAGTATTGCTAGTGGAGAGTGACAATAGGGTAAGTAACTTCCCTTTTCTGACTCATGTCCCTTTTCGGAAGTTGTCTTGAATATTATGAGGGTTGTCTCACTTCGGTGCAGACAGTTAATGATACAGCTGTCATTCAACTTCCTAACTGGGTAAGGAACTATAGCCCAGCTGTGCAAGAAGAGGGGAATTTATGCTTCTCACGTTCCTTTTTAAAAAGTCAATCTTAGCATTTATGAGTGGTGTTGGATTGACAGCCCTTGTATGTATGAGACAGGTAGGAATGAGAGTACAAGCTTCCATCACACCTCAATCCTGACCCGGAGGGACCATGTCTAGGGACAAGTGATTAGTTGAGTCTCTGACCCATTTAGTCCTTGCCCTCTCAGCAGGCTGCCAGTTAAGGTAACAATTGTGGAGGTGGGTTTGTGATGTGGACACCAGTCCCCTAGACCTGGCTTGAGCGCTACAGACCCATTTTCTGTAAAGCTATCAGTGACAGCCATGCCTCATTTAAAGAAGCATCAACTAAGGTCTCGTGTATGCTAAACTTTTCCTATGCTACCATTGGTGGAGCTGGATGAGCCGCAGCAACAGTGGGAGCTCTAGTGTAGACAAGGTGCTGCTGGCACGTCAACCGCCAGGCCAACTAGACTTGCTCAAATCAGGGTTAGACGACATAGTGGTAAAAATACCTGGACTGCTGTCTGCACTAGGTTCTCTGTGCTGCCACCCTGGTAGAGTGGCATTGCCAATTGTGGAAGACTTTGTGTGCTGTGCTGGCGTGGAGGGCTCACTAGTGAACAATGCAGATCTCACTCCTTCCACGAGGCACTTCGGGGACTGGGCACAGATCTCTTTGGAGGTGGTAGGCAATGCTTATGTAGAGGTGATTGATAAAACAACTTATCAGCGTAGCGCCGAGTGCTTCCGAGTCCTTGAGACCCTTCCTCTCTGTACAGCACCCATCGCTTGGAATACAGTTCTGTTGATTACCCCGTCACCTTTCACCTTTCCTTATAAGGCTTCCAAGTCCCCGGAGTTACAGCGCAGGTCGTTCTTTCCTGTTCGTTGTTTTCAGTGCAGCTAACTGTAGCCCACCCAACCCCTTTCCCAGGCAAAACTGGATTTTTCCTCATTATGTATCTTGGCTGCCTGAGGTTGCTAAGCAACGTGCCCCTGTTCAGCATTCTCCTGCAAGCTAGCTTCACCTTTAGCCAGTGGTTGCTGTACGCAACCCCTCCCAGCAGTGCACTCAACGCCTCCTTTATACCTGCCAAGGGTGGGGCCGGGGAAGGATGCAGGACCTTGGACCACAAAGGTCACACTGCTTTGTGACACAACAACTAGCATGACCTGCTCCTGGAGACACGTGTACATAGAAATCACATGCTCAGGTGCCACGGTAACAAGTGTGGTGTACGAACCTAAAAACAATCGATTATGCTTGTGGGTGGGGAGCTTCAGCATCCGAAAGCACAAGCCTCTCCCACTTGAGCTACGGGAGTAGTTCTGTTAGCTGTCACTAACACTGCTGCATCCAGCCACTAGGGGTATACCTGATCACCTGTTCTAAGCTAGCTGATTACTGTACCTCTAATAAGGACACATGCTCCTTTCAGATATATTATAAATCTGCAGTACATCATTCATAGCTATGAATTTGTAGTCATTCATGGATAAATTTGTGTCCATTCATTCTTTTGCAGAGGGACTGTCCGGTTTGGCCAATGTACAGGGCAGAGAGGCATTGCTGGCACATGATGGCATATATAACATTAGTGGATGTGCAGGTGAATGAGCCCTTGATGGTGTGGCTGATGTGGTCGGGTCCTCTGATGGTGTCGCCAGAGTAGATATGGGGACAGAGTAGGCAACGAGGTTTGCGACAGGGATTGGTGTTTCTGTGGTGTGGTGTGTAGTTGCTGGTGAGTATTTGCTTCAAGTTGGGGGGTTGTCTGTAAGCGAGGACTGGCCTGCCTCCCAAGGTCTGTGAGAGTGAGGGATCATTTTCCAGGATAGGTTGTAGATTGTGGATAATGTGCTGGAGAGGTTTTAGCTGGGGGCTGTATGTGATGGCCAGTGGTGTTCTGTTATTGTCCTTGTTGGGCCTGTCCTGCAGTAGGTGATTTCTGGGTACCCGTCTTGCTCTGTCAATCTGTTTCCTCACTTCCCCAGGTGGGTATTGTAATTTTACGAATGCTTGATAACAAATCGGACATCAGGAATGGTAACATACATAAGCCAGTAAGTGAACACTTCAATCTCCCTGGTCATTCTATTACAGATTTAAAAGTCACTATCATTGAACAAAAAAACTTCAGAAACAGACTTCAAAGAGAAACAGCAGAACTAAAATTCATTTGCAAATTTAACACCATTAATCTGGGCTTGAACAGGGACTGGGAGTGGCTGGCTCATTACAGAAGCAGCTTTTCCTCTCCTGGAATTGACACCTCCTCATCTATTATTGGGAGTGGACTACATCCACCCTGATTGAATTGGCCCTGTCAACACTGGTTCTCCACTTGCGAAGTAACTCCCTGCTCTCCATGTGTCAGTATATAATGCCTGCATCTGTAACTTTCACTCTATGCATCTGAAGAAGTGAAGTTTTTACCCACGAAAGCTTATGCCCAAATAAATCTGTTAGTCTTTAAGGTGCCACCAGATTCCTTGTTGTTTTTGTATAATTGTCTATTACTGGGGATTCTGTCCCCCTTCTCTCAGCATCTGGAACTGTCCTGTGGTGGGGATGGAGATAGGACACTGGACTAGATGGACCACAGTCCCAATCTAGGTCAGCAATTTCTATGTTCCTATAACAATTACTCTTCTCATGCCACACCTCCCTTCCCTTGGCATGTGAGTCACTCTTCTTTTGCACACCCACTGACTGCCATATTAGAGGAAGCCACGCTACTTTAAAATGTGTCCCAATCGTCTGACTGATTCACACCTACCCTGTAATTTGTGCTCATTTACGTCCCCACTGAATTTGATCCAGCCCATTTTAGCATATGGCATTTCAGTCTAACAAAGCTAGCTTCTCATATCCCAAGGGTCTTTCCAATACTGCAGCTACTAAAATGACTGTGGAAAGTCCCTGTCAGAAAGCCAGGCTTTATTGAATATAGGTCACAATGTACATCACCAAAGGACCGTACCGCAAGTCAAATCTCCCCTGCCATGTGAAACGTATTTTGCCGTTTTGTGCTGTGACTTCCAGTTAGGGGGTTAGCTTTTCACCATCTACCCTCTATGTAGGCTTCGAAGGATTACATTTTTATCGGCAAATATCAGTGAGTGTTGATTTCGCCCCACACATGCAAACCAACACAAAAATATTTCCATTGATGAAGATCTAAATGTACAGAGGCAAGGTAAGAGAAATACTGCTTGAGAACTTACTGGAGACTGTAATTAAATAATTATTGTTTGACATTCCCCTCTCCCCCCCATAATTTCCCACAACTATGAAAATTTAAATAGCTAAAAATTGAAAAAAATGTTTAAAAATAAACATATCCATTAGAATTCTGCCAAGCCTATGTACATGCCATTTGCCTTAATTGTCAATGGCAGTCTCTTTGGGAGAAGGTCAGGGCTCAGTGAATAGACTGGCTTAATCACCTCTGACCTTTTTAATGAGAGGGTGATTCCCAAGTCAGAATTAAGGTCATTGACAGGGCAAAGCAGATGAAGCAGTTTGTTCCTTTGCTGTCTCTGGAACGTTAAAAAAGAGAAGTCATGGATGAGTGTGGTTTTCTGGTCACAGAGTTTATTCACCTTCACGAACTGGAATATTTTTGCGAGGGGACAAAAGCGTTGTCTATGATGAATGCAGTTGAACTGTGCGACCTGCATCGAATGTAACATCACTGCTGCTTATTGGGGGTGTCCAAAAGACGGGAACTCTTGCTGTTTTTAGACTGTGGTGGGAAGGTCTCTTCCATACGTGTCTGTTAAACTGTATACAGGACTTGTTGTAAATCTGGGGTAGTCAATAGGTGGACCATGAGCCAAATCCGGACCACCAGACACTTGAACGGACCGCAAAATCTTTTTATTTACTTATATTTACACTGCTTGTTGCTGCCTTTGACAGTCCAAGCTGTCAGCCCCATGTGGCTCAGGCTTCAAAGGCAGCAATCGGCTAGGTAAGTGCATGGCTCCAGGCTCCCGGCACCCCACACTATCAGTTAAACCAGAGGCAGTGCTCCTGGTAAGGATATGCGCTGCCACAGAGGGGGCGTAGTATGGACATGAAAAAACGTAGTAATTACTTCAGTGGCTGAACGTCAACCTAACTTAGGTTGATTTAATTTTGTAGTGTAGACGTACCTTTATTATTATCATTATTGTTACTGCAGTGTGAAAAATGTTTCTCTGAGGTCTGGACCTTGACTGTACCTTGATCAGGAAATTTGGACTTTGCCAAAAAAAAAAAATTGATTTTCCCTTTTGTATATCCACAGTGTGGTGGCAAAATAAATAAATAAGAAGGGGTGGGGAGGAGTTTGGCTCATTCTTTATCCCAAATCTGCAGAAAACTTTACAAGCCCTGATCTTGTATTACCTTAATATAAATGGTAATTATGATGCCCCTTTTTGACCCCAGCAGCCAGTCAAAGTTCAGGGCCTTGCAGTGAGGAGTGGAAATTGATGATGGGCTACTACGGTATTTTCATTGATGCAATCTTGTTATTTTCAAGAAATGTAGCAAGTCCTGCTTTTCCGAATGCAGGAGGAACCAAAAACAGAAGGAACGGTTTCTGAGCTTTTCAGCCCCAAATTTCTTTCAGCCATCACCCCCACCCCCCATCCCACAATCTCTCTTTAGGTTTCTCCCAGGACCACACCATGCTTACTGGGTGCTGCTTGACTTTCTTGCTCTTCCTTTGAGTGGGTCTGAGTTTCTCGTTTGCCCCCCTCTCAGCTAATGTTTTCCACAGACGTCACCACCCCCCCAACCTGGTCAGAACAATACCCAGTGGGGCTAGTTTCTAAGCAGGTTCCATTATGTTTTGTTTTAGGTGGGACCCCTTGCCTGTCTTTTATTGCTATCTTAAATAAAGGATGCGTTCACACCCATCAGTTTCAACATGGTTTTAACTTAACCCATAACAAAGTTTAACCCAGCTCTCAACAGTAGTAATAACTGCAAACTTCAAAGTGTGAGTCCTATTTTACTCTGGTTTTGGAGGCATAGCCAGCACATCCCTCGGCCCCCATTGGCCTGGAGTGGCAAACCGCAGCCAGTGGGAGCCACGATCGGCCGAACCTGCGGACGTAGCAGGTAAACAAACAGGCCCGGCCTGCCAGGGTGCTTACCCTGGCGAGCCGCGTGCCAAAGATTGCCAATC
This sequence comes from Chrysemys picta bellii, assembly GCF_011386835.1. Taxonomy (NCBI): domain Eukaryota; kingdom Metazoa; phylum Chordata; order Testudines; family Emydidae; genus Chrysemys; species Chrysemys picta. The sequence goes on from NC_088796.1 coordinate 14,801,470, forward strand.
CCTGCAATAGGCCATCCCCTGAGCACCTGGTTCATAGAGGTTCACTAGCCTTTCAGTTCTGTTCTGAGCACCGTATCCCTCTATACTTCAGGTCCAGACTTCAGCAGCTAACTCCTTGAGTGCTACCGTGGGGACCCAGGCCATCAGAAGGCAGCCAGTGTGTAATCTGGGGAGTCTGGGCCCAGGTGCTGTGGTAATGGCAACAATGGGATCTTCTGGGTCCTGATGCTCCTGAGGAAGAGCGGAGTTGGTGGGGTGGGGTAGAGATTGCTTTTGCTGTCCCCCTGAAGATTGGATTAGGCCCACTGGGTTTCACTAGATCCAGGAGGGCAGGGGGATGTAGGCAGCCAGCCACCCCCCAACTCCCCCAGAACACATTGTAAGTGAGAATTAGGTTGCAGGCCATTGTCCTTGCTCCCCATTGGAGGACAGCAGAAGGGAAGGGAAGGGAGCCTGCAGCCTGTTGGCTAAGAAAGGAGTGGGGTGGATTCCTGGCTTTTATTTTCATGTGGAAATCAGGCAAAGCTTAGCCTTGATTCAGAGTTTTGGGCTGCATTTAAAGCAGAAAGTCAGAGTGAAACGCGGGGAGCAAAGGCATGTGAATCAAACCGAAAGGAGGGCCTGTGTGAACTGGAATGGCCAAGTGAGTCACTCCACCCTGTGATTAATCTGGCTGGTCTAAGGACACAGAACGCCACATGGCACACTCTCAGCACTAGAGGGCACTGCAGCATTTCTGTGGAAGGACTGGTAGGCCTTTGGCACCATGGACTCGGGTGGTTAAACAAAGCTATGCACAGAGGAAGCTGTACCGGAGGCTGAGATTGTCACTTTTTCCAAATAGTAAAATATACTGTGTACGGTGGCTACATTTCCATATGCATCCTGAACCAGGGTCATGCCACTCTCTCTTCCCACTGAAAACATTTCAGCTGACCTCAGACTACCTCCCGTCATGCATCCAAACACAGGCCCGTGATCTGCATACTGGGACCGAGTGGTCACGATTAGAGAGAGGCTGGCAGAGGTATGTCTGTGTGTGTGTATTCTGGGCTGAAATTGATTAGCACTTTGTGGGAAATGTTTGGTGAGTCGCTCTGCTAATCAAAGCAGATTGGGCCACATCGCTGGAATGGGATTAAAACAGGAGATCTCTGTACGGCCCCTATTATTGTAGTATCTGAGCACCTCCGAGACTTCACTGTATTTATCCTCCCTACACCCCTGTGAGACAGGGCAGTACTATTATCTCCATTGCACAGATGGGAAATTGAGGTCCAGAGGCCCATATCCTCAAGATGCCTAACTCCTATTATTTTAAATGAGAGATAGGCACCTAAGTACCTTTGAGAATCTGGGCCAGAGAGACTAAGGGTAAACATTTCAAGAGCACCCAAGTGACTTAGGAGTTTTAGTCCCCGTGACTTTCATTGAAATTTGGACTCCTAAGTGCCTACTACATTTTTGAAAATGCGACTTTGCTGCTTTTGAAAAAGTTACCTGAGTGACTGCCACAGACTGACTGTGTGATCTGTGTCTAGAGTCTAGAACTGAACCCATGTTTCCTATACCCCAAGCTAGTACCCTTGCCGCCGGATCATCCTTCCTCTCCATGGATGAGCCCAGCCACAGAGGTTAGGAGTGTTCAGTGCCAGAATTCTGGGCTTGGTCCACCTCCCTTTAAAACTGGCAAACATGGACTGGTTAGGATAAACTAAGAAGGAGCCTGAAGGTTGGCCGAAAATGGGAATTCAGGGAACTGGAGAGGAGAAATTAAAAGTGGTTGCGAAGTGGGGCTCCGTGGGTAGTGACAGCAGGGTGCAGGTGGGTGTTCTTGAGCAGCTGGGGGGGCGGGGGAAGGAAGACTAGGAGTTAGCCTGGAGAACATGGGAGCAAAGGCAACAAGGCAGGCAGGGGCACATCGTCCTGGGTGGAGCTAGGAGAAACGGGAGAGGTTGTGGGGACGGAGGGAGAATTTGAGGAACATGAGTGCTGTGAGGCTGCCAGCTGGGTGGTGTTTCATGGCCAGGGTCCTCCAGGAAGTGGACTGGGCAGAATTGCTCCCCAGCTGGCTAGCTGTCACCAGAGATTTGCATGTCCTTGCCATTTTCACAGACCATGCTCTAAAGCAGCAGTTCTCAAACTGTGGGTTAGGACCCCAAAGTGGGTCACGACCCCATTGTAACGGGGTCGCCAGCCAGGGTTGGTGTTAGATTTGATGGGACTCAGGGCCAAAGCTCGAGTCCCACCACCCAGAGCCAAAGCCTGAGCCCCACTGCCCGGGGCCGGAGCCAAAGCCCAAGAGCTTCAGCCAGGCTTTGGCTTTGGCCCCCCACCTGGGCAGTGAGGCTTGGGTTTGGGCTCTCCTGGGCTCATGTAGTAATTTTTGTTGTCAGATAGGGGTCGCAGTGCAATGAAGTTTGAGACCCCTTGATCTAAAGGCAAGGGCTGCTTTGGGTCACGCTTTAGAAGTCCACAAGCAGCTTTTGCCACTCTCAGGGCACTCTTTGAGAAATTAACTGATTTGGGAATGAGCATGAGGAATGGCCTATTAATAACAATTCTGCAGACATTTGAGACTAAAAAAAATTGTCTCAAATTAAGCTCTGACTTGTAAGAGTGATTCTTGTTCCCTTACTAAAAAAGAAACCTTTTTTTCTCTCTCTCAGACTTATAAGTGTGTTTCAAAAGAAAAATAGGTTGTGTCTTTTTTGCAGCTATATAATGTTTAAAGAAGAGCTGAAAGGTTTGCTTCATCCTCCTCCATCCCCCCATAAAAATGAACTGCTTCTTTTTTCTTTTAGAAATATCAAGAATGTTGGATGTGTTTTCTCCCCTCCTTTACCTGGAGGAGTCATTAGAATTCTGAAATGTCTTTGTTGGCCTTCAGTTGAAGGGACAATGATGTTGAATCTTTTAATAAAGCTATCTTTTCTCCCAAGTATTTCTTGGTATTTGAGTTTAAAAGTTAATAAAAGCAAACAGAAATCTGAGTTTTTAAGAGGCTAACTCAAAATCCAGTTCCTTTTTTCAATCAGTCGTCTTGAATGACATCTCCAATGTCATAATCCTCCCAGTTGTCCAGTAAAGTCTTTGATGAAAATCCTGATTTTTTAATAAGCAAAAAAAAAATAATAATAATAATATTTCAGGCTTTTAAAATAAATTATAGAAGAGCCAAAAAAAGTCACAACCCATTTTTTCCCCTTTGTACATCTTCTTAAGAACCAGAGCCTCTTTAACATAAAAACTCAGCTCCTTTGTAAAACAACTTCTAATGTCACATCCCTTATCCGACAGAATAACAGGTTAACATTTCCTGTAGCATTTAAAATTAATCCTCGGCTAGCAAAAGCCCCCTCCCCCCCCTTTGTTAAGTGTTTCTTCTGCTGTTATGAAAATAGCAAGTGATACAAAAAATAAGAGCAGAAGTTCTTAAAACGCATGTTTCCTGTCTGTTGCCAGCCCATAAGTAAATCCACTTATGTGCTGCAGTTGAACGTGACATGCAGACTGGGGGATATATATATAAAATATATATATATTACAATACAAGTATTTTGCTGGTAGAGATTATCCCATAACTGGAAAATTTTGATTGTGTTTTCAGATACAATAGGTCATTCAAATATGAGCATTAAAGTATAAGACAGTCAATAAAAAAAAGTCTATGCATCTCTTTGAAATTTCAAACACTGAATTAGGAGAATAAATATTTGAATCTAGGTGAGCATACATAGCAAAAGAATGTGTTAATACTACACTGACCCTATCTGGGCACTGTATATAAATGTGTTTAGTATGGGGGTGCCCTGTAATAGCAGCAAATCTCTCGCTATTACCATCTATGCATAGGAAACTGAGGTGCAGAGAGAGGAAGTGACTTGTCCAAGGCCTCCCAGCACATTAGTGGCAGAGCTAGGACCAGAACCTCTGATTCTGGACTCCCAGCTCACTGGGCCACATTGCTAACCTGATATGTGCTAATTTCGCTATTTAGCATGATATACTCTGCTGTGTTCCATATCCTTGTGTATTGTTGTGTTGTCCATCCCATATTTGCTTCAGTAATTCCTCATCTTATCGCAAGATTGATTTCAGCTAGTCCAGAGCTATGTGCTCCTGCCACCAAGTAAGACTCTGCAAAATAGAAACCCCTGGTTCATCCTTTTAAGTAGGCTCTCACTATGAACCACCAATGTATTTCATTCCTTGACAGCAGTGATGTACGATGCCTCAGATGTTCTTGAACCCAACAACCCTTTCACCTGCTGGTACTAATACAACCATGAAGAAATTGTTCATTGTTGCATTTTATTTCTGTAATGTGTGAGCAGTGGAGCCACTAGAGGATCATCAAGCTGCATTTCTTCCTGCTTTTGTGGCCTTCTTGATTATTTCAGTCCCATTGTGTATTCTGTTTAGGCAACTTTTCCAGACAGAATGTATATGTACGTTTATGACAGGGGGAGGATTCTGGACTGAGGGAACTCCCAGGTACCCTACAAGATGCTAGTTGCTTCTGGGCCCTGGCTTCAGGTTAATGGAAAAGAACCTCCAAAGCTCACTTGATCACACATGTGACTGCCATTATTCACTAAAGCTAGAGGCCTGGGCACACTCAAGTATTGCCAGCCTCTCTGCTGATGCTGCCAGCAAAGATGTCAGTAGTGCCATTATGGTTTTAATGATGCTGATGTCTCTTCACTTCAAACCCTCCTTAAATCTCTCCTTTTCCATGATTCCTGCAAAAAACTTGACAGGTTTCTGGGATGCGGAGACCGCTGCCTGTTATGGTAGCCAGAATTGTCTCATTGTGTTCCTGGGCTATCCCTCCCTAGTATGGGGGGAGGGATAGCTCAGTGGTTTGAGCTTTGGCCTGCTAAACCCAGCGTTGTGAGTTCAATCCTTGAGGGGGCCATTTAGGGAAATGGGGTAAAAATCTGTGTGGGGATGGGCCCTGCTTTGAGCAGGGGGTTGGACTAGATGACCTCCTGAGGTCCCTTCCAATCCTGATATTCTATGATTCTACTCCATCATGGGTCTGTATCCATCTCTTGTCTTATACTTAGGTTGCAAGCTCTTTGCAGCAGGGACTTTTTGTTCTGTGTTTGTGCAGCACCTAGCACAATGGGGCTCTGAGGTGCTATGTACACATTAGAATAATTCAGTAGGAACAGGACTATGGCCACCAATACCATTGCTAGATGATGAAAAGACTTATTAGTGATCTGGACTTAATTTGAACCAGCAGCTTACAGATGAAGTACACTCTACTGTATCTTATTACCAATCCATACACCACTGGATCTTGTTTTCTGAACTAAGCCTTTTTTTAGCTCAGATGAGTAGTATTCTTTTTAATTGCTTACATTTTAAACACAGACTTGCATTTGGGCTGAAATCCAGGTTTCCAGGTTTCACCCCAAATAAGGTTGGTAAAAAAAGCCATCGCTTTCCCTTTGCTCCATTGTTGCTAGTGGATGCCTGTCTTATATTCATTCAGCTTAAGAATACTGGTTCTTTGTGTGTACAGTAGCACTGTACTGCTGCTGCTACGGGTGGGTAACCGGTGGGGGCTTGTCTACATAAGATGCTTATTGTGTTGCAATCTACAGCGGACTGTCTTGCCATGTGGATCCCACTGCAGAGTACTAAAAGTTCCACAGTGCACTTTGACGTACGCGGTTTGAAGCAGGAGTAGAACAAAACTTCCTACAGAACTTTCAGTGCACTCTAGTAGGGTCCACACATCAAGTTAGTGCTGGCAGGCTAGTGTGGCTGTAGATTCACACCCTGGCTTGCTGCCAACTAACTGGCCAAGTAGACAAGCCCTTAGTGTTTGAAAACTTAATTCTATTCTTAACTGAGAAGAGGTGAAGTTGGATTCAGTGCAAAATGCTAATAAATAGCATCACTAGCTACACCTGCAGAAAGAATATGGAATGTTTTCTGGATGTAATGGACATGTTCCTATCTTGCTACATTAGGATCCCTCTTTGCCAGCCTTAATACGTCATTTGGGAACCATGTTAGAAACAACTTTCTTCTAAATAAAACTTCCATTTGCTTCAGTGGGAGCAGGATTAGGCCAATGCTGAGCACTTCTGAAAATCCGACCTCAGACGTTGACACTGCAAATGGCAAGTCAGGGAACTCAGTTACAGCCAGGGTGTAACTTTCCCTGTAGATAGGATGATAGCCTTGGCCAGAACCTCATCTGTGACTTACAACCATTTCATTACCAGGTCAGAGCATAACCCCCATCTCATAACCAGGTTCTCCCTCCTTCCTTGAATTTGCAGTGCTGATGGGTCAATAGCTTGTTTTTATCATGTTTTTGCTGGCCACTCTCACCTGCCCAAGCCATAGTCAAACGGTGATTTTAAAAGCAGATTTGGGCTAGAATGTGCTTTATAACATGTTTTTAATTTGGCTCGTCCCCATCCACTCGGACTAGGTAAACAGTGGCGGGGACTGGTTTAGCAGGAAGTATGATTAGACATTGTTGCTCCCCTCTGTTTGTACTCCAGCGAGAATGGGGTCTTAGGATCCTAGGGTCTTGTTTATGCTAAGGAGATTTACAAAGCGATTTTTGCTGGTTCTAACACAGTCCAGTTGGAAGAGTGTGTAGAACCAGGAGGAACTCCTCAAGTGTAGGCTAGGTCGCTAGACTGTTGATTGGTCCGACTTCTAGCAGGTTTAACCAACATGATATAAAAAATGCATCTGAATGCACAAGGCTCTTCTGTAAAAGGGCATCCGCTGGTAATAACAGCTGAACGAGATGTTAGCACTAGAGAGAAGTTCCTATGTACATTTCCCCAATATGGACAGCTTGAGGGCCCATCTACGCTACAAGCAGCACTGTGTTTGAGGCATCTGGCTTCAATATTGTTATCATTCAACAGAGATATGGCATTGTTTCAGTTTGGACTGTGAATTGGATCTCACTGTGTTTTAAGGTTTCAGAGTGGTAGCCGTGTTAGTCTGTATCAGCAAAAAGAACAAGGAGTCCTTGTGGCACCTTAGAGACTAACACATTTATCTGGGCATAAGCTTTCGTGGGCTAACACCCACTTCATCAGATGCATGCAGTGAAAAATACAGTAGGAAGATATATATATACCCAGAGAACATGAAAAAACGGGTGTTGCCATACCAGCTCTAACGAGACTAATCAATGAAGGTGGGCTATTATCAGCAGAAGAAAAAACACTTTTGTAGTGATAATCAGGGTGGCCCATTTCCACCAGTTGACAAGAAGGTCTGAGTAACAGTAGGGGAAAATTAGCATGGGGAAATAGTTTTTACTTTGTGTAATGACCCATCCAGTTCCAGTCTTTATTCAAGCCTAATTTAATGGTGTCCAGTTTGCAAATTAATTCCAGTTCTGCACTCTCTCGTGGGAGTCTGTGTTTTAAGTCTCCTGCAACTGCATTGATTCGGGAACTAGGATCGGGGCCCTGTACAAAATGGAATGGAGCTTTCACCATGTCCTCGGACCATTGTGTGGTAACTGGGTCCTTTAATACTCTTCTATGTTTAGTGTAGATGGGCTCTTAAGTATTTCAAGGTCCACAGCAGCAGGACCCCATCTGTCCAAGTGAGGAGGAGGCCAGGACTGACTCCTGAAGCATCTAGACTGAATAGATCATTGACCAGCAATATGAAGGGGGGGAAATGGAACGTTAGCTGACGGGCCTTTCAGCTGGAAAGAGTAAGGGGAAAAAAATAAGCCCATTAGTGTGTGAGCAGCCACCTTGTTTTATAATCCTGGTATCGTTTTTCTGTTTTATTTTTTGTAATGGTTGGTTTAACAATTAAAAGGCTACATTGCACTTTGGTTTTTCCAGTCTGCTGCATCGTGTGACCCCTGTGACTTTTAGTTAAACCTCGTTATATAATGGTGGATTGTTGTGTTTTTTTGGAAAACCTCCATTTATTCCTTTATTAGCAGAATTTGCTGTTTTGTTTTGTTTTTCATATTGTCGTCTCGTTTCCCCCCACACACACTCACTAGAGGCGTCAGTCTGGGAGCGGGGTCCTTTCTTCCTTTCTTTTTCAAATCTTTGGAGAAAATGGTTTATTTTAGTTTGCTTGGGTTTCAGTGCCTTTCCCTGCAGCAGGGGGGAAAGACTACGTGATGTGCAGCAGGTATTTGTGAATGGATCACAACCCTGTGACTCCCTGTCGCTCGACCCAAGGGGAGGGGGGGAAAACTGTGACTCTGTATGATTCGCTGTGGCTGGAAAACTTTTTCAGCACAGAGGTTCTTAGGCCAGGAGGAAGCTTTCTTCTGGCCCAAGAACAATAAAGGGGTCAGCAGTATGATCCTCCCTCCTACACCCTCTTCCTTCCATTGTGAGGGGTATGTGCAAATATCCCAGGCTGCCTTTGCTTCTGTTGGGCCCTAAGAGAGTTTTAGTAACATGTGTGATATAACAGAAAGATTCTTAGATTCTTGAATAACCCAGTAAAATTTGTAATCTGAGTTACAAGAAACAAAGAACGAGCCCCTTGAGTTTTCTACATCTTTGGTGTGAAGTTAGTGCTCATGAAAGGTACCAAAGCAAATTTCTGATATACGCCCCTGGCACTTCTAATGCACCTATCTCTGAAGTGTCCAGTTATCACTGATGTTCTTCTATTGGACTGGTACAACATGGGCAGTGGCAGCTTCTTTCCCAGTGCCCTGCCAGTGTGCCTCCTTATCTCCTCACCTGGAAGGCCACTTATTCAGATGAGAGAATGGCTTAGTACCAATGTCTGCTCAGTCCTTGGTCTCTTCCTGCAACACCTTGTTAACTCTTTGTTTTGTGATTGAACATCCAGAATAGCGGGGATCCCTTCTGCCCTCGGAGTGTGTGTATGACTCCTGTTAGCTGCTGGAATTCTACCCTGGGTACCTAATACGTGAGGTAGCCTCCATCACTCATTACAGTCTCATGGTGGGATATTGGCATTTCTAAACAGATGTACGTTTATGCAACATCACAGATGCACCAGAGGAATGCAGTAGAAAAGGATGAGCTTCTGTAGTGTTTATACGAGCAGGTTGATCAAGAGGAGGATAAACTCCTCCTATTGTAAGGTGGTTGGTTGGTGTCCAGCTTGGCTGATGTCATTAGATGGCCACCTGGTTGACATCTGGAAAAGCTGTTATTGTTCATGGTGAGGCAAAAGCCAGAACTGGCTGTGAGGACACTCATCACTGTTGCTTGATTGCACTAGATTCACAGAGAAACACCATAATCTGCATGCTATGTCCCCTAACTAACATGCTCAAGTTACTATGAAGATGAAAAGCTGTGTGTGTATAACTGTTAATGTCATGGCATGCCGGGCTTTGCTTTAGGACTTTCTCGTTAGTTTTCTTTTAAAGCTGGCATTGTATAGAGGGGAGGAAAAAAACCCACTCCCAGTTTACTTTAAGCACAACCTGGATTGAAGAGCTTATTAAATAGCCACAGAGACGAGGGACTCTGTTTGTAAAATCACCCTAGTAAGAATCTGCCCTTGTCTCTACAATGACTAGATACTAATATATTGCTTGATTACATCCCAGAGTGGTGGTGCGGAATGGACTTGGGTGGATTCTAGCACTGGTTAGAAGCGTAAATATGAAGGTGACATGCCATGTGTCTGATCCTGCTGTCATTGTCCTCCTGCTGTGTGATAACACCTTGGTGCTAGTGGTCAGGATTTCCTCACACCAAGGCTTTGGTGGGGGAAGTGACCATTAAAGAGCTGATCCTCACTGCTGAGAACTAAGCCGCTATCCTCTTAAATACGTGCAACCTGACATGTTCTGCAGAGCTGCATGATGACTTCTCTCGTTTCCCCCCACCAGACACACACACCTCCCTGTGTATGTCTGTGGGAATTCCTCCTCCCAGTCTACAAGTCTCTGGGAAGCAGCTGTGTGTCACAGGGGAGGGATGCAGTACTCAAGGTAAACTGAACTTGGCTCCACTAAAGCAGTGAGAGCCCAGGACGCCTGTCAACACAGGGGTTGGATCCTATGGATCCTGGCGTAACTCGCACCCCAGTTGGTACTTTAGGGGCTGTGTTGGCGATCATTGACACTGTGACTCTCCCCATGCCCATCTACATGCAAACTGTAACAACCTCTACAAGGACACTCCCAATAAACTCCATTCTAATCGCAATGTTAGTTCTTTGCTATAGTGTTCTATTGGTTACTTTAACTTCTGTCTGCATTAAAGGATGCTATCAGGCTAAGATTCTGCAAAGGGACTAGTGATTTTGGGTGCCCAATTTGAGACACATTTAAAAGGGACCAATTTTCAGAGGGCAGATGCTCAGCATGAAAATTGGGCACCCAAAATCAGGGCCAGCTCCAGGGTTTTGGCTGCTCCAAGCAGCCACAAAAAAAAAAAAAAAGCCACGATCTGTGGCGGCAATTCGGCGGAAGGTCCTTCGCTCCGAGTGGGAGTGAGGGACCGGCCGCCGAATTGCTGCCGAATACCTGGACGTGCCGCCCCTCTCCGGAGCGGCCGCCCCAAGCACCTGCTTGCCAGGCTGATGCCTCGAGCCGGCCCTGCCCAAAATCACTGGTTGTTTTTCAAAATCTTGACCTCTATTTTTTGTCCTTATCCATATTATCAGTAACACTTCAGATCAGAGGTTCTCAAATTGTAGTCTGTGGACCACCAGTGGTCCGCGAGCTCCATTCAGGTGGTCCGCGCACAGTTCCCTCTAAGGTGCACGCCTGGGCGGCCGCACAGAAGAGAATGAAGGGCCACCCACCTAATTAGTGGCTCCACTAATTAGGAGTCTGGACCCTGGAGAAGACACACATGTAAGGTGAGGTGGTGGCCTTGGGGGAAAATAAGAGGTAGGTGGGAGGGGGCAGTGAGGTGAGAAGAGGGGGTGGAGGGGAATTTGGGACGTGTAGGGCTGCAGCGGCCAGAGAAAGAGGTGACTTTTCCCAGCTCCAGGTCTGCGGCTGCCAGGGAGAGATGGCCCTCCTTCCCAGCCTCAGCTCTGTGGCTGCTGTGGAGGGGAAGAGTCCCCCCTCCTTCCCAGCCCCACCTCTGAGGCTGCCACGGCAGGGAAGAGAGGGCACATCCATCACATTAGAAAGGTAAGATTACTGATATTAAAATATGAGTTGTGTGCTTTTATTTGTAGAACAAAAAACGTTAATTATTATTGGTTTTTTTTATATAGCGCTTTTATCCAAAGCGCTTTACAATAGTTAGCTAACGGTACAAACAACATTTGGAAAGATCATTAAGTGGTCCTCTGAGACCCTCAGCAATTTTCAAGTGGTCCGCAAAAAAAAAAAGTTTGAGAACCACTGCGTTAGATTATTAAATTTAAATAACTTTTTTTTTTTAAAAAAAAAACCTCCTTCACTTTGTAGTGCTTTGTGGAGTTTGTTTGCTTTGGGCGTTTCTCTCAGTTTGGATGATGAGGCTAGACTGGTCAGGATCACTTGTATTTCTAGTCACCTTCACTTTCAGGGTCTCCTACCTCAGCACAGTGCCACAATGTTTGGGCGGCAAATACTGTGAGGATCCTTTTTATTTTTATTTAATAAACAGTTTCCAGTGGAATTAAAAAAACATGGAAACATTTGTTTAAGTTTTCATTACATTTCTTTTTATAAAAACCTGAATTTGGGTCTCAGTGACATTTTTCCATTAAGCCAAGACATAGTATGTCCTTCCCCTTTGATAGAACACTCAGCGACCATTGTGGTGTTGGTACAAGTGGGATCCTTGTCCGTGATGGGGCTCCTAGGTGCAATACAAATAATAAATGATGATAATACAGGCTACGTTGCTCCTTTACATCTAGCTCTGTGTAAAGGGTGCTAGCTGTGATGCTACAAGAGCGGTTCAGGGAATCTGTGGACTTCCAAGGGGCCTATTTCCTTTGCTGCTCCCTGCTTATGCCAAGTAGGAGGTAATCTGCTACTGCACTGGTGGGCAAACTATGGCCCGCAGGCCATGTCCAGCCCATCAGACCTTTTAATTCGGCCCTCGAGCCCACACTGGAGAGCAGGGTCAGGGCATGCCCCGCTCCGTGCATGCCGTGTTTCCACATGGCTCCCGGAAGCAAAGGCATGTCCGCCCTCCAGCTCCTACACGTAGGGGCAGCTGGGGGTTTCGCACATTGCCCCCTGCCCCAAGCGCCGATTCTGCAGCTGCCATTGGCTGGGAACCGCGGCCACTAGGAGCTGCATGGGCAGCGCCTGTGGACAGTGCAGTGCTCAGAGCCACCTGGCCACACCTCTGGGTAGGAGCCGGAGGAGGGACATGCCGCTGCTTCTGGGAACTGCTTGAGGTAAGCGCCGCCCGGAGCCTGCACCCCTGACCTCCTCGCATGCCCCAACCCTCTGCCCCAGCCCTGATCCCCCTCCCGCCCTCCGAACCCCTCCGTCTCAGCCTGGAGCACCCTCCTGCATCCCAAACCCCGCAGCCCCAGAGTCCGCACTCCCAGCCTGAGCCCTCCCCCCCCTCCCCACACCTCAACCCCCTGCCCCAGCCCGGAGTCCCCTCCTGGACAGCAAATCCCTCAGCCCAAGCCAGGGAGCCCCCTCATGCACCCTGAACCCCTAATTTATGGTCCCACCCTGGAACCTGCACCCCCAGCCCAGAGCCTGTACCCCCTCCCACACCCCAATCCCCGCATCAGCCCAGAGCTCCCTCCCATATTCCAAAGTCCTCTGCTCCACCCCCAAGCCCGCAGCCCCCTCCTGCACCCAAACTCCTGGCCCCACCCCAGAGGCCACACCTCCAGCCAGAGCCCTTACCCCTCTTGCATTCCAACCCCCTACCCCAGCCCGGAGCCCCCTCCTGCAGCCCCGAACTCCTCATTTCTGGCCCCACCCCAGAGTCTGCACCCCCAGATGGAGCCCTCACCTCCTCCCCATAGGCGCCAACTTTCTCCAGCGCCGGTGGGTGCCCGCGCCCCCCCCCCCCCCCGATTCCACCCCATCCCTGCCCCTGGCCCCGTCCCCATTCCAACCCCATCCCCAAAGTCGCCGCCCTAACTCCGCCCCCTCCCTGCCCCTATTGGATCCCTTCCCTAAATTGCCACCCCGGTCCCATCTCTTTACCCAGTGCGCCACGTTCCTCCTCCTCCCCCTCCCTCCCTGCCCTGCGAATCAGCTGTTTCACGGCGCAAGTGCTGGGGAGGGGGGGAGAGAAGCAGGATGCGGCGACACGCTCGTGGAGGAGGCAGAGGTGAGCTGGAGCAAGGGGTTGGGGTGGGGCCACGGGGAGCTGCCGGTGGGTGCTGAGCACCCACCAATTTTTTTCTGTGGGTGCTCCAGCCCCGGAGCACCCATGGAGTCGGCGCCTATGCTCCTTCCGCATGCCAAACTCCAATTTTGTGAGCATTCATGGCCCGCTATACAATTTCCATACCCAGATGTGGCCTTCAGGCCAAAAAGTTTGCCCACCCCTTTGCTACTGGTTGTACCCAGCAGCATGGTATGTCTGTACTCCCTGAAAGCTGTCTCTTGTGTGGTGTGTGACAATGTTCAGTGGTTAGTGCGCCAAACAGGATGGAGGGAACCAACATGCCATGAGAGTGTAATCAGTATAGATGGACCATACTCAGGGTTGTTTGAAGTAGCTGAGGTTGGTAACAGATGTTTTGTCATAAGCAATCAGAATATTTTTTCTATGTTGAATGGTAAAGGTTAGTTACTGTACTACTTGGCCGTCCTGTCATTCCTGTCTTAAATGTTGCCAGACTGTCTTGGGACTTACCATGTAACCTCACTGTGCAATTTACACACAAACCAGTGCTCAGATTTATTGTGCCAAATCCTAAACTGGTATAAGCCCTTTTGCTTCAGTGGAGTTAGGATGATTTACACCAGCTGAGGATCTGGACCTATTATATTAGGTCTGAGGCACCTCTCATGATAGGACGTTTGACTGAGAGAAAACGAGGCATCTTAATAGCTAAATTCCTTCCAGCATTGTACGTACCGTGGTAGTAATCCAGGACCTGCCGCTTGTCTGAGAAAAATAGCCAATAAAATGGAGCTGTTTGACATTTAGATCCAGTAACCCCGTCATGTTAATAGATTATTTTGTCAAAATATCTTGATGTTATTTCTAGAGTGCCATTGGTGAGCGTGGTACTTTACAGGCAAAGGAGGAAATGATGCTCCTGGCCCTGACTAACTGGCATTGCACAACTGAACCGCAAGAATCATAGAATCATAGAATGTCAGGGTTGGAAGGGACCTCAGGAGGTATCTAGTCCAACGCCCTGCTCAAAGCAGGACCAATCCCCAACTAAATCATCCCAGCCAGGGCTTTGTCAAGCCTGGCCTTAAAAACCTCCAAGGAAGGAGACTCCACCACCTCCCTAGTTAACGCAAGGACAACAGGGAGGGAGCATGATGTTGGGGTTGAGGTGCTGGGCTGAGCCTCGGGAGAGCTGCCCAGGTTTCCTATATGATCTAGGTGAAATCCTAGCCCCACTGAAATCAACGGCAATGTTTCATCCTCTGCATCTTCTGCTTGCCTGTTCTATCTCTTTCTCCCACCTTTTCTCTGTCTTGTCTATTTGAGTGTAAGCTGGACAGGGATTGTCTGTATGTGTAAGTACAGTGCCTGGCACAATGGGCCCATAGATATGGTATGCAATACTAGTCACAGATCAGAAGAACAGGCCATGCTGAGCAAGACAGGGCATAGAGGATAAAGAAGGTGGATATGCTCCCTTGGGTCTTGGCTCTGAAGGGTGCCCTCAATTCCTTCCAGTGAAAGCCAATAGGAGCTGGCGGCATGGAAGCTTATTTGGAATCTCTCCGCTCCTTGCCAGATTGGGCTCTGGGTGCTCAGTGTTTCCATGGGAAATGTTTGCTTCGTGGAGTTCACGTGGTTATGTTTTTTCTCTGTATCCATTGAAATGCTCTTTTGGTGGTATGTCAGAGCTGTAAGGCTTTGCAGAATTTTAAGGTGGGATTTGAATACATGCTGGGAATTGAGGCTATGGCCAGTCTTGAGCAAGCTTCTGTCTTAAAAAATCAGGTATGGAATAAATAGGTGTCTCTCCAGGCTGTTCGTTGTTGTGGTAACCACTCTGGTTTGGGAACAGTAAGAGCAGACATCAGCCCAATCCTACGTGCCCCTTTTCTCACTGCTTAGTGGAAACATCAGGCATTTCCATTGTTTCCTTTCTTCAGGCTTTGTTTGGGTGCGGATTTCAGGAAGGTATTTCACATGCAGGTATAATTAAAGAGAGACATAGTGTGCCTGTGTGCTAGACAAGCTTCCTTTAAATCAGGTTTTTTGCCTGTTTTAAATGTGGGGAAAATAGCTAATAAGCAGAGATTCTTACAAGTTATATTTTAAACTTGGCACACCAGAAATAAGGCCCCGATCCAGTAAAGCCGTGAAGCAGACGCTTAACTTTAAATCCATGATTAGTCCCATTGAATTCAATCTGTTTACTCACATGCTTAAATTTGAGCATGTGGTTTAAGCATGTGCTTAAATACTTGGTTGGGTCATGGCCTAAGTGAGTAGGGCCAGATTCATGTAAATTAGTACTTTACTGTATGATAGTCCTATTGAGAAAATCAGTTGCAGAGTAAGGTACTACTCCACTTGAGTAAGGGCATTGTCCTTAGACAAAGAAAAGGAGCAGTACTGAAAGCTGATTAGATATCCCAATTTATTTATTATTGTTAAATATCAGTGGTGTAACTGTACTGTAAACGACGCATAACATAGATAGTGCTAGTCCTGAAGAGCTTACAGGATCTAAACAAAATATCTTGTATTTAGGCTTGGCAGAATTCGATTTTTATTTTTTATTTTTATAATTTTCATGAATAATATTGATGCTTATTTTTAACAATTTGTTTCCAATTTTAATCGATTTAAATTTTCACGGTGGCAGGAAATTATGGGGGAGTGTCAAGCAATAAGGCAATTATTTAATGACAGTAGATATTGAGATTCAGAAAGTTAAAGCTTTTAAAACCGTTAAAACACAAATTGTCAACATTACATTTCAAAAATGTACAAATTCAATATCCTTTAAACCAAAGTCTATTCTAATAAGTTCTCAAGCAGCATTTTTCTTACTTTGCCTATCTGTAAATTTTGATTATTATCACTAGAAATATTGTGTGTGTGTGTGTGTGTGGTGAAATCGACGTATACTGACATTTACCAAACACAATCTAATCCTTCCAAGCCTACATATATTTTAGTCTTTAGGTATCTAGTTGTTCTAAAGCCATCAACTGATCTCAGATGTATGTCACAAATACAGGCTTGAAAAAATCAGTTTGCTCGCTCACTTGTGATGGATAAAAAAAATGTTATTGCAGGAGTGAAATATCATTCATTGTCTCATCATCATTGGAGGATGAGGAAGAGCAGATTTCATGACCTGGCTGATAACATTTTCATAGCAATTTTGCATTGGCTGCATTAACATTTAAAAGCAAAAAAGATTCTGATATTAACACACACGTTTTTTGTGGTTTTATCTCTCTCTCTCTCTTTCCTTTTCCACGTTAATTCTTGAAAGTCTTTTCTTGGACTCCTCCAATCCCCCACTCATCCGGATTGTGCTTTTTTGGATGTTGAGGGGCTTTTTTTTTTTTTTTAATTTATGAACGACAGCGATTCAAACAAATAGTTCTATCATTGCATGGATAAAAATGAAAAGCAAGCATTAAAAATGAAATCCTTCTTTGGGGAAACGCCACTTCAAGGGGTTAAGGGAAAACGGCAGCTGGAACAAATATAGCCCTCATCTCACTTCCTCAATAACTCGGCTCACGGAGCTTACAGTTGCCAGACGAAGGAAACGTGGTTAGCCATTGAATCTTTGAATGCAGCTCCATTTCCCCCTCAAAGCCATGGAATTTATATTAACCTCCAGCTTTTCATAGCTGGTGGGAAATCTGTTTTTCCCTTTGCTGTAGGAAGAGCCTGGCTTTTGTTGCTTTGGTTTGATTGAGGGGGTAGGAGGCGGTTGTGTTTGTAGTGTGGCGTTCTGCCAGGCAAGAGGCCATGGCTCTTAAATGAATGTTTTTGGTGTTGATAAAGAGCGAGAGCTGCCAAACACAGAGACAGGCAGCCACCCAGACATGTGATTGATTTATTTATTTCGGGAAGCACAGCCGTAGTCAGCCAGGCTCACCAGGATGTTTTCATTTACACTGGAAGTGCGGACAGGAGAAAGGATCCAAGCATGCCTTTAGCTTCTTACCCTGGTGGTGTAGCTAGAGACAGTGGGTGAAGTGAGCATGTAAACTAAGAAGCCTATAATTGCTTTAGGTTAAGTACTTGGCTACCTAATTTAACGCTGCTGTTGTACACATAGGAAGGTTGCTCTTGTGGTTAAGGTTCACTGGACTGGAACTCGGGTCGGGAGACTTGAGTTCAGATCCCAGAGCTGCCACAGGTTTCCTGGGTGGCGTTGAGCAAGTCACTTGGTGTCTCTGGCCCAGATTGGTGTTGACAGACAGCCATTACTACCTGATGCTGGTTTGGAATCCTGTGGCAAATGAATTGAGAGGTGGGGTCTCAGCCCGGTTTCTAGTGGATATATGTCCAGATCACCAAAGCTGCCACTGCAGTTGGTGCCAATTGGCCATCTCAGCAGAAAGGCCAAGGATTGAATGGAGAATGAACTAACTTCTCACCCCTTGAGGTGGTCAGGGTTGTGGGATGGCACTGAGGAAAGCTTGGGCTGCGGCCTCTGCTGTACTTGTTCTTGGGGTAGATTTTCAGCTCTAATGCTGCCAAGCTGTCACCTTACACCAGCAGTGAATTCACTTAAGAAATATTGAAATGGTAAAAAGAATTATGATTAAACCAACAACAGAGTCCCACCAATACACATTCTGGTAGGTTTCTTTGAGGATCTGTATAATAGGCTGTGAGCCTGGAGTGAGGGAGGAAATGAGGAGACCTATCTGTCAGGCTTTCAACCCAAGTAGACGCAGGAGGGTTGAAGGTCACACTAATATTTGTTGGAATGCTCCTTTGATAGTTCTAGTGGACAACATGTAACTAATGTACAGTGTGATGCAATTTAGTCGCTATGAAAAGTGCATTATTTTGGGTGTTGTGTTTCTTGTACTTGCTCCTGCCTTTAAAAAAAAAAAAAATCAGAGGAATCTTTGCTTTTGAAGCATGACCGGAACATCCTGGGGTGGAAACAGTCCGATATGTTCAACAAGCAGCTGTATCCACCCCTGCATATGCCATCAGTAACTACACCACGCCATGTGGTAAGCCATCTTCTCTAAAGATACCCTTGGGGCTCACGTCTTTTGACTGTGTGGTCCAGGTCAAAGCCCAAAAGGATTCCTCTGGCAAATAGAAAAGGCGATGTCTTGTATAAAGTTTCCTGTACTTCTCCAGAAGACGAAACCCTGTTCAAAGGGGGGAGGGGGGAATAATCAACCCTCGGGGATCCTTCCAGTTTTTCTGGTCCCTGGGTTTAGCTGATATGTTAGGAAGATGGTCCTTAACTTACCTCTGCTGGCCCATGTAGGATAGTCGGGGATTGGAGAAAGGAAAGAAAAAGACAGAAAATTTGTTTGAGGAATAGACAGAAAGTTCCAGGAACAAAGTCTTGACTTCAGTAGAGGAGATTGTGAGCTGGCTTAATTGTACTGTGAAAATACCTAAAACACAGCATAAGGAGCCAGGGAGAATTGCGTAGTGATGTGCCCTGAGATTTGTGACAGATACCAGAGGTTTGTGTTTTTCTGTAGGCTGTCGGCAGCAAGAGAGTCTTGAATGCATGGATCTCAAGGGACCTGATGTTGCTCTCATTAAAGTTGGCAGCAAAATTCCCATTGACTTCCATGGTGCAGGATCATGACCTTAGTGGGTTCTAGGGATTGATCTTACTCACCTGAGCTAGCAACCTCTTTTCACTGAGTGGGAGAAGAGATCAGTCAGGAATTCAGGACCCTGCCCTGTTCCCCTGCCAGTCAGCAGAGCAGGAAAACACATCATAATATAGTTCAGACCTGCTTCCTTGGGGTGTTACAAGGCGTAATTCATTAATATATGTAAAGCGTTTGGGGACCCTCTGCTGGAAGGTGCCTTAGGAGTGCTAAATATTGATAGTGCTGCAAAAATAGCTTCCATTATTCTCACCGTGTCCATTAATGCTGAAAGGAAAGAGTAAGCTTCGTAATGTTTTTATGGTAATTTAATGATCGCTCTGTTACTGTGATGGGGAAAGGTTTCAGAGTGGTAGCCGTATTAGTCTGTATCAGCAATAACAACGAAGAGTCCTTGTGGCACCTTAGAGTCTAACAAATTTTTTTGGGCATAAGCTTTCATGGGCTAGAACCCACTTCATCAGATGCATGGAGTGAAAAACACAGTAGGCAGGTATAAATATACAGCACATGAAAAGATGGGGAGTTGCCTTACCAAGTGGGGGGGTTAGTGCTAACGAGGTCAATTTAGTCAGGGTGGATGTGGCCCATTCCCAACAGTTGACCCTGATTGAATTGGGTTATAGCCCACAAAAGCTTATGCCCGAATAAATGTGTTAGTCTCCAAGGTGCCACAAGGACTCCTCGTTGTTTTTGTGATGGGGAAGTCACTTATTATGAATGCTCCAGCCTCCACTGAGAAATACATGAATTCCCTGAGCTGAAAGTTCCACACTACAGAACTCTGGCCCAGCCAAGATGGGGGAATGTGTATAAGTGTATATTTATAAAAAGGGTTTTGTTTGATGAGGCTGAAACCAAAAGACTCTTGGATACAGTTTTTCAAGAGTCTCTGCAATCTCAGGAGCAAAAGGCTGAATGGAAAATTTGAGGTGGACTCATCTAGTGATTATCTCAGTGAAAGCTGATGTGCCAATGGAAAAGTCATGCAGCATTTATTAGGGCCCAAAATCAACAGGATTTAATAGAAATTACTCTTTTGAACTTAGAGAATGATTCAGGGGTTGATCCAACGCCCATTGGAGGTTGGTTTAAAAATTCTTTAGGGAGGTTCTCATTCTCTATGAAATGTATAGGGCTTTTCCCAAGTGGAATTCTGAAGGGCATATGTTGGCTTGATAAAATATTTAGACTAACTGTCTGGCCCTATATACCTGCACTAAATGGAGATGCTGAAATATTGCTGTAAAGCGAGAAATGAATGAAGGATAATCTCCCCTCTTATTTCTGTAAGAAACAGGGCAAAAGCGCTCACTTCTCATTGTGCCAGCTTCTACATTAATGGCCAATGTGGTGATACATCAGTGAATTAGCCATGCATGCTCTTCTCACTTCTTTGTATATGCTGCTGAGAAGGGCCAGACTGAAAGCTGTGGAGATTGAAGTCCTTTATCTACAGTGGCGTAATGGGTGTGAACTGTGGGCCATAGATTCAGACACCACGAAGGGGTCAAAGGCAAAAAAAACCCAACTAACTCAGGAACACCATACTTTAAATCATACTTTAAGCAATTTTCAGTCCCAGAGGAACTGAAATAACTTAAGTTACAAAAATTCCTATAACAACATGGTAATATTGTAGCTCCCAGCTTAAATAATTCTCCCTGTCCCCTGCTAAGAGTTGGAATCAGCCAGAGTTTAGCAAGGTCTTCTCAGACTAGTACAGGCCTCTTCCAGGCTACACTCCGTCTTTCAAGGCTAGTGCAGGCCTATGCCTAAGCCAGAGTAGCTAGGTCTTCCAAAGATAGAGCAGACCTCTGCTTAGACTAAGCTCCCCAGTAGGCTGCAGTAGGCTTTATAGCACCTAAGCCCCTCCTTTTGTAGGCTCCAAGCAATCAGTTCCCTCCTCTAACTTAAAATGGAGTCTCCCAAACATCGCAGTCACGCTCAGCTCCAGAAGAATATCCCCATCTAACGTAAACCCACAAGCTCCAAGGAAAGGAGAAACCACATTTCCAGAGCACACCCTGCAGTTGGTTTCCACCTTCCCATTTCCCTTGGGATTTAAAGGAAATTAATATTAATTACCCATTTAGTCTTGCACCAATCACCTGCCCCTTGGGTCTCCCCACTTGTAGTGATGGATCACTCCATAACAGACCATCTCTGGGGATAGCAGCGGCGTTCAGGCTCCATGGCTTACTTAATCCTGGGTCTCATGTCTGAGACTACCAATTTTGATGAGGGAGAGGTCATTTCCCACCATCCCCAGGTGGATGTCATGCGAATATCTGCCCTGAATTACTGGCTGACTCTGAACTCCCATTTAAAGTAGACCACAAAACATTAGCTTTTGGTAGCTAATGACCTTTGGTCAGAGGTGACCTGAGCATCATTCAAACCAGCGTCCTAATATTAAAAAGAACTGACTGCCTGGGAGAGACATCCACTTCCCCAACATTTTAAAACTGGTTTCTTTGAGTCTCCTCTGATGGCTCCACGCAGCACTGTGGTTGTTGTATCCATATCTATTGAATGTACTGGTCTATTTGTAGACAGAATAGTTACACCGGTAGTAAAGTCTGTTTTTGAGCATGACCTAGGTGAAGGAAACACATATAAATAAACAATAAATGTAAACAACACTAAAATAACATCAGTTAAAACAATTACGGTTACTTCCACTTGTGAGGTATTGTTCCCATTTTTCGGTAACCTGGGAAAAACTCCCTGTGTTTCCTAAGTCAGATTGTAACTGATTTTGCATTTGCAGATTCTTGTAACAAAGGGGAATTTCTTTTGTCTGTTATTTATATTCTTCCTACAGTACTTTATGGAAGTTTGAGAACCTCTGCAGAGTTCTGTTTCTGTACAACATAGAAGAGACTTCAATAGGCTGTTTCCAGAGCATCAATACCTCACTTTTCTGATTGGAGTTGGTGGGGTTGTCCTTGGTTTTGACTCACCAACCCCTGGGGCCATGCACCATGATGAACATAGCAGCCAGGAGTTGTAATATGTTTCCAGAGGCAGTTCGTGCTATGGGACTTTGGACATTCTGGATTTTTAAACTCTTGATATATCTGAATTGTACTCTGTCAGACTGGTAGGATGTATATAGTGGGGTGCTGCAGGGCTCTGTGCTGGGTCCTGATAGTCAATATTTTCATTATTGACTTGGATGATGGAGTGGAGAGTATGCTAATAAACTTTGCAGATGATACCAAGATGGGAGTGGTTGCAAGCACTTTGGGGGGTCAGGATTAGAATTCAAAAGGACCTTGACAAATTGGAGAATTGGTCTGAAATCAGTAAGAAGAAATTCAATAAAGAATTGTGCAAAGTACTACACTTAGCAAGGAAAACGTAAATGTGCAACTACAAAATGGGAAATAACTGAAAAGTGTCTGGGGTTTTAGTCAATCACAAATTGAATGAGTCAACTATGTGTTGCTGTTGAGAGAAAGGCTAATATAATTCTGGGGAGTCTTAACAGGAGTGTCAATGTAAGGCACGGGAAGCAATCTGCACTGGTGAGGCCTCAGCTGGAGTTCTGTGTCCAGTTTTGGGTGCCACACTTTAAGAAAGATGAGGACAGCTGGTGAGAGTCTAGAGGACAGCAACAAACATGAGAAAAGGGTTAAAAAATGAGAAAAGATTAAACACTGGTCATGTTTAGTCTTGAGGAAAGAAGACTGAGAGGGGGACCTGATAACAGTCATCAAACATGTTAAGGGCTGTTATAAAGAGGGCAGTGATCAGTTGTTTTCCATGTTCACTGGAGGAAGCACAAGAAGTAAATGGACTTAATGTTCAGCAAGGGAGATTTAGGTTAGATATTAGGGGAAACTTTCTGACTATTAGGGTAAGTTCTGGAATAGTTTTCCAAGAGGGGTTGTGGAATTCCCATCATTGGAGGTTTTGAAGTCAAACACCTGTCAAGGATGGTCTCGGTATAATTGGGCCTACCTCAGTTCAGGGGGCTGGACTGGATAACCTCCCAAGGTCTTTTCCAGCCCTACATTGCTGTGATTCCATGATTCTATATCTTGAAAAGTTCCAGGGTTGAGATTTAAAATTGAATCATAGAGCACGTGCAAGCACACTCCTTAAAAGTGAGGTTCAAGCCCAGTTCCAAGTGGGAATATTATATTCTGCCTACCCAGTGATCCCAAAAATGTTAACTGCAGATCTGTTCTTCATGCTGCCTCCTGAACAGTGTTGTGTAGTCACGCTCCTGCTGTTCAGTTACGGCCTATGTGTTTCACTGGTGGGATGAAGTGACCTGATCACTATGGGGGTACAGTTTGTAACGACTGGAGTTTTGTGAAAGGTGTACATAAATTATCACTAGCAGTCAGCTTGCAATGTCCACGCAACATCTGAGCCGAATGCTTCATTGTGGCTCCCCAAGAAAGCTTTGAGTCTTTGGGGCAAACTGGGAGAGCGGGGCCGTGTGTGGAAATGGCCCCCTGTACCTTAATGCACTGAAGAGAGAGTTTTATATCTACATCATAAAAACGCTCACCATAGCAGCCACAGTGGGTTCTATAACCTCCCTCTGACCTCCTCTGTGCCTCAAAGAGAGATTCTCCTGTTGAAACTAAAAACTGCATTTCTGCCGCAACTAAACGGTACTGTTGTTGTATGTGCCTCTTAGCCTTTAATGGCCATCGTACATTTACAGTACACTCCACTTAATAGGGAAGCAGTTAACCAGGAAATCCTCTAAATCAGAACATCTCTCAAGGAGCAACTTCCCACCCATCTCATTTGGATGAATTACCCGTCAATAGGGATGGGATGTCCTGATTCACCAAGCATGAACATCCTGTTACGGTGCCTCTGAGCTCCAGTGGGCAGCTGCAGAGCTTATCGACTTCTGAATTGTCTGCTGTGGCGCTTGTAAGCCTTGCAGCAACTAGGATGGAGGCAGCTGCAGATTTTCCATGCTCTGTTCCAGTCCTTGTGGAGATTGGAAACTCTGTTACACGTTCCTGTCCTGGTCTAATCTAGCCCCAGACCTAGCAGTAAGGTTGGAAGAAGGTTGATGAGTCGGATTAAGAAGCCATCCAGTTTACTGTGGTTTTGGTGGAGGGGAAGGGTCCTATTTTAATGAAGATGCTCTGACAATTCAGCTTCTTCCTTTGTTTGGTCAGAGCATTTTGCAAACCTGTTGTGGCTTATCCCATCGATTTCCAGTTCAGTTAAGTGAAGAAAACCAGTTGATTCCTTGTGCAGAAGCGACTGTATTACTAAAAACACCTTCCCACAAAAAATGAATACTTTGGAATTTGAAGGAATAAATTTATCATCTGAATTTTTGTAGAAGGGAAATAGTTTATTTGCAGCTTCCTGTCATTGTTTGGTACAACTTTGTGGCATGTGAATCAGGTCAAGGATTTGAGCCATGCCATTGCCATCTTCTACAGGGAGAAAAAATTCCCCTCCTGTAACATTCACAAGTGAATGAAGAGCTGAGTGCTGTGGAAATTCCTGGAATGGGAGGAGGGAATAGCAGGTAGTCTCCAAGGAACTGTCTCCAGCCAAAACACAAACAATAGTTATTCTTTGCTTTGTAAAGTATTGGCCTTGATCGTGTAAATCGGATGGGAAGGTGGTCAGGGTCATACTGGTGGGGGTGCTGTCCCAAGTTCCACCCACAAACAAAGCCCCACCCACTCTAAAGCGAGTGAGTAGCTTGTGTATGAGGACAAGGACATTTTTTGTTACAATTTTGCAATGCTGATCAAAGAGCCACCCTAAGTTTTGTCACTGGAGGTGGTTGTGATTTAACTCATGAATTATGTGTAGTGTATTCTCTTTTCATAATGCATACCTGTTTTCTGAGCCTCATATCAGCTTAGACTTCATGTACTTTACAGTGCCTTGGAGAGAAGATGAACGGGATGTTTGGGAGAAGAGTTGGGGCAGGAGGAGGTTGAGCTATGAGTTTCATATGGCAGTTGGACAAATGTTAGTGGTTAGAATTTTTGGTATTGACTGTAAAGTGCTGAGAGCGTGACATTGACACGGTAAAATCTCAGTAAATAAATGTAGCTGTGGTTTTATGGTGTCCGGGACTTTCCTGCCCTGGAGTAAATAATCCCTTTTGTAGTCAGATTAACACCTTTTTCTCACAATGTTTCATGAGTTTCTGTATCAGTTCAGGTTTGTTTTCTTTCTAGGTCAGTTCTGGAACTGCCGTTTTTTGTACTGGCTCCAGCTGATGATATTTTACTGTTGGCCTTTGTGATAACACCGTCAGTGTCTTTAAAGTAAAACAAAAAAGACACCCGGGGTTTGCATACAATAAAATGGGGCAAGACTACTAGAATCTACTGTAGATTTCATAACCCACCTGTTCAGTTCCAGCCTTCTGCAGCCATTCCTTTAGGATAAACTGAGGGGCGAGATGTTTCTTTGCATGGGCAGGACGGTGGTAAAAATCTCACTGAGATAAAGCTCACATCCAATAATGCCTTGGTAATGCCAAATGATTTTTCAGCACCCATTATTTTTGCCGACAAACCCTGCTATTTCTCTTGCTCTTTTCTGCTGTCCTGGCTCCAACGTGGCTATTTTAAACTAAGATGCTACGTGGTTAATTTACTACCCTTTTGTCATAATTCTCTAAGTATTTGTTGTGAAAAGACAACATCCGTAAAAAAAAAAAATGAAGGCAGCTCTTTTCTGCAGGGAAATGCACATCTGAAAACCATAATGAATAAAATGGTCCCTACCAGCAGAGGGGCAAAGTGACAACATTTGACCTTTTGCAGCCCCTTAAATTTCAGCCAGATCCGCACTATCCCTGATACACCTCTTCGAAATTATCCACCACAGAATCAATTTATACACGAGTTTTTGAGAAGCTAGATCGGGGATGGTGATCAGATATGGCTGGGTTGAGACCATTTAATTGGTAAGGACGTCGCTTTTAGGAGTCCCTTGACTGGACCCCTGGGGTCAGGCAGGCTATGTTAACTTCATGATGGCATAATTGGCTTATTCTGTTTTTCTTCCTGTGGTTTAACATTGTCAGTGAAATGGACAGAAGGAGTGGTTGAGTTTGTATAATTGCCTATGCAGACGTTACAGAACATGAAGCCTGCAAATACTGTAACAGCACATGCCATAAGAGTGGCTTTAAATATAACCTCTCTCCCCTGGTTCCCACCCCCACTTCATTAAGTCTTTCCCAGATGAGTAACCAGGGAAACCTGGGTTAATAAGTTCATGAGTCTGACAGTGCAGCGTAGAGGGTGGTTTGCTGTGGGGTGGCGGGTGGGAGGGGGGAGGCAGGCTCCGAGGCTGCTGCAGAATGTCAGCATGTTCTTGAAAGATTTTTATTTGTTCTCTCTCTATGGAATTTTGTATGTAAATGGTTCTGTGGCAACAAAGAGAGCTGCCCCGTTTCTCGAGTCTTATGGGTGGGGCAACAGGGGTTAAGAATTATTAAAATAGATGTATTAAGGGTTAAAATACAGATGTATTAAGGGTTAAAATGCCTATGCAGGGGCAAACACACACACACACACACAGGCTATGTTAACTTCATGATGGCATAATTGGCTTATTCTGTTTTTCTTCCTGTGGTTTAACATTGTCAGTGAAATGGACAGAAGGAGTGGTTGAGTTTGTATAATTGCCTATGCAGACGTTACAGAACGTGTGTGTGTGTGTGTGTGTGTGTGTGTGTGTGTGTTTGCCCCTGCATAGGCATTTATCTGCGCATAGCAGTGGTTCACCCAGTCCAGCCTCAGGCCCAACTACTGCCTCAGTTTACCTTCCTATCTCATATCAAACAAACCATCACACCTGCTGGCTTCACAATATTACTCCCTTTCTGGGTCTGGTTAATTACCCTAAAATGACACTCAAAACCTGCCACCCCTCTTCCCTAGGCTTTTAGTTTACAATGAGCTTCAGCACTTGTATAGTCCTCCCGCCAGGCTCAAAAGTCTTACCCATTCTT
Organism: Chrysemys picta bellii; assembly: GCF_011386835.1. Lineage (NCBI taxonomy): Eukaryota > Metazoa > Chordata > Testudines > Emydidae > Chrysemys > Chrysemys picta. Next base: position 14,828,331 of record NC_088796.1, read on the forward strand.
TGCCAGGACTTCACCTCCCTTCCAGCCCTCCCTTTAGGGCTTCACAATCCTTCGTAGCCCTCTTAACTGGGGTTTCTCTCTCAGTGGGCTCGTACTCCCTGGAGGTCTCTCTCCCAAGTCCTCTACTTGGGAGCTCTGGAGCGTGATCTTTAGTCTGCTAAGCTAAGTTATAGAGTTGCCTTATGTACATGGTGGCTAGTCATGAGACTGCCACCTGCCCCAAAGAACTTCAGTTCCCCAGATTCGTCAGGGAACTGTGCATCACTGCATATCCGCTCTTCAGAGGGGGCTAGGCCTTGGAACAGCGTTGTCTGGACCCAGACACCCACTACCCTTAAAGGGGGAAGACCACCCTCTTACACTGTGCATGTGTATCTTATCTAAAATTATATATAAAAACAGGCTGTGAAAAATCACATTGTCCAACAGCAGTAGTGGTTGTTTGTTAATTTCAAACCACAGCTGCTCTGTGGCCTGAAAGGAGAAGATAATTTTACCGCTTGCCCGGAGAGGAAATGAACCAACTCCTTTGCTTGAGACTGTTGTGGGGACCAGGGTGTGATGCTTACTGCCCACCAGAGAAGGCACTGACTCATTGATGTGTTCGCCTGGAGGCCATAAACTAAAATGGCCTCCTCCTATCCCAATTTTCTTGTAGCAGAAAATGCTGAGTATTTGCCTGTCCAGTCCACTGGTTAGCTAAACTTGCCCCTTTGGCTACATCTCAGTCAGTCACCTTCATACTGAATGGGAAGAGTGCACCTGCTAATTAGGTGTGGTTACCGAAAAATCATATTTTCTGATTGGAAAACCACACTTGAGATCCAGATTGTCCTCAGAAAAGTCACCTTAAAAACAAGTGTGTGCACACGCGTGTGTGTGTAAAAATATAACTGTGCCACACGTAATGGGGATATCTGTCAGATACATAGTGGAACCATGTAATACATTATTTTATTATGAACCTTTTGAGTGCTCTCTAAACCATCTGTCCAAGAATTACTCTAACATTCCAGTTCTCTGAGCAGCTTCAGCCATTTTTTTAAAATTAGCCTGCTACAATGCCCTTCCTCCCCATTGTAGACTTCCTTTCCCCAAAATTAGCCCTGCTAGAACCCCAAAATATGTACAATCAAGGGCCGGTGGCTTCCTCTCTCCCACTCCCCAAGAAAACATAGAAGTCTCATGACTGGGTTTAGAAAAAGGGACCTGTGCCCCATGGAAAAGGGAGATTCCTAACTTCATGATAGGGACATAGAATTTTCTCCTGTCCAGACACATCCAGCTCCCCCTGCAGGCCTCATCTGAGTAGAAAATTCCCTCAGATGTAATCATTCTGTCTTCCACATGCCATGCTGATAATCAGAGTTTTGTTAAGTTTGCTCTGCTGCTGCTTGGCAAAGTTTTGAGCAACAGCAGAGCTCCTGTGTGAGGAGGGAGACATGCAGCAATGCATCAGTTTATGCTGAGTTTACATTTGGAATGGCTGGAGTTCTAGATATTTAATGAAAACTTAAACCCTGCAGAAATTGGTTTATGGGTCCTTGTGCTTGCCAGAGAGGACTATTAACTGTTTGCATGCATTAACTTTAGTTTTAAAAAATGCCATAGTGTAATGGCCTCAAACTTTCCTGCACTGCATTACTACAGAAACAACAAGGAGTCTGGTGGCACCTTAAAGACTAACAGATTTATTTGGGCATAAGCTTTCGTGAGTAAAAACCTCACTTCTTTGGATGCATCCGAAGAAGTGAGGTTTTTACTCACGAAAGCTTATGCCCAAATAAATCTGTTAGTCTTTAAGGTGCCACCAGACTCCTTGTTGTTTTTGTAGATACAGACTAACACGGCTACCCCCTGATACTTGACACCATTACTACAGAGTTCTTCAGCAAAGTAGCTGAGTACTCTAGTATCTTTTCCTTAATCAGTGGTGTGCTATGTAGAATTGTGAGACAAGATCCAGCAAGCATAAACGGAACAGTATTTATGATGCCAGGTGAATGGCCTTACAGCAAGTTACTGCAGAACACCATGTTGTTGTACTTTGTTGAACTACACAGTAGCCCATTGGACGCTCCAAGATTAATCTGCTTGAAAACGAATACAGTGTCATCTCCTCTTGGGTTTCAATAACACACATTGTCACTACTTATATGTTGTAGCAGAGACTGTAACGTGTGTATTAAGGGAATCTTGATATGGATTTCAAGAGCAGAGAGAAGGTCTTGTGGTTAAATACATAATAGAGAGTTGGGAAAACTGTTTCTAGTCCTGGATCTTCCACAAATGTTGTGGCACCTGGGCTGAGTCCTGCAATCTCTCTGTGCATCACTTTCCCCATATGTAAAATGGTGAAGGAGAAGGTTCAGAAATGACTTGCACATGAGCTATACCTACATAGGGAGTAGATTTCAGGTAGCAGAGGACTCTTTAATCTAGCAGACGGACACTTAACATGGTCCAAAGGCTGGAAATTGAAGCTAGGCAAACTTAAACAAAGTGTAAACATTTGGAACAATTTACCTACAGCTGTGATAGATTCTTCGTCATATGAAGTCTTCAGATCAGGATAGGATGTCTTTCTAAAAGATGTACTCTAGCTCAACCAAAAGTTATAGGCTTCATGCAGGAACCACTTGATGAAATTCTCTGGACTGTATTATGCAAGCGCTCAGACTTGATTATCATAACACTTCCTTCTGGCCTTAAAATGTCTGAAGCTATGATGCTTGCCTCGCTCACAGGCAGGTTGTGAGGCTAAATTCATTAATGTTCATAAAGACCTTTGCACTTCTGTACCATCTCCCACGAGGATCTGGAAGTGGTGTTGTCGCTATTGTAATGGCTACTAAAGTGAACTCTAATAACTTTTACTGAGGTGTTGGGAGAGAGGGAACTTTCAAAAGTGTAGTAGGTGTGTCCTGTTGTTTTGCCAGTGTAACAAAGAACTGCTACATGCTCAGACATACTCTCTCCTCCCCAGATGCATGCCACTTTCTGGTGGCCTCTCTCATGTGGTGATTCATTAGCTCTGAGGCAGAGACTGTAACTCAGAGGAGAAGATGGATTGTTATGGAAATATAAAGAGTGATTGTTACAGTGCTTTTACTGCCAGCCTGGGAAGTACTGTAGTGCATAAATAAAATATTTTTACTGCCTTTGGTGGTTATCATGGCTTCATAGATCCAAGAAAATAAATAATACTTTGCACTTATTTAATGCCTTTCATCTAAGAACCTCAAAACTCTTTGTGAGCATCAGTGAAGCCTCACAACACCCGTAGGATGAAAGTAAGTAAAATCCTCCCCATTTATCAGATGGGTAAACTGAGTCACAGGGAACACAGCACAGTCTAATGGATAGGGGATAAAATTGGGGTTCTAATCCCAGCTCTTTCATTAACTTGGCCGGGCAAATCACTTATTGTTTCCCCATCTGTAAAATGGGGATAATATGCCCCAATATGAGAGAGGTGTTGTACGGGTTAATTAATAATGGTAAAGCACCGTGAGGATGGAAAAATGCTTTTTAAGCACTAAGTATGTGATTTATTTATTGACTTATCTGTGCTAAAACAGTGAATAAATGAGGTGCCAGGAATAGAAGCCAGGAGTTTCTGACTCTCACAGTGGGCTTGTTCTGATTTCTAGGCAACATGGTTTCTAGGCAACACAGTCTCCCTAACTAGTTATCCTAGATAGTAGGTTCTTTAACGAAGTTACAAGGGTGATAGGCTTTGTAGTATATAGCGGCTGCGGTTTGTGTATAAGGTAACTGATCACAGAAGTATACAGTGAGTATATTAGAGCACAAAGCTTAGAATATTGCTGTTCTCTGATGAACCCTAATATAAAAATGAAGTTGTGGGGATGGGATGTGGACATGAAACTGCACACAATGTGACATTCCTGCTGACTCCCACTCCAATGCTCTGTCAGCTAAATTTTGCTCCTTATCTTTCCAAATAAATGTTGTAAATTTTTACTGCTGAGTTTAAAAAAAAAAAAAAAAGAGTGGATGGTTTATAATGGAAATAAAGCAGCACCCTTATCATAGTGGTACAAATGACATTTCAGTGGCATGAGTGCCTGAATTTCCAGGAGATCAGATATCGGGTGCCGTTAATAATAATCCTTTAAGTTTACATTGTATAACACCATTCATCTGAGAGTTTCAGATGGCTTCAGATTAACTAACCCCCGAGCTGCCCGGAGGTAGTTGTCATGATGCCTGTTTTACAGATCTTGCAAGCTGAGGGAGAGATGCTTTTATAAAGTTTAATCTGTGCTACCGATTTTCATGTTGTGTAGGACAGACAAAGAGCAATGCATGCAGCGTAGTTGTAGCCGTGTTGGTCCCAGGATATTAGAGAGACAAGGTGGGTGAGGTAATATCTTATACTGGACCAGTTTCTGTTGGTGAGAGAGACAAGCTTTCGAGCCACACAGAGCTCTTCTTCTACTTCAACCACCTTGTCTCTCTAAGGAGCAATGTGTAATTTACCCACATCCACACAGTGGGACTAGTACCCAGTACCCAGTTCTAACTATTTAAACATCTCTGCCTCATAGATCTCAGAATTCACAATCGCCTTTTTTTCCTCTTTTAACCAGGGTTATCATCCATTGCCACATGAGGCTGAAATTGCACACACCAAAAAACTATTCAGAAGAAGGAGAAACGACCGGAGGTAGGAGAGACCTGTCCAAAGTGTCTTTGACCTTCTGTTACTCATCCTGCATCTCCTCTCCCTGCCTCTTTGAATGTTTTTCAATGATATTATGTTTATCTGAAATATTTATGAAATGCAAAATACTACATTATGATACCAGGGCTCCACGGTCTGCACTGACTTCCCACTGGCTTCTGGGTGGAGTTTAAGGTGTTGGTTATGGCCTAATAAACCCCGAGATGTCCTGGGACCACCCGGACCTGACAGACTGCCCCCTCCCTGTACCATACTGTCTCAGCTGGTCTACCGAGCTGGATCCCCCTTTTTATGGAAGAGAGGAGGTGACTGGTGCGATGTTCTCTGTGAGGGTATTGAGTCTGCAGAACTTGTCCCCCCCTTGGTCTGAGAGAGTCTGAATTTGGTGTCTTTCTGGGCACGCTGCAAAAGAATCCGTTTGAGAGGATTTTTGGAGAGGGCTGAGGGTGGGCTTCCTAGATAATGAAGGGCATGTCTATGCTGCAGTTAAACGCCCACAGCTGGCCCGTGACAGTTGACTGAGGCTTGCAGGGCTCGGGCTGTGGGGCTGTAAAATTGTAAGGTAGAAGTTTGGGCTCGGGCTTGAGCCTGGGCTCTGGGACTTGCCCTCTCCCCTTGTGGCGTCCCAAAGCTCAGGCTCCAGGCCTTAACACCTACACCGCAAGTTTACAGCCCCACAGCCCGAGCCCTGGGCGTATAACTGCAGTATAGACATAACCAAAGGCGAATAGGTGGCTAGCCTGTGGAACCAGTCATTTTAAAGCTGCTGAGATTTAATGTAATTGTATTTATTGTATCATAATACTAGAGCACCTAAAGCCTTGGATAGGCATCATTATTTAATTTTATTTATATAGATTTAAAATAATAAATTAAATGTAATAATGAATAATTACAATTAATAAATAATTAGTTTGCACAGTTACTAAAAAACAATCAGGAAATACAGGCATTCATCTTAACTTGTTCATGTTGCACACACAGGTAGTATTTTCAATTCCTGGTTGTTGTTTTTTTGGTTCTGTTCTATTCAGTATACGTGTTTATACTGACCTCTTTATTGTAGTACCCATCCTCGCTCCAGAGGGAGAAGCGTGTGCACTATTAGAGAAGGCAAGGTCAAAGAAATGTGCCTTGTGCTTGAAACGGAAAGGGGTTAGGTTTGTGACGGTCCTTAGAACCTGGCGGAGTTCATTCCACAGTCTCGGACCAGGCCCGGGGAAAGTTCTGTCTCCTGCACAAACAAGCTTTACTCTTATTGTTGAGAGTTCCCACTGGGCCAGAGGAGCAAAGTTGTCAGCTGTGGTCTTCATCCTGGAGCTTTAGAGATAGTCTTTTAGGTATCCTGGACCCAGGCTGTAGAGCGCTTTGAAGATAAAGACCAAGACCTTGAACTTGCTTAGAAAGACTATGGAAAGCCGGCATAGAGAGCGGAGGACAGGTGTAATGTGCTCACTGTAGCCTGTTTTGCTGAGGAGATGTGCTGCACCGTTCTGTACTAGCTGGAATTTCCTGTGTGCTGAAGGTTTTGTGCCCAGGTGTATCTCATTGCTGTAATGAAGCCAAGAGGTGACAAAGGTTTGAATAACTGAGGATGGTCATATCCTGTGTACGGTATAAAGTGTACACTGTGAAGGACACCTGCTGTACAAAGGTACTGAGTTAACCTTGTTATACGGTAGAAACCTGGGCCTGGATTTTCCAAAGTGATGTGTGAATACGAAGGAGAGGGGGTGGAGGGTGCCTGGTACTCACAGTGAACAGTGGGCAGAGGTCCCAAAAAAGCCAAAATTCAAGTTAAAATGGATCAAACCCGAATATTGGCTTTTTCAAAACCTGGGAATTTTTTGGAGAACGTTAGTAAATACTGAAAACGTAGGGCCTTGTGCATAACACAGGTCACAGAATTTCGGCCACTAATCCCTGCACTGAGCAGAATAACAAGTGATTGAAGTAGGGCACATATAACCATATGGCTGGGTCCCCCCAGCACAATCGTTGCTATGTGAGTGGGACCGAAATAAAATGGGCCTCTTTGAATCAGAATGTGGGCCTGATTTTCCTTCCGTTACACCTATGTAAATCAAGGGTAACTCTGCTAAAATCAATGAGGCTATGTCTGTGTAAAACTGGTATGAGACCCGTGTGTGTGTGTGTGTGTGTGTGTATCTTTCTGAAGGCTTCTCGCAGCTCAGGACTCTTCTCTCTGGGTGGGAAACATTTAGCATTACTGCAAGTCTTCCCTGTTAAGGAAGCCTTTGAAATGGTGCTATTTCTGTGACCTGTACTTACAGCTGTTGGGCCAGATCCTCAGCTGGTGTAAACATGTGTAGCTCCATTTACCCAGCTGACAGTCTAGCCCAGGGATAGGAACTTTTTTTCTATTAGGGGCCACAGAAAAATTCAGTCGCGGGCCGCACACAGCCCCGTGTGGGGGCGAGGCACAGAGGTTCGGGACTTCCCCTAGGCTCCAGGGTGGGGCGAGAAATGAGGGGTTCAGGGTGCAGGAGGGGGCTCTGGGTTGGGGCAGTGGGTTCAGGATGGGGGTGCAGGCTTTGAAAGGGAATTAGGTTGCGGGAGGGAGTGCCGACCTTGGGCAGGGGGGTTGGGATGGAGGTGTAGGCTGTGGGCGGGGATTGGGATGTGGGAGGGGGCTCAGGGCTGGGGCCGGGGTGCAGAAGGGGATGAGGGATGTGGGCCCCGGCCGGGCACCGCTTACCTCAAGTGGCTCCCGGCCAGCAGCACAACGATGCTAAGGCAGGCTTTCCCCTGTCCTGCCCCTGAGCTGCTCCTGGAAGCGGACATAATGTGGCCAGGCGGCTGTGCGCGCTGCTTGCCCCCGCAGCTCCCATTGGCCACAGTTCCTGGCCAATGGGAGCTAAGGGGCGGCACTTGCGGGCGGGGTAGGCACATACGGACTCTGAGCTTCCCTGATCGCTCGGGGCCGCTGGGATAGCCAAGCGACTGGCCTGGCACCCTAGCTTCCCCCTGCAGCGGGGTGAGCTGGTGCTCGTGGCTCCAGCCATGCGGGGTGGCGCCGAGGTTCAGGGCTTAAGCAGGAGGCCAGATCTGGGCCAGAGGTTCCCCACTCCTGATCTAGCCCATTGTGCAGTTGTGAAAGAATCACATTATAGGTGTTTCTTTTTCCTCCTGCTGTGTTCAGGTTACCATTATAAACTGTCAACAAACAAGCATTTAGCTCCCCTGAGGACATTCTGCCCTCCTCCCCACAGATTACAGGAACAGATTGCAGAGGAAACTGCCTTGAGTTGATATTGGAAGATCACAGAGTGAGATAAAGTATAGCTAATATATGCAGACTAGTCCAAGGGTTTTGCAAAGGGACTGTGATAAATCTCCCAAGAGGCGATCTGGTAACCTGTGAATTACAAAGACATTCATAATGTATGTTGTTCATGCTAGAGCAACAGAGCCATGGACCATGTATGCTGAATTAGGACAAAAGCAAGGAATCCACTGAGACACTTTACATTTCAGTTGATAACGCAACATGGGAGTCAGATCGACTGGGGGGAGAGACAACAGTTCATTTCAGCCCTTTTAAAAAACAAATATGCCAAATGCTTGAAAGAGTGAGTGAACTCTTAAGTGCTGCCATCCTGTGACCCTCTGCAAAGTACAGCATCCCACAGTCTGGTAGCCACACAAGACTTTTCCGTTCATGACCTTAGGGAATAAGATTATGATTCACAAGGGGTGTGATTTAGCCCATCCCCTCTAGTTCCTAATGCCTTGTCCCATCCCTTTTCCTGTCAGACTGAATCTGATTCTTCCCCCAATCTTTATAGAAAGAAGGCAATTTAGTAATAAGATTATTGCATTTATAGGACATGTTCTATAGTGCATCCCTTAAGACCGACACTTAAAAAGTGTATTAAGAACCTACTCGCTGGAGGACTACCCCGATACTACCTGGTGGGAGTATAGGCTCAGGGAGGTGGGGTTTATTAGGAATTATTTCAGGCCAAACTGCTAGCCGCTCGTTGGACGGAAACCCTATTTCCTGGGAGGCAGGCAGTGCACTCTTGGGGAAATGATCCGATGGTGCGTAGAAATACCTAGATGGATTAGATTGGGGTAGGTTTTATGTTCACAATGCATGACTGGGGAGCCTGGAGTTCTGAGCTCCTTTCTCAGCTCTGCCATCAGTTTACTGTTAACCTCGCTGAACCCCAATTTCCCCTCCTGCAAAGGGAATAATGCTTCCTGAGCATGGGGACTGAGAAGTTCAGTCCTTCAGTGTTAGTAAAGCACTCCATGAGAGCTTCTGACGGACACTGCTCTAGAATTTGGAAAGAGCATTTTTAATCTTAATTTTAAAATGTTTGAAACAACTGCCTAAGACAGGGGAGGGCAAACTACAGGATTGCCAGCCCTGTTGCACAGCGTGGCTAAGGCAGGCTCCCTGCCTGCCCTGGCCCCTCACTGCTCCCAGAAGTGGCCAGCACCACGTCCCTGCGGCCCCTGGCGGAGGGGGAGAGCTGTGTGCTGCTCTTGCCTGCAGGCACCGCCCCCTGCAGCTCCCATTGTTTGGGAACGGGGAACCGCAGCCAATGGGAGCTTTAGTGGTGGTGAGAGCAGCGTGAGAGCAGCGTGTGGCGGAGCTGCCTACCCCACCCCACCCCCAGAAGCCACTGCCAGGCATGCTGGCCACTTCAAGGAGCGGCACGGGGCCAGGGCAGGCAGGGAAGCTGAGCCCCCTAACCCCCTGCCGCACCCCTCCTGCACCCCAACCCCCTGCCCTGAGCCCCCTCCTGCACCCTGTACCCCTCCTGCACCCCAACCCCCTGGCTGGAGCCCCCTCCCACACTCTGCACCCTGTCCTGCACCACAACCCCCTGCCCTCAGCCCCCAACCCCCTGTCCTGAGCCCCTCCTGCACCTCAACACCCTGCCCTGAGCCCCCTCCTGCACTCCACACCCCTCCTGCACCCCCAAGCCCCTGCCCTGAGCCCTTCCTGCACCCCAACCCCCTGCCCTGAGCCCCCTCCCGCTCTCCGTATCTCCTCCTGCACCCCAGCCCCCTGCCCTGAGCCCCCTCCTGCACCCTGTACCCCTCCTGCACCCCAACCCCCTGCACGGAGCCCCCTCCCACACTCTGCACCCCGTCCTGCACCACAACCCCCTGCCCTGAGTCCCTCCTGCACCTCAACCCCCTGCCCTGAGCCCCCTCCTGCATCTCAACCCCTTGCCCCAGCCTTACATTCATGGGCCTGCATACAATTTCCCCACCCAGATGTGGCCCTCAGGCCAAAAAGTTTGCCTACCCCTGACCTAAGAGGATGTGATATCAGTACAAACTCCACACTAGTCAGGGAAGGGTTAATGAGCTGACGTGGCCTCTGTCATCCCCACCTTGCTTCACCTGCAAGAGCTGTGAGGCCTGGAGGGGGCAGCTAAAAGGAGAGAGAACGCTGAATGGAAAGGAGACTGGGAGGGAGAGCAGTTTTTTGTGCCGGCTCCTGAAGGACAAGTTGCATAGCACCTGCGTGCAATATGCCTGGCTTATTGGTCATAGTCCCAGCCATAGACAACTAGATACTGGAGCATCCTTGTGTTTACTTTGTTACCTGGGCCTATTGTGTTCCCCGTTTGATCTGAGTATTATGCTTACTGCTTTATTTGAGACCTGCTTACGGTCTGAATGGAACTACTGCGGTCGATGGGGGGTCGATGGCCCCCTGAAGGGGACGACTGTCTTCAGTAGGTTTGCCCCCTACTGGAGTTTATGCAGTAATTAGTCACGAGCGCAGAAGCAACATGGTCAAACGGAGGGCGGGGAACAAGTGAATCTGAATCAATTCTCCCACCAAACATCTCTCAGCAAACTCTTTAGACTGAGAGACCTTGGATAATCCTCCAGACTTTGATGGCTGGCCGGCAACCCTCTCCCACTACATGGCTAGACTGGTGCTATCAGCTGCTTCTACACTCTGGAACCTTCTCACTTCACAGTGTATCGCAGAATATCATGGAAGTCTTTGCTGCCCATCATTTTAATGCTGCTTATGATGCCCTGAGAGAGCGCTCCCTCTATAAAATTGATTTGCAGGAAGTGGGGTCTCAAAATGGTTATTTTATGTGAAAAGCATGGTACAGTGGGAATTTTTAAAAAAAAATCTCATTTAATCAAACTGTTTATAGTTTAAATGTACAGGTTGTATTGGAACATAGAACTGGTTGCAAAGATACTCACACTTTATTGCTGTGTTATTATCTTATCATCCCCAGGCATTGTGTTGGTGGACATAAGATTCATTCCACTGGTGGTGTAGTTGCACTCGGTGGTATTAATATCTCTCTGCTGCACGACCACTAGAGGAGGCATTTTATTGCCAGTGAAACTGTTGGGAGCTCTGGGCCACTGCATTAAACATTGTCCAGATACAGAAAGACCCAGCCTTGCAAAATAAAGCCCACAGACCCCTCCCAAACCCACCTGAGTCTGGCTTGTGAAAGTTGTCCAGGTCAGCTGAGAAAGCATTTCATGCCCATTCTGCCATTTCTTTTATTTTAATACAATGTAAAAGCTGTGTGACACGTACAACAGCTTTACCCTGGGGGCCTCAGAATGGGGCACACAGCCCCATTGGGTAAGTGTGGCTAATTGGGGTGAGGAAGGTGGGCTGGATTTGCTCCATTAAACACCAACCATGTCTGCTTTGCGCTGTTCAAAACATAAAATGAAGGCCAGGAGTTAACAGCCTCGTAGACAGAAATAGAGAAGGCAGGACACCTTGGGAAGCTCAAAAGAAGGAATGATTTGTAATGCTTCGGTCGGATCATTTTGATGGGCGTCACAGTAGAAACAAAAGTCTAATGGCTTCAACCAAAATCAGATGAAACTGTCTCATTGACTTCAGTGAGCCCTTAAAGAAGCACTTGGAAGCGGGGACAGTGTCAGCGCCGGATTAACTCTCTTGTGGGCCCAGGGCTATTAGATTTTGTGGGGCCCCTGTGTACAAGTCTTTTCCTAATTTAAAAGAAAACAATCACAGTTATGGCATCAAGGCTATTAACGCTATACTAAACTTGCCTTTTAATTAACATAAAGCCCGTTCTGTGGTTACATTTCAGTCTTAAAACATGTAGAATATAGTTAGTTCAAAATAGCCTATTTCTTATCTTAGGTCAGCTGTTACATTAGTTTCTTTCTGGGAGGGAGTTTGGGTGCAGGAGGGGTGAGGGGTGCAGGCTCTGGGAGGGAATTTGGTTCAGGAGGGGATTCTGACCTGGGGCAGGAGGTTGGGGTGCAGGCTCTGGCCGGGAGCACTTACCACAGGTGGCTCCTGGCCGGCGGCGCAGCAGGGCTCAGACAGGCTGCCTGCCTGCCTGCCTGCCGTGGCCCCACGCCGCTCCTGGAAGTGGCCCGCTGCTGGCACGTCTCTGCGTGCCCCTGGGGGGGAGGGGGACAGTGTGTCTCCGTGCGCAGCCAAGGCCCGCAAGCGCCACCCCTGCAGCTCCCATTGGCCAGTTCTCGGCCGATGGGAGTTGCGTGGTGACGTGCCAGCAGCCGACCGTCTCTGGGAACGGCGTGGGGCCACGACATGCAGCCAGCCTGACTGAGCTCTGCTGCGCCGGGGCCCCCCTTAGCCTGGGGCCCAGGGCTGCAGCCCCTAAAGCCCCTGTGTTAATCTGGCCCTGGACAGTGGTGGCTTTGGGAATTGGAACATGTAAGAGGAAATGTGGAAAAAAGAGTCTGTTAGAAATGAGCATGGATCCACAGCCCTGGCATGAGCTGCTTTGTTTTTTGGTTGTCTGGTTTAAATTCTGCTCTTATCTGTGTGAATTTCAGTCCTCTTGAGCGTGACTAGCACCTGCTAGAGCCAGGCATATTGCATGCAGGTGCTATGCAACTTCCCTCCGCTCTGACTGGCATGCTGCCTGCTGTTCCTGTCTGCCGCCTGCCTTGCTTGAGCAAAGATGACAAATTATGTGGTGGGGGTTTTTCTGTCATGTTGATAAATGACCGTTAGGAGGAAGTTATCAAACTTGTACTTGGAATTCTAAGTCCAGTTTTGAACTCTGGACACAATGGATTAATGTTTATTTCACAAATCCAAGGATTCTCCTGGCCCCACTATGCAGGATATTTTTAGCCTTCAAGGTTGTTTTTTTATAGGGGGAGCTGATAGCAACCCATATATAGACTTTGTCTAACACTATTATAAAAGATTCTTGCAGCCTTTTTTTGAGAAGCTTACTCCTCCATTAATTGCAGCTATGAAATTTGGCAGAGACAAAGCCCTAGGGCTAGCAATATGACTCTCTTTTTTTTGTCCCAGGTAGTATCATTCGGGTTTGGCAGAGTTACAACCTGTTTAAAAATTATCATTTTCTTTCTCTTACTTGCATTCCTTAGGAAAATATTGTCAGTGTGCCAAACTAGTAACTGGACATTACAACTTGTCAAAAACATTATCAAAAAATGGGGGGAGGAGGGGGGGCTGATAACAAATACACTTATTTTCATAGAAAAAAAATACATTTCTCAAAATCTTTCATTTTTCAACTCCATTTGGAACAGAATTTTCAAAATGTTGACATTTTTGGAAAAAGCCCTCTTTCTCCCACTTTTTAGAAGTATAGCTCTCTCCCTTTTGTTTCTCCTGAGAAGAATGGTGGCAAAAGGTGAAAATACTTTTCCCTCTGCTTTCTCGATTTTTTCAAAAGTTGGGAAATGCCATATTTATGGTTGTCTCTCCCCCTTGTGCATCCGTCACAGTCTTTAATAACATGGTCTCACGCTGTTTTTTCCACAGAATCCTGCCTCTTTCAATGCACAGGATGGATACACAGGGGAGCAGGATTAAGGTTGTGCAGACAACCTTAGAACTGGCATTGACTTTGTGTCCTAAAGAACGTTCTTTTAACATGGGTAGTGGTTGTGTTTCTACATAATATAGATCTATGTTGTGGTAACATCTAGAGGCCTTAGAGTTCTATTGTGCTACATGTTGTAGGAACAAACTGTGAATGACAGTCCCTGCCCCAAAGAGCTTACAATCTAAATAGAACTTACAGATAAGAGTAGGAGAGAAGAATTGTCCTTCCCATTTTACAGGTTGGGAAATTTTTCTTAGGTACTATTTTTATTGCCTTTTTCCCTCTCTGGTTTTAGTTTCACAAAGCTGTCATGTCAATGGAAGAGTATGGAAGGGGAGAAAGTTCTGCCATTGATTTCAATGGAAGCGGGAATTGGACTCTTAAATGTGATTTGATATCCCAAATGATAAACTAGAATGGTTATTACACGCTGGACATGACTTGCCTGGGGGATGCAGTTTTGCATCCTCAGAGGCAACTGTACACGAGGAAGGTTTGCCGTCGGAGCAGAGCGGATGGTAGTACTGCAGCTGCCTTCACCAGGATGGGGCAGCGTTAAACTGCATTGGGGGTCCAGAGGATGGAGGCCACCTGGAAAGATGGGCCAAATCGGCACATTTGTCATGTGCCCTAGTCTCTGATCTCCCCAACACTTCAAAGCCCTCTCATGGGGCAGAGATTGTAGGCTGACTTGGTGTCGCTGAATTTGGCCCAATATTTTTCAAAAATCTTTGAAGGCACCATTTATTATTTAAGAAACAAACCAAACAATTGCAAGTCAGCAGGAGTGTTTCTTTGGTTGCATAACGCATTCTGGGGCAGCAGAGCAGGGACAGCCAAACAAATGTATGTAAGGCTGACTTTCAGTAGTTTGTGCTGCCCCTCTTAGCCTAGCCTTGCATGAAAATTTAATCACCCCAAACAGCATATCTAGTTGTCTACCCATATCATGATGATGATGATGACAATGTAAAGACTAACGCTAGGTTTATTTTATTCGTCTATTTAAAAATAAATTAGTCAGCAGGTGAATGCAATTTCAGCCTGGCTCTCAGGTGCACTCAGTATAACGTCCACTCTTGAGTCTGCAGATCACCCTGTCAGATTTGCCCACTACAAAAGGTGGTAAAAGTCTATCAAAGTTGAAATCCTTCCTACTTTCCCTCCATCTCTCCCCCTTGTAGTCTGCCATCCCAGCATCTTCTCTACAGAAGAGCTTCTCAGGGAACTACCACTTGCATCTCTGTGGAATTGAACAAGTGGGGGCACGGTGGGGATAGCATTGATTTCATGGAGGAGAATGGTCTATCTTTTCTCAGTGATTTCCCTCACAGTAGGGACGGGGCTAAGGCAACAGAGTTAATGCCAGATACTTGGTCTACTGGGTTAATGGAGCACTGAGCTAATTCTATGTCACTGGACCAGATGAGTAGGAGCACATTTTTAATGATGAACCATGAAGAGTACTGGGGAGTTTTTAAATAATGAGTGTTTTCTTATATTCATTAGCTCTGCCAGGTACCCCACCAGTTATTTTGGGGGCTTCTCAGTAAATTGATTTTAGCTATTTGTTCTAGTGCTTCTAGTCGTAAAATCCACAGTGGCATCTGTCAGGGTTTGAAATGTTTCTGGATGTCCATCCTCCTTGCAGTCTGTTTGAATAATAATGCACAGCTTTTATTTGGGATGATGAAATTAAGTGGAGGAAACTGGTTCTTCAGGACAGATTCTGTTTAACAGAGAGATTTTGCTTTTTGTTTTGGCATCTAATTAATTAAAAAAAAAAAGTTGTAGTGAGAGAAATACTCCTGTACTGCTGAGTAAGAACTCCCATTTAATGTAATCCATCTGGGCACATTGGTTGGCCAGGATTTTGTGCTGCACATAGAAGCCTTAGCAGACATCTTTGCTGGGCACTAGCATAGGAGTTGAAAGACCTTGGTTCAGTTCCCTGTTCTGCCACAGACTTCTTGTGTGACCTTGGTCAAGTCACTTAATTTCTCTTTGCCTCAGTTCCCCATCTGTAAAATGGGGATAAATGAAGTTGGACGGCACCAAGCAGCAGCACATTACCCATAAGTGGGAATATGCAGAGCCACTTAAAGAAGACTAGCACTGCCCTGCCAGACAGGGGTGTTGTGAAGATAAATAAATCAAAGACCATGAGGTGCTCAGGTACCCCAGTAATGGGTGTCATGTAAGTCATGTAGATAGACCTGAATGCCATTATCCATTACTGCTGGTGGGCTTCATACACTGTGGCTATGGCTACACTGGCGCTTCCAGCGCTGCAACTTTTTCACTCAGGGGTGTGAAAAAACACCCCCCTGAGCGCAGCAAGTTACAGCGCTGTAAAGCGCCAGTGTAAACAGTGCCGCAGCGCTGGGAGCCGCGCTCCCAGTGCTGTAAGCTAATCCCCTCGGGGAGGTGGAGTACCTGCAGCACTGGGAGAGCTCTCTCCCAGCACTGACGCCGCAACCACACTCGCACGTCAAAGCGCTCCCGCGGCAGCGCTTTGGAGTTTCGAGTGTAGCCATGCCCTTAAAAGGAGACTGACAGACTTGTGCTTTGCCTTTCCTATGGTGAAAGGAGAATGGAGCTGATGGGGGTTGTGGGACAGTGGTTTAGAGTTCTTGAAGCCAGGATCTATCTCCTCCAAAGCCGGCTATACTTTGTTTTTATTTGATGGCAAAAGAATGCTCTATCACTTCAGCCTCTGCATTGGCTAGGAGGCTCAGAAACTCTGCAGCAAATGAGAAGCTGCAGGTGTGGGGGCAACTGTCTCCCTCACTGATGGCAATTGTACAGACGCAGGCACCACGTTTTGAAAAAGAAATGGGCTTTAAAGATCGGACACGAAAGCAACTGTGTTTAACTGGAAAGCAACTAATCACCTCTTCCCAAAAGGCTTCTGCTTCTTTTCTGAATAAAAGCTTTGAACTCTTTGCTCTTCATCTGATGCTCGTTAATGTCCTCTTTCCCCTGCATTCCTTGGAAACAAGCTGCAGAATGCTAAGTAGCTCTGTTGGTTAACAATCCGTTCCTGCTGTCCATTTAGCCCCTCTGGGTATCAAGGCAGCCAGAGATTCAAGTGGCTGGTGCAGTCCTAGCAGTAGCTGCAGAGGACAGATCTAGCTCTCCGGAGCAGGACTTTACATGCTGGTTGCCAGGCCTCATGCAAAGATTCATCCATCTTGTCATGTATGCCCTGCATTTTTATATCTTATCCAAATGTTCATTTAGAAGTGGCAAAGTTGCAGTTAGACGGTAATACAACAGATACCAGAGTGGCCAAACAGTGCTGCCATAAGGATCTCAAATAGCAGCCTCTGGATGATCAGAAAATCCTATAGTTTCTAATGACTCTG
The DNA here is from genome assembly GCF_011386835.1 of Chrysemys picta bellii. Lineage (NCBI taxonomy): Eukaryota > Metazoa > Chordata > Testudines > Emydidae > Chrysemys > Chrysemys picta. Next base: position 14,845,256 of record NC_088796.1, read on the forward strand.
GTATTTCAGTAAGGAGTGGGAGTGATGTGATTTTTTTTTTTATTTCCCTGTAGCTTTTCAGTGCCTAAAGTAGCCATCCTGAATAACAATTGCTTTTTGATAACTGAATTACAGAAACGTCCCTAACTTTCTAACTTTTCCCTTTTACCGTCCCAATGTGTTTCCTGTGGCTAACTTGGCTTTACACTTAAATGATCAAGTTAAACCTGTCTGAATTTAATTAAAAATAAAAATCAGACCTTGGGGGAAAAACATCCCCTTTCCCACAAGAGCCCCAGGTGGCTGTCAGAAAGTGTTTCCTCATTCTGAAGCACGAGTGATTTGTAAGCTGCTGCTGACCCACTTTCTTTGTGTCCACTTTGGTAGCAGGGTTGTTTGGGGTGAAGAAAGAATGTGTGTGTGTGTGTGTGTGTACTATGAACAGCCATGCAACTCTGTTCCAAAAGTACAAAGCCCAGTTAAATAATCATTATAGAACGTGTTCTGATTAGCCTCTGCAGAGCCTGACCAGAATTCACACACAAGTGACGGGGCCTGATCCAAAGACCCTTGAAATCAGTGGGCTTTGAGTCAGCTGTGAATGTCTGAGATCCTTCATCAGTTCTGGTGAAGAGAGTAAGAGCTCTAACATATTTCTATTTCAGACTTTTACAGACCCTGGGGGACACTAAACTGCCTGCAATGATTAGCTCAAATGATTACACTGCTTTTCCTCTTGTGGCAAACTCCCTTTGTAAAGTATTTTCAATAGCGGCACCGCGAGGGACATTATTCCTGAACTGTTTCCTTTTGAAATACCATCAGGGGCACTAGATCAATTTACTGTACAATAAATATTACAGGAAGCGCCATTCGCACCATAATGCGGTAGAGGCAAAAATTAGTAAGTACTGGGCAGCTGCAGGGGAGGGGACTTAAGCAAAAGTTGAGCTGTGAGTGTGTGGAAAACAAAGGGAAGAGGTGGCTAGGCTGGAACAGTTAGTGGCGAAAGTTAGATACAGACAACCTAGAAAGGCGCAGAGAAGGAGCACTAGGCCTGGGTGGTGGAAAGCGGAGACTTACTTGAGGGATTGCAAGATGATGACAATGCATAGTGAAAACAGGTTTCTCTTTTTTCACTGTCTGCTAATACAAGGTCATGGTGGTCGCCCAATAAAATTAATGACAGAGTAAATTAAAAACTATGAAAAGGAAATGCTTCTTCACACATCAGATATTTACTCTGTTTGTTATGCTGCCACAGGAGGACACCGAGACAGATACTGCAGCTGGATTTATGAAGAGGCTGCATCATTTTGTAACCAATAATCACATTTGTTGTGCTCGAGGGAACATAGGAATAATCATTTCTTATATTCCTGGGCTAAGCTGGCTGTAGCAGGGATCAGGAATGAATCTTCCTTTCCTACACCCGTGCAGCACTGCACATTTTTTGCTCCCTTCCTTCTAAGTATCAGGTATAGGCTACTGCCAGAGGCAATACTGGATTTGAGGAACTACCGATCCAGCTTGGTATGGCAGATCACCTGTTCGTAGTGTAATGAAAGGCAGCCTGGAACAATAAGGCGGACAGATGCTTAGTGGTCACAAATGGAGATGTGTCTAGAGCAATGAACAGGCAAAAAGAAGCTATCCTGGGAAGATATGTCTTTCAATAAACAGTTGATTGAAAAGAACACACTAGAAGGCATACATGTATGTCTTTCAATAAACAGTTGATTGAAAAGAACACACTAGAAGGCATACATGTATGTCTTTCAATAAACAGTTGATTGAAAAGAACACACTAGAAGGCATAAGAATATTAAGATCTTTCTGTGAGGAAGAAGGCAATCTGCTCCTCGCTCTAGCACTGCAGTGAGCCCAAACCTATGACCTATGGATTTACTATGGCAAATTCAAATAGGTTTGTTTGCATGGATCTAATCCCCATTCCCACTGACCCGCCTTCTCCTGGCTCCAGCATTAGTGTTCATTTTAAAGTGTATTAATAAGAATAATTTGTGATGTTCCAAGTTTTGCATCTTATCAACGATTTCCATATGGAATCTGATCAATTTTCAAGCCAAGAAATTATTATTTTTCTAATTGCCAGTAGCGACAGCCTGAGATCTGTACATAAGTTGTATTCTTATTGCCTGCTAAATCACCATCCAGGGTAAAAGATTCCATGATGAGAAATTAGCTGATAATTTTGTGGTGGTTCCTAACGTACAATAGAATCTAGCTTGCTCTTCCAGAGGGGCATAGACTCTGTATGGCTAGCAGATGTAAAATGATATCAATGAAAGGAGCAGAAATGACTAGAAGACACGCTGGCACAGATGTGTTGTGCAAGAGGATGCCCAGTTTAAAGTCATTTTGCCAACACTAAAGAGAGTTTAAAGAGCTTTCTATCCTGAACATAAGAACGGCCATACTGGGTCAGACCAAAGGTCCATCTAGCCCAGTATCCTGTCTTCCGACAGTGGCCAATGCCAGGTGCCCAGAGGGAATGAACAGAACAGGTAATCATCAAGTGATCCATTCTGTGACACGTAGAAAATGTACCTTTATAAACATTTGTGGGCTCTGTGAAATTACATCCATAAAATGGTAGCAGAATTAATGTGATACAAGGTGAAAAAACAGACCCTTTTGCTTGATCAGCCAGATGTGTTGGGTTTCCAGCCATTCACCCGACTGTGTGGGTGAATGTTACTGTTCAGTGGCTATTATTTTTCCCTAAACCCAGTCCACCCCATTCTATCCCTAGTTGAGGTGGTGGTATGAAAGGGGTTAACAGGTTTTCATTTAAGAAAATCAAATCCTTTCCTTTCATTGTTTGCTTTTTTTAATACCAAGAGCCCATGGAAGCAAAGAGCCCAGTGTGTTTCACAGCTGGCTGGGTTATCACCTCTGTGCTTAAAGTGACCTTGTTATTACATAAAAACTGTACAACTCAAGACTTTTTATTCAGCTTTTTTGTGACCTTGGTGATTGTAGTGCTTCTTGTCCTTTAGACTAAATTCAGCCCAAGTTGCCAAGCTGCAGATATACTTTATGACATCAGGACTCTCTTGCAGGTTGTTTTTCTCTGTCTCTGCTGCTGGTTGAAAGGTTTGCATACAACTTGCAAAATACTGTACTATGTAGAAATCTCAATTGATACATAATGGTGTGTTGGATAAACTCAGGGTTTTATGATAACACTTTATGGAGAGTAAAATGATTACAATAAACAATCAGGGCTTAAAATTGTTTTTTTTCCCTCACAATCCTGCTTTCATGCATGCATACAATTGATTTAATTATTTAAGAAGAGGTATTATTCTTTGAGTATGTGTCAATGTGGATCCCGGTGTAGGGTTGCAGTCGCTTCAGGCACACGAGATCGGATTCTTTTTACTGGTAGTGTCCTTTGGGGTCTCACATGGGCCCTGAGCGGCCTCGTGCTTCTGTGCAAGGGCATGACGGGCAGAACAGCCATGACCCTCCCTCAGTTCCCATTTACCCCTGTGGCAGTGAGATGGAGCCTCATGGTGTCCCACCCACCATTTCTACAGAGCATCAATCTCATCCTTTTTCAACAGGTTTTCTTCACTAATCTTCACCCTGCTTATTCTTTATTTTCTTAATTTGGATATTCCTGCTGTATAATGGGACAAGGCATTTACCACCTGGTAGACTCCAAACTCTTAAGGTTTAAACCCTGCCCAACCTGTGATGGGTTCAGCCCCCGCCCCCCCGCCCAGTTGTTGGACATAAGCAATACCTATTTTGTGTGGAGGGAGAACCACATCCCCAATTAGTGCTAGGTGTGTAAAGCCTTGTTGAGGACTGGCAAATCAAGGGATGCATGGCAGAAGCTACATCTGCTTGAGCAATTGATGTGCATCACCTGTGATCTGGAGGAGACATCCATTTCCAAAGAACTGAAAGGGACATCGTCAGTAAGTACCCCTTTGAACAGACATCACATCCAGCAGGTCAGCAGTGAAAGAAAGCCAAGGAAGAATTAGCACTGGCCAGGTCAACAGTGACCACCTCAACACTGGGTTTTCAGCATCCGCTGACAGACTTGGCATTGATAACTATCATCAATGGCGCCAGCACTGGCTCCCCAACACAAGTGGGAGACCGAGAGGCAGGGCTGAGCGGAGCCCAAGCATGGCTCCGAACATCGAGACACTGTGCTACAGGGAAGAGAAGAGGCATCATTCTTGCAAGGACAGAGCTTCTAAGACTGAAGTGATGGTCAGTAAGCCAGCCCAGGGACCAGTGCTGACCACCATGCCAAGTATGGGACCAAGATCTACTCTCACCGAACAGTCAAGATTCATCTCCAGGGACATGGAATCCTAGAAATTTAGGGCTGGAAGGGACCTCGAGAGATCATCAAATCCAGCCCCTTGTGCTGAAGCAAGACCAAATAAATCTAGACCATCACTGACAGGTGTTTGTCTAACCTGTTTTTTAAAACCTCCAATGATAGGAATTCCACAGCCTTCCTTGGTAACCTACTCCAGTACTTAGCTATCCTTATAGATAAAAAGTTTTTCCTAATATGTAACCTAAACCTCCCTTGCTGCAGATTAAGCCCACTACTTCTTGTCCTTTCTTCAGTGGACATACAGAACAATTGATCACAGTTCTCTTTATAATACACTTAACATATTTGAAGACTGTTATCAGGTCCCCCCCATAGTCTTCTTTTCGCAAGACTAAACATATTCCATGTTTTTAACCTTTTCTGATAGGTCATGGTTTCTAAAGCTTTTATTTTGTTATGTTGCTCTCCTTTGGACCCTCTCCAATGTGACCACATCTTTCCTAAAATGTGGTGCTGGGTATTGGACACTGCACTCCAGCTGAGGCCTCACCATTGCTGGGTAGAAGAGAACAGTTACCTCCTGTGTCTTATTACTGGGATATTACTATATCCCAGAGCAGTGGTTCCCAGACTTGTTCTGCTTCCAGCAGCTCCCAATGGCCTGGAGCAGCGAACCGCGGCCACTGGGAGCTGCGATCGGCCAAACCTGCGGACGCGGCAGGTAAACAAACCAGCCCGGCCCGCCAGGGGCTTTCCCTGCACAAGCGGCGGAACAAGTTTGGGAACCACTGCCCCAGAGTATTAGCTTTTTTTGCAACAGCATCACATTGTTGACTCACAATTTGTGATCCACTAGAACCCCCAGATCCTTTTCAGCAGTACTTCTGCTAACCAGTTTTTCCTCATTTTGTAGGTGCGCATTTGATTTTTCCTGGAGCACTTTGCATTTGTCTTTACTGACTTTCATGTTGTTGATTTCAGACCTGTTCTCCAATTTATCAAGATCATTTTGAATTCTAGGCCTGCCCCCCAAAGTGCATGCAACCCCTCCCAGCTTGGTGTTTATAAGCATGCTCTCCACTCTGTTATCCAAGTCATTAATAAGACCTAGGACAGCCTCCTGAGGGCCCCAAGAGGATACGTCCTCCCAGTTTGACAGCGATTCACTGGCAACTACTCTCTTGAGTATGGTGTTCAAACCAATTGTGCACCCACTTATGGTAATTTCATCTAGATCATATTTCCCTAGTTTGCTTATTAGGATGCCATGTCAAAAGCTTTACTAAAATCAAGATCTATCACATCTACAGGTTCTCCCCATCTGCTTCGCCAGTCACCCTGTCAAAGAAGGAAATTCAGTTGGTTTTGTTCATGGCAGATTCTTTCTGGCTAGTCTATATAACCAGCACCAGAAGCAGAGCAATGCCCAGCGCCAGAACCAGGCCTGAGACATTACCCTGCAGCACCACCATTCAAAGAGAATTGCTCCTCTTCACATTTGTCAGAGTCTCCCTGTCAGTGAGCAGGTATGCCTCTCCTCAGCCTTCCGAGGGCAACCCTAGAGCTAGTACCAGAGATGTTTCTCACAGCGCTCCATGGCAAAAGAACTGCAAGTGGTATTGGATCAGCCAGTCACAACCTGGCTGTTACCGAGAGAACATGCTGCCCTGGTTATACTGAGGGATCTCAGGTGTCCCGCATCAGATCCCCGCCCAGTAGGTCCAGCAAGAGGAGGAGAGCAGGTTCCCCAGAGGCATCTAGGCCCAAGTCACTGATACTAGAACCCATCACTGGCACCCAGGAGCTGGGAGTAACAGAACAACAGCATCGCCAGTCTCCACCAAAAGAATCATTGTCATCACCTGGTGAGGCAGTTCTACCAGCCCCCTCCCTGGCAGTTGGTGATTTTATAGCTTTTCTGGATCACCTACCATGCATCGCAGAGACCTAGTGTGACCCTAAGACCTCCTTAATGCCAAATGGCAAAGGGTTCACTATTCTGTAACTGCAACGCCTGTCAGGCCTGACAAACTCACTACACCTAATGCATTGCCTCCATAGTATTTATCTAGAAATAGTGTTGTGTAAGGTATCAAATAAAAGCTTATATCACACTGGTCATCATAAGCATTGGGAGATGTATGTACATGTGTCATGCAAGAAGTTGTGTACACAAACTAAAAATACCAGCCTGCCAAGAGCTCTGATGTAAAGTGAACAGGATAAATCGAACGCAGTGGGCGTTCGTTTGCATTTGAAGTCAATAGGAATAGCAAATTAACAAGAAGATGAGAAAAGCAATATGGCGCCAGCACTCCAGAGAGCAAACAGCAGGAATAAATTTCAAAGGTTTACTGGACTACAAGAAGGAGGCGAAAAGACATTGTGTTTATCCATCACAGAGGGAACAAAAATGACAGCGTTTTCTGTATCCAGAAAAGCTAGATCCTGGCCTGGTGGTGGTGATGCTGAGAGGTTGCCTTAGATGAGAAACTTGTCTGAGACAAAGATTTTAGCCTGCTAAAGTTGTGTTTAGTCTCTTAGAAGCATGTTACACTTTTGTTTTGTTTGTAACCAATTCTGTTTCCACCATTCTTACTCAGAATCAATTAAAACTCACCCTCTGCTAATAAACTTCTCTTGGTTGTATCATAAGTAGATCTCAGTGCTGCAATGTTAAGCAAAGAGTGAATTCTTAGTTGAATCAAACAAGCTGGTGTGTACATTGTCTCTTTGGAAGTCGCAATCTTGGTCATTTATGTGAGTATCCAGTGACAGGGGCTGGATGCTCCAGGGGAAAGTTCTTCCGGGGGCTCAGGAACTAGGGTGCAGCAAGTGTTACCTGCAGGGCAAAGTTAAGGGGTGGCAGAGTCCTGAGAAATGTGTCTGGGGTGGCTAACAGACTGGGGAGACAGGGAGCTGTCACACAGTGTAGAACCCGCAAATTTCTCTCTCACTGAGGCAGAGGGGTTACACGATGACCGTTGTTGTTGGTGACCTGAGAAAGTGTCACACCTAAATACCAAAACAGCGGTCATACAAGAGAAATAAACACTTTGATATTTTGACTGCATCATCCCCAGCCTGGATAGTTCTCCCCAGCAATGAGGACATGCTAGAACCACCCGAGGCACTCTGGGAAACCTTGGCCACCGTCCAACCCCTTCTAAACAGGTAGCGAAGTGTTATCAGATGCTCCTGTGAAGTTCCAAGCGCTTTTTCTCCCACACAAACCCTGGATCATTAAAGCAGTCCAGCAGAAAGAGAAATTTACAAAAGGGTTGCCTAAGGGCAAGGCTCCCAAAGAACTACGCTTCGTCAGGTGCAAGCTTACTTGTCTGCCTTTTTGCAACTCCAGGGAGTTGTTTGACAAATATAATTTCCTGACCTGCGAAAGGATGACTCCCTTCCTGTCAAAAGTGCCACAAGACAGTAGGGAGGAATTAACAGAGATTTTAAAAGGCCAAATTGTCCCCAGAACAGCCCTCCAAGCAGCCCCGGATGCTTCCAGCACAGCCCCGAGATCAGTGGCCATGAGGTGGGCCTCTTGACTGTTAGCATCTGGAATGGTGAGAGAGGTCCAAGACGCTATTCAGGACCTCCCATTTGAGGGGATGGAGCTCTTCAACAAGACAATGGACGACGCACTCCACTCTTTCCATTCCATTGCCCCGCTGAGGTCACTGGAGACTTCTACACCAACCCCTTACTGGAAGCCATACAAATACAGCCCCGACAGAGACAACAGGGCTCATTCTTATTCTCAGCCAGCCAGCAAATCCACTGCAGCAGCGATCATGATACTCAAGCAGGCACAGTCGTCGGCCTCCTTCATCATCCATCAACCAAATGGCGGATTTGACGGGCGTGTCAGAGCCACAGTAGAGTCGAGCAGCAGCCACGTTTGGGAGCTATTTTGCCCTGTTCTGTCGGGTTGGTCTGATACTATCTCAGGCAAATGGGTGTTGGATTTAGCTGCCCACAGCCATCCCACTCACTTCCCTGTTCCTCTTCAGGGACCTTTCTCATAATTGTAGCACTTTCATCCATGGTTCTTAAAACAACACCTTGCAGAGATAGATAACATTGCAGGGTACAGAGAAGAAAATTGAGGACCAGAGAAGTTACATGAGTTGCCCAAGATCTCACTGTGCAGAAGTGGCATGACCAGGAACAGAACCCACCTCTCCTGATTTGCAGGCTTCTGCTTGCTCTAGCCACTGCTAAAGTTGGAGAACAAGATCTGGAATATGAAATACAGAACTCCAGGGTGGTGTGGATCTGCATTTGTTTACCAAATGTTGTTTTTTCCTTTTTTTAGGGAGAATTATGTGCAATTGAGCCGGAGCAGGTGTTTGTTTTAACTACAGCACCCACCTTGTTTTGTGGGACTGGATGGGACTGAGGAGACCTGGTCACAATTCTCGCCTTTGCTGCAAACTTTTTGTATGAACTTGGGCAAGACACGTAATCTCTTTGCGTCTCCATTCTGTTAAATGGGGGCAATGCTTCTTTTCTCCGACCTTGCACAGTCTAATTTGGTTTCTCTTGATACCACCATGATACTAATATAATAACGTCCTTGTAGAGGAGTGGATTCTGAAAGCAACACTGGGAAGATCCAATCCTGCATGGATTAGGAAAGAATTACTCTTTTGATCATTTAAAATGGGAATTTTAAAGACCATTTGCAGTTAGGGCTACGTTAACGGGAGATACTCTCCTGTCGACATAGCTTCCGCCTCTCTTTGAGATGGATTAATTAAGCTCTCCCATCGACTTATCGCGTTTTCACCAGACCCACTAAATAGATGCCCGCTGCATCCATCGCAGTGGTGCCAATTTAGCCCATAGTGTAGACAAGATCTAAGATTCACAGATAACATGCATCCATATTTTGTAGTTTGGTAAAAAAAAATCATAATACTTACCCCACTCCTCGAACCAGGGCATACACACTTTCACATGGACACCATCCACTTATTTAAAAATAAAAAAAAAGTCACATTTCTTAATGAACACTCTTACCTCTAATAATAAAAGGTAATACCTATTATCACTATAACCGAAAAGAGACTGCAAGGAAAACAACCCTTCTTTTTAGTGTGTTTGTTTTGTGCATTTGCCAGCATTTTATGTATAGTCAATTTCACTATTTCCCTTGCATAGTCAACCAGTTAGTTTCCCTCTTTTGTTTGTGTGCATCTTTCAGACAATAACAGGGACACTGTAAAACCACAAAAATTGGCAGGGAAGACCATCGGGCTGGTATAGGAGCTGAAAGTATTTTTAACTTGTCTTGTTAAATTGACTAGATTTCAAGTTGAATGTGTCCCTTTTGAAAATATTATTTTTTTAAAAAGGCAAGATAACACACTGTTAGAATCATAGAATCATAGACTATCAGGGTTGGAAGGGACCTCAGGACCTCATCTAGTCCAACCCCCTGCTCAAAGCAGGACCAATCCCCACCTAAATCATCCAAGCCAGGGCTTTGTCAAGCCTGACCGTAAAAACCTCTAAGGAAGGAGATTCCACCACTTCCCTAGGTAACCCATTCCAGTGCTTCACCACCCTCCTAGTGAAAAAGTTTTTCCTAATATCCAACCTAAAACCTCTTCATTCTATAGCACCATCCGTCCAAGGATTTTGAGTGCCTTATAAACATGAAGTCATTAATCTTTACAACACTATTTTGTGGTAAGTTAATATCAGTAAACGGGAAACTGAGGTACATCGGAATCATGCAATTTCCACAAAGTGTCACATGAAGTCAGTGGCAGTCAAGAATAGAACCTATATCTCCTACAGTTTCCTGTGTGTGAACTGCAAAACCATTTTCTACTTCTCATTTAATAAATAGCAGTTATGGATAGTGATGCATCTTTTTATATGAAAGTCTTCTGCTCTTGCCGTCTGGTGCTGACTTTCTGTATCTCTTCACATTATCAATTCTGCATTTCAGGAAATCTCTCAATTAAAAAACCCCAGTTTATTTCCCTAGCCTACACCTCTTTGATGTCTCTCTTCCGCATCTGCTCTTAGGTATAATTTAACTCTTTCATCTTAGTATTTCGTCCTGTAAAGTTTTATTCAGGCAGTAGATGTTAAACAAAATAAAGCTTTTTGTTTAGCAGGTACTTGCAAATGGCATGAAGCTAACATTACAATGATGCATTTCCTTCTTGTAGAGTTGGCTAGGGCTTTGCGTTGAGGATGTTGATAAGATTGGTAAGGAAGGCCTGGTATCTCCTATGATGATTTCATGCGGTGTATTTATTTCCAACCACTTCATAATGAGCTGGAGTTAAGATCCTGATTCATGAAATTTTCATGCTGTCTTTAAAGTTACACTATTTCTAGTGCTGCCATACTGGTCTATTCATGAACAAGTGCTAGCGCTCATTTCAGGAGTATAAATAGTCATAGGGATGTCACTTGCAGTAGATTTCAAGATAGCAGGTTATTCTTGGTGAATGTGAAAGTGAACGTGTTTTACAGCTGATGTTAATATGTCATTTGTAATGCTGGGAAATTCTGGAAAAGTTTTGGACCCCGCTCTCAAAGGTCAGTAAGGGAAATCTCTTCTGCTGGGAAAGTGAAATAGAAATGAGTTTTTAAAGTTTATAGCATGGACATATTTGTGTTTCCACCTCTTTATTCCAGCTTTTCCAGAAAGGAGCAGCTCTTGGAACAATAAAGAAAAATATCTTTTGTTCTTGCAGGGCCACATATTCAGAGGATGTGTATTAAACTAGGTGTTCTTTTGGTTCAGAATTACTGCTCAGAGTGTAATGCCAGTGAACAAAATGCTAAGAACATAGATTCAAATTTTGAAACCTGCATGATTAAGGTTCAGCTCCTAAATCTATATTTTGGTTCCTGAATAAAAGCAACCTGACTTTTCAGAGATCAGTGGGTACTGCAAATGCTCAGCACCGCGGAAGATTGGGCCACTTTTATCTAGGAGCCTAAGGGTATGTCTCCACTGGCAGAGTTACAGCACCGGCGGTTACAGCACTGCTCAGAGAGCACTGACGAGAAACCACTCTTGTATCAACTTGTATGTTCACACTGTCAGCAGCTTGTGCAATAGCGTTTTCACATTTGCGGCACTTGCAGTGGTATTCGGAGCGGTGCACTCTGGGCAGCTATCCCACAGCATATCTCTTCCTCTTCTGCTGCTAAGAGTTGTGGGAAGACGGAGGGGGTTGCAGGGCATCCTGGGTCCTCTCCCAATGCCCTGTGATGCATTGCTTCGCCTCCCAGCAATCCCTGTGCTTCCGTCTGCATTTGGCGCCATCTTTCAATGATTGGTGTACTGTGCGCTCAGCTCTGCTTCTTCGGTCTGCAGGAATGGATCCCGCACTGTTGACCAATATGTTGCTTGCTTGCACTAACACATCACGAGTGGCAGTGGAGTTATTCCTTAAACTACAAAGGCAAGAGGAGTGCAACATTGATCTCACCACGAGTAGTAGCTATGACACGAGATTGCTTGTGGTATTCACGGAGGTGCTGACCACAGTGGAATGCTGCTTTTGGGCTTAGGAAACAAGCACTGAGTGGTGGGATCACATCGTCATGCACGTCTGGGATGACGAGCAGTGGCTGCAGAACTTTTGGATGAGGAAAGCCACATTCATGGGACTGTGTGATGAGCTCGCCCCAGCCCTGCGGCCTAAGGACACGAGAATGAGAGCTGCCCTGTCGTTGAAGCGCGTGGCGATTGCACTGTGGAAGCTGGCTACTCCAGACTGCTGCCGATTGGTCACTAACCAGTTCAGAGTGGGAAAGTCAACTGTTGGACTCTTGTTGACGGAAGTGTGGAAGGCCATTATCGCATCCTGTTCCGAAAGACCATGACTCTGGGCAATGTGCGTGACATTGTGGATGGCTTTGCACAAATGGGCTTCCCTACCTGCGGAGGGGCGATAGATGGCACACATATTCCAATTCTGGCACCAGACCACTTAGCCACCAAGTACATTAATCGGAAGGGGTGTTTCTCAATGGTTCTCCAGGCGCTTGTGGATCACATTAGTTGTTTCATGGACATTAAGGCAGGCTGGTCTGGAAAGGTGAATGACACACACATCTCTCAGAACACTGGCCTGTTCAGGAAGCTGCAAGTAAGGACTTTCTTCCCGGACCAGATCACCGTAGGGAAGTTGAAATGCCCATTGTGATCCTGGGAGACCCTGCCTACCCCTTCATGCCATGGCTTATGAAGCCATTCACGGAGCACCTTGACAGCAGCAAGGAGCGGTTCAACAACAGGCTGAGCAAGTGCAGAATGACATGACTGAGTTTGCTTTTGGCCGCTTAAAGGCCTGCTGGCACTGCCTATGTAGGAGGCTGGACCTGGCCAATGACAGTATTCCTATGCTTATAGCCGCGTGCTGTACGCTCCGTAATATTTGTGAAGGGAAGGATGAAAGCTTCACTCAGGGCTGGACTGCTGAGGCTCAGTGCCTGGAGGCTGAATTGAACAGCCAGAGACCAGGGCTATTAGAGGGGCACAGTGCAGGGCCATAAGGATCAGGGATGCCTTGAGGCAGCAATTTGAAGCTGAAAGCCGCTAATATTTGTTGCTATGTTCGGGAGTGCAGTGCTTATAATGCTAGGAGGTGATTGTGATTGGTGCAGGTATTGCACTGTGAAGGTTTAAGAAAATTGTCTGTTGCTTTGCAGGGCTCTGTTTGCTTTCAATTAATGGAATAAAGGTTGCTTTCAAACCAAAACAATTCTTTTATTAAAAAACAACAACCGGAGGAGAGAGACAAACAAAAAAACACATCAGTACTGTGAGGGATGGGGGAAGAGAGGGTCCCAGGAGGAGGTGGGATCCGGGGATGGTTAAAGATTTGTGTATGTCCAGGTATCATATGCAACCTTGTCCTTTGGAGTACAGTGCAGCGGGTACTGTACTTCAGCAGGGCTAAACTGAAGAGGGACGGGTGTTGAGTGCAGTGGGTACTGGGCGTCCGCAGTGCTGGACTGTGACGGGGGAGGAGTGGAATGCAGCGGGTACAGACTGGAGCCAGACTAGAGCATGGGAAAAAGTTTTGTGACAGCGGCTGCAGGGGAGGGCGGGCACAGAGCTGCTCGGTTTGCAGTGTTAGTAGCACCTCGAGTGTGTCCGCTTGGAGTGTGTCCCATAACGTATAAGAGCTGCTCTGTGGCTTCATTCTGGCGCGCTGTGTTCTCCTTTTGGTACCTCTTCTCGCTGACCCGCCACTCCTTCAGTTCTTGTTTTTCGGCCTCGGAGGACATCATGACATCACACAGGAAGTCCTCTTTAGTTCTTCGTGGCCACTTTCTAATTCTGCGCAGCTGTTTAGCCGACAATAACAAAGAGGGAGGCTGGGCTCCCCAGGTCATCTCTGTGAAGCCAAAACGCAACATTTTACAGAAGCAATATTGTTTGCAACACACGGACCACTGATTCGGTGATTTAAAACACAGCCACTATTCACATACCTGTCACTAACTGGCTGACCCCAGGTAAGCACATGTGAGCCACAAGACCCCCAAAATGGTGAGTAACCGCAGGGGCTGGGGAAATCAGTGTTCCAGGACTGTACTGTACACTGGACACATGGCTCTTGGGCAGAGCCAGCACTGTGGGGGGGGGGCTTATAATCATTCCTGTCCCCACATTTTCCACAGGCTGTGTTCATTATGGAAGGTATCTCGCTGCTGAGGGTGAGCAGGGAATCAAGGGAGGGTCTTCTCCAAGACTGTGGCTTCCACTCTAGCCCTTATGCGGCTCGCCTGTGTGCAACAGTGATCCTCCCCCCTTGCCCCCAGTGACGGCAGAGTGGCGTGGGAAAGTTACCCTTAATGGGGCAAGAAACAAAGCAGCTCTGCCAAAGAACCTGCAACAGCGGATTGCCCAGTATCTCCAGGAGAGTTTCCTGGAGATCTCTGAGGCAGATTCCTGTGAAGTGAGGGAGTCAATCAGCACCCTGTTCCGCCGCTCAGACTAGGCATGTGGTGGTACGTGCATCATACAGACACAAGCCTGCTTTCTACAACCGTCCTGCCCCCAACAACTCGCTTCAGTGATTCCCAAAATCAAAGCCACTTGCCAGGGGCCTCCTCCTTTGCCGTGCTCCACCAGCTGTGACTGGCTAGCCTCCTCCGGGGTAGAGACGAGCTCCTGGCTTCATGCATCTCTGACCTCCGTATCATCCTCTGCCTCTGGGTCCCCCTCTCCCTCCCTCTCCATGTTCTTGTCCCAGATTTTCTCCTCCTGGCTTGGTCCACTCTTGACTGGCTCACGAGTAGGGTGACCAGACATCCCGATTTTATCGGGACTGTCCCGATATTTCCTTGTTTGTCCCGCGTCCCGACCGATGTGCGGTTGGGACACTGGACAAACAAGGAAATGCTCCGGAGCCCGGAAGTGCTCGCACCCCACCCCACCCCGCCCCGACTCCTCCCCCTCCTCCCCCCATTGGCTCCCTCCCCGAATCCCCGCCTCTTCCCCAGGCTCACCATTCCTCCTCCCTCCGGCGCTTGTGGAGGGAGGCCCGGAAGACGCAGGGGAAGCGCGGGGCCGGGGTGAGTGAGAGTCCAGCCTGGCCCCGAGTGCAGGCAGGACTCAGTCGGGCGGTACCTGGAGGGAGAGTAGGGGAGCGGCCCGCGGGTCCAGGCGGCAGCTGTTCTCCACCCTGGGCAGCGGGACTTGGGAGCAGCCGCTGCTGCAGCTCCCACTGCCGCGGGGGGGAGGAAGCGGCCGATGGCCAAGCTCGGCGGCTGCGGCTCTGGCGCCCCCGAGCCTGCTGTGGGGACCCAGCAGCGCGCAGGCTGCGCCCAGCCCCGGCCAGTCGCGTCTGGGCTGCTGCCCAGCTGGTGCTATCCTGCGGCGGCCCCAGGGCGGAGGCATCGGCAGCCCAGCCCCATTCGTTCCTCTGCGGGACCCGAGCGGGACGCGGGGGCTGGGGCCTGCTGCCCCCACTCCGGGGCCGCCGCGGGATAGCACCAGCTGGGCAGCAGCCCAGACGCGACTGGCCAGGGGCTGGGCGCAGCGTGCGCGCTGCTGGGTCCCCGCAGCAGGCCCGGGCTCGGGGGCACCAGAGCCACAGCCGCCGAGCTTGGCCATCGGCCGCTTCCTCCCCCCGCGGCAGTGGGAGCTGCAGCAGCGGCTGCTCCCAAGTCCCGCTGCCCGGGGGGGAGAACAGCCGCCGCCTGGCCCCTACTCTCCCTACCGCCCGACTGAGTCCTGCCTGCTCGGGGCCAGGCCGGACTCTCACTCACCCCGGCCCCGCGCTTCCCCTACGTCTCTCGGGCCTCCCTCCAGCGCTAGTGGAGGAAGGGCTTTTTTTTTTTTGCCCCGCCCCCTCCCGCCACGCCCTCCCCTCCCCCCTGCACGTCCCGATATTTGACTTGGGTGATCTGGTCACCCTACTCACAAGCCACTGAAGTATCCACAGTGGCCTTCGCAGTGGAGGTGGGGTCGCCACCAAGTATCGCGTCCAGCTCTTTGTAGAACTGGCAGCTGTGATGCAGATGGGGGGGATGATGTTTTGTGATTATTATCTATATTACAGTAGTGCTGAGTGGAAAAAGCTGGGAAGAGAAACAGAGGCACAGAGAGGGGAAGTGACTTGGCCGAGGTCACGCAGAAGGTTAGAGTTGGAAATAGATTCAGAGCATTAATGCCCAGAAGGGACCATTGTGATCATCTAGTCTGACCTCCTGCATAACATAGGCCATAGAATTTCACCCAGAGATTCTTGCATCAAGCCCATATCCCCTATCTGAGCTAAATCACATCTAAATAGAGAGCCTGGGTCTCCTGTCTTCCAGATCCACTGCTCTAGCCAATGGAGAATGCTACCTGCGCTGTTCTGGGCACTAGTGACTAGTCTGTGAGCACCAAATTCATTTCTTACATGAAACACTGAGCAGCACTCAAACGAGACTACACCACTCCTGAACGGAGCTGTATTTGAACTGCATGCATACAGATGAGGCTCCATCTCACAGTACCAACCACCCAACCTCTCTGAAATTTGATTCAAGCTCTCTTTATAAAGATTACAGCAAACCCCACCAGGAAGGGGCGTAATAGAAGAGAAGTGTTATCTGTTCTTTTCAGCTTTCTACACGCTGCATTGTGGTATGTGAGCACTATTTGGAACCAGTGCAAATTACAGCATGCAGGTGTAATATACTGTATGCTAGAAACAGCACATAAAGATGTAGGCGGTGACACTCTGCACTACCTGTAGGTTCAGGATGGTCTTTAGGTTGAAGCCTCGAGTATGGGCAATTGCCCTGAGCCAGTTTATTGGTGATAAGACATGGATAATCAGGGTAAGATCCTCATCTGAAAGAGAGGGAGGAGTTATAATCACCTAGCTGGACCCAGGTGAATAAAGGCTTTCTTAGGTACTGGTGCTCCCTGGAAGTCTAGGAATAGCTACAGACATAATAGAACTCCTTCAAACAAAATACACGTGATTTTATAAACATGGTTGGATAAAACATGGCCCTGAAGCCTCTCTGTCTATTTATTCTACAATAAAGACATCAAGTTTCTCAAGCACCTCGCCCACCCACCCTCCAGCCACCTTTGTGTCCTGCTCAGACTTTGCATGGGGAGTGAGGAAGACATTGGCCTCTCTCCCAGAAGCAGATTTGTAGCTGTCCATTTTAGCTGGTGGAAGACCATAAAACCTGGCAGAGCACAGGCTAGGTGGACCGAGAAGGGAGACACCCAGATATAAACGAGAGATACCAAAACCGGGTCTTACATTGCACATGTAGATTTGATTGTCTACATGTAGCATCTCTTTGGATTCCACAGGTCACTGGGTTTCAATTCAGGAACCTTCACTGTTCAGATGCTCATTCTGCTTAAGCAGTGTTGAGACAGAGGCAGTATAGTAGGAAATTTGACACACAGGTTTGTGCCCACTTCTCGTATCCCAGAAGGAATCGTGCTGTGGCTGACCTCTTTCCTGGGACTTGTATAAACCAGAGATTGCACAGCAATAAGGGTTGAGTGGGACCCAGATCAAATTGACCCGTACAGATCAGAAAGGGCCACCAGTCTGGTTGGGCAGCTGGGTTCCCCATTGCCAGTTTGGACAGAAGAAGTGTCCCAGTACCACCACCTCTGGAGACTGAGCCAGAGCCACAAGAACCCCTGCTGCCACCCATCACTAGAACTGTGTATGCTGAGCAGAACCTTTGTGGTGCTTGGGGGGGAGGAGGGAGAGTCATTACCAAATAGCACTAGTTGATGCAGAAAAACACGCCAATAGGGAGTTGCCGAGAGAGAGTTGTGGACTAGAGAGGTTATTTGGAGCCATCGTGGATGATGTCGCTGGTAGTCTGAATTTGAAGGGAACTGCTGGAGCTGGAACCCATTAAGGGACTGCACATGCAAGTGGAAAACAGGAGGTGTGAACTAGTGAATGAACCCCATCCAGGGAATGTAGGGGAAATTTGCCAGAGGCAGGAGGAATCTGTCTCTTAAGCTAACTCGGGACCAGTATTGTACCTTGAGACAGATCCTGCCAACTCAGGACCAGTAATTTGAATCAGATCCAGGACCCCAGAGCTTATAAAAAAGGGAAGTAAATATACCTTTGCTTAGGTACCATAGTGATGGGTGCCAATGCAAGAATACAGATCGATAAGATGAGAATTTAGAGGTGCGGAAACCTCTGGTAAAAATTCTTTTAGGCAGTTGAAAGCAACTAATTATAGCCTCATTGTTAACATAATAATTACTGCCCTGCTTGGAGATTTAGAAACTATGAACTGTTGGTCAAGGACAAGTTGTGTTTATAGAAGCCACCACATTAAAGAAACATCTTCAGAAATAAGTGCCATACCGTGAGAAATCAAAGTAAATTGAGGGTTGTCAGACTCGGGAAGAAAATGAAGTACTTATCAAAGTGTTTGTTTGTCAAGATGAGAGTTCTTGAGCAGTAAGTGTCCATACTTAAGAAGCTTCAAAAGTAAGAATAGAGACACTCTACTCTGTATATACAGCTCAGCATGCAAGATCAGTGTTTAAGTTACCTCCTTTTATCCATCGCGGATGAGCACAGTTTGTGGTCACAGCTACAACCACCCCAGGTCTGAGGGGGAACATAAAAATTGTGTCAACTAGGCTGTTTTTTACAAGTGATTGAGAAATAGATAGCTGTTTCTTCTGTTTCGATTGTCTTCAATGCCACTGACCTTGAGGAGCTGCAATATTTTTAATTGGCACAGTATTATCTTGCTAAATTAATTTTCTGAACTGCCAACCTCAAGAGTACAATATGGTTGCAGTGTGTTTTTCCACATGAGACTATGACCTACATAAAGTAATTGTATCATGCGCACGCATGTGTGCATGTTCACTCAGACAGGATAAATTGCTGTGTGGGAGAAGGATGGATTTTTGTTGAGTGTTTTTGTGACAATATAAACCACAAGAATGTATTTTTAAAAGACAGACTGGTAGGGATGCTAGAAGATGGGGAGAAGGTCCCCATGGCAGTTGGAGGTAACTACCAGAGGAAGTTGGAGTTGCTGGAGAGCGACCAGACCAGACAGTGAAGAAAGTGTTGCCAGAAGCTTCAAAAGCAAGGAATTCATTAGAGTAACTGCCTTGCAACTTTCTTGTGCTGCTGCTAATCAAGAAGGCTCCCAAAATGTCTTCTGGTTGCCACTGTGAAGGCCCAGTGGGCACTTATAGCCGCTCTCTAATCTATGGTCTTCCAAAGCCACATGTTTATCTTGGGCCTCATCTATGCTTAAAAGTTTTACCAGCATAGTTAGGTTGGTTAGGGGGCTGATTTTTATTTTTTTATATTTTTTTAACTGACAAAGATATTTCAGTATAAGCGCTAGTGTGGGCACAGATACACTGATATAACTCTTTATACTGCTATGGCGTAGGCTGGTGAGGGGAACTGGCATAAGCTAGATTAGTTTAAGCACTTTTATACCCATATAACTGCATCCACACTAGAGGGTTTGGGTGGTAAAACCCTCCTTGTGTAGACAAGGCCTTATGTGGGATCCAGGGTAAAGTGAGCCAGAGGAAAAGACATGAAGAGGGCAGGAAAATCTTCAGGAGAAAGAAGGTGCTGCCATATTTCATTGAGCATTGTAGGGACTAGTTTTCTCTTAATTTAAACAGCTGGCTGAAATTGAAATAATAATATGGTGGTATTTGTTCATAGACCTCAAAGTACTTTTCAAAGAAGGGTTGGTGTCGCTATCCACAATTTACACATGAGAAAACTGAGGCAAAATACAGGTGACATGACCATGTGCAAGGCCACAGGACCTTTGTGACACAGCAGATCTGTGACAGAGACAGTAATAAACCCTAGATCTCCTGACTGCCAGTCCAGCATGCTATCCTCTGGATCATAGTGCCACCCTGGAAGACTACTGGTTTAGTGACAGATGGGACAGAAAATAAATGGTCATGTGATGCTGTTTTAGCCAATCAGACTTGAGAGGGGGCAACATAGAAATGGTACAATACAGGTTCATCTACACTAGGAAACTAACCAATTACTGACAATGGCTGTCTCTCTCTGCAGTGTTTCCTGTATGATATGAAAATCGCTTTGTCCATTTATATGTTTTAGCACCAGTTCATGGCAATTAGTGTCAGTTGCTGGTCAATACTCCAGTATAGAAGGACTTGAAGTATATACTTTAAGTAACTGGTGTATAAATATATACTCTTTTATTTTGTAAACTTACACAATGAATAAGAAGTTGGTATGCTATCTTCTCCTCTTTCAGCTGAATTACTATGAGGTACTGTAGCTGGTAATAAAGGAGCCACATTCTGGATATCTGGTACACCTTCCAGCTTCTTGGAATGGAAGTTATGCCAATGTAAACTCCCTTAGGCATTGGTAGAGAAAATATACCAGAAAGAAGTTCTAAGAGAATCTGAATGTAAGAGTCTAAGGGCTTGTCTACATGGGGTCATCCAGGAAAATTAATCTGAATTAACTAAAGGTGTGAATTTAAAGTGGATTAGCTGAACCACATTAAATCCCGGTGTGGATGCTGTTTTTCAGATTTAAAGTGGCCTTACTATGATTTACTTTAATTCACTTTAATTCTGAATGTGGGTGTTCACATAGGGGTTTAATGCAATTTGATTAATCCACTTCAAATTCACACCTTTAGTTATTTCAGATTAATTTTCCTGGATATCCCCAGTTAGACAAGCCCTAAATTAGTGTAAGGAGGTTTGATTTACACATAAATTCTGATTTCTGTTTGTAATCTCTAACGAGATGCTGCAGGATAAAAGATGCACAGTGTTCTCCACCCAAGCAGCAGGAATACAGGGCTGTGAAATCAGAATGAAGGATCCTCGCCGATAGATCCAGTCTTCTTGTAGGCATCCATTTTAAATTAAAGTCTCTGTTACTGTTTTGGTTGATTTTAAAGATCAGCCTCTACTGGGCAAGTTATTTGCTTTTTTGGACCCTTAAGTAGAGGGTTAAGAAGCTTTGACAGTATCTGAAACATCATATGTGATTTAGTAAGATGGACCTGTAAATGAAACCTGGTTGATTCAGAAAAGTTCTGTGGCACTTTAGCTGTCTGGCTACATGATTTCCTCTTGTGTGTTAAGTCTTTTGGTAAAGGGGCATAGTGGGGAGCCTCCACATGCATCTTTTAGGCAGTGAATACTGAGGGCCAGAGAAGGCTCCACTCCTATATATCACCCAGAGGCCTTGATTCTGCAAGCCCTTATATTGTATGCAAAGTTGTTGTGCCCCAATGAAAGGAAGTTATGTGGTCAAAACCAAGGTTCCTCCCTCCAGCAGTAATTCTCTAGCTCCCTGCATGCCTACACCCTTACTCAAAGGTGTTCAAGGTAAGGGGACAGCGGGGGAGTGTCTAAGGATTAAATGGAATCTTCACTATGCTAATGAGGCATAACCGGTTTAAAGGGCCCCTTAAGTCGAAAGAAAGGGCTTCGTCGTGTGAACGTGTCCAGGCTTAATTCGATTTAACGCTGCTAAAGTCGACCTAAACTCGTAGTGTAGACCAGGCCTTAGGCTTGACCCTTACTCCTAGGCAGGAGCAGGTGGGGAAGGACCCAGCAGCAGGATCTGTCAGCCCTGCATTACTTGTCTTGCTCACTGCATTTTACCCTGTATTTACACTGTATGTACAGCACCCTGCACCTGAGCCGTGGAGGATCAAGACCAAATTTTGAGTGTGTGTTTGGGGGCAAAGGGAATTTTGTGTTCCTAAGAAGTGTTCCTTTACGCCAGTGGTTCTCAACCAGGGGTATGCGTAGCACTGGGGGCACTTAGTGGTCTTCCAGGGAGTACATCAACTCATCTAGAATGTCTAGTTTTACAACAGGTTACATAAAAAGCACAAGCGACATCAGTACAAACTAAAATTTCATACAGTGACTTGTTTATACTGCTCTATATACCATACACTGAAATGTAAGTACAATATTTATATTCCAATTGATTTATTTTATAATTATATGGTAAAAATTAGAATGTAAGCCATTTTTCAGGAATCGTGTGCTGTGAGACTTGTATTTTTATGTCTGATTTTGTAAGCAAGTAGTTTTTAAGTGAGGTGAAAGTTGGGGTACACAAGACAAATCAGACTACAGTCGTTTGGAAAGATTGAGAGACACATCTCGGTTATCACTTCAAAGGTTTTTTTTTCTCCTGCTGATGATAGCTCATCTCAATTGATTGGCCTCTTACAGTTGGTATGGCTACTTCCACCTTTTCATGTTCTCTGTATGTATAAATATCTTCTTTCTGTGTGTTCCATTCTATGCATCCGAAGAAGTGGGCTGTAGCCCACGAAAGCTTATGCTCAAATAAATGTGTTAGTCTCTAAGGTGCCACAAGTACTCCTGTTCTTTTTGCAGATACAGACTAACACGGCTGCTACTCTGAAACCTGCTTTATGCTGTTAAGAAGTGTGCTAATGACCATCTGCATTCGGTGCCCATCATGTTAGGAGGCCGTTTACAAAAAGTTCAACTAACACAGTTATGGACAGGGCATGACTTAATTAAAGTGGTTTTATTTAAAAAAAGAAAGAAATCTCAAGACTGGCATCCAAGCTTTTCAAAATCTGCTCTAGCCAATTCACATCCTGCGCAATAGTCTCACCTGAAACCAGTTTTATAGTACACTGTTTAAAAACAGTTCCTTAACGTGCTAGCAAGTGGGGCGTAGACTAGACACAGGAGACCTAAGAGTCAGCAATGTGGAGAATCTTCTCAGCGCCTTAGGGCATGGTTAGTGTGTGGAGAAGCTGCCAGCTTGAGTTGTTTGGGCTCTTATTTCTGAACAGTATTTCTGTCTGACCCCAGTTAGCAACTGATGTTTGCAAAATAAAGAAGTCATGGCACTGGAAATACTTTCCATTCCCTCTCTTAGTCTCTGCCCAAAATATTAATATTAAAAGTATGACATCTATTCTGGAGCCGATATCACATAAACCACTTGGGTTTTTTTTCCCCCCTGGCGTGGTTCCCTGTATAAGCAAATGAGGAATTAACCAAACACTATTAGTGAATATTTTTAATTGTTTTTACTGCATTTGTTCCTGCTAATGCCAGAGCCGGATTTGTCTGCAAAGAGACCATCTGTAGCAAAGATGTTCCCAAGCTTGAGTGGGAAGGGGTAGAGGTCATTAATGGGCGTGAAGTTGTTGAATATCTGTTCTATGTCCGGTAATGTCTTGTTTTAGGCTCGTCATTCATTCAAGGCATGAATGAAAAAATTACTTTTTTGCATTAAACCGACAGAACTGAAATCACTTCGGCTTCATTTTTCACCCCAAGAATGAGAAAAATAAACAACCCCTATGAATAGGTCTTAGAACCCAGGAATCCTGGCTCCCAGTCCTATAACCCTTAAATAGTATATTATGCCCCATCCTTATGAGTTTATTTAATGTGCTTAGAATGGGCCACCATCATACATGGGCAGGTGTAGCTCAAAAGCATCTTCGCTATTTGGACTGATATTTTACAAACAAGTTGAGTCGGAAATAATCGTTGGTCGTGGGATCAGAATTAATTCACATGTCTGGACAGCCGGTAGGAGGTCCTGCTGAAGCTTGCTCTGGCTTCTGCGGGAAAGACAATGTTTGTTGACTAAAAAGTACTGGTATAAATAGGTTATGGAAAAAAACACACAGTCGGATGTCTCTTGCCTGCGGGTCAAAGAGTCATGGAGATCTAAATAAAAACAGCTGTAACAAAAGGGCAGTGGGTGGGATTTTTATACATTCTATTTAGGACATAAGGTGATGGGTAGGGCTGGGGGTGATGATGTGGAGTTTGGTTGGGATTCTGTGTTGGTGGGAATTTAAACTAAATTTTTTTCTCTCTCTCTTACAGGATTATTTGAACTTTGGGTAACTAGGTGTTGGTATATTTTTAAAAGCTTTTAAAGGGCTCTTAGAGCTTGAGATGAGATGAGAGCCCTTTTATTGTAGAGTAGTAAAATAATATAAATATTAATTAAATTCACATTCTCGGCAATAGTCCGAGACCCTCGTTGTATTTCCACTCAGCAAATCTTCATAATACTGATTGCATACTGTGGTTAAATAAGTTAGAATGAAATGGTTTTCACTCGCGGGCTCTTTTTAAGGATTTCTTGAAGTATTTGCTATTACATTTCCAAAGGCCAAATGGTCAAAAACATAACTCTGCGTAACAGCGCTTGCAGTTCACTAATGCAGCCATTGCTAAGCATGTTCTAAATTAGATTTCTCAGTACTTCCGCATATTTATTAAAGAAAGAGAGAGGCCAAAAACTACATGCAACAATCCAAGCAACAGCTTGAGAGTCATGGGGATGGTTTTCTAGTTGGCAGTAGGCTTTGTGTGTAGGAAGGGGTCATACCTGGGCATCCAGAACAATTCGTGAAAACCCAAACAGAGCATTTAAAAATGCCATCTTTGTGCCATCTTTCATGCCATCTGTTCTTGGGACCCTTCCCTGAGCTGGTCTGCAAAGCAGCTGCACCCACTTTGTTTTAATCCCACTTAAGGATTCACTTCCATGAGGCTTACAAGAGACTAGCTGACTAAGGCCCAAATTCAGTCACTCATTTTAGCACGTGCTTAACATTAAGCACATGAGTAGGCCCATTTGACTTCAGTGACCATAATTATGTGCTGAAGTGCTTTGCCAGATCAGGTCCAATGGGCGTAATCCACTGCCCCTTTACATCAATGGTGGTATATTTCTGTTAACTTCAGTGGACACTGAGTGTGGCCCATAGCCTGATTGTCTATTTCACTGATTTCTCTGGTTGAGTCAACTGCTGATCAATGTGGAGGAAGGGGCATAAGGGGTTGGAATTGAATCTGGGAAGCGATGGGAGAAAAGGACACATTCCCTGCCTCTGTTCTTTCCTCTGTGTTTGGAAAGCACCTAGCTCAGTTGGGTTCTGCCGAAACCTAAGTAAAACAGAAACGTCACCTTTTGCAACATATTAAATTATCAACCATACAAACTCTTCAAGTGTCAGCCTTAAACAGCGTATTACATTTTGAAGTATTTGCTATTACATTTCCAGTAGCAGATGTATTAAAAGCTTCTTGTAGTACTCAGTTTGGTTTGAGGTTTTTATAATAGCTAAATGAAGAGACTTTTGTAGTAAGGGGAAAGGACTTGATAGCAAGACCATAGTCCTGTCTGCTACAGGCAAACGCTCAGAGACCATGGTAACGAGCATCGTAAATAAGTACATTTAAAGATCTCACAAAACTTTTCGTAAGAGCAGGGCTCTGCCCTGGTGGTTGTGTCGAAAAATCTCTTCACCCTGCATTGTTGTGCAGCAGGTGCCTCGATGTTTGGGTGCTCATCTTGAGACTGGATTTTCAAAGGGTGGGTTTCCCAGCACTTTCTGAGAATCCAGCCTTTTTATGGTGACTCAGGTTAGGCACCCAAAATGATAAAACATTTTGGAAGATTCAGGCCGCATCTATTTTCTGTACGTAACAGAGTCCATGAAGCAATTTGGGGTGAAAGGTGCTTTGTGCGTGGAAATCAATTAATGAAGATGTATAAATAACAAATGTGTGAGAGTTTTCATTTTTGTTTTCAAAAGTTAACATGTTTCCTTGCTTCTTTCTCATATGAGAAGAATGCAAACCAAAATGAAACCCGAGCCAGCCAAAACCATTTGTGGGGAGGAAGCCAAAGGAAAGAGCTAACAGAAGTTCCATTCATTTCCCCATACTTGGTGTCAGTCGTTGTTCTTTTTTGCTGGGTATTGAGTTTTTTGATTAAAAGGTGTAGAACCGTCAAACTCATGTGAATGTTTCCCACTCCAAGCCGTAGCAAAGATCCCAAACAGCCATAACTGGGCTGTAATAAACTATATCCTGGAAACAGCATTTAGCTTCCATGATAACATTACTTAAAACAAGGATGGAACTAGAAAGGAAGATAGCCCATGGGACACTAGGATTTGGCACATTCAGAGTTAGTCCCTGCTCTGCCACAGACTTCCTTGGGCCACTTAGCCTTTCTATACCTCAGTTTTCCATCTGTAAAATGGGGTACTAGGCTGCTGTCCCTCACAGAAGTATTCTGAGAATCATACATTAAAACCTGCCAGGTGCTCAGACACTGTGGTAATATATAAGTACTTTAGACGGAACTCGCTTGGGTGCAAACAACTATCTTTGGTGAAATGTCAGAACCTCTAGAATGGAAATTAAGGTCCTGCTCCTACTGAAATCTATAGCAAACCTACCAGTGACTCCTGTGAAGCAGGATTAAACCCTAAAGTCCCGATCCTACAAATGCTTGTGCACCTGCTTAAAGTTACTCAGGACTGGGGCCTAAGCAAGTAATGCAGCATCGCAGAGAACAGTATTATCTTGAGGCCAGATCTTGCCAATTAATCACCACTGCTGCAGGGAGAAGAGGCTGTTTCGGTATCCCGTGTTGTTCTGCATGAACAAAAGGATGTTATGCCAAGTAGTGCCAGAGTTAAGCGAAGTGATGAATCGGAATTTGGAGGAGATTGGCAAGCCTAGGTGTTTTCCCCTTCAAAAGTACTATATTCATCATACATCTCAGGGGAGTTGTATTATTTCTGGTGTCAAGAGGTCAGCTCCTTGGCTGGGGATGAGTTCCCTTCAGATTTCATGCTGAGTGAAACACTTAAGTCACAAAGGCTGGGCCAAGAGAAATTGGGGGATATTTAAGAGGTCTCTGCTTCTTTCTGGCTCTTTCTTTTCTAGCAAACTTAATCCAGTCAGCTAAGCAGAACAGTAATGAAGAAAGCAGTTGCCCCATTGGTATCATAGATGCCATAACATTTAACTCTTTTATTACTGACTCTTGATGTAAAAAAATAAAAAATCTTCCCTTTCACCTTAACAACAAGGAGTCTGGTGGCACCTTAAAGACTAACAGATTTATTTGGGCATAAGCTTTCGTGAGTTAAAACCTCACTTCTTCGGATGCATCCGAAGCAGTGAGGTTTTAACTCACGAAAGCTTATGCCCAAATAAATCTGTTAGTCTTTAAGGTGCCACCAGACTCCTTGTTGTTTTTGTAGATACAGACTAACACGGCTACTCCCTTTCACCTTCTTTCCCTCCCCCCCGCAAATGCAAAATTGTACTAGTAAGACTTTCAGGGAAGCCCTACAGGTCAGGCGGGAAGTGGGAGAGGACACAGTTCTTCATCAGATGGGTTTAACCATACTGAATATATTCATAATAAAAGTGGCTATATGCACCTGCAGTGCTCTGTTCTTCCAGACATCATATTGAAACTTACAAGAATCCCGTATATTTTGGAGTGACATTCTGGTAATCGCTGGTAATCGCTGAGACAGCTGGAGTCTTAAATTTGTGGTGTATAAGCTCCCCCAACAGAACAGGCAGTTTTCCCGATTTAAGTTCTGTTGAAAGGTACCTCATTTCATTAATTTAAAAATCAGTGTAGAGGAATGGTGCAAATGAAAATATGCCGTCTTAAAGGGCCATCGCATTTTAAGCTTAGTAACCTTGACCGGAGCCTGTCAGTTTGAATACTTATTCAATTAGTCTGTAACTCTTGAGTGTCTCTTTAGTTTACATATTGACTTATGTCCCAAATCCTAGTCCCGTTGAAGTGAATGGGGGCTTTGTCAGGAACTTGAGCTCGAGCAGGATTTGATCCTTAAAGGGAAAATAGTTATTTGACATAAAAGCCAAAGGAAAGGGGAAACAGACTGTCCCATTGTCCTGATTATTTTTCCTTTTTCAACCAGAGAGGACCAATTGTACACAGCTATTCCGTTTCCAGGGAGTCATAAAATCTCTCTGTACAGAGTGACTTTACCAAACTGCTGTATATGTGGCCGCATTAACAGCAGCATTTTCTTAAGCAGAGGTGATGGGGGCAATTGTATCTCTGGTCCGTGTTAATTCTGAGCTGGATTTCCTCGAAAGGAAAAGCATTAGGGCTTCCACAAGCTCCAGGCACCCTCTCGAGGCACAATGCAGTGATTAGTGCTCACGCCTTAGGTAGCAAAGTAAATATTGCATGGATAAGAACACGTTACAGGTGTTTTCCAAATAGCGTTTAGCAGATCCTGTGTCTCCATTCATTGAATGGCTCTGGTGTGTCTCTCCATGGGAACTGATGTTTTATTGATTCACTCCGACTGCGCCTCCTGCTAGAGAACAGATTGAGTCTTGGGGAAATACACGACGCTGTTGCAAAGAAGATGAATTTGGGTTTTCCCAGAACAATGGTCCGCGATCAACACATGGAGCAGCATGCCCTAGTGATGATTTCTCTCCAGCCAGAGAGGCAGTCGCTGCAATGCAGCACCTTAAGTGACACTGAGGCGGGACAGAAAGAGGCAAAACTAACCTCTGTTTAAAAAAAAAAAGGGGGGATAGAATTTAAAGCTCTGCCCATCTCTGATTTCCAGTGGCATAGAATCATAGAATATTAGGGTTGGAAGAGACCTCAGGAGGTCGTCTAGTCCAATCCCCTGCTCAAAGCAGGACCAACACCCACTAAATCATCCCAGCCAGGGCTTTGTCAAGCCGGGCCTTAAAAACCTCCAAGGATGGAGATCCCACCACCTCCCTACATAACCCATTCCAGTGCTTCACTACCCTCCTAGTGAAATAGTGTTTCCTAATATCCAACTTAGACCTCCCCCACTGCAACTTGAGACCATTGCTCCTTGTTCTGTCATCTGCCACCACTGAGAACAGCCGAGCTCTAGATTGAGGCATGGTGCATTTCCTGAGCTCTAATCAGTGTTGTCAGATTGTCAGAATGCAACTGACATTGTCTTCAGATTGTTCTTTTAAAACTGTGAGTCAGACCCTCTGCTGGTGTGGACTGGCATTAGTCCATTGAAGTCTGCTGAGGAGCTGCACCCAGGTTTCAGACAAATCTTTAACTGCTGTTGTTGTTTTTTTAACACTCACTTCCTTCTGAGTGCTTGATCCTGCGCAGTGCAGGTGCACCGTGCGTGCTTGTAAGAGCAAGGTGAAAAGAGCTGAGCGAGGAAGGGACTCCAGGGGAAAACCATCCTGCCCTAGTATGAGAAATAAGGTGTTGAAGCATGTGCTAAAGTGCATCCCTGTTCAGCACAGCACATATGTGTAGACCAGGCTGCAGTTTGTGTTGGGCTGAATAAGGATGGCTTGTTGAATCAGGCCCTAAGTGAGGACCATGAAGCTCAACATGTCATTAGAAGGATGGCCTTATCTCCTCAGAGGCACCTGTTATATCCCATTGCAATAGCCTTACAATAGGCCTCAGGAGTGAAGCCTAAAACTCTGACATTGCACCTGACAAAAACCTCAAGCTAAGAAAAATGTTTCCTCGACATGGCTATCCTATCTGAGAAACAGGGAACAGCAAATCCCCATTTCCATTGGAAGGGGGAGGGGATATTTTTAATTTAAAAAATCACGCACACAAATCCATACAGTCCCATACTGGATATTTTACATGAGTAGCAGTGCCAGAATCTGCATCTTTCTGATCACCTCTTTTGGTTCCTATCGCTCTCCAGCCAGACTGGAGGTCTCTGCAGTGCAGCACCTTCGTGGACACTGAGGTGGGACAGAGATTACACCTTACCACTGTCTCAAATGAAAGGCCTGATCCATGAGCAGTGCTACAGAAGAGCTAATTGACCTTAATGCCCAGTTGGAGCCAGTGCTCCCTCAAATCAAGGAGTGTTGGGCCATTGATTTCAGTGGGTGCAAGACTGGACCAACCTGTTGTGTGTAAGGGGGGCTCATAATCTATTTTACATAGTTTCCTATGCTTTCTTCAACATCGTAGTATCGGAGTGGCTTCCAGCCGTGCATTAAGCGATGTGACTCGTGTTTCGTGTGATTTGTTCTCCCTCCCTTCATGTCCCACGGGGGAGAATGGTGTGTGCGGTGCATGTTTTGTTTTGGGTAGGCTTGGGGTATCCTTTTTTTTAATGTACCTGCTGTTCTGTGTTGATATTGGAGAAGGCACGTTGAAGAAATCCACCTCGCACTTGGAGCGGAAGGTGGGAAGGTTTGTGTAAGTCCTTAGTTTCTCCCGGAATTTGTTCCACTGCCTGGGACCAGCCCCAAGAAAGGTCTGTCTCCTGCACAGACAAGCTTTACCTTTATGGGGGAGAGTTACGTTGTGCCTGGGAAATGAAGTTGTCGATCACGTTCTTCATCCTGGAGTTTTAGGTGACCTTTTAGCTACTTTGGTCCCCGGTTATTGAGTGCCTTGAAATAAAAGACCAAGACTTTGAACTTGACTCTGATGGGAAGCCAGTGTAAAGAGCAGAGGAGAAATGTGATTTGCTCTCAGTAGCCCATGTTGCTGAGGAGACACACTACAGCCGATCTCATAAAGATCAGGTCACAACTGAGCAAGTAAAGGAAAACGTGAACTGGTTGTTCAACTGTAAATTAGTCAGAATTAGTCTGTAATAAGAGTGCATTC
Organism: Chrysemys picta bellii; assembly: GCF_011386835.1. Taxonomy (NCBI): domain Eukaryota; kingdom Metazoa; phylum Chordata; order Testudines; family Emydidae; genus Chrysemys; species Chrysemys picta. The sequence continues at coordinate 14,875,541 of NC_088796.1, forward strand.
AAAATGTTGATATCTGCAAAGGGTATGTTTCTAATACCAGATATAATGGTGCAATAAACCCCTTCCTGTACAAATGCCTGTGCTGAAGAGAGGAGGAAGGTTCTGCCTCTGTATCTCTGTCCGACCGGGCCATCTGAGATACATATATCAGCAATCTTGACCTAGGAAACTAGAGCTTCACAACTGAATGGCACAACATGAATCATGCACAGCAGTAATTGTATTATGAAACAATTACAAAACAGATTAAACTGAGTGCTGCATGTGGCTCTGCAGAAATGAAGCGGTTCTGCATTTGGAAGGCAAGAATGGAGGATATCAGCGCATGGCCACTTCCCAAACAACACAACTTTTTGAATTATCTGCTTACAAACTACATGTTCTTTTACATTTTTTAAATGAATCCATCTCATAAGCAGCACAAGCCAAATCTGAAAAGAACTGCACGTTTTTTTCTGTCCTCTAAACACCCCTTTTTTAAATATTAATTTTGCTTTCTTGATATTAATTTTGACTGCAGTTTACAACCTTGTATTGTGAACCATTCAGGGTGTGTCTTCAGCGTGGAGTTAACCCAGACGGTAGGTGCCCAGGTCTGAGCATCGCTGTTAGCCTACCCTGGATGTGAGTGGCCACACTACAAAGTCATACCTGAGTTTACTGTGTCCTCACTGATGCTGCATCACCTGTGTGTATTACTGGGACTTCTGTGGGGCCACGTCACAGGGTTTTTTTGTGCTGCAGTAACCTGAGCTGCTGTATGGTTCTTTCCCAGTGAATTGTGGGAGACCTTGTCTGTCCTTCTGGGCACACAGGGGCAATTGTGGGGAAGGCATAGGAGGACTCTCAGCACTCAAGTGATTTACCCTGTGTCCTCACTGCAAAGTAGGAGGTTACCAGCCTGAGTTTAAGCTTCACTTGGGTTTTAGCTTACAGCTCCAGCTGGGCCCAGAGTGAATACACCACTAAACTCTGGTGAGACAGGTGCATTGACATGTGAGGCAGCTATGGTAAATGCCTGAGTTAACTCTGCAGTGAAGACAGACCCATAGTTTTCACAAGCTAAGCTGTGTTGGGCTGGGTCAGTACTTGGATGGAAGACATCCAAACAATATCTAGGTACAGCAGGAAGCGGAGCGGTTGTTTAAGTATGTGACACCCTTTCCCCTGAATCGGTTCTAAACCAGAGCCTCAGAAGGAGGGAAGAGCCCGTGTTGCTGGAAATACTGGGTCAGATACTCACTCATCTGGTCTGAATAGGCTGTGCATTTTGGCTTGAAATTGATTTCAGTGGCGCTATACGAATTCACACTAGCTGGTGATCCAGCCTAGCATCTTTTGTAGAAACTTAAAATCCGCCCTAGGTCCGATTTACTTGCGAGAACCCAAGGCACTATCTGTAAAATGAGAGAGGGTGTTAACTCCATGGCTGGGCCATATTGCTGGCTGGGTGTTTTATAATCTGCCAACCTGAATTTTCCTTGTTCGTTTGGTTCCATTGGATATAGTAGTTTCCTTCACTTCCTGTTCTCATCAGCCAGGTAGTGTTTCTGTGCGCTGTTAAATGGCTGCTGTGTTCCATCCCAGAAGTGGCTGCTTTTTGTGATGGACGAAGTGATCCCTGTATGTCATTCATATTTCAGTTTGAAGATTTCAGAGGCCACTTCAGGGGAAAAAGGGTGTAATGAAGGCTGGACGTTACTTTTTGGGGCAGGGAGTATGGCCAAACTTGTGTCTTGTCTACATTAGGAGAGTGTGTGCCTTTGTAGCTGTAATGTGCACCAGTGTAGCAGGGTAATGTAGACATGTTACACTGGCACAAAGCAGACTTACACTGGTGCTGTTTACTTTAGTATGTTATCAGGTTAATCTGCAGTGGTGTCATTTCCGCTTTACAGTGGTACAATGCACTTATATTTGGGTTTTGCACACGTTATTATGCTGATTTAGTTGCACAGGTGCAAAATCAATGTAGAGAGAGGCTCGATTCCTCAGATCTAGCAGAAAAAGACATGATAAGAACCAATGGCTGGAAACTGAAGCCAGACAAATTCACATTGTAGATAAGGCACCATTTTTAAGTGACTGTGATTAACAATTAGAACAAATTACCAAGGGAAGTGGAGGCGCCTCCGTCTCTTGATGTCTTCAAATCAAGACTGGATGCCTTTCAGAAGCGATGCTTTAGCCAAACACAAGTTATACGTTAGTCAAACAAATTGGGTTCAATTCTGGAGCAACTGGGTGATATTTAATGGCTCTAATATACAGGAGGTCAAACTAGATGTTCTAATGCTCCCTTCTGGCCTTAAACTCTATGAATATGAATCTGTGAATGTAGGCTCTGACCCTAATCCTACACCATAGAAGTCAATGGGAGTTTGCCATTTGACTTCACTGGGAGCAGGACCAAGCCCCATCTGTGCATATTTTTATTAGCCATTCATTTGAATCTGCAGCTTCTTCATTAAGTTTTATGAATAGCTCTCCAACACTTGAAGAATCCTCACATTCTCCCCAGGCATCCTTCTGCTTTGTCTGGGCTGTTTTGCAAAGAGGGGTGAGGGATAGCTCAGTGGCTTGAGCATTGGCCTGCTAAACCCAGGGTTTGTGAGTTCAATCCTTGAGGGGGCCATTTAGGGAACTGGGGTAAAAATCCGTCTGGGGATTGGTCCTGCTTTGAGCAGGGGGTTGGACTAGATGACCTCCTGAGGTCCCTTCCAACCCTGATATTCTATGAGGTTGGACTCATTACACTCTCCACATTTGCCTGAATACAGGACAGTTTCTCTGCTTCTGCCAAGTCAATGACATTGTTATTTGTCTGACATTTTCTTTCCTTTGCCTCTTTATTTTCTGTAAACTTTTTTTCCTTACTTGTTTAACTGCCATGTGTTCAGTCGTAATTGGTGACTCTATTTGCAAATTTGCCTTTGTGTTTGTTCAGCTGCTTGCCATCTGAATATTGCCTTTGCGACTGTCAGAATGCTGATCCTGAGTGTGTCTTTCACATCCCGGTGTTATTGTTGCAGCCCAAAACTGGATCTTTAATGAGAGACACTCTTTTAATATTCTAAATTTCCAGATCTGTGCCAAGCAAATGTGCATATACATAAGAGGGACAGACACAAATTTGTTGCAGTAAACCAATAAGATTGCATTTCACTATTGGTTTTGTACTAGTAATGCGAATAATCCCCACTCTGTGGTTCTGTCTCATCCTCATCCTCACTCTCCAATTCCCCTCCAGATAAATAACACTGGTTATTTAAAACATTTCACATAGCAATTTATTATACTTTTCCTAGAACAAATTTGCACTGATCTGCTAAATGTGCTCTGACAAAGGAAGTGGCCATTCATAAATATATTACAGTGGTCAGTGGCTAAACATTTTCCAGATCTGTCTGCCAAACCAGTCTGCCCGTCAGAACTGTATTCCTTGGTACCCGCATTAGTTCAACCCATTTTCTGAGGCCAACTGGCTCTTAACCATAAAGACTGAGGGCTTGTATTTGGCTAAATGTGGGAAGAACAGACTCGTGCTCAGTGGCAATGGAAGGAATTTGTGTTTAGTCTCATACCACTGAATTTAGGTCTGAGACATTCAAAAAAAAATTTGCAAACTGAATGGGAGAAGAATTAAAAAAGGAGATGAGGAAGACGGGAAACTTTCCTGTTTGCTGTAAGTTACAGTCATGTTTCAAATATAGATTCTCCACACAAGACTCTAACAATATTTATTTGTTTCCATTAATTAATACAGTTGTACGTTGTTTTGTAAGTGTGTAAAGAGGTATTTGAGAGCTAAGCTTTATCCTTAATAGGACAATGTCAATATAAAAGTGAGTTAAAAAAATCTTTACCTAGGTTACTAGTAACTCCTTACATTGTTAAAATTGGAAGAGTATTATAAATCTAATTTACTTTTCATTCTCTATTGTTTTGCTATTCCCTCCACTTGAACACCAGAGTTTAACTGGTCAGTTTTGCTTTCTGTTTATATTCAGTCTCAGTTTCTGTTTCTTATGCAGCAGTATGATGATATTGTGTTTTGGGTTGCAAATATTGCAGGGGAATGATACAGGTAACACAACACATTTAATTACATGTAAAACATCTGTTTGCAAACAAAAATCTTTACTTAAAAAGTTAATGCAAAAATGTTTCATTGGAGTCCAGCTAACACCTAAACTCAAAATTGCACATTCTTTATAAAATTCTTCCCCTTGAAAAACTAAAATGTTAGAATGTCTGAAAATGAACAGTGAAAAAGATCCAGCCTTCTGAGGGTTGAGGTTTAAGGGCTTAGAAAGAAGGGGAAAGACACAACATTACAAAGCCAGTTTCGTGAATGTTACAGTTGCCCCACTCCCTACAGCCTCTCTCCTTCTGTCAGTGCAAATTGTGAAGCTGCGTCATTGCAACCCCACGGGCCTGAAAAGTGCTGAATTTTACAGTGCCGATCCAGCGTGATTTTTAAACAACATAGCAAGTGTTAAAAGGACCATGGGCATGCTGGGAATTGCTGCTGGTTTTACTGCTAGCCCTAATGCAGTCATTGAGAAGCCAACACAATCCAGGGCTCTGGGGTGTCTCCTTTTAAAGGGACAGCACTGTAAATAGAGGCTCTCCTCCTTTTTAGAACTGTCTGCTCCCCCATCTTGATGCATTCACAGTCCAGAACTGGTGACCTCACATGTCACTGCCATGGGGAAGCAGTTGTCATGTTACAGTCACCAGACTGAATGGGCTGGAGGAAAGAGTCTGATTAGATAAGAGCAACAGCTTCTATTTAGATGTACAGCTATCTGGATAATCAACAGTGGAGTAAAGGAAATAACCCTGGTAAAAGGCACACAACTGCTAAATGGGATTTGGATGCAATGTGGTATACTTAAAAAAATCTCTGTGCGTCTTTTTAAACTCTATTCTGGTATTGCCTTGAAGATAACCTGGTTTAAAGCAATGGAAAACCACACAGGTCATAGGATACCCTAAATCCTGTCCTTTTTTATGAAAACAGGCCTTTAAACTTCCTCCCCTTTTCTCATGTGTTGCAAACCCTGATAACCTTGTCTTGACTGCCCGTTCGGAAATCTGAAATATCCAAGTTCAGATGGAGAATGCAAGACGCCCTTTGGCCGCATCTACTGGCAGGAATTTCCTCCAGCGTCAGCTTCCTGTAGAGAGGAGCAAGGGGAAATGTCCTCACTTTTCAGTGTTACAGGCACACGCTTGTTTGTTTGTTTGTTGTTTAGGATGATAGTGTCTGCTTTGTGGGAAACATCCCATGCCAGATACATTTGCTCCTCTAGAGAAAATACAGACTGTGGACACAAGTGAATATGCGGCCAGATTACTTCATTCGTTTTACTGTTGCTTTTGGGGAGGGATAGCTCAGTGGTTTGAGCATTGGCCTACTAAGCCCAGGCTTGTGAGTTCAGCCCTTGATGGGGGCTACTTAGGGATCTGGGGCAAAATCAGTACTTGGTCCTGCTAGTGAAGGCAGGGGGCTGGACTCAATGACCTTTCGGGGTCCCTTCCAGTTCTGTGAGATAGGTATATCTCCATATATTATTATTTTCAGGGAGACACACACTCTAATCTAGGTTTCAGAGTAGCAGCCGTGTTAGTCTGTATCAGCAAAAAGAACAGGAGTACTTGTGGCACCTTAGAGACTAACAAATTTATTTGAGCATAAGCTTTCGTGGGCTACAGCCCACTTCTTCGGATGCATAGAATGGAACATACAGTAAGAAGATATTTATACATACAGAGAACATGAAAAGGTGGAAGTAGCCGTACTAACTGTAAGAGGCTAATTGATTAAGAGAAGCTATTAACAGCAGGAGAGAAAAACTTTTGAAGTGATAATCAAGATGGCCCATTTCGGACAGTTGACATGAAGGTGTGAGGATACTTTAACATGGGGAAATAGATTCAATTAGTGTAATGACCGAGCCATTCCCAGTCTGCGTTCAAACCTAAGTTAATGGTATCTAGTTTGCATATTAATTCAAGTTCAGCAGCTTCTCGTTGGAGGTAGTAGTTGGAGCAAGGGGCTAAGACTTGTGGGTTGAATAGATGACTTCCCCATTGACTAGCTGTGCTATCTTGGGCAAATCATTTGCGGACTTTGATTCCCATCTGTGCCTCGGTAAATCTCCACCGTAGCTCTCAGTGACTCAGTGGATAAAGGTTCTCCTCTACCTCACAAGGGTGTTGCGAGGCATAATGATTGTGTTTAAAGTGTCTTTAGAACTTTGGATGACTTGTGCTATAGAGGGACAAAGCATGTCTCTTCAGACAGAGCGGATAATGACTCCCTCTTTTTTCGCTAGAAAGTAAACAGCTGAGCAGTAACTGGGGTCCTGTCAGGAAGGAGCAGAAGCCCACACACCACATTCTTATATAACTTGACGCTCTTCCATTCCTCCCCTGGCCCTCACAGGAACCTGCTAATGTTCAGGGAGCATGCCAGCATATGAATGCGAGCATGCCAGCATATGAATGCCATAAATAGGAGCATTTGGGGAGAAAATGCTATTGAAATCCATAGAAGTGGGAGGGCATTTTGTAGGGCACAGGGTGAAAACAGTCAGGGCTTTGCTGAAAAGTAAAGCCTGAATAGGGAGAGTTGGCAGTCGAGTGTTGGATTTTATATTTGTTAGTTTTCTTTTCTAATTTTGTCTCTTGATGCTCAATTTTAGCAACTCCTGTTACATTTCAAATAACCTTCTACCTGAACGAGAACAGTTTAAAGAACTCAGAAGCAGGCCCCTTTGAAACCAAGAGCTCCACGTTGGTGGAACAGTGTGGGGTACTGTTTCTTTTGCCATAAACTTATGGGAAGAAGTTTTCCTGAGATCTCTTCCTTGCCTGGCTTCTATCCAAAGAGACGGTTTTACTGCTGAGGCTGGGAGAAGCCAACCCTTCAGACCTTTGGTCTAGAAGGGACTGCAGCCAGCTGGAATCCTTCAAAGGGGACCAAAGCAATTAGACATTCAATGGGACTTGACCAACCTAACTCAATCGAAAATCCAACCCAGCTTCTTGGGGGAAGTTCAGAGACATGTGTCAGGTTTTGTACCATCTTGGATGGCGATATAACATCTCTCCTGTTTTGTTGGGAAGGCGCACAGAGCTCTTCCCTACAAGAGGGGGAAGACTTTCTAGTGAGGCGTGAGACACAAAGACTATCTGAGACTAGGTGGCTTAGTCTGCCAGGTCAATGGTGAAATACAGACCCAGTTGGCAGACATCAGACACATGGGGCGCAACGCTATGTAAGGTTTCTCGGGTGTCGTAAAGCCATCTTTGTTACTGAAGCCTAGGGTTAGCTATCTGTCTCCACAACTGTAGTATCTAACTGCCTCAATCTTTAAAGTATTTATCCTCCCAACACTTTCGTGAGGCAGGGAATGCTGTTAACCCCATTTTACAGATGTAGGGGCTGGAGCACAGAGAGGGTAAGTGACTTGCCAAGGTTGCATGGGAAGTCTGTGACAAAGCAGGAACTTGAACCCAGCCTCCCAAGGCCGAGGCTAGGATTCTAACCACTGGACCATCCTTCCTCCTGTAACAACACATTCTGCAACATTTGTCTAGTTGTTTTTTCTTTTACATTCCTTTTGATGTCATACTTTTTCTCTCCATTTCTATAATCTGCCAATAAAACCTATTTGTATTTAAGACCAATAGAATTGTTAGGCTTGGAGACTTGTTTGGGACAGTCATGGGCAGGTGGCAGAGAGCAAGTGAGAGCAGCTGACTCTAACCAGGAAGGAAAGACAAATGGGAGAGAAGGGGGAATAGTGGTGTGAGAACAGGGTCAAGGGTGCACAAGAGATTGCTAACTCTGTCTAGCTCTGTAACGGGGCGGGACTCACCCCTGTGGCGCCTCCTGCTAGTCGTCCAGGGAATTAGCATTTCCAGCCTCTGGAGCGCCCTCTGCAGGCTGGTGTCCCGCTTGCCGCTGGGCCCGAGTCCCTCCTGGACCCCGGTGCCCTATTCAGGCCTGGGTGCTGCCCCCTGGCAGTATCCCTACAGATCTGCGTCTCCCCTCCCATTCCCTCCGCAGGGAACCCCCACCCTCTATCCCCACCTCGCCTCAGACTATGGCCACTGCCAGTCAACTAGCCCCCATTCCCTGGGGCAGACTGCAGTGTAAGTAAAAAGCAACAGAGGGTCCTGTGGCACCTTTGAGACTAACAGAAGTATTGGGAGCATAAGCTTTCGTGGGTAAGAACCTCACTTCTTCAGATGCAGTGTAAGTGCCACTCATCACCGGGGAGGGGGTTTTGGACCTGCTGCCTCCGCCTACTCCAGGCTACCTCTCTGTAGCCCCAGTACCTGTTCTTGGCCTTTAACAAGGCCAGCAGCCTGGGGGGTTTCCAGGCCGGAGCTCCGCATCTCCTCTAGCCTTCCCCCAGCTCTGCTCCAGTCTAGGTACCCTCTCAGCTTCCAGGCAGCCCGGCCCTTCTCCCTCAAGAGCTAGAGGGAGAGTGCTCCTCTGGCTTCTGGCCCCAGCCCTCTTATAAGGACCACCTGGGCCCTCATTAAGCCAGCCACGGCCTGATTGGGGCGTGGCCCCCAGCTGAAGCTGCTCCCCCCAATCAGCCCCTGCTTTTCCTTCCCTGCCACAGCCCTCTCCCCAGGCTGTTTTAAGCCTTTTAAGGCAGGAGCGGGTGACCACCCCACTACAAGCTCCCTGCAGCATAGCTCCAGGGAAAGAACCAGCATGGGAACGGGAATTATGTGAAAGACACTTGGTGGTGATCATCCAGGAGTCTATGGAAGTGGTGTTAGGTCCCAGCAGGGCTCGGAGATGTATTGATCAGCATGAGAGTGCGCTGTGGGCTTGGGTAATGCAAACATGGTTGGACTATTATTATTTGGGATCATTTTTTAAGATGTTCCAATTGCATGGCTGCTGTGTTACTCTGCACGGCTGAGCAACTCCCCAGGAAATCGCTCTCTTCGTCAGTGCCTCAAATTACCCCATTGGAAAGCCCTTGTTCGGGAAGCTGTTGTGGCAAGTTTGGTGCTCTCCTGGTGCAGATGAACGTAGGAGAAGGTGAGGGGCTTGAGCATGCTGACTTGTCCGTTTGTGTTTGCAGGAGACAACAGAGGCCTCCTGGAGGAAACAAATCACAGCAGCAGCACACGGATCATCAGCAAGGTACTGCCAAACACAACAGGGAACACCAGAAACTCTACCAGGGAGGCCAACCCCCTCACTCCTCAGGGAGGCCAGGTCACCACGGCTACAGCCAAAACCGGCGATGGCACCACAACCAGAAGCACTCGCCCAACGACAAGGAAACGCACAGAAATGCCAAAGAGACTGAGAGTTTGAAAATCGAGGACGCCTCCGTCTGCACAGTGCACATCCCCCTGGAGATGTACCGGAGCACGGAGGTCGTGGAGAGACCGTCTCAGCAGTACATTCAGGAACCAGAACCCAAGCAGAGAGACAGTGTTCATGAGCGCATCGGGGAAAGGCCAAAGGTCAATTTGCTCCAGTCTTCCAAAGACAGACTGCGAAGGAGACTAAAAGAAAAGGTACTATTCCTGTGGGGAGCTGAATTTCCCTGTATTAAAAGCTCAACTGTTGATCCTTTCACACACGTACATGGGGCCTTGTTCCTGAGCACAGCCAAACTTATCGTCTCCTCTCCTAAACGCAACATTTCTTCTGGTGGGTGGCTGGGTTTTTGTGGTTCTTCGTCGGGCCTTTTACTGACACACTGCTGAGTCTCTCTATCTAACTGCACCTGACCTGTTGTTTGGTGTTCATGTTAAGGCCGAGTTTTCAAAGGAGGAATTGTGAAAACCCCTCCTGCAGAAAACACTGCATGAAGATGCAGGTTTATGAGCCCAAATCAGGAGCACGTGCATTTCCCAGCCTATTTGCAAATGCCAGTTGAGTTTCTGGAGTGTTCTAAAATGTGGCTATGTGTCTCTTCCAGAATCTAGATCAGAGGTGGGCAAACTACGGCCCGCGGGCCACATCCAGCCCGCGGGACCGTCCTGCCCTGAGCTCCTGGCCTGGGAGGCTAGCCCCCAGCCCCTCCCCTGCTGTTCCCCCTCCCCCGCAGCATCAGCTCGCTTGCTCCGCCGCCAGCTCAGTGCTCTGGGCGGCGGGGCTGTGAGCTCCTGGGGCAGCGCAGCCGCAGAGCCCGGCCTGACCCGGTCTCTGTGCTGCATGGTGGCGGCAGCGGCATGGCCCAGCTCCAGCGCCACCAGCCACCGGTGCTCCAGGCAGCACAGTACGGGGCAGGGAGCAGCGGGGTTGGACAGAAGGCAGGGGAGTTCGGGGTGGTGGTCAGGGGGTGGGGGTGTGGATAGGGATCGGGGGGGGGAACAGAGGGTTGGATGGGGGCAGGGATCCCGGGGAGGCAGTCAGGAAGGAGGGGTGGTTGGATGGGGTGGCAGGGGGAAGTCAGGGGCAAGGGTTCCGGGGGCGGCAGGGGGCAGTCAGGGGCAAGGGTTCCGGGGGCAGTCAGGGAGAAGGGGTGATTGGATGGGGCAGGAGTCCCGGGGGGACTGTCAGGAAGAAGAGGCGGGGTTGGATGGGACGGCGGGCGTCCGTGGACAGCCAGGGGACAGGGAGCGGGGGGGTGTCAATGGGGCAGGGGTCCCAGGAAGGGAGGCATCAGGGAATGGGGGGGTTGGATGGGGCAGGAGTCCGGGGGGGGGGGCGGATAGGAGGTGGAGGCCGGGCCACGACCCCCTCCCCTAACCGGCTATCCATACAATTTATGAAACCCGATGCGGCCCTCAGGCCAAAAAGTTTGCCCACACCTGATCTAGATACTGAGTGCAAAATTCAGACTTTGAACACTGGAGAAGTAGATTTAGCCACTTAAACCTGATATCCATTTATCTAGATAAGTGGATAAATATATCAAAAGCACCCTTATCCTTCCCCCTTCTCTTGACTAACTCAACAATAACAAAACTTGTGTGTGCAAGTGATGGACGAGAAATCATTTCTGGAGACAAAGTTTCAAATTTCTGAGGGTTTAATAGATAATCCATCCACGTGCACCCTCAAGAATGTAGGATTTTTGTTGTAAGTGTATTTGTGCGTATTGAAAAAATCCACACAAATGAATTTTCAGCAAAAATATCCAAATGTGTAGTAAAAAATAAACACAAATATGCAGAGCATATCTAGTATATGAAATGAAACAAACATGAACATAAACAGCTCTGTTGTGTGTTTGTGTGCATACCCATTTGAATATGTCTGTGTATCTGTATGTATGCAGTGCGATGTAGACCATTTTAATTCTTAATATTCTCCTATAAAACATAGATGATATGCAAACTGTTTTAAAATACTCACTTGCAAGTTTCTTTCCTGAGACCTAATGTAGGGTCTGATCTTGCAAATTATCACTCACCTAAACAGTCCTTACTCGTGTGAGCAATTTCACTGGCTTCTGTGGGACTATTTACATGAGAAGAGACGGTTTGAAGGATCAAACCCATAATCATAGCTTCTAGGAGCCTGGTGTCATGTGAGAGCAATACTCCAGGTAAACACCAAGTTATGTTTATGCCCCATGTCCAGCATTGAGTTTACACAGCTGGCCTTCTGACAGCTCCACCCATCAGGTTTCAAGGCCACACCTGGAATTTGCTAAAGGTTTCAGGAGACTTTCATAGAGTGTGGCACGATGGTTTGTCAATGGAAAAAAAGAAAGAGAGGAGATCAGCTCGTAGCAAATGTGAGATGTTCACTGCACGTCTGTCCCTAGCAAAAAGTTTCACAGCATAATTAAATGTAAAAAAGCTGCAATGCTATGAGTGGTCATGTTATTCATTAAAATGCACAAAAGCCAGGAGATGAAAAAGTTAGAGCTCTTGTAGTAACTGCAATTGGTTCACATTGTGCATATATAGCACGTGATAGTCTTGATTAGCGCTTAGGTTGTTCAATGTCTATCCAGATCTAGGTACTTCTGTGGCATTGTAGCCTTATAATCTGAGCACTCACAAATATTAGTGAATTTATTTTCATAAAAGCCCATAAGCCAGGAAAGCAGCATTATTCCCACTTTACAAATGGGAAATTGAGACATGGAGTGATCAAGGGGCTTGCCCAGGATCACACAGAAAGTGTTTGGCAGAGTCAGGAATTGACTGAAGATTTGAGTCTCAGCCCAGTGCCTTAAACCATCAGGCTAACCTTCTTCCCACTGACCAGAGCATATGGGCTGTAAGTTTGTAACGAGAGGGAGAAAGGAGCAACGTCTACTGGGACCAGCCTACTACCACTAATAAAGAAGGGAAAGTGAGAGTAGTGGCAGAGAGAGAGGGTACGGCATAACATGGCTGACTCTCATGCAGCACTTGCTGCACAAAAGCAACAGAAAACCTGCCTTCCTGGCTCCTTTAAGCAGAGCTAGCTCCCTATAGCATTCTACTAGTCAGTGACTGAATAGTCAAAGTTCTCTGTTGCCTGCAATATGTTGCAGAAACCTCAAGTGCTTACTGCTAATCACTGTGAGCTGCTCAGAAAGTTATGGGAGGGGCTTGACTAGAATATCCATAGCGCTTTCCACCGTCCAGAAACTTTATGAACATTAAGTAATCCCCACAGCTTCCCTGTTGCAAAGCTAGGTCTCATGCTACCCAAATTGGGAAGTAACTATGCTAATGCCTGCATATGCCCAGTGTTAGGGTTACCATATTTCAACAATCAAAAAAGAGGACGGGAGGAGCCCCACCCTAGCCCCGCCCCTGTCCTAGCCCCGCCCCCGTCCTGTCCTAGCCCCGCCCCTGCCCCTTCCACTCCCTCCCACTTCCTGCCCCCTCAGAACCACCAACCCTCCCCCCCACTCCTTGTCCCCTGACTGCCCCCCAGGACTCCACCCCCTCCCTAAGCCTCCCTGCCTCTTGTCCCCTGACAGCCCCCCCCCCAGAACTCCTGACCCATCTAAACCCCTCTGCTCCCTGTCCCCTGACTGCCCCCTCCTGGGACCCCTGCTCCTAACTGCCCTCCAGAACCCCACCCCCTATCTAAGACTCCCTGTTCCTTGTCCCCTAACTGCCCCCTCCTAAGACCCCCCCCCAACTGTCCCCCAGGACCCTACCTCCTACCTGTACCCTGACTGCCCAAAACCTTATCCACCCTCCCCCAGAAAGCCCGCCCCGAACTCCCGACCCCCTCCGCTCCTTGTCCCCTGACTGCCCCCTCCTGGGACCCCTGCTCCTAACTGCCCTCCAGAACCCCACCCCCTATCTAAGACTCCCTGTTTCTTGTCCCCTAACTGCCCCCTCCTGAGACCCCCCCCCACACCTGTACCCTGACTGCCCAAAACCTTACACCCCCAACCCCCAGACAGCCCCCCCAGAACTCCCAAACACCCCCCCCGCTCCTTGTCCCCTAACTGCCCCCTCCTGAGACCCCCCCCACACCTGTACCCTGACTGCCCAAAACCTTACACCCCCAACCCCCAGACAGCCCCCCCCAGAACTCCCAAACACCCCCCCGCTCCTTGTCCCCTAACTGCCCCCTCCTGAGACCCCCCCACCTGTACCCTGACTGCCCAAAACCTTACACCCCCAACCCCCAGACAGCCCCCCCCCCGAACTCCCTGACCCATCCAACCCTCCCCCCTGCTCCCTGTCTCTTGATTACCCCCCCCCCCAGAACCTCCCTGCCGCTTCTCTGACCCCCAGCTCCCTTACTGTGCTGCAGAGCCGCGTGCTCGACAGCGGGGGAGGGCAGCAGGGTCGGAGCTCCAGGCGAACGGACCAGCGATCTGTGAGTGCAGGGAGGGAGAGGGAGGGAGAGGAGGGGGGGTGTCAAGTTTCAGGAGGGAGGAGGGGGAAGTGCAAGCAGGGCTCTGGCTTTGGCTGTTGGAGCACCGGCTGCTTTGTAAGCCACGCGCACGCTCTGCATGGGGGCGGGGGAGGAGGGGAAGTCCGGACATTGACAAATTCCCCCCGGATGCTATTTTTAACCCGAAAAAGCCGGACATGTCCGGGGGAATCCGGACGAATGGTAACCCTACCCAGTGTGACCTTGCATAGGCGGTGAGTTATATGGGCCCGTGGTGCCCGTGCTCCAGCAATATTCAGGAACGTGGGCCCAGCTCCACCAATGTTTGGGCTTATATTTTCAGAGCCCTCCCGTCCATAGGATGGACCGGGGCAACCACCCCGGGCTCCATGCTTTGGGGGGCCCACACTTCAGGGGCCCGCAGGGTCCAGGCGGCCTGGGGGGTTAGTGGGAGACCAGGCGCTGGCAGCAGCAAGGAACCCATCCCCAGCCCGCTCTACCCCGCCCCCGCTCTGCCCCTTCACCCAAGTCACCGCTCCACCTCTTCCCGCCCCTGCTTCGCCCCTGCCCCATCCCCATTCCACCCCTTCCCCCAAGTCCGCACTTCTTCCACCCCTTCCCGCCCCTGCTCCACCCCCTCCCCGCCCCCATTCCATTCCTTCCCCACCCTGCCTCTTTCCGGCTTCCGCCCCCTCCCCTGAGCGATGCTGGGAGCTGGCGAAGCAGGGGTGGGCTGGGGCTGGGTCTCTCGCTGCTGCCAGCACCAGGCCCCCCACTAACTCCCCAGGCCACCCTGGACCCCACAGCCCCCCGTAGCGCGGGGCCCCCCAAAGTGCAGGTCCTGGGGCGGTTGTCCCAGTCCGTCCTATGGACGGAACGACTCTGCTTGGACCTGTTCTGGGCACCACAAAAAATTATACAAACCCTGACACCCATGTCACCTTGGTATTTCCAGGTGCCTGAGCAGGGTCATGCTGAGTCAGTGTGTTCACAGTATCAGTAGCTATGGCTTTTCTCTGCAGGCAAACCTGGCTCATGGGCACTTAGTAAATGTCACACTTCTGGTACACAGGTATATCCATCACATGGGGACGCTGAGGCACAGAGATGTGATATGACTTGCACAGGAGTCGTAGATGGAGTCCCTGTCAGAGCAGTAATTAGCGCTCCCAAGTTCTTGGCTCCCACTCCGGACCTCAGACCACTAGAGTGTGCCACTAGAACATGCCTAGATTTAGATCTGATTGTATGATTCCCATCGCCCCCTACCCCCTGTTTTCTGTGAAAGAACAAGGGCTGATATGTCTGTTTTTTCCTTGTGTAACAGATGCCTTGTCTTTCCCTTTTCACGGACCAGGACGAAGTGCCGGTGGAGGCAACCAACCCCCAAAAGAACAAAATGGACAAATTAATTGAAATCCTCAACAGCATGAGGAACAACAGCAGTGATGTGGACTCCAAGCTCACCACCTTCATGGAGGAGGCCCAGAACTCCACCAACTCTGAGGAGATGCTGGGCGAGATCGTCAAGACCATTTACCAGAAAGCGGTGACGGACCGCAGCTTCGCCTCCACAGCCGCCAAGCTCTGTGACAAAATGGCGCTCTTCATGGTGGAGGGGACCAAGTTCCGAAGCCTGCTTCTCAACATGCTGCAGGTAATTAGATATTTGCAGCTGCTCCCAGTGTGTTATTACTAGAAAGAAGTCCAGGAATTCTGACCATAGTTGAGCTTTTCCCAAGTTCCATTCTTGCCCAATTAATTATAGAAAAGAAAAGTGTAAGTGAAGAGAGGGCAGTGGTTTTTGTGTTTGTTTATGCAAGTGTTTCATGGTTACGACAGACCAATATAATTTTATAGGCACCATCCGGTTAATATCCATCTCTATCTCTCCTTCTGTTTTAAAAGCTCAGTTTAACAAATGCTCATTCCCTAGGCACTGTCCCCACCTAGTTTTAACCCATAAAGCTCTGAAAGGTTTGGATTCTTAGTACGTCAGAGACTACCTCTCTCCTTATTTGATTCCCCAGCGGTTGAGATTATTACTGTTTGTTGTTCGTATTACTGTAGTACCTACAATCTTGCACCAACATCAGAACCCATATGCTGGGAGTGTACATAGACAGTCCTTGGCCTGAAGAGCTTGCAGTCTAAATAGACAAGACAGGCCAAAGAGGAGAAAGGAAGGATCTTTATCCCCATTTACAGACAGGGAGATGAGGATCAGGGAGATGAAGGCCAAGATCCCCAAAGGGATTTAGGTACCTGAAGACCAGAATGTGTTGCTGCAGTCCGCAAAATCCTTCACTTGGCTGCCACCTCGCCCTGTAGGTCCCTAAACTCACTCGGCACCAACGTTTTCACTGTAAAAATTCCCGAGGCATCTAAGTTTCTACCTGGGGGCAAGTGCACTGCTGGCACAGGCAGGCATCTAGGCGGCCTATTTCACGCCTAAGCCCAGCATGATCCTAAAGGCAGGTGCAGATAGGCATTCCCCAATCTATCTCACCTGTGGGGCCTGGATCCGATAGTTGTGCTCAGAGGCCTCCTCCGAAGTCCTTTGTGGATCTGGGCTGAAGCGACTTGCCCAAGGTCACACAGGAAAGTCTATGGCACAGTCTTGAATCCAGATCTCTGTGCCCTAATTACAAGATCTCCCTTCCTACAAGCTCTGGTGAGGCACTTGAGGAGGTGATGGGCATTTGAGGAGACAGCTCTCTGGCTTAAATGGAAGAAAGCTGGGCATTATCCGTGGAGGGTCCTCACCGCTGGTATTTGTGTCCCCCATTGGTCTGCCAGAGCCCAAGTTTGTTTCCACATATCTCACAGCTCTTGATGCTAAACACATGGAAATAAATAGCTGCAAGTTGCTTTAATCCAATATGAGCCCTGACTCAACTACACCGTCTAGGAAGCAGAAGAAAATTGCTGGCATCGATCTGCCTGGCTTGCAACTGTAACAGCTGCACTTACAACCCGGACGGTAATGATTTGTGTGTGTGCAGATCATTGATTATCATGGGTGACTTTTTTATCCGTACACCCAGCACTGGGTTCACTGTACCATGTCCAAGAACTCTATAGAAAAGCAAAGTCAATTAAAAAATAAACTGATAGCCTTGGCATTTAGACCATCATAATGATATATAACCAGGGAAATTGGGATTGTCCCCTAGGCACCGGCTGCCCGCTGATGGAGAGCATAGGCTTGAATGTCTGTGTATGCTCATCACATGGTTAATATGTGATTATTTGCTTTCTGGGAGAGGGTATCTTAGAGTCCCTAGGCCTGCCTGCCCCTTCAACATACCCTCTTTGTTCCCTGCCTGCACAGGGCACATGCCGCGCCTGATTATTTGTTTGGCCAAGGAGGGTTAGAGCAGGCTCTCTCACTCAGGGCCGGCTCCAGCTTTTTTGCCGCCTAAAGCGGCGAAGCGGGGGGGAGATAAAGCCGCGATCGGCGGCACGTTGGCGGCAGCTCTGCCGCGCCGCTTCATTCTTGGGCGGCAATTCAGCGGCGGGTTCTTCCCTCCGAGAGGGACTGAGGGACTTGCCGCCGAAGACCCAGACATGAGTCCCCTTTCCATTGGCCGCCCCCAGCACCTGCTTCCTTTGCTGGTGCCTGGAGCCGGCCCTGTCAGGACCTACCTCTTTCCACATCTCTGATGGGCTGGATCCATGAGATGTGGCCCTTCAGTTTTGAATGTTTGGGCTCAGCTTAGCTGACTGTTTTTCAGGGAGGCTGGCTGGCTTATGGGATTGATAGGCTGTGGGACCTTTTAACCTGTTAGTTATCGGCTGAAAACAGCTCAGTTCAGCAGTGCACATGTGGTGCCAGCCCCAAAGTCCCATCAGCATTTTTTTTAATGCCCTGGCAACTAAAATACCAGCACTTGGCTGACATGTTAGGGACCAGGACCCTAGGCGGTCTGAGTGGTCAGAATAGGTGTAGTGGGTAGAGCAGGCATTCAGGTCAGGGAACGAAGTTGAGGGTCAGCACCAGAGTCAACTGCCAATTACCAGAGCCAGGGGTCGAGTCAGAATCAGGGACAGGAATCGAAGCTGAGGGGTGGGGCCAGGGTTAGATACCAAATGCCAGAGCCAAGGGTCAAACTAGAGTCAGAAGTCCGAGCCAGGGGTCCGAACCAGGACTGGTAACTGATGGTTGGAAGCAAGCTGTAGGGGTGGGAACCAGAGGAGAGGCCAGGACTAGGGATAGAGCAGGAGCACGGTGGGAGTCAGGAGCAAAGGCAGGGGTGAGGCAGGAGCCAGGAGCGGAGCAGGAATCAGGAACAGGGTTGGGTACAGGGTGTCAAATGCAGGAAGTAGGCACAAGCGCAGGGTCCAGTGCAGCAGCAACAGGGAATCACCTGGTTGCTCAGACAACTTACTGTGCCTTTGTCTGGCTTAAATAGCATGGTTGGGCCAATCGGTGGAGCCTGGCGAGGCGATCGTCCAATCAGGGCTTCTGTGGGTGGTGCCTTGGCTGAGGCTGTAGTTCTACTAGCTCCTTGACCCACCAGATTTCAGAAGACATTGGCTGGAGGCCAGGATGTCTGGAAACTCACAGGCCTGGGTTCGAGCCCCGGACATCACATGTGGAGGAAGGGAGCTTCTGGGAAATGCTGGCAGGGTCTCTCACTTCTCAGATAAGGCTGACCCAGGCTGATGGGAGGTCCATGTATCTCGCCTAAACTGTCTGTCCTCTGTCTACTCCAAGCAGGTGGTCAGCACCACTGGTGTAGTCATGACTGATGTGCCTCTTCCCAGGGAAAGTGGAAAAGGTCACCTGGATTGAAACAAACAGGCTTTGACAGCCATAGCATCACTCCGTGAGCTGAGAGGGTGGTGGAGGGCAAGGATGCCCTTAGTGAAAAGGACCAGGTGGATGAGGATTATATGGAAAGCCTCTTGCCACATTACGGGCATTGTCCATAGCATGTAACAATGTTGTACCCCAGCCGGTGATGTTATTTGGTATGGGCACAGGCTCCCTTTTTGTGCTCTGCAGAGAGGAGAATTTGAGGCTTCATTTATGTGCAGAAATGCTTTGTGGTGGTGATGTGGGAGCGGCCCTCGTTTTCATTTTGTTGCTGACGGTGTATGTTACGCACACATCCTGTCATTGAAATCACATCTTTCTTTGCAATGTACTTTCCTTGCCATTCTGCTTTCCTTTTCTGCTGTGGCTGGAATTCATCGCTTTATTATACTTTTGCATTGCTTGTTTCCAGTCCTGTGGCTGGCTGTGCGCAGTGCCCGGGGCTGAGTCAGACTTTTGGGCAAACAGCACGTGGCAGTTGTCTGACATTCCTTCTTGCCATATATCTACCCTTAATCCAGCTGGCAAAAATGCTGGCACTCTGATTTACATATAGTGAGCCCCTGATGCCCTCTGCTTTGATTTGGTGCAGCCACAAGCCAAGGAGGGAGAAGATCTTGCTAAAGTGCTACTGTGCCATCCTGTGATGGCTGCTGCCATTCTGTGACGTTGTCAGCTAGAACACTCCATCCCCCCCAAAAGAATATGAAATAGCAGCTGTGGTGAACATTCAGGTGTGAGCCAGTCTCCAGGAACCTGAGGGTATGTCTGCACAGCAAAGAAAATCCCTTGGCTGCCACATGTCAGCTGACTTGGTCTCGCAGGGCTCGGGCTGCGGGGCTGTTCCATTGCTGTGTAGACTGCCAGGCTTGGGCTGGAACCCAAACTCTGGGATCCTCCCATCTCACAGGGTCCTAGAGCTCAGACTTCAACCCAAGCCCAGATGTCTACACAGCAGGGAAACAGCCACAGACCCTGAGCCCCGTGAGCCTGAGTCGGCTGGCACAGGCCAGCCACAGGTGTCTAGCTGCTGTGTAGACATACCCTGAGAGCATTCCTTGCTCAGAAGGCTTTGCAAGTTAGCCTCACATTGGTGAGATTTGTGTCACTAGCTGATCATTCACTGAAAGGGTTTGTGCTTCTATTTAAAGAAACAAACTCCAGTGAACACTGTCTTATCAACTGCTCCAGTGACCCACAAAAGTCAATCGATTCCTCGTGGTGATTTTCTCGTGAAGAGGGATGTATTCATTATTCACTACATCTGGGATACTTCAGGCCAGTTTCTTAAGAAAGGAGATTGTCCAATAAGGGTGACCTCTTTATATGGTTTTTATTGTGTTAATATTGAGCATGTACAGTTCTTATGAACATAATAATCAGGCATCATCTTCAAACTCCACACCTTCAGCTACTTTGGGAACGCTAATTAAACCCTGCAGTAAGTATCATCCCCGTTTTTCAGATAGGGCACAGAGAAGTTAAGTGACCTGCCCAAGGTTACTCTTACCAACTGGCAGAGCCAGGAATAAAACTGAGGAGTCATAGCTCCCACTCTTGCTCTTAACGATTAGAGGATTCTTCCTCTCAAGAAAAGTGACCATCTTCTCTTGATTGTCTGCTGTTAACTCTTCCTTCAGTGCTGTAGCCAGATGTTCAGCTGGTGTAAATGGGTGTAGATCATTGGCTTCAGTGGAACTTCACTGACTGTCTGCTCCAGTATTTTGAGTGGGGAAGTGTCCTGGAAGATTCCTCCCATTTTTTCCATTTACTCCTTGTCCCTTTTAATGGAAAATGACTCTGTGGAGCTGAATCTTTCTCTTTGTGATTTTGCTGAGTTGGGAGGTTTCCAGTGAGGTCAAAACTTCACCCCCCCAAATGCTGTTTACTCGAAAGTTAGGTAGAATTCTATCAAATGGCAGGAGATGAGGATTCAAGGCTCCTGGGTTCTGATTTGCTACCAACTCATGGTCTGACCCTGGGCAAGTCACTGTATCTCGCTAGACTCCAGTTTCCCAACTGCGTTGACTTACTGGAGTGAAGTACTTTGAGGTTTATAAAATGGGGATGATAACACTGACTTACCTACCTGCTTGTTTTGTTGTGATCCCCAATTAACGCATGCGTAAAGCACTTTCACGTTAGAAGAAGGTGCAATATTCAGTACAAATTAAAAATTTCTATTTAATGAACTGCCCGTCCCCTTCTGGTTCTCCCTGTGCTCAGCCTCAGAGACTAGCAGATCTCATGAAACTCCATGTCTCTGAAGAAAGGAAATTACGCAGGGACGGAATTTGCCCCAAGTTCTCTGAAGCTGCCAGCAGAAAGCCTTCCATGTGATGCAGCTCCTCCGCTGTGTATGTCCATTGTATTCTGTATTATGAAATATCTGTTGTAGTAACGTGGTAAACATGAAAGCTAACCTGTAGACCCTTCTGGGTGCAAGAAATCTCAGCTCTTGTTTCCTGCTCGTGCTAACAGATGGGGGAAATCTTGACTATAGTTAACAGAGAAATTCCATTACACAATATTTTAAGTGATTTTGAGCCTTGCTCTCCAGTGGGTTTACAATGAAAAGAGGGCTTTGCTTTCACAATTCTGGGTCAATGAGAGGGCAGGCATATATAATGAGAATCGTAGCCAAGGCTGGCTTATTGATGCACAGATTTCAGAGCGAGGAGGAGTCTGAAAAAATGAGAGAGAGAGATTTATGGGTAATGTGTCACCTGTGACTTCTATAGCTAGACAAGCTGATGTTAAACTGTATCATTATTTATCCCCTTGTATATGCACATGTTCCAGCAATGAGGTCTGTTATACAATGCCCAAGTGCTGTTCAAAGAGTTTGTTTTCTAGCTCACTCCAATGCTGGATGATTGTAATAGCACTCTGTGCTTGCATGCTGTCAAGCATCATTTAAGGGTCTCAAGACACTTCCACAAATAAATAACTAATTAAACTATGGGAGGTACGTTGCCACATTTACCATTCGTTCCTTTATTTCACACATGAAGGAACTGAGGCCTGGAGTTTAATTAACTAGTCCAAGGGTCATGCAGCAATTCCGTGACAGGGCTAGTTCTTGTGGTATCTAGCTCTACAGTAGATAGAGACCAGTATTCCTGAGACCCAGCACCTGCTTTAACCAACAGTCCACACTCCCTCGTTGTATCATTATGTACTTATCCCTGCTTTCAGCTACTGAATGAGGAAAATTCGAGTATTGCTTAGGTGAGTTGTTGTGGCTTTGGAGGTTGCGTGGACAATATCTACAACTGGCATTTTACTAGAGGCAACTTATGGGCTTGTTTCATCTTTCTGTTACCTTCCTGCTGGTTAAATACACAAGCTAGGCACAGGTGTATGGGAATCGCTGATCCTTTGAATATTTCTATTTTTCCTTGGGTCACGTGATTTTTTTTTTTTAAACCTCTTGTGGTTTTGTCTCAGTTCTTGCTCTGGTTTCTGCCCTAGGGGATGAAGATGATGCTAGGTGACTATGCTGCTATATGTCCTTGCAGTGTGAGGTAGATGCCAGGGGCTAGGGCATCAGGAGCAGGAATTTGAGAAAGCAGTCCCAGTGAGGCTGGAAGGAAATATAGTGTAGCTGATTAATAGTAATGTTACAGTGGTGCTTAGAGACCACGCCAAGACTGGGGCCCAGCCTTGCCCCAAAGAACTTACAGTCTAAATATACAAGAGAGACATAGGGCGGGGGGAAAGGCAAAGCCATCATCTCCATTTTACCGTTGGGGATCTGCAACACTGAAGACTGAAGTGAGTTGCCCCAGGGCACCCTGGGAGTCTCTGGCAGAGTCTCAACCCCAAGTCCCAGCCCAGTATCTTAACCACAAGCCCATGCTTCCTCTTGCAAGACTGACTCCCAAGAAGTCCTCCAGCAAAATCACCATAGGCTGAACTTGGCAGAGAGATTATCTCTAAGGATAAAAGAAAATTGATTTTTCCTTAAAACAAAATCCATGATCAGCCCATGATTTTGAGTAAAAAATCACAGCAAAAAAATCAGAGCCCTGATCATAAGCAAGAGGGGTAGGTAGCATAATACACTGAAAGCCCATGAGATACCAGCACCTAACCCAAGAGCAGAGGAGATTCCCCTTGGCAGTGGCAGTTATGACTTGCTCTTTCCCGTGAAATTTTTCAGTCATTTCTGGCAGCCACATCCAGGATTAAACTAAACTAGCAAATCCCTAAACTGTTCATGTTCTGGTGTTTAAAAACTACTATCCATCTAACTTGAACCAAGCTCTCGGCGCTTCTGGAAATAGAACTAACTTCATTGTCACGTGCCATCTGGAGCCCTAAACAGCAGCAGATCCTCCTGTCTGGTGAGCTCTCTGCTAGATCCTCTGTGCCACTGCAGGAAACCTGTAACGCTTTCTTTAAAGCATGATCTGTGGAGACTTATCAGCAAGGGTCAATGATTTAACATCCTGAAAGCTATAAATCAGAAACCGGATCCCATTCATGCTTTTCTAAGAGCGTGTATGTAGTACAAACAAAGACTCTGTCATTGTTAACACTCCAGCAGCCCGGGAAGCTGCTACAATCATCAGGACCGGCAGAAAGCATCCTAGGAGTGTATTTGAATTGGATTTGAGAGACTTTTCCTCAGCAGAGGGCTTCTTCCTGCAGGCCGCATGTCTTAGGGAACTTCCTGGGCTAAAGAGGCTGTCAGCATCCCTGGGCACCACCACATTCTGATGGTTGGGGGGACCCTGCTGCTGTACTGAGAGAGGACATAAGATGGATGAACACTCAGGTGACCTGTCCCTTCAGCTTTGCCAGCTGGCCATGGACATTGCTCCGGGGTTGTGACATATTGCGACAGAATCCAGACTAGTGGGGGGCTGTGTCACCGCTGCCCTGCAACCATGGGTGTCTTACAATGTCTATGGCCCACCTGGGCCACTCACAAACAGCCTTCTAGCATGCATAGCACACCCTGGGTGCCTGCCAGTTACACCATGGCTCTCACCAGCCGTGGTTATATTGCAGGGTGACCTCAACACCCCCCCAGAAATGTATGTCGTGTACTACCCAGCCCTCTTCTGGATAGTACAGATATATTAAGTCCATTATACCTTTAAGGGAATAATATGCCAGTGTATTATCTTAAATAGAGTTACCCAGACACCTCAACTTAAACATGCTGGATTAGATAAAACAGTAAAACTAATTTATTAACTACAAAGAGAAAGATTTTAAGTGAGTACAAGTAATGAGGCATAAAAGCCAGAAATGGTTACAAGAAAAATGAAGACAAAGCGCTTTCTAATATCTACTTAAGAAACTATTGGTGTTGCAAAGCAAACTTTCATACCGCATACCCCAGAAGATTACTGACCAAACTTTCAGCTCAGGCCCCCTCCCCCAGAGTCCAATGGCTGTTTCCTCTTTTCTTCTTAGGTTTGGAAAATGAGGTGAGCAGGGAAAGAGAAGGGGGTGCCTGAGGGTGTTTTTCCCTCCTTTTTATAGTTTCAGTCCCCCTCTTGAAAAACATTTCCAGCTGAAAACCAGAAGATAAAGCATCTATGTGGAAGGATTTTCCCTGCTGGGTTTTTTCACCTGTCTGAGCTTCCTTTGTTTTCCCTTCCTGCTTGATGATTCTGTTTATTGCGTAAATGCAAATTAAGGCAAACACACATTCCTTTGTTTAGGACAGACCTGTTTGCTGACTTCTGCGTGGGCAGGGCTGTGGGGTTTGGAACCTGTGTTAATACCATCATACAGGGGAATCTTATAATTTCACATATAGTGTTGCCACATATATTTTATCAGGACAATGCTGACCAGCAAATTATGAGTTTTCAAATGACACCTCACAAGGCATACTTTGTACAAAGATTATTGCAGTGGTGTGTGGGTGCATTCCCTCATGGGGGTGACCCAAGGTGCTGCAGTGCCTTTCAGTCCAGGGAACAAGAGACTGCTCCCAGCAACTGAACCTACGGGTGACATCCTGGCCACATGGAAGTTTTTTCATTGTCTTAATGGAGCCAGGATTTCACTCTAGGTCTCTTGGGAGGCAACAAAGGCCCACCATGCAGGTCCTAAATGTGTTTATTTCAAAGTCCAGTTTCACAGACACTCTTCTCTTCTTTGTTTAAATTAAACCATTGTCTCCATTTAGGGGGAAGAAAGCTATTATGTTAAGTATTAATAACTCTTTGCTATAAGGCAGGAATTCAAGCAAGACACTGTCCTTGGCTCAGATCCCACCCCCGGGAATAATGTTTAACTGTCGTGTACTGTCATCAGGAACAACTAGACATACAGTACCTGCCTGGGGTACTTCAGATGAGGTAGGCTTGAGCCTGGCCTGTGGCTCCGGGCTCTTTCCCTTGAAGAGTTGCTAGGTTAATCTCAGCTGTCAATGATAGGGGGTGATCACAGTGACAGTGGTAGCATAGGTAGAGGGTAGATAATTTTGCAGGCCCATTAAAAAAAATGTTAAGACCAACAGAGGCCTACATCTGTAGCTCCCATTGACTTTGAATGGAATAGTGAGAACACAGCGCTTCTGAAAATCAGGGCTCTGACAGTTAAACGTAATATTTCAGAAAGTTGCACAATCCTCCTTTGCAGCCAGCCTTTTCCTTTCCAGCCCTGTAGCCGGCTCGGGTTCATGTCCACAATTGTCTCCGCTCTCCTCGCTATGAATCCTGTCTTTACCTGTGGGATTTGTGAGCTCTGTTTGAAACACCCACGTGAGTGAATGCACAGAGCCGAGGAGAAGATATCCGTCTTGTGTATTGTGCTGCGCGCCCTTCTATTAAAGTCAGAGGAAATCAGAGCTGGCTCCAGCTATTTTCATCCAGGTTCTCCTGTGATGAAGTGGAGTTCAGCGTGAGGGCTAACGGTCCAAAGAGGAGGAGAAAAGAATCTAAAATCTTCTTCAGCAAGGAAACGGCTGACCAACTGACCTCAGGCGTCAGTGACTGACAGATCTCTAATCCAGTCAACAGAAATACTTTAGGCAGGGCAATCCAGGGATGCTGCATGACAAGTTTTCTGCATTATTAACTGCAGAACCAGTGATTTTGTGGAGAGAGGAAAGGGCAACCCAGATGCTGCAAGTTGCTGAGCCACTGACTTCACTGGGCGTTGAAGATACTTGGCACCTTCTAAGACGTGCACAGCAACTGGCAGGACTGAGACCTCTTTGGTCATACAGCAAGATCAGGAAACATTTAAACTTATATTTGAAAAAATGATACTTATAAAACTCAGCAATTGACAGTAGCTCCAGGAAGTCATCTGTCTTTTTTATTTGCTGTTACCACAACTGGAGGATCATTGAGCTTATGGCTAAATACAGCGTGAAGCATTGGTTAACACACTTTCTGGGATTTACTTTGTGAACACTATTGTAGTTATTTACCATTAAGTGATTTCCCACCCCCGGGATTAGAGACGTTTAAGGAAGTCGTGTGGGCAGATACAGAGAGTGCTGGGAGTCAGTTTAAATGCCGGTGGAACTTTGAACTAATCACATGATTGTCTTGTTTCAGAAACAATTCTGTTGAAAAAGTAATGTTAAAGGAAAAAAAATGGTCCTTGAGGATCACCAGGTGCTGTATCAGAGCTGAGCTTTCAGGAGGAAGCAAACTGGCAGCAGAAAGCAAGGCTATTTCAGGTTTTTGCTTTCTCCAAAGAAAGAATTTCCAAATTAGAGAGATATCACTTAGTCAGCAAGAATTGACACTTTCTGAATCTGTTCTGGTGGGATAGACACTGCACTAATGTGTTGTAAGGCAATCAAAATATAATTGGGCAAAGGGGGTAACACCAGTAATTAAAAAAAGATAGAAAAGGAGAAATATTAATATGTTATAACAATATTATACCTAGAGATCCCAACCAAGGTTCAGGCCCTATTGTGCTAGGTGACGTATAGAGATACAGTGAGAGACTATGCCTGTCCCAAAGAGCTTAAGTTCTAAATAGTGAAGACAGACAAAGGGTGTGAAGTGAAATAGCCATAGAGGTGAAGTGACTTGCCCATGGTCACACAGCAGGGCACTGGCAGAGCTGAGAAGAGGCACCATCTCTCCTAACTCTCAGCCTAGTGCCCTGGGTACTAGACCACACTGCCTCCCTAAAAAACATAAGAAGTAACATTAGGTATAACTAGCATCTCTCTTCTAGAAGTCAACAGACCAACTTGTTTTTATTATTATTTTCTCATTGATTTGAAAGTCTAGTGCTGTCATTAGCATTAGAGCTGCCCAGAAAACGGAATTTCCCTCCCACTAAAAATTTTCATGTTTCTGGGATCAAATTCCATCCCGAATCTGGACAAAAAAGTCAAAAATTCAACATTTTTCATGGGAGGAAGGAAGCCATTTGAGGAGACCCAAAACGGAATTTGTCGGCTTGCTCCCGAGTGCCCCAGCTCCCTGGCGAATCTAGTTAGCACAGCAAGGCAGCCACCCAGGAAGTCAGGCAATCAGCAGCTTGCCACACTCCTGGGGGAGTCGGGAAGCCCCAGGAGGCTGCCCCCTGTTCCCTGGCTCCACATGTTGCCTGCCTGGTTTCTATCCAAACCTTCAACAGAATTGACATGTTCCCACAGAATGTTTTCAAACCAGCATGTCCAAGGGAAGTGTCGTCCATCAGAAAAATGTCAGCCCACTCTGGTTAGCATAGTAGACAAAGAACTCGGTCTCCTGGGTTCTATTCCTGGCTCTGTCACTGACTGATGGCAAGTCCATCAGCTTCCCGATCTACAACAGAGGATAAGAGTAATGCACATCAGAAAGGGATTTTCACATGAACAATTTCCTTTTAAAAGCGATTGGAAGGGGAAGGAATAAATTCTGCCCCCCAGTTACACGAGTGTCAACCTGGAGTAATTTAATGCCAAATATGACCTGTTGATATGGGCACATAGACAAGAGCGGTGCCAGGGTTTTTGGCGTCCTAGGCGGGGGTCCTTCCGTGCTCCCGGTCGTCGTCGGCAATTCTGCGGCGGCGGGGTCCTTCCGCGCTCCAGTCTTCGGGGCACTTTGGCGGCGGGTCCTGGAGCGAGTGAAGGACCCGCCGCAGAATTGCCGCCGAAGACCCGGAGCGCGGAAGGAACCCCCGCCACCGAATTGCCGCCCCAAATCCTGGTGCCCTCGGTCGCCTAAATGGAAGCGCCGGCCCTGCACATAGAACATATCTAGGAAATTGCTCAGATGTGGAGTTTGGGGGAAAGAGGAAAGGCCAGGCAACCCTGATACGTGTACTTGCACTGTCTGAGAATGTGGCATGAAAACAAATGTGTGTAATCTCGAGTTACAGAGGTTCTCCCAACCTTTTTCTTTATGATTTTTCTGTATAATCATTGGCTATTGAAAAATCATAAAGCACTCACCAGAATGTGTAATTTTCTGTAAAGCCAGAAAGGAGCTTTTGAAAGAGTTACAGAGATCACAATGGCAGTGTAACAAGGCTAGGAGACATCACCCTTTTACTAGTATCTTTCTCTTACTGCTAGTCACTATCACTCTCCCCCCGACTAGCTGATTAAACTGGTTCAAGATAAAATATTAGTGCAATAATGAACAGTTTTACATGATACTGTTCCCTGGGCACCGCTGACCATTTTGTTGATGGAGTGAATGCTGGGTAGAGCCTATATCATTACAATAACACTTAGCATTAACATAGTAATATAATAAATATTATATTAACTAGTAATATAGTAACTACAATTCCAAATGCTTTACACACAGGAAGTTCACCATGCTCTGTGTGATAGGTAAGGAGCCTAATATCCATTTCGGAAATAGAAGCACAGAGGACTAAATGTTTTGCGCAAAGTGACACAGGAAATCAGTTACAAACAGAATAGAATCCAGGAGTCCTGACCTTTTCCAGCCCCTAGGACACAAGTGTTTCCAAATTGCATCTCACACATTGTTCTTTGCTATTAATTGATAACTCCTCTAAAACGCCTGGTCTAGAACTGGACTTGTTTGTCAGTAACATCTTTCAGACTAAGCTTATCCCAAAGTGTAAAGAGCTCTGCTAGCCGTACATGGTCAAGCTATAGAGTCTCTATACCAGGGTGTGATAAATAGGGATAAACATGCCCACTCATCCCCTGAATATTATTGGCCACTGACAGTGAAGGCAGAACCGATAACTGCAGGTCAAGCCCCTCGCATATGGTCCCAACAGATGTTCCTGTTTTGTAGGAGCTGTGTGGACTTGTTTGTCCCTTACTCTCAGGAGCAAATGACTGCAAATTGAGATCCCAGCAGCTCAGCCAGTCCTGCAACACCCAGACATGAACCAGGCTCTGGCAGAGGATCTAACAGATTAGAGTGTTAACCCACTGAGCCGTCCTGCCTGCTCTATTCGATATATATTGATCGTGTCCCTAAACCTTGGCTGATCCTTGTGAGATAAAAGCAGGTGCAGAACAATTAAATCGCAGAGCTAAGGATACTGCTTAATGAACAAATGTGGTTTTGTCTTTTCAACCTGGCTCCTATTCTATTTTTAGCTGTTGACGAGCACATGCATAGCAGGGGCAACTGCTTTGATTTCACTTCAGGAACTGCTCAAGTTCATAGCTTATCTCGTGAGACTTTTATGATCCCAAGACATATGCCAGTTCAGTGGCACAAAGACGCCACAGTGCCCCCCTCAAGACAGCTCCTCTGAGGAGTCTCTCTCTTGGCAGACATACAGATATTCAGACTTAATAACCCTGGCTGCAAACGAACCGGTGTCTCAAGTAGCAGCTGTCTTGATGTGAAATACGGGGATTGACAGGAAAGCTCTGGTTTGGATTTAGCTCTCCCCGTATTTTGGCTGTGAATCCAGTCTTTGCTCTTGAATCTGAATGATGTAAACCTTTAGAGGCACTTTAGTGGCACATGTAAAGCAAAATAATGCAACTGATGCCTGATGGGCCTTGGGGAACTGTTGCTATTTCTGGACCCAGCACTGTTTTTCTTTGCTTTTAAACCAGTGAAATTCTGAGTGGAATCAGATGGGTTAAATCAGAGTCATCGAAATATCGCCCATCAGAGGGCTGCCTTGGCAACTTGCCAGGAGCCCGCTGGCCCCAACTAATTGGCACAAAATGGAGCAGATTGCGTCTGCCCTCCTCTTTACTATGGATGTGTGGCCAGTCCCAGCATGTGATGCAACGTGAATCGGGCCTCTGTGAGCCATGAAGCTTTGCATTCTATTCTGGGCCTTATAGTCTGTGGCAATTGTATTTCTACGTTAAAGATGAGTGCATTGCAGACTTCTTTGGTTTGTCATCACCCAGGGCTAAACCCCTCAATACAGGGTAGGTATCATTCCTTGCCGCCTTTCTTCTTCCACCCAGACTGTAAGTAGATGTGAAACGCACTTATGCAGAGCACATTGTATTTTATATAAGTTGTTATATCAGCCCAGCAGTAGAGCACCTTCCAGTAGACCACGCAGTGACATGACTCAATACCATCACATTTGGTTCATTCTCTCTGCAAGGGGAGAATTGTGTGTGCGGTGGAGAGTTTTATTCGGGGAGGGTTTTGTTTTGGGGGGTGTCCTTTAAACACACATAACGGATCATGTAATATTGAGGCTAGAGGTATGGATTAGTCCTTTGTTGGCCTTTAATACAGGTTATCCTTCAAAGTCTCAGAAGCAATAATTCAAACAAAATGAACTGATATTAGTTCTTTTTCCATGATTAGGGCCTCCTCTTTCTCCGAAACACTAGGTCCCAATGCAGGGGAAACAGGCAAATTCTCTCCATGGTAGGAACAAACATGCCGCAAAGAGGAGGTTGAGGGCAGGGGGACAGAGTCCATGGCTGACTCTAGGTTCTGCCTCCGGGAGATGCAGTGCAGCATTAGACCCAGAGAGTATTGGAAGGGGAGAGTTCATCAAAAAACAAATCAAAGCTTGTGTATGCATTTGCTTTGTCTCCTAGCCTGTGGGTGATTCGTCTCCCACAAGAGAATTTCACTTGTCATAGTTTTAAACACAGGCTTACGCAGCCCCCGCATTTTGAAAACTAGATCTGCTGCAAACCCTGTGTCTGTAACATAAGTTAAAGTATTCCTCTGTTGAAATCTGTGTGCTCTTTATAGCAGAGAGGTGTCTGCATCTGAACTATGCATAGCAAAGTATATTATTAGAGTGGACATCACTGTGGCTGTAATTGTACACTGCTTTCCTTAGCAACTGTTCCCAACAACACATCAAACAGAAGGATGTGATACCTTTTTAAAAAAATATACATCTATGCACTCAGATCAACACGGCCAGCCTGTTGCGGAAAGGCTACGTGAATCCAGTCAGATTCAAAATCTGGTATGTCCCTGCATTTAGAAATAAACTTCTGGGTTGTGGTAGCAGGGCTATTTCTAGTACACACCCTAAACCCTGTTAAATTAAACCATTGACCCCTCCGTTGCACCAGGCTGTTTCTCGTTATCAGGTATTCACCAAAGGTAGTTTTTGTGAAGTATACAGTGTTTTGAGTACAGTGCATAGAAGATGTACGTAAGCAGTTTCATGTTGCTTGGCACTGATTGGTATAGCCCGAGGGGGGCAATGACAGAGAGCACGAAGACTGTACAGTCTTCTCCCCACTAGTTATGACCATTCTCCTCAAGAGAGGAAGGATGGTCTGTGGTTCAGACATAGGGAACTAGCAGATGATCGTTCTGTTCTGTTCCCGGCTCAGCCACAGCCACTGGACCTGGTTGATCCCTGCCTTTTTCCTTGTGGGTATAAAAAACTGTAGCCAGGCCGATTGGGATCATTGTACACTCACTTCATGCCAGTGAAAACGATTGCACACGGTGTGGGGCAATGGAGAATCAAACCTGTTGCTGTGTGACCTTTAGTAAGTCACCATCTTTCCATTCCTCAGTTTCCCCATCCATAGACTAGTGATAATCCCCTATCTCAGGCTAAATGAATACATGTTTTGGGGGCTGCTTAGATATTGTGGAGAGGAGTGCAATGGAAAGGCCAAGAAATAAGGATTACAGTCTCATAGACTCATAGACTTTAAGGTCAGAAGGGACCATTATGATCATCTGGTCTGACCCCCTGCATGCTGCAGGCCACAAAACCGTCCCTACCCTTCCCTTGATTCTGCTGATGAAGCCCCAAATCCTGTGTTTTAGTGACTTCAATTGGCAGAGAACCCTCCTGCTAGCGATCCCTGCCCCATGCTGCGGAGGAAGGCGAAAAACCTCCAGGGCCTCAGCCAATCTACCCTGGAGGAAAATTCCTTCCCGACCCCAAATATGGCAATCAGCAAGACCCCGGTCAGGGTCCTGAGACATTAACGTGGATGTGTGGAGAAGTTGCCATAGCCCAGAATGTACTTTGTCTATGGTAGGTCACTGAATGTATTTATTTATCCAATCTAATGTCTTTCACAAACACTGCACTTTTTTGAGAGGCAGAAAATAATGATCTTGGATTTTACCTCTTGATGCACTGGAAATGTCTTCATTCAGTAGGTCTATTCCGGTATCTTATACTCATTTTAAAGAATGTTACCCTATTTTTGTATTCATTTTGCATATAATATATTAAAAGATACTATATTTCAGTGGACTCCACTGTATTTGATAAATTCAGGGCAACAGATTCTGGGGAGATACTAACAAGAAATACCTAAGTCCATAAAACAAACTCTTTCATTGTCAGTCAAGTCTGTGGATCAGCTAGTACAGCATTGAATGTTAATACCGTATTAGAATATAAATACAGTGGTATGGAGCATTGGAGAATAAACAGATCTTTTAAAATGGAGGCTTAAAGAGAAGAAGGCTGGTCCAGTGCTTAGGGCTCCAACCTAGGAGTTGGGAAACCTGTGTTCAGTTCCCTGCTCTACCCGAGGCTTCTTTTGTCATCTTTGGGTACATAGCCACTGGCTTTTATTTTTGCCCCCGGGTGCTCCACCCCCAAGGCCCTGCCCCACTCCGCCCCCTCCCCTGAGGGCCAGCCCTCACTCCGCCTCTTCCCACTCTCGCTCCCCTGAGACCCTCGCCCGCCTGCCACTCACTGCTCTCCACCCTCCCCCAGCCAGCAAACAGCTGATCGGTGGCACTATCTAACAGCTGTGGCTGGTGAGTGCTGAGCACCCACTGTTTTTTTTTCCATGGGTGCTTGAGTAGTCACTGTATCTCTTTGTGCCTCAATTCCCCATCTGTAAAATGGGGATAATAGTAGTTCCCTACCTCACTGGGGTTTTGTGAGGATAAGTCTATTAAAGATAGGACGTGCTGCTGAACTGCAGCTGCTGCTGTAATAGCCTTCCGGGTACCTGAGTCTGCACTGCACCTGAAGGCCCTCCTAGCACAGGTGCAATGGGAATGAAAACAAAATAAATACCACTGACCGTGGTTAAAAGCAAAATTTTTTCCTTTAAATGATTATGAACCGGTGGCGAAAGTGTTCCAGACTCCAGATAAGGAATGGGGGGTTGTTGTTTGGAATTGGAAAGAAGAGAAGACGAGAGAACCAAAATGCAGCTCGGAACGAGGACCTAAACTGTAGCATTGACATGTAACTTCAGCCCAAGTGTCTAGCCATTGGTGTGTTTTTAGTTCAATTTAATTGAATTAGAGGATGACAATTGCCCATCCACGAACTGGAAACACAATGGTAGTTCAAAGATGGTATGCATCCGAAGAAGTGGGCTGTAGTCCACGAAAGCTTATGCTCTAATAAATTTGTTAGTCTCTAAGGTGCCACAAGTACTCCTGTTCTTTTTGCGGATACAGACTAACACGGCTGCTACTCTGAAAAATGGTAGTTCAGGAATGATTGCTGTCTATGAAAAGCCGACGCCCAGGAGATGTCAAAGAGGTTTCTTCACGTAGAGATCTTGGAACATTAAAAATGTGAGCCTCTTAGATTTGGAACACAGTACAAGCCAGAATTTAGAAATGGATCTGCCTCATTAAGCAAGGCATGACAGCAAATAAAGCTTCGTTAACTTTGCATCACAGGAGCTACCACTTTTTTCACTTTGGATGGTGTGTGAGCCAACGTTTTACAGCTTTTGATTAGTAATCCATAAATGTTTCTTACTAGCTGTTATGATAAGTAGCAGGATGATGATTGGGGGAAAGATCCTCCGCTGCTGTAGTAGATTGAGAATCTCCCCGCAAAGTGTCTGTGTGTGTGCAGAAATGGCATGTAATGATAAAAGTTAGCACTGATACAGTGCTATTCATCTGTAGATCCCATGGGGCTTTATGAGAGCGGGCAGACGTTATTACTCTCACTTTACAGATGGGATAACCGAGTCACATAGTGACTGAGTGACTTGCCTAAACTCGCTCAGCCAGAGGCAGAGATGAGATTAGCATTTGGGAATGAAAATTGGGACCTATTGCGGTTCATGGCAAAACTCCCATTGATTTAAATATAGGGCCAGGATTTCACCCCACACATCTTGACTCCCAGCCCGTTGCTCAGACCACTAAACCATAGTTGTTTAGACTATAGCTAGATCAATTCTAGAAATCATAGGTCTAGATCATCAGTGACATAGAGGTACATGCTCTTGTCTCTGGAGGTTCTGGTGGATTGAACATACCACTCTCGTGTAAATGGAAACACTGGCTTGATAGGGCACTCATGAGTTTTCAGACATTGGGTGCCTTAGTTTCCCCACCTGTACAATGGAGATAATAATCCCCACACCCCCTGCCCTTTTGTAAACCACTGTGAGATCCTGAGATGAAAGTTGTTTTGTAAGTGCAAAGCATTAATGTTGTTCTCGTGTTGCACATAAAATTTATTTTTCTTTGCAGCTGGGAAAGGTCAAGTGGCTTGAAAGGTCAAAACCGAATGTGTCATTTTTATATTGTTTTGCAAGTTCATTCGCCTGGTTTCATCGGGCCTGATTCTGAGCTTGCATACACTGGCGTGCATCGGGAATAGCTCCCCCCAGAGTCAGCGGTGGAAGGAAGAGCAAAATCAGGCCATTGTGTCTGGAGAGCTGTCTGAGAATAGAGAAAGGAATGGACACGTGCGTGGTTCCCAGAAGCATCCTGGGCTTGTTTGGATCTGCTCAGAGGGGCCACTGTACAGAATCAGTGGTCAGCACGGACAAAACGTATTCACTTGAGTTTAAAATAAAAAAAGATGGGAGAGGAAAGTATGTTCCGGTTTTTTGTTTCCCCGAACCACTGGGCCTGCTGCCAATTACTTGTAGATGTATCTCTGAAGATGTGTTGTAATTCTGTAACAGGGTGTTTATTCTACACTGCATAGTAGTCAGGGCCCAAACGTCTGTAATGACCAAAATTCCACTGGGGAGGAATGAGAGCAGGGGAGGCAGTTCTGGCCGTCTGCCTGACCCGGCAGGTGAAGATGAGGGTTTAAAATCAATTAATGTTATACGGCCGGCTCTGGAGTAGCTTCACTCAGCCCTGGGAATGTTCCACTGTTCCCCGCCAGTCTGGCCAAGCCGTAGTCTTTGCATATCTACTGATAGTAATAACACTCGACAGGCTTTGCTGTGTTTGTTAACGTTACAGGAGCTGCTCTTAAACAGGTCCCAGGCAGATAAGTGGGTTATTGGAGAACCCCGTATTAAATGTCAAGCTGCGTGGTTTAAAGTTTCCTCTTTGTAAGTGGAGCAGTGGCACCTCTCCGGCTGTACAAGCTGCACAGTCAATTTGTAGATCCTTTCCATGACGAGTGCGGGGGGACGGGAGGGGAAGACTGTGTGTAGATCGATTCCTGCGCAGTCAGTCAGACGAGGGAATCCAAACCACGCGATCCAGCAGGAGCTCTCAGCATAGCACAGGCACGCCTGGCAGTGGGAACAGGGCGCGTACCTGCTGGGTCGGTGAACGGAAAAACTGGCAGCGGCTGAGCAGCACGGAAAAACTGCTTGCAGCGTTATGTAATAATGTACCTAGGACATCTCTGAGGCTAGTAGGATAAACATGAGCTGCTAGTGGAGTACATAAGAGAGACAAATAGCAATTGATAACAGGGCGGGGGGAAAACGCAAGCTGCGGGGATTGTGGGTTTGGAGCATCTGAGCTGAACCTAAATTTGAATGCTACAGAAATGTCCTGCGTAGTGGAACAGTCCGCAAAGCATCTCTTATGTGACTAGCAGCCATCCCTTGCATCTGTTCGGTTCAGGTTTGTGGCGTAGCAGGAAGTTGGTTGGAATCCGTCTGACCCAGCAATGGTTCCTGACTCCCGACAAGGGAAACATTTAATTTCTATGTCCTGGGATGGATGGATTGATTGATTAGAAAGTCCAAGTAAGTTGCAGAAAGGGCTTAAAAGTCCAGAAGAGTGATAGGCTTGTGTTGAATTTAATGCACCTCAGCCATGTCGAGAAAAGAAACATCAACTTCTCCTTGTCTCTATTAAATAAAAGAAATCCTTTAAGTGGATAATGATTTCTTCTAACTCCATTTCCAGTCTGAAGAACAAGCCACACGTTATTTGTGGGTGAATGAAGGGGGTAAGATCCCAGATCTGACACTGATGCTTTGTGTAGCCTTGAGAAAGTTTTACTTAACCTCGCTATGTCTCCATGCACCTACCTATAAAATAGGGATATGGGCCAGTGCTTTGAAGATGCAAAGTACTATAGAAGTACTAGGTCTCATTAGGTATAATTATAATAATCTATTTATTCAGTAGAGGATTTAATAATTGCTCAAATACCTGTATTAAGGATCATGAGCAAATGTTTATACATCTATAATTACTCTGTTACACACACACACACACACACACACACTGTTTGTGTGTTTAAGAGCTCTTTTAACTGGTTATGCTGGTATAATCTACAACCGCTGACATGTCAGATCAAACAGCAGCTGCTTGGGAACTTTCCTGTCTATGCTTTATTGACCTAACAGCACACTCGGTACATTGTAAATTGTCTTAAACATGAAGCCTTTACACACACACCAAATCTGTTATTCTTCGAGGAAGGAGACCCAGGAAACTGGGAATGTATATGGTTCAGCTGGAGGGTGTGATGAGATTTATCAGTTCCCTTCAGTGCCACCGTTTTGATGCCTCTCAATGGGAGTGCATCTAATTGGTGGCTACTAATACTTTGTTGAATCAGGCTCCATATAAACTCCAACTGTGAATATTTATCAGTCCTCTGAGGAGTAAAAAAAGAGTGGTCTCCCAGTGCCCAGATGAATGAGTGTGGCAAGCCACACGCTGCTCCCTT
Source organism: Chrysemys picta bellii (assembly GCF_011386835.1). Lineage (NCBI taxonomy): Eukaryota > Metazoa > Chordata > Testudines > Emydidae > Chrysemys > Chrysemys picta. The sequence continues at coordinate 14,912,377 of NC_088796.1, forward strand.
TCTCTATCAGAAACTTTCCCTTCGTTATTTTGCAGTTGTTTTTTTTCCTGTGTAATCTAATTGCTCTGTAAAGGATCCTGACAGAATTGCAGAGTGTCTGTGTGTGCAGTGGAGCGTGTGTATCGTGAACCTGGATGCAGTGTAAACTGGAATGCAAGCTCCAAAGATCTCCATGAGGAGACTACAGTTCTGATTGTGGTGAACTGCAGCCTAGAGTTTAGTTCTTCTGCGGAAAACATACCTTGAGCCAGATCCTTCCCATCCCCAGAGGGTGCTTTGGATTGCTTCAGCAGTACAGACTGGTGGGTCTGGCTACCTGAAGATTGCCCTGGTGGGAGGGAATCCACAGTTGGCTTGTCAGCTCCCTTGCCATGTCCTCTCCCAACTCCCAGTTAGAGGGCATGGCTTAGGGGCTGCTACATTCAGCCAATCCACAGCTGTCTATAGCCAATGCAGTTTAGTGCAGCTCTGAGGCTGCTTTGAATTGCACCTCCTGACTGACGGCCCCAGGATTTTTGGAGGGGACAATATAGCATAAAAATGACTTAAAGCCACTTGCACTTGCAGCCCCTGCCTGAGTTGAAAGTTATAGGAGTTAGCTTGTAAAAACCCATCAAAATATTTCTGTTAGACAGGGACACAGGGGGGAGGGTTAGCTCAGTGGTTTGTACATTGGCCTGCTAAACCCAGGGTTGTGAGTTCAATCCTTGAGGGGGCCATTTAGGGAACCGGGGTAAAAATCTGTCTGGGGATTGGTCCTGCTTTGAGCAGGGGGTTGGACTAGATGACCTTCTGAGGTCCCTTCCAGCCCTGATATTCTATGAAAATTGTTTAACTTGTGAGATTCCCACAGATCACAGCAGTGCAGAGAGAATGGTGTTTAAAGTGCTGGCCTCACTTTCCAGGACTGATACAGAGAGGATCCATTTTCTTTCAAAAGGCACAAATCCTAGCCCAGGACAGAATATGTGTGCTTGCCAGCTCAGGGACTCAGCCTGCCTAATGCATTAGTCTGTCAGGCCATCTGCTCCTGAGCGTTCCAGCTTAAATCCGCGTCACTCTGCTAGAACTGCTTGAAGTTTAGAGGTTTTACGGCCGTTGACGGCTGCATTGTTGGGAAATCCCAGCTCCTGGCACCAGAAGGCTAATGCCAGAAAGAGCTTGTCTTCCCTCCCCCCTGTCCCTCAGCTGATCCATTCTCATGGCATTGGGAAATGCAGGATGAGTTGTTTGCTAGGTTTCTCAGGGATGCTGTCAACTTCCCTAGAGGTCTGGTTCTGTGTATTGCCACCTGGGCCTTATTCTGAGGAGGAAGGGTGCAGAGAGATTTTATTCCCCCTCTCCTCATCCAAAAATACACAGAGTCCACATTGCATTTCAGTGGTTGCTGAAAGCACGTTGCTATTTCCAACCTAGAATGCCCCTAATTTAATTGCTTTCAAATGCTCTCCTTTCCTTGTGCCTGGGAAAGCTGTTGTGATGGTGAAAGGGGCCTCTCTCGGCCTGAGGTGGTAGCTGACATGCTTATCTGTATATCTGTGCCGGGGTTGGGTGAGCATTTGAAGGGGCAGCTGTCTCTGTAGAGCCCTGACACCACAAGGAACTTAAACAGAAAGATTGTATGGTTGGGAAATTCCACAGAACAGCCTGGGAAATAGACTGCACTAGCCTCTGCCTTCCAGTGCCTGGTGTAGTGGAGAGCATGCATCAAGCTGTATGGAGGGAGCCAACTAAGAGTATAGTGCAAACAGGCTAGTGACTCAATAAAGGGTGTTTGCCTAACAGCGAACTAGTCTACACATTAACCACCGGTGCAGCTGTCTGGGTGCAGCCCCCCTACTGTAGACACCATTTACATTCACCGCGGTTTGAAACTGGGGTAAGCTGCACCAGTGCAAACTGTGTCTATGCTCCGGGTTTGCGTTGGCACCGCTATGCTGGTGCTGAAATCCCAACGTAGACAAGACCTAGGGAAATCCAAAAGGGAATGGGAGCAGGCAATTCTTAAACATCCAGTCTATCTGACTACAGGGTAAGTGATGAGCACAGAGAATGTGTCGTGGAAGTGGTTGGTTTAGGGGCACCGTGTTTCCATCTAGCCAATGATGGCAGATATGCACAGATAGCAAACAAATACATCCAGCAATAAATGTTCACTGAATAATCAGTAAAAGTCTGTTGGGATGGAGGGGGTCTTTTCTTTTTTGGGAACAGGGTGATACGGGATATTTCATGCTTCAGCCCAGCCCTGGCTTTGCTGAGCAGTTTATTTAGGTGCTGTGTGGCATGCAGATAAATGAATAACACAAATGCCTGTTGCTGTAATACCAGGTCTCAGATTTATGCTGTATTTCTAGGGGTGCCACTTCAGAGGTGAATCATACCGAATGTTTTCCCCTCCCAATCTATAACAAGCTTTAGCCCCCAGAGAGATCTGCAACTTTTTCTCTACTGTCCAATGGATCTTGCCTCCATCCCTGATGTTCTGTGGAATTCCTGACTCAAAATAGGGCCGCCTGAACAAATTGCAGGGCTATTGCTATTACATTATCCCAGACATTGCACCATCCATCTTGCACTATGAGATTGGCACAGCATATTAATCTCTATTTAGGGTCGAATGGCATGCTTGGCAGGTTCATGAACTACTCTCCGCTAGAACAGTCCAAGCAGCCCATACCTGGGGCATCCCCAATGTTCTGCTCAGAGGAATGGACGGCCATCAGCACTCCAACTTGTCCCAGCAGCAGCGAAGGGGCTGTTTCCAATGTGAGTCGGCCGTTCTACAGCCCTGGTTGCCATGTCCTGAATTGCCACGTTTTGAGTCAACGCGCCGCCCTGTCAGGGTGGCAAGTCTTTCCTTGCTCCATTTGCCTCTCAGTCTGAGTTGTTAGGATCCTGCCTGCGCTAGCACAAACCTCTACAGCTGTTCTCAGACGTAGATTATTGTGGCACGGTTTCAACTGCATAGCCATTGTCAGTTGCACCGGTTTCCCAATAGGGTCTGCGCCACTCGTTTGGAAACCAGCTGGGATGTACTGTACAAGGCGTGGAATAGTGAGGTGGTTCCTAACAGCGAGTGCATGGGCCTGACCCCTGCTACATGTCTGGAGGCACTGCTCAAATGCTACTTTTCCAAGTAAAGATAATTAATATTAATACCCATATTTTAATTAGAGGGTTTTTTAGTTTAATTAGGATATTAGGATCCCCCCACCCCCAACCTCTTAAAGATATATTCCATGTCGTGGAGCATGCTAGTGGTTCTCCTAAATCCCTAGTTAATTACTCAGAGTTGTCTAATTTACCTGAGGTAAAGGACACCTGCTCGCCTACAAATCAGGAAAGTCAGCACTTCAGAGCATATATTCACTGCTCAAAGAGCCAAATCCTGCTCCCACTGAATTGATTGGAGTCTCGTTGACTTCAGTGGGAGGTGAATTTGGCCTAGAGACTGCGGTGAGAACCAGCACCAAAAGGGATAAAGATTCTTTTCTTTTGGTTCCATTTCCCTTTTTTCTTTTTTAAAAAAGGCTTTAAAACCACTAGTTCATTGAATGCATTTGTCTGACTTTAACAAGTGGCAATCCCATTTTTATTCAATTAGAAAACCAGTTCTCCTCACCCCCATCCTCTCTGCCTTTGTACCTCTAGTTTCAACAGAAAATGGGCTTCTAGAGCTAATTTATAAAGGCTTGAAAATGGGAGGTTTGGAATAGGAACACTGAGAAAGGGAGGGGAAGGTGCTAAGAGCCAGCAACGTTCTGACTCCTAATTCTGAAGCAGACTTTATCTGTGACCTTGAGCAAATCACTTAGTGTCCATTTCCCTATCCATAAAATGGGAATAATAATACCAACCTACATCACAGGGGTGTTGTAAGCATTATTTAAATAGTGTCTGAGGCCTAGGCTACACTGGGGGGGGGGGTGTTTCAAACTAAGATACGCAACTTCAGCTACGCAAAGTATCTTAGTTCGACTTACCTGGCCGTCCTCACGGCAGCGAGTTGACCGCCGCGGCTCCCCCGTCGACTCCGCTTACTCCTCCTGCCGAAGTGTAGTACAGGCGTGTAGTACAGGCGTCAATCCCCGATACATCGAACACTACCCGCCGATCCGGCGGGTAGTATAGACGTACCCTGAGAAGCTCTCTGGGAGTGTGAAGCACTGAAGGCTGAGTTGTGTTTATGACCTACAGCATCAGCATCAAAAAGGAAGTATCCGCTTCCTCATCCCTTTAGTTTGATCTTGTTTTAATATTTTTAGCATTCTTCTGTTTCTTCCTAACCAGCAATGTAGGTTCTTTTCCTTTAAGAGTTGAAATTACTTGTCCAAAGCATTGTAAATCTTAACACTCTCTCTCTCTCTCTCTCTCTCTCTCTGATACATGGCATGTTTTATTAGTCTAGATACAGACTGCCCTCTAGGTGGCGCCTATGCTGCAGGGATTGCTGTAATAGCTGAACTAGACAGCAAATGACTGAGCTCCTCATACACATGCATAGAGTATGTAGTAGGAAACTACATACAGTTCGTAAGCATCTGTCCCAGAGTGACACTGCAGTTTTTAAATGTCCTCTTCTCTTAGTTTTATTATTTTAAGTGGAAATTAACATTTTACATGGACTGCAGACTCCTCTTGCATGCATCTCCAAAAATATTGTGGTTAAATTATTTGGTCCTGCTGTAGCTTATGATCTTTTAGCATTTCCTCTAGTAACCTATTCTTTTAAATATTTATAACTTAGCCACAATGATTTGCTCCAGGCTAAAATTTTGGCCTGAAAAGGAGCTTTTTTCTTTTTTAAACCAAAGTAATGACGATAATTGACACATTCACAAGAACATAAGAACGGCCATAATAGGTCAAACCAATGGTCCATCTAGCCCAGTATTGTATCTTCTGAAAGTGTGCGGTGCCAGATGCTTCCAAGGGAATGAACAAAACAGGACAATTTCAAGTGGTCCATTCCTTGTCATCCAGTCCTTTCTTCTGGCAGTTGGAAGTTTAGGGTCACCCAGAGCATGGGGTTGTGTCCCTGACCATCTTAGCTAATAGCCATTGATGGACCTATCCTCTATGGCCTTATCTAATTCTCTTTTGAACCTAGTTATACTTTAGGCCTTCACAATATCCCAGTGCAATGAGTGCCACTTCCTTTTGTTTGTTTGAAACCAGCTGCCTGTTCATTTCATCAGGACTCCTAGGTCTTGTGTTATGTGAAAGAGTAAATAACACTTTCACTTTCTCCACACCATTTATGATCTAATAAAGCTCTATCATACCCCCGTAGTTGTTTCTTTTCTAAGCTGAAAAGTCCCAGACTTTTTAATCTCTCCTCTTATGGAAGCTGTTCCATATCCCTAATAATTCTTTTTGCCCTTTTCTGCACCTTTTCCAATTCTAAAATAAGCATTTTGCAAACACGGACTACTTGAACTGTTATTTCAATCAGTTAATGAAGCATGCTGGAGAGTGAAGTCCTAGAGCTGTCTACAGGACCAGTACAGCGTGGGCAGCAGTATCACAAGGTTCTCTCATGCCACCAATGTGTTCCAGCTCTGCCCAGAAGGTATCAGATCCTGGGGTGTGAATGGAGTTCATCCCCCAGGTCCATTCAGTCATTAGCTTCTTTGTTGAGACTAAATGCCAGCTCGATGCACCTCTCCGTTAGGACCACCAAATTCATTTTACAGAGGCCATCAAGTAGGAACAACTTTTAACCACTGCTACCTTGGGCTGGATTTGGAGAGTGGATGACCCATTACTAATCCCTTACACCATTCGGGACCCCAACATTTTTCCTTAAGTTGCAGGAGTTTAAGGGAAAAGCTTCCACAGGCAAAAGGACACAACGGCTAGGGTCAGATCCTCAGTTAGTGTTAATTGTCATAGCTCCACTCAAGACAGAGAGGCGCTTTTGACAGCTTACACCAGTTGGCGATCTACCTGTAAAGTTTTTAACGTGCTTGTAAGTCAGAAACAGAATTCATAGAGTAAAATGCTGGAGCTGGTGATTAGTCATTAATGAGGAAGAAGTGGTTTAGCAGTTCAGTGTAATCTTGGGTTCAGATTACCTCTCAAGTGGAAATAATATTGGAGGGTCTCATCCTTATCCCCTATTGGCATTTGTCCGGTTGCAAAATCACTACATAGACTTCTGCATGATCATGATCAGCACTCTGTTCTAGAACTAGAATGGTGGGAGGGCAGGACTGATATGAGCTGGCCAAAGAGAGGGGAGACTGCCCATCATCTGTCTTCTCTATACCTGGACAGCAAACAGCCTGTGAAATAGTGGGAAGTACGGCACCTGAGCTCTGAGCAGAGCACCCAAAGGCTTCTATAAGGAGAGGAGGAAACAAAGCATAGTGTGATGCTGACTTCACATCACAATAGAGCCTCTGGATTAATCAATGGATAGAACAAATAATGGAATCACCTCTGCGCCCCTCCTAGTATCTGACGGTCTGCCATCAGTGTCATTAACTTTGCAGGTGCTTCCTTTTACCCACACAGCGTCCAGTGGGGGGAGCTTTTGGAAAAGCTCTCCTTGCCAACCGTGGGGACCCCAAGCACAGCTACATGGTGTTAGTGCAGGAGAACCAGAAAGTGAAATTGACTATATAAAGTGAGCAAAATGAACTGGTCAGGTTTCATAATCCAACCAGCTGAAACACATCAAGTAAACAATTAGCATCAGCTGTGAAAAGTAAATGAGATTTTAAAAATTCATTGCCTTATAATAAGCGGAGGGTTTTTTCCCTCTCTCTAGCACTCCTATCACCAGGCACTTTATAAAGCGATTGTACCCCAGACCTGCCAATTTACAGATACGTTGTTTGTTACATCCATAAGGACAGGTTATTACACTACGGCATACTCCCGATTAGCCGGAGAGCAGCGGGGGCACGCATTTTATTCGGTCAATCGAGGAAACAGGAGCAGCAGTGCAGGGAGCCCCCTGCAGCTGCACTGTCACGGCCCTGCTCGCTCACTCCCGTGACAACCTGGCTGCAGAGGGCTCCCTACAGTGTCGCTGCTGCGCTCCCTGATATTGCAAGTGCAGGTGGGACGCTGCAGTCCTGGTGGGGCAGAGCAGAGACCCCTGACCAGGAATCTGCTCTGCCCAGCTAGGACCGCAGCTGTCCCTGCACCTTGTGCCTACAGAGATTGGGTGTGGCCTTCCTTCCCCCACCCGGGGGGGGGTGTGTCTCTGCTCCCTCCAAATCCCTTCCTTGTCCCCCCACATGGGCCAACAAGGATTTGGACAATGCGGAGATTTGGCGAATCAGGCCGATACTGCGTTTGTATTTTGACAATGTCCCTTTAAGTATGAGGATTCAGCAGGGAAGGTTGTTGTGGTTTCGTGTTATTTTCTGCAGTCTTGCAGCTTTCCATCCAGCCCCTTCTTTTCGGTTACTTGGCTTTTTTGATCTGAGCGCCATGCGGTTAGTTTCATAGAAACTAAACTGCATGCAGAGTGTGTTCAGTACATGTACGCTGCAGAGGGCAAACTGCAAAGATTACTGAACTGTTTGTCTCCTTTTCAAAAATTGAATTAATCCCCGAAACAACCTTTTTATTTTTTAGCAAAATAAAAGCTTTGCTACTGTCGAAACTATATGGCTTCATAGGGTTTGTGCATATCAGCTCAAAAAGGTTTTCAGAGATCTTCTAGCTAAGTGGACCTGACCAATAACATTTTTTTTTTATCAGATTGGACATTTCTCTTGGGAAATGTTTTTCAGTTACTACTCCTCAGAGGGTTGCCAACCCTCCAGGATTGGCCTGGGGTCTCCAGGAATTAAAGATTAATCTTTAATTAAAGATTACGTCATGTGATGAAACCTCCAGGAATACATCCAACCAAAACTGGCAACCCTAGTCCCTCACAGTATCCCAAGTTGCATTGTTAGCAAAGAGCGCTAATGATAGAACTCGTGTCTATTGAACAGTCAGGTAGTTCAGCACTGTCAGTGGGACACTAAGGGGTGGCAAGAGCACAGAGAGATGTCTGTTAAATTCCTTTCTCAAATGTTTGCTGAGCGACAGTATGTTCGGAGTGCTGGGCCAGAGCCACCTCCCCTGCAGACTAAACAGTTGCAATGTTTTTTCTCCCCTCTGTCATTTCATGACCAAAAGAATTTAGAAAAGGGTTCCAGTATGAAACTTTACACAAATCCCTGGTGCCATGAATATCTCTGGCTTGGAATCTGTTAACTCTGTCACCTCCCCACTCATATGTTTGATTGTTATATACTGTGCATAGAGTGGAAAAAAAAACCCTCTAATGAAACTGGCAAGTAGACTGAAAGCCCCAAATTGTTTTGGGGCACAATAATGGGCAAATCGCAAATCTCGTTGCAAAGAAATACTGGCTCTTGGGTGAAGTTGTGCCGTGAAAAGAATGAGTTTGCCTGGAGGCCCAGTGAATGCTCCAGAGCAGTCTTCAATCATGAAATGATTTTCAAGACCTCTTTCAAGATTTGCAGATTGTTGTGAGACCGAGCTATAGAGGGTCACATGGTATTTGCTACTCAGCCAAGAGACAGGAGTCGGCTCTACATGAGCCATTGTGTGTAGCCACATTAGTACAGTGCATGGGCATGCATACTTAAAGTTTGGAAATGAGAACGTCGATGCATCATGGTTGGTTCAAATTTCTGCTGTGGCATGTAAGGTGGACAGCCCTGGAAAAGGAATGTAAGCTGTGGTATTCTCCTCTTCTCATGTCCTATGGGAGAGATCGTTGGAGGCAAGGAGATAAAAGACTTGAGTGAGACTTTCTCTCTTTATATACCCCCACACACCTCTGTGGTTCTTTCATCCTTCACCTTTGAAGTATGATATCTTCCCCTCAGTCCTTCCCTCATTCTTCCTTTTCTTCCTAAAGGGGGAAAAAGAAGAAGGATGGAAACTCTAGGCTCTTAGGCCTTGGCCTCCACCAAATCTACTTGTGGGGGATTCTCAGTCAGAAGGGGATATTGGAAGGCAGAGTCCCCCACTATGCATCTGAGTGACCCGCTGAGATAAAGGGATTGCACTTGAGGGAAAGTTGTAAGGAACCCACTGCAGTGCCCGTTTCTCTAGTATTTAATGCTGGAGATGCCATTTCACCTCTGCGAAGGATGTGGACTTTCTTGCCTGGTCAGGGACATGCTCTCCTCCTCACTTGCCTGCAGCATCTAGACAACCATTTGCGGGACAGCGGGGTGTTGTCTTCAACTCCCTTAATGCCTGCAATTCCTCCTAGTCGGCCTCCAGTCACCAGCTTAGCAGAATCCTGCCTGCTCTTGCCTCCAGCCTTCTGGGACACAGGTAAGTCCCCCTATCCCTGAGATCCCTGAAAGAGCCCCTGACCGTTCCCTCTGCTGTGAGGCCTAACTGCCTTGGTAGGCCATCCTCATCTCATTTTCTTCCTTCCCCCTTCAGTGCGCTGCTGGGCTGAGAAGCCCACTGGGGTCCAGTTGGCTCAGGGCTTGTGGATTCCAGAGGAATGGAAACTGAATGTCATTTTTTTTTCTACCTCAGCCATCCGTGTAATCCACAGCTCTGTTGGCAGGCTGGGCATTGTCCCACGTCCATGTAATCGATTTTAACATTCTCTCCCATTATAAAGGTCCTTGCAGCCTCTTGCTATGCCTTAGTGGGAAGTGCGCCGCTCAGGAGCCCCCTCTGAGCTCAGAGGACAGGCTTCCAAATATTTCTTACTCTGAAAGCAGCTCTGTTAGTGGAGACTTTGTGCAAGAGGGTCATAGATTCCCTCAAAAAGAAGAACAGGAGTACTTGTGGCACCTTAGAGACTAACAAATTTATTAGAGCATAAGCTTTCGTGGACTACAGCCCACTTCTTCGGATGCATATAGAAACCTGTCATAGATTCCCTCATCACTTTTTCTCCATATCGGCCGTTCTTTCCAGAGGCCAGGCTTCATCTTGTGCTCAGCCCACACTCTGAGGTACCAGTTACCTAACCCAGTTACCCTAACCTAATTACCTTTGCGACAGGAAGTTGCACTTATTGGACATTAAATGCCTTCCAAGCCTGGATGATGACCTCGAGAGTTCAGAGGAGTGAAGCAGCTATTTATCTGTTTAGAGGGTTGCCATAAAGGAAAGGCAGCTACTCAGATAACCACCACTGGATTAAATTAAACCATTGCCATGTGGAGCACCCTGGGGAGGGTGTTACAGTGCCCTTCTATGCCTGATCCACCAGGGATATGAGCATGTTCCGGTGCCTGCCAGGGCGCTTTGGCACGTTAGCTCAAGCTGTAACAGCTCATGCTTTAGCTCTGGAAGGCCCTGGTTTAATCTTCAATAGGTCAGCTAAGATGGCGGCTGTCACACATCTGTGATGATGTGCAACCAGGCAGCTCCTCTACCAGAGTATCAAGGCCACCCTTCTAGAAGTATCTCTGCTTCCTGGGCAGCCAGGGCTCAGGTGGGTGTCTCTGAGGTGTGTCAGCTGGCATCGTGTCCGTCGCCACACTCACTTGGAAATCACTCTACACCTGCTGTCTGCATGGGATGTCTCCTATGGACAGAATGTGCTGCAAATGGCAGAATCATAAAAATCATAGAAATAGAGGGCTGGAAGAGACTTTGAGAGGTCATCTGGTCCATCCCTGTGTGCTGAGGCAAGACTAACTATACTGGCAGGTGTCTTCTTAAAAATCTCCAGTGGTGAGGATTCCACAACCTCCCTAAGCAACCTGCCCCAGAGCTTAAATATCCTTAGCCCTTGAAAGACCTTCCTAATATCCATCCTGAATCACCCTTGCTGCCAACTAAGCCAATGGCTTTTTGTCCTACCCTTGGTGGACACGGAGATCTACTGATCACCATCCTCTCCACGGATACTGCTTGTTACAGCTACCAACCCTCCCTAACCATCTCTGTCATAGGAAAGGAGAAGAGGGTCATATGACAAAGTAAAATGACTCGCTGAGTCCCTTAGACTCATCTCCTCCCATCCTAAACTACCCTCCTCCCCTCTAGATGTGGCTTTTTCTAGTCTTCCCTCCCAGTTGCCTAAACTGTTCCTTCTTTGGAAGTGCCTAGCTCGGGGGGCGGGTAGGGGCTGACTGGAGCTTATATAGAGGAAGTCTTGTTTGCTTCCTGGTGAGTGGAGCCATCATGCCCTCTGTTTCCCAAAACTGGCTCAAATTGGGCAGGGGCATGGAATGACAACAATTAGGAATTACCTGTGTGTAACTTTCCTATGTGCACTTGTGTCTTGAAAGAACAGGACAGAAGAAAGATCAGGTCCCCAGGACTACAGTGTCATTTGACGTCTGTAAAATAAATAAATCAAAATGAATAAATGAAATACATATTATTTCCCCCTCTCCAAATAATTAAAGCTGCAGTAAAGCGGCAGAGATGTGTCAGGGACCCAGCCAATCAAGGTGGAGACAGTAATTTAATTATGGAAACCCTCCTAAGGTTCAGCTAGCTTAAATCAGAAGCACTCACCCAGAGACATTCCAAATGCTAACTGGGCTTAGCTACTGCTTTTTATCGTATTTCAGTCTTAGAGATGCCGACATGTCAACGGCGGCAGCGTATTTTCAAATGCAAGTTACCTTTCTTCTGTCACGGTGGCTTCACAAAATGTTAAAATGTTGCAGGAGGGAAAACTGCAGCACGCAGGCCCACACACACCACCTCTCCCCTGCCCCCACGCACCTGCCCCCTCTTCGGTTTTAGTTCCTCTTATATCTCTCTTTGCAAACTTGGCTGCTCCCCATAGACTCCTTGGCACCTCCGCCTTATAAAGAGGACGCAGTACATGTGTGAAGCTTAAAAAAAGAATGTGGCCTGCTGGCAAACTCCAGCTGGCTCCCGATGTTCTCTGCCTGTCTGCAACTGCAGAGTGTAACTGTGGGCACCTTTGAACCCACAGCGGGTTGCAGAGAAGTTGGTGGAACTGCTCGCACTAGAAAGTATTGACAGGACCGAGCCCTTATTTTCAATGGGATCAGTCATCGATACAGCCATCCAGCTCACTCGTCAGAGCTAGGTAATACAGTTACAGAGGGGTGGGGGAAGCTATCAAGAGATATAGGGAAGGCAGTCCTTCACTCTGCAGTCCCTACGCTGAGAATCAACTCGCTTCTGCTAAATGGAAGATTTAAAACTGCTCCAGCTCCTTTCCAAGAGGCAACGTTCCTAAAATGAGTTAGTCTGTGCAGAGTAATAGCATAGACCCCTCCCAGTTACTGCGCTGCGAGTGTGATGCGGGCAGCATCTGCTGATCGGGGAAAGCCAGGCTTGAAGAGTAGGGCAATAGCCATGTTCCAAGGAGAATAGTTGAGTTTCAGAAAGCCAGGAGGCTCAAGGAAGCATAACTAGGTTGTTTTATTGGGGAGTGAGTTAAGCAGCATGAACCAGGAATCAAATATGTGGGTATGAGAAGAATCATGGGCAGAGTGGGCTGCTCCACATGTCAGCATCAGCATGGGATGGAGTAGCATAAGCAGAGGTGCATAGGGTTGAGTCAGAGAACAGAGGTAAGGTAGAATTGTTTGTCACGTGGGAGAACAGTCGGGGCACAGGGGAGTCTTGTGTATGACTAAGATGAGATTTTGTGCAGGGTTCAGTGATTCCAATTTTTCTACTTCTTATCACAAGTCTCATGATAATTAAGAAGCAACAGAGGGTCCTGTGGCACCTTTAAGACTAACAGAAGTATTGGCGCATAAGCTTTCGTGGGTGAATGCCCACTTCATCAGATGCAAGTCTTGCGTCTGATGAAGTGGGCATTCACCCATGAAACTTTATGCTTCAATACTTCGGTTAGTCTTAAAGGTGCCACAGGACCCTCTGTTGCTTTTTACAGATTCAGACTAACATGGCTACCCCTCTGATACATGATAATTAAGGTTTTAGTTAAAGCCCCAGCTGCTGCCATCCTCTTGTCACCTGGGAACCTCAGGTTTCCCATCTTTAAAAAAGGAAGTTTCTAGCCCTTGTGTTTGCAGAGAAAAGTTGAGAACGTGAACCGTAGCAGAAGGCAAACTTAAAAAAACAAAACATGCCTATGTGACTTTGGGGGCCAGACACCTGACCTTTGAATGGTTGGGGTGAGTGATGCCGTAGGGTGTGAAATGAACAGGGAGCCAATGACGATTTGTATGAACGTGGGCAACATGTCCCTCCTGGTTCCCCCAGAGGCACCCAGAGATCCAGAGGCACCTAATGAGGCACCCAGAGATCCCAAGCATGGGACAGGTCAGGTAGAGGGTCCTGTTAGTGAAACAGTCACTATGCCCAGCCTGTTGGTGAACAGCTGCCTTGGAGAGGAACTACAGCAATGCCCGGTGATTTCATCTCTGCCAGAGAGCATGATCGGTGGTTATCAGTGACACGCAGACAGATGGGTGGTGGCACAGGGCTGCCCAGATGAATGGAAGAAAAGGGATACCACCTTCCTGTCTGTGTTGCAGTCTGTTTCTTGATGCATAGGTGGTAGAAGGTAGAAAGTTTCCCACACACATATTGGCAGGGTCCAAGGACACTTAGCTCCTCACAGGCTCAGGCCCAGACTTGGCAGACTGATTGTCTAAGACATTGGGGAGGAGAGGAGGCACTCAGCACCTCTGAGGATCAGGCTCTCCAGGGGTGATGTTGGGTTGAATGAGGCCGAGAGCCAAGATGAAGAAGGAAGGCAACACAAGGGGAAAAGACAAGTTGAAATAATTCAGAAGCAATTAAGCCTCTGAGCTGAGGGGAGCACAGGACAAGGTGGAGGCCAAGCTATTTAAAACCACCTAACGTTCTGCAGGCATAGATCCGGCGTGAGTCACCCCTACAGCTCCAAATGTTCCACCTCTTTCTCCGATCGCTGGGGTACTGACATTTGGAGATCCTGCTGTTTGGTTAGGTCTCTGGGTCACAGCGACAGGGAAGGTTCAAGGGGAAACCCCTAATACATATGCAAACACATAGCTGCCTTCTCTCTCGCTGGCTCCTCTTGCTGACTTGGCTGCACCCCGTAGACTCCCTGGCACCTTCGCTTTATAGAGAGGACACATTGCATGTGTGAAGCTTAAGGAAAAAGAATGCAGCATGCTGGCAGATGCCAGCAGTTCCTCCAGCTCTCCGCTTGCCTGCGATTGTAAGGCAAGCATTCCTGGGACCCGCTACCCTCCTAGCCCTCCAGACGGACTGAGACACCTAGGTGAAATTCTCGGGATCCCAGGCATAGAGGGGCTAGGAGAGGGGACGGAGAACCCCATTGGGATTTGTATTTGCCCGCTGATGAATGGCTGCCTCAGGGAGGGCTCTGCAATGGTATTTCTCAGTGTCGTGTGTGCCAGCAAATGTGGGCAAGGGACTCGTTGCTCAGAGGAGGCAGCGACAGGCAGGCGGGAGCGTGAGAGAGAGAAACAGGAGCCGAGGGCTTCACCTGTCTGTCTGGTTAATGACAGGCAGTGGGTTGAAGGAGGGGATCTCCCCTAGTGCCTATGCTGACCATGCCCAGGGGCAATGCAGAGGTCCCTTACTCTAGCCCACATTGTCTCACATCCACTTAATTAGTTAGCTTATTTTTTTTAATGTATTTTATAAGATACGTAGGATCCCATCCCAAGCCCTGACACAAATGTCTTGTCACAATAAATCTCAAATACAATGGACCGCTCCTCCCACTGTAAAGCGAGTACATACCATCATGTGGACCCCTCCCAGGAAAATCACATGACCTCTCCAGTCCTCCCTGAATGCTTGAAGGAGAAGACGGGCTCTACAGTGTGCCTGGGAAGTTAGCAGATCTGGGCATAGGTGGTGAGTGAATTCTAAACCTCTCAGAGAAGCGCCCTGCCAGCAGGTCTCTCCTGTTGATAGTGAGAGGAACCCAGTTCAAACATCTCCATTGATTTCCCAAGGAGAGATCCTGCCAGTAACCAAGTCCCCAATGAGAGAGGGCATTAGAGGTTATAACTAGCACCTTGAATTCCACCTGACCACTTGTCAAGAGCCAGTGCTGACCCCTGGGCTCTAGCAGTAATATGCTCCTGGTGGGAAGATGCACTTAATGAAGAGCCCATGGCATTCTGCAATAGGTGAGGTTTCCAGGTGGGCTCAGTATGTAGCCCCATGTAGAGGGCTTAGTAGCAGGTGACAAAGGCATGGATGGATGTGCCAAGGCCCCTGTGTCGGAAGAAAAAGACCTCATTCTCCTTGCCCTGTGTAGATAGGACATAGACGCCCTCTTGGCTATGGTCACTCTCTGGGTTTTGGGGGGGCCACCCAGGACGTGGCACGCCTGTCTTACAAATGACGGCTGTGCTCCCACAATCAGGACACTGCTAGAAGTTTTGCCAACTCTTCCAGCTGCTCCCCTTAGCCCACCAACTTGTCATGGTAGCCAGGTAGGCCTCACCTAAGCCCCAAGCTCCTCCAAGCCACTGGACTGTTTCTTTGTTTAGACTCCTGGATCTATTTCTACTGGAGTGGTGTGTAAGGGGTGTAATGAGCAGTAATTCACTGGAGCCTGTCTAATTACCTTGATAGTGCGTGTTGTCATTGTGGCCTCCTGGAGTCCTGCTGTTTTATGCCCACCGCAGTTTGGCAGGACAATGCCAGCCTGGCGCAAAGGAACTCTGTCTCCTTGTTAAAGAGCATTGGGGGGTTTCTTTTGAGCGCGGCCCCTTCCCGACTTCCTTTTGTCACGTACTGCTGAGAATTCGCAGCTTCTTGAGAAGCTGTCCTGGCGTTTTTGTGAGCACATTAGGAAGCACTTATGAACCTGACTTAACTGTCCTGTCATGTCATAATTCAGAAACTCTCTCTCCGCTCCTACCTCTCTTACACATGCACAAACACACACACACCCCACTGTCCCTCACACATGCCCCACTGTCTCCTAACCCTTTGAAATATCTGAACACGGCTCTGTTGCATCTGGCAACAGCCTGACTTTTCACACTACGCTGCAAACTTGTCTTATACGGCTTTCTAGAGCTTCAAATACTGGCTCCAGGCACAAAACCTACATTGACGAGATGGGGTTTTTTTTCAAAATGCAGGGCATGGGGCTGCTGTGCTGTCAGTGTTATCTTTCCGAATGCTGCACCAGAGTGGGTTGTGGCTACGTTAAATGACCATAAAATAAAGGTAATATTTCAAGGGAAACAGAGAGGGAAATTCTTGTGCATTTGCATTTATCGGTGTCATTAATACATCTGCACCATTCCTTAGAAATATCAACTATCAAAATCATATCTGATCTTTGTAACAGTATTTTCACCCAAATTGTTTTATGAATAATTGTCCCTAGGCTGAAAAGCAGCCACCTCCAGGGTGGAACACGGCAGCTTTTTATTAGACACACAATATTTTACGGCAGGAGGTGAAGAAGAATCCAGCTGAAACTCCTGGAGGGATTTTAGGTAAATTGACCGTGACCCAAAGAGGAGACCAAGTTAGCAGCCTTTTACTTCTGTGAAATGTTCTTTCTACGAACACAAGTGGTCATGACCCCTGTTTTACTGCTCATCTGAAAAATAACTACTGTGATACTGTAATTTAAGTAGATGGGTGCAGGGAGTGGAGGTAGACAGTGTAATTTACAGGATGGAGTAATCTTAAATGGAGGCAGTTTTAAGTGACACCGTGGAGTAATTCATTCTACTTTTACCTCTGGAGACCTGTATTCCAGTCTCATTTGCCAGTCTCATCCTTATCCAGAGGTTACCTTTCCACTCTATTCAGTTTCTAGTAACAGAACTGATTATAGATCCCAGTTTGCTTCCATCCTACACAAATCTAATGTGTTTTCCCCCCACTGTCTGTCCCATCATTTCAAGGTCTCCACTCTGCTGTTTTTGACATGGGCCTTCATTTTAAGGGAATCTGTCACTGTTTTTCAAAGCCAGCTTCCCAGTGTGCTGGCTGAGAGTTGCCAGGGCAGAGCCCAGGCACCTCTGGGCCTGGCAGTTCATAGCCCCGGCACATCTGGGCCTGGCAGTTCATAGTCCCGGCACTTCTGGGCTTGGCAGTTCATAGCCCCGGCACCTCTGGGCCTGGCAGTTCATAGCCCCGGCACCTCTGGGCCTCGCAGTTCATAGCCCCGGCACCTCTGGGCCTGGCAGTTCATAGCCCCGGCACCTCTGGGCTTGGCAGTTCAGAGCCCCGGCACCTCTGGGCCTGGCAGTTCATAGCCCCGGCACCTCTGGGCCTCGCAGTTCATAGCTCCGGCACCTCTGGGCCTCGCAGTTCATAGCTCCGGCACCTCTGGGCCTGGCAGTTCATAGCCCCGGCACCTCTGGGCCTGGCAGTTCATAGCTCCGGCACCTCTGGGCCTCGTAGTTCATAGCTCCGGCACCTCTGGGCCTGGCAGTTCATAGCCCCGGCACCTCTGGGCCTGACAGTTCATAGCCCCGGCACCTCTGGGCCTGACAGTTCATAGCTCCGGCACCTCTGGGCCTGGCAGTTCATAGCCCCGGCACCTCTGGGCTTGGCAGTTCAGAGCCCCGGCACCTCTGGGCCTGGCAGTTCATAGCTCCGGCACCTCTGGGCCTGGCAGTTCATAGCTCCGGCACCTCTGGGCCTCGCAGTTCATAGCTCCGGCACCTCTGGGCCTGGCAGTTCATAGTCCTGGCACCTCTGGGCTTGGCAGTTCATAGCCCCGGCACCTCTGGGCCTGGCAGTTCATAGCCCCGGCACTTCTGGGCTTGGCAGTTCAGAGCCCCGGCACCTCTGGGCCTGGCAGTTCATAGTCCCGGCACCTCTGGGCCTGGCAGTTCATAGCTCCGGCACCTCTGGGCCTCGCAGTTCATAGCTCCGGCACCTCTGGGCCTGGCAGTTCATAGTCCCGGCACCTCTGGGCTTGGCAGTTCATAGCCCCGGCACTTCTGGGCTTGGCAGTTCAGAGCCCCGGCACCTCTGGGCCTGGCAGTTCATAGTCCCGGCACCTCTGGGCCTGGCAGTTCATAGCTCCGGCACCTCTGGGCCTCGCAGTTCATAGCCCCGGCACCTCTGGGCCTCGCAGTTCATAGCCCCGGCACCTCTGGGCCTCGCAGTTCATAGCCCCGGCACCTCTGGGCCTCGCAGTTCATAGCCCCGGCACCTCTGGGCCTGGCAGTTAATAGCTCCGGCACCTCTGGGCCTGGCAGTTCATAGTCCCGGCACCTCTGGGCTTGGCAGTTCATAGTCCCGGCAGTTCTGGGCTTGGCAGTTCAGAGCCCCGGCACCTCTGGGCCTGGCAGTTCATAGTCCCGGCACCTCTGGGCCTGGCAGTTCATAGCTCCGGCACCTCTGGGCCTCGCAGTTCATAGCTCCGGCACCTCTGGGCCTGGCAGTTCATAGCCCCGGCACCTCTGGGCCTGGCAGTTCATAGCTCCGGCACCTCTGGGCCTGGCAGTTCATAGTCCCGGCACCTCTGGGCCTGGCAGTTCATAGCTCCGGCACCTCTGGGCCTCGCAGTTCATAGCTCCGGCACCTCTGGGCCTCGTAGTTCATAGCTCCGGCACCTCTGGGCCTCGCAGTTCATAGTCCCGGCACCTCTGGGCCTGGCAGTTCATAGCTCCGGCACCTCTGGGCCTCGTAGTTCATAGCTCCGGCACCTCTGGGCCTGGCAGTTCATAGCCCCGGCACCTCTGGGCCTGGCAGTTCATAGCTCCGGCACCTCTGGGCCTCGCAGTTCATAGCTCCGGCACCTCTGGGCCTCGCAGTTCATAGCTCCGGCACCTCTGGGCCTCGTAGTTCATAGCCCCGGCACCTCTGGGCCTGACAGTTCATAGCCCCGGCACCTCTGGGCCTCGCAGTTCATAGTTCCGGCACCTCTGGGCCTGGCAGTTCATAGCCCCGGCACCTCTGGGCCTCGCAGTTCATAGTTCCGGCACCTCTGGGCCTGGCAGTTCATAGCTCCGGCACGTCTGGGCCTGGCAGTTCATAGTCCCGGCACCTCTGGGCTTGGCAGTTCAGAGCCCCGGCACCTCTGGGCCTGGCAGTTCATAGCCCCGGCACTTCTGGGCCTGGCAGTTCATAGTCCCGGCACCTCTGGGCCTGGCAGTTCATAGCCCCGGCACCTCTGGGCCTGGCAGTTCATAGCTCCGGCACCTCTGGGCCTGGCAGTTCATAGTCCCGGCACCTCTGGGCTTGGCAGTTCAGAGCCCCGGCACCTCTGGGCCTGGCAGTTCATAGCTCCGGCACCTCTGGGCCTCGCAGTTCATAGCTTCGGCACCTCTGGGCCTGGCAGTTCATAGCCCCGGCACCTCTGGGCCTGGCAGTTCATAGCTCCGGCACCTCTGGGCCTGGCAGTTCATAGCTCCGGCACCTCTGGGCCTGGCAGTTCATAGCTCCGGCACCTCTGGGCCTGGCAGTTCATAGTCCCGGCACCTCTGGGCCTGGCAGTTCATAGTCCCAGCACTTCTGGGCTTGGCAGTTCAGAGCTCCGGCACCTCTGGGCCTCGTAGTTCATAGCCCATAGCTCTCCCAACCCCATGGAGCAGCAGAATGAAACTGACAAGGCTGGTCACTGTTTCAGGGCCCTCTGGGTAGCCGCAAAACTGTCCAAGGAATGTTCGCTTTATGCTGCTAACATTGATGCTGCTGAGGAAATCTCTCAGCATGGGCAGAGGCAGGCAGTGGAATTAGTCACAAGGGAAGAGGACTGAAAAACAAAGAGTAGTGCAGAGGTCGAGTAGTAGAGGCAGAGGAGCGGAGAACTTCTCTCTCAGCAGTAAATGTTCTAGGGAGGGCAGAGAGCAGGCCCTTCAGTTCTTCCAGGGGGCTTTAGAATGTGTGGAAGAGAGAGAAAGCTCCTTTCCCTTCCAGCAGCAGGTATCTGAAGGTTCATATTTATTAGACCCCGGCTAACCAGAGGCAGATAGCAACGATGGAGCCCACAAGCAGGGTCAAGGGAGAGCACCCCGGTCGGAATCCAAGAAATCTCCTCAGTCTTTGCATCTGGTAATGACAAGGGGGCTGAACTTATCACCAGGCGGCTGTTCTCCTGGAGCCTCTTTCATATCTGCCTCTGGTCATAGTTGACTGGAGTATTGTTAAAGCCCTGGCCACAGAATTTCCGTGTTTTGTCCAAAAAAAAAACCCCAAAAAACTTGTAAGGATTTTGTGGCTAAAGAATCACACTGGCTGTCAGGAGATCTTGGTTGTAGTCCCAGCTCTGCAGAAGATTTGCTGTGTGACCTTGGGCAAGTCACCTCAACTCTCTCTCCCTCTGTAAACTAATGCTGCTGATACTTGCCAGCTCAGAGGGCGGTTGTGAGGCTTCATTCATTAACGTTCAGAAAGTGCTTAGAGCTCCTTGGCTGGAAGGTGCTGTAGGATCGCAGAGTGCAGTGGTGGTGATAGTGGTGAAAGGTACACGTTAAAGGCAGCTGCTTGCTCTTGTGGGTCCTGCCAACGTAGATGAAACATACTCAAACAGGAGGAGAGAGGAAATCGTGTATGACAATGTCAGTGTAATTATAGCTTAGAGGAAGCACAGTGCTGTGAGTCCGGTGGAGTGAAATGCAGTAGGAATGCTGAAGCACGGAAAGTGCAGAGTTGAGGTTCAGAACAGCACCCAGAGGTTTAGATGGTTATCCTGTGCCAAGTTTTCAATAGCTCTCCTTTGTATGGTAATAATAATAATGTGTTCTTATGTTACACTCTCCACGCATAGTTCCCAAAGCACTTCACGGAAGTAGTAATATTCCCATTTTACAGATGGAGGAACTGAGCTCATACGTGACATGTTCATACAATGAGTCCATAGTAGAGCTGAAAATAAAACTCAGGTCTCCTGCCTCCCATCCCTGTGATCTGTCTACTAGACCAGGGGTTCTCAACCTTTTTCTTTCTGAGGCCCCCCCAACATGATATAAAAACTCCACGGCCCACCTGTGCCACAATAACTGGTTTTCTGCATATAAAAGCCAGGGCCGGCATTAGGGGGGCAGCAAGGAGGGCAATTGCCTGGGGCCCCATGCCACAGAGCCCCTGCAAAGCTAAGTTGCTCAGGCTTTGGCTTCAGCCCCAAGTGGCAGGGCTCAGGGCCCCAGGCTTCAGCCCCATGAGGTGGGGCTTCGACTTTCTGCCTTGGGCCCCAGCAAATCTAATGCCAGCCCTGCTTGGAGGACCCCCTGAAAACTGCTCATGGCCCCCCAGGGGGCCCCAGACTCCCGGTTGAGAACCATTGTACTAGACCACAGTTGCCCCATCTGTAAATAAAGCTGGTCTGTTTCTGAGACAGTGACTTATTCTGATTTGGCTTCCCTAACCATTCAGTTGCACTGGCTTTTCTCTCTCTCCCAAACCCCCCACATCCAACCCTGCTTTTCCTTTTCCTCTATAGTGTTAATAATCCCTGGGACAGGAATGGCACAGTGCTCTCCGGAGCCTGGAATTTTAATATGACTCATTACTTGCACTCCTATCCCCCCACAAAACTAAGGATAGAAAATCCATCCGCTGTTGCAAGGGCTAAAGCAACGTCTACAAATAAATCCAGTTCTTGGCTCCCCTCTGGTTGCTGCATAACTTTAAAAAAAGAAATTCAGATGGATACACTTGTGCCCTCCTCTTCCTTTCCCCTCCCCCACACCCCCTCTCCATCAGATTACAACCCCTTGCTGAATACAGCAATGAGCGCTTGGTTACTCTCATGCACAGCAGAAGTGTAGATTTATTTTTGTAGATCCATATTTACGGTCAAGAGCCTGAAAGTCTCACCTGCAAATCCATTGGCTCTAAGGTGGCAGGGGACTCACAAAAGAGCAGCTGGCTCCCCTTGTTGTTCTCTTCTGCTTTTAAGCAGCATGACAATGTGTGACTTGACAGGCCTGGATTTTTGCAATACGTGAATGCAGAAAGAGCCAGCCGGGTAAGCTATCAATGCAGAAAGAGCCAGCCGGGTAAGCTATCAATGCAGAAAGAGCCAGCCGGGTAAGCTATCAATGCAGAAAGAGCCAGCCGGGTAAGCTATCAGTGCAAGTTTTGCTCGTCAAGATAAGTGGCACCTCTCTCTTCCTTCTCTGTATTTTCTGTCTGAAATTTGTGGGGTGTGTGAAGAAAACAGATTAATGGCCCCGCTGACTTATGGCCGGTTGATCCAGAGGATAAATACAGCAAAGCCATTGTGTACTTCAACCATTAACCAGAGTGACCAGCTTTTCGAGTCCCAGGAGAGTTCGTTCTCCATGATCCAGGCACGGCTTGGTCTTTCTGCTGAGGCTGCCAGAAAAAGATGCTAATTCGACTGGCACCTGTTCACTGAGACCCAGACTCAGGCCATGAAAGCCACTTAACACAGACCAACAAACAAGCGTCAGAGGGTCACTGCTTTCACTCACTTCCCACCTAGCCTGGATTTGAAGTGCCAACCTAGAGGTGAACGTTCTGTAGCCATTACCTATCTCTGTTTATTTATGACTTGGGAGGGGGAGATGAGGACTCCCTCTTGGTCTCATTTTCAATATGGGACTGGAAGTAGGCAGTGCTTTAAAGTATGCCACCATCATGGTTTGGCCCTCATCTCCCAGCTTGAGAGCCTGGCTTTTCCTTGATGCTGTCCGGGGGGTGGACCTGGTTTTATGCTTTACCCTTGGAGATTATGAGAATCCTTTGAGGGACTTTATTGCTCCGACATTGGGACACTCTGTCCATGATCTGCGCTGCTCCTCAGAACTAATAGATGCTCACAAACAGGGACACTTAGAACCATCCAATCCTCTTAATCACAGGGCACCATGGGATACGTGTGAAGCAGCGGAGTGGAGTGCTACAGTGTCCTTAGTGTGCTTGACTGAGGAGGGGGGAAGGGCTGCCCTGAGACAGACAGGAAGAATGATCTGGTGGCTAAGGCACTGGGCTGGACTCAGGAGAGCTGGGTTCAATTTCCTCCTCTGTTACAGACTCCCTATGTGGGTTTGGGCAGCTCACTCACTGTTTCTGTCAAATGGAGATGATAATATTTCCTTTTGCGCACCCTTCGCCTGTCTTTGTCTATTTAGACTGTAAGTTCTCCAGGGCAGGGACTACTCACTACAGTGCCTAATGGGACCCTGATTTTGGCTAAGGCCTCTAAGTGCTACTGTTCATAATAGGTTGCGTCCTAGAGCATCTGATGGTGGGGTGGTGTTGGAGGGATACAGAGTGGGGTTTGCCACAGTAAATTTCTGAAGGGTTTTTTTGGAAAGCACTGGGAGGGAGTTGTAATAACTGGAAACTGTATTTAATAGTAGTCAGTAGCGGAGGTGAAAATGACAAAGGGCGGGTGCTCTCCTGATTAGCGTCAGCCAGTTCTCCACTCTGAGTTGTTTTATACATTGCGGACACTTTCCAAGCAGCCATTTAAGGCTTCAGCCTTTTGTAGCACATTGGCAATAAGATCAAGTATTTAGCACACTCTCTCTCTCTCAAGTTTTTATATAGTGTCTATCACGTGAGATCGAAGCTCAGTTTTGTTTTTTTGACACAGTATTTCTGACTCAGTATTCCCTGCTTCCATGCCAATAACTAAGCAAACAGTGTAGCTGCCGGAGGAAGAGCCATGTGTTTAGAGACCAACAAGCTCAAATGTGTGATTTATTTTTTTTCCTTTATAAGTGCCGATGCTTAAATTAACCCTCATTTTGATGCCACTGTAAACTTTTACCCTCCAAATTGGTGCTGATCCAGTAACCCGGCAGGGATTTACTGGGCACTGAGCAAACCTATTTGGGAACCATATTAAAAGATATTGCAAAGTTTCTAGTCGTGAATTATTGGCCTGGATGGAGACTTAAACACCCATAACAGAGGGAAGTGTAGGCTTCCTTGCCACCCCCAGCTCTACTGACCAGTGCGAAGTAGAAGTGGGGCCGGGACAAAGAATCTTCCTTCCCTGGGCCCATGGAGAGGCCAGCACTGCCAGCTGTGTTAGCCCCTCCCAGTCCTTATCCTTAGAAAGTACAAGGACAGGGATTGGGGCTGAGTCCAAGAGAGTGAGAGCAGCTCCTTGTGATTTTTGTCCCTTTTGAGCACCCTCGGCAGGCCATCCACCGCTAGCCAAGGGTAATTAAGCACATTCTTTGCTTGGAGGTATAATTTGCCCTATCAGAGCTCTTCCTTTCAGTCTGGAACCTCTTGAGATGCCCCTTGCACTTTCCCCATTTGCTGCGTGGTTTTGCAACAATCTTTTCTCGAGGTCGGAGGGAGATCAAACCTGCTACGTGGTATAAATAGGATGTATTTTAATCTGTGGGCGCTGGAGGAAAGCAATCTGGTGAGTGTACTTGGACTATCTGGAGTCCAAGACATCTTCAGATTAGTAATACAGTTCGTTTTTAAAAATATAGTCAAGTTGATGAAAGATAACTTGCTCATTGCCCTGACATCACAACCTGAGCATGCGGAGCAAGCCAATCTGCCTCCCAGAGGTTATTTTTTCTGGGTTAAGAAAGCATTTCTATAGCAAATTAAATTTCTTTGGGGGGAAGGGGTATCTCTTACATGTTGTTTAATTATAACAGTCAGTGTGTATCCCAGCCTCCTGAAGTCTTTGCCTCTTTGTTCCATGTTAGAATGTGTTTTCATGGTGCACAGTCACACTGGTAGTTTTGAGCGTCCATTCTTCCAGCAGAGCTAATGATAGTCAATAAGAGTGGCAGCACAGGCTAGTGGTTAGCGCCCTGGACTATGAGTTGGGAGAGCAAGTTCTAGTCTCAACTCTGCTACTGACCTGCTGTATGCCACTGGGCAACTCTCTCTGCTCAGCTTCCCTATCTTGTCTATTTAGACTGTGCATTCGTACAGTGCCTAGCGCAATGGAGCTCCATCTCAGTGGAACCCTATGTGCTCCTGTAATGCAATCATTTTGGTTGCTGGGAGTTTTGTGGCCAGTTGAGTTGTTTTTTAAACTCCAAATAGAATAATGTCCTTTTCTCCCAACGTCTGCAGTGTGATGTTTTGTTCATCCTCATAAATGCCATGCTGCTAGTGAATGCTGCTGTCTAAAGGCCAGATTCACATTGGCACTAGACCCTCTGCACCACTTAAGCTCAGCATAGAGACTGCATAAGGGGTTTGACAGGTTGAGCAGCCCTGTATGCCAAGCAGTTATTCTCCCCAGTTGTTGATATAGAACGGGAGCAGAAGGTGAAGATGGGGATGGTCTGGGGATGGGCCAGAAAAGCCAAAGTGAACTGCAGGCATTCAACACTCTTGAAAGGCCAGGTCAACTATTTGCTGTCTAACTTTAGTCACTCATGCTTGAAAATCTTGTCCCCTACTTAAAATGTATTTTAAAATTTACCGAGGATTTATCCCAGTTTCCTGCACATTGGTGATGTAAGAGCCTTCACTAATACAGCCTGAAACAATCTTCCTGTATCTCAGCACCTCATTGACCTCACCAGCTCATCTCCAATCTGCACACTGAGCTCTCTCCCCCAGCTGTACTTCTTGGATTTCCATCTCAGCTATTATTTATTATTTAGCAGTAGAAAGCGTTGTGGGGCACTGTGCGCACGGAAGATGCTACATTAAATAAAGTTTTTTGGACACAAAATGTCACATAAATGCTAAGCATGATAAATAGAGCTGAGTGACTAATTTGATACAAATAATACATCAAACTAATTTAGTGCTTCTGGAATTTGGGGCTGGTTTCTCCATCCAGTGATGGATGTCATTGATACCTATAATCCTCAGGTGACCAAAGCATTCTGGTGGCATGCTAAATGCTTGGAAGTGCCTGAGACCTGGTTTCTCTGAACCAGAATGAAGGTTCAGTGGTAGGATATCTTCATTTTCATTTGCATGCAGATCTGAAAAGAGATCCCATGATCCTGATCGAGTCAAAGGGATGCAGTTTATAGGTCAGCAACCAAGCCCACCCCAAAACCTTAATTTAATTCATATTAAACCAGCAATTATTCACAGTTTTAACAATCAAAACCTGACTTTGCCAAAATCTGATCTCTAAAATGGATGCTCCTTGCAGTGCCTGAGAGAAGAAATAGGATTTGACAGAATTAGGACAGGGTTTTTTTTGTTACCCCAAAAAAAAAAAATCTTGTCATGCTAGGAATGTAGATTTTAAAGTTGCATGGATATTTCAAAAAAGCATTGTGTGAAAATGCACGTCTGTCTAGGCTAGAGTGTAGAAATTGGCTCTTTTTTCTCTTTTCAGTCACTTTTCTAATGTGTTTGTGTATATACTGCTCTCTCTATATTATTAATATATATTGCTTAGTGGTAGAGTGAAGGAGAATGGCTTGTACTGAAAGTTCCAGGACAACGCAGTGGTAAAGACTGAGGTCTATTATACTTAACCTTACAGATGAGAGACAGGAGAGCCTGTAGCAATGTTCCTCCTTTTCCTATGAGCATACAGAGCCTTACTTACACTCAGTTACACCAGTGTAAATCCATACTATCTCCAGGGGAGTTACTCCAGATTTAAACCAGTACAAGCAGAATTGGGTTTACAGTCTCCCCATAAATAAAACAAAAATGTTGCTCTCTTGCTAGTTATCCTTCCCCATCAAGCACTGCTTGTATTCTTGCTTTAAACTATGGAAATGCTGAAGAAAGAGCCCTTAACTGGTCCCGGTACCTAGGAGGTCATCACATGATGAATCCCTTAATGTTCCTAAAGTGCTCAAAGGAGGAGACGTGCTATTTAAGCACTTAAAAATAGCATTTATTTGCATGCCAACAGCCTACCTGGCCCTGCACAGAGCACACCGGAAGATACAGTCACAGCCCCAAGGGGGCCTACCTGCTAAAAACCAAGGGTAGAAGAAGTTGGTGTAAAAAGCACAGTGAGGTTTTTAAGAGAGGTTCAGTAAAGGCTGCTTTACCTCTGTCAGCAGGGATGCCTCAGTTAGAATAACAGAACAGCTGGAAAAGGTAGCCGCACTGACTTCACACATTAGTTCTCATTCGAGCGTTTCAGCGACAGCTGTTTGCAGTGCGGATTGTGGCTTGGAGGCTGGCCGTGCTGTAGGTGAATGGGACTGTTGGCCGATTGTGGTCCGAAAGGGCTCTCTCGCCCTCCTAGGAGGACAGCGTGAGACGCAGATGAGTGATCTTACGGGTGGGAAACAAATGAAACGGCAGTGATCCAGTGAGGCCTTTTGAGTCGCTTGGATTTGCTCTCATGGAAGCGCTGGATGCTTTGTGAAACCGATCGCCAGGTCCTGGTGTGGAGTGGCTTGGTGTGCAGTGTTGCCAGACCATGTTTATGGGAAAGCTGGCAGCTGCTTTCCTTCATCATGGGCTCTGCTGGTTGTGTGGGCTTTGTTTGTTTGCTCCTTGGGACAGGGGAGCTTTATTTCTATCCTTGCAACGCCAAGCGCACTGTCAGCACTTATAATAACAATACTGTGGGTACAACCAGGCACAGTACTGGTACGTGCCATGCAGAGGCCCCCAGACCAGCCTCTGCTACTTTTGATCTTCTCCAGAGCAAGGGGTGCAAATCAGGCCAAGGAGTGTGCAGGTTTTATTGGAAGAGTTCATTAGTGAGTAGGTGAAATTGGAGCCCGAATTAATTTTTTGTTTGTCTGGCTTAGGCTTTAAGTAGGCTACAACTGTAACAGAGTCAGGGGACCTGGTTACTGTTTGGTTTAAAGCTGTAGAATAGGCAGAACTGGACGGGGTCCCTGAAGTATGAAATAGGTCTAAGAGAGGTGTGAGTTCTAGGAGGAACCTCATCTAAATGATGCTCACTCTGAATCATAATGATCACACCTTTCAGACCAGGTTTGCTACAAACTTAAACAAGCAGTTGCAGAAACAAAACACTGCAAATCCCAGATAAACAAGGGATAGAAATAGCTATTGACTCAAGTCCCCTGAATCATTTCCCCCCATTGTAGAAGGCAGGAGTAACTTCTAATAAAAGTTTATTTACTTCATCATCATCATCATCATGTTCCTATTACACCTCTGGCGTTTAGGGCAGTGACAAAGCTCCTTCACTCCTGTCTGCTTCTGGCAAGTCTTTCAATAGTTTCCCAGCTGTGCTCCAGGTTTTTCAGCTCGACTTCCACAGCTCTTCGCCATGTTGTTTTCGGGCGGCCTCGTTTTCGCTTGCCTTCAGGTGCCCATCTTATTGCTATGCCGAAGCACATGACCGATCCATCTCCAACGCCTCCTGGCAATGACGGTGCTCAGATCCTCTTGGCTGCACTGTGTCAATAGATCTTGGTTTGAGATTGTTCTGGGCGATACAGAGGATTTTTTTGAGGCAGGTTGTATGGAATGAAGACAGTTTGGACATGTCATACTTTCTCATTCCCCAGCATTCTGCACTATCAAGTAGTGTTGAAAGTACGCAGCTCTGATAAATCTTGAGTTTGGTTTTGGTGTTGCATTTTGATGATTTCCAGACTGTATTTAAGCTCCTGAAGGTGTTCCTGGCTTTACTGATTTTTGGTCCGGATGTCCTGGGTGGTTCCACCGTCCTGGCTGATGGTGCTGCCCAAGTACGTGAATGTTTCTACACTGGTAAGAACATAATCTTCTATCCGTATTGGTGATGGTGAGGCAATATTAAAGGTCATGATAGCTGTCTTATTGCAGTTGATTTTCAGTCCAATTTGCTGGCTGAATGCATTGAGTCAGGTTGTTTTTTCTTGTATATGGTGTTGGGTATGTGATAGGAGAGCGACATCATCTGCGAAGTCCAGATCTTCAAGGGATGAGAAGAGTGTCCATTTAATGCTTCTTGACATGTCTTCTGTTGTACGCCGCATTACCCAGTCGATCGTAATGTTGAAGAGGATTGCAGACATGACACACCCCTGACGTATTCCTGTTTTGACTTCAAAACTGAGCTCACTGTGATCAACACTGCATGTAAAGTTGAAATAGAAGCGTTTGATGACATTGATTATACGGAAAGGAATTCCATATGCCCGCAGAATACACCATAGGCTGGTCCTGTGAATGCTGTTAAAAGCCTTCTCAAAGTCTATGAAATGTATGTAGAGTTGCTGTTGCCATTCTAAGCACTGTTCTATTATGTTTCATAGAATGAAGATCTGGTCTGTGCATCCACGCCCTTTCCGAAAACCAGCTTGCTTTTTTTCTGAGAACGCTATCAACTGCCTCTGATATACGCTGAACTATAATCTTACGCAATACTTAGCTTGGCACAGCTAAAAGTGTGATACCACGCCAGTTATTACAATCACTGAGAGTTCCTTTCTTTGGTATCTTCACTATAACCCCATTGGTCCACTCATCTGGCACTTTTTCCCTTTCCCAGACTGATGTAAACAGAGGGGCCAGGATAGATGCTTCTAATTTAGGATTTACCTTGAACAATTCTGCATTCAAGTTATCCTTTCCAGGAGCTTTCCCATTTTTTAAGGATTTGATGGCTTGAATGATCACTTCCTTAGTTGGAGTGTCTGTGTTGATATCAAGATCTTCTACCTCCTGGACGTTTACTTCCTCTTTAGGTGGCTTCCTGTTCAGCAATTCTTTGAAATGCTCTGTCCAGTGCATTTCTTGTTCTTTTTTGGTTGTTAGCAGATGGCCTTGTTTGTTCCTGATGAGAGTGTTTGTTGGTGTCTGCTGTTTACCACAGATAAGCCACGTCATTTTGTAGATGGTTCCTTGTTCACCACGAGCAACTGCATCTTCTGCTTGTGTTGCTAGATGATGATTGATTATTTACTTCAGAAGGGCCTTAATCTACCCTGGGTCTTCATCATCAGCCCTCGCGCTTATCCGTAGATTTCAAAGTGCTTTACAAAGGAGAGCAGTATTATTATCCCCATCCTACAGATGGAGAAACTGAGGCACACAGAGGTGAGGTGACTTGCCCAAGGTCACCCAGCAGGCAGTGACAGAGCTGAGCATGGAACCCAGGTCTCCATAGAGCCAGTCCAGTGCTTTACCCCTCTCCATCTTTGCTTAGTTGTCCCAATGACAGCTCTGCTATGAATCAAAGGAAGTTTATGACCAAAATATTTTAGCCCTGGTCCCATGATTTTTGTGTCGCTGATAAAGAAGAAAAGATGTTTCTGCTTCACAGAACTTACAGTCTAAAAAGATAGATATTACAGTTCAGATCCATCCAGTGGTAATCAGGGTGAATCTCAAAGCAGGGCAGATGTTTGTATTTTTAAAATGAATTTCTTTGGAGGCTCGGGAAGGCTTTGCTGAAGGGGAATGTGTGTTAAGCAGGAATTTGAAGGAAGCGCGTGTGGTGCAATGTCCCTTATGTGTTCTCTGCACAGTTCCAAAACTGCATCCTAACTCTCCCTGCAGTTTCCCAATAATCTGCTATGAATTACTTACAGTAAATAAGGAAAGGTGTATTTTCAGCTTGAAGTGTTTGAGCTGGCAACAAACCCACCTCTCCGGACACGATCAAGACATAAATCTCCCGGAATTTCTTATTTAAACTGTAAGGTATCCCAGCCTGGGTTTTTTATGATAGGTTTTTAGGGATGATAGAGGGACTTAAGGAAGTTTAAAAATACAAAACCGAGTTTGTGCATGAACCCATTGCATCTCTCAAGGTGAATCCGCAGGGGAGTTGAATATATACATGTCTCTTTTTCTCCCGTGCTTGCACGGAGCCGGTTTTGGCTTTGCGATCTAAAACACCGTGCCAGAGTTCATGTGGTTATCCCAAGCGGCGAAGAATTTCCCAGAATGCCCTGGGAATCTTTAGACATGAAATGGCTTTCAAACGGGATTGATGTGGTTCCATGCAGGAAATAGCAGTGCCTCAGTAAACATTGTCAGGCAGGAAACTGGGGTTTAAATGGAAGCCTCAGGATTGGAAGGGGAAGACATTGGGGTTGGTGGAGGGTGTGTGAGATCCGGCAGCAAAATGCCAAAGGTCGGGTTGTGACTAGCACTGCTTGGCTGTGTAAGGAGATGATGAGAGTCCAAGGAGCCTTCCTCCGCTACACCAAAGGCGTAGTGCAGCTAGGAAGTGTAAACCCCACATGAAAGTAGAGCCTGTGCTCCCAAAAGGGGAGGAGAGAGGACAAGGCATTTCTCAGGGAGCCCCCAGGAGGAACTCAGGCTGAGGAGAATGGAGCTGTTCCTACTGCAGTGCGGCTCATCCTCATACCACAGGGATGTGCCTTTAAAGGGATAGAGCAGGGGTCGGCAACCTTTCAGAAGTGCTGTGCCGAGTCTTCATTTATTCACTCTCATTTAAGGTTTCGCGTGCCGGTAATACATTTTAACGTTTTTAGAAGGTCTCTTTCTATAAGTCTATAGTATATAACTAAACTATTATTGTATGTAAAGTAAATAAGGTTTTTAAAATGTTTAAGAAGCTTCATTTAAAATTACATTAAAATGCAGAGCCCCCTGGACCGGTGGCCAGGACCCGGGCAGTGTGAGTGCCACTGAAAATCAGCTCGCGTGCCGCCTTTGGCACGCGTACTATAGGTTGCCTACCCCTGGGATAGAGAGATGTCAGGTGCTGGCAGAGGAACCTCAGGAGTTGAGAAAGTGCCTGTCTCCATGGAACTGGAGCTGTCTTGCAGGCAGGGGCGGCCCTCGACTAGCTGCCAGCAACTGGCGCCCTAGGCGAGCCATGCAATTGGCGCCCACACCCCCAAACCCCAAGGGCAGATCTAGGCTGAGGTTTTTGGGAAACTGGGAAACATTTTGCCCCTTTTTTCCTTTGAATGTTTTTTAAGCGTTTTTTTTTTTTTTTTTAAACAGAGGCTTAATTATTCGGTTTGTCCGTCTGTCCATCTGTCCAACCAACATTTCTGAGATCAGATAAAATAGAGACACAAAATGTTCAGAATAGATTTGTACACGGCAGCTAGATGATATTTCAGTCCGATTTCAAATAAAAATGCATTAAAATGTTAATTATAATTTTTATTATTACAAATCCAAAATCATCCATTACGCTATCCTGCTTTAACTGCCATTACCACCACATCCTATATAGAAAGAAATAAGAAAACTCTTCAATGAACTTTAACCTGTATTTACAAAACACTCTGAATAAAAAACACTCTGTGCTCTTAAAACATGACTTTTCTTGCTTTAAGTTTTGAAAATTCAGTCACTAGTGCTTTTAGTTCCAGTTTTGCAGATATTTCATGCTCTATTGACATTGTGGCAAGTCTAACAAGTCTCTCTTGCACCATTGTTGAACGCAGATATGTTTTTATCAGTTTTAACTTTGAGAAGCTACGTTCCCCACTAGCTATGGAAACTGGCAAAGTTAAAAGCATGCGTAGAGCTATACAAATGTTTGGAAAAACTGTCTGTGAATTTATTTTCACAAACAAACTTGAGTACTTCTTCAGGAGTGGAATGTTTCTTAAGTCATCTGAAAAAGCCTGACGCTCACTACACAAAATCTGTAGCATTAATGTCTTTTGAATGTTCATGAGTCAATGCCGACTCCAGTTTTATGCAAAATTCTCTTATCTGTTTTGCTGTTTTCTTTTGCAAGCTGCGGATATCATATGAAAAGCCAAATACTGACTCTAACTGCTGCATCTGTTGAAATCTTTCGTCAACTGAGTGAATAGCAGTATCAAGGACTGCGAAGTAGAAATTCACTTTGAACCTTTGTTTTGGGTTCTGAATGGGTGTGTCTCGTCCTTCATATGGAAACTGCTGTTTCTTTTGCCGAATGCGACCTGGCTCTGGTTCAAATTCTGTTGGAAAGTCTATTTCTTCAGCAAGCTTGAGAGAATCTACCAGTGTTCTTTTGAACCCTTCATCACTTCTGAATTCCTCCAGAATATTTTTAGTTTGCTGCAGTTTTTGAATAGCAGAATGTATGTTCAAGTTCTTTTCCTGAAGCTGCTTACTAGTGAGGTTAATCCCGAAAAGGATATTAAACCACAAAATGAGTGAAGTCACAAATTTGAACTTGGAAAGGCTCATATTTGCAAGAGCTTCTGCATCTGAATGTGCCGTATTGCCAGATGATCCAGTAAAGGTAGTATCATCAGAAATTTCAGTTAGAGCATCATAAATGTTTCCAAGTTCATAGTGAAGAGGCTTCAAAGCATCAATGCGACTCTCCCATCTTGTCTGACTAAGTGGTTTCACAGTTAGAGAATTCACATGGCGAGTCAGAATCACCCAACAGCGTGTTGAGCCTGAGAAAAACACATTGCACCAGGTCAAAGAAACTGCTTGCCTCCAAACAGCATCTAGCAGCATCATTGACAACCAGATTCAGAGATCCTTGCGCACTGCAAGGAATGAAAAAGGCCCTAGGATTGATTTCCATCATTCTCCTTTTCACACCATTGTCTTTACCCTTCATATTACTCCCATTTTCATAGCCTTGGCCACCTAAGTTTTTAACAGATAATGACATTGTTTCAAGCTCTTGTAGAATAGTTTCAGTCATAAATGCTCCAGTCATCTCCTTCAGTGGTACGAAACCCAAAAAATGTTCCTTTATGAGCACTTCAACATTATCTTCGTCTGCAGACTTTTCCATATCCACAAAATGGATGATCATCATCATTTGTTCAACGTGACTCACATCTGGTGTACAGTCCAATATTATTGAAAAGTATTTTGCAGAATTTGCAGAATTCTACAATTTTCTTTTATTGGCATTTGCTAGAATTTGAATCAGTTCATTCTGCATATTTTTCCTAAGTAATGAACCTGTGTTTCATGATCAGTTATTTTACATAGATGCTCCTTCATGACTGGATCGAACAAAGCTAGGTATTCTACAAATTTTTAAAAGTTTCCATTACCTGGAGTGTATAATTTTTCATTTCTACCACGACCGCGGAATGCTAAATTTTGCCCACCGAGAACTCTCACTAAAGCAATCAGGCGCTCTAATATTTGTTGCCAGTATTTTTCTTTTTCCTTGATCACGTGTAAATTTTCTTCATTTATAGTTTTTCCTTTTTTCACTCATAATTCAAGTTCTTTTCAATTTTGAAAACATTCTAAATGTTCTGTACTTCTTTCGTGTGAAGAGAGAATTGAAGATATGTTTTTCCAGTCCTTCGAACCATTTTCAGTAAGTGATGTACCAACTGCTTGATTTCTAAACAACTTGCAGCAAAAGCAAAACAGAGTCCTTCGACACTGAATATTGTAACCAGTTTCAATGAATTTCTTCCTTATTAATGAATTTCCTCTTGTAATGCTGAGCAGAGAATTTTCTTTTTTTTCCATCCTTAGGGAAGGGAAATTCATGAACTTGTTTGGGTCCATGTTCCACGAGAATTTGCCGCACACTGTCATCACATCTGGGCCGTGAACTTGGGTCCCCATACTGTAACTTGTTTGTAACTTCCTCATCCTTTTTTCGTTCTACTTCTTTTACGTCAATTTATGCATGTGTCTCTGAAGGTGAATAAATTTTCTACACTTCCATATCAGTCTGATGCTGTGAGCTGCCTTCATCTAGAAGTAAGTTTCCATCATCTTGAGTTTCCAAACTGCTTTTTTGTGAATGTGAGCTTCTCTCATCTCGAAGTAATATACCCTCATCTTGATGTTCCAAACTGCTTCCATGCAGATGTGAGCTAACCTCCTCTCCAAGTAAAATTCCTTCATCTGGATGCTGTGAACTGCTTCCATCTTTATTTGGATTAAAGAGAAGATATTTCAGGAAGGATCCCTGCTGTTTTGCTTGGTCCTTTTCCTTCTCAACCTTTCGTTTATGATACTCAGCTCCTGAGGGTTTTCTTTTTCCTCTTTCTGCCATGGGGCATTTGAATATTGTTACGTACTGTGCTCCCGACTGCAAGCATTATAGCGTTAAGGATGGCTGACACACCCACCACATGGCTGGCGATTTAAACCACATTGCAGCCATCCCAACATGTCTTTTCACTGCTTAAAGGTTCAATGATTAGTAACATACACTCACTTACCTATTGAAACAGTTAGTTACAGCGTTTACATGGAAACAAAATTACCTTTTTTGATGTTATAACCCGACACGGGTTGTTTGGAAAGTAATCCCCTTCCTCAAGGTTACCCACTTGGAGTGTGACATCATCACTTTTGTAGTCTATTAAGCGTTAACGCTGTTACTTTTCTTTTATGGACCGTATTTATTACATGTGAACCAGTTATAACAAAGAAATTATACAGCCCGATAATAACGCTAAGGTTTAATAACGCTTAAAGATACTCACATTTTGGATTTATAATACTGAAAGACGTTATTCTTTATTCTTTGGCACCAAGAAACACAATTTTCCACAGTATTCGCTCAGTTCTTAACCATCTATCTGCGACGTGTGTTAAAATGACTGTTTGACATATATCAACTCGCGATATGTCCGCTCTACATGAATTTCCAGGTATGCGACCTTGCTGTATATTCGAGTTATGTGTCACTAGCATTGCAGCTCTTGCTGCTGGCGGATGTGTTTCATTGTGGCTGAGTTATGGCTTATCAAAATTGCGGAGTGGGTCAAGATGACCCACGTCGCAAATTGAAAAAAAAATTGCTAAAATATTATTTATTTTTGCAGTAAATAAAAGATTTGACATGTTAATAAATTCTCAGAAATTCTCAGAGAAGTGAATTATAATTCATACTCCCCCCGTACACGCAACAGGAATTGAAATAATGACATCTTTGTTATTTTATTTGGGGTTTTTTTTCATCTTTTTCATTTTTTTCTTTCTTTCTTTTTTTTTTTTTATTTGATTTTTTCCCTCGAATTTGGCGCCCCATTTAGCTTGGCAGCCTGCAGAGCCCCCTGGCTGCCCCTATGCATAGGAGCCGGAGTGGGGACATGCCGCTGCTTCCAGGAGCCACGCAGAGCGGGACAAGCCTCTGACCCCACTCCCCGGCTGGAGCGCCGGAGCAGGGCATGCCCTGGACCCCGCTCCCTGCCGGGAACTCGAGGGCCAGATTAAAACATCTGGAGGGCCGAATATGGCCCCCGGGCCGTAGTTTGCCCACCCCCGCTATAGAGGGCTCATCAGTCTCTTGGTGGCCTACCCACCACCAGAGGGGGACAGAGGGCTACACCAAGTGGTCAAGGCTTATGCTTCCAGCTGGAGACTGAATGCTCACTTTTGAGCATTAGGAGGGTGCTGATTGACATCACTTGAGTCTTTTGCACATATTGTTGCATAATAAAATAAATCACAAATCTTTCACTTGGGTTTCTTCAGCAACTGCTTCACTTACATGCATTTAAACATCAGTACTTTGCAAAGTTTATAAATCAGTACTCTTCTCTCTGGTGGCTCTTCTGCACAGCTGTCTCCACACTGTGCGGGTGCAGATTAGAGCATTGGGTGCAACGATGTATCCTTGTTAGTTTTAGTCAATAGGAATAAGCTGATGTAGAAAAGATACTTAAATAATTAGCATTTTAGTTGCTGGATTTCATGTATTGGGCAACACACATTGAACACACACTTCGCCTGTAGTTTTTTATGTTATACTTGAAAATGAACTTGTTCTGTAATTTTTCTCTGCATTATGTCAACTAAATGATAACCATAAGGAAAGGTACACCTCTACCTCGATATAACGCTGTCCTCGGGAGCCAAAAATCTTACCGTGTTATAGGTGAAACCGCGTTATATTGAACTTGCTTTGATCCACCGGAGTGCACAGCCGCCCCCCCTCACCCCCCCCCCGGAGCACTGCTTTACCACGTTATATCCGAATTCATGTTATATCGGGTCGCGTTATATCAAGACAGAGGTGTAATTAAGAGTGGAAATAAGCAGGCTGCTGTGATATTTCTTGAAACAAGCTGCTATAACATCAAAAAGGGATTGAGGAAACATCCCCTTGTCCTGAGCACTATATACTCTTGGAATATAGCATCATCATTTTTATTTGGTCCCTGTAAAAGTAAAGTACCAAATTTCTTGTTTAAAAAGATGAAGATTCTGTTTTATTGTATTTTCTCTGTCATTCTTTTTTTCCCCTGTCCCTCACCTGTTTATGTTCTTACTTTCTTTCCTTTGGCAGCCACCATTTTTGTCTATGGATTAGAGTAGAGGGCCAGTGGAGAGACACATAACTCGCTGTGCATCTGATCCTGACCTTGCTTCTGGAGTTGCATAATTCCCACAGTCCTTCATTGTGGCAACAGTATGACACAGGAGGGGGTGACTTTTTAATGCCAACATTGTACTCTCCTGGTCCTCATCCAGGTGGGCAGTGAGCCAGTCCCCTGCTGTAATTTAGAGGGTGCCAAGGAGCAGTTGCAGCAGCCAAAAATCACCAGCGGCCCAGGGAAGCCCAGGTCCTAGCACAGGGGACAACATGGTCCCTTTGGGTGCTAATTTTGAGAGAGGTGTAGACAGACTGAATTTACCTGTGGTGACATGAGTTCCCTTGAGCAGAAAAACCAGGCAGCATGTGTGCTTCCTGCATGGCTCGTGTGCCTTTTGTGTTTGCCACACCCGTTAAACCAGCCCCACTCTTTTGCATATTGAATTGAATACTCACATATGTTACAAAAGGCAGAAAGGCCAAAGGGAAGTTGTTTCTATTGCATTGTGCAGCTGCTGTTGCTATTTCTACAATACCTGCTTTATATTGTGTTGAAATTTCAGCCACTGCACTTACACTGAGTAATCCGCATGCTCATTACTAAAGTGACAGTCAGTCTCTCTCTCTCTCTCTCTCTCCCTCTAGTTTCAATTTCCTCTTTTCTTAATTCCCTCCCTAGACAGCCGTTGCCTCTTCCAGTGAGATGTGGTTTTGCTGATGCCGCCTGTTGTCTGTCCCCCTTGCAGAAAGATTTCACAATGCGGGAGGAGCTGCAGCAGCGCGACGTGGAGCGCTGGCT
The DNA here is from genome assembly GCF_011386835.1 of Chrysemys picta bellii. Classification (NCBI taxonomy): domain Eukaryota; kingdom Metazoa; phylum Chordata; order Testudines; family Emydidae; genus Chrysemys; species Chrysemys picta. Next base: position 14,950,092 of record NC_088796.1, read on the forward strand.
GGGATTCATCACCTTTCTCTGCGAAGTCTTCGGCACCATGAGGAGCAACGGTGGGGAGCCCTTCCGAGTCCTTGTCTGTCCCATTTATACCTGCCTCAGGGAGGTAATGCCTCATTTTCTCACCCATGTATTAGCTAAGCTGTTGAGTTACAATTCTGGTGGTGTCCTTGGCTATTTATTCTTTCTTTTCAATTATTAACATTTCCCCTCCATCTATCCCTTTGAATTATTCCTTTCTGGCATGGGCTTTTGGATCCTTCCGTCCTGCACAGCCCTTTGAATTAAAGCTCAGAGTCCCGAGACCCCATCCTTAAGGACACCAACCATGCAAAATCCAGCAGTACAAAAAGTGTTCTAGTTCTGAAAGGTAAATAACGCCCAACTCCAAACCACAGGGGACTAGGATACGCAGAATCATCTCACAGAAGGCAGTCTGAGGAAAGCAAAAGAGTGAGGTGGTGGTGTTATTTATATTCAAATAGCACCTAGCCACCCCAACTGAGAGCAGGGCTGTATCATGATAGGTGCTGTATAAACCCATGTGATTTACCAGAAGAGACAATCCCTGCCCTGAGGAATCTACAGTCTAAATCAGGGGTGGGCAACCTACGTTTTAAGCCGGCCCACGAGCTCCCGCTGGGGAGTGGGGTCTGGGGCTTGCCCCACTCCAGCCAGGGAGCAGGGTCGGGGGCCGCACCACGCAGCTCCTGGAAGCCACAGCATGGCCCTGCTCTGGCATTCCAGCTGGGGAGCAGGGTCAGGGGCTGCTTCATGCGGCTCCCAGAAGCCACGGCATGGCCCCGCTCCGGCTCCTATGCGCTCCAATGGCCCCCTCCAGCACTCCAATGGGAGCTGTAGGGGCGGTGCCTGCGGACAGGGCAGTGTGCAGAGCCGCCTGGCCACGCCTTCACATAGGAGCCAGAGAAGGGACATGCTGCTTCTTCCGGGAGCCACTTGAGGTAAGCACCGCTGGGAGCCTGCACCCCTGAGCCTCTCCCCACACCCCAACCCCCTGTCCCAGCCCAGTTCCCCCTCCCGCCCTCTGAACCCCTCGGTCGCAGCTCAGAGCATCCTCCTACACCCCAAACTCCTCATCCTCGGCCCCTCCCCGCGCCTCACTCCCCCACTCCAGCCCGGAGCCCCCTCCCACACCCTGAACTCCTCATTTCTGGCCCCACTCCAGAGCCCGCACCCCCAACCAGAGCCCGCACTGCCTCCCGCCCTCCAACCCCAATTTTGTGATCATTCATGGCCCGCCATACAATTTCTATTCCCAGATGTGGCCCTCGGGCCAAAAAGTTTGCCCATCCCTGGTCTAAATAGTCAAGACAGACAAAAGATGGGAGGGAAAACAGGCACAAATAAATGAAGAGACTTACTCGTGGTCAAACAGCAGGTTTGTGGCAGTGCTAAGATCAGAACCCAGGTCTCCTAGGCCAATGCACTATCCACTAGACAACACTGCCTTCCATCATTTAAATGAGATGGGGGGCTGGATAGAAAGCATGGTGGGACGTCGACCTTTAATGACTTTGGCAGAAGCCTCAGATTTGCAAATACAAAAATAAGCTAAAGTGTTAAAAGATTATGTAAATGTTGAAGAGAACTTTTCTCCAGCCAATTTAAAAGCTTTTATGTCTTCTGCTGCTTGTAGAAGACATTCTTAGGAAAAGCAATCTTATGGCCCATTTAGTGGAGCGGTGAATCTCGATTTTATCAGCTGTGCCTCTGTAGTCTCATACAACAACAGAGCTAAATAACTGGCAGCAAGATAAATTCTGCTCTTGAAACAAACACAACCGCAAAAAAAGGGAAGTGCTAAGAGTAATTATTTTGTACTTACATAGCAACTTTCGTCTGCGTGTGCCAGGGCATGTTGTAAACATTAAGCTCATAACAACACCACTGTGAGTGGAAAGATGAGTAAACTGAGGCACAGAGAAATTAAGTGAGTCATTATTATAAGCTAGGAGAACCCAGAAGCCCTATCTGCCTAGCGACCCCAACCGAGAATATTGTCTAGTGTGTGTCACAAGTGTGACACACTGGGGAGTGTGTGCTAAACATCCCCTGCTGTGCTGATGCAGAAAGGATGTGAATTGTACAGGCCCCAGCTGGACAGCAGTACAAGTCATGCTTTTAGCTCTGAAGGTCCCTGGTTCAATTCCCAGTGTGTCAGTATCATGATAGGTACTGGGAATTGAACCAGGGACCTTCAGAGCTAAAAGCATGACAGGTAATGCTGCCCACCTGGGACCTGTACCAATTCATATCCTTTCTGCATCAGCACAGAGGGGGATGTTTAGCACACACTCCCCAGTGTGTCACACTTGTGACACACACTAGACAATATTGTAACACTTTCCCCCATGTGATGTTAATCATAGTAATGTAGGGCTGGAAAGGATCTTGAGAAGCCACCTAGTCCAGCCCCTTATGCTGAGGTGGGACCAAGTAAACCTAGAGCATCCCTGACAGGTGTTTGTCTGACCTGTTCTTAAAAAACCTCCAATGGATGGGAATTCCACAAGCTCCCTTGATAACCTACTCCATTACTTAGCTATCCTTATAGTTGAAAAGTTTTTTCATAATATCTAACCTAAAAATCCATATTGGCTATTGCTTATAACCCTATTATCCTCTAGATGGTTACAAATGGATTGTTTAATAATATGTTCTAGTGTGTTGTCAGCGTGACAGTTCAGGGCAACTGCCCCTGTATTCCACCTCTGTGGTCCCTCGAGGACTCTCAGTCCCACTCTCAGGCTTCCAGCTCCTCAACTGTCACCTCTCTTAGGGTGGAGACCCACGTCTCTCTCCCTCCTGAACGGGGGTTTTCCAGGCTGTACAGTTCTCTGCCAGCACTGTGACATCCCCAGCAAGCAAGTCTGCCTAAACAGACCAGTGTCTGCACTTCGCTTTCTCTTCAAAGGCTATGAACAGCTGTGGTTTCCCGCAGTCACAAGTTATTGCACAGCCCCTTCTAAGCAAGCACATGTATTCTTAACGTGAAAGCATTACAGAAAAAAACATATTAAAACAAAGAAGTTCCTCTACACATGCTTACCAGAGGTCACCCATCAGTCTTATGGGGCCTCAATAGGCCAAAGTCCTTCCAACCCTTCCCAGGAAGGATTGGAGGCCCCCTTGGACAGAATGTTCTGTCTGCTTGCTGGATCAGAAAGCAGGGCCTGAGACAGTTTAAACTCAGGCTGTTTAGCCAAAAGTCCTGTCTTTGTCTGTTGGTCTCTGGAGAATCCAGTTTGAACCTGTAAATCCAAGCCTCTGCTGATCGTTGTACCTCACTGAAGGGGTTACAATCTGGGAGAATTTGCCCAATCATCCCCCCACTCTTCTTAATTCCTGGAGGAACTGTGGTCACCCTCCCCCATGGAATTACAATCTGTGGCCAAATAATATGTAAATGTAATACTGTAAACTCTCCCAAAGATATTGCAAGAAATTGCCATATGTGTCGTCCCAATGAGTATATGGGGGCTGCGTATGAAACCCAATGTGAATTAAAATTCATTTGGATAACAGAAAATGAATTCAGAATTCCAGTGATTCAGTATCAGCGAGGATACTTTAAAATCTCTAAATAAATGTAAATAAAGAGCCAAGTTATGCTGAGATTTTCTTTTCCCATCATTGTCCCTGAGCAAAGTGTTTTTGTTCATTAGTTATCAGGATTGGCAGCGGCGGTGACGACTCTGCTGTTTCCAAACCCTAAAATGGTGGATCTAGGGCTGATCCGTGGAGGGAGTTTGTGACCTCATGTTGCAGGCTCTCTGTTTCTTGGCATCTAGACATAACCAGCTTTGGGATTTTTTTAATACCCTTAGCTAATCTTATCTCGCAGGATGGACTCGTGAGAATGGGTTCAGCCAGTCAGCGTTTGTGATAGGTGGCAACTCTAAAAGGATCACCAAACCCAAGCTGGATTCTGGGAACCCCCGGAGTTATGCAAGCTGTAACAGTCCTCGATGCACAGCAGCCCCGTAGTGCAGTTGCTATAGCCCCTGCTCCTGTTAATATAATATAATAATATATGGAGATATCCTATCTCCTAGAACTGGAAGGGACCTTGAAAGGTCATCGAGTCCAGCCCCCTGCCTTCACTAGCAAGACCAAGTACTGATTTTGCCCCAGATCCCTAAATGGCCCTCTCAAGGATTGAACTCACAACGCTGGGTTTAGCGGGCCAATGCTCAAACCACTGAGCTATCCCTCCCCCGGCTCTCAGGCTACTCGGTACTCCACAGGGGGGCTAGCAATGTTGGAAGCCGGCTGGAGGGAGATCTGCTGGGTCAGCAGGGTACAAGGCTTGGAAGAGCATCTTGTCCCCTTCCCAACCTCCAGGACCTGTCGGGTCCGACCCTGGGAGCTACCCACAGAAGTGCATTTGTGGATTTCCCAGGGAGGCGATGCTGTGCAAGCACCATTCCTTCCCACAGGGACATTCTGCCCTTGGCAGGTCTCTTTGAAGACAAAGCCAGATCAGGGTGGTTCAGGCAATGAAAGGCAGGCCTAGGTGGCACTGACAGCACTCTCCTTGCCTATGTTACCCATCACAGCTTGAATTCTTACAAGTGGCAGGATTGTTTAAATCTCCTCCGCTTTTCATGCTTTTTCACATATTGCCTTTCGCTCAGCTTAGACAACAAAACTAGCCTGATCTTTCACTCTCCCTGCCCGTGCAAGATTGTTCCCAAGAGTGTTTTTTCTAGGGCCCAGTCCAGTTTTGAATGTCCCAAGAACATGGGAATTACACCACTTCCTTGGTAGACATTTTCACAGCCTAATAGATCTCCCTGATATTCATCCTAAATTTTCCTTTGTGTAACTTCATCCCATCACTCTTGTTTGTACCCCCTTGGAGAGCCTGGGGAGGTTGTTTTTTCGTTTTGTCTTGTCTCCTTCCTCTGAAGCATGAGGGATGGCCATAGCTGGAGATGGGACATTGGACAGGGACTACCAGGGCTCTGAGCACGGAGCAGCTTCTCTCTCAGGTGCTTGGCTGGCTGGTTCTTGCTCCCATGCTCGGCATGTGACAGAATGCCACACGTAGGGTGGGAAAGGAATTTCAACCAGTCAGATCAGCAGTGACTTTGGGGGGTTATCACCTTCCTCTGCACCATGTGGGTGTTGCCAAGATTATCTGGGAATATCTCACTTAATTGTTTCCCTGCCATGGCGGGGACCTTGGGCACTGGTGCACCTCAGTCCCTCCTATTCTCTGTCTGTGGCACATACTAGTCTCCTGTGGGGTATAATACTTTGGTCTAATTTCATTTGTTGGGTTTGGAGTGCGGGTTCAGGTGGTTTTGGTAGCCCGTGCTATACAGCAGACAGGGCCGGCTCCAGGCACCAGCCAAGTAAGCAGGTGCTTGGGGCGGCCAACAGAGAGGGGTGGCACGTCTGGCTCTTCGGCGGCAATTCGGCAGCGGGTCCCTCAGTCCCTCTCGGAGCGAAGGACCAGCCACCGCATTGCCGCCGAAAACTGAAGCGGCGGCGGTAGAGCAGATCGCGATCGCAGCTTTTTTTTTCTCTTGGGGCGGCAAAAAGCCTGGAGCCGGCCCTGACAGCAGGTCAGTCCACATGATCGAGTGGTCCCTACTGGCTTTAAACTCTATGATTCTCCCTCCTGTTTGATGACACCCTTCAAACACTGGTGCTTGCTTTTTCTCCTGCTGCCCATCCACCCAGTTCTTTTACTCTGTAGTCCTTTATAAAAAATCGTTATTCGAGACAAGCTAAGATCTCTGTCTCTCAGTCCTTTCAGCAATTCGTGCATCTTAGCCTCTCCCCCCCTCCCCCTTTTCCTTTATAGCTTTGGCAGACTCAGCCAAAGGTCACCAAGGGAGTGAGCAAGAGGAAGGGGAATGTTGTCTGATGGCTGTGGCAGGAATGTCTCTTCCCTTCGCCCAGGGAGGCTTCCTCTCCATAGCTCCCTTCCTTTCCTCCCCAAGTAAAAGCATATTAACACCTTCCATAATGGCCTATGCTTATGCTATGCTGGACAGAATGGGGGGTGGATACGGTCAAGGGGCAGTGATGACATTGGAACGGGGTGGGCCAGCCTGAAAGAATTCCTGCTGCTGGCTAATGAGGAGGAGGACGACAACTCAGAGGTCACCAAAGCAGCCTCTCTCAACAAGAGAAAAATGGACTTCTACAGCAGTGAGTAAGCCACACTTTTTTGCTGTATGTCAGCTCAGTTTGTGTTGTTTGGACTCAAGAGGAAAGCTGACCTTGGGAAAGGAAAAGTGAGGTGCGGCTGTATATGCCGGGGGCTGGGAGTATTATGTGTTGTAATGAATAACACATACCTAGTTAGTGCATCTGATCATTATTATTTATTGTTGTTAAAAGAAATCTGTTACACAACCCGGGGAATTTGCACAGTGCTTTACAAACCGAGATGAAAACACGTTCACCGCTTGGAAGAACTGACGGTTAAAGTTGAACAAGGCAAATGTGAGAAAAGACCTCGGACAAAGTTAAACCTGGACTAGTGAGGGGTTTATTGACAAGGAGAAGGTGGAAAGGATTGTTTGCAGAAGTGGGTTTTAAGGAGGGAATTGAAAGAGAGAAGAGGGCACTTTGCAGACAAGAACAGGAGGATAGAGGACTGTTGTAACTATCAAATCTAAGGAGCTTGCTGGCTTAGTTTACAGGCACCAGGCAAAATTATAACGAAGCATAAAAGTTCAAAATATAAACACATGAAAATCTTTTCTTCCCATCCATCCCCCTGGGCTGGGGGGTATGTGTGTGTTCCGAAGGGGGGAGCAGCCTGGGTGTGTGTGGAACGGGACATTGTTCCTAGGGAAAGGTTTTCTCTATGAGCCGTCTTACATTTCAGTCTGAACACAGTCAGGTTTGGCCTCATTCTTGTCTCTCCTGGCAAGGAGTTCCATCGCTGGGTCTCTTTATTCAGATCTGCTGTACACACGGATATTGAGATTTTCCAGGACCATGATTCTTGAAGACTTTGCTATCAGGCTTGGTGGAAACTCTGCTAGTTCTTTCAGGAATTAGACTGGGGCCTTGGAAGCTCTTATGGCTGGAGATCTAAATAGCAGAAGTGTCCCACTGTTTCTTCCATCGCTCACTTCACATACACTCAGATCTCTCCCCATTTTCATGGTGGATATCCCTTTGCATTTCTGGTCTGGTGAAATTAAAATGGCCACCCCACTGCTCTTGCATGCTGTAAGGCGGTTGCGTGGTAGGTATTGTGTGGGGACAAACTGGGCCATAAGCAGGTTTTGATGATTCATGTACAGTTGGAAGTCTCTTCTGTGAACAGCTCAAACATGATGCTCCTTGTGCTAAGGGCTGACCTAGTATTTGTAAGGAAGAGCTGGAAGCTTGAGCTGTGGCTTTTTACTGATGCAGTTTGTATGGCTGTTGAGGGGCGTTGGAGGCCAGTAGGGTATGCTGCAGTTGCCAAAGGCTAGTTGTTGATCTCCCAGAATTTTTCTTCCTAAGGTGGAATCCCCTTGACGGTGATGGCTTTGAATGTATTGGCAGCTCCTGGTCTCCAGGGTGGAGTTTATGTGAGGGCTTGGAGGGCTGGGTAGTATATTCTCCGTTGTTCCCTGTGTGCAGGGCTCGTCCACCCAAGTAGATAGTGCCACTGGAAGGCTGCTCTAAATTGTGCCAGGTGCAGTTGGTGGCCCTGAACTCTATCCCTCTACAACGGCATTGCTCAGAAAGCCCAATGATTAGGCCTTTCGAGAGAACTCTGGGGCCCTGGTACATCATGTTCATTGGGGCCCCACGCCCTTCCATTTCACCCCAGTTACAGATGTTTTGGGGACTCCCTTGAGCTTGGAGCCTGGTACAATTGTCCCCCTTTCATCCGCCTAATTTAAAGTAACTATAATTCACAAGGCTGCAACAAATGATCTTTCTCTCACACACACAGTTCCCAGAGTACCATGGTGGGGGCATATCCCGTCTCCCCCTCATTCTTCCCAGGATAACTGAGGTTAGTGTTCTAATTTCTGGTCTTGCACCAATGAAGAGACAAATTCAGGGTCAAATTCAGCCCTGGCATTGCAAATGCAACTCAACTGGCCTTAAATGTCCACTTTTCTAAATTCTGCACCTGCCTCTTTCTGTTTCCTATTTAAAAAAAAAAAAAGAAAACCTTTTAAAACAGGAGCACATCCAAAGGGGGTTGGCTTCGTGTAGCACCGCTGTGTTTCTGTTCCTTTGTGGCTATGGAACTCTTTCAGAATGATCATAAAATAGGAACAATGGAAACAGATGGCATGAGAGGCAGGGAGACTGATGACCAGCAAAGGGGAATTATTCTAGCTTATATTCCAGTAGCACCTAGAGGCCCCAACCAATATTGGGATTCCATTGTGCTAGGCACTGTACAAACACACAGTAAGAACTCAAGCCCTGCCCCAAAGAGCCAACATTCTACATAGGTAAGACGGCTGATGGGGACGAAAGGAAAGAGGCGAAATGATTTGCTGAAGATGCACAGCAGCACAATGGCTGAGCCAGGTTAGAATCACTGTCTCCTGAGCCCAGCACCCAGTCCAGGGGATAGGGTGACCAGATGTCCCGATTTTATAGGGACTGTCCTGATATTTGGGTTTTTTTCTTATATAGGCTCCTATTACCCCCCCACCCCCGTCCCGATTTTTCACACTTGCTGTCTGGTCACCCTACCAGGGGACCATCCTGCCTCTCACATGGCAGAATTTCCACCTGATGGGTACAGATTAGTTACTCCTCAAGCTGGGTGGTCAGGAGGGAACTCAAGTAGTTCCCCTCACCTATACCTACGTTTTTCCTTTAATTCCAGCAACCAGATTGAATCCAGCCCTTGCTTGCCTGGTTGAAGCAGGAGAAGGGCGACGACATCACACCTGTGGGAAATGCAGAGTAAAAGCCTGATCCCCAAAGAGATGCCATGTAATGACATCAGCGGAGACTTGTGGGTGCTCAACATCTCTCAGGATCAGGCTCATGCAGTTTTTCCCAGGGTTTCAGTGGAGCAGGAATCGGTAGTTTAAGCCAGTTTTGTCCTTTCGTATTAGTACCTGGGGAGCAGGTAGACAGGGTGTGTGCGGGAAGAGCAGCTCTCCATAGATTTACCATGTTATTTTGTATGTAGACCTGCTAATAAACAGACTAGAAAGCGATTGCTTCACAGTCCTGGTGGCAATCCTGAGTTTCAGGATGGGAGATGCTCAGCAGCTCCTTGAAGTAGGAAGAGAGGAGAGACGGTGCTGTGGTTAAGGCACAGGGCTGGGATCCAGGAGATCTGTGTTTAGACGATGGGCCAATCACTTAACCTGCCTATGCTTTTTTCCCCACCTGTAACGTGGGTAATAGTATTTCCTATCTGCTGCCCATCGTCTGTCTTGTCTATTTAGACTGTAAGCCCTTTAAGGCAGGGACAGTTTCATACCATATGCCTAGTGTAATGGGATCTCAGTTGGGGCCTCTTGGTGCTTCAGTAATATAAATAATAATGTCCTTCTGTCAACTATCACAGCTTTAGTCTGTCTTGGGTTCAGTTTGAGGCAGCAGTTTTTCATGGGGTCCTTCCTGCCCTGAGAGACTGCACAGAACTGTATGTTTTGGGCCTATCTGGCAGTGAAGTAGCCTGTTTTGCTCCCCATATCACCTAACGGTTGTACATAGACATTAAAGAAGGGCAGCGTCAGGACTGAGTCCTGTGAGACTCCACAAGACAAAGCTTTAAGTGAGCCTGGGCGGCTGCCCATGATTCACTGGGAACGGATGGAATGGAAAGATGGTAGCCAGCTCAGTGTCACTCCATCAACAGCTGCAGATGGATTAGCAGTATCGAATGGCTGAGTATCACTGCCTTCTCTCTGTCCTCAAGGAGGATGTCCAAATGCAACCAGGGTTGTTTCTGTGCTATGATTTATCCTGAAGCCAGACTCAGAGGTTTAAGGAGATTGGCAGAGGCTAGGTGCCATTGGAATCTCTTTGCTGCCTTCCTAAAAATCTTGCACAGGAGTGGGAGGTTCGAGACCACCTGGGGGGTTAACATTGCGTGCTTTGAGCATTTTTTTAAATTAAATAACTCTGCAGTGATTGTCCAAAACTCTGCCTCTGAGTGGGCATGAACGACCCTCAGTTGATCAGCATTAGGGTGACCAGATGTCCCGATTTTATAGGGACAGTCCCGATTTTGGGGTCTTTTTCTAATATAGGCTCCTATTACCCCCCACCCTCTGTCCCGATTTTTCACAGTTGCTGACTGGTCACCCTAATCAGCATACAAGGATTTACGCAACACCATTATTGATGAATAATCATCCAATGATTATGGAGAGAGCAGACCTCACAGCCAATCAGTGAGTAGGAGATTTACATATTTGCAATTGTGAATCATCCCTGTAGTCTGGTTGGCAGAGACCATTCCATTTCAGTCTCAGTTAAAGTACTGGCATTAACCCATTGCTTCACTGCCTATGGTACAGGCTGTTAAGTATGAGCCCCTGGTGATGGGTATAGAGGATAATACTCCTTGTCTAATTGCCTTTCCCCTGTGCCTGAGTCTGTGGTGTCATTTGACCATAAGAACGGCCATACTGGATCAGACCAAAGGTCCATCTAGCCCAGTATACTGTCTAGCGACAGTGGCCAATGCCAGGTGCCCCAGAGGGAATGAACAGAACAGGGAATCCTCAAGTGATCCATCCCCTGTCGCCCAATCCCAGTTTCTGGCAAACAGAAGCTAGGTACACCATCCTGGTTAATAACCATTGATAAATCTATCCTCCATGACCTTATCTAGTTCTTTTTTGTAGACTTCATCCTTTTCCCTCCCTCTTCTTAGTTACTGTTATCTCCTGGGGCCACACTCTGTAATTTAGAAAAATATTCTAACTTGGTAATTAATGTCTAAAAGTCCAGAGGACACCGTCTTTTCACTGTCTTCCTTAGAGGACAACTGGAGAAGACCCTTCCCAGCTTCTGTCAGAAGGCTTGGAGAGCAGAGCTGTTTGGGGAAGAAAATTGCAGCTTTTAAAGTGTTGGGTTGTCCTTGTATTTTTTAAATCTTTCACGTTTAAAAAAAATCAACCCTTTGAGACTAATGAGGGTCTTTGGCAGTATAATAAGACAATAGGATTCTAAGATTTTTCTTCTAGTAATAGAATGAGACAGAATTTGCCTCTGTGTATTGTAGCATGAAAGACTTGGGCGGAGCGTGACTTTTACTTCACACTGCTTTTACGCCAGTTATTCCATACACTTCAGTGGAGATGCACCTCAGAGCACTTGAGATCAGAATCAGGCCCTCTCTGTAGGGAAGAAAAATCAGACACCTTCATCCAAAGGGGGAGGAAATAGATATTTGCAATATCTGTTTGCTTGCATGAAGCCTCTGTAGGGTGGCTTGTATCTGAAAACCAGGAATGTCTCCCTTCCAGTGCTATTCCTGGTACCCCAGTCTGTTTTACAAAAATTAGTGTTTTGTTCCAGTTCCTCGAAATCCCTGTGGCCTTTGGCATCCTAACAAAGCTTCTGGCCAGTGAAACTGATAGCCGGCTGGCTGACTGTTTATGCATCTTAAGGGCTGCTCTCCCACCAGGACTATCACCACCCTGATTCCTGCCCTCTGCGTGAGACCTGGACCCAGCCATCCTCAGCAGGTCACTTCTACATTGCTCCAAGTGATGAGCAAGGCAGCAGGCACCTCCACTGCATTTCTACCATATGCACATTGCCACAGACCCAGCCTTCGTTGGCATCCTGGCTTCTCCCCACCTCACCTGCACCAGGGGTGAGCACCAGATTGTGGCAGGAGGTGTGGAGACAACAGGGAGGCTGTTTTTAGGGGGAAAGGAAGGAGACAAAGGAATGAATGAGAGAGAGACACACAGAGAGAAGAGTTAATGAGCGTTACACTGCCTGTGTGTGAGTGTGGGGGGGGGGGGGGGCAGTGAGCGCTCCAACAGGAAATGGCAAAAGGGAAGCAGATTGAGGGCTGGAGGGAGGCAGAGAGGTGGAACAAGAAGAGAGGGGTGTGAGGGAAAGGAAAAGGAGAAGACAAAAGCACAGAAGATATAAGAACAGAGAAGGAAAAGGAGGAGAATGTAAAATCTAGAAAAAGAGAAAGAAAGACCGTAAGACTGGAGCAGGAGAGAGTCACAGGTACAGCCAAGCTGGGCCTGTGGATAGAGAGAGCCCGGGGAAAAAGACTAAAGAGGGTGACGAGGGAGAGGTAAAGGCCCTGGTCTTTATTCGGTGTGTGGGGAAAGGGAAAAGAGGTGGCTTGGCTGACAAGTGGGGAGTGAACTCCCTTCACTCCCTTCCACCCCTCCCTTCCCGGCCAAACCTCCCTTTGCTCACCTCCTTCTCCCCCCTTCCCCCAGCCCAGTCTCCAAAACTCTCCCCACCCCAGCAGCTTGTGTCCTGGCTTTCCCCTTTGACCATCTGCTCACCCTGTCTCAGAGCTGTGGGAGATTTTATTCTCCATGGCGTGAATGCCACAGCCCAACTCCTAGCAGGGATGTCTTCAAACTTTAATGTTTTACATGCCACTTTCTGTTAACAGTGAAGGTCCCTTTAGACTTGTCCCTGTCTCCCTGACACAGCAGTGCATTGTAACAGAAGTTTGTAAGAAGCGCGGGAAGGCTGTGGGGAACAGTCAGGGAAGGGGCATCAGATATTCCAGTCAGGCAGCTTAAGAGACAGTAATTGTTGTCGCTCTGCTTCCACTACATACACTTTTATTATATGACTGTGCCCTTACAGAGCCTAATTTTTAGCATTTAGTATTGATAATAATTTATGGAGATTTGGCAGCCAAGAAATCCCAGTGCCACAATTCAACTCTGTACATGGCTGCTAGCTGCGGTGCTTTAAAGTTTCACAGGGAGACTTCTTTAGCACTTTGGAGGCATATTCAGTACATTAAAAAAATCTTTCCAATTCAAAAACCTTCCTCCTCCACTACCTGTTTGTCCTGGAGCTGTGCGTTACTCTGACACTGGCAGGTTCCAGGAGCTCAAAACTCTGTGCCTAGCTTGAATCAGTAGGCTAGAGATTGCTAGAGGTAGACATCAAGAGCCTGCATCATGGACCAGGATGGGTAAAAATCACCTCCGAGTTCTCCTGTCCTCTTCAGTCCGGTGGAAGAGGTGGAGGGGTAGATTTGTGTGTCATCTCCTTCCTCCTCATTCATCATCTCCCTCTCTTAAAGTATTGTTTGTTGCCTGTCTTGGTCTGTGGTTGTCTTATTTAGATCCTAAAGCTCTTCAGGGCAGGGAACTTGTGTCTCTTTGACATATAAATGTACAGTGCAGACTCAATAATTTTACATCAATATTTAAATGCATAATCTTATTCTCTAATTTTAGGCAGGGGCAAGATAGAGAACAGAGTTCGGAATCTGTCTCACCTCAGATTCTGGGTAGGGGGAGATAACAGAGATTCAGTTGCAGAAGGTTCTGTGATATTTTTGGTCCCAGTTGCACTGTGTAATGTTTTGTGTCCAGGATCACATAATCTTAGAAGGGTATTTAATCCCACCCATTAAGTAGTGTAATAACAATGACATTTTTTTAACTATGAAGATTGACCAAGTAAGTAGCCCTGGTGCAAAAGATATAGTTATCAAGGTCCAAATGCTGCTCCCATTACACCATTGTCATTCCAGAGAGCCTGATTTTTGTCAACCACTTCCACCAGTTTCATGCTTTTTGTGTAACTCTTGACTTAATGATGTTACTCTTGATTTGCACGGGTTTCATGTAGATCAAAACCAGGCCCAGAGAAATTCCATTGACTTGGGTGGATTTCCACCCGTGTCAGTGAAAGCAGAATTTGGCCTCAAACAAGGAGCATGAGAGGGAGAGTGTGGCCAGGTTGCCTCTCCATCTGCTAACCGAGGAAGAGTGGCATTCATGTCTCATTCAGAATGGAGAGGAAGTACTCCCAGCAGATAAATGAAGCTAGATGACACTTCACGGGATTGTCTTTACTCCTCAGGTGGCTTTGTTTTCATTTTTCACCCTTCATACCAGGCAAACAACGATTTGCAGTTTCCATCAGCCACCATGCACTCTTACAAGATTCAGGAATGTCCTGCAGCCTGGGCGGGGCCCTATGCAATCAAGTGTGATGGTTTCTCTCTATATTTTCTTTCCATGTTTTTTATTTCCCTGGGCCTTTAAGATGAGATCACATCCTCTGCTCCCAGGGTTAGTGGTCATTATGGCTTCAGACAGGCAGGATGAAGTCTGGATGGCTCATACGTGTACGCACACACACACACACGCACGCAGCTCAGTAGGGTGTGTGGCAGGGGGGCTCCAAAAAGCTATCGTAATTTGTTCTGCAGCCTCAGGGATAATCAGAGTTGAGTGGTGAGTTGCATTGCTCTGCGGACCTGCTGCTGCTAGTGGGGGAAATCGGGGCAGTTCCTGTGACGACACAAGAGCATGGTCCCCCAAAGGCAGTGATTCCCAGTGGTCCCTTGTTTTGCCTAAGGCAAAGTAATGTCTCAGAAGCACTAAGCCCCATGACCACTGTACCTCTCTTCGCTCACTGCCCTAGCACCAAGTCAAACATCCCATTAGAGGAATTGGGTTTGATCCTGTTCCCCTTGAAATTAATGGCAGTTTGTCATTGGCTTCAGTGGGAGCAAGGAGCAGGTTCCTCGACTTCTGATGCCTTGGTAGGGAGAGCACTAACATTTCCAAACCGATCCCAAATTGGTACAGACTGTGGAAGTCTTCAAACTGGATTTGCTGGTAGGGTGTTACTCATCCCCCGCATCCTGGTTTGCACTGTGCAATTTGCCCCCACTTGCCTGTTTTCATCATCCCTTGTCTTGTGACAATAAAAACTGGAGTTGTAACGATTCCCATTGGCTCAGTTAAGTACCTGATCCTCCCACATGCACTGCTGGCTCTCAGAAATCAGGGCACAGGCATATGACCCTATAAAGTCTTGCAGTGGTCGCTAGGCAAATGGCCCCTGGAAAAATAACAGACCACTGGTATTGGGGGGTGGGGGGAAGAGGGTTCCCCTGCCTGACTTGGAGTGAGCACACAAAGGGCAGCGCCTCCTTTGTAGAAATAGTCACGGGTTTGGCTACACTGCATCTGGGAGGGAGCTTCCCAGCCTGGGCCCCACAGACTTGTGCTAGCAGGGCTCGCACTAGTGCACTGAAAAGAGCTGCATGCATGTTGTTGTGACATTGAGACTTGAGTCCCGCTAATACAAGTCTGAGGACCAGGACTGGGAGGTTCGGTCCCAGCCGCAGTGTAGACATAACCTTAGTGGCTTTTGCTAGCACACAGGGGAGCTTCAGCCAGTCGGGGAACCAGAAGAAATATCATTGACTTCAGTCAATTTGACCTCCACAGTATAAATAATTTTGAAACATGCTGAAATGTTCATGGTTGTCTGGGTGGGTGCAAAATGTTGTGCCCAGTTTGAATGGCAAGTTCATGGAGATGAAAAATGTATCTTTCTATCTATGTTTTTACATCAGACCCATTGTGTGTTGTTAGAAACTTTGTGGCAAATGTTGATTTTTTTTTTCTTGTGCATGAAATATTTTACACAGCTCTAGTAATTAGCACTATGCCTTCAGGAATAATGTCAATAAGCATGCAGTCTAGTTTACACCTCTGGACTTAAAACAGTTCCTGCTCTGTTTGACAGAAAGAATGGAATTAAACAATACGTTTAAATGTTCACGTATCCCTACTTCATACAGAATGTGGTCTAGTGATAAGAACATGGGACTGTGCGTCAGGGTCCGTAGATTCTGTTCATGGTGCTAGTGTCTCGGATAACACTGAGCAAGACATTTAACTGCTCTGTGCTTCGGTTTACCTCTGTAACATGGAAATAACAATACTTCCCTATCCTCCTAGGGATACAGTAAGACTTCAGCTGCATTTGTAAGTCACTTGAGATTCCTTTGATGAAAGATACCACCACTAGAGTGGACATGCTTTCAGTTTTTGAAAGAAATAGGTTGTCTTCTCCCGAAGTGGATGGTAAGAACACTGGCACGGACTCAAGGCTGCTTGTGCTCCGGGAGCATCTACTGGCACAAATGGCAGTTTGTCATCTCCACATACCAGGCACATATCTGGTTTTGCTTCTTTGCCGCACACAAAAATGTCGATGTAAAGCATCTTTTCCTGGACTACTTTGTAAAAGAAATTGTGAACCATTTGAGTGCAAAGATTAATGAATTCTAGGAAAAATGCATTACAGCTCCCATGAAATCACTCTTACCACGCAGCACACATTATTTCCAGGAAGAGAGCCTGTAAAGTTTATTTTCATTTGTTCATGAAAACATGTAACCCCCTGAGACCATCCAGACATGCCAGCCTTCCCAAACAGATTGACATACGCTGTATCTGTCACAGGAATACAGAAATTTGAAAGCAGGAGCCCTCCCTTCCGGAGATCTGAATTAGTGTTTTTGGGGTGTCTCCTTCCAGCCTATTAAGCTGTTAGCACCAGAAACCCTGAGCAAAAGTGAGAATCCTTTCGCAACAAAGGTTGGGTATGATCCTACCAGTCAGGCAGATTCTGGCATGCGGCTCCTCCTGTTAGGAAATCAAGTAGACTCTTTGTCTACTCTCCAGCCAGCACCGCTTCTCTCATTCCATGGCTTCTCTTGAGATGAGGAACTGACTCAGGAGCAAAAGGAAGTTTTCCCTTGGACAGTCCAAGCCTCCAGGGGATGATTACAGGTTAGATAGAGAACTGTGTGAGTCTCCTCTCACCCATGCTGTTGTCTCCCTCTCGCTCCTCCTCCCCATTACTCTGTCTTCTCTGCTCTGTTAAGCTCCTTCTTCCACATTTTGTAGCTGTCCTGATAGATGTGAGTGGCTGTTTTGGAAAGACGACTGATTTCTGTGGTAGTATTTCTGCAAATATAGCATATACCGCAGGGGTGGGCAAACTATGGCCCGCGGGCCACATCCGGCCCGCGGGACCCTCCTGACCGGCCCCTGATCTCCTGGCCCGGGAGGCTAGCCCCGGCCCCTCCCCTGCTGTCCCCCCTCCCCCACAGCCTTAGCTCACTGCACTGCGGTCGCAATGCTCTGGGCAGTGGGGCTGCGAGCTTCTGGAGCAGCGCAGCTGCAGAGCCTCTGCCTGACCCGGTGCTCTGTGCTGCGCGGTGGCGTGGCTGGCTCCAGCCGGACGGCGCCGCTGCCTGTCCTGGTGCTCTGGGCGGCGTGATTGTAGCGGCACCAGCCCCCGGTGCCCCAGGCAGCGTGGTATGGGGGCAGGGAGCGGGGAGGAGAGTGGTTGGATAGAGGGCAGGGGAGTTCGGGGTAGTGGTCAGGGGGCGGAGGTGTGGATAGGGGGCGGGGTGGTCAGAGCGCGGGGAACAGGGGGGTTGAATGGGGGCAAGGGTCCTTGGGGAGCAGTCAGGAAGGAGAGGGGGGTTGGATGGGGCGGCAGGGGGCAGTCAGGGGCAGGGATTCCGGGGGCAGTCAGGGGACAGGGAGGGGTGGATGGGGCAGGGTTCCCAGCGGGGCAGTCAGGAATGAAAGGGGGAGTTGGATGGGACGGTGGGAGGCAGTCGGGGCGGAGGTTCTGGGGGTTGTCAGGGGACAGGGAGGAGTGGATGGGGCAGGGTTCCTGGGGAAGCAGTCAGGAATGAGTGGGGGGGGTTGGATGTGGCGGCGGGGGGCAGTCGGGGGCAGGGAGGTCCAGGGGCGGTCAGGGGACAGGGAACTACGGGGTTGGATGGGGCAGGAGTCCTGTGGGAGGGGGGGCGTCAGGGGACGAGAAGTGGGGGAGGGGGGTCAGATAGAGGGTTGGAGCCGGACCATGTCTGGCACAGCCTCCCCTAACCGGCCCTCCATACAATTTCAGAAACCCGATGTGGCCCTCAAGCCAAAAAGTTTGCCCACTCCGATATACAGTGTGGAGTTATAAATTTTTAAATATAGATCATAATTATAATGTAGGAGGGGTGCTTACATAATAGGCATAAATAATATATTTGGATAAAATACATTAAACTGCTAATGCAATTAATTAGGTTGAGACTTTGATCACTCAAAAGCCAGACACTTCGAAGTTGCAATTCCAACAGCAGCTGAATGGTTCAAACTTCATTACCTCAGGGTCAAACTGTGCCCTCTGCATGCATGTGACTTCCATTGACTGGATTTCCCGCTGGGACTGGGTGTCACACATGCCATGGGAATTCAGGAGATGGCTCTTAAGCCGTTCAGTGCTGGAGCCTTGGAGCCAAGGGTAGATACAGAAGAGATCCCCCAGGGCTGCAGAGGCAGGCAGCGAGGGTAACACGATTGTTGGCAGCCGTGCCAGCCTGCCGGTGCATAGGAGCCACTCAGAGGGTGTAGTCTAGCAGGGGCGCCAGCCTCGCGGACTCTTCTCCTATGCCGAGGATACTCAGGGAGACAAAGGGAGAAGCATAGTGAGCATCAGAATAACATTCCTTTGAAAAGGGTTACAAAATCACTGGCCAAATAACAAAATCCCTGGCCCTGAGCTCTATAGCCCCAACCTGCACAGACCTAACCAGCCAGCAGCCCTTGCATGCAAATGTGAGGTGTGTCAGCCAGTTTAGCCCCCTTAGGTTTGAGAAGTAGCTTAGAGATCTGTTATTTCCGTCAGCAGGGAGGCTTATGCGCAGCCATCTAAGCTAGCACGGGAGGCATTGATTCAGCCCTGTGCCACACAAATCACCCATTTTAGAAATGGTTTCGTCTAGCACAGTCCAGCCCCCAGTGCAGACAGGGCGTAATGTGACTAAACTCCTGCACCTTCACCCAGGGTTAGACTAGATGGCCTTTGCGATCCTTTCTAAGCCTATGATTCTATGAAAACTGCTTTTGAAAACACATCTCCAGAGGAGGCAGGACCCCATCACTGTTTAAATGCTCCATGTTTATTATTAGCTTGTTATGATAGCAGCCGGGAAGAGCCCCCTCTCTTACCCCATCCGTCCCTTCTCCATGCAGCAGCATTTGAAAGGGCCCCCGTTCATCACTCCCTTTACTCTACGCTGTTCCTTCCCACCTGTCTAATGGCTGTGTTTACACTAGCCTCACAGCCATGTTTATAAACTGGCTTTAAACACAATTCCCACTAGAGGGATTTACCACACTGTTAAGCCAGCTGGGCCAAAACAGTATTTTAAAAGAATGCACTAGGCTGCGTCTCAGTCCAGGGCTTTGGCCACAAGACCAACCTTGGTCTGACCCACATCAGACTGACCAACTGTCTGCCCCTCCTCATGGTGGTAAGCAGGATTAGCAGAAGCCATGTATAAATCTGGTCTTTGAAGACAGCTGGGAGGCCAGTGCAGATGGGCCCAAAATGTTCTTCCTAACCCCTAGTCTTCCTGAGCTCCCAGCTAATAGACACATAGGCCAGAAGGGACCAATGTGATCATCTAGTTTGACTTCCTGCATTTTGGAGGCCACAGAACCTCACCCACCTATTCCTGTAATAGACCCATAACCTCGGAAGTCCTCAAATCATGATTTGAAGACTTCAGGTTACAGAGAATCCACCATTTCCACTAGTTCAAACCTGTACGTGACTTGTGACCCAGGCTGCAGAGGAAGGCAAAATAGCCACCCTGGGGCCTCTGCCAGTGTGAGGCAGGGTCTCTGCCAAATTCCTTCCTGACCCCAAATATGGCGGTCAGTTGGACCCTGAGCATTTTGGCAAGACCCAACAGCCAGACATCAGGAAAGAATTATCTGTAGTAACTCAGAGCCCTCCCCATGTCATGTCCCATCGCCAGCCAATGCTACTACCATTCGCAGATTGGCTACATGCCATTGTGGGCAGTCATACCACTCCCTCCATAAACTTATCAAGTTCAGTCTTGAAGCCAGGTAGGTTTTTTCCCCCCACTGTTCCCCTTGGAACTTCACTCCTCTGATGTTTAGAAGCCTTTGTCTAATTTCAAGCCTAAACTGGTTGATGGCCATAGCCTGGTCCAGAGTGTATGCTTGCTGTCTTCCCTCAGCAGCTGCTTCCTCCTTCTCCTCTGTTTTCCTTCCTCCCTCTCTAGCTGTAAATCCATCTCTCCCTCCTCTTTCCCATGTTTCCCATCCACCCTAGAAACATCCCAGTCTCTCAGGTGCCCTCACAATGAGTGTTTCCTCATGTTCCCCCAGAAGCGTCTCTCCCCTCCCATACATGCTCCACAATGCTCCTCTAGATACCCTCACAAAGTGGTTGTATGTCTGTCCCTCAGAAATCCTGCCCCAATCCCTCCACAGTGTGTGCACGCACACACCTACGTGAAGCCACTCCCCAGAGAAAGTTGATGAGTGCTGTGAGTGACTGATGAGGGCAGAGTTGGCCTCAATAGGAGCTGAGGTTGGGAGCTGATTGGAAGACTGAGCTCTGCCCCTCAGCTCTTCTTAACTTCTGCAGTGAGACTGTCGTTTCCACTGCATGTGTGAGAAGCAGCTTTCCTAGGATAGGGTGTGTGCTCTTCACGGGCAATGCAGGAGATTCCCTCCGCCCCACAACGCAACTGCTTCTTCATGCATGAATGCTCCATGACAGAAGAAGTGAGATGGGCTTTTGTACCTCTGTCCTCTCCCACATCCAGACAACTGGTGCCTTTGCCCTAATCCTCCCACCCCAGCACACTGAAGGTGCAGTTATGGTCAGGAGAGTGACGGGAGAAGAATAGCATTTTCTTTCCCAGCATCTTTGCTCCTTTTTCTCACCTCACTTCTAGAAGCCACCACAGAGCCAACATTGGATCCCATCCCGGCTCATGCACCTCCAACCGATTTGCTAACTAAGACAGTGTCTACACCACAAGTACGACTGTGATTTCATAAGCGCTTTCACCTTACGTCAGTCGCACTTAAACACCGGAAACAAAAATGAATGTAATTAAAAGCAAGCAAAGGGCAAAAAGATAGGAGTGGGGGAAAAGTAAGATATGATGATGAATTTATGCTGACATGAGTTTGTTGGCTTCAGCATGTGTCTAAACACAAAGTTAAACCTGGTTTAACTCAAGATGTGATGTTAAACCAATTTAGTTAAACCAGGGCAACTTTGGCTACGTCTACACTGCAGCTGAAGCTGTAATTTCCAGCACGGGCTAGCGCACTAAAAAGTGCAGTGTAGTCTCGGTAGCCCGGCCTAGTTACCAGAGTACAATTACATCCAAGACCCTAGGTGCGAACTCGGCAGCTATCCTGTACCTCTGCCCATGCCGCTGCAGCTACACTACTATTTTTAGTGCAGTAGCTCAATCAAAGCGAGCGTGTGTTCACCTACCCAAGCTGGAAATTACCTTTCCAGCTGCAGTGTAGATGTATCCTTTGTGCATACTTACCCAATGTAACCTATTTCAAACCGGTGTAAGTTTGCCCATGCGAGGGCTTGCACAGCTTAAACAAAATCACCTTTTAAACTGATTTAAGTAAAACTGGTGCAACTTCTGCGTGTAGACAAGTTGTGGGAGAATGTTAGGAAATGTATTGCCTTTAGATTATTTTAGGTTTGAGATATGTGGGAAGTAAAATATGTGGGTGGAAGTGAAATAGTGATTTGAAACCTCAGGACTCTAAGGGTGTGTCTACACAGTCCACGGCTGCAAGTCTCAGCCCAGGTCGACAGACTTGGGCTTGCACTACTGCAGTAAAAGGAGCTGTGTAGATATTAGAATATCAGGGTTGGAAGGGACCTCAGGAGGTTATCTAGTCCAATCCCCTGCTCAAAGCAGGACCAATCCCCAGACAGATTTTTGCCCTAGATCCCTAAATGGCCCCCTCAAGGATTGAACTCACAACGCTGGTTTTAGGAGGTTAATGCTCAAACCACTGAGCTATCCGTACCTTTTTACAGGGGCTTTGAAGCTTACCCCTCTTCTTTAGAGCCCAAGCAGCAGCATCTACACAGCTATTTTTAAAGAGGCCCCACAAGTCCAAGTGTGTCCAGCCAGGCTCTAAGATTCACTGCGGCTCACTTTGTACCGGTTTCCAGGAGCCACCCTAGAATGTTTGTTTGAAAGTCGGCAGTGGGAGGAGGCCAGCTGGAGAATGGAGTGTGGAGACTGGCCAGCTGGAATCGGTTTGGTCTGAGTTTGCCAGGAAAGGTGTCTCCAGAGATTGGTCCATCAGAGATGATGGGGGTCCAGGCTGCTGAGAGGGTGGCGATGAGACCGAACTGCAAGAACGTCAGGCTCTGTGACTTATGAAAAGGAAGCCTGCATTGAGGTCTGAGATAAGATTTTCCGGGGCTTCAAAAGGACAGAGGGCACAGACAACTGATCAGTACCGGAGTTTATTCATTGGTCTGAATTGTAAATAACAAGTGACAAATTTGTTAATTCAGTTTGGAGCGGAGCTGTGGTGAATGATGATTTCTGAAGCGGCCTTTGAAGAACGCCTACCATACCTATCAGGGACCCCCATACTCCTATGTATGTGAAATGACTTGGTGGGACTCAGTGCATTTCCTTGTGTACAGTTACCTACGTCATAAAAACTCTCACTATATACTTAACATTTCCCTTGAAAGTTATTATCTACTATGCATGTTCTGCTCTGCTTCCTCAATCTCATCAGTGGAAATGCTGCATTCTGGCCTTGTTTCTCTTCATTCACACCAGAGACATCTTTCCTTTTTCCCCTCCACTTTCTTCTTTTCCCTGCTGTGGCTGTGAGGAAAGCGAACACAGGTTAAAACATGGAAGGAGCAGTTTGGTAGGGGAGGGATTATAATGCAGTAGAAACAAGGCATGCTTTAATAACCAGCTGCCTCTTTTTCTCTCTCTCTTGCAGTTGTTGCAATCTCAGGATGTGAAAGAAGATGCTGTCCTTTGCTGTTCCATGGAGGTATGAAGGGGCTGTTGGGACCTCAGATATTCGGAGCCAAATTCCTCACAGCTTTGCACCTTGTGTCATTGTTTACACCTGTTCCAAGTGGTTGTAAAATCAGAACGGTGGTGTTTGCAGCCCCCCCCCCCCCCCTTTGCACTTGTTCTGCGCAGAGGTAAATGGTGACAGGAGGGCAAATAGTGGAGAATCAGGCCCTCTTTTTTATATTTACTTTTTTAACTTGTTTGTTTGTTTGAGGGACATTGCAACCAAAACGAAAGTTCTCAAGAGGGACCACAATGTCAGTCCCACAGCCTTGTGCTACATAGGACCCCAGGCCAAGGTGTGAAACCAAGCTCCTGACCACCTAGGATCATCAAAAATCCCACAACTCCTTTTCTGTGAAAAGGGTATTACCATTATGAGTGTGTCTGTTTCATTATATTTGAATATAGCAAACTACACCCTGCAGCCTTATTGCTTTGTGTTATGGTCCCATCACACGCTATGTATAGTCAAGGCAGGCCAGTATTAGGTGGGGAATATCTGAAATAACACTGGCGATTCAACATGAGTCAGTACTGAGCAAGTGCCCAGCCCAGTGTGTGCTGGCTCTGAGCTCCTGGAAGGGCCGTTATACAAGTGAAATGTTAAGTTCATGTCCTAACCACCTAATGACCGCAAGGGTGAAGTATTGAGTTCTTCTTTGCAGCACAAATCAAATTGGGTCAGGGGACCTAGATATAACCCAGGTTTCAGAGTAGCAGCCGTGTTAGTCTTTTTGCAGATATAACCCAGTTGTTCCCTGTCTCACTTCCAATGCAATTCCAATCTCCCATCTAAACAGGACTTTTCCAGGGCTCAGTAACCAGGCTAAAGCTTTGGACATGGTTACAAAATCCATTTAAGGTCCCATCTACTGCTCACAGTGGAATCTTGCTAGAACTTGGTCCCCCGTCGAGATGTTAAAACGTCTTAAGATAGGGCTACAACTCTTTTCCCCGGGCTCCTATATGACACAGGACACTTTCCGCTCAAAGACTGACATTCCTCTTACTGCCCTGATTTATTTTCAATTGCTGAGGATTTTCTTTCCCTTTCCCTCCCCCATTCAGTCCCCCATAGTTCTTCCCTCCTTACATGCTGCTTCTGCTTTCCCCCTGGCTGACCGCCCTTGTGATAGGCCTGCACCACCCTCAATGCAGTGTTCTGATTGGCAGTCAGCAGTGAAATCTGGAGCGTCTCATTAGCCCCTAGAGATGAGCCATCACTTTAGGTATATACACTGCACGCTTGGTCTCAACCAGGCCTGGGGCCCAGAATCCTAAATGTGAGTCCCATCACTGTGCATACAGTGCCACGCTACCTGACTGACTTTTGCTTTATATTTTATATTGCACTTAAAAAAAGCCTATGTTAAAAAGAACGTCAAGGTAGCGAAGTCAAGCATTCAGAAGTTAGGATATGCCAGGATTAAGGTTGCCTTTTATATGTTCAAAGCACTGCTCCCATTGACGTCAGTTGCTCAGCACTTCGGCAAGCCAGACCCCAGCGTCTCAAGCAGGCACCCAGAAAATGAGAATACATCATTAGTGACCACTTGTGAAAAGTTTGGTGTAAGCGACTTGCTCAGAATCACAAAGGGACTCTTTGTGGCAGAGGCAGGGATAAAATCCACTTCTCCAGAGCAGCATTCAACTGCCTTAAGCATGAGACCCTCCTTTGTCTTTTGTAATCTCCTGCCTTCTTCGCTACACACCTTCCAACCTCTGCAACAAATGAGCCAGGGAGCCTACAGAGAACAGCCTCCTTCACTACCCAAACCTGATTCAACCCCAGAGCATCTCCCTCCTGTGCATTGAATGAGACAGGGGTCCTGTGGAAAAAATAGTATGCGATCATGTAATTAAAGACTGTCTCGTGGTCATAAGGCAGAAACACCCGGGGGCTGGATAAGGTTGCATAGACTACCTTGATTCTGACATTTCCTAATGTATGAGTGCTTGACTTTGTAATATTAATGTTCTTTTAATGAATTTTTGTGTGTAATTTCCTAGGTTTAAAAAAAAACTAACTGAAAACATTGAAATTCCATCATGTGGCATCATATTGAAACCCACATGGGTCATCAGCATGGTTGGAACCTTTATTCATATTTATTATTTGTATTACTGCAGCACCTAAGCACCCTAGTCATGGACCAGGACCCCACGGTGCTAGGTGCTGCCCACAGAACAAAAAGACTGTCCTAGATCCACCACACAGGCCTCTGCCACTTGAGCTAACAAAGTACCGGATAGCAATAGTAGGTTGTCATCCTCTATGTGGACCAGCACTAGAGTGGGGGTGAAACACTTTGCCAGTAGGTTTCACAGATATTTTCTGACAGCAGTGAAATGGTGAGAATCAGGAATCATGAGTTCCATTCCAGGCTCGAAAGGGATATGAGCTGTAGTGGGCACCGATTCTTCTGCTTGTTCCCCCTGTCACTTACACCTCCAGTCCTGGGAATTCTGGCTCTTCATCTGATTTGTCTCTCTTCCCTGACAGCCTCCAGCTGCCCGCCATCCAGTCTATGTGTTCCCCATCTTCACTGGTTCCCAGTCCCTTTCTGGACTTCTTGTCAAGCTCTTGTCCCCATCCCATTTCCCTCCCTTTCCCCTCTAGTTCCTTGTCCCAGTCTTTTTGCAGACAGTCCCCTTCTCCCTTGCACCCTGGCTTCTTGTCAGATTTGTCTCCCCTCCCCATCCCTTTCCCCCCATCACACTGGTTCCCAGTCTCCTGGCCCAACTAGTCTCAATCTCCTTTGAGGTCAGACTAGATGATCTGTTGGTCCCGTATTGCCTTAAAATCTATGAAACTGTCTCCCGCCACCCAGCTTCCAGTTCCAGTCTCCCCACGTGGCTTCCTGTCCCAGTCTCCCTCTCCCCACCCCACCCGAGCCTCCAGTCTCAGTCTTGTGTTGTCTTCCCACCCAAGGATCCTTCTCCAAATCTGTCTCCCCCCCCCCCCCCTCCCCGGTTATGGTTCTTGTCCCCTCTCCAATTGAAAAAGGCTGTTTCTTCCTCCACGCTGCCTGGGTGGCAGGAGAGGCGAATGCTGAGAGCACAGCAGAGACCGTTTCCCTGCTCTTAGTTTAAGGGCCCAACCCTGGCATGGCCCACAGCAGCTAAGAGTTGCAATTCCAGGGAAAGTTCTGCTCTGCCCTGGGTGGAGGAGCATGCTCAGTGTGGACGGAATAGTCAGAGCTTTTAGTTTCAAAGCTCTAGCAAGTCACTACTCAGCATGTGCAAACTGCAATATATATATATATATATAAAAAAGGCTTTTAACTTGACCAAATTTGGGCAGTTTTTCGAGAGGCTGACAAAAGGCACATCCCTGACACAAAGGCCATCCCACCCCCTTGCCAAATTTCAAGTCCCTGCTTCAAAGTTGGAGGCGCTAACGCATTTCAAAGAAACGGTTGCCAGAATTTAACATGGACAAAACAACTTATTTTTCACTAGTGTGTCTCTTGGAAAGGGCTGAATTGTTTTGGCTGAAATTCTGCAAAAAGACTCGGACTGAGGCAGACACCTGGCTTGGGAAATTTCAGCTCAAATGGTTAAAGATTGGCAAAGTTATAAACAACTGAAAACAGGGTCTAATAATGGAAAGTGTGGAGCAACCTTAATAATAACCAGCGCTTCCATAAGATAATAATAGGAAAAGGATTTGCAGCATTATGGCTGGAGCAGAGTCTGGCGTTCTGGATACATGTGTTCTAGTCCATGCCTTGCCATGGGTATGTTGTGAACTCGGACTAGTCACCAACCTTTCTGTACCTCAATTTCCACCTTTGCTGAATGGCTGCAATGCCGTATTCTACCCCACAAGACTGTTTTGAGGATTCATTGTTTTAAAGCAATTTGAGATTCTCATCACCATACCTGATAAATGAAAATCATCATTTTATAGAGATTACCAATTCAGTACAACCTTCCTAAATTCACATTAATGGCTGGGGGTTATCTGACACTTGTGAATCAGCAAAATTACTGAATGAACATTTAACTATCATATCACAGCATGCATTTTGTTTTGTCAGATTGATTTTCGAGTGGGATTTGGTAAAGCATTCAGCACTACTCCCGTTGGAGTGAGTGCTTTTGAAATTCCCACTCTGACTGTTCAGTTCTTCATGATATACCACTGAATGTTAAGGTAATCTTAAGGTAGCCAAATGCCTCGTCATCTAATTAGTGACGCGCATGAATGGATGAATGAGATTCCCACTGTCCCCACCTACTATCTAGCGAAACCACAGCCAAGGGAACCGGCTTGGCAGAATCAGCGGGGAAAGAAGACCCTGTTGAGCTTGACTCTAGTCTGGGAGGCTTAGGAATACATGGCCTCAATACAGTACCTAGTGAGTAACACTGAGAAGAGGGAAGACTAGCAATTATTTGAGCAAGATTAGAGAATCATAGAAATGTAGGGCTGGAAGGGACCTCGGGAAGTGATGATGAAGCCTCTTCCAGAGCTTAATTTATAGTTAGAAAGTGAGTATCTAACCTAAATCTCTGTTGCTGCAGATTAAGCCCATTACTTCTTGTCCTACCTCCAGTGCTCATGGAGAACAATCAATCACAGTGCTCTTTATACCAGTCCTTAACATATTTGAAGACTATTACCAGGTACCCCCTCAGTTGTCTTCTCTCAAGACTAAACAGGCCCAATATTTTTAGTCTTTCCATGTAGGTCAGGTTTTCTTTAAACCTTTTATCACATTAGTTGCCCTCCGCTGAACTCGCTCCAGTTTGTCCACATCTTTCCTAAGTTGCGCCCAGAATTGGACACAGTAATCCAAGTGAGGCCTCACCAGTGCCGAGTACAGCGTGATAATTACCTCCTGTGTCTTACATGCAACATTTCTGTTAATACACCCCAGAACGATATTAGCCTTTTTTGCATCACATTGTTATCTCATATTCAATTCGTGATCCACTACAGCCCCCAGACCCTTTTCAGCAGTACTACCGCCTAGCCAATTATTCCCCATTTTGTAGTTGCGTGTTTGATTTTTCCTTCCTCAGTGAAGTACTTTGCACTTGTCTCTATTGAATTTCATCCTACTGATTTCAGACCAGTTCTCCAATTTGTCAAGGTAGCTTGTGTTCTAATCCTACCCTCCAAAGTGCTTGCAACCCCTTCCAGCTTGGTATCATCTACAGATTTGATAAGCATGCTCTCCACTCCATTATTCAAGTCATTAATGAAAATATTGAATACTGTCGGATCCAGGACTGACACCTCTGGGACCCCACTAAATGTACCCTGCCTTCCCAATTTGACAATGAACCATACATAACTCCTCTTTGAGTACAGTTTTTCAACAAGTTGTGCACCCATTTCATACTAATTACATCTACAACGTATTTCCTTAGTTTTCTTATGAGAATGTCATGTGGAACTGTATCAAAAGCCTTACTAAAACCAAGATATATCACATCTGCTGTGTCCTCCCTCTCCCACCTCCCCCCCATTCCACTAAGCCAGTAACCCCGTCAAAGAAGGCAATTAGGTTGGTTTGGCATGATCTTGACAAATCTATGCTGGCTATTCCTTATAATCCTATTATCCTCTAGGTGCTTACAAATTGATTGTTTAACAATTTATTTCAGTATCTTTCCAGGTATCAAAGTTAGGCTGACTGGTTTACAATTCCCTGGGTCCTCTTTGTTCCGCTTTTAAAAGATAGATACCATGTTTGCTTTTCTTCTGTCCTCTGGGACCTTGCCTATCCTCTGAGTTCTCAAAGATAATTGCTAATGTTCTGAGATTGCTGCAGCAAGTTCCTTAAGGCCCGTGGATGAATTTAATCAAGCCCTGCCGACTTGAATACATCTAATTTACCTAAATATTCTTTAACCTGTTCTTTCCCTATTTGGGCATATATTCCTTCCTCCTTGTTGTTAATATTAATTGTTGAGTATCTGGTCACCATTAACCTTTTTAGTGAAGGCTCAAGCAAAATAGGCATTAAACACCTCACCTTCTTGGTGTCATCAGTTATTAGCTCTCCTTCCTTGCTAAGTAGAGGACCTACACTTTCCTTCATTTTTCTTTTGCTCCTAATGTATTTAAAGAACCTCTTCTTTTGGCCTTTTCTGTCTCTTGTTGGTGTCACTCATTTTGTGCCTTGGCCTTTTTGATTTTGTCCCTGATTTTGTTCTTGGGAGCTGTTATTGTTGCTGTTGTTAAAGCACAATCCTGCTTCCTTTAAGACAAAACAAGGTGAACACACACAAAAAGAGGAGCGAAAAATACAACAAAGATAGAAACTTCATCTTTCACTTTCAGCCCTGCTGCTGGAAAAGTACAAGAAGAGCATGTAGTCACCTTAGCAGCCACTCTGTACCAAACTTGTACCAGCATCGGATGTTTTTGGCGTTGCATGTAGCTGCCTTTCTGGTCACAGGCTTATAGCAGTGTTGCAAAATATGCAAGCGTGGCCATCTAAACCAGACTCTTATTAGACAAAAGGAAAAAGGAGAGAGAGGGGAAAGAGAATGATTAAGGTAGGGAAGGAAAAGGACACAGTGTGTGCGGGACAAAGTTTCACATTCCAGGTGGTGGTTGGGATCTGAAGCTGATGGAGGTAGCGATGTCAGCATCTGTCTCCCTCTCTCTGGCCCATTCTGGTCAGGACATATTTCAGGGTTAGGATGAAGAAGGTCCTGTGGATCCCAGTAGACGATGGAGGTGGTAGCTTTATTGATAAATCTCGCTCTTTCCCCATCTCTCATCTTTCAGTCAGCTAGCGTCGCGGTAGCCAGCTTTTTCTCCCCAAAGTCTCTTTTGGAGGACACAAAAAGGGGAGTCTTGAATGGAATAGCCTACCCCCCTCCTTATTTTGTCCACCAATTAGGCCTAATTTCTGACACACCAATTTTGGTTCATTAATTGATGGTTGCACACTTTTCTTGTTTGCCAGGCATGATCTTGAGTTATATCAATAGGGCCTTTTTATTTGGACTAATTCAGTCTTTGTATCTCCTTTGTATCTTTTCCCATCAGCATTTATTGCCACAGGTTATTGTGACACTTTATAAACTTTCTTACAGTTGAGCTCACAATAAAGATAAATTTGTAGGCCCAGTTATCACACTGTACCTATGTCACATTTGCACCCATAACCAGGTAGTTCAGCGTACAAGATCTCAAGGTTTGCACTCATATCTCAGTTGCAGGTACTAAATGCAGGTGAGGACTTCGTCTCCAAAAAGGAGGGCTCCACTTTTGGAAATCAGCCCTATTATGTAAATATTTTGTCCTTATAATTGAATGCTGTTCAGTGTAGCCTCCAGAAGCCCTTGAGTTGTTACATGACAGCAAACATCAGACCATCTGTGGCTCTTCCGCCGTTGTTTCTCTGCAGCCAACATCACTTTTTCAGAGGTGCCATATGCTTGCATCCAGCTCTGCACTTTCTTCCTCCTTTAATAATTTACAAGCAAGGGTGCCTGTAGGATAGCTTTCCAGGAGAGTCTGCACAAAGTGAGGGATTCTGGTAGCAATGTTGTGATTAACTGAGCTTTATATTTCCCTTGGGCCCCCCACCACCCCACATGACAAGCCCAAGCTGACATCTTAGTCACAACCAGGATAGTTTTAAAACTAAACAATAATAAACACTGGAGTGGTGACTTGCACTTTAACATGCAACTTTCAACCCTTCTCTCTTGACAGCTGCAAAGCACAGGCCGGCTGCTGGAGGACCAGTTGCCTGAGATGATGACAGAGCTGCTGGCAATAGCACGTGACAAGATGTTGTGCCCCTCGGAGTCCATGCTGACACGGTCCCTCCTCCTTGAGGTCATTGAGCTGCACGCCAACAACTGGAACCCCCTGACGCCCACCATCACACAATACTACAACAAGACAATCCAGAAACTGACAGCCTGAGAACGTGGGGCGGTGGGGATGGAAAGGAGCAGGAAGAAGACATGCACCTTAAAAGGAAACAGGAAGGAACTGTGCTACAAATTGATCAGCTACTGGAGAGAGAAGCGAGAACCTTTATGAGAAAATACCTAAGAAGACAAACCCCAGCATGCTTAAGAATATGTTCATGAGGTTGGGGGGCAGGGGAGCATGTTTCTTTTCAGCTGTGTTGCGGAGCACCACTCCTCTTTCCTGCTGAGTTTTTGTTTCAGGTTTCTTCTATTAAATCATTGCTCATGCAGCCGCGCATCCCGCCGTGTTATTGTTTGGCTTTAGAAAGAACACGGAGAATTTGAAAAGCAAGTGGAAGTGCAGGCTAGCATTGTTTTCACGCCATTCTCTTGGCTTGCACCAGCCAACTGCAGGAGACAACACACAGCAGATGTCTTGGGAGGACAAAGAAAGACACGTTCCACACCAGACGCCGGTAATTGACGGCTTTTGTCAAAGCGAAGCTTTCATTATTTTTTCCCCCTCCCCTTGTCTTCAACTTTTTATTCTCCCCCTCCCCACCTCCACCCCTCCGCAAAATCCCCACCAACACCTGATTCTAGCTTAGGATTTCACACAAGATGATTTATTTATTTGCACTGGGTTTTCTTTTTTCTTTGTTGTTGTTTTATTAGGTTTTTTTAAACGGACATTTGCTATCAACTTTGAAACATGAAAATAACGTTATAATGTGAGCTCTTGAATGGTTGGCACAAGGGTGTTAAATTGGAAGAAGAAGTTAAAAAAATCCAAAAGCCACTTTAGAAGTATCATAGCCACAGTCTTCTTGCCAGTAACCTATCAAGGTAATTGAAAAAATGTACACTCTGAGCTGGTAATTCTAAGAAACACAGGCATTCTGCAGCTGTTTGCTGCTAAAGACGCAGTATTCCTCATCCACTAAACTATAATCCATTTATTTTTTGTAACTTACTTTGTTTGTTTGTTTAAAGAGTGCTTTATTGTAATTACTGTCACAGTTGTAATTATACATTTAAACCAGGTCCCTTATGCTTGATCCTAATAATAGACAGGGTGAGGGAAAAATTAAGACTTGAAGTTCTTCTTTGGAAACTGGTAAATAGAAGGTGACAAGTATATGGCATTGGAAAGGAAAAAAGAAAAGCCGAAAATATAGGTTTCAGGTTTGGCTTCTAATTAGCTAAACTTTCCTAACCAGTGTCTCTCGGTTTGCATTGCATAGACGTGGAACTCAGAAGGAGGCTGTCCCCGTCTTTTGCTTTGTCAGAAGCATAGTCTGTTTAGTCGGTGTAACTAATACAGCCTCTGATATGGAGGAGGGTCAGAGCAGGTTGTTTCGTTCCACTAAATGAAGTGTAAAGTGGAGAGCAATGTGAATGGCTAGAGATGGAGTAGAGGTAGTACGAGAAGGAAGCCACAGTGCACCTCACTGGCCTTACCTGTGTAACCCACTGGTGAGTGTGTGTTACAATTCCCATTCTGTGTCCAGTTCACAGAGGATATGAGTCTGTTACAGCCCCAGCGAGGGACTTTCAGCTCGAACTGTAACAGCTCATGCTTTTAGCTCTGGCGATCTCTGGTTCAACCCCTGGTGGGTCAGACAAGATGGCAGCTATCACGCAGTGGAAGCTTGTCTGGAATTCAAACTGCTGTGTGCCTCAGACACTTAGGATGAGCTTCCTTGGATCCAAGGAAGGATGTAACTCACTGGTGAGCATGTGTTACAGGTCCCCAACCTCCATGCCCAATGCGCAGAGAGATGAGTCTGTTACAGCCCCAGCTAGAGAGGTTTGATTCTTTAGAGCAAGCTGTCACAGTTCATGCTTTTTGAGCTCTGGAGATGCCCAGTTCAATCTCCAGTGTGTTGGCAAAGGCGGCAGCCATCACATCTACTTATCCCGCCATATTTAACACTAGTGCAGTTTCACTGGTGTTAGAAACATTGGGAGCCCTTTGTAAAGAGGCTGTTGACAGAAATTTAAGCACTGTGTTCTCTAGACCTGATCCAAGCAGGATTAGGTGATTCACTTGCTTAAAAACCCTAGCGCTCTGTCTACTCTAGGGTTCTCAACAATGCTCACACTAGAGAAGCTGACGTGGTGTTGGCAATGCTGAGAAGTGTTTGCAGAATGCCCGTAGGGCAGATCAGTCTAGCATGAGAAGTGAAGCCAGTGACTTGACTTCATTAGGGAAGAAGGTGAGCTGTTAAGTGTGCGACGTGCTTTTAGACTGAGAGGGATCCGTGTCAGTCGTAAAACAAGTATTAGTTTTGAAGCACATGCAAGTTTGGCAGAGAAACCGCAGCTTCGAAGCATATGGTACATTTATTTTTTAAAGTATCTATTCTGTAGTAAGTCTGTAATTCCTAAGAAGAGCAGAGCTGCCCACCAAACCCTTCCTTAGGGGCCAGTCCCACAGGACGGCATGGCTTTAATTCCCAATAATGCCAGCGGGATTTGTGGGTGCTCATCAACTTGCAGGCTTAGGGCTTTAATATATAATATAAGGCAAGAGATTTGTGAGAGATCGACGTAAACACAATATTTACCATTTGGGGTCTGAGTAACGTTAACCAGATTTATGGATCCTGTTGACTAACTTCAGTTTCTTTTTTGGAAAAGGAGATCTGTTCCAGCCCCGTTTTTGAAACATGCTTTGAAGTTACTTATTTCAGTAACTTTGTATTGGTAAAGAGGGACAGGTAGGCCATTACTTCACTTCCTGTATGGTGACCAGGAAATGATGTCAAGGCTTAGCGGTTGCTTCTTTATTGATGCTTTTATTTACTGCATCACTTCTGGTGCTTACTTGATGAAGTCTAACAGAATTAGGGGGTGGAAATTTCCCTTTATTTGTTCAGCACTTATTAATGGAAGATTAGAGAAGGAAGTGACAGTACATAACCCTCCCTCCAGGCACCTGTGATCTGAGCATAGCTGCCAATGTTGGGTGAATCTGACTGTTAAGATTCATATATAATATCTGCCTTATTTCATTGCTGCAACAGGTCTCAGAAACTCACTTGGAAAATCTGTTTTGGTGTTCGTAACACTCACAAGCTGTTTTCCAAAAGACAGTTTGTGATTAGGGGGCTACTGATCAGTGCTTATAATGTGGGAGGATGGTATATTCCAATTTTTTCTTCACTTTTCTCCTGTTATTCAGTTTTCTTCCCTTTCCCCTGGTAGTAAGAAGTATGGATTCGGCAAACCCACCTCTGGCACCATGAAACTGGAGTGTAGCTCCTGATTAAACATGAGACCCAAACACTAACCCCCAGATCCAAATACTCACCCACCCTTGAGGCAATACAGATCTGGATCTGAACTCCACAACGTAGACCAATAGAGTGAATTTCTGCGTGCTTGTTGACAAGAATAAAGATTCAATCCAGATCTTTTTTGGATGTTCAGTATGTTTTATGGCAGTGTAAGAGAGAACCAGATTTGTCCATTACTTGGGGGGAAATTATTTGCAGGAAGCCAAGTTTGAGGGCAAAAATTTCCAACAGAGAAAATACCACAAGAGGAGAGAAGATTTTTTTTTTATGGTTCACAGTTATTCGAAACTTCTCTGCTTGGGTCTTTTCTAAGGTGCATACAAAGCAAGAGAAAACAGCAGGAAACAGAATCCTCAACAGTAGCATGTCCAAGAAACAAAGAGAAGACCTTGATTCAGCTGTCAAAAATTGCCTAATGCACTGGACTTCTGTGGAAAGACTGATTTCTAAGTTCCAGAAACAGTCTAGGGATTAGCTCTCTGAAGACAAACCCTTGCAGTACCTCAGCATTAGATTGTCTGTGAGAAAACTGTGTCACAGTAGGGGCAGCAATATTTTATAGTGAATATCCATGAGAGATTGGACTTTATAGAACAACAAAGCCCAGCAGTGTTATAAGGTTCAGGGTTGTAGCCTTTGAATCTAAACCCTCCTTAAGGTGTTTGCCCTCTGATGCCTTGCCCCTTGGGTGTGAAGGTGTGAAAGAAACAGCGTCTTAAGACTGGATTCAGTGCAGTCTCACAGAATTGTCATGAAAATTTACCAACCTGAACACAAACTCTACTCCCCCCCTTTTCAAGACAATGCTAAAGATGGAAAACAAAAATTGTCAAGGTTGATGTAATGTGATATGTGGGTTATCCACAGTTGATTATTTGATTGCTTTAGAATGTCCACAGCCAATCAGACTAATTATTTAAGCAACATAGTATATCCACTTGCTGCTGCTGCTTTTTCAGACTTGAACAAAGAATTTAAAAGTGATTTCTTGTTTTATTTGGGGGAGGGGGTTAAAGAAAAACAACCCCTAAAATACAGGCAATAAGGGGAAATGTGTGAATGATCGAATTGAGCCCTCCGATAACCACGATCTCCAGCTTCTGTTCCCAGCCCTCCCAGTATACATGCCAGCTTCTGTGGCTCCTGTCTTTCACCCAGTATAATCTGCAACATTTCCAAGTTGACCTCTGACTGTATCAAAGGAAGGGAAAAAAGAAGAACCCAGAGGAGAATTGGAAATTGCATTTCTAAGACTTGAATTTTCACCTAATCACTGGGAATTTTCTTGGAGCACCAAGAGGCAAAGCCAAGCCACATGACAGTAATTCTGTTCAAATGCTTCTCCACCGCCAGCCATGAAGGTTTAGTCATAGTTTTCCTTTACTAGAGGTTGCCTTCTAGCTGCAGTCCTGTACCCAGATATTCAGGTTTAATGGATTTGGCCTGTTACTTTGTTCTGTCGCCCTGAAATTTTCCCCCAGCCTTTTTTGGACAGTGTCTAAGAACTTCCCGTGATGTGAAATCCATCTTTCAATGATTTGTGATTTGTGTATGACAATTAGTGTGTGTTCATTCTGCCATTAACTGCTTTGTAATTTGAAATTTTGATTGTTCCATAGGTACCCGTGAATCTAAATGTTGACTGGAAATGTATTTTTTCCCCTGGAACTATACACACCACCAATCATATCTTTTGAAAGTCCATTGATAACAATAAACTTTATCTATGACATTGCTACCACTGAACAGCATTGCTAAGGAATGAAAGAAACAGTACAAAATAGCATTTTTCTCCATCTAAGAGTGGTCACCAATTTATGTTTCCAGGTTTCTCAATAGTGAGAGACTGTCCACCATATGAATGTGAAAGCATCACCAGTACCACTGGTGTAAATAACATGCATTCTATAAGATGCTCTGTGGTGGGAAGCCTCCAGCAAAAGAAGTGATGCCAAGATACAACTAGATCCAATATTATAGGTTCACTAGAAATGTCTAGAAATCAGCACTGTAAAACCATCTCTGTTTTTAATATTTTCACCTAGTCATGGTAAGGTCAAGTACAAAAATCCAAGTGAGTTTGTTTGTTTTTTCCATTCTTTATAGCCACCAAAGCCTGTAATTATTAAGGCCATGTCTACACTAGCATTTATGTCCGCAAACTTTTGTCACTCAGAGATGTGAAAAAGCACACCCCTGAGCGACATACGTTTCGCTGGCATAAGTGGTAGAGTGCACTGTGCTGTCGGTGGGACAGCTTCTCCTGCCGACATAGCCACCGCTGCTCATTGGGGGTAGTTTAATTATGTCAACAGGAGAGCTCTCTCCCGTGGGCATAGAGCGGCTACACGAGAGATCTTACAGCGGCGCAGATGCATCGGGACAGCTCTGCTGCTGTAAACTCCCTAGTGTAGACGTAGCCTTAGTGTGCACTGAGTTACCTTCTGAAGGAACATGAGTTACCATTTATGTTTCTTCATTAGTTTTGGCCAGTTTCAACCTTTGTGTTCTC
This sequence comes from Chrysemys picta bellii, assembly GCF_011386835.1. Classification (NCBI taxonomy): domain Eukaryota; kingdom Metazoa; phylum Chordata; order Testudines; family Emydidae; genus Chrysemys; species Chrysemys picta. The sequence goes on from NC_088796.1 coordinate 14,986,681, forward strand.
AATAAACGTAGATTTCAAAAATCGTTCCCTTAAAATTAAATCAGTGGGGGGAGGGGACGGGAAGTCCAGGTAGGGTATGTCTACACTACCCGCTGGATCAGTGGGCAGCGATCAAACCAGAGTGGATCGATTTATCGTGTCTAGTCTAGACGTGATAAATCGACCCCCAAGCGCTCTCCTGTCAACTCCTGTACTACAGTGCCGCGAGAGGTGCAGGCAGAGTTGACGGGGGAGCAGCAGCAGTCGACTCACCGCGGTGAAGACACCATGTTAAGTCGATCTAAGTACGTTGACTTCTGCTACATTATTCACGTAGCTGAAATTGCGCAACTTAGATCGATCCCTCGCCCCGTCCCCCCTCCATGTAGACCAGGGCTTAGATATGTCAGGTCAGATCTTCAGCTGATGTGAGTTGGAGTAGCGTCACTGAAGCTATCTCAGTTCACACCAGCTTAGGATCTGGCCCTTCATCCATAGGTCATTAAATTTGTCCCGCCCTCTGCCCTGAGAAGATATCTCCTCATCTGTGGTTTGAGGATCTAGGTGGAGAAAAGCAGTGATACTGTTGAGAAATCCCTGAGATGAAGCTACACAGGCAAAGAACATTTTCTCTGTGTTACAGTAACTAAATTTACTGAGAGGATGAAGGGGGAGGGAGAAGCTCAAATGAAGAACAGATTTGTGGAGTCTGCCACTACAAAGTGGTTAGCCGTCTGCCCAGAATCTATATGGCATGTGATTAGACTGGTTCCTAGTGAAATTATTTCCGAATCGAAGGTTTTAGTTCTCCACAAAGTGACCTGTGTATTTTCCCGCGAGGGATTTCACCACTGTTTGGAGAAGACATCGTTTATATGAAAGGTGAAACACAAAGAGGGGAGAGTAGTGAAGTAAGTGATATGCTTGGTTCTCCCCTTGCCCCTGAAGGAGATTAATTTGTATCTATTCTTGGCGTGATGGATGACTTTGAAAGAAAAATTGTTAGAAGCCCCTCTGATTTATTTTCGTTCACAAGCTTAGCCTTATTTTTACGAACACCTCTCACTTGGAAGTCTCAGAATCTTAAACTTGATTTATATTCCCTCTCTGGGCGTTCTGTGGATTTACACTAATTTTGTTCTTTCCACTAAGCTATTATCCCATCCTTTTGTGATCTCCAGGAGAAATATCACTAAAGCTTTCGAAGTCCGGTGTCAAAAGCAAAGGGAGTTGTGGTTTCCTTCAGAACACAGTCACACTAACAATGATTTTTTTAAATGTATTTATTGTGTTTGAAAATTTAATCATTTATCACATTTGTTAAACTAGGCGCTTTTTTAAAAAAGAGAAAAGGAAAAATATTTTGGGGGGAAGAGACTAGCTATTTGTACTAGGGGAGAAAAACACCATCATTTTCTGCTTTTCCTAGACGGTTAAGACAAGGGAGATAACTCTTCATGGCAATTCAGTCTTGTTTATAGAACATCCAGAACCACTGTATGCTATAAAATACATCATCTGCATAATAAATGTTTAAAGCCTGACATTTCACCATCTCTCTCTTGATATGTGGTATCAGTTTTGGTGGTCTGCTAAGATGTTTATTTTGTTGAGCTTGGAACTAAGTATGGAAGAAAAAAAATACCTGTCTGGTTAGAAATTTAAAGGAGGGATTCATTCTTCCTTCCTTTATTATACAGCAGGCTGTGCTGCATGTCTGATCCATTATCACCCTGTCCTGTACTCCTCTCTAAGGCCCCAATCCTGTGCCATGCAGAGGGCTCAGAATGGAAAATTAGGGCGCTCGCAATTTCACATGATCCAGGCTTTAGAAGGCTGGATCCTCCCATTAAAGTCATTAGAGTTTTGCCGTTGGCTTCAATGGGAACAAATTTGGGCCCCGAGAGTCCATGCAATGCCCACTGAAGTCAATGCAAAAAGACTGTATTTGGCTTCAGTGGGCATTGGATCAGGCCCAGTCTTCTGGGTCTGCTACTGATCTGATTCCATTCCCCACGAAGAAACAGCGCAGGGGCATCCAAAGCGATATCCATTAGATTCTCTTTTCCCCTGCTTCTGTTGAAATTGATAGCATGACTAAATACCTCAGTATAAGCTTTTGTTTTGTTACTTTGGGGAGAAAAGGGGTTTGCACATTTTTGTTGCTGTTGTAAAAGTCTGCATTTTAATATATGCAAAAACTCACTTGCTGAAACTATCATTTTTATTATATTATGGTTTCATCAAAATGGATGACAAATAGTGCAACTATTATGGTGAATTGTGATATTAATCACAGAATAAATATTGAAATCAATGTTTAGAAACTTCCATTGCCTCCTTATTTTGCCACGTTTTGCGGGGAGGGAGGGTTGTTTTTGGTTTTGTAGTAGTATTTGTGTTCCTCACATATTTCATGTCGGAGCTCTATAAAAAAGTAACAGCCCCCCTCACACAAAATAATTCAGCACCCATGGCTTATCCAATACTGCTGGTTCCCTTTAGGGCAGCCAGTTAACCTTAATGAAAATGAAGGCCCAAATCAAGGGCCGTTTACATGAAACATCCGCATCTCCCATTGGCTTTTATGGGAGTTCCTGGTGTTCCTTTGAGGATCAGGCCCTGAAGTCTTAATTGCTAAATCAAGGATCCAGGTATTCCCTAGCTGTGGGAAAGTTCCTTTACTGAGCCAAACTTTGCAGCATGGGCCCAACTCTGCCCTGGAAACCCAGCCGGTTCAAATGTTGTGCAAAGCTGGCTGTAAGAGCTCTCTCCTGGCCCCATAGGCCCCAATTCTGCACAAGCCAAAACTGTTAATAACATCAACACGGGATGATTCTATCTTAGACTTAGACTTCACAGCGAAAAAGGAACTGATCACAGAACTAAAAATTAATGGCATCTTAGGTACAAGTGATCATGACTTGATCACATTGATCATGTGCAAACTGAATAAAGTCCAGACCAGTAATATATATAGTTGGTGCATTAAAAGGGCCAGTTTCACAAAGCTGAAAACAATTATGAGTCAAATCAGTTGGGAGGAAGAATTTAATCAGAAAAATGTGAATGATAATTGGGAATTGTTTAGTAACACTTTACTAGATGCCCCAAAAGCTATAATTGAGGAAGAAGGGTGTGTTGGTTAAAAGACTCACCGGGTTTAGAGGGGAAGTGAAGGCAGTTACAAAAATTAATGTATAATACATGGGAAAAGGGGAAGTTGATAGTAAGTAATATAAATCAGAAGCTAGGAATTGTAGAAGATTTATGTGGGAAGCAAAAGGCCAAAGGGAGAAATTTATGACCAGCAGAGTTAAGGACGATAAGAAGGAGTTTTTTAAAGTATGTTAGGAACAAAAAGAATCCTAACTGGTATTGGTCCATTACTAGATGGAAATGGCAGAATTATCAATAATAATGCAGAAAAGGCAGAAGGGTTCAATACATATTTCAGTTCTGTATTTGGGAACCAAACGGGACGTAGTCATATCATATGATGCTAACACTCTTTCCATTCCATTAGTATCTCAGGAGGAGCAACTACTAAAGTTAGACATTTTGAAATCGGTAGGTCTGGATAACTTGCATCCAAGAGTTTTAAAAGAGCTGGTTGAAGAGCTCACTTGAACATTAAAGTTGATTTTCAGTAAGTCTTAGAACACTGGGAAAGTTCCAAAAGACTGGAAGAAAGTTAATTTTGTGCCAGAATTTAAAAAGAGTAAACAAGATGACCTGAGTAGTTATAGACCTGTTGGTCTGACATCAATCCTGAGTAAGAGAATGCAGCAGCTGATAGGGGACTCGATTAATAAAGACTTAAAGGAGGGTAATATAATTAATGTCAGTCAACATGGGTTTATGGAAAACAGAACCTGTCAAACTAACTTGATATCTTCTCTTTTTTTGTGAGATTATAAATTTGGTTGATAAAGGTAATAGTGGTGATACATTACACTTAGATTTCTGTAAAGGTTTTGAGTTTGTATCGCTCGACATTTTGATTAAAAAAATAAAACAATATCAAATTAATCTGGCACACATTAAATAGATTAAAGGCTGGTTAAATGATAGGTTTCAAAATGTAGTTGTAAAAAGGGGAATCACTATCAAGCAGGTTTCCACTGGGGTCCCACAGTGACCCCAGTTCTTGTGCTAATGCTATTTAACATTTTTATCAGTGACCTGGAAGAAAACATAACATCAGGGCCAGCTTTAGGCCGATTCCCTGGAATCGGGCCCCGTGGGTAAGAGGGCCCCGCGCCCACGCCTAAGAGGGCCCGTGCCTTAGGCTCACCCAGTGGCGGTCCATTCCGGCGGCATTTCGGCAGCGGGGGGGGTCCACTCCGGGGTCTTTGGTGGCATTTCGGCGGCGTGGGGTCCTTCAGTGCTGCAGAAGACGCGGAGCGGACCCCCAACCTCCGAAGTGCCACCAAAGACCCAGACCGCCGCAGGGTAGTCTAATTGGGCCCCGCAGGTCCTAAAGCCGGCCCTGCATAACATCATCACTGATAAAAATTGGAGATGAAACAAAACTTGTGGGCGTGGTAAATAAGGAAGAAGACAGGTCCCTGATACAGAACAGTCAGATTTCATGATAAGCTGGTTGCAAGCAAACAATATGCATTTTAATATGACTAAATATAACTGTATACATCTAGGAAAAAGCAATGTGGGCCATACTTACCCGATGGGAGACTCAATCCACCCCCAAATCTTTTTCAGAGTCACTGCTTCTAGGATAATCAGCTGAACGCTAGCTCCCAGTTCAGCACTGTGACCAAAAGAGCTAGCGCGATCCTGGGTTGCATAAACGGGGGAATCTCTAGTAGGAGTAAAGAGGTTATTTTACCTCTGGATTTGGCACTGGTGTGGCTGCTGATGGAAAATACTGCGTCTAGTTCTGTTGTCCCCAGTTCAAGAAGGATGTTGATAAATTAGAGAGAGTTCGGAGAAAAACCATGAGAATGATTAAAGGATTAGAAAACCTGCCTTATAGTGATAGACTCAAAGAGCTGAATCTATTTAGTTTACCAAAGAGGAGGCTAAGGGGTGACTTGATCATAGTTTATAAGTACCTAAACGGGGAACAAATATTTAATAATGGACTCTTCAGTCTAGCAGAAAAATGGATAAACAATCTAATGGCTGGAAGTTGAATCTAGATAAATTCAGACTGGAAATAAGGCATAAGTGTCTAACAGTGCAGGTAATTAACCATTGGAACAAGTTATCAAGGGTCGTGGTGGATTCTCCATCACTGGCAATTTTTAAATCAAGACTGGACGTTTTTCCTAAAAGTTCAGAAAAAGGAAGGTGTGTGGCCTGTGTTATCCAGGAGGGCAGAGATGATCACAATGAGAACTGCTGACCCAAAGCATCGTTAGTAACATGCACAGAAGACAAGGTATTCAATCCGATTCTGCAGTTATTAAATTCACACACACACAGAGCAATGTCTCTTTGCCTACCTCAGTTACAGTTGTATTGATTTTCTTTCTTTTTTTCCAGGGAAGATCAGTTTAACATGTTCCAGGGATTACTGTGTTTTAACCTTTCACCCTGGTCTAGACATCACTGAGTATCCACTGTCCCTTTTTAATGAGAAAATGGAGCCCCCTGCGGTCTTTCTGGCTGGACAGCGGAGCCAGCAAGATTCCCAGGAACAGATGGTGGGATTTTCTGACTGCACTGATACCACCAACCTGGCTCCCTCCAAACTACCCAAGTAAATTATTAAAGATGCAGTTTCCTTTCATCTTGCCAGTAAAATCTATCTTTGCTCTGTAATCCTGTGCATTACTGTCATTGCAGAGCAAAGCACTACGCAGCACTCTCCCCTGCTTCGCATAAGGCTGTTGCATGTGTGACGCTCAGCACTGTGTGTGGTTACGGAGAGGGCGAAGGAGGGAGATGCTACACAATGCAGGGAGGTCTCGAGGGGACTGGGAGTTGGACTCCTGTGGCCACCCGCCCACTGACTTGCTACCTGATGCTGCGTAAGCCACAGCCTCTCTGTGCCTGAGATTCCCCATTGGCAAGGTGGGGAATAATGCTGGTGGAAGGTATTGTGAGGCTCCGCTAATGTTTGTAAAGTCCTTTAAGACAGAGTTTCTCAACCCAGGGGGCATGACCCAAAACTGAGTCCCCAGAATGCATCAAAGGGTCACATGGGAGACCTAGGGGGTGGGGTGGGTCCTGTTCCCAGGGAAGGAAGGAGGCTTAGGGGGGATAGGGGGCTTGCAAGCCGCCTCCACACTCACCCCACAGCGGTGGCTCCCAAAGACATTAAGCAAGGGAAAATGTGATATTTTGCTGTTGATCATTTGGGACCGTTAGGTGGTCAGATAGCACAGGGACAATGCCCTCTGGCTGGGTGATACCCCCACTATCAGGTTGTTTGTTTTTGTTTTTCAGGATTATTTGGTTACTATAGTGAATTTCACATCTCTTTGTGTGTCCCCCACTCTCACAGTGCCTTCCTGTGGCCTTGTCTACACAAACAAGTTGTACCGGTTTAATTAAAATGGGTTTAAAAACCATTTGAAGGCTTGTGTAGCTGCAGAATTGCACCAGTTAGGTGGGTTTTTATACAGATGCAAACCCCTGTGTGGACACTCCTGTTTTAGTTTAAATGAGGTTTAGTTTAAGTCAATTAGAAACAGGTTTAAAATAAACCGAACTTAGGGCTTGTCTTCACTACCCGCCCGGATCGGCAGGTAGAAATCGATCTCTCTGGGATCGATTTATCGCGTATCGTCAGGATGCGATAATCGATCCCCGAATCGACGCGCGTACTCCACCAGCCCAGGTAGGAGTCAGCGCCGTCGACGGGGGAGCCACAGCGGTCGATTTGCTGCCATCCTCACAGCGGGGTAAGTCGGATCAGATACGTCGAATTCAGCTACCCTATTCCCATAGCTGAATTTGCGTATCTGAAATCGATCCCCCCCAGAGTGTAGACGTAGCCTAAGAGTATCCACACAGGTTTAACTAAACCTATTTAAGAAAACTGGTGTAAACAGTGTATAGGCAACCGTAGTTAAACTAGTGAAAGCCCCTGTGTAGACACACTTATGAGTTATATTGATTTAGCATGTGCCTTTAAATATACCGATGTAAGATAAACCACTACAAGCCAGGTTTAAATCAAATTAAGTCTGTCCATGCAGGCTTTTCCATTGCTTTTACAAAATCAGTTAGACTCACACTTTTACTTAAACTTGTGCAACTTTATGTGTAATCCAGGTCTATGAGCTAAATTAAGCATCTTCTGTGGTAGCTGAATCAGTTTAAGCCGTGTGCATTTCATATCCATAATATATTGTACTTGCATTTTATTTACAGTCTGAAGCTTGTGACTATTTCAACTCACTGGTGAGCAAAAACTACTAAATCGGCTTTTATTTACACCTTCATTTCAGTGGATACTGCTGTTAAGAGAGTCCCATTTCGTAGGTCAGAAAAAGATAGACTTCATTTACATTGAAATAAGACACACAATTTGAAATCAGAGTATCCACACGCAAACTTGTCCCGAAATCATTTATAGAGCTTTAAACTACAACCATTTAGGGCTGGGTCTACATGCTGGTTTTTCTAGCAGTATAATTATGTTGGTTGGGGGAGGGGGTGATATTTTGTAACGATATGGTTATACTAGCACAGCCCCTAGTGTGGACGCTGTTATAGGCACGTGAAGGTGTCTTGTACGTCTATAACTTATTCCCCTTCTCAGACAGGAACAGCTATAGTAATACATGTATATTTATACCGGTATAACTGCATCCTCATAAGAGGGTTGTACTGCTCCAACTATTAATATATGGAGATATCCTATCTCCTAGAACTGGAAGGGACCCTGAAAGGTCATCCAGTCCAGCCCCCTGCCTTCACTAGCAGGACCAAGTACTGATTTTGCCCTGATCCCTAAGTGGCCCCCTCAAGGATTGAACTCACAACTCTGGGTTTAGCAGGTCACACCACTGAGCTATCCCTCCCCACTGGTATACTTAAAGAGTTGCAACTTTTGTGTGCAGACGAGCCCTTATTAACCAACCAGCTCCCATGCAAACTACTTGTTGAATGGATTCACAGAGATTGTACTAACCATAGTATTGCAGGTGTGAGCTATACCCTTTTTTTTTTGGCTAGTGGAGTTGACGTGTGAGTAGGCAAGGGCCAAGACTTGCAGAGATACTTAGGGGCTGCAAGGCCTAACCCCTAGGCACTCAGGCTCCCCATGCCTTGTATGGGGAGAATTAGGCACTTAAGAAAGGATTCTCAGAAGCCAGCAATCTGAGCAGAGCTCTGCCTATCTAGCCAGGAGTGAAATGCAGAGGAAAGGGGTGGGACTTAAGCCCAGAGCCTCACATGTTTAATTATTTATACAAAGTGGAACAGCTTCAACAGGAAAGACCCCCAATACCTTGGACTGTGGGGTCAAGTCCTGCACCAAAAAACCTGGGTGTTTTGTATGCCTGGTGAGTACCCTAACCACCAGGCTATTGGGTACGCTGAGAGGACACAGACCCTTTCTCTCTCCTCCCTCTCTTTTGTGCAGGGCTCAAGTCTGTAGGCATGGTCCAGTCATGGCTTCAGACTCAGGCAAGATAGGTTGGGGATCGTCGGGGCTTCGGCTTGCACTAGGGCTCCAAGCTGCTTGTTAGCTCTGGGGCAGCACTGGGATTTAGGTGGTGATGTGCATGCCCATTAGTGGAAATGTACGCATCTGGGGAGTCAGGCAGCCGCTGGGTGGTGGTTTTGAGAATGTTGGTGATACCTAAAAGTGGCAGGTCCCAAAACCCCCTTTGTACGTCTAGCCTAAAGTGCTTTGAAACCACGATAGCTCCCATTGCTCAGCGTGTACCAGTGCTACCTGTTGAAGAATTGACACGGGATAAATCACCTCAGCCAGGGCCGGCTCCAGGGTTTTGGCCGCCCCAAGCAGCCAAACAAACAAACAAAAAAAAGCTGCTTCGCTCCGAGCAGGAGTGAGGGACCGTCCGCCAAATTGCCGCTGAACAGCTGGACGTGCCGCCCCTCTCCAAAGTGGCCGCCCCTAGCACCTGCTTGGTAAACTGGTGCCTGGACCCGGCCCTGACCTCAGCCATGTCCAGGGCCTGATCCTCATCCCATTAAAGTCGCTGGGAATTTTTTCACTGACTTCAATGAGAGCGGGAGCAGGCACTCAAGTTAAGATTGTCAAAGCCATCGCAGGGGATTTAGCCACATGGAAATGTAATGGGATTTGGGCGGCAAAATCCCCAAGTTGGCTTTGAAAAACCTCACCTGCATTCAGCTCAGAAGCTCCAGACCCCGGTCAAAGTTTCCACAGAGCTCCTCAGGGAGTCAGCAGAACGTGTGGAAGGGATCCAGACACTGAATACACAGCGAACCCTGTACAAAAGAGCACCTTTTTCAAGCAACCCCCTTCCTGAGCAAGACCCCCTGCTTCCTGCACACATACAACCTCACCCCACCCCAGCCAAAATCATATTTAGCTGCCATAGTGCCAGTCCCATTCTCCTGAGGGAACTGCCTCAAAGCGCACTGCCAACTCGATGATACTGTATTTCCATGGTAACCCTGGGTGACATCCTGGCCCCACTGAAGTCAAGGGGAGTTTTAGCCATTGATTGCAATGGGGCCAGGGTGACAATCAGGGACCATCCTCCCCAAGGGGAGAACAGGGGGTTTGAACCCAAAGAATAAGCAGTTGAATCAACTGATCGTATACAGTGTTATTGCGTATGCAAATACATCGAGTAAGGTCTTTTATGGAAGCTTGTGATGTTCTGAACTCGATGGTCATTATGAGATGTGCATACAGCTGATGGTTTTGAATATATGTACTTGTGTGTATATATAACTGTGCTCATGAATGGCGTTGCAACATTCAACTCCACCTCACAGTGGGGCGGTGAGTAGCCAGGCAGGGAGAGGCTGCCTCCACAAGCAGATGACACCAGCTCTGAGCACTTAGCATTGTAGGAGCCAGGAAAAGACAAATGATGGGCCATCAACATTAATGGGAAAACATTGAAACAACCTGGAAAGAAAACCCCAGTCTTGGAAAACTAAGAAAGGAGGGAGCTCTCCCCCACTTGGAATATCTATGGTAACTGAAGAAAAAAAACCTGAAACCCCTTTTTAAAGGGGAAAGGGTTTGAAGTGAAATCTATCCAGAAACTGAGGGACAGTCGCCGTGAAAGGCTGGATCCCCTCTATGACTGGGAAGCTGTTCATAAGTAACTTGTATTAGAAAAGGGATTTTTATCTCATTTGAAAGTGTAAAGCCTGAAGTTGTGTCTTTGTGTTTATTTTCTGTGTAACTTGTATATGTTTGCTTCCCTGGCTTCTTCGGCTTTGAATCTGTGAGTTTTCTATTGAATAAACCTTCGGTTTATTTTACCCCAAGCAGGTCTCTGGTGTGCAAACTGTGTGGAGTGTGTGCGCTGAAGCAAGCTGGTGTTTGGGGGCAGGTTACATGCCTTCAGGAGTGCCAAACCAGATGGAAAAATTCCAAGGGTCCCTACTGCCCGAGGCCCTGCCTCCCCGCCCCGAGCCTCCCCCATGGCTGGAGACTGAAGCTTCCATCTTGGCCCCATGGCCGGAGGAGCCCCAGCCCAGCTGCCCCAGGCCACTGGCCCATCCTCCAGGCCGGTCCCCGCTGCCCCGGCTGCCGGCTGGAGCAGAGCCTTCAGGGGAGGGAGGAACGAGGGCAGGGTCTTGGGACGAAGCGTGGGTGGGGCCACAACCTGAGTTAGGGGAGGCTTGGCCTCCCCTGGCCTACGATACCCGCCGCTCATGGGAGACAGATTTGGGGAGACTCGGGACTTGGGACTTGAAAGGCTGTTGGAGTGGAAGCCAGGGTGAGACCTTTATGCTTATGGGCTGGCTACTGGTGTCAGGGCTCTGAGCCACAACAGCATAGCATTAAGGCACCAAAATTTCAGGGCAGTCAGTGAGAGAACCCCCTCCCGGCCTGGATGAGCCTCATAACGTCACACCAGGATTTCACCCAGCAGTTTTACACTTGGCTTAAAATGTTCTACCTGACACCTTTATCTCTCCCCAGCCAAACGAACTGTGTCCCTCAGAATTCCTACCCTAGGGGATTGCAGGACACTGGGCTGTAGCTAGACTTCTAAGCAGTGTACCGATCCACATTAACCCTCACAACACCCCGGAGGTGAGTAAGTGCTATTATCCCCTTTTAACAGGCTACATGACTCACTGAAGAGGCCACTAGCTGAGCTTAAACCACTAGGTAGCACTGCTTCTCTAACGCAAAACATTCCAACTGTAGCTGGTACACAGATCAGAATCAAGTTGTCCTGATTCCGAGTTTATTTAGTAAATGGCCATCATCCCTGCTTTGCTTCTCTTTTTGCTTTTTTCAAATGAGCCAGACTTCTTCCCAGCAGCCACCACCAAAGGGGACCGGGTGGGGAGAGGGGAAATCCACCATTGCAAGGTGAGTGCAGTAGAGTCCTATGCAAATAATATCTCACTTGTTGTTATCATGTTTTAATGTGCTCTGTAGAGAGGTTTCTCTTCTACTACAGCCCCTCCGCCCCCTCCCCCCCGAAGCAAATGGAAGAGCTTTACTGGACTTGTACCCTGCGGCGCAGGATAATGAAGTATCTGAGCACAGTCATTTGAAGGAAATCCCAAGTCAGTCGGCTTCCTCCTCACCCCCCCTTAAGAAGCAGCAGCCAACTTGCAGCTGCAGCCCTTCGCCAACCTAGTATCGGGGCTGCAGCCAGGAAACCATTGTAACATGCTGGCAATAAGCACTGGATCAGGCTGGAAAGGGGCGGAGCTGGCTGTGAGTTTCAGGACCCTAGGCATGTTTTAACTCAGTGTAGTCTGAACATATTGTCCATGCAAGAGCTTCTTGGAAAGACTCACCGATTCGGGCCCTAAGAAGGGAAAGATCTCTCTGTGTGGGGAGTGGAACAGACAGACTCTTCGCCATGGTCTCTTCATGTCCTGGTATTTGCACTGTGGTCGTGTCAGATTTCACAAGTTGGGTTGATTTGTCTCAGTGCATGAATGGGAGAGGCCTAAGAGATGTCTCTGTAGTACCGGAGGGCCCCTTGCACCCAGATTTCCCACTTTCCGTGCAGAAAAGGGACTCGAGCACCTTCACAGCAATGCAGAGTGGGGTGGGAAGTAAATGTAACCCATTGGTGAGTGTATGTCACAGGTCCCCTCTTTATATCCGATCTGCAGAAGTTGTGTGTTTATTCCAGCCCCAGTCAGCGAGATGAGCTGCTATCGCTTGAGCTATACTTTTCGCTCTGGAGGTCCCCGGTTCACTCCCTGGTGTGTTGGCCAAGATGGCAGCAGGTCACATAAATAGGTCAGGAATGGGGCTGAGGGAAGCACGTTGCCCCTGTATCTCCCAGGGCATGTAATACAGCCAGAGATGGCAGGGATCCCCCTTTTGGAAAGCCCCCAGGGCAGGGGAGGGCAAACTTTTTGGCCCGAGGGCCACACTGGGGTTACAAAACTGTATGGAGAGCCGGGTAGAGAAGGCTGTGCCTCCCCAAGCAGAGTGTGTCTCTCTCCTCAGGGACATGCTGCATCAGCTCTGTCTCAGTTAATGGCAACTGCCCCTGCTCACAGGGAGAAGGCCTAGAAATGTCAAGGTACAGTACACAAAACAAACTCCTTGCAGTTACATAGCTACATACACCACATTCACCAGAAAAAGAGGTGAGCTTCTTCCCCCAGAGTCTTTATTAGCCATCCTTAAAACCCCATCCCATAGGTCCTATGGCTCCACCACAATAGAGGGTGACTAGAGACCAGATTACCTTCAGACCATCGATGTGTGCCCAGACTGTCGCATCATTGGGAACCCTCCTTAGAGCAGGACTTCTGAGCTCCTAGCAGCCCAGGAGATGAGAGGAGAAGTCCAGGAATTAAACCTGAGACACATTATTTAAGACTGTGCAGTATGCCTTGTCAGTAGTCTGATGAAGATATCTGCTCCTCTGCTATACAATGAGTTCTAGAGGGTGAGCAGCTGAATTATTAAAGTCTTTGGGGACTTTTGTCTGTAATTGTTTGTGTGCCTTTATTTACTCATTGTTGGCTCCTGTGACTCCCATCCTGGGCATGTGAGTGTTTTACAACAATAAAAGAGTCCTCTATAGGCCAAGCAGACGGTAGCATTGCCCTGTAGATCTGCGTGAGTCAGAAGGTCAGACTACTTCTAGACACATTTTGATGTGCATTACTAACAATATAGTCACTCAGATACCATGGTTACGAGTACAGTGTAACTAGATAGAATTCAGAGCACTAGCCCAGTGTGTATTTAAGGAAAATCAAGATAATAAAATAATAGAAGCTAGAGACAGGCAAGACCCACTGGACCAGATGTGCAGCCAGGCTTCCAGCTGGCCTCCACTTTTTGCAGGTGTCATCTTGTGCCATGATAATTTGTGATGATAAGTGATAGTGGTGAAGCAGCTGTCTGATCTGCAGGCACAGAAACACAGGCATAATAATTTACGGGCACAAAACTGATGTAGGAGCAAGAATAACAGAGGACACTTCTGCATGCTTGGCCCATTAGGTTATCTCCAGTCAACATAGGCCTTTCCCCTCCAGGACATTGTCTGGTGCTTTATCTAGTTTTAAATGGTCCCGACTAAGGGGGCCTCCAACCACTCCCTTGGGGGGGAATATTCCACTCTAATTGACTTGGCCAAAGGGAAGTTTTCCATGTGGTGGCTTTAAATTTTCCTTTCCTTAGTTTCATCCCATCCCTCCTAATCCGATCCTCTCTATGACGCTGCCTGTTTGAATTGGCCCTTTGCTATTTTTGTCACTCTCGGAGGCGTCAAGCAGGTGAACTTGTCTGGCTTTTGATTGTGTCCTCCCAGTAACAAAGCAGTTTAGACTCGCGTAGTCGTGTGCAGCCTGCCAAGCTGCCGAGTTTCCTTTTTTCAATCTGGCTCTGCTCTCCCACCCGGCCTGGCTTGCTGTTGCTAATCTCAGGTAAGTAGGTCTCCCAATCTCTAGAGCCCAGGGCATTCACAGCTGTCGCATTGTTATTATGGGAAGTGTGGGTCGTCCTCCTTTAATAAGAGCAGCTAATTTCAGACAGAACATTTGTGGGGCTAGTTGGGGGGAGAATTGCAGGGGATTTATTGCAGAGCTGGTTTAATGGATTGTGTCCATCTGTATGATGGCAGCAGAGGGGGAAGATCCCACAGCATAGCATGTGCAGCTAGTTCCTGAAGAAAGTCTGCAGGGCAAACAATTAATTTTAGTTCTGCTTTTTTGTTCTTTTTCTTCTTTGTGAAGCTTCCCTTTACCTTTTCTCTTTGGTCAGCCGCAGCGAAACAGTCTCCCCCGCAGCATTGTCATCCAAATCCCTTGAATGTCCACAGTTTCTTTCCTTTTCTGATGACAGAGCGTTTGACAAACAAGTGAATAGCTCACCTCCCCATGAAGGTAGGTGGCACATACCCTTTTTACAGAGCGGGTAAACAGAGGCATCGAGAAATGAAGGCCTTTGAATCTGTGGCTGAACTGCAAAGAGGTCTACACTGTAGTGTGGGCAGAGGCTCTGACACATGTTCGTGCCCAAACCACTCTTCTGTGCGCACATAAAAGCCCTCTGAAAGGCAGCTGCATCCTCTCAGAACATGGGCGTGAATGGACCTGCCTGCCAAGGTATGGGGTGGGTATGAGGCATGCATACCAATGTAGTGTGGACGCTCACAGGCCACCTTGGGCAGCACAGAGATGCTTGAGCAGGTATGTGGACCTGGGTACACTAAGCAGTGTAGACATAGCCCAAGAGTTGTGGACCTCGTCTTGAATAGGCTTTGGAAGGTGTTAGCTAACATGGGTCACCTGTCCAGTGCAGACTCTGCAGTGTGCCATTCTTGACTTTAGGCTGCTAACATGTGTTAGCTCCCACCTTCCAAATCCTAGTCTAGACAAGGCCTTAATCTCAGATCGCTTACTCTAACTACTAGAAACATCAGCTTCCATTATAGTATAATGAAAGGTTCTGTGGTACTCTTTATTTGGAAGATGCTTTGACCCAGTGACCAGGGCAGGGTACTGGGACTTAGGAGACCTGCATTTTATACCCAGCTGTGCCATTAACCAGCTCAGTTACATTGGACAGGTCACTTCGCTGCTCTCTGCTTCAGTTTTCCCCTCTGTAAAATGGGGATAATGATACGGCCCTTCCTTTGTAAGATCCTTTAAGGTCTATGGCTGAAAATCACTATATAACAGGTAAGGGCTGGCATCACAATGAAACTTATGTGTGGCGACCCTCAGCATCACTCTGCAGAAAATTACTGGGATTCACAAAAGCCTGGTTTAGGTGCCTAGGTTCCCTCTACAGTGCATGGGGAGAGAGACTTGCGTTAGAATGGGATTCACAAAAGCCAGCAGGCTAGCCAGTTCCTCACCTAAGCCAGGAGCTGGGAGATGCCAAGCTGAGGGGGATGTCTTTCTGCGATAGGCACCGAGGTGCAGACTGGTGCCTCCTCTACTTGGGATTCTCAGACGCAAACCCACTCTTGATGTTGGGCACATTTACCATCACCACCCATGGTGGTGGTCATGCTGCCTAACTTCTGATGGGCACAGTACTCATCTGGGAGGCAGGATTTAAACTGGGATCTGCCACCTCTCAGGTGAGTGCTCTAGCCACTGGACAATGGGATATGCTCCCTTGTTGAAGATGTTCCACGGTGGCTAAATAATGAAAGAATCCTGGGGGTCAGAGAGAGACAGCAAATGAGTGACTGACACTCTAGCCCGGTGATCCAAGCACTTACTGGGGAGATCCAGGATCCAGTTTCCCTGCTCCAATGACTTTTTAAAAAATATTTATCCACATTGTGACAGCTTCAATAGGAGAGACTGAGGGAGCCCGTGATTCAAATGGCCCAGTGATTAGTGCACTCACCTGAGAAGTGGCAGATGCTAGTTCCAACCCTTGCTACTGCGCCTCCTTGAGCTCAGGGGTCTCCTGTATCTCACGCGAGTACCCTAATTACTGGGCTAAAAGTTATGCGGGAGCAGAGAAATGCCTATTCCCCACACACACAGCTTTCCCAGTTCATATATTGCTCTGGGGCTTAGGGCTTAGGTGCCCTGCCCAGACGCCTGGCATGGGGCTGCAGTGCACATGCTCAGATGGTGAAACGTAGACACCTAGGGTACTTTTACTGCAAAAATGTAGGGGCCAAGTGAGTTTAGGCACCTACAAGTTCAGAGAAAATTGAGCAGGGGATTTGTGAATCCCAGTTGGGCCTGATTCTGGGATTTAGGTGCCTAAAGTGGCAGTTAACTACCTAAATCCTTTTGTGAATCTAGCCCTAAGTCTTTAAGTGCTATTTTGCACCGACTTGCAGTGCTCTCCATTCTTGACACCCTTAGATCCTTCATTCTAAGGGCCAACAGGGGATTTTTAAATCCTGGTTATGACATATTACTTATAGCATAGGCTTTCCCCTGGGGTGCTCAACCCCTGCCCAGCCCCAGGCCCCACCCCCACTCCACCCCTTCCCCCAACTCCCCCACGGAGTTGGCGCCTATGACTTATATTGTCCATTATGAACAATATCCATTAGTAATTTTAGTCCATAGCAGTATCTGTTGGTCCATACCTGCACACTATGCTCCCTCGTGCTATACACGGAGGGTATAAGCGGCAGCCTGGCCCAACCACCTTTTCAGTCCTTTTCTACTGCTTGTGGTCTGGGACAGAACCTCCTGTGTCCAGAGCTCCTAGTTTCTTAGGCTCAACGTTCCTGTAAAAACATTGTAAATAGTTTTGAGCATTTATAGTTAGTGGGAATCAGGGATTTCCCCCCTTCTGCCTTGCTTCTCCTACCTAGTAAGTGACCCACATGAGAGCTGCATTTACTGTCTGGGAGTCACATATCCCATCGAAGTGTGACATCTAAGAACATAAAAGCAGCCATACTGGGTCAGACCAAAGGTCCATCTAGCCCAGTATCCTGTCTTCCACCGGTAGCCAATGCCAGGTGCCCCAGAGGGAATGAAAAAAACAGGTAATCATCACTCCTTCCCTCCCCACACCAAGCAGTCCCAGGAGTTCAGACTTCACAAGCACCTGACGGAGATCACCATGAGGCCCTGCCTGGACCCGGGGCCTTCCCGGTCCCCGCCTTGTTGCCTGGAGCTGCCGAGCAGTGCCTCACCAGTACTGACGGAATAGCAGACACAAAGACTCCTCTAAAAAAAGGCACAATGAGGGTAAAGAGCAGCACCTTCACTGGAAGGAGGTCAAAGCCACCCGTAAGTCTGCTAAGACGTGGGCAGCTTCCTCCCGCCCTTGGAGCCAAGTGACTCTCCACACCCCGGAGCTGGCACATGTGGAGTTCATGGGATCACAGGCTGGCACTGACAGTACTGGGTGCTTCTAGCACTCCAAAACCAACCACTAAGGCACATAAGGACAGTAGAAGCAGACCACCTTTGGCACCAGTGGTTCCACACCAAGCCTAGACAACCATGCCAGCACCAACAGATTCAATTCCAAAGATGCCCACTAGTTCTCCTCCTGTCAGACCTCGATACACCCTTCTCGAGGATCTGGCAATTTTCATGGATCCGGAGTCTCTGATCCTTTCAGATCCAGTGATAGCGAGAGACTTCACAACACAACACGTCACCCACCAGTGCTAAGCACCCGCAGGGCTATGGATTCTCCAACACTGTTGGGATGCTAGTCACCTGATGTACCCAGTCCCAGGCTTCCTTCCCCGCATCCTTGGTCTGCACAGAACACACATCCTCTTCTTTTAGTATTCACTCCAGGTAATTTATTTAAGTCCCCTCCACCACCATCTTTACAGGGCAATATAACTCTTCTAATACTATGGCCCTATTACTTTCAGACTCTGTTCATCAGGACCCTGGGAAGAAAAAAGATCTTCCTTCCTTCGGATCTCCTTCAGCCTGGGCACAGCTAGCCCTGCCCTTCCCTCCCCCTCCACCACCTTCCTGCCTTTCATCAAGCTAGTTATCTGATGGGCCAGTTAGTTCCTTAACTCACCCAGCCTTCCTGTTGGATTGGCTAATGCCTCCCTACTTCCTCAGTCAATCATCGCTGGGGAAACTGATGGACCCTACGGTGATCAGAGTGCTGACCTGTCAGGCCTCAGCACCCTATCAGAACCTGGTTACACACTGGCCGAGCTACCAAAAAACAACTGGTACTGATGGCTCCGCCCTTCAAGTCCAATGACTCTTACTCTGAGGAAGAGCGGGAGATGGTGCTGTCAGTTCTGCCAATGGCCCATACATGGTATTTCAGCCAGATAGGGCCTCCAGGTCCCCTTGGGAACCCCCATATCTCTGAGGCCCTTACCCCTCAACGGTACCCCATCAAGCAGTCCATCCTCCTATCACTATGATCCCACCCACTGGCATTACTAGAGTGCCTGGGGCATTGCTTTTGCCAAAGATCACCTCCAGCGAAGAATCCCAACTGCTCCTGGAGCAGGGTGAGGAACAAGAGCAGCCAGAATAGCCCATACTGCTGGATCTGCTGCTGGCTTCTTCTGCATCCCCAGAGGAGGCAGTAGTACCAGCTTCCCTCTCCCCTCTTGGTGATTACATACAGTACCAAGGGCTTCTAAGCAGGACTGTGGAAACTTCCAGATTCTGCTGAAGGAGGTTCAGGATCCCACACACAGGCTGCTGGCCATTCTCCAGTTGGAAGTTCCCTTCCAAGTAACACGTCCTATTGAGGAGGCCATTTTGGAGTCTGCCAAGGACATTTGGTACACACTGGCCACCTGTGGCTCTACCCCTGAAAAGAAATATTTCATTCCCTCTAAGGGGGCAGAATATTTATTCTCTCACCTGAACCCAAACTCTCTGGTGGTATAAGCAGTCATGCTGTGGAGCAGACAATACCGATTGAGATTTACTCCTTTGGATAAGGATGCCAAGAGATTTTCCTCCGCCAGCCTACTTTTCCATATTGCGAACTGCCAGGCACTGGTGTCTAAGCATAACTTTATTAACTACAGCAAGCTACCAAAGTTCATCAGTAAATTATCCGAGGAAAGTAGGCCCCAATTCCAGGCTATCCTTGATGAAGAGATATGATCTCTTCAGGCATCGTTCAATATAGCAATATAACATCTCCCTTCCCGGCAATCTGGTGGTTATGAGACTGGCTTCCTGGCTGCAGTCATCAGGGTTTCCCAAGAAAGTTCAAGTAACAACTTTTTCTGTGAAAAGACCAATGAGTCACTCAAACACATGCATGCCACCCTCTGTTCCTGAGAAATCTACAACCCAGCTCCTCACAGACAATACTTTAAAGCAGGGCAAAATAGATATTGGCCAGCCCCACAGCCATTCTACTATCAGAGGCTCTATGAACCACTGAGAAAACACCTGAGGGTACAGCATGGCAGATACACCACCCCGCCACCATCCCCTCTCCAGACCCAGCCATCTACAAAGAACGCGTTTTGACAGGATGTTTGAGAGCCATCAACCAGTCCCAGCACACCCAGTCTCCATCACTCCCTTCACTGGCTGCCTGGCCTGTTTCCTTCCAAAAGCTAACTTTGGACAAATGGATTTTGGACTTCCTCTCAACCAAATTCCTCTATATCTCCTCCTCCGAATCCCCTTCCCCTTCATTCTCAGGCAAGAGGTAGAATCCCTGATCCATCTAGGGATGATAGAGCTGGTGTCTCCTCAACCCAAGGGAAGGGCTTTTACTCCAAATATTTCCTAATCTCCCAAAAGACATGGGGCTGGGGACCCATCTTGAATTTCAGGCAGTTGAACATCTTCATCCGCCACTCAAGATTCAGGAGGATTACCCTTTCAGATATAATCTCCTCCCTGAATGTTGATGACTGGTTTGCGATGCTTACTTTAAAGGACGCTTATTTTCATGTAGAAATCCACCCAGCACACAGGAAATTCCTGTGTTTTACAGTGAGCTCAGAGCACTTCTATAGATTCATAGATTCCAAGGGAACACTGTGATCATCTAATCCATCTTCCTGTATAACACAAGCCATAGAACTTCTCCAAAATCATTCCTAGATGGTTTAGAAAAACTTCCAATCTTGATTTTGAAATTGCAAGTGCTGGCAAATCCACCCTAACCCCAGTACAAGGTGCTCCCCTTTGGACTGTCCATGCCTCTAAGGGTTTGTAGAAAGGTCATGGCTGTAGTAGCAGTGCACCTGCACTGTCAGAGCTATCATATATTTCCCTGCCTGGATGACTTGCTCCTCAAATGTTGATTGTTCAAGAAGTGCAGGTAATTGTCACCACCCTGCTCAACCTTTCCCGCTCCTTGGGTTGTCAAGTAAACCCAGGAAAGTCCATTTTAACACCTTCAATGGCTATAGAATTTATTGGAGCAGTCCTGGACTCAGTTGTGGCCAGGGCCTACTTACTGCCTAGCAATGAGAGACCTCAGCGTCCAACTTTGACTCAGTCCTCACACAACAGTCTAGTCCTGCTTGGTCTTCCTAGACCACATGGTGTCATGCAGCTATGTGCCCCCTTTGCCAGACTTCTCCTGCACTGCCTCCAGACCTGGCTGAGGAAGATCTATGTCCTGAACAGTGACTCCCTGGACAATGTGTGGTCTTGGGTAAATCACAACCTGACCCATTTTCCTGTATGCACTTTCACAAACACTGACCTTTTCTTCCCCATGTAAAAATTCCTTCCAACACAGTCCAATTGACAAGGCCCATATTGTTATATTTGTCATACACAAAAAAGCAAATTGATTTCCGTCTGAAAGAGTTTATTTTAGATTCATCAAAATCAACAAACAAAAAAGAACAAAAGTAAAGTCTCCATGGAAGAGGACTGTGTATGTATCTCCTCTGTAACAATCTGTACTGAACAAAATTGCTACCTGCTACCAAGACAGCAGAGTCCTTAGAGATTAAACAGTGCAGTAAATTTAAAACTCGGGTGTAGTGGTAAGATAAATACAGGTTTCAGAGTAGCAGCCGTGTTAGTCTGTTTCTGCAAAAAGAACAGGAGTACTTGTGGCACCTTAGAGACTAACAAATTTATTAGAGCATAAGCTATCTGAAGAAGTGGGCTGTAGCCCATGAAAGCTTATGCTCTAATAAATTTGTTAGTCTCTAACGTGCCACAAGATAAATATATTACACCAATCACTAGGTGTATAATCTTCACACCTTCCCTTTCCTTCACTTATCTTATCTTGTCTCCATTGTAAGATCTTTGGGGCAAGGAACTTGTCTTAATCTATGGGTCAAATCCTGGTCCTAGAGAAGGCAAGGAGTATTTTACTGTTGATTCCATGAGGGCACAGTTTGGCTGTATGTACAGCACCATATATGTTTATGGTGCTATGAAAGTGATACCCCGACCAAGAGGAAAGCTTATGCATAAGAGAGACAGAAAGTGTGTCTTGGCAAAGACCCCTGGGTGCTCCAGCAAAGTACGTACATTGTCAGAGTGGGCATGTTCACAGGTCAGAGAGAGTGAGTGCACAGCTTTGTTTATATCTGACTTGCTCGGGACTGTTTTTTGTTTTGCTTTTTTAATCCCTTACAGATGCAAGGCGCAGAAATCACAATTAACCACCCCAAGCAGAGCCAGCAATAAACAAAATCCTTTCAGCACAAATCATGTTGGGGGCCTGTAGGCTTTGATAGATACTCAGATGGACTTTTAGCCAGGGGGTTATCATGAGACCAGTCCCATTATATTTGTTCTGGAGACATGTTAAAATAGTCCCGCTGT
Source organism: Chrysemys picta bellii (assembly GCF_011386835.1). NCBI lineage: Eukaryota > Metazoa > Chordata > Testudines > Emydidae > Chrysemys > Chrysemys picta. The sequence continues at coordinate 15,008,452 of NC_088796.1, forward strand.
ATTCGTGGGTCTAACAAAGCCTTCATGTGAAGTTCACTTTTCAGTGTTCTTTTTTAACCAGGGATTTTGCTAAATCCACTTGATAGTAAATAATTTATACTAGAGGTGATCCCAGCAATTACAGACCGGCAAGTCTGACGTCGGTACTGGGCAAATTAGTTGAAACAATAGTAAAGAATAAAATTGTCAGACACATAGAAAAACATAAATTGTTGGGCAAAAGTCAACATGGTTTCTGTAAAAGGAAATCATGTCTTACTAATCTATTAGAATTCTTTGAAGGAGTCTACAAACATGTGGACAAGGGGGATCCATGGACATAGTGTACTTAAATTTCCAGAAAGCCTTTGACAAGGTCCCTCACCAAAGGCTTTTACGTAAATTAAGCTGTCATGGGATAAAAGGGAAGGTCCTTTCATGGATTGAGAACTGGTTAAAAGGCAGGGAACAAAGGGTAGGAATTAATGGTAAATTCTCAGAATGGAGAGGGGTAACTAGTGGTGTTCCCCAAGGGTCGGTCCTAGGACCAATCCTATTCAACTTATTCATAAATGATCTGGAGAAAGGGATAAAATATGAGGTGGCAAAGTTTGCAGATGATACTAAACTGCTCAAGATAGCTAAGACCAAAGCAGACTATGAAGAACTTCAAAAAGATCTCACAAAACTAAGTGATTGGGCAACAAAATGGCAAATGAAATTTAATGTGGATAAATGTAAAGTAATGCACATTGGAAAAAATAACCCCAACTATAAATACAATATGATGGGGGCTAATTTAGCTACAACAAATCAGGAAAAAGACCTTGGAGTTATCGTGGATAGTTCTCTGAAGATGTCCACGCAGTGTGCAGAGGCGGTCAAAAAAGCAAACAGGATGTTAGGAATCATTAAAAAGGGGATAGAGAATAAGATGGAGAATAGATTATTGCCCTTATATAAATCGATGGTATGCCTATATCTTGAATACTGCATATAGATGTGGTCTCCTCATCTCAAAAAAGATATACTGGCACTAGAAAAGATTCAGAGAAGGGCAACTAAAATGATTAGGGGTTTGGAAAGGGTCCCATATGAGGAGAGATTAAAGAGGCTAGGACTTTTCAGCTTGGAAAAGAGGAGACTAAGGGGGAATATGATAGAGGTATATAAAATTATGAGTGATGTGGAGAAAGTAGATAAGGAAAAGTTATTTACTTATTCCCATAATAGAAGCACTAGGGATCACCAAATGAAATTAATAGGCAGCAGGTTTAAAACAAATAAAAGGAAGTTCTTCTTCACACAGCGCACAGTCAACTTGTGGAACTCCTTGCCTGAGGAGGTTGTGAAGGCTAGGACTATAACAGCGTTTAAAAGAGAACTGGATAAATTCATGGAGGTTAAGTCCATTAATGGCTATTAGCCACGATGGGTAAGGAATGGTGTCCCTAGACTCTGTTTGTCAGAGGGTGGAGATGGATGGCAGGCGAGAGATCACTTGATCATTACCTGTTAGGTTCACTCTCTCTGGGGTACCTGGCATTGGCCACTGTCGGTAGACAGAATACTGGGCTGGATGGACCTTTGGTCTGACCCAGTACAGCCGTTCTTATGTTCTTATGTACTAATTCATTTAGTTGATAAGCTCTCTGAGGCAGTGGCCATTTTTCCATAGATGTAAATACAGAGCCTAGCACAATGGGTTCCTGATGGGTGGCCTCTAGGTGCTACCACAAAACAAATAATAAATACTACTACTCATTCATTTAAAACCAATCAGTCAGTAGAGAGAGCCTGTTGGCATCTTCTGTTTGAATCCTGTGACATATAAGATAGAACCGTTAAGGGAAAGATTAGAAATTCCTATTTTTACACTATGCTGAGAATTATACAATGGCCAGCTGAGTATCAGTGTGTGAAATGAGTTTGGCGGGGCTCAGCCCATTTTCTATTGGAAGGGTGTTTCCATCACAACTGATAGGTTCTTGGCAGCCTCAATGGATTGTCCAAAGACTGAATGCAAAAATAAAGGCTGATGGACCCTATCATGCTTCCCTCCAGGTCAGGAACGGGGCACACGGGCCACGCTGTGCGCGGAAACATGCATTGCTGCTGACCATTTTGATCCTTTGCTGTAGATGGATGACTTTCACTGGAGCGTACTGCAGTGATAGACCTTAGGAAAACCTAGATAGAGATAGAGAGTTTGATTTCTCTTGTCTTGCCATTTACACCTATGCAAAACTTTGAATTGTAGCACTTTGTCCGCACTTTGTACAGGTGTTAATGATGACTCAAAGTGCAAGACAGTGGAGAATTATGCTCTAACTTTGTATCTTTAGGTGATCTATCTATCTATCTATCTATCTATCTATCTATCTATCTATCTATCTATCACAGTTCAGCAGTAGAGCTGATTGAAAAATGGGATTTCCATCCCATGGGAAATTCCAAGATTTCAAAATTTTGTTTTGTCCCAAATCATGATGAAAACTCAAAATCTGAGTTTTTTGTTAAATTAAATATTCTGAAATGTTTCATTTCAGCCTTACCATGGCTTGATAAGGTCAAAAAGTTTCATTTGGACTTTATTATTTCAACTTATATTATAATAGAATATAAAAGTCTAAACATTTTTATTTTATAGATCATAAATTTTAATATACAATTAATATAATATTAAAGTCAAAGCAAAATTGAAACTAAACATTTTGATAATTTCCAATTAAATTTTTGAAAAAAACTATATGTTTCCACAAAACATTTCAGTTTAATCAAATTGGCATTTTCTGATGGAAAAACATTCAGTTGGAAAAGTTTTGCCCAGTTCTACTCAACAGTTCTGGCTGATCTGGAGCAATGATCGCTCTGTGTGAAATCATTGGCAGTGGTGACTGGGTCACAGACTAGATGACTTTGTCTTGAAAACATTTTTGCCATAAACTCTAACCTGCATCTCCCTGATCTGTCCAACTTGAAAGAAACAAAATAGTAAACAGCAGGGAAATGACCCACTGGAGAATTTCCAGCTGGCTGTGGTGCCTCCTTCATCCAAATCAAACTGGGAACTAAAAGTCTAAAGCTATTAATGTCCTTAAAACAAAAATTCTTAGATCAGCATTACTTTGGCCCTCTCCTGCTTCTACTGAAGCCAGTGGAAGTTTTGTTAGTGATTTCAAAGGGCGTCAGGTCAAGCCCTGTGACGTTGTGCAGTCTATATGGTTTTATAAAAACATAATAAGAAGTGAATATAATGTAACTGGAATAGTTTTATAAAAATATAAGTGAATATAATGTAACTGGAATATGCTTCATGCAAAAGGTCTCTTGTAAGGTATCATTACAAAGCTCATCATCTACTGAGTGTGGTCATCCTATTTGTATAAATGTATCACTCTTGTATCTAAAACTAGAAATATAAAATATAACTCTGAGGGCCTATTGTAATTATGCAAAGTGTGGGCCATTAATAGTGGTTTGGAATCTTGATGACTCCCATTAACCAGGACCCTTGTCTACAGATGGCTGTGTTTACCTGTTAATCTTCCTGTATATGTGTGTGCTGGCAAGTGGGTAATGAAGTCTTGCAGTGACATGTGATCATGTCACCTGACCTGGAATCCATCTTTAACCTGGGTGCTTTTCCAGTGAGGGGGGAGTGAAAACCCAGAGGGACAAAGGGTTCCTGCCTTATGCAAAAGATATTTAAAGGGGTGGAAGAGAACAGAGGGGGAGAGGAGCCATCATGAAGAATCCCCTAGCTATCATATGAGCTGGAACAAGAGCTGTACCAGGGGAAAGAATTGTGCCCAGGCCTGGAAGGTGTCCAGTCTGAGAAAAAGCTTACTGAAGCATCTCTGAGGGTAAGATTATCTGTATTCAGTTTGAGTAGACATAGATTTGCGCATTTTATTTTATTTTGCTTGGTGACTTACTTTGATCTGTCTGTTACTACTTGGAACCACTTAAATCCTATTTTCCGTATTTAATAAAATCACTTTTTACTCAGTAATTTACTCAGAGTTGGGGGAGCAAACAGCTGTGCATATCTCTATCAGTGTTATAGAAGGCGAACAATTTATGAGTTTGCCCTGCATAAGCTTTATGCAGGGTAAAACGGATTTATTTGGGTTTGGACCCCATTGGGAGTTGGGCATCTGAGTGCTAAAGACAAGCACACTTCTGTGAGCTGTTTTCGGGTAAACTTGCAGCTTCGGGACAAGTGATTCAGACCCTGGGTCTGTGTTGGAGCAGATGGGAGTGTCTGGCTCAGCAAGACAGGGTGCTGGAGTCCTGAGCTGGCAGGAAAACGGAAGCAGGGGTAGTCTTTGCACATCAGGTAGCAGCTCCCAAGGGGGTTTCTGTGATCTAACCCATCACAAGCCCAATGTGATCAATTATACTTGTACTGTGTAAGGCTTACAAGAGAGCAACTCTCTCCTGATTTTTGCATTGGTTCCTCATGCCCATAATTATTGAGCATTTTAATACATATAATAATATATTCATAATTTGCTAAACATGTTTCCTCCCAGCCAAGGATGCTGGACAGACCATTAAAATACAATAATAGTAATTAATTATGTATCTATAAAAACATCAGAAAACATACCAGGCTAACTCCTGAGCTGCTAAATCAGGGTAACACCATTGAAGCCAATGCAAATATGTTGAATTACATCAGCTGAGGAATTGGCCCAAAATGTTTGTGTCTGTGTCGCTTTGTATTTAGGGATGCTGGCACATAGATTTGTAACAGAGAAGACTGAAGTCCTCTTTATTCACAAAACACATAGAGCCCAGGCAGCAGCCATGCAAACTTCTCCTGTGTAGAGTGGAGCAAAAATCAAAATTTCCTTCTAATTTAGAATTTCCTTCCAAATTTTGGCCTTTGTTTTTGTCCTGAACTGGGATGAAATGTTGAAATACTGAAAATTTCCATGGAATGAAAAGGGCAGACACCTCTAAATAAAAAGATGTTGGAATGTTTTCAGGGGTGCTGGAACTAGGGGTGCTGGAGATGCAGCAGCACCTCCTGGCTTGAAGTGGTTTCCATCATATACAGGGTTTACAGTTTTCTTCAATGGCCTTCAGCACCCCCACTATCCAAATTGTTCTAATGTCACTGAATGTCTTGTTTTGGTGTGTTGAACCCTAGTAAACATTTTGTTTAGAGTCAATGTCATGTTAAACTGCTTCAGCCTCTGGTGCTGCAGGGCCTCATGGGAGTCGTAGTTTGGGAGCCTTGTGCCTAAAGCCTTCCCTGGAGACTGGACTCCTTAACTGGACTCCATCTCAACTCATGCACCCCAGTCATGTGACCTCCATGATGCACCCACCCCACACAGCTTGGTCAGAGGGAAGATTACAGTGCACCATGGGAGATGTATACATGTGGCAATGAACAGCTGTCATGACTAGAGCCAGTCAAATGTTTTCATTCAGCAATTATTTTAAAGGAAACTGGTATTTTCTTTAAACTGGAAAGTTTTTCAAAAAGCTTCCCTTTTAAAAAAAAAATGTCTTTGGTAGTAATTAAAACATTTCATCACTGACCCAGATTCTGAACTGAATCTGAGTCACTTCCCTGGACTTTCTTTGGCTTTATGCTAGTGCAATCAAGTCCATGACTAGAACTCCTACGTGCTATGGTAATACAAATTAATAATAATAATACTGACTGCAGGGATGCACAAACTATGTCCAGCGGGGGGCCCCGTTGGCAACTTGCCAGAACTTCATCAGACCTAATCTGTATCACATGATATCTATTGCTTTCTCCATATTCAAAGTGCTCAACGAACATTAATTATTAAACCTCAGATAAACATGACTACCTACCACAGAGCAGAATTCATCTTTAATATGGCAGTCTAGCCCACAAAAACCTATAGCTCCCAGCATGCAAGTCTCCCTGCTCGGAGGTCTGGTCTTTGTGAGCTACATCTCTGGCTAGGTCTACACTAAGGGGGGGGTGTCGATTTAAAATACGCAAATTCAGCTACGCAAATAGCGTAGCTGAATTCGATGTATCCTTTTCAACTTACCCCGCTGTGAGGACGGCGGCAAATCAACCGCCGCGGCTCCCCCATCGACGGCGCGTACTCCTCCTGCCGAGGTGGGAGTAAGCGTGTCAATTCGGGGATCGATTTATCCGTCTAGATGAGACACGATAAATCGATCCCCGAGAGATCGATTTCTACCCGCCAATCCGGGCGGGTAGTGTAGACTAGCCCTCTGTGTTAAAGATAGTTACTGCAGTGCTGTTGTAGCCATGTTTGTCCCAGGATATTGCACTCTGTGTCGCTTGAAGGCTTGTCTCTTTCACCAACAGAAGTTGGTCCAGTAAAACATATTATCTCACCCTCCTTGTCTCTTTGAAGATAGTTAGTCATGGGACTTGGGTTAAAACCCCTGGGGCATGTTTGGTTCATGGGCTTGTACCTTGGCCATTTCTGTTTTACAGGACCTTTTGTGCACTCATTGAAGAAGGAGTCCTGTTAGACATCCTACAATGCCATCCTTTGAGACCTTTTAAAACAAAAAACGCCAGGGCCACCCAAAAAGACATAGACCTCCATGGCAGTAGACATATCCCTGCAGTGCTTCAGAGCATATACAGCAGCACCTCCCTCCCTACTCCACTGAGCAAGAGACTCAAGCAAGGGCATTGTGCTCTGATGGGCAAGGCAAGGCTCACGGCTCAGATTAGCTTTGTGTGTCTGTTCTCAGACTCCAGTCCAAGTGAATGGATTCGTCACCATGCAGTGATCTGTAGCACGAATGAGCCAACTGCATCCAATTAATTCCCTTCCGTCGTCACTCTCTGGAGGCCAGAGATCTACGGCTGCTCTCTTGGCTCCAATTCCCTGCTGCACGAGGGGAGCTCCTCGCAATACTTTGCAAAGTGCCTTCCATTCCAAGGCCACCCGAATAATGCAGCTCTAAAGAGGGAAGTGGCAATTGAACCAGTATGACTGCATGGATGAGAGCTACTCTCACTTCTGATTGGTGCGGAGGGCTATGGATGGTCCCCATCATTAATAAATAATCGACTGCACAAATCAGTCATGAGTGTGGTACATGGCGGGAATTTATAATAATAATAATAGTACTTTGGATTTACACACTTCGAGATTCTCAAAACACTTGGCCAAGGTAAGTCTTATCCCCCTGTCACAAATGGAGAAATTGAGGAATAGAGAGGTGAAGGGTGACATTTTCAAGTTTGATGCTATATAAACACTTTAGCTAGATAGATTTAAATTAGATAAGCAATTTATGATTCAGTGGGAGAGGGACTTCTGGCCAGAACTGGACCTTGGGGCGTGAGGTTGGACTTTTGGTAAGAGGCTAATGCTTCATTTCTTTGTCCTTGGCAGAAATGCACTATAAAATCAAGATCAGCATTTACTACATCCTGTTTGGGTTACATGCTATGAATCCTAATGTATCTGATATATGTTGGACAAATTGTATGCAGAGCGAAATCCTCTTTCACGCCCTCTGGTTATACCCCAAAGCTGCTGATTGTTGGAGGCAGATTTATATGTATTGTAATTGAAATGGCTAGTGTGCATATGTCACCATCACTATGCACTGCTGGAAGGAATCCAAATTGCTCATCTGCATGTCATAGGCCATATGCTGCTGACCGCTAGTGAAGATTCTCCTTTAATAGGTGGAGACTGGGATTTTTGAGATGGATCATCTGAGTTCTCACCTGGCTGTTGCTATGAAGTTCTGTATGGCCACAGTATGTGCAATGTACTAGCCGCAATGTCATGGTAGCCATGGATTTATTACAACAGAGCCTAAACATGAGACCTAATCCAACTTGAATGTGTCCCTTTAAGGTTCTTTATACAGCATGGTTAAGACAGAGAGAATTGTGGGCCTGGTGCCCTCGCTTTTTCATAGGAAAATCTTGTGACTGGTTAAAATCTCTATAGCACAGAAAGGGTTAAAATGCAAAAATCATGCCTGACTTTCTTTTCTCATCGTATTGGTGGGAGCTGTTGGTGCCACTTTCCACAATCCTCTAGTCCCTGCATGCATCTCGCCCACAAGAAAGCCTCAGACCCATCCCTTCAAAATCATACTTCAGATCCCTAAACAAACTTGTTTGGATCACGTGGTGCAAACCAATTTGTTTGACCTACAGTTCATACAGAGGTTTGCCAACTTATAATCAGCTAGCGAAATTACAATGGGCAAGTAAGGTCATAGAGCCAGGGAAGAACTAGCAGCAGTCAGCTTCCATATTTACTCTGTACTCAGAGTAACACATTGTTCTCTTTTATTCCATGTGTCTTTAAAATTTTCAACCGTTCTCCTGTTTGAAATCCTGGAGGGCCACTTTCCGGATTAAACTTTGATTTGGAGAAAACAAATTTGCTGCATTAATTAGTAATGTTGGAACTGCCGCTAACACCATTAATAAATCATATTATGTACGTAAAGGTCAAGATGAAGTAAGCCGCCGTAACCTAAAGCTGTGAAAAGAAACATCTTCTCCACAGATCATGTCCCACACACATCTCTGCCAGTACTAAAACCTAGTGTTTGTTGTATAGGCTAGCTGGAGCATTTAAAGGACACAAACTTTTTCAAAATTCCTTTCTGTTACAATAGCTGTTCCTGGCAAGGATGTTTTTATTAAATACCTGAGGCTTGAGTCTCATTTATACATTAAGACACTGAGGTCTTCACATAAGTGAGAATCAGGCCCTTGATTTTTAGCATGACAGTACCCCTTTAAATTATTATTTAGTATGTGTATAGCAGTAGCACCTAGAAGCCCTAGTCATGGACCCAGACTCCGTTGTGCCAGGCGCTGTACAATCACAGAATAACAAGATGGCCCCTGTTCCACAGAGCTTACAGTCTAAGCCTCAGTCCTATGATACTGAAGCTATGGCTACTCTTAAAACGCTACAGCGGCACAGGTGCCGCTGTGGCACTGTACCACTTCAGTGTCGACACTTACTACAGTGACAGGAGAACCCCTCCCATTGCTGTAGGTAATCCACCTCCTGGAGATGTGGTAGCGAGGTCAAGGGAAGAATGCTTCTGTTGACGTCATGCTGTCTACACCGCGGTTTCAATCAGCTTCACTACGTCTCTCAGCGGTGTGGCTTTTTCACTCCCCAGAAAGTTGTTGCTATGCCAGTGTATCTTTTCAGTGTAGACCAGCTCTTACAAGCATGAGTAACTTTGCACCCATGGATCTACTTCTGTGCATAAAATTGCTCTTGTGTGTAAAGGCTGGCCTACACTAGGAGATGTAGTTAAGCCAACCTAAGCCCCAGTGTAGACAGCACTAGGGTGACAGAAGAATTCTTCCATCAACCTAGCTACCATCTCTTGGAGAGAGGGATTTATTACATTGACAGAAGAACTCCTGTAGTAAGTGTCTACACTACAGCTCTACAGTGGTGCAGCTGCAGTGCTGCACCTGTGCAGCTGTAGCATGTCTAGTGTAGACATACCCTCAGTGTTTGCATGGTTGGGGCATTAGTTATTATGACAGTGTGGTAAGCCCAGAAAATTTCATTTGAAATGGGAACCCTCAAACACCCTTAACTTTAGTGGTGCCCTCAGCTGCTGCTTTATATAGTTTAAAATCACTTGTTGTTAGTTTAAGTGCTGTCTATACTTTAGAGACATATGATACAGTGGGCTTGAGCACAGGACTGGGAATACAGAACTCCTGAATCCTAATTCCGGCTTGGATTGACTTCTTCTGTGATCTTGATTAAGTAACTGGACTTCGGTGACTCAGTTTCTCCCATTTTTAAAATTGGGGTAATAAAACTTCTTTACCTCTGATAGAGTCTTCCAAGCACCATGAATAGCTCTCTCGATGCTGGGAATTATTAACACTTTAGTTCAAACTCACTTTTCAGAGAACGAAACGGAGATCCTGGTTTGGCAAACCAGGTTGAGAGGAATGAGGTTCTGAAGTTAGGGCGGGAAGGAGATTGAAAGGTGTGTTAGAAGAAGACATATTATAGGAAAAAATAAGCCTTGCAGTAACAGAACATTTTGTATTATGAAAAATTGGCTTGAGGGCCATTATTGTAAAATATTGCCCTCGGGAGAGAAAAATTACAGAGCTTGTGAAATTTAGTTCGTGTATTATTTTACAACTGAGATAACTTCTATCCTGAGGGCAATATTTTGCAGCTATTGCTTGAAATCAATCCCTATTTCGCAACTCTGGATTTTTGTGTTTTTTAATGAATAAAAATGAGGTGATGCAGTATGTCAGAGAACACTGCTTGCTTCGTAAGAGCTGATCTTTCAAACACTGCTACAGAATAAAGATGAGACCTGCTCTTTCCAGTGATAAATTAAAGAAAAAATCAAAATATTCTGATTTTATTATTGTGATATTGTTATTACAAGCACTGATCCACCACTCCTCACTGTTGTATCTGGGTTGTCTTTACAATAGTTACTCAAACATATCCATGTATCTTATCGTTATCTAAAGTCATAATAGATTCGCGGCTGTAAATCCTTGTCAATGATGTATTGGAAGAATGGGGCTTATTTCTTACTTCCCAAAGATGATGACAATAATTCACATAAAGTCCAATCCAACTTCCACTGAAGCCCATTGGCTTTATAGGGACTTGGATCTGAGCCATAAAAGATATAACATGAGAACAATACAAGGAATTCCAGTACTATCACATTTTCTAGCTCGAAGCCTATGAGATTTATACAGGATTTATTACCATCTGGGAGCAATAGGAGCTCCAGCTCATGAAGAAAACCCTGATAAGAAAGCATGGCTCAACCCTGCTCCTGGAGGAAACAAAGAAAAGGGTGGGGAATACAGAGTGAAATTTGGACCCTATGGAACTGAATGGGAGTGTTGCCACTGACTTCAGTGGGGCCAGGATTTCATCTTAAGGCCTTGTCTACATTTAAAAGTTTTAGGTTAGGGGAGTGATTCCCAATATAGTTATCCTAGAACATCCCCTAGTATGGGCACAGTTATACTGCTATAAAGGTGACTTGTACCAATCTAGTTATTCCCCTTCCCATGCAGGAATAGCTATACCAATGTACAGGGCCGGCTCCAGGGTTTTGGCTGCCCCAAGCAAACAAACAAAAACAAAACAAAAAAAGCCGCGATCGCGATCTGCGGCGGCAATTCATCAGGAAGTCCTTTGCGCCGAGCGGGAGTGAGGGACCCTCCGCCGAATTGCTGCCAAACAGCTGGACGTGCCGCCCCTCTCCGGAGTGGCCGCCCCAAGCACTTGCTTGGTAAGCTGGTGCCTGGAGCCGGCCCTGCCAATGTAAAGCACCATTAATGCCATATACCTGCATCTATACTACGAGTGTTGTACCACTTTAACTATCCCGGTACAGTTAAAATGGTATGACTTCATAGTGCAGGCAAGCCCAAAGAATCGAATCCCAATTTAACCCCCTACCTTCAAATTCTTCCTGAAAAATTGGCTGCATCAGCTCAATTTGACCAAGCTAAGGATACTCAATACTTAGTTGTCTCTGTGGTGATCATTTGTGTGAACTTTCTAGCAGGATTTAGTAGACTTGTTAAAAATGTTGATCTCTCTCCTATTATTCATTTTCTGCATTGTGTCTTTTGACAACACAACCTTTGTCATTAGCTGTAAAGATCAGTAACACAAATGGCAAAGCGAAGGGGACTAACTGAATGACACAGGGGAACGGTCATCATGGTTGCTCGTTCAAATCTATTGAACTGGAAGCTGTTGCCACATATGGGGTGTTTAATGGTCTCTGTGACATGATTTTTAGTGGGTCTCAGCCCTGCCCTGAGTGGACATGTTCCCATATACTTAAAAACAGGGCTTGAGTTGTGCCGGAATGCTCCAGAATGCTGTTGTGGCAGTTTATGTGGGAGCTGGAATAGTGTGTTCCGGTGCTTCCTTTTTTAGGACTCAGGCACTGGCCTAAAACCAACATTAAATTGACTGGCAGACTGTTGGCAGCCTCAGGAGAAATGTATTAAGAACTGAATAAACATGAAGCCTGACCACCAGATCAAGGATGAGGTGCATATAGGCAATACAGTGGCGGAGGAGGGGAGATCTGATGTAACACCTACTCTGGCAGTCTGGTCCCTTTCATTTCTGGGAAGCTGGGTTCTATTCCTGCCTCTGTCACAGACTTCCTATGTGACCTTGGGCAGGTCTATTGGGGTTGAATTCAATTTCCATGGAAGTCCATGGGCCTCATTTTATTGACTTCAATGTGAGTTGGATCAGCCCCTCGATGTCTCTCTGCCTCAGGTCTCCATGTGTAAAATGGGAATAACAAGCCTTCCTTTCTCCCGTCCTTTTTATGGCTTCTTTATTTAGACTCGATCCTGCCAAGACTTATGCACATGCTTAACTTTATACACTGGGAGTAGTGTCATTGCCATCAATGGGACTGTGCTCAGTGCTTAAAGTTAAGCACATGTGTAAGTTTTGTAAGCTATCCCAAGCAGGGGATTATCTGTCACTATGTGTTTGCATAGTACCTAAAGCAATGGGGGTCCCAATCTCGTTTGTGGGCCTCCAGATGCTATTGTAGTACAAATAATTACTAATAATATGGTGCAAATCCTGGTCCCTCTCAAGTCACCCTCTCATTGCTCCATTAGACAGCTTATTATTTATGCCACCAAGAAGGCTGAGGTATTTAATGCCTCTTTTGCTTCAGTCGTCACTAAAACAGTTAATTGTGATAAGATACTTAACACAATATTAACAGCAAGGGGGAAGGAACAAAAGCCAGAATAGGGAATGAACAGGTTTAGGTATATTTGGGTAATTTAGATGTATTCACATTGGTGGGGCCTGATGAAATTTATCCTAGGGTACTGAAGGAATTAGCTGAAGCAACCTCAGAAACATTAATCTTTGAGAACTCATGGAGGACTGGTGAGGTGCCAGAGGACTGGAGAGAGGAAAACACAGTAACTATCTTTAAAAGGCGGGACAAAAAGGATTCAGGGAATTATAGATCAGTCAGCCTAACTTTGATACCCAGAAAAAAAACAACCAGAACCAATTTGTAAGCACCTAGAGGATAATAATGTGATAATAGCCAACATGGATTTGTCAAGAAACAAATCTTGCCAAACCAACCTAATTCTCTTCTGTGACAGGATTACCAGCCTCATGGATAAGGGGGCGGCAATAGACTTGATATCTCAGGACTTTAGTAAGGTTTTTGACACAGTCCCCACATGGCATTCTCATAAGCAAACTAGGAAATATGGTCAACGTGAAATTACTAAAAGATGGGCACACAACTGGTTGAAAGATTGTTCTCAAAGTGTAGTTATCAATGGTTTGCTGTCAAACTAGAAGGACATTTCAAGTTGGGTTCCACGGGGGCCCATTCTGGGTCAAGCACTATTCAATATCTCCATTACAGATTGGATGGTGGAGTGGAGAGCACACTTATAAAATTTGTAGATGACACCAAATTGAGAGGAGTTGTAAGCACTTTGGAGGACAGGATTATAATTCGAAATGATCTAGATAAATTGGAGAATTGGTCTGACATCAATAAGACAATAAAGACATGTGCAAAGTGCTAAACTTAGGAAGGAAAAATCGAACATACAACTACAAAATGGGGAATAACTGGCTAGGCGCTAGTACTGCTGTAAAGGATCTGTGGGTTATCGCAGATCACAAATCGAATATGAGCCAACAATGTGATGTAGTTCTGAAAAAGGCATATGTCATTAGGGGATGTATTAACAGGAGTGTTGTATGTAAGACACAGGAGGTAATTGTTCTTCTCTGTTCAATATTGGTGAGGCCTGGAGACCATGCCATCACACTTTTAAAAAGATAGGAACAAACTGCGAGGGTCCAAAGGAGAGCAACAAAAATGATGAGAGGCATAGAAAGCAGGCCCTATGAGGAATGGATGAAAAAATTGGACATGTTTCGTCTAAAGAAGAGAGGACTGAGGGGGAACATAATAAGTCATCAAATATGTAAAAGGCTGTTATAAAAAGGATGGTGATCAATTGTTCTTCATGTCCACCAACAGCAGAACAAGAAGTAATCAGCTCAGTTTGCAGCAAGGGAGATGAAATTAGAAAACTTTTTAATTATAAGGATAGTTAAGGGCATTAGAACAGGTTACTTATCCCTGGGCTACACTGCAGGGGGATCGATCTAAGTTACGCAACTTCAGCTACGTGAATAACGTAGCCAAAGTCGACGTACTTAGATCGATTTACCGTGTGTCTTCACCGCGGTGAGTCGACTGCTGCCGCTCCGCCGTTGACTCTGCCTATGCCTCTCACGGCGGTGGAGTACAGGAGTCGACGGGAGAGGGCTCGGGGGTCGATTTATCGCGTCTAATTAGACGCGATAAATCGATCCCCGCTGGATCGATCGCTGCCTGCCAATCCGGCGGGTAGTGTAGACGTACCCTTAGGGAAGCTGTGGAATCTTAAGAACAAATTTAAAAAACACCTCGCAGGGATGGTCTAGGATGCAGCATACTGTCCTGGGCGGCTTCGGGACACCGAAGAGAGAGCAGCTGGGCACTTTCTGCCTTTGTTACACTCAGGAATGAGATCAGCTAAACTCACCACTGCATGTGGAAAATAGTGTCCGTATTCAGAGCCATTGCCTGGTATTCATAGTTTCATGAAACCAAGCAATTCCCTCCTCATTTCCCTCACCCCGGTGGGCCATACTCACCATGGCTGGTGCTGTGAGTGGCCCTGTGCACAAGCAATCCAAAGCAGTAGTGTCAATAAGCCTGTCTTGAGTCAAACATTAAGGGACCAAGGGAAGGGAGTTCTGAATCTTAACTATCACTTTCCATTGTGACTGTACTGACAACAGGTGCGGCTCTATGTGTTTTGCTGCCCCAAGCACGGCAGTCAGGCGGCTTTCGGCGGCGCGCCTGCGGGCGGTCCGCTGGTCCCGCAGATTCGGTGGCATACCTGCGGGAGGTCCGTCGGTCCTGCGCCTTCAGCATACCCGCCGCCGAATTGCCACCGAATCCGCGGGACCGGCGGACCTCCCGCAGGCCTGCCGCTGAAGGCAGCCTGACTGCCACCCTCACAGGGACCGGCAGGCCTCCCCTCGTGGCTTGCCGCCCCAGGCACGCGCTTGCTGCTCTGGTGTCTGGAGCTGCCCTTGACTGACAATGGTACTTCTGTGTGTGCTTTGCCTGCAGCTGCTGCTGTTGGGACCTTGAGGGGTTCCCCCTCCACACCCGTGGAACACCTGAGCCAGATAAGTAGGAGAAAGAAGAGAACTCAGGGTGACATGTTCAGTGAGATCCTGCAAGCCAGTCCTGCACACCGTGAGCAAAGGGCTTGGAGAGTGGACACAACAGACAGCCTGGAGAAGGAAAACTGGACAGGGGAAAGGTCCAAGAGTCCCAGCAGGAAAGGGAGAGGGAGGTGCACCAGGACATAATGGGGCTTCTCTGGTAGCAAACACAGAAGCTGCAGACTCTTGTGAACCTACAGGTTCAACAAGCCCTGGCTCGCCTCCCTTTGCCGTCCAGGAAGTACTCCATCACACACCTCCCTACACCCCACCACCAGTGTTCCACCAGGCATCAGGGGCTGCATCCTAAACCTACCACTCCATCCTCGGGGACAAGGACAACCACAGCTTCACATACACTGCCCTGTGAAAGCCACAGTTGCTGTATGCGTAGGTAAAATGGGCATGGATGTCCTTTTCCTTTAAGTTCTGTTCCATTCATTTATGATGTTTTTAATGTAGTTGCTTTAAAATTGTGCAGGTTTTTCTTTGCACTGCTTTTGTTACTGAGTAAAATTCTATTATTTGGAAAATAAGTCATCTTTATTAGTGCACAACAGATGCTGTAGAGTGCCTCGCAGTACTGAAAACACCCACTTGTTACCGTACAGTGTGACACAACTCAGCATCAGTGACAAACACACTGTAATAATCATAGATGTACAGCAAGCACCGCAAAATTAAATAGTTGCATTGACAGTTTTATATTCATAGATGTGCAGCAAGCACCACACACAAAAAACAGCAGGGCCAGGTAAAGCACAGAACACCACAAAGCACTACTGTGGCTCTCTGTGTTTAATGGTGGTATCACTTCCATGAAACAGTTTGTAGAGCAGGGGTTGGCAACCTTTCAGAAGTAGTGTGCCGAGTCTTCATTTAGTCACTCTAATTTAAAGTTTCACGTGCCAGTAATACATTTTAACATTTTTAGAAGGTCTCTTTCTAGAAGTCTATAACATATAACTAAACTATTGTTGTATGTAAAGTAAATAAGGTTTTTCAAATGTTTAAGAAGCTTCATTTAAAATTAAATTAAAACGCAGAGCCCCCCGGACCGGTGGCCAGGACCTGGGCAGCGTGAGTGCCACTGAAAATCAGCTCGCGGCACGTGTGCCATAGGGTGCCTACCCCTGTTGTAGAGGGTGCCACAAAGAGCAGGAGCAATAGAGTCAGATGATGATGTGTGAATGGGAGTGGGCCAATGGTGGCTCCTTTTAGATTGGTCATTATTGATATGGTACATTACTGGATGTGTCTGACTATGGGAGATCATTGTATCTAGTATCTGCTTTAGCCTCTGCCTACATCGCGTGGGATGGGCCGGGCTGAGGGTGGAGGTCTCTGATAGACCTGTGCCTGCAGGGAGGTGGTGAACCCTGACCTGACCGTAGCTCAGTGGAGAGTGTTTATAACCTGCCCGTAGGTACAAATCTTTGTTTATCTCTATGGCTCTGGGCTGGGGTTACAGTTCTATTTTGCAGGGACTGTTGATGGCTGGGATGTTTCACATACTGCAGTAAGTGGCACGAGGTGAAAATTGGCACATAGTCACTCATTGTCATTCTTCCGTAAGTCCCTCCTTCACATCCCCTTGAGGGCTACTGAGAGACCTCTTCACTGAGTCTATATTTCTGATTTCTCAGTTTCTTAAAGCTACCATATGATCCTTTGTGAGACCCCAAAGATCACCTGGTTAGCCAAGATATCTCCATTTATACATAGCATGGTTCTTAGTACTTGTCCATTACTGTAGAACAATATAGCATTCCATAGCAATGGTCCAAAACTCTACGACTTACACACACAAAAAGTCACTGCAAACGGCTCATGCTGTTACTCTAGTATACTATTGTATTTTGTAGTCAATAGCTATTCCTTTCTGTTGTAAGATGCAGGGCCACATTCTGCTCTCACACTGGTTTGTACTAGTGTAGCTCCATTGACTTTAAAAGGCGGCACTCTTGATTTGGACTAGCATGAGTAAGATCAGAAGCTGCTGGAAGGATAGAATGCCGTAGTACATTTTATGAGAGAATTTGAATCAAATTAGAGTAAAATTTGAATCAAATTAGAATTTGAATCAAATTAGAACTAGGCTGAACTTCTAGCTATAACTGTTTACTGTTTGTTTGTTTATTTATTTATCTGCAGCCTATTTATTTATTTTGAAGTTCAGAAGAGTTCACGTTGTCTTTGAGGGTTGTGGGTTATTTAAAAAAAACCTCATTCTTTTTGTTGTTTTGCTGCAGCTCTACTTCCTGGGCTGAGGTGGCAATGCTAGAATGCTGCAAAAGTGGCTCTTCTCGTAAGACTTCTGGTTCAACTGGAATCAGTCAGACCTCAAAACACCTGAGAGACTTTTTTCTCTCAAAAGCCACAGCCCAGTTCAGGAAGGCAGATCAGAGGCTTCTCTGCAACTACCTCACCCTCTCACCCCCAACCCCCGCCTTTTAAGGTGTTTTCCCAGAACTTCTATCTGAAGCAAATTGCTATGGAAATGAGCATTAATTGGGGTTGAGATCCTTTTGCTACATGTCAGACATTTGTTTATAGACTAGGGCAGGGGTTCTCAATCTTTTCCATAGCGGGACCCCCTCATAATTCCCCTTCCACCAAGCCAGTACCCCATCCTGGAGGGAGTGAAGGGTAGGATGGTCATGTGACCCTGGTTGAGTGGAGACTTAACCCCCAAGCTGAGAATCCCTGGCCTGACTAGTCGCTTATTGTATGTACAAGCTGGTGAAATTAAATTTGGCACCATTAAGGCAGTGCAGATGAACTTGTTGATGATACAACCATATAGGAGCAAATCCTGATTAGATTTCTTGTGCAAGTGATCCTACTAACATCTATTGAAGTACTTGTGTGAGCAGGGCCGGCTACAGGGTTTTGGCCGCCACAAGCAGCCAAAAAAAAAAAAGCCGCGATCGCGATTCGGCAGAAGGTCCTTCGCTCCGAGAGGAAGTGAGGGACCGTCCGCTGAATAGCTGGACCTGCCGCCCCTCTCCGGAGTGGCCACCCCAAGCACCTGCTTGCCAAGCTGGTTCCTGGAGCCGGCCCTGTGTGTGAGTAAAAGAGCAGGGTTTGGCGCGTAGTCTGTTAGCCTAGGGAATTCTGTATATGCTCCTGTAGGTATGCTGCCTGTTTCCCCTCTAACAGCTTCTGTTCATACTTCTCACTTTGCATAAAATGTTGTATTGTTCAGAGCTTAAATCCTAATAGAAATAATTGGCCATCAGTGACACTGTTTTTGTACCTGGAGCAACTATATTGACATCAGTGGAGAGTTTCCAGTTTTAAACCGGTGCTGCTGAGAGCGGAATTTGGCCCACGGTTGTGGACTACGTGTGGGTGACGTGAAAGGATCTTGTATTTAGCAAACAGTCCTAATATAGAGCCAGAACTTGCAAACACTTACCCCATCAGTCCTATTGAAGGATGAGTAATAACTACCTATGTGAGTAAGGATTGACAAGATCGGTCCCAGATGTTACGGCTATTAGGACCACATCATGTCCCCAGCACATTACAAGCTCTCCAATGCCTTGTGCTGGTTAGTGAAGCTGAAAGAAAAGAAGAAATAAACCAAGTCCTTCTGCAAGGCTAGCAAGTGGTGTAACAGCACCCAGAAAGAAAGTAGACGTGAACTAACAAACTTCCTGTCTGTCTGTCTAAGTCCTTTGAAAACCGTGTTGCAGATGAATGTGAAACCACAAATTATCACGTGCCTTGTGATCAGACTTGATGCCCCTTTCTAGTTTGCTAGTACCTGTGACATTCCAGGGTGTACTCCTTCACCATCAGCACTCCTCTTTCATTCAATCCCACTGTGAGGAGCTTTTCTGTTACCCATATCAGCTTCAGTTGCCAGTTTCGACTCCCTCCCCTTGGAGACTGTGACTAGCATTCCAGGACCCTCTCCCATTCTCCATGCTGCTGGAGCAGGGACTAGAAAGGGCATTGCCAAGCTCTGGTCCTAGCAGAGCTTTAGTGAGGATTTGCCAGAAAGAGAGAGGTCCCTAGGAGGAGGAAAGGAGTCATCTAGCAGGAGATTCTTTTCTCACGAGAAACCAGAGCCAATACACAAACCCAGTATTTAAAAAGGGGGATAGAAGAAAGAAGGTTGGTTGGTGGTTGAGCTGCTGGCCTGGACTGTTGGAGAGCCCTGTTCAAGTCCCTGGTCTGCCATAGAGTTCCTATGTGACTTTGGGCAGGACATCATTGCTTTTTGCCTCGGTTACCCATAAAATGGGGATAAGAGCACTTCCTTAATTCCCAGCGATGTCGTGAGGATAAATGCATTAAAGACTGTGAGGAGCTTAGATACTATGCTGATGGGGGTCAGATAAGGACCAAAGACAGCGCAGGGGTGGATCTGAACCTTCCCAGAGTGTAGAGGTGTTTCCTGCATCTCTAATGTATAATGAAAACAACATATTCCTCCTGGCACCAGCCTGGGCTGTTCTCAAGACAGGTGATCCCCGAGGTGGCTGTTTTGCTTGTCTCTCCAGGTCGCTGCAGTCAACAAATTGGTATTTCAGGTATGGGAGGTGAAGCAACTATCTTGTAGGGCTCATCCACACAACAAGTAAAACCATGATTTCATAACCAGACCCATCAGTGGGTTACAGGCAACATGGCTTAGTTTGTATCTTCTGCCATGTAGGGGCACTCACCCTTAATACTTCCTACCCATAGTTACATGTAGCCCATATTAAGTGGATTAAAAACTGTTTCTCGTGCGGGTGTGTCTCGTGGGGTCCTGCAGGGGCCTGTTTTCAGCCTGATGCTATTCAATATCTTTAGCAATAATCTATTAGAAAATATAAAATAATTGCTGGTAAAATGTGCAGATGACACCCTAATTGGTGGAGTGGCAAATAATGACGAGGAAATGCCCCTCTGGTTCACTTGATATGGTGGGGGCCTTTGAATCATATGAGTTTTAATACAGCCAATTGCCAGGTCATACAGACAGGAAAGAATGTAGTTTTACAAAAAGACTTGATAATGGGTAGGCTGTTGTGCCTAGCAGGCTGATCAATAGTCTCACTATTTCCTTGCACTCCCCCATCTGTCTGCATCCAGCTGTTATCTCTAGCCTCATATTTACATGGTAAGCATTTTGGGACAGGAGCCATCTTTTGGTTCTGTGTTTGTACAGCACCTAGCACAATGGAGTGCTGGTCCATGAGTGGGACTCTAGGTGCTATGGTAATAAAAATAATAATAGCAATAACAATAATAAATAGGTCACACTTACAAGATGGGGACTGGATCCTGGAATGCAGCGACACTGAAAAGTACTCAGGGGTCATAGTAAACCAGTGGATTATGAGCTCCCAGTGCAGAGCTGTAGCTAAAAGGGCAAATGCATTCCTTGGTTGTCTAAGCTGGGGCATCTTAAGCAGGAATAGGGAGGTGGTATTTCCTCTGGGTACAGCTTCAGTGAGACTATTACAGGGATACTATGTCTAGTTCTGGTGTCCACACCTCATGAACTAACCTACCATTGAGGTGCAGAGTGGTCAATGACTTGGTCGAGGTCACGTAGCAGAGCTGAGACTGGAGTTCCCCAGCTCTGAGTCGCAGGCCTGTTCTTTCTCCTCTGCACCACAGCCCCCCCCCCTTTCTTTTTTAAAGCACATCTGCCCCATTGCTTATTCCCCCCTGCTTCGAAGCCACACTTTGTGTTCCTAACCTCTGGTGTGGTTGCTGTGGAGATGATGAGGTCACAAATGGAGGCGCATAACTTCAAGTGCAGGAGCAAGGGGAGCCCGCAAGAGAGGAGGCCCCTGCTTTCATTCAGACATATCCCTCATGATAACAAACGAGGGAAGGGAAACAGCGTTGCCTTTTAGCAGATGGTCTGCCATGGAGTGTCAGCTTCTCTCTGAGTCAACCTCGCACCCCTCAGCAAGGCTGTGCTTGTTGCTGGTTAGCAGCTAAGAAGAACATCTTTACACTGTCAGGGAGACTCAGCATCCTTCCCATCCCCCTGACGTTTGTCTCCAACAGCAGCGTGGAACGAGGGCTGATTATTTATGTTCCATTTCACTATGTGGGTTACGTGTTGTGTAACTTGCAATATTTCCTTTAGTAGGTGAATTGTGACTCCCTGGAGAAAAGCCTGTGTTTGGAGGAGAAATGAAACAGCAGGGATGGTACACTGGATACGCAACGGGTAACCAAGGTGCCAGTGTTGGGGCTGCAGTATCTCCCAGGGATTCTGATCCCATAATAATCCATCGGGCTCCAGTACTTTAGGTAGACACCATAGCCCCCCACTGATCTATATTCATGCTTCATACTCTCTGCTCCCAGCATTCAGCTCTGTTGCTGTCACAACTCCTCTGCTACTGCCCTTTTCTTTCCCACTTTTTGCTGCTGGTCTTTTGCTCCTTCACTGCTCCAGGATTTTCGTCTTCAGCTGCCCCTTTCTGTTCACGGCTGGAGCTGCCCTCGCCTCCCAATTGCCTCTCTCTGCTCCCTGAAAGAGGAAGGATGGTTGGTTGGGAGAGGTAGAGTCAACACCCTGCTCTGCTGCAGCCTCTGAGCTTGGGCAAGTCATTTAGGTTTTTTGTGCCTCAGTTCCCCATCTATAAGATGGGGATAACAGTGCTTCCCTACCTCACAGAGGTGTGGGGAGGATAAATACATTAAAGATTATGAAGCGCTTTGAGATCTACTGACGAAAAGTGCTTAGAAGAGCCAGGTGGTGTTGTTATCCTACAGCAGCAGTCTCCCACTCTCTTCATTCTGAAATCCACTCAGCACTCAGCTCTCCCATCGCACTGTCTGCCACAGCTCTCACCACCCACTACAGTGGCACCTCCCTGGTTGGTGGAGTCACAAGTCTGACGTGACTTGCCACAGGACAGATTCTGTCCCCGTCCCAGTCCCTCACAGCATCTAGTGGCCAGTACTGCCTCCAGGGGCACAGAATTTCCCTTTGTCTCTCCTTTCCTCCAGGGCCTCCCGGTGGTGGGGGGGCAAGTGGGGCAATTTGCCCCAGGCCCCGGGCCCCACAGGGGCCCTGCGAGCCCTGGCCGAGAATCCCTTCCCTGGCTAGAGGCGCCTTTTTAATTTTTACTTACCCGGCGGCGGTCCGGGTCTTCGGCAGCACTTCGGCAGCGGGCCCTTCAGTCGTTCCGGGTCTTCAGCAGCATTTCGGCGGCAGGTCCTTCAGTGCTACGGAAGACGTGGAGCGAGTGAAGGACCCACCGCCGCCACCACAGACTCGGAGTGCCGCCCGGTGAGTACAAGCACCGCAGCGGGTGGCGCCTTTTTTTATGTCTGCTCCCCCGCTTTGCCCCAGGCCCCCGGAATCCTCTGGGCGGCCCTGTTTCCCTCTGGAAGCACAGTGCAGAAGCTCAGTCCACAAATGTAACTAGAACTGCCAGGAATGCTGCATGCTTAACAGTGTATCCACGTCTCCTCCTGTCATTATTTATTGGCCTCAATGGCAAAAAAATAAGTCTGTTTAAGAGCAGAAATGTTCCAGGGTGAACTTTTCACTCACATTTAACTTGTTTCCATTCTCACCACCATTAAAATTCATAGCAATGTGAATTTACGGCTTGTGAATGGTATCAAATTAACAGCCCTGGAAAATGAAGTCCCCTGTTTATTATCTACCATATAGCGCAGCGCCTGTCAGCCTGCTTTCCTGTTGACCTGGAGAGAGCAGCACAAGAGGAAGCTAGATGGCACTGTCCCATTCAGGCCTTGCTCCATCTGCTGAAGGCGCTAATGAAGTTGCCAATGACTAACAATTGGCAACCAATATCTACCAGTTGTGGTGATGGCTTTTGTGACGATGTTGCATTATTGTTGAGTGCCAAAAATGTGCTCCACCAATTTCATTTCACACAGTCTACTGAACAGCCACCGGATGGTAATAACATTCAGTCATTACCAGAGGCGCTGGGACAGGGGGTGCTGGGAGCCATGACCCCATCACTTTTAAAAGCCCTCCCACTTTTTACCGGCCATAAGGGCGAGCGATGGGGAGAGGGGGTAGAGAGGAGCGAGCAGGGGGCGAGGTCTCAGGGGAATGGGTGGCACGAGGGCGGGGCCTCGAGGGAAGGGGCAGTCCAGGGTAGGACCACAGTTTCGGCCCCAGTGGCCCCCACTTTTATGGAGCTTCCATTGCCCCTGGTCATGACTGACCTGGCCTAGATTCAAATCAACCACTGAGAGCTGAAAGAGAAAAGACAAGAGTAGATATCTGTCTAAAAGTTATGATTCAATCCAGCTTCTGGGAGAAATTCTATGCCCAATATGTGAGTGGGGGGCGGGATGGGGTTAGGCTGGATGATTGTGGTGATTCCTTCTGTGACTCTGAATCCCCGTGTTCATCCCCTTTCTTCATGGGCCATTCAGGAGAACAGGATTGCATGCATTGCCCTCAGCGTGCTCATAACACTTCCAGCTCAGCACTGAGCCAATGACTATAATTAAATCTCATGCTTCAGAGCTTCAGCTGGTCACCTGCAGGGGTCAGGAAGGATTTTCCCCCCCTTGAGGTGCAATTGGTCAGATAAATTCTGGATTTGCTTGCTTGTTTCATCTTTCTCTGAAGTGTCAGAGGTTGGCCACAAGATACCAGACAGGGTGCTCAGGGGTGGTACAGAGCACCTCCTTCTTAGAGGCCTGGCTTGGTGAGTCTCACCCACATGGTCAAGGTCAAATAGAACACCAGATTTGGGGTAAGGAAAGAACTTTCCCCCAAATGAGACTGGCAGGGACTTTGGTGGGTTTCTTTGTTTGTTTGCTTTTTGCCTTCCTCTGCAGGATGGGGCATGGATTGCCTGCTAGGTTCATCTGGGCATATCTCACCTACTGAATTCCTTGCCAGTGCAGGGGCCTCAGGCATTGGTGGCACTTCGGTCTCTCCTGAAATGCTTTGGTCTATCTAAAGTCATTGGGCTCAATACAGGCTAACTGGGTGAAATTCAGTGGCCTGTCTGTGATGGAGTGTATAATCCACACTGTCTCTGAAAGCATTAACTGGAGTTGGAGAACCCAATTACGGTACTTGGTTGCACCTGGAGGGTGGGCCAGGCCCAAGTGAAGATGAGTCCCAGCTGGGGGAGGAGCTGGGTGTTTACTCTGGAGAGAGAAAGCCCAGAGTAGAAAGAGGGCTGTAGGGAGAGAAGGGTAGAACTCTACAGTCCCTCTCTGGGCAGTACAGAGGCCTGCAGGGAATAGGAAGACTCATTGCAAGGTCAAAGAAGAGGAAGCCCGGAGGAAGAATTGGCCCTGGGATTGTCCCCATGTTGAGACTCTAGCAAGAGGCCAGGAGAGACAGGGAGAAGCCACCAGGGTGGAGAAAGCTCTGGTGGTGAGCCCTGGTAAAAGGGCAGTATCCAGATTGCCAATGAGAAAGCCCTTGGAGACATTCAGATGAGGAACAGACCCTAGAGAAAACTTAAAAGGGATGAAGGCTTGAGGCTGAGGAGGGCAGATGTGACAAATTCCTATTTTCAGCTGGGATTCCTTGGAGGACTCAAGGGAGGAGCCCAAGGAGTTCCAGTCTTGAAAGCAGGGTGAACCTAGAGAGGCCATGGAGCCTGAGAAGAGTACCGGTACAGAGTGGGCCCAGGAAGGGGCTGTGAGAAAGGCCTGCTGACAGGCTGAGGTGGGAAGAAGCCCAGTGAGATAGCAGGGGGTGGGTCTGAATAGACGTATCCTGCCTGCTCACCACAGGATCCCTAGACTGGAACCCAGAGGAGAGGGGAGGGCCTGGGTTCCCCTAGCCACTTGGGAAGGTGGCATGAAGCCCATTGATATAAAGGGATAAAGACTTGAAAAGCCCCGAGACAGGAGGGAGTAAGGACCACGAGGCACAGACTCAGGGGCCACAGACCTGATGTAAAGATGTTAGACTTCTGTTTCTTGGGCTCTGTTACCCTGGAAGGGGGTGGGGCAGACTATAGGTATGCCTACACTTATGGTGGGTGTAAATAGCAGTGTAGATGATGAGGCACTCACTAGGCGAGTAGAGTCCAGACATGCCAGGACCCTAAGGTATTATACCCCACTCTCTACACACCCAAGCAGTACCTCCCCGTCTATATTGCTGTGTCTAGCAGTGTAAGGTCCCACTGCTGGAGCCTTTCCCCACTCCCTCCTACCTGCCAGAGCCTTTCACTGCCAGGGCTGCATGTAGCTACACACCACAGTCTGGATGCAGCCTGCCTTTCACTGCGGTGTATAGCTCCACATACCCTATGTGCCGCCACCAGTGTAGACAAGGCCTGTAAGTGATGTGGCCAGAGGGCAACCTCACAAGAAGAGGCAGACCACCATAGGCCAGTGCAGCTGTTGGAGGGGGTATTCAGGGAGAGGAGGTTGATATGCCATTGGGGAGGTGGGGGGGAATGGTGACTCCAGTCTTCTACACTGTGATATACAGCTCGGACTACATGATCCAAATAGTCCCTTCTGGCCTTAAACTCAATTAAATCTATGAAAATATATCTTGTTTTATTCAAGCAAAATGACCAGTGTTCAGAACAATGTCTAAATTTTCCCTTTGCCGTGTAACCCTCTGACCAGGCAATGGATATTTCTACTCCAGCCGCTTTTAGGAATGCAATTTGCTACCAGTTGCATTTTTACATTTCTAATGTAACTCTTAGCACAGTTGTAGAAGGACAATCAGCAACGCATCATTTCCTATGAATTGCATTTCTGAAAGTGTTTGAGCTCAAAATTTCTCTTACTGGAAACGACGGGGGACGTACTGCACGGTTACTTCACCTCCTAGATTACCCAACAATTATTAGAAAGTTGACTGAAAAGGACACACTAATTTTAATAAAGATGACTGCAGTAGTGATGCATATGCGTGATAGAACAGACTCAATTCCTGGAGTGGAAGCACATGGGTGAAAGATTCTTTTTAGGCTAACTTCAAACTATGACACACTTCCTACTCGGTTAAAGATGATTGGGGAACGTATATAATTTCGTGCCTGCAGTTTCTTCTTTCAGTTCATCCGAATGTCCCAGTGCAAGACACGCTCTTTGGCTGAGACTCTGAAGGACTTTAAGCTCAACTCAATAGCATTTTTCTGTCTGTCTCTCTGTAATGTGATAGCTTTTGAACATTGCATCCGATGAACTCCAAAATTTCAGGGAACGTTCTAGCCACAAGTGGCCAGAACCTTATTGACTTTTGGGAAAATTGGAAAACCGAAAGGGGAAAAATGAAGCCTCAGCCATCTGATTAGCACAGCCTCAGCTGTAAGCGCCTCTGCAATTGTCTATAGGTCAATTTGGTTGATGGTAACCATTAACGCCTTCCATCATAACAATACCCCATCTCCTCTCTGCCCCTCCTCCCAAGAGAGTTTAACATGTTGACAGTATGGATCACTTACCTCCCACACAGTGACAAGAATAGTTGTCGGAGGGGCCGGGCAGGGCAGGGGGAGGATTGGGGGTGGGAGAGGAGGTGTGCATACAATCCCTGGCTTGGGAAAATAGGGAATCCTGGGATGGGGAAATGGGACACAAGAGAACCCCTGCCAGGGAGGTAGATTAGGCACTCTGGTATGGGGGCACATTAAAATCCTGCCAATGGACCCTGGTTTGGGAGAAGGGGGTTGGAAAGGAGGGAATAGGAGCACACCCAGAGACCTTGCTAAGGGGGGAAAGATGGAAATGGAGCACCTGTTAGTGGTGGGGAGATGGGCTGACCCTGGTATAGGGAAAGGGAAGAATCACAGAATATCAGAGTTGGAAGGGACCTCAGGAGGTCATCTAGTCCAACCCCCTGCTTAAAGCAGGGCCAATCCCCAGACAGAT
The DNA here is from genome assembly GCF_011386835.1 of Chrysemys picta bellii. NCBI lineage: Eukaryota > Metazoa > Chordata > Testudines > Emydidae > Chrysemys > Chrysemys picta. The sequence continues at coordinate 15,035,556 of NC_088796.1, forward strand.
TTTTGCCCCAGATCCCTAAATGGCCCCCTCAAGGATTAAACACACTACCCTGGGTTTAGCAGGCCAATGCTCAAACCACTGAGCTATCCCTTCCCCCATGGGGAGGAATGGAGGCCATGGAGAAAATGGGGGTCTGGAATGGGGGGAGGCAGTATGGGAGGACACACAGGACTCCTGGCAGAGGCGACGGGGGTACTCTGATATGGAGGAGGGGGCAAACACAGCCCTTGGCAAGGGGTAGGTTGGTACATGCAGGGAGTCCCTGAAATAGAGGAGGAGGGGAGGGTGTGGCACACAGAGCTTGTGGGGGGAATGGAGGGATGCAAGGAGTCCATGATGTGTTTAATGAGTCCTGCCTACGGAAGCCTCAATAGTAACATCCTGGTCTTTTATAGCCCCTTGCCTCTAGGGAACCATCAATTGACTAGGCCTGACACCTGTGGGAGCTCAGCGTTATTGGCTCCCATTTATGGAAAAGGAAGTTGAGGTACATAGTCGTCAGAGTTGATGAGCACCCACACTCTTAGATGTGGTTAATTTGGTGGGATTTTCAAAAGTGGTAAGTCCCATTTTCAGAAGTGACTTGGACACTCTAGGAGCCTAAGGCCTTGTGTACACCCACATTTTGTACAAGTATGACTGTGTCAGTTACGAGTCTGGTTCTTTACCGCTGAAAATAAGACTTGCCAAAAGTGATTTTCGTAAGGTCCCACAATAAGCTGGTCATAGAATCCAAGAGTCCTCGGGCTGAATTCAAGTAGCTCCAATGAAGTCATCAAGGATCAATTTCGTGTCCTGCTTTTTCATTCCCTTTCCTTAGCGGCTGGACATGCTCCAAAGCCCATGAAACCTAACCAGCATAAGACAACTAGGTGGGGCTCATTTCGGGAGGTCTACGCTGAAAAGTTAGGTCGACCACCCCTGCGCGACGTAGTTAAGATGACTAGCTTCCACTGGTGCCTGCTGAGAGTGGGGGGAGCACAATTTAAAGGTTCCCCCCCCAGCAGCTTGAGTCAAGCCCCACCTGGCAGGTCCCCCCTCTTACCCTCAGTGGCCCTCCCGGCAGCTCCCAGGTGTTGGCTCTGTGTGGAAAGGCAGCGGCAAAGAGCTGGCAGCTGCAGGGAGGGGCGGCTGCTTTAGTTCCGTGGGGAGAGGCAGCAGCAAAAGCAGTGGCTCTCCTTGCAGCTCCCAGCTGTTTGCCACTGCCTCTCCCCAGGGCCACGGCTCCCAGCTTGCTGGCTCCAGCACCTGCCATGCAGGGATGGGGCCCGGCGGTACCTGTGACGGAGTGGGCCAGCAAACCATGGCAAGAACCAAGCGACGGGCCGGGCACGTGCCCCCTCCACACATCGCCTCTGCCACACATCTGAAGCCCCGAGCCCTGGTAGGTGCTTCCCTCAGGGCTGAAGCCCCGAGTCCCAGCAGGTGCACCCTGGCTCTCAAACTTCTGAAGATTGTTTTATGCGGCTCGGACAGTCAGTAAGTTTGACCCCTGCTCTATAGCTTTAGCTATACTACACGCCACTTTGGGCGGTGTGTAGGGCAGAGGCGGTACACACCCAGGGGGCCCTAAGCAGGAATATTTTTGGGGCCAACACACAGAACACATACTAAACAAGTGAAAATGGGGCCCCCTTGAGCTGCTCGGGGCCCTAAGCAATTAGTCTGTTTATGCCTAGTGCTGGCTCTGGTGTAGCGTATGTATCACGCTGCAGTGAGAAGCAGGCTGTGTCTACACTGCTGCCTGTAGCTACATGTATCGGTGAAAGGCTCTGGCAGGGGAAAGGTAGCGGGGAAAGGCTCAACCCCCTCTGCCTGCCGGAGCCTTTCCCCGCTGCCGCAGTCTTTTCCTCCAATGGGAAAGGATCCCGCAGTTGGGAGGCAGCAGGACACTACCCAGCTAAAAATACCAGGGTAGACGGGGAAGCATGGCTTGGGCAAGTAGAGAACCATGTAGGGGTATGTACTTCGATACGTACCCGCGCCCTTCAGGCGTGGCTGTACTCTATTTGTTCCTCACCATCTATGTTGCTACTTGAACTCATGCTGGGAGTTCTCCCTGAGCACATACTCTATGCCCCTCCGAAAGAAGTATGCCGTGTAGGCCTACCCTATCTATCCTCCGAGTGGCTCCCGTATGGTGGAGTAGCGTGTGTCTCTGCAAGGGATGCTGATATCTTCTGTAGGTTCCTATCATTCATATAAAATGTGGTTACTTTATTAGTATTGTTATTTTTTACTCATCTCGTTGCTCTGTTTGGTTGGATTTCCAGCTGCGACCCAGATGCATTTGTTGATTTGAGGAGCTCCGGCTACTGCATTAGAGTCACTTTATAAGTTTCTCGGCATTATTAATTATGCAGAAATTGAAGTCGAGTGCTTAGGAGCAGAAGCTTTCAATGAAGGCATCACCTGGCCTTCCTGTTCAGCTCCTTGCTGTATCTGTTTCTCAGGGTCATCTCAGGTTGTTGGTGTCTCTTTCTCTGTTTTGTTGTGTCTCAGAGGTGTCACAGAGGAGCTTGGTGCTTGCTGGCCCCAGTCCAACTCACTGATTCTTGGCCTGTTTTGCAAGCAGATTACGAGCCCACTGCTGCAAAGTGCTTTTATCTCTCAGATCTCAGCCTTCTCCGTGTCTGCGAGGAGTTGTTTCTACGAGTCCTTGCTCAAGTGCTCGGTTTCCAGGAAACAACGTGATGTTATCGGCAGCCCTCATCCGAGGCTCATTTTGAGCAGCAAGATGGTGCAGTAGCTCCCTGCTTCAAGCTAGAGGCACATACTGTATTTCAAATCCAATTTCTAGTGGAAGTAGATAAGGTGAAGGAAGGAGATAAGGACAAGGAGGCCAATTCAGCTGGCCTAGCTGCCTCTCTCTGTTAAACTGAACACCTTTAAAAGGCCAGACTTCAACATTGAAGGTGAGTTTTGGGGCACCCAGAAGATTGCTTCCTAATCAGCCATCTGACATCAGCTCAAAGTGAAGTCTGTTATTTTCAGCGAAGCACACGGGAGGCCACTGCCCCGTTCATCTTCGGTTTTGTGAAGCCAATACTTAACGGAGACATATTTCAGTGAGACTGGAAATTGGGGTGTCAGAGTAACACTCTGCCTTGAACCCCATGAATGGAGACAGGCCATGTGTATACAGCAAAGCTGGGCCAAGTTTTTCAGCTGAAACTTTTTTAGGTGAAAAAATGAAGATTTGGTGACATAAACATTTTGTTGAATTTGTGCCATTTTTACCGAATTGTTCATGTCAGCAAAAAAAAAAATTCTGAAAAAATTGAAATGTTTTGTTTTGACATTTTTGAAATGGGATGGCTTGATTTTTTTTCAGTTCTCAACAACTTTTTGTTTTGAAGTTTTCTTCAATTCCATTTAAAAAATACAAATCTGTTAAAAGATGCTTAAAATTGAAACAATACGGGGGAGGGATAGCTCAGCGGTTTGAGCATTAGCCTGCTAAACCCAGGTTTGTGAGTTCAATCCTTGAGGGGACATTTAGGAATCTGGGGCAAAAATCTGTCAGGGACAGTACTTGGTCCTGGTGTGAAGGTAGGGGACTGGACTCAATGACCTTTCAAGGTCCCTTCCAGTTCTATGAGATAGGTATATCTCCATATATTAAAACTTGGTTTGATTTGCCAAAAATTTCAAGAAAATTGTTTTCAGTTCAGTCCAAGCTGGGTTTGAATTTTTTTGTTTGCTTTTTAATTTTGGAATTTCAAGCAAACCCAACAATCCATTATTCACACGGCTCTAGTCTACAGCCTTAAATTTCCCCTGGGCAGCACTAGTTTTATTGAGTCTTTTGTCTCCTCCTTCATCAGGCTTTTTATTAACAAGATACTAGATCGTTGTGTCCTATCCTACGGCACTGTAATGGGATTCTGTGTCAAGGTTAAAGGTGAGAGGTTCATTGAGTTAACCCTTCATTCTTCAAGTTACCCTTTACCAAAATGGTATTAAATAATATTTTGCATATTCAAAGCACTACAGAAATTTTTATTAGAAGTAGTTGGGGGAAGTTGAGGAGAGTATCAAGTCAAAGACAAGGGTTGACAATTCCATTTTCTTTCTTCAAAAAAAGAACAGGAGTACTGTGGCACCTTCTTTTTGCGGATACAGACTAACAGGGCTGCTACTCTGAAACCTGTCATTTTCTTTCTTGAAGCTACAGGGCAGTTAGACACTATGGATGGGATATAGTGTATGCTGTGTTGGCCTAACTGACACTGATGATAAAAAAAAATGTACTGGAGTGGATTCCAATTCACCACGTTAAAAGGAATATGCCACTTAACCATGCTCTGCCTCAGTTTGCCCATTTGGCGCTAAAAACAGTTACCCTCCCTCCCAACAGGATTTTTATGAGGCTAAACTTGTTGGTGTCAGTAAAAAGCTCTGAGAACCTCTCATGGAAGGTGCTGGAGAAGTGTGCAATATTATCATTATGAGAGGTGGTCCTTCCAGATCCCAGCTAAGGCCCACTTAGCAGCACCGCGTGGAGAACTTTGTACTACTGGCCGCCCATTCTGTACCCGGTCTGTGGATGTCCAGAGAACTTGTGTCTCCGGGGCTGTCACTCCAGTGCCATACACAAGTTCTAAATTCCCCCAGCAAAAAAACGAATCGCGGGACCTCCTCATCAACCTCCTCCTGGCTCTAGCCAAAGTTACCATCTATAATACCAGGAGGAGGATGTTGGACGAGGGAGTGCTCTGCGACTGTGGGGCCTATTTCCGTTCCTCCCTGGTCTCATGCCTCTGGACAGAGTTCCACTGGGCAGTGTCTGCTGGCTCCCTCGACACCTTTGAGGAGCAGTGGATGCTGTCTGGGGTTCTCTGCTCGGTGTCCCCATCCGGCACCCTTATTTTGAACCTTTGACCATCACTCCACTCTCTGTTTTTTCATTACAAAGTAGCAGCCGTGTTAGTCTGTATCCGCAAAAAGAACAGGAGTACTTGTGGCACCTTAATAAATTTGTTAGTCTCTAAGGTGCCTCAAGTACTCCTGTTCTTTTTGTTTTTTCATTAGTAGTCCCACGCAATTAGTTGGTTCCTGGGTCCAGTGGTCCCTCCCGCTAGGCTGGGGAAGAGGCCTCCCAGGTTTTTCCAATAAGGCCTTGCTACAGGGAGAGATCAATCCGCTCTGGTTGGAAAAAAACAAACCTTTAGTAGCATCTAGTTTGGGTGCTACATTGGTTGCTGAGCAAAGGGTGATCTCAGGCTGAGGCAGGATTTGAGAATCCCTTCTTTTAGCCCTAGGCTGTTGTGTTGGATGAAGGAGGATGGGCAATGATCTTGCTGATTAATGGAATAAATCTGATGCACTGACTGCAATGACAGCAGCAAAAAATGGCTTCATTAGTATCGGGACATGAAATTTAATGAATTTTCATTTAGTCTAGCAGCTGGTGGGGGAAGGGAGGCAATCCAGTCAGTGACAAATGACTCCTAAATGCTGTTAATTAAAACCAAATGGTTAAAATGAAGCTTAGAAAAGATTTCCTGCCTGGCTGGTGAGGCAAGTGCCAGAGAAAATGGCTCTGAAGGGCTAAAATTTGCAGCGTGATTACCCAGGAAGCCTTTTCTGTCTCCCCATATACCGCCAATGGCAGATGTGTGGCCTGAGAATGGAAATAGCCTCCCTCTGATCTTTCCCAGTGTAATGGCATCCCTGGCTTCACCTCATTCAACAAAAGTCATTGCTGGGGAGCTGTATAGGCCTAGTGTCTGAGGCTGCTTCTCAGGCAAAGAACAGCAGGCCGTCCGTGTTCCCTGTGCCTCACTTCAGATTCACCAGGTCAAGGAGAGGTAGGAGGGCAGGATGGAAATTAGAGGTGAGTAAATAAAGGGGTGATGGGTATGGGTTTGTGGAACCTCATCAGGGAGGCACTGGGAATTGCAAAACCAAAACCGAGGAATGATTTGGATCTCAGTCTCGCGTTCAGGCGTATTTGGATGAACAGTTCCAATTTGGGTTCATACACAGGCTTTCCCCAGGGGATGATGAAGTGTAGACCAGGGAGGAGGTTCTCAGACTTGCTGAGAACATGGATCATATCTAAGGCCTTTCATTTCTGGATTTTATTTTCCTAGGAATTTATCAGTGTTTATTAAAAAAATTAAAAAATGGGTGACAGTGCAAAAAATGAACATCACGGTTTTCTGGGTAAATATCAGGGTTAATATTGGGGACGGGGAGGACAGGAAAAAAGCAACAAAGAGAAAAGTAGGTGCCTGGTGGGGAGAGGGTATGCCCGATACTCACAGTGGCAGCAGGTGGTGAGATGGGAAAGGGGGTGCCCAGCATTCGTGGGGAGATTGAATAGGAGTGAGGGGGTGTCCCATGGGAAAAAACCCTGGAGTCATGCTGAAGGGCCAAGGTCAGGAGGGGGCCAATTCTCATGTCATCCCTCCCCATGCTCTGCTGCAGGAGGCACCAGCCAGCAATTACCCTCTGTGCAGGTTGCTCTTTTGCCATCCAACAGGGGACTTGCAAGTAAGGAACCGGGTCTGGGGAGTTTGAGCAGGTAGAAAATCTGGGGAGAAATCAGAAAAATCCAAACACTGGATTTTTCAAACCCTAGGAATTTGTTTTGGAGATTTTCAGTAATAACCAAAAACAAAGGACTCCAATCGTATCCTTAATGTGTAGATTGTCACATGGACACCTGTTTCCCCATTCACAATCACATCTCTCTCCCTCTCACCACCCCGTTCAGGATGACAGAACATTCTTGGAAGAAATACAGCAAATGCTCACCTGGGCAAGTGATCCTAGGAAAGTACAGACACATTTTCACCTGTCTTTTGGCATTTTGATCTGTTTGAAAAATCGTTATTTGCTCAATCTCCTTTTAGGCTTTGGCTACACTTGCGAGTTACAGCTCTGTAAAGCCGCCACCAGCACTGTAACTTACTCCCCGTCCACACTGGCAAGGCATTTGCAGCGCTGTATCTCCGTGGCTGCAGCACTGCATGTACTCCACCTCCCCGAGAGGAATAGCGTGTATTGTGCCGCCGCTGCAGCACTGCGGCACCAGTGTGGCTGCCCAATGCGCCGTGACTGGCCTCCAGAAGTATTCGGCAGTATCCCACAATACCTGTTCTAGCCACTCAGGTCATCAATTCAAACTCTACTGCCCTGGCTTCAGGTAACCAACCATGTGACCCTCCCTTAAAATTCCCCAGGAATTTTAAAAATCCCCTTCCTGTTTGCTCAGCCAGGTGTGGCATGGAGTGCTATCAGCGAATCTTTCCAGGTGACCATGCCTCCACACGCCAAGCAAGCCCCAGCATGGAGCAATGGCGAGTTGCTTTCACCCTTCCCTTCACAAATATTATGGAGGGCACAGCACGCGGATATAACAGCGGGGATGTTGGGTTCGGCCAAGTCCAGCTTCCCATACAGAGATTGCCAGCGGCCCTTTAAATGGCCAAAGGCACACTCCACAGTCATTCGGCACCAGCTCAGCCTGTAGTTGAACCATTCCTTGCTGCTGTCAAGGCTCCCTGTGTAGGGTTTCATGAGCCACAGCATTAACGGGTAAGCGGGGTCTCCAAGGATCACAATGGGCATTTCAACTTCCCCTACTGTGATCTTCCGCTCTGGGAAAAAAGTCCCGGCCTGCATCTTCCTGAACAGCCAAGTGTTCCGAAAGATGCATGCGTCATGCACCTTTCAAGGCCAGCCTGTGTTAATGTCAATGAAACGTCCACGGTGATCCACAAGCGCCTGGAGAACCATAGAGAAATACCTCTTCCGAGTAACATACTCGGATGCTAGTTGGTGTGGTGCCAGAATAGAAATGTGCGTCCCATCTATCGCCCCTCCACAGTTAGGGAAACCCATTTGTGCAAAGCCATTCACTATGTCCTGCACGTTGCCCAGAGTCACGGTTCTTCTGAGTAGGATGCGATTAATGGCCTTGCAAACTTGCATCAATACGATTCCAACGGTCGACTTTCCCACTCCAAACTGGTTTGCGACCGACCGGTAGCTGTCTGGAGTTGCCAGCTTCCAGACTGCAATAACCACCCGCTTCTCCACTGGCAGGGCAACTCTCAATCTCGTGTCCTTGCGCCGCAGGGTGGGGGCAAGCTCCTCACACAGTCCCATGAAGTGGCTTTTCTCATCCGAAAGTTCTGCAGCCACTGCTCATCATCCCAGACTTCCATGACGATGTGATCCCACCACTCAGTGCTTGTTTCCCGAGCCCAAAAGCGGCGTTCCACAGTGCTGAGCATGTCCGTGACTGTCACAAGCAATTTCATGTCGTACGCGTTACGCGACTCGATAGCATCGTCGGCCTCCTCACTGTCACTGTCACTTTGGATCTTAAGGAATAGTTCGACAGCCAAACGTGACGTGCTGGCGAGACTCGTCAGCATACGCCTCAGCAGTTCGGACTCCATTTCCCGCAGACAGATCGTGCTGCACAGAAACCGTTGAAAGATGGCGCCAAAGGTGAATGGAAACAAAGGGATTTCTGGGATGCGAAGTGATGCATCACGGGGCATTGGGACAGGACCCAGAATGCCCCGCACTCACACCCCCTTCCCACAACCCACAGCGCCAGAATGGGAAGAGGTGCTCTGTGGGATAGCTGCCTATAATGCACCGCTCCCAATGGCGCTGCAATTGCCGCAAATGTGGCCATGACAGTGCGCTGGCAGCTGTCAATGTGGACAGACTGCAGCGCTTTCCCTACTCAGCTGTAGGAAGTCAGGTTTAACTCACAGCGCTGTACAGCTGCAAGTGTAGCCAAGGCCTTAGTCTTCATTTCCTCCTCTTCTGTGTTCTGTTTCTTTAGCCTGGAAACAAATGGGAAAGCAAGCACAATATAACCAGCCATCAATAGGTGCTACATAGCCCATCACTGGCCTGTGGAGCCTCTGATCTAGATGCTTGGGCCCAAGAGTGGTAATAAAAGCTCTGAGTTCTAATTCTACTCTCCACCCCACCCTCCATCTTGAGCAAGTTACTTCTTTTTCCAAAAGGGCAATAGCAGAACTTCCCCATCACCACCTCCTGGATGACCTGAGCCTTGGGCTTTTGTGAGAGTTAAATAGAATGAGTTTGCAAAGGTTTTGTTGTCTAATTATGGATATTGAAGTAGCGCCTAGTCAGTGTCACATTGGTTAATCAACATATAGTAAATGGCATTCCCTGCCCTAAAGAGCTTACAATCTAAGGCCAGATCTACACTAGAAAAGGTTTGTTGATATAACTACAGTTTCTAGATACAGCAAGTTTCCTGAGCAAAATAAGCTTTTATAACTCTATAAGCTGGTATAACTGTGTCTTCACAAGCGCTTTTGCAGTTAAAGAAATGTCATCAAAAGTTATTGATGTAGAGCTGGCCTAAGAGACAAGACACTAATATGCTTCTCAAAACGCATATATATTATAACTTCACACTGTGTTTTTAACATCACAATGTTCCTACTGATACCTATTCGGTTTTTGAACATTTTTTTTTTTTCAGTGGTTTATATTTTCCTTTTTTTCCTCCTGTTTCTCCCTCTTTACTCACTTTTTCCATTATGCCGCTGAAAAAAAGGGGGAACGTGAAGAACAGCAGGGCACCAGGACTACTGCAGATGCAAAAGAAACTAGTGTAGAAGTTTTGCCCACATCTTCGGAGATAGTGGTACTTGAGGGCCAAACTTCCTGTCTATTCTCAAAGCCCCCCCTCCTCCATCACCATCAGTGAATGAATTTGGAAACAATTCCACAAAATGCCTTGCAGGACTTTCCTTCTCATGGGTGTGTGTGATGGTTCTCAGGGCACCCAGGATGTGAGTTACCCCCTGCCTCCAGTCAGAGGGAGTCTTTCTTGTGGTAGCTGGGTGTCAGCAACCTGGCACAACCAGCCTTTCAACTGCTCAAGCACTCTCCTCTGCTCTATGCCAGCCTTGACTTCACCTTGCCAGTTAACACCAATCTCTGAGTCCTCTTGACTCCATTCCCCTGTGACATCCATCCCTGGACGCTGGCGACTTATAGAATTTTCAGATCCTCAGTACGCAAAAGTGCCATGTGCCTCAGTTTACTAGTTTTAGCTTAAACCGACGCTCCTGTAAACCACACAGCACTTGTGAGCACTTACAATAAAACAAAACAAAATTATTAAATTAAGTCTAAAGATTTAACTAGAAATAAGAACGAGAGGTGGAAACAAGTGGTTACAACACAAAATGTGAACCTTGGCCTATGTTTATTAATTGTTACCTTTCCTACCTAAAAATTAGATTTTCCCCTAAGAAGTTCGGTCTTTTGCAGAGCTATCTGGTTTCAGACAAAGCAGGATCCAAACGTTCATAAAAAGAACAGGAGTACTTGTGGCACCTTAGAGACTAACAAATTTATTAGAGCATAAGCTTTCGTGGACTACAGCCCACTTCTTCGGATGCATATAGAGTGGAACATATATTGAGGAGATATATATACACACATACAGAGAGCATGAACAGGTGGGAGTTGTCTTACCAACTCTGAGAGGCCAATTAAGTAAGAGAAAAAAACTTTTGAAGTGATAATCAAAATAGCCCAGTACAGACAGTTTGATAAGAAGTGTGAGAATACTTACAAGGGGAGATAGATTCAATGTTTGTAATGGCTTAGCCATTCCCAGTCCTTATTCAGTCCTGAGTTGATTGTATCTAGTTTGCATATCAATTCCAGCTCAGCAGTCTCTCCTTGGAGTCTGTTTTTGAAGTTTTTCTGTTGTAAGAAAGCCACCCGCAGGTCTGTCATTGAATGGCCAGACAGGTTAAAGTGTTCTCCCACTGGTTTTTGAGTATTAGGATTCCTGATGTCAGATTTGTGTCCATTAATTCTTTTGCGTAGAGACTGTCCGGTTTGACCAATGTACATGTACATGTAAATGTCCCCCACACTCTTCAAGTGGTTTCCTCAGTGATGGATGTGGAGTATCCGTCCCCACACTCTGTTATACAGTCTTTTTTGTTTCTGTTCGTAGACAGGGTGGACCCCTGTCTTATTGTAGAGTTTCTTTATTACCTTTGAGTGATTTTGACTGTCGTTGCCTCTGATGTTTTCCCATTCGAAGTCTTAAGCTTGGTCTACATGAGGAAATTAGGTCAGTGTAACCCACACTCCTGAGCGATGCAGTTAATCTGACCTAACCCTTCATGTAGACAGTCCTAGGTCGACAGGAGAATTCTCCCATTGACTTAGCTACTGCACTTGAGGAGATGGATTGCCTACACCACCAGGGAGAAGTCCTCCCGTTGGCATAGGTAGTGTCGTCACTGAAACTCTACAGCAGCTCCATTGCAATGTTTAAAGTGTAGATGAGCCCTCAGTATTGCTCAGAGTTAAACTATTGACCCTTCCATTGCATCAACGGCCAGACAGGGTGGGGTGGCAACTTCCCCTTGCCCAAATGGGCCATTAAGAAACCATCCGGGTGACTAATCTTTACTTTTTAATACCAAGTCCAAATAGCATACTTTCAATATAAATACATTTATTCCTTAAATATTACCCGTACAGACATCTCACAATGATTATGATTCTTGACAAGTTATGAGCTTTCTGTAGCTACCTTAACATTTTATGCTTTATGGATAAATATCCTGCAAGACATCTGCTTGGTGTAATGAGTCTGTCAGGTCTGAGGTGAGAGCTGTTTACAAAGAATAGAGTATCTTTTGTAAGGGGGTATCTGTGTCACAGATGGGGCAAGCTGAGCTTTGGTAGGTCTTAGTGCTGCTCGGGACATTCTGGACCATTCAGTCCAACATATGGTTGCCAACTTTCCAATTTTTCAAAACTGGACACTACACCAGGGCTCTCACTCCTCCCTTCCCCCGTTGCTCCCTCGCTCCCCCCTCCTCCGGGACTGGCCTGCACAGCCGGGCTAGGAGGAGCTGACGCGGAGCCAGCCTGCCCAATTGGGTCCCAGAGCAGCAATTGGCGGGGGGTGTCAATCCCCGGAGCAAGGGGCCGGAGACAGCTGGAGCTGGGAGACTGAGAAGCCTCGCTGGGCCATCATGGGTGGTGAGCCCAGCCACCGGCCCCGCTCATCAAATATTGCGTGTGGTCAGGATCCCTCCCCCTGGCGTCACTGGTACCTATCTCTCCACCGGAGCCGGGAGCCAGCAGGGCCGCTCATAGGATTCAGGGAGCCTGGGGCAAAGCAATTTCGGGGGCCCCTTCCATAAAAAAAAGTTGCAATACTATAGAATACTATATCCTCATGGGGGCCCCTGCGGGGCCCAGGGCTTGGGGCAAATTGCCTCACTTGTCCCCCCCCAGGCGGCCCTGGGAGCCAGTTCCCCCGATTAAGCTTCTTTCCATCAGCTCAGCTGCAGCTGCTCTTCCCGCCCTCCCAGCAGCGGACCGAAGCCAGTTACTGCGGTAACAGGACTGTTGGTATCCGGTCAGCAGTACTGACCAGACACTGCACAGGTCCCCTTTTGACCGGACTTTCCGGTCAAAAACTGGACACCTGGCAACCCTAGTTCAATGGCTCATAAGTGCAGCAAGCAGCCTTCAGTGATATTTCCCTAAGAGTTACACCTCATTTATGGCTTGAATGCCCCAGGCAATAGAATCTCAGTGATGTCCCTGGCTACATAGTTCTACTGTCTGAGAGACTTCACAGACTAACATTCTTATCCAGTGTCTAATCCCAGTTTGCGCTAGTTGCAGGCAGAGAAAGCCCCAAGCTTCAGTGTTTGGATCCAGATCCAAACTTTCTAAAAATGTGTGAAAGTGTTGGGGAGGGCTGCATAACTTTCTTAAAGTCCAGGCTTTTGCATTGGGCCCATTCAGTCCTTGTCTTATTGCCTTTAACTCCCCTGCAGTATTCCTCTTTCTTTTTTGTTACTGCCCCTCAAGTATTAGCATCTTGTCGCTCAGAAGGATAATAAATACCACCTATCTCGGACAGCAATACCAGCAAAGCTATTTCTCCAAGGGGGATTAACAGTTCCCACCACTATGTATGGTTTTATATACAATTTTGGGAACTATTTGTTTCCCTCGCAGCAATACGTAGATTGAAGCCCAGAAGGGATTATACTGACCATCTAGTCTGACGTCCTGCATAACACAGGTGATACATTTCTATCTGGTGAGCCCTGCAGCTAGCCCAGCTACTGGTGGTTGAACCAGAGCCTTTCTTTTTAAAAGTTTGCGATGTCATAGCCCTTTTCTACACTATGGAGTTAGGTTGTCACAAGGCAGCTTACATCGACCTAACTCTGTAAGAGTCTACACTAAAATGTCACTCCCACCGATGTAACTCGCCTGCTATGCTGACTTAATAACTCCACCACCGCGAGAGGCGTAGTGCATAGGTCGACACAGGTAGATGCAGTGTCGGTGTAGACACCGTGTTGCTGACATCGACTGTTGCTGGCTTCCAGAAGCTGTCCCACAATGCCCCCCACTGACAGTTCAATCGGAGCATGAGCTCCTGGTGAGACCGGGCACCGCCGACACAAGGAGCGTAGTGTGGACATGCAGAAGCGATTTAATTACTGAGGTGGCTGTACGTTGACGTAACTTAGGTTGACATAATTTTGTAGCATAGACATACCCTTACTGCTATGACCCTCAGAGCCAGCTGATAGATGTAACACATATCTATCATCACTAAAATGGGATGGAGTGCACCAACCAATTGGCAAATAGCTGAGCGGCAGACTTGGTTTCATTTTAACTATATTTTTATTTATTTCTTTGAATTTGGAAATTTTGATGAAAAATCAGTGTGTGTGTGTGTGTGGACACATTTTTTCTCCTCCCTTGTTTGTGCACCAGCCTTCCGCACAACAGCAAGGGCTCTATTCTCATGCAGCAGCAGGGCCGGCTCTAGGCACCAGCGCTCCAAGCATGTGCTTGGCGCGGCACTTTCCAAGGGGCGGCACTCCGGTTCCCTTTTGTTTTTTGTTTTTTGCTTGGGGCACAAAAAGCCGGGAGCTGGCCCTGAGCGGAGGTGAGCTGCGGCGGTGGGGGGTGCGCCGAGGGCCGCAGGAAGTAACCCTGGGAGGGGGGGGGGGCAGAGGAACCGCTCCTCCCCCCAGCTCACCTCCGCTCCACTGCTGCCTGCTCCCCAGAGCGTGCCGCCGCTCCGCTTCTCCCCCCTCCCTCCCAGGCTTGCCACCGAATTAGCTGTTTTGCGGCAAGCCTGGGAGGGAGGGGGGAGAAGTAGAGCTGCGGTGGTGGGGGGCATGCGGAGGGCCGCAGGACGTAACCCTGGGGCGGGGGCAGAGGAACTGCTCCCCCCCCCAGCTCACCTCCGCTCCACCCGCCTGCTCCCCGGAGCATGCCCCCGCTCCACTTCTCCCGCCCCAGGCAAGCCTGGGAGGGAGGGGTAGGAGGGGAAATGCGGCGCGCCTGGGGGAGGAGGCGGGGCCGGGGATTTGGGGGAAAGGGTTGGAATGGGGCGGGGAAGGGACGGAGTTGGGGCGGGGCCGGGGGGGGGCACAGGAAAATGTTTTTGCTTGGGGCGGCAAAAAAACTTGGAGCCGGCCCTGTGCAGCAGGGCTAAATTTACTCCTTCCATCCTGCATTGCTATGAGACGGAAGGAGCCAAGATAAAGGAATAGGGGCCAAAGAACAGGGTAAGCCTCTGTTTGTTCAGAAATTACTGTGGGAGCTTTAATGTCCATAGAAAGAAGACAAGCCCTCAGTTTATAAGACTACCTCTTTGAAATGAGACCTGCACACTAATCTACCATGAAAGCAACGTATCTGGTTTATTTAGTAGGAGACTCTCAGAGAAAGACAGCCTGATTCACTAGAGTCTCAATACTTTTGCTGCCGTTTGCACCACTGCAAAGTCCAGTTCAGATGTGGTCATGTTTGACAGCTACTTTGTACTGGTCTAGCTGACTACACAAGATAATGGTGAATGAAGCCAGGAGTCTGCGACTGTGGTTGATGGAATTGCCCAGATCTCCCCATTTCATGAGGGGGTTTGTCCCTTGGGCTGTTTGAATCCTGGAGCTGGATATTTGCTTTACAGGGATTTTAAATACAATGTATTCTTGTGTGCATGGCACTGCTAAGGAACAATGCACAAGGCATAGCTCTCTTTCGGGGGAGGTGGGATTCCTTTTCAGCTGAGCAACAATTTGGACACCAAGGGCAAGCAGACAAATGTGATACAAAGGGAAGGTCTGTAGGAGTGCCTTAGGCATGGGGATCCTTAGAGGAACTTGTCAGGAAAGAAGTAGGGCTTAAGGAAGGATTTGAAGGAGGAGCAGAGAAGCACTCAGAGGACAAGCAAGAATTTGAAATACTATTTAATATGATAGAACCATGCCAGAGGGCCTGGTGGAAAATGAAACTAGTGCCCAACTTTTCATCAGGCAAACAGAGAGGAGCGTGTGTTTTTAAATGTGAAAAAGATGGTAGATGGAGTGAAGTCTCTGGGAGTGAAGCCATGGGGGAAACAGTTAAATCACATGAAGTACCATCTCTGAAAAGCAGGAGTGGCGCCAGCTTTTTTGCAGCCCTAGGCGGCGGAAGGTCCCACCCCTGAAATGCCGCCCCAGGGGCGGCCGAAGATCCGGCCGCCATGGTCGCCACCCTCCAAATGTTAGCGCCCTAGGCGACCGTCTAGGTCGCCTAGTGGGTTGCACCGGCCCTGCTGAAAAGGCCATGTGCAGAATGAGATGAGCTCCAAGTCTCCTCAGCATGAACTGGGCCTTCCCTGGGGCACTGGACATGCTCACCTCGCTCATGTGAATTATTCCACTGGACCAGATGCAGGTCCCACTTACACCACTATAAATCCAGAGTATTGTTATTGATTATTAATAACAGGAATGATTGCCCAATGGCTAGGGCACTAGCCGAGGCCTGGGGAGCCCTGGGTGCAAGCCCCTGTATTGCCACTGACTTCATGTGCGATCTTGAGCGAGTCACTTAGCCTTACTTCCCCATTAGTAAATTGGGGAAAAAGGCACTGCCCTTCTTCAGAGGATGTTGGGAGTCTAAATACATTAAAGATTGTGTGGTGCTCATATACTACATAAAGGCAGTCATATAAATACCATAGATAATTTCTATTGCAGTAACATCTAGGGGCCCTAATCATAGCCCAAGATCCATCATACCAGGTGCTGTACAAATATAGAACAAAAAGACATACCCAGCCCCAAAGAGCTTATGAGCTAAGCAAGTCTATTGAAAATGGTGGAATTACTCTGGAGGAACTGAGAGCGAGGTTTGGCCCAAACTGGAATTAGATGTAGGGACACGCTGGATTTTGTGAGACATACGGTAACGATCTCCCAGGGGAGCACAGTGGGGAAACAAATGCTTGAGGGATGTTCAGTATGCAACATGCCAGCTTTGTATATTTCAGTTCTCCCCGTGTTTAAACTTGTTGACGGGGTTGTTTCGAGCCATAACATAATTACATAGATTAATAAGAAGTGGTTTTAGCAAACTCTGAGGCAAGTCTGCACTGGAAGTGCATTTCACCTCCCTGTTGCCTTGTAGCAAAGGGTGCCACAGTCTGTCTATTGGATTGTGGATTCTACAAACAGTAGCAGCAGCAACAACAATAATATTTCTTCTTTAGACCTCAGTCACATGGAATATTATCCTTAGAAGGCACTCACCTTTTGTCTTTAATATATAGTCGGGCAATGTCTATATGAACACGCTTCGGAAGAACTGATCGTGATCTCTAAAATAGACAACTTACACTAGCGCTGGGAAGAATTTCCTGTCGCTGTCTATCAGGGATACCCAAACTTTGCCCAGATGAGAGATGCAATAGAACTTGCCACTGGGTCATAGTGAACAAGCAAAGCACCATGGCCTCCCGGTGTGTGTTTTGGCAAAAAGGGCCCATGTGACCCTTGTATATATAAACAGGGGAGTAGTGAGTAGGAAAAGGAAGGTGCTTTTACCTCTGTATACAGCACTGGTGAGACCGATACTGGAATAGTGTGTCCATTTCTGCTGTCCACATTTTGAAAAGGACATTGCAAAATCGGAGAGTGCAGAAAACAGCCACAAAAATGATTTGAGGCCTGGAAAAAAATGACTTACCGTGACCGACTTAAAGAGTTCAGTCTGTTTAGCTTATTGTAAGGAAGATTGAGAAGTGACTTCATTATAGTGTATAAATACCTTCATGGGAAGAAAATACCAGGTACTAAATTTAGCAGAGAAAGGCAGAACTAGAACCAGCGGCTGGAAGCTGAAGCCAGACAAATTCAAAGGCACTAATTTTTAACAATGAGGGCGGTTAACCATTGGAACAAACTAGCAAGGGAAGTGGGGGATGTCTTCAGCTCAAGACTAGATGCCTTTCTGGAAGGCAGGCTTCAGTCAGACAAATTATTGGGCTCAATGCAGGCGCAACTGGGTGAAATTTAGTGGACTGTGATATTCAGGATGTCAGACTAGATGATCTAATGGCCTCTTCTGGCCTTAATGTCTATAAATCTATGGCCAGGAGCTCAAGCTATTTTTGTTATTATTTATGTGTATCACAATAGTACCTACGAGCCCCAGTCATGGCTCAGGACCCCACTGCACTAGGTACTGTCCAGACAGAGTCCCTGTTTGATGGTCCTTGCCCCAAGGAATGCACAGTCTAACTAGACAAGACAGACACAGGGTGGGGAAGGAAGTAGAACGCGCCAGATGAACAAACAATGGGATTGCACCAAAAGTCATGTTAGTGCCACCATTTTTTTTTTTTTTTTGGTTAGTTTAGCAGGAGGGGATCAGAAGGGAAGTAGGGTGACCAGATAGCAAATGTGAAAAATCGGGACAGGATGTGGGGGATAATGGGTGCCTATATAAGCAAAAGCACCAAATATCGGGACTGTCCCTATAAAATCCGGACATCTGGTCACACTACAGGGAAGGGAGAGGGACATTGAAGGGGACAGGGATGGGGAGAAGAATGACACCGAGGTGAAGAGACTGTGATGGATGGGCCAGGGAAGGGTTGGTGCAACCAGCTAAACAGCACAGGGCAGAGAAAGTCCACTCACAACTGTAGAGAGTTCTCCAAAGATCCTGCTTTGGCTGCTTCTGCCCCTGCTGTCTGAGTCTCTGCCTGGCTCCTTTTTGCAACTTTCTCCCAAGCCCACAGGGCCGGGGGCGCGGGGAGGTATCACCTAAGTCCTAGTCAGGGGCACTGGAACAATGTGTATGGAGGGGTGCTGAGAGCCATTGAACCAAACTGTAAACCCTGTATAGGATAGAAACCACTTCAAGCCATGGGGTGTGGCAGCAGCCCCAGTACCCCTCGTTCCAGCACCTATGGTTCTACTGCCCCCGGAGTAGGGTGACCAGATGTCCCGATTTTATAGGGACAGTCCTGATTTTTGGATCTTTTTCTTATATAGGCTCCTATTACCCCACCCCCGTCCCGATTTTTCACAATTGCTGTCTGGTCACCCTACCCCAGGGTGTGTGTAAGAGGTTTCCCCTGCATTGTTCTGGTGCCAGAGGAGTTTGGTGGGGACACGGGCAAGGCCGGCTTTAGCCCAATTCCACCAATTCCCCCGAATCAGGCCCCGCACTTAAGAGGGCCCCGCGCCCAGTGGCAGGGTCGCCCAGAGTGGGGGGCAAGTGGCAGAGAATCCCTTCCCTGGCTAGAGGCACCTTTTTAATTTTTACTCACCCGGCGGCGCTCCAGGTCTTTGGCAGCAGGTCCTTCACTCGCTCTGGGTCTTTGGCGGCACTTTGGCGGGGGGTCCTTCAGTGCTGCCGAAGACCCGGAGCGAGTGAAGGACCCGACGCCAAAGACTAGGAGCGCGGCCCAGTGAGTACAAGCCCCACGTGTTTTTTTTAACGTGGTTTTTTTTTTTTTTTTAGTCATCCCTGTCGGGGCCCCGTCGAAACTGTTCGAATCGGGCCCCGCACTTCCTAAAGCCGGCCCTGGACACGGGTGGCCCTGGCTGGGCCCCATTTTGCTGCTTCCTTACCAATGCATCAATCCTTGCTTTAGCTGCTTCTGCCTGTACCAAGCTGGAGTCTAATGGCAAATTCCCCAAGTGTGTGAGCTTCCCATTTACTTTCCCTGTAACGTAAATTCCATTTGCACAAACGTTCTTAGAAAGCAAACTCAACGGGGCTGTGAACACAGCCAAAGCCAAGCACTACAAAATGGGTGAAGATAGAGAGATCATTTTCCTGGCACCATTAGTAATAACAATTTCAAAGTCATCCTTTTTGGGTGCCCATGAAGAATCTGTGGGGCCTGACTGGTCCCTTCCTTGTCCCTTTGGGCAGTCATTTATAGAGGTGCTAAGTGGATCTAAATGCTCCCTTCTGATTTTGCACTGGTGGAAATGGCTTCACAGGGCAGAGAAGAATCAGGCCCCCAGTGAAGGCTGGAAGGCAAATCAGTCAGAGAGAGATGTAGGTGGAGGACCGGTTTACAGTGAAGAATTCAGCTTATACGGTATCTAAGTCCAAACAGGCTCAAGATTGGCTCCTACTTACGATTTATTAAGATACTGTGGAAAAACCCTCTTCTGTAGGGTTACGTACACAAGGATGGATTTTTTTAGCATTATTGTTGCAATTGACAGCTGCATAAACTGAGGCAAAGAGAAGTGAAGCTATTTATCCAAGGTCACGCAGTAAGCCTGTGGCAGAGCTAGGAACTGAATAGAGATCTCCAAACTCCCACTCTAGCACAGGACCACTATGTCCTATTAGCGTTCACTGAGGATATGTCTACTCTAGAAGGGCTACAGCAGCACAGACACTTGCTACAGCAACGGAAGGGAGTTTTCCATTGCAGTAGTAAACCCACCCTCATGAGAGGCAGTAACTGGGCTGCCGGAAGAACTTGCAATGTCTATACTGGGCTTAGGCCAGCTTTACTACATCTCTCAGGGTGTGAATTTTTCGCACCCCTGAGCGATGTGGCTAGGTCAACCAGAGTTTTAGGTGTGGACCAGATCTGAGTTACAAGTGGAAAGACTTTCAGTGTGTAGTATGAAGCGGGCCTGAAACATAAGGCCTTGTATTAAAGGCCTGGTATGAGGCCTGAGGCCTGGGCTAAAGTAATGGTCAAAACTTGCTAATACAAAGCAAAGTTAAGTTGTAAGTAAGAGGCAGGCCCTGCTCGCAGAATCTGGCAAGAACAGAGCTGATATTGCAGAAATACTTGTGAAATTCTTCTTGTGCTAGGCATAAGAATATATATGCAAACACATTCCGGAAAGGTGGTACCAGAACACCTCAATACCAAACACATTCCCCAAAAATAACAGGAACACACTAACCCATCCTAAAGTTGAGATCAGGAGGACCAGCATGATGGATAGAGATGTTTTGATCAAACCAACATGTACCAGGTAATGGGTGGCAACCAAATATGTCAGAGCGTGGCACCAAGATACATCAGGAGTAATGCGTAACTTGTTTGTATTGGTGTATAAAATGGAGTCTCAGAGGGAGTGTCTTTGGCTGGCCTAGGGGATAATGGAAAGTCCCACCATTAACGGAGCTAGTCCATTGTACCTGTAACCATGGATCCTGGGCACTAGGACCATGCTTCGTTGACAATAAACATGATCAAGTTCCTTCACTATGAACCGAGTCTGTGGATTTATTGGGTCGTTCGATCGGAGCCTGCTCTCTCCGCTATCTGCACAGAGCTGGGACAGCACGCTGAAAGAACAACCAAACATCTGAACATACAGGGAAGTATATGTATATGGAGCAAAAAATGAAAGTATAGCTCGTCCAACCTTTAGTATTTTGAGGGAGACTCTGAAGGATGAATTATTGAAGGAGACATATTCATAAATGTTCAACATATTCATAAATGACCTGGAAAAAGGGGTAAACGGTGAGGAGGCAAAATTTGTAACTGATACAAAAAGGTAGTTAACTCCAAAGCTGACTGCAAAGAGTTACAAAGGGATCTCACAAAACGGGGTGACTGGGCAACAAAATGGAAATGAAATTCAGTGCTGATAAATGCAAAGTAATGCACATTGGGAAACATAATCCCAGCTAAACATACAAAATGCTGGGGTCTAAATTAGCTGTTACCACTCAAGAAAGAGATCATAGACTGTTCTCTGAAAACATCTGCTCAGTGTGCAGTGGCAATCAAAAAAGTTAACAGAATGTTGAAAAGGGATAGATAATAAGACAAAAAATATCATAATGCCACAATATAAATCCATGGGACGCTCACACCGTGAATGCTGCGCGCAGTTCTGGTCACCTCATCTCAAAACAGATATATTAGAATTGGAAAAAGTAAAGAGAAGGGCAACAACATAGATTACGGGTCTGGAACAGCAGAAGCGCTGGAGAAGCCCCAGCACCTCGACCCTGGTCCTCTGCAGAAGCACAGGGGATGTTGGGGGAAGCCCCAGCACCTGGACCCCCGCTGTGGCTCTGGGACTGGAGGAGTGCTCACTCCCCGCTGCGGCCCCAGGGCCATGGTGTGGGAACAGAGCTTCTCCAGTCTTGGGGCTGCAGTGGGTGTGGGGGGGGAGGGGCAGACAGGAGCAAAGGGTTGAGGGGCGGATGGTCTGGGGAGGACCCTGGCTGGGTGGGACCTTGAGGAAGGGGCAGAAAGGAGTGGGGCTGTGGGTGGGGCTACAGGCAGAAGGGGCGGAATGGGATGGGACCACAGGGGTGGGGAGGGGCCCCCGCACTTGCTCTGACCCTATAACACAGCCTCAGCCTCAGCATGGCCCTGTAACATATTCCCCTGAGTGCACAGCAAGAGAGCTGTCCGTCCCTTCCTCAAGCACATCTACTGCTGTTGTCCCTGCTCCTTGTCCTGACGGAATGCTCTTTGCACTCCCCGCTTGCCTTAAATTCACACCCCATCACTGTCCTGCATGTGAAACCCACCCTTCCTCTAGATTTGTATAGCTCATTAGGGAGCTAACAGGTCAGATGATAGATTGCCTTCCCCAGGTGAAGGTCTGATTCAATCAGTTCCCTTGGGGGTGTTTTTTTAACCCCTTAAGTGTGTTTTTTCCACACACAGTTACAGGCTGCAAAGGAAGTGAGAACATTCTCCCCCAGTCAAGCAAATCATCTGCTAAGAAATGAGAGGAATTAGGAGACAGGCATGCCACAGAAGAGATGTTTGCACCACAGCCCTGGAACAGGCTCAGCGGAGAGTCATGCTTCTGCTGGAGGAAAAAAAAAAGACAACAAAAAATTGATGCCACTAACTACACTGTGGTAACCTCTAAATGCCTAATCTTAGTGGGTAAACAGCACCACTGAAATCTGGGCTGCTCTGAGAGAAACTGGTTTGTTGGAATAAACTTAGTCCACATTTTTTTTAAATGATGCCACGTATTATTCATTATTGTTATGATTCTGTATTTGTTAAGAACTGACAATGTGATCAACGCTATCTACACAAGGCACAAAATGCAGTTAGCCCAGGCCCCAAAAAGCTAGGGCACTGGGCTGGCAATCAGGAGACCTGGGTATTATTCCCGGCTCAGCCACTGGACAACCATCTGCTCTTGGGCAAGTCACAATTTTTCTATTCTACATAGTTTCTTATACTGAGCGTATTACTGTGGTAGCTGAGGGCCTCGCAGTAGTGCATTGAGCAATATGGTTACACATCTGTCACATGTTATCTGGTCTCCCTTCCTCTCCTCAGAAGGCGACGCATGTGCAGTGGAGTGTCTTGTTGCAGTAGGGCGTGGTGGGTTTTTTGTTAGTTTTTAATATAAGACTACCTGTTGCTATGTGTTTATGTAAGAGAAGACCAGGTCAAAGAAACACCCACCTTGCACTTGGAGCAGAAAGTGGTGAGGTTTGTGATGGTCCTTAGTTCCTGGGGGGATTCTTTACATGGTCTCAGACCCCAGGGCCGGCTCCAGGGTTTTGGCCACCCCAAGCAGCCAAAAAAAAAAAAAAAAAGCCGCGATCGCGATTGCGATTGCGATCTGCGTCAGCAATTCGGAGGGAGGTCCCAGCAGGAGTGAGGGACCGTCCACCGAATTGCCGCCGAATACCTGGACATGCCGCCCCTCTCCGGAGTGGCCGCCCCAAGCACCTGCTTGCCAGGCTGGTGCCTGGAGCCAGCCCTGCTCAGACCGCCCCTGGAGACAGTTCTGTCTCCGCCATGGACAAGCTTTACTCTCATAGTTGAGTTCCATTGTTCCAAAGGAGCATAGTTATTGAACATGATCATCGTTTCAGAGATTTAGATGGTCTTTTCACTACCATGGCCTCAGGCCAGGGAGTGCTTTGAAGATAAGGACTGAGACCTTGAACTTGATACAAAATTCTATAGGAAGCCAGTGGAGGACAGTTTGGGTGGTGGGTATAATAGGCCAGGGGAGGCGCTGCCTGCCAGGCACTGCCGCTGCCAGCAGACCCCCGGTTGTGGTGTTTTGGGGGGAAGTTTCTGTTTTATTATGCCCCATGCAGGTTCCAGAGTGGCTGAGGAGATGGTATGTGCTATTCAGCTTCCTGGGTTCATCAGGGACTCCAGGGAGATTACTGATGAACCCAGGAAGCTGAGTAGCAAATACCGCCTCCTCAGCCACCCCAGAATCTGCATGGGGCATATCAAAAGTTTCTTCAGATGAGAGTGAGAGGCTTTTCCCCACAGCAGCTTGGGTTCTGGGGAGGGGAAGCGTGGCTGCGGCTGGCCCAGGCTCCTCTGGGCAGGTGGGAGGGGGAGGGTTCAGAACATCTCCTGGCAGGTGGTGGTGGGGGGGTGCCTCAGGGCACATCCAGGCAGGTACGGGGGCGAGGCTCGGGGTTTCAGCCAGCCCAGGGCTCCTTCGTCTGGACGGAGGGAGGCGCTCGGCACTCCTCCAGCCACAGGGAAGGGGCAGGGTGTGTCAGGCCTTCAGTTCCTGGGGGTGGGGCGGAAGGGGCAGAGCTGGGGACTAGCCTCCCCTAAGAGGGGCTCCACCCGCCGCCCATGGAGGACAGGTATTACACCTTTGCAGTAGCCTGTGTTGTTAAGGCGCGTGGTCTGAACAGCTAGAGTTTCCTAAGTGCTGATGACTTCATGCCCAGGTGTATCACATTGTTGTAATGCAGGTGAGAGGCCAGGTCTTCATCCCCAGGAAGGGACGGAGTCTCCGAGCCAAGCAGACATGGTAAAGTGTTACTTGTGGATTCTGCTACATGCGCATTCAGCGTCAGCGAGGAATTGAAGAGTACACCCAGCCATAGCCTGAATTGCCTGACTGTGGCTGTGTATCTTCAACCAATAGAGAATGCCCCAGGGCTGCAAGCTCTTCAGAGTATTTTCCTCTGCTCACCTGCATCCCTTCTATCTTGCTGGGGTTCAACTTCAGCCAGTTGTTCTTCATCCACGAGCTGACCTCATCCATGCACTCCCCCGCTCTGTGACTCTGTTTCCCCATCCCTCCCTTGCGCTGTCTTCTCTCGGTAGACAGTAAGAGGCAGTCCCTACACTGATGAGCTTACAATGTGTATGAACAGCTCTGAGCACAATTGGGTCCTGATCATGGTTGGGGACCTCCAGGCACTATCATACTACAGATAATAAATAGTGATAATAATACATTTTCTGAAGTGACTAGTAATTTTGGGTACCCAACCTGAGACACCTTACAAGCACCTGGTTTTCAGAGGTTGTTTGCTCAGCACTTTCTGATCATCACTAGTAGGGTTACCATACGTCCGGATTTTCCCGGACATGTCCGGCTTTTTGGGCTCCAAATCCCCGTCCGGGGGGAAATCCCAAAAAGCCGGACATGTCCGGGAAAATCGGGACATGCAGGGCCGGCCGTGCGGGTGCTCGGGGGCCAGGCCGGCGGTGCGATGCCGGGCCGGGAGCTCGGGGGCTGGGGGCCGGGGGCTCGGGGGCCGGGCCGGAGGAGCGGTGCCGGGCCGGGGGCTCGGGGGCCGGGACGGGCTGGCGGAGCGGTGCCAGGCCGGGCCGGGGGCACCGGGGCCGGGCCGGCGGTGCCAGGCCGGGCTGGGGGCTCGGGGGACGGGCCGGCGGTGCCAGGCCAGGCCGGGGGCTCGGGGGACGGGCCGGCGGTGCCGGGGGCCGGGACAGCGGTGCGGTGCCGAGGGCCGGGCTGGGGACCGGCGGTGCGGTGCCGGGGGCCGGGGGTGCTCGGCCGGGGGCCCGGGGGACGGGCCGGGGACCGGCAGTGCTGGGTGGGCCGGGGGTGCTCGGCCGGGCCCGGGG
The DNA here is from genome assembly GCF_011386835.1 of Chrysemys picta bellii. Classification (NCBI taxonomy): domain Eukaryota; kingdom Metazoa; phylum Chordata; order Testudines; family Emydidae; genus Chrysemys; species Chrysemys picta. Next base: position 15,060,706 of record NC_088796.1, read on the forward strand.
CCGGCACCCCAGGGCCCGAGCCGACCCAGGCTGGAAACGCCGGGGGGGCCAGCCTGGGCCGCGCCTCCTCCCCCCACACCCTCCCTTACCTACTTCTGGCTTCCCGCGAATCAAATGTTCGCGGGAAGCAGGGGAGGGGGCAGAGACTTTGGGGAGGGGGCGGAGTTGGGGCGTGGGCGTGGGCGGGGCTGGGGGCGGGGCCCCGTGGAGTGTCCTCCTTTCGGAGGCAATAAATATGGTAACCCTAATCACTAGTCACTTTCAAAAAGGTAGGCCTGGCAATCTAAGCAAGCTAGACATGGAATAGTCACGGATGCACTGAGAAGCCCAGTGCAGTAATGACGACTAATTTCTTGTGGGCTTCACGGAAATGGTAGGAAAGGGAATGAGAAGAGGGTAGTGCTGTGGTGAGCAGGACCTGAATGGACGGTGCATGTGCAGGGAACAGTGTGGAAATAGGCACAGAGATGGTTGTGGGAGAAATGGACACACAGGGTGGTCCATCACCGGTGAAGAAGAGGTGTTGAGGGGAAGGGATAGCTCAGTGGTTTGAGCACTAGCCTGCTAATCCCAGCGTTGTGAGTTCAATCCTTGAGGGGGCCATTTAGGGATCTGGGGCCAAAACTGCCTGGGGATTGCTCCTGCTTTGAGTAGGGGGTTGGACTAGATGACCTCCTGAGATTCTATGATAAGAGACTATGCTGGAAGTGTAGGCCAGGGAGGAGTTAGGTGAGGTCTCCAAAGGAAAGACACACAGATCTATCTGCCCTGGCCTGTCATGAGGAACTGACCTGCTTCTTGGCCTGCAGAAGGTTGCACTCTACAGGACCTGATCCTGTAAGTGCTCAGCAGAGGTAGACCCTTATGCCAGTGCAGAATCTCACTGATTTCAGTGAGGTTCCGTATGGGGTACTGGGGGCCACCACCCTGAGTACCATTGGCTAGGCAGTGTGAGGAGACCTGCAAGCAGCGTGGCCAAAGGCGGCAGCAGCAGGTTTGTGCCAGGCTATTCTGAAATAATTCGAATAGCTGGCAAATCGCTTCTCAGCTGCCGTGGATGCTTTAGCTTCTGCACCACAGGATGGGCCGATCTGGAACTTGCCAGCAAGTATCCAGCTTGAGAATCAGCTTTGACTTCCAGCCATTGCACTGTGTTATGTAACATGACGCCGTCCAGGCAGAAGCACGGTCTAAATCAGGAAATGGGGTGGATTATGCACAGGTTGGAGGTAATTTATTCTGACGTGCTCTTGGATGACATCTGGACCCTATTAAAGCCTGATCCAGGCAGCCTTGCTCAGGTAACACTCCAGCTGGCTTCAGTGGGAGATTTGCCTGGGTTAGCCGGCCCCCTCCAGAATTCTGGACTCAGTGTTCACTTCAGATCACTGCCTGCCTCAAGGGCTCTGCTGTACACTGACACATTTGAGATCAGAGATAAGCGCCTGGCAGATTTCTGTATCCTCGTATCCCTTGTCTTATACCTTGATTGTAAGGTCTTTGGGGCTTTTTGTTATATTTGTCTAATCGCTTAGCAGAATGGGACCCTGATTTCTGTGGTGTTCAGTGATAACACAATGCTTAAGCAGCTTTGCGTGATTTCTGTGACCAGTTCTAGCTGGGCATGTCTAACAACAACATGGCCTTTTACTGCAGCGCCCAGCCCAGACTCTATCTGGAAACCTCAGCCCTTAAAGGCTCAGTCCCCAATACCACAATCCCTGGCTGGGACCACTAGCCGCTACTGCAGTATGAATAAATACTTGTAATAAATTGGTGTAGCTGCGTTGATTTCATTAACAACAAGGAGTCTGGTGGCACCTTAAAGACTAACAGATTTAGCTGGTCAAAAACTGGCTGTCCCTGCCCCGGAGAGCCAGCAACGAACTCGTATACATCAAGCACAGGCACGGTGGTGCCGGCGTCCCCCGTATGGGAGACTTCTGTGACATCGCGGTCCTCACACACGCCTTCCGCCTCCTGACTTGCCCGGACGCCAAGGTGAAGAACGTTGCAACGACCGCTCTACACGCCGCCACCGAGAAACGAATCGGCAGACCTCCCTCCGACCGAGATGTGGCCACCTTCTTGAGCGGCTCCCTGGATGGCGACTTCGCCCGGGACAGGGGCGATTTCGCCTCGCTGTGGACCCGTACCCGCAATGCCACGCGCCGGCTGGGAAAGCGCCTGGGCTGCCGCTGGGAATGGAACGAGGAACAGCAGGAGCTGGGAGTCCTGATACCGCGGATCGGAACGGAGGACAACATCATCGTCACCCCCGGAGCCAGAGGCGTGCTAGAGAGATCCCTGAAGGCCACCGTCCACGCGCTCTACGTGGACACCCTGAAGAAAAAGCCGGACCAGGGTAAAGTCTTCGAAGTAACCAGCAAGTGGGACTCCAGCAACCACTTCCTCCCCACAGGCAGCTTCACCCGGTTCGCCGACTGGCGGTTCATTCACCGCGCCCGGCTGAATTGCGTCCCTCTCAACGGTGCCATCCGCCACGGGAACAGGGACAAACGCTGCAGGAAGTGCGGGTACGTCAACGAAACCCTGCCCCACGTCCTATCCTGCTGCAAGCCTCACGCCAGAGCCTGGCAGCTACGCCACAACGCCGTCCAGGACCGTCTAGTGAAGGCCATCAACCCGCGTCTGGGAGAGATCGCTGTCAACCTCACCGTCCCCGGCACCGACAGCCCGCTGCGCCCAGACATCGTCGTCACAGACGAGGTGGGAAAAAAGATCATCCTGGTCACTGATTTACAACTTCCTCTAAACTGCAAGAAACCACTCATAAACCAAGATCAGTGTGTCTACACAGGGCTTTGCACTGATTTAATTAAATTGGTTTAAAAATTGATGCAAATTAAACAGGTGGAAATTGCTTGTGTAGATAAGCCATCAGCAAACAATCATGTAAAGGAATTATTGTTTGTAGTACCATAGCGCTTAGGGGATCTAGTCATGCAGCAAGACCCCACTGTGCGAGGTGCTGTACAAACAGTGAGCAATGCCTGCCCCAATGAGCATACAATGTATATATAAGGCAAGAGAGAATAGGTGGAGACCAGCTCCAGAAACAATAAGACAATGCTGAATGTTTATTCATAGAGGGCCTGGATTCACTATTTCTCTGCTCTTTGTGGCATCATTTACTCCAGAGGACAATGAGTTTAAAATGTTTCCATTCCAAGCTGGTAGTCTTCTGCACTCACTTATGAACCAGGGTCAATATTGATATTAAGGAGCTATCTGATGGACACACATAATTAGAGCGGTGGACAAAGCCTTGATAGTTAACTACAAGTAGTTAGGGCCTTAGTTTCATGTCTCATAGACTTTAAGGCCAGAAGGGACCATCATGATCATCTAGTCTGACCTCCTTCACATTGCAGGCCACAGAACCTCACCCACACACTCCTTTAATAGACCCTAACCTCTGGCTGAATTACTGAAGTCCTCAGATCATGATTTAAAGACTTCAAGTTACAGAGAATTCACCATTTATACTAGTTTAAACCTGCAAGTGACTCATGCCCCATGCAGCAGAGGAAGCGAAAACCTCCCCAAGGGCTTTGCCAATCTGACCCCCGGGGAAAATTCCTTCCTGATCCCAAATATGGTGATCAGTTAGACCCTGAGCATGTGGGCAAGGAGGCTCCTTGAGTGCACAGTGCCCCTTAGTTCTGTGGTAGACCATGAATTTGGTATTTGGCTCAGAGGAAGACACTGCCTAATGAACCACCAACACCACTTCCTGCAGCTCCTGGCAGGAATTTGGCAGACTCCCGTCCAGTGCCCAAACTGATTTAGCCTGGGGGAATCTGCTGGGATTGCAGCACTGGGCTTAAAACAAAGTTTAATAACAAACACTTTTTCTTCAGCCTCGCTCTGCTCCTTGTGATACATGAAACATTATTGACCCTATTCTAGTCTCAGCAGCTTGACGGTTCAAGCATTTTTCACGTGATTGATCAGCAAAAAGTTAGATGGTTTGTACCTACTTTATTGCGCTCTGCAATTACTGCTCAGCACTCCTGAGAGCTAATGTTGACTCTGACACCATCTGTGGCCTTGAGCTAGTTACTTAACTTCTCTGGTTCATTTTCCCCATCTGTAAAAATGGAACAGATATCATCTACCCCACAGGGTTGTCATGAGGCTGATTGAGTTAAAGTTCATAAAGTTTCTATAATTCTTTGCACACCTCATCCAAGGTGCTCAGTCTACTGTACAAACATTAATAAATCAACCCAGAGCAGTATGTGGCTTTGGTAGTCCTCGTTTTGCAGAAGGGGAAACTGAGGCACGGAGGTTTGTTTGGTTTTTTTAAACTGGCTTGTCCAAGGTCCCACAGAGCGAGTCCTCTGCTTTAACCACTGAAAGATGCGACATCTCCCTTTCAAAATAAAAGTACCACATAAATACTAAATATTCATGCTGGTTGGCAATGTTCTGCCCAGCGGTGGTATGTAGCTTTCTAGTCTCATTCAGCTTCTCCTGGTGAAGCTGTTCCACTTTGTATAAATAATGAAATATCCATTGGGCCAGAGACAACACCAGAAAGACTCCAGAGCCCAGTGGTTAGGATAGTGAAGTGGGAGACATAAGTTCAAATAAGATGCTATGGCCAAAGGGCTAATGTGCTCCTTGGTGGCACAAACAGGGGAATCTCAAGTAGGAGGAGAGGTTATTTTGGCTGTATTTGGCACTGGTGCAACTGCTGCTGGAATATGGTGTCCAGTTTGGGTGCCCACAATTCAAGAAGGATGTTGGTACTCTGGAGGGGTACAGCGCAGCGCCTCAAGAATGAGTAAAGGATCAGAAAATATGCCTTATAAAGATAGACGCAGGGAGCTCAATCTGTGCAGTTTAACAAAGAGAAGCTCAACGGGTGACTTGATTACAGTCTATAAGTATCTACATGTAGAGCAATGTATAACATGATGAACGGGCTGGAAGTTGCAGCTAGACAAATTCAGTGGAAATAAGGCATAAAATGTTAATCGGGAGACCAATTTATCTGGTTTTGTGGTGGATTCGCCATCACTGACCATTTTAAAATCAAGATTGCACGTTTTGCTAAAAGATCTGCACTAGGAATTATTTTGAGGCAGTTCTGTGGCCTGTGTATACAGGTCAGCTTTGATGAGCACAGAGCCCTTCTGCCCTTGGAATCTGTGCATATATGAATCACTGCTATGTATCAGGCAGAGAGAGGATTTAGACGCGGGTCTCCTACATCCTGTCTGTTTGCTGTAAGTGTGTGTCTGTGTGAGGGGGGTGTCTGCGAGCGTGTGTCGGTCGCTCACCTCCTCCTACAGCAGTGGTTTGTGTGCAGCCCGTTCTGTTAGCAAGACAGGTGAAGCTTGAGGTTCCTTCTGACACACAGGCCATGTGCGCACTACGACGATGTTCAGTAGCAAGGCAAAGGCTATATCTACACTCCCACTTATATTGGTGCACGTTATGTCACTCAGGGGTGTAACTAAGCCCTCCCTCCCCACCACCGAGCAATGTAAGTTACACCAACCTAAACACCAGTGCAGACAGCGCTATATTGGTGGGAGAGCTTCTCCCGCTGACATAGCTACCGCCACTCACAGGGACTGAAACAATTAAGTCGCTGGGAGAGCTCTCTGCACTAAGTGCTACAATGGCACCTCTGCAGGGGTAGCGTGGTGCTGCTGTACACTCTGTAGTGTAGCCATAGCCATAGGTGTGATCTAGGCTCTGAACGTTAGGACCGACACAGCTGTTCACATGCTCACTGGCAGATTTTGCGGGGGAGGGGAGGAAAGGGGGGACGATCTTTATCAGTAGAGATTTAGTTGACTTAGTTGCCCAAGGATTTTAAGCCCCTATGGGGTTAGGCAGCAGGTGAGCAGGGTTTTTGAGGAGCTATATGTTGGACTTAGGTGCCTAAAGTGGCAGTTAGGAGCCTAAATACCTTTGTGAATCTAGCCCCATATGAATTTCTTAGACATGCAGATAAATTTGAACCTCTAGGAAAAAACTAGCATTCTCAGCTAGACTGGCCATTGGGCCATGCAAAAGCTGTGATGTGATAATTGAATATTTCACATCAGCCAGCAGCGAATACTAAGAAAACAAACTGAATTATGGTCTCAATGAAGTTTCTACAACATTTGATCTCTAAGGGCTTGTCTACACTACTGGCCGGATCGGCGGGCAGTGATCAATCCAGCAGGGGACGATTTATCACAGCTAGTATAGACGCGATATATCGACTGCTGAGCGCTTTCCCGTCGACTCCGGTACTCTACCAGAACGAGGAGCGCAAGTGGAGTTGACGGGAGAGTGTCAGCTGTTGACTTACCACAGTGAAGACACCGCAGTAAGTAGATCTAAGTACATCGACTTCAGCTATGCTATTCACATAGCTGAAGTTGCATATCTTAGATCAACCCCACGCGGTAGTGTAGACAAGCCCTTAGCTGTCACTTAAGAGCATATCAAGCAAGACAGGCTGAATAACAACAATAGCATTTAAAGAATCACTAACTTTGACACCGACACCCTGTTTAAAGAGAAAAGGCTGGGGGCTGGTAATGGGATACTGTGCCTTTTATCTTTTGGTCTCCAGTTCAAACCTAGCACCTGACAGACAGTTATTTTGATGTCAAGTATCAGGGGGTATGACTGTCTGGTGGCCAGGGTGAACTGCGCCCAAGTGAGGTCGAAGTCAGTTCCTAGTGAAATACATATTTGATTTGTATTTCCCAGAGGGTTCAGTCATGATCAGATCCCCATCATGCGGGATGCTGTTCAAACATATAGGACAACACAGTCCCTGGCTTAAAGAGCTTCTCCTAGTCTAGGCATTTATAAACTATGTCACCAAAAACACCATCACAACTGGCATCCCTGTCCAGGGCTGAGTCATTGAAAAGGCTGGGAACTGAGAAGGCCTAGAGACTGAATATCTCCTCACCCAGGGATGGTGGCTAGAAGGAAGCCTGCACTGCTAAGTCTCATGTTGTACCTGTCTGGACTTCAGGCATCAGGATTTTGCCGCTTTTCACCGGGACTAATGTTGAGCTTCAAATGCTTGTTGGTGCCAAATTCCCTTTCAAAGAAAGCAGTGATTGCCCCCCTCAGCTGTAACCAAGCCTCTGCCAGACAGGATCAGCTCAGCAGCCAAACATGGTACATGCTGTTAATCAGTAATTGCCCTAACATGGAACAGGATTTTTCCAGACCCCTGAAATTTGACAACCCCACCATAATTTTCTTTCCTATCTCCATGCATTGCCCTCCCTGAAAGCCACCCTGCTACCTTTAGCAGCACAATCCATACTGCGCCTTCAATTTACCCCCCCAACTTGTCCTCCCTTCTCTTCACACACCAAAGTGACATAACCCCCCCCACCCACAATGATTCAATACCCTCTCAATACGCCTGTCCTCCTGCTGAATGCCTGAAAGTGCCTTAATGCCTGACCCAATACCCCATCTCTGCTGGCAATTCTGTCCAGGCCCACTCCCATTCCATTAACCTGAACGCCCGCTGAGCCACGGGCTGAGTTGGGAACTGGCAGAAAGAGATTGGTCAGTGTATAGCTAAGGGTAGCAGGGATGGTTTCTAGCAGTAGGGAGATGGGCCAGGGTGTCACCCTCCAGCCAAGTGTCACAACGTGTTTCCCATTTGCCCTAAACCCTTCCTGGTGACCAGACATGGTTCACCTGCTTCCCAAGTTCTTAGAACATGAAGCGTCCAGCTGCCATCCACCAAAACTGGCCAGTAGCCCAAGGTTTGCCTCAGTTTTATCAGCCTCGCTGCCCTGGCACGTCGCAGTCGAACGCAACTCAGCCCTTCCTCCCGGAGGTACTAAGGCTGAGTTACTAGGCAAACTATTGTGTGCGGCTCTCTCAGCAGAGCCCTTAAAAATGGAACGGGCTGCCTGCTTAGCATGACACTTAAAATGCCAGAATACCGTCAACGATAGTAGCCATCATGCCAGTGTTTTGGACTAAAATTTCCCATCCCCTTCGTGGACCGGGGTTCTCTGTGCTAGCTGATGACTGCCCTCCACCCAGAGGGGGATGGATGCATTTTCATAGTACCTTAGCTAGCCAGCGTGCAAGACTTTATGATAAAAGGTGTATTTACTAAACACTTGGCCCTGGAATTTTTTGGTCTCCACTTTTGGATACACATGTAAAAGTTTGTAATCTCTTCCCCCCGCTCCCACTTCTTCCCTGCACTCCTGTTGTAAAGCTTATAGCTAGTCTCATTGCTAAAACGTAGGGCCTGGATCCAATAAGCTAGTTACTGAACACTAGCCTTATGTACTTGCAATACGAGGCACTCTGACACCCACCGTAACGCCACGCTCCAAGAGGTATCCCTTTGCTCCTTAGTTAACTGGCTAATCATACAGCCTACCGGTCCGCCTGTTTTTCAGTGGGAATTGCACAATGCAATGGAGGGCAGGTGGGGCATGTTTTTTCTCCACGTTTCCAAGTTGTGACCACTACGCGAAGCGCATGGTACAGTGCTTATGGCACTGAGAACTTGGGAGACCAGAGTCAAGACCCTTGCTCTTCCATAGCCTTCCTGGGTGACTGAGGGCACGTCCCTGAGCCTCTCTGGGTCTCAGGTTCCCCTCTGTTAACTGGGGAATGACAGCACCTTCTACCTCACACTGGTGTTTTGAGGATAAATACATGAAAGAGCATGAGGTGCTCAGAAACTATAGTAATTGGCAGAGGGCTCATATGCCCACTGTGATGGGAAAGAGGCAAAGTTCCTGATCTCCAAGTGTCTGGGCTGGGTAGATGGGCTTGGGGGTGGAGCCAGTTGTCCCCTATCTTTGCCCTATTCCCCTCTTCTCCCCAGCCTGGTCATGTGCTCTGCCTCCCATTCTGTCCAGATTCTGCTCCCGCTCACTGGGAAGCAGAGTGGGGTAGTAGCAGCACTAACCAGCAACAGCTGAGGCCAGCATTGGAAGAAATCCAGCATGTTGCTGGCAACACTGAAGATCAGATGAAGTGACTTGTCCAAAATCACACACAAAGTTTTCAGATGAGCCAGGAATTGATGTCCCATCTCCTGACTCCCCAACCTGCCAACACTCCCTCCGAAACCTGACTACTTGAGCAGCGCCCATATTGTGAGAGTCATTCCCCCTTAGTTAAATAGCAATGTCTGCTAGATCCCATAGTTGGGTACTTAGACCTAGCTCCAGGTAGGCTTTCCCCCCCCCCCCATCTACCCCACCCCCACCCATAAAAGAGTCACTCTGCACAATGTCAGCTCAAGTGTACATTTTTATTTTTTAATGGAACATAAACTCCTTTAGAAAAAACATTCATCTGGATGATAACACCCATAGAAAAAACACCAATCTCGTGTTTTTTTTTTTTTTTTAATTTGGCATTTGTTATTTGCATTTATATTAAAGCAAAGTGCATCTTTCTTATTTTTCTCGTTTATACACATTGCACAATACATAAATAATGATGCTTATAAAAGTCTTTATATTTACAAGTAATAATATATTTATATATAACATAAAATACATTTTTTCTTTAATAAATCTCAAGGGTTTTTTTTGAAGGAGTCCTTTTTTTTTTTCGTTTTCTTTTGTTTTATTTCCAAAGCACTACAATGCTAAAGTTCCAATGAGAATGCTTCTCTTGTTCATTTAAACCTTTATATTTAGAAAAATAGCTTATGTTAAGGTCTAAACATGCTCATTGAGCTAAGAACAGTGTAAAAGTATCATACTAGCGTATGAATTCAAGAAGAAATGAAAGAGCGACTGCATTTCTGGATACGACTGGTACCGCTCTAACCTGATCACGGCAGGTTACGATGGACCAAAGATCATGAATACATCCCCCCCCCCCCATTTTTGTTGTTGTTTGTTTGCTTTCTTTTTGTAGGCTTATGTTTTCTCACCAAGGTTGCATCTCAGCTCAAATTGAAAAGCATGGGCCATGCATGTTTTTTTTCCTCATAGTATCAATAAAACAATAAAAGCACTCAAAGTGTGGGCATGCGTCTTCCAAAACCCATGCTGCCACCATGGACTGTTGGCATAACAGTGACAAGACGTGATCTTTAAATAAAGCAACAAGCATACATGAAAGAAGAAGAAGGGGGGAAAAAAAGGAGCAAGGAACTGAACGATACGGTTTCACTTTGCTGCGTTGGCTCCTGATGCCTCCTGGGTGCACCGGCACATACATTTGTTCTGTGTCAGGGACAATGCAGGTGGTTGCCACTGAGGGGGAAGCTGCAGCAAGACAGCCCTGTGTGTGTGCGCACTCAGCAGGACAAGGGGGCGACGAGACGTCTGGCAGCAGAAGACCTCTGGTGTGTCAAAAACATATGTATAAACCCTTTTTTATGAGGGAGCTGTAACAAACAGCGTGTGACTGAATTCCACCAGTCGCTTGGGGTAATAATTTCAGAGGCATTAAATGATTATTTTATGTAATCCCCTCCCACACCTTCTCCTCCCCCTTCTGAGTTATTGGTCATTCACACATTAAAAAAAATATATATTTATCGAAATACCAAGGCAAAAATCTTTCCATAAGCTATTTCTCAAAACAGGGGAGGGGGGGAAAAAAAACACAAAACACAAAAACAAACAAACAAACAAAAAAGTTTGCATGAAAAGCAAGCACTCAGAAGGAAATATTAGCAGCAAAGTAGTTATAATGTCATGAGTCCACTCTGTCTCAAGTCATCGGTTATTAAAAATAACCTCCAACCAGCATGGGCAACTGCTGATAAACTGTCTTGTGTAGCACTGGCCCCAGCCTTTCACAAAGCTGATCTGAACAGTAAATCCGGTCCATGGCTGCTGCATGAACTCATGGTCGTTAGGCCTCTGTAAGCTGTATGCCTTCTCATAGTCAAAAGCCTTGATGGAAAATCCTGGGAAAACTTTGTGAACCAGCAACGTCCTGGAGTCGGGGTTGTCCAGTGTGGCCGACTTGATAAAGACAGGGTAACTACTGCGGTTGTATACCCACACGCCGTCCACTTCCTTAGTCAGCTGGATGCCATAGCCAATTTTGCTGCGGACTTTCTGCACCAGCTGGCTTTTGTTGTCTGAATTGAGCTGTCCGAGGCAGAAGCCGTTCCCCTGAGGTAGATCATAGAAGATATCCAGGGAGGGCTCTTGGACAGAATACAGCCGGCCCACACGCGTTTTCTCTTCCCAGTATGCCACCACGCACCAGTGTGACCGATCCCCCGGCCCCTGAAGAACTTGGGAATCTATAGAGAGAGGGGGGAAGAAAAAAAGAGAGAGATTTATTACAACAGAGATAAATAACATAACTTTATAAATCCTGAGCACTTACAGATTACCCTCTTCCCATAGCTCTGGCAGTGCATTTCAATGACCTGTGATTATTATCATTATCCCTAGCCAAGACCCGGAGCCTAAGTCCCATTGTCAAAAGGATGTAGGCCCATACTCTCAGAGAGCACCAGGGAAGTGAGGCACCTAAATACCTTTGAGGATTTTGCCTTAGGATCCTATGTCAGAGGACTACTAGGCTCCTAAGTCACTCAGGTGCTTTTGAAAATTTTATCCTAAATGATTTTGCCAAAGTCATACAGTGAAGCTTTTGGGAAAGCCAGGAACAGAACCTGACTCCCTGCTCTCCTCTCAGTCTCTTTGGGGCAGATTTTCAAATGGATTTAGGCACTTTGTGCAGATGAAAAACTGGCCTTTTGACCATAAAGAGAGATTAAGAGAGAGATCTACACCCAGAGTTGTACCGATATGACTATTTTCGGTGCAATTTTTTACTGGAACAGTTATAACAGTAGAAATTGGACACAGTTATACCAGTATGAAGGTTCCTTACACTGATATAGCTTATTCCACTTCCTGAACAGGAATAAACTACATTGGTATAAGTCCCTTTATATCAGTGTTACTGCATCTACATGAGTGGACTGTATCTCTTCAACTATGCTGATATAGTTTAAAGTGGCATAATTTTTGTGTGTAGACAGGCCCATGGAAAGAGAGGCCTGATTTAGTGGTTTAAATACAGGGGTGGGCACCAATTAACTCTGGCCATTCTAATCTGTGCTCCAATTCCCATGTCCTCTGCAGCCTTGCTAGTAGCTGGTCTTTTCTGCCTCAGTTTCCTCAGCTCTAAAAAGAGGGTGAAATATTCCACCTTGCAGGGGTGTTGTAGGCAGTAGTTAGCTGATGTCCATGGGTCTGTCTTTACTGCAGCTATCCCAGACTCTTACTAAGGTGCTGCCCCTAATCCCCCCTGCTCCAGCCACACACACAAAAATCTCTCACCTGAGTGCAGTGATACCTTACTTTCACTTGGGCTGATAACTCACCCACTTTGCAGTGAGGACACAGGTTAAACCACTCATGTGCTGATAGTCCTCCAATGCCTTCCCACAATTCACTGGGAAAGAATCACAGAGCTGCTCGATTTACTGCAGCACAGAGAAGCATAGGATGTGCCCCCAGTTGTCTTAGCGAGACATGCGGATGAGTGCAGCACCAGTGAAGACACGGTAACTCGGGGATGACCCTGCAGGCATCTAGGCCAGGCTAACCTGAGTGCTCAGCTCACACTGCCTATCATCTGAGTTAACTCTGCAGTGAAGACATACCCCGTGAAATGCTCTGGGAGATGAAAACTGCTGTGCACCTACAGTAACTGATTTCTTCCCCACCCTCAAACCCTCATTGCAGCGAATCAATTTAAGCAACAGTAAATCAATGTGGATAACATAATACTGGAGCTGCTAATCAGCCGCAGAGATTTTTTTTTCTATGTGAAGTGTGGGTAAACCAGGATGAGGGCTAAGGTACCCACAGCCTCACACACTCCATAGATCACTTTGCTTTCAAAGGCTTTAAGCCTAGACAAGCTTTGTTGATATATAATTTTCCCCCCCAAAAGGGGAGCGATAAAAGGCAAGTTAAACATTGCTCAACAGGAATGGAGGGCACAACAGATCATCTGCTATAATTTACAGAGCCTATTTACGCCTATAGCTGGAACCCTGGTAATAAATGCTACGATTCAGACGTCAGATGAACTATAAATCTGACTGAACTGCAGTTAGACTGTGGTTTGTGGTGGCAGGGTGGAGACCGGAAGTCTTGCATTTGTTAACAAAAAAGAAAAGAAAAAAAAAAAGTCAGTTCTTTTAGACCTTCCCTCCTCTTTCAATCTATCCCTCCTGCTAGCAGCTAAGCCACAGTTGCTGCTACTGGGATTGAGATGGGATGAAAGGACAGAAAAGGAAGGGGAAATGGGGGGTATCTTATGACTCTCATAATAGCACTAGCTAGGTCCATCAGCTCTGTGCTGCTTCACTAATCTTTCCAGCTTTTATAGATATGTTAAGACCTGGGACCTATTAATCTCGAATATTTTATTTAAACAAAAACCAAACAAAAAGCAAGTTCAGAGCTGAAAGCTAGAAAGTAATATTACTTTCCCAAAATAAATCCACACACACACACACACACACACACACACACACACACACGTAAAGATCTCTTACATACAACATAAGAATAGCCATACTGGGTCAGACCAAAGTTCCATCTAGCTCAGTATCCTGTCTTCCGACAGTGGCCAATGCCAGGTTCTCCAGAGGGAATGAACAGAACAGGTAATCATCAAGTGATCCATCCCATCGCCCATTCTCAGGTTCTGGCAAACAGAGGCTAGGGACACCATCCCTGCCCATCCTGGCTAATAGCCATTGATAGACCTATCCTCCATGAATTCATCAAGTTACTGTTACAGTCTTGGCTTCACAACATCCTCTGGCAAAGAGTTCCACAGGTTGATTGTGCATTGTGTGAAGAAATACTTCTTTTTGTTTGTTTTAAATCCGCTGCCTATTAATTTAGTTTGGTGACCACTAGTTCTGTTATGAGGAATAAATAACATTTCCTTATTTATTCTCTTAAAACTACAACATCCCCTAAACCCATTCCACAGCTAGTGATACAATGCCTGATAGTTCTTCCCAACAAACCTGCGTAGCGCCTTAATATAGCACAATAAAATCCTGAAGAAAGAATGACAGAAGGAGAGTAGTGTGGCTAAATTAGCCAGTCCAGTTGCTGTATTTTCTCTGCTTTTTACTGACTATTAATATGCCTGTTTCCCCAACACAGGCATTTTTAAGTCTTTGGAGTCTGTTTAGAGTACAGTACTGTGCTTTTAAAAAATAAATCCAGCCACACACTTTTAATTTCCTCACTTCTATGCCAGCGAGGAAAATATTTCTCCAGTTGCTGGAAGCAGCTACTAAAAATGGGCCCAACTGCACATGTTTGGAAACTAGAAGGATAAGTTGTTGTCAACCTACTCACCAAAAACATGATGGGGGGGGGGGGAGGGGGCGAGGGCTGGAACTATTGGTGCAATGCACTTATGGGGCTATGTAAAAGGGAAACAGCCTTGCGAGTCTACAGGCTTCATTCTGCCTACTTTTAGGTGTGCCCCGATGGGTCTTTCAACCTCCCCCTTTGGTGCCTCACAATACTTTGTTTCATCTAACTCAATCCACTGAAACCTGGCACCAAATAAGCAGCAAACGGGGGAAAAAGCTGAGTGAGAGAAGGGGCGGGAGAAGAGGAGGTCGTAGTGGGGTTGGGAAGAACTGAGCCGGGTATCAAATTACCTTTACCCTAACCTTCTGCCACTACCTCAGCGTATGCACTTCTGGGGGGAATGAGTCTGTGAAAGTCACACTCCACTACTGTCCTGTGTGAAGAGACAGGAAAAGCAGTCGCTCCCCATGAAGGAAAAATTAAACGGGGGAGGAGGGGGGGAGAGAGAGAGGAAATTGCGCGGGAGGAGTAAAAAGAACCAGGAAACGTATCTGGGTAGAAGGCCCTTACACCCTATTGCGTGAAAGAAAATCCCTCAGACTGCATTCTTCCCTTTCATCTTCCCAGCCCGCCAGTCCACCCAGCAATTTTCAGACAGACGTCAGTGAAAGAAGTTTTCAGATTATGTTAATTGCTTAGCCCAGATAAATTGCAGGCTGTGTGTCTCTCTCGCTCCCTCCCCTCTCCTCTGCAGGGGCCTTAAAGCTAAATCTCATGGCACAGACAGGATGTAGAGTTCTCTTTCCACAGACTCCCTAGATCCTGCTCTTCTTTTTACAACAATGCCTTATGGTGTTGCCTTAAGGGCCAGACCCTACCATCCCTACCCAGGCTGCAGGAATTTTGCCTGAGTAAAGACAGTAGATTAGGTTAATCACAGAACACTTCATGGAACTTGTGCAAATCTGAAAGTAACTTGGTTGAAGACCAGATTCTGATCACTGAAACTGATTCTGTTGTAAAACCATGTTAGATCACAATTAGGTCCCATGGATTTCACTCCAGATTTATATTGGTGTAACAGAGGTGAGAATCCAGCCTACTACACATTTCTGAGCACATGGGTTTTTTTAATTATAATTTTTTTGTATGTGTATACTTTTAAAAAAAAAGAGATTTTAACTAACTGTTTTTTTTAAGAGTCAGGAAAGGAAAGCCATATTGTAAAAACAAACAAACCCCAAACCGTAACTTGTGAGATACGTGGAGCTCACGATTTTTGTTTTACTCCAGTTAAGGGCATTTTGGAACAACAAGCATTGAACATGCTGAATCTCACTGAAATTCCTTTAAGTTTTTATTTTCTTTAACATAAAAAATCACCCCTTTCAGGAGGAGGGGGAAAAAAGGGCTATTTCACCTCATGTTTGCACTTGCATTAGTGAAGACCACTTAACAAGTAGCTCATTGCCACTTACAAAGAGTTATTTAATTGCCAGCACATAAAAAAAGAGCTGCCCTGGCTATGAATGAACAGCCCTTTATAGAAGACTGGAAGTTCATGAATGAATCCCACTAGGCTTTTCAATGACATGGGGTGACCAGACCTCGAGGACAAGCTTTGGGTAATCAGGATTTTTTTTTTTAACGAGTTAGTGCCAAAACACAGTATAAACATGTCAAAGTGTCTTCCGCTTGAGGGACTATGCTGTTGACTGGATGTCTACCCCTGAAGCCATGAGAATATATAGGTAGTGCTCAGATAAACAGGATGTGTCCTTGCTGCTGGGCAAGTTACCAAATCACCAAAGATGCTCTTTCACAATTACGCTGTATGTAGCTGTGGGCTGATTTTTCGTCCTTTCCCCAAACTCTCTTGGGGCTGCTGCTAAAAGGCAGTGTTTCTTGTTAGAAACCTAGGTATGGCCTTTGGATGGTGTGGCCAAGAAAGGAGTGTGAAGGGGTGAGAAAAAAGAAAAAAAAAAAAAGGCAGATTATGTGGAGAAGCTCACTAAAGGTTTTCACAGAAAGCTTCACTTATTCTGTGCATTGTGGCAGTGGCCAGGGGCCCCACTGTGGAAGGTGCTGTACAAAGATATAATGAAGAGATGGTCCCTTCCCCAAAGTGCCTGCAATCTATAATATTGTGCACTTAACAGCTAAGGATGTCAAAGGTGGGTAAGTATAATTATCTCCATTATTACAGATGGGGAAACAGAGGCACAGATTTGCCCCAGGCCACGCATAAACAGAATCCAGATCGCTGTGACCCACAGTCCAGAGTTCTATCTGCTAGACCATGTTGCCTCACTACAGATGGCCGTGACAAAACCTTAAATCGGAACCTCCCAAATGGTCCATAAGGTCTCAGCTTCACTGAAGCATCAAAATAAGTAGCTAGTTTTCACAAGAAAGTTTAGTAGGCTGGGAGCTGAGTTCTTTTGAAACTCTGGCCCCAGCTCTATGATGGGCCAACCCAAACCCCTGAAATCCAGACACTCCCCACTTCCTACAACCTGTGAGCATGTTAGACTCTAGAACCAGGCCTTCCGGCTAATACATACTTGGCAAATATTGTTACATGACTGAACCAATGAACTTTCCCCCTCCCCTCAGTGTGCTCTGTGCATCAGCTGATTGCCAGAGCTAGCTCCATTTGAGTGGTGCCATATGCAATGGCTGAGATATACTTTGGGGTCCTTGTTCGGAGTTAAAAGCTCTAGATTGCAAGCTCCTCAGAGCAGGGATAGTCCCTTCTTGAATGTCAAGGGAGCTCCCAGCACTCTGTGGAGGCACAACATTATTATTTCGGTTTTAAGCACCCTTCAATTTTCTGCTGTCACTGATGACTATGATCTGCATCACCGAGTGCCCAGGGGGCCCAATCGGGATCCAGGGCAACAGAGTACAAAACACAGTCTCTGTCCAGTCTCTGTTACTCCCTACCTGTATGTATATTAATCATTATTACTAGTTTTTACATAGCAGCTTTCAGCCTAGGATGTCCCCAAGCATGTCTCATCTTTACTGATGGGGAAACCAAGGCACAGAATAATTAGGGCCACACGCTTCAACAGTGGCCACTGATTTTGTGCTGAGGCTCCCAAAGAAAAGATACACACAGCTAAACGCAAGTGGCCACTCTTGAAAACGTAGGACTCTGCGCGTTACCTAAGGCTGCCTGGTGAATCTCAATGGCAGAGTGGAGAATAGAAGCAAACCCTTAGGACAGCCAGTCCAGCTCTCGATTCCTGGTTAACCACAGCTAATACTGATATTCTGTGGCACCTTTAAGACTAACCGAAGTATTGGAGCATCAGCTTTCGTGGGTAAAAGCCTCACTTCTTGCATCTGAAGAAGTGAGGTTTTTACCCACAAAAGCTTATGCTCCAATACTTCGGTTAGTCTTAAAGGTGCCACAGGACCCTCTGTTGCTTTTTACAGATTCAGGCTAACACGGCTACCCCTCTGATACATAATACTGATATTGTATTTTCTAAAAACCGTACACACGTCATTAGCCCCCGTACGACTTCAATAACATTCCATAAAGATTTTGTGTTTTAACAAATGTTCTTCAACTTTAAACCAGAACAGATTTATACATTGCTTATTTCTGAGCTTTCAGAGGGGGCGCTTTCATTTCCACCCCCCTGCTGTTAACATGTCCCTTAAATGCAAGCAGAAGGAATGAGGGAGACAACTCTAGACAAATACATTGGCTCAGCCACTCCTGGGACACAAAACCGAGCTAAAATTTACAAGGTTTTTTATCTCCTTGTAGTTCCCCTCACAATCCCTGTTGTCTGTTCTTGCATATACCCAAATCCATGGCTTCTTTAGTCACCACTTTAGCCACCACTATGCTTGAGAATATTCACAGATCCCACAAAGGTATTTAAGCTCCTAAAGATATTTAGATCCCTAACTTATGGAAACTGTGGCATATGGCCCTTAGTGGTACACAAGGTTTATAAAAGTTCAATTTCACTCTCCTGGTGAAAGAGGGAGTTCAACTCACTTTCCGTGAAGATATTAGATCTAGAGAGGAAGCCCAAAAGATCTGAAGAAAACCAGGAATGACAGTCAAGAGAAATTAAAAGCTGTTGAAACCAAGGAGGTTGTTGTGAAGATGCAAGTGGGAGTCTTAAATCAAGACAATGCCCAACCTTCACAGAAAGAATGAAACACTAGAATAGTGTTTCCCAAACTTTTTGCCTGCATGACCCCATTTTCTGATTTATTGCTTCCATCAATCCCAAACATGAATCCTCCACACAGCCTGACTTCACATATGCATCATACATGTGAGTTCACATACATTTGAGTTCATGCTGTATGAAGGACACCATTTTTCTCTACAGAATGGTGTACTCTGCACAGTGTGATCTCCCACTCACTATAAATGCAAGCGGAGCCTAAAGATATTTTGGATTACTGTGACCCCACTCACTGATGGGGTGACCCCAACTGCCCATAGCGTGCGGCACTAGAACATTGTTCTAAGATCGGTAACATGCTTGTGTTGGGTTTTCCCAGGATTCTAAAGGGGAGGACTTACATAAAATGTTATCACTAATTTTTAGAGCTGATGGGGAAATCTGGAGGGTTGCCTCCCTTAAAAACCGAGGAAAACCAAGAGCTTTCATTTAAATTTTTCTCAAAATGTTGGGGTTTTGTTGAAAAATAGGGTTTTGAAAAAAAACTTTTGACTAAATTGTACTAGTATTAGCTTTTTTTTTTTAATTTCTGGGGATTGTAATCCCGCCCATATATAGCTAAACCTTGTTGTACCCTAATAAGAAAATGGCATCTGTGCTCTCAACAAGGGCTAGAACATTTGCCAGAGAGGGTGTGTCTACAGCTGTGGCAGCGAACCTCTGAGCCCAGGTCAACAGACTTGGCCTTGTGCTCCACCCTTAAAAATAGCTGTGTGGACATTGCTGCTCAGGCTGGAGCTCAGGGTCTGAAGCCCACCCCACTCCCCCCCGCCCCCCCGCCCTAGGCTTTAGTGCCCAAGCTGCAACTGAAAAGCACTGTCCACACAACTATTATAAGCCCAGTAGCACAAGCTCTGTAAGCCCTTGTCTGTTGATCCAGGCTCTGAGGCTGGCTGTGCAGACATACCCAAAGAAAAAGGACAGTGTGTGGGGTTAAGTAACTGGGTTTGGATTCAGAAAAGTTAAGGTCAATTCCCAGCTCTGACACAGACTTCCTGTGTGACCCTGGACATGTCATTTATTCTCTCTCTGCCTCAGTGCCCATATGTAAAACGCGGAGAATGTTACTTCCTTCCCCACGCCTGTGTTTGACTTTAAACTCTTCAGTTCAGGAATCAGGACTTGCCAGTGCTAAGCTCCTGGGCATTCTAGGCAATGCAAACAAACCAATAGTTTATTTTTCTTAACATATTTTGTTTGCAGGGAAACACAGAGGTAACCTCTCTTTGTTCGGACACAAGGTTGATATATTTCCTTATACACATGAATGAAATAGGAAATGTAGGCTCTCTATGAGTGGCAATTCTGTCTTTAGATTTTAAGGCCTCATTTTTGTTTCCATGAAAAGTTCACAAAGATGGTGGGAAAATACCTATTTTTTAATTATTATTTTGGCAAAGGTAACTTCTCGCTAGTTAGTTCACTTCTGTAGAAAACAGTGAGTCTTGCAGAGGATACGCTATCTTAGCTCCCTACTCCCTCTATTTGATTGTCTGAATTTATTTTAAAATTATAAGATTTTTGTAATAATACCTCTTGCCTGAAATTAGCAGTATGAATTTGTTTGTGATCAAGTTTTAAAATGACCTTAGTTGGCTCTTTTCACTGTGCTGTTTGCATTAAATTCTTTATTATATTTCCAGTTATAGAACTATTTTAAACAATATTTAGATTTCTTAGTTTTTTTAACAATCTATATGTGACCCTAAAGTTTTCCTTGAGGCCTGTCTAGATTTTCAAGGCTTCAGGTGTTTTTATTGCTTCCCTTCTCCATGATACTGTGGTTGGACTTTATATGAAACATGTGCCAAATTTAATATACTTTATTGAACAATGTACCCTGAAATGATAAATAAAAAGTTGATGAGGAAGAGCTGCTAGTTTCCCAGTGCCTCTATCAGAGTCATTGGCGCAGAGTTTACCGGCCATCACAGACACACTGATACTACCCCCGTACTTAAGGTACAGAAAGGCTAAGGGTATGTCTACACTACCCGCCGGATCGGCAGGTAGCCATTGATCTATCGGGGATCGATTTATCGCATGTAGTGTAGACGCGATAAATCGATCCCCGATCGCTCTCCCGTCGACTGCTGAACTCCAGCTCGGCGAGAGGTGGAAACAAAGTCGACGGGGGAGTCGCGGCCGTCGATCCCGCGCTGCGAGGACGCGAAGTAAGTTATTCTAAGTCGATCTAAGATACGTCGACTTCAGCTACACTATTCTCGTAGCTGAAGTTGCGTATCTTAGATTGACCCCCAGCGTAGACCAGGCCTAACTTATCTGCTACAGACTTTAAATCAGTAGCAAATTTGGGCCTAGAACCCAGGAGTCCCGACTCCCAGCCCCCACCTATAGACACTCTATCAGGGATCTTTAACCTGGAAGCCACAAACAAGTTTCAGGGGGCTGTGATCGCCTTGCCTTTCTTTCTGGCTACATGGGAGCCAGCCCCCAAAACTTTCTGTTGTAACATGGGGTGATGGGCTATGGAAAATGCTGAGAATGGCTCCATTAAACAATGCTCCCTCCCATATCCGTCTTTCTCCCTTCCAGCACACAGAAAACTAATATGAGGTTTAAAAAAATTGGCTGGACTAGTGTAAGCACAATGTGTTACCCTCCCAGGGGGTCCAAGATTGAGATGAAATTCAGTCTGCTCCTCCCCAGACTGGAAGCATCTTGTCATTCTCAAGTAATCCCCTTCGGCTGACCCTGGAGGGGCATTCATGAACTCTACACCATGACCAGCTTTTCCTGGCCAGACAGACAGACCAGATCAATAGACAGCCATGGAGGCAGAATAAAAAAGGATGCGTTCCCAACAGATCTCTCCCCACCCAAAGAAGAGTGCCCAATGCGACGTCGATCTTACCGAAAGTACTCCATGTTCTCATGCATATGCCTGTTCAGCTTTCACATATGCATTTACTTCCAAATACATTCTATGTTGCACTCATGTAAAAGGGAGGGTCGCTCGAATTCACTGAAATCAACCTAGTCTAAAATATCCCACTTTCTCACAGAGAGACCTTTAAATAGCATGTCCCCAAGGTCTGATTTTTAAACCATTATAAGGGTTTTTTCTGCTCTCTTGCCCGTGTTTGTAAGTTCTTTCAGCAAGACCAGTGAGCAACCTCACCAAACATGGTCATCTCCCACCTATCTCACCTATCTGCGCACCCCTCTCTGCCTATTGCCTCTTCAGCCTCAATTTTGCTGCTGCTCTTAATGGTAAACAGCCTTTTGCACAATCTGGGGAAAAGAGTGTGCTCTGAGAGAAGTGTATGGCAGTGACGTAACATGCAGCAGAAAGTGCAAATAACCATGAACGATGCATCAGTGAAACTGCCTATACACACAGTGCGGGCTAATGTACCGAGTGAGCTTGGGTAAAAAAAGGGCATTTCTGTTCCTTTCCGATCTTTCTAGTAATTTTGGGGGTGGAGGATGGGCTACTTGTAAAAACAGGAGGCACAAAATGTTCCCATGTAAATGATTTTCAGGTTAACAGTGTTGGGTTAAGCATCTGATTTGTCTAGCAATGGCAAAATCAAATAATCCAAATTCTGCCTTTTGAATGGTATATTGGTGCCCCCCAATGATTTTAATGGAGGCTACACACACACACACACATCCAAGAGAAGAGTTGGCTCTCAAAGACTTCTTACCCCATCCGTTGTACACCCCATTAACCCCAAGGGCAGTGCAGACAGCTAACTCTTGATGGCACAGGTCATTTCTGAAAGGCTAATTTAGGAGAGTATGACGTGTTAAATTCCTGTTGTTGTTGTTGTTGCTGTGGTTTTCACAGACAATAATAAACCCAACCCAATCTTGATATGTACACAAGCTCCCAAACTGTAGTGATCACCAGCCCCCAATGGGGCAGCATCATGGAAACTGAATCACTACACAATAGACTCTAGAGGAGCTGCTACAGTCTGTCGTGTCAACACGTACTTAGGGAGCCCTTAATCGGTGGATTATTGACACAGATAGACCATAACATCTCTTTAGGAGCCATTACAGTCTATCGTGTCAATGGGTACTTATGGAGTCCTTAATCCGCGGATTGACAGGCTAGACCGTAAATGTGTGTCTATGTCTAATTAGGCAGCTCTTATTACTCAGCATATACAGTAACTCTGCAAGCTAAAGAGCCTTAGGAATTTTTTCTTATTTAACGAGATGCCCATCTGCCCAGACAAATATCTCTCTGCTCCCTTTCATATTCAGGGAAAATAAAATGGAAATATTTTTTTCCAAACTATGTGGGGGTTTTTTTAACTTAATCTTTTAGTGTGTAAAAAAAACCTTTTGTTCTATTAAAACACTAAGCCTGAAATTCCTACTCATGCAAAACTCCCATTTGATTTCAATCAGAGTTTTGTCTTGAGGAAGGACTATAGGATTTTGCCGTCAGTATGTGAAGCTTTTATGACAGTTTAGTTTCTAGAGCCGGGCCAAGCTGTTAAGTCTAGATTCAGCTCTGAACTTTTAAAGTTTAATGAGGATGTTCAGATTAAGGTTTTGGGTCAAGCCATTATGGAGTAAGGGGTCAAGCACCAAGTGCAGATCTGGAGATGAACTTCCCAGATCAGAGCCGTGATCCTGGTTCATGCCCTTGTTAATTATTATCAGGTCTGTGCAAAACTTCCACAACAAAACTAAGTGAAATTTGCCTGGTTTAGAAGATGCAAACCTGAAACTTGCCCAAAGGTTGTTCTAATGGTCACCAAGGCTGGCAAACATTATGGTGAAACCGCAACCAAGTTTCAGTCAGAGCCAGCGTGACTTCTGAGATATGATTATGGGTGGAAGGTATCTGAAACTCTGTGATGTCCCCCAGTGTTTCACCCTCAAACATAATGGTTTGGGCTGAGCTTTCCTCTTTAAATCTTTGGCTT
This sequence comes from Chrysemys picta bellii, assembly GCF_011386835.1. Taxonomy (NCBI): domain Eukaryota; kingdom Metazoa; phylum Chordata; order Testudines; family Emydidae; genus Chrysemys; species Chrysemys picta. The sequence continues at coordinate 15,084,160 of NC_088796.1, forward strand.
TCATTCAAATCCAAAAACTCAATGGGTTAATTCAAGTGTGGGGCTGGGTGGACACTGCTTAAAAAAAAAAAAAAAAAAAAAGGTTCCTGTGAGGCCGTAGGGCTGAGGTCAATGAGTTCCTCAGAGTTCTATCTAAAGGCCCCAGACAGCAGACACTCAGACTGGAAACACTGAGACATCCTGAACTGTAACAGTGTCACCACATGGGCCAGCTCTCTTTGAATGCTACCGACTTCAACAGCTGAACAGGGCCCCAGAAGTGTGTCTTCAACACAGGAAATTAAAGCCTGAAAAATGTAGGATGATTAAAAAAAACGAACACGCACATTATGGGTCAAACACTGCGCTACATTCTCAATGCCAGCTTTTTAATCTACTTTTTAAATATACAAATTAAAGAGAGGGGAGGGAAGGGATAGGGGACAAGAACAGACAAGAACAGAACTGAAACTGAAATCTGCAGGGTTCTCTCGCTCTTGCCAAACAAAAAATTTGATTCATAAATGTACAACTAGTCATTGCTACTGTCTGATGATGATGATTAATCAATTACTAGTGCTAAAAATTACCCAAGAAGAGAAGAACTCTTTTATGCCCAGTTAAATTTTCTTTAAAAGCCAGCAAAGCAGAAGCCACCAGCCCTTGTAAGTAGTGTGTTTGGAGCTAGAAGAAAAACACACACACCAAAAATGCCTGTCTGCCTGTCTCCAGTGGTTAGAAAGGAGCCAGCTGACTCCAGCTTCCTCTGTCCCAGGCTTTGGGCCTCATCAGCCATGCAAATTATAGAGTACTGCTGTCTGAAGGCCGAATTTCAACTTAACTCAGAGAAAAGCCTTAGAGGAAGGGTGGGGATCCTAGAGTCAGCCAAATCCATTCATAATATTTACAGTAAATGGGCCTCTTTGCTGTTGTTTAGTATACAGTCAGCCTAATTATTTTTGAAGTTTTAATTTCAAGAACTTTCTTTATTTGTCTCTCTTTTTCAAACCCCCCAAAATCCAGGAATCTTCTTCTTTGTTTTATTTTAACTCTGGGAAGCAAGGGTGGGAATCTTACCCACCCCCATCCCCTAAACGGGAATGAACCCTGTGTTTGGATAAGAACAACAAACGTGAAGGGGGCTGTCAGTGGTAGTGAGAGAGAAGGAGAGAGAAAATTCCGTTAATAAAGGCTTTAAAAAATATGTGATAGGATTTCAGACAACAGAAAAGAAGCTCCTACTATACACTTTGGTTCTGTCCTATATCGCAGTGGTTTTCCGACTGTGGTCTGCAGACTGCTGGGGGCCTGCAGACTATGTCTAAATTTCCAAAGGGGTCCACAAATGGAAAAAAAAGTCGAAAACCACTGCTGCATAGGCTTTTACGTCACACCGTTGACTAGCTGAGCAGACAAACAATAAGGGCTAGAGGGGATGCGCACACCAAAGTCCTATTAGTATCGTTCTGATACATCTGAATGGGAAACCCATGCAGCAAAAAAAATATTTTAGCTATAGCAAATTTTCTTATTTCATACCCTGTCAAAGAAATAGTATAAATGACACGCTCAGTTTTCTCTAGTGTCATTGGTTCAGCTATTCTACTTTCCATGAAGTGCTCTTGCTACAAACTATTTGATCCATATCTTTGTAAAGTGACAGGTTTCAGAGTAGCAGCCGTGTTAGTCTGTATCCGCAAAAAGAACAGGAGTACTTGTGGCACCTTAGAGACTAACAAATTTATTAGAGCATAAGCTTTCGTGGACTACAGCCCACTTCTTCGGATGCTGTAGTCCACGAAAGCTTATGCTCTAATAAATTTGTTAGTCTCTAAGGTGCCACAAGTACTCCTGTTCTTTTTGTAAAGTGACACGCTTATCAACTTCAGGAGATTCTGCCACCCTTTCTCCCAGTGAGTGCATACCTTGTACTATAAGGAGCCGCCCCATGCAAGGAAAGGAGACTTGACTTAGGGTCAAGGTCTACACTACAAACTTTTGCTGGCATTGCTATGTTGGTCAGCGGTGTGATGAGGTGTGTCCTGTGACTGCTTCTGGGGGTTGGGGGCGGGGGGGATGGGTACTAGAATAAGCTTGGAAAAGCTCAGTTTTGCTGGTATAAGCTGCATACACACTAGAAGCGTTTTGCTGGTACAATACGCCGGTATTGCTATCCCAGCAAAGTACTCCTAGGGTAGACCTGGCTTGAGTAAGTGGCAGCACTTAATCTTGGACTGCAATAACAAAACACTCCCAAGTTATTCTGAAGACAGGTTCTCTCTTCTCTGGCCCCATCTCTCTTAGTTCTTTCTGTTTCTCCCACATACCTCAACCTCTCTTTCTCCCCTCTCCATGTCCCTCAGATATTGCACTTACACTGCTCCCATGTGGTGTCTTTTCAAGTAATTTGCTATAAATCCTTCAAAATCCATTTTGGACGTGTGATTTTATTCTGGTAAGAACAATAATCTTCCCACCCACAGATCCCATCCCACACTGTGTAGCCTGAAACCCTCATCCCTGCCCCTCTTGTCCCTGCCCCAGGCTTTTCAGACACCAGGTACAACCAGGGGTTGTCTTGTTTTAAGGAGAATCAGCAAGATTTCAGTGGTTTCCCTTGACATGCAGGGAACCTGAGCCAGCACGGGAGTGCTGCTGTTGCACTGCCAAGCTACTCACTCAGTTGCATGGGCCAAGAGGGGAAAACACAGGTTAGTGACCCATTTGCATGATAAGTCCATGTCTCCTGAAACACACCCTTTTTCTACCTATCTCCAACCCCTATTTGAGCCTAAGCTCTTAAGAGCACGGAGAAGGCATAGATAGGACTGGCGACTTCCCATCACTCACCAAAGAGAACCACGCCTGCAACTGATCTTGCCAAAACGCATTTCCCTGTGTATACTTACTCCCGCCTGTATTCCCATTGATGTCAATAGGTTTTATCTTCCTTTTCAATCATACCAATGTAATTCAGGAATAACTCCATCAAAGCCAATGGAGGTAGCCTGGCATAAAACCAGGGTAAGCAATCTTTATGCCCAAGGACTTCCAGAATGAAAGATTTCCTGGAGTAGGGCTTGCAGGATGAAGACTGTAAACCTTTTCCAGTAAATAAAAATCAAATCAAATACAAGAAAGAGTTCAACAATAAAACCCAGGTCACACTGCAGTAGCCCGGTCACCTATTCATTCTGCAGGAAGTTTGATCTCCTTATTGCACCTTGGAGCAAGGAGAGATAGGGGCTCAGCAAAAGTTGTAGCTCTGAACTTTTTTTTCTTTCCAGTGAGAACATGTAGCTATGTGGGTTACATGTTAACAGGCTCGTAAAGGACTTAATAAAAAAATCAATGCATAGGAGCCTAGTATTTCCAAATTGATATTTAATACCCAGACATGTATTACATTTTTTTCCTAAACGCATTCCATACACACACACACAATTGCTGAGTCGAATTTTAATAATGAAAAATTTAAAAACCCACTCTCCACAGCACACTGACCTACAGTTCTCCCCAAAGTTATTACAAGACCAAAAACAGACATTTACCAAAAAAAAAAAAAAGTCCACCCTTGCTTAAAACACTATTTTTCTAGAGAGTAGGGAAATGTTTCTTATACGGATATAAGATGTGGAAAAATACAGTTAGAAACAAAAGTTCTTTTCATTCCCTCATGCCCTGATCCCCCCCCCCCTCCATAACAATTATGAAAACTGTTTAGATGGGATGGCATTTTGAACATTTACTGCATTCCAGCCAATAAATTCCATTCCCGGATCTGATGGAAAAATCACCCCCCCCCTTTCCCCTCCCCACCCCTCGCTTTCATTCTTTCTGTCTTTCTTTACAACCTAATACCCTGTCGACTCAGGGCCAGGGCCTACTTAGGGGGAAAAACAACACCAAGCGCCAGACTGGAGACAGCATGCAGACTGAAAAAGTTAATCATTACTTCTGTCTGCCTTCATAATCTAATCACTTCTATTCCAAAGCGCATGCAGCAAAGCTCTCTCACACACACATGCACACGCATTCAGGCCCACAAAATATGTTCTGGTGGTCTGTTCCACCCACACCACCCCCTCCCCCTCTGTCGTCCTGTCCACCCCACTCTCCAAATGCAACCCTGGTAACTCCAGGTTAAGAATGAAATTTAATAGCCAAAAGCAACAGTGAAGGACATTTCAAAATGTTCAGACTAGGGTCACAAGCAAGAAGCTGCTTATCTGCCCCTTCCCCACTCCATCCCATCACTTCCCACCTTACTCTCTGGATTAATACTACTTAGCAATTATACAGTGCATTACATTCATTAACTAATTAATCCTCCGAACATTCCTGCAAAATGGGTAAGTGCTAGGATCCACATTTTACAGATGGCGGAACTGAGCCAGACAGTGGTTTAAGTGATTTGCCCTAGGCTACACAGTAAGTCAGTGGCAGCACCTGAGTCAGAACTCAGGAGTTCTTGGCTCTCAATCCCATTTAAACTCCATTTCTAATCCAGTTAGGGCACCCAGTTACAGCCCGGTTGTCCCTGACCTAGTTACCACACAATTAAAAGTTGCAATCTAGACAAAACCTAACTGTGTCTCGATAACTAGGCTGAACCCAGAGGCACTCCAAGACTTCAGCCTGGTTCTGGGGACACAGTTGGGTGCTATCTAGCTTATAACTTTTAACCATGCTGTAACTAGGTCAGAGGACAACAGGATTGTAACTGGGTCTCCTGGTTCCGCTATAGCTGGGGTAGAGATGGGATCTGAATCTAACAGACCACGCAGACTCCTTGCTTACCCATGAACCTCACAGAAACACGGGTGTTGACAGGACTTTATAGTTTAGACTGTGTCCACAACGTGAACAAAAGTAACACACCAAAAATAAACTTGTTCCAATAAACCCCAGCTATTTTACATCTCCCTTCCTCAGCAGCAAAGCAACAGTGCAGAATTTGTATCTTCCAACTCATCTCGACATTATTTGTCCGTGACAAAGAAAGAAAAGGGATGGGGGAAGGGTGGCCTGCTTGTTACCATCACTCCAGTTATCACAAGCGGCTGGGCTACACAGTACCTTACATTGAATCCCCTGCCTTCCAGAGTCAATTAGGCACCAATGATCTTCCAGGGCATTTACACAGCCTGGCACTTCATTGTTTTACTGGTATTTCCTTTCCATCTCCCTCCACCATTCACACTGCACATTCCCCCTCCCCCCTCCTCCCAATGCACTGACTACACTATAAAAGAATGGAGGCCTTATGGGTGAGGCTCTACAGTTCTTGGGCCCCCTTCCGCAACAGTCACACAAGCCAGTGATCTTTACTCACCTGAGTAATCACTACAGGCATGAGTAATGGTTCTAGGATTGAGCCCGGTGACATTAAAGGATACATTTTCCATACTTACCCTGCAAGGCAGTGGAAAAGAATAGAAAAACTACAGGTCACACTTTGCACCGCATTAAGATTTATGAGTTTGTTCCTTATCATGAGCTAAAAAGCCTCAGCCTAGTTTACAAAGAAAATTAATTCACCAGTTCAAGCCTAGGGATGTAAACTTCAGGCTCCCAGCTAGTTTTCCAAACAAGACTTCTGCTATTTAATTCCTGCATCACTGCTTGAAGTATGATTTTATGCACTTATTTACTCTGTCCAACATGGTATTGCACAAATGAAACACTCAGATGCAATAGAATAGTATCAGATGGGCGTTAAGTCCCACTACCAGCAGGGCAAAAATCTCTCTGGTTGTGTGGAGCTCTTATTTTTGGGGGGTTCTGATTTTAGTTAGTGTTCTCCAGATCTTCAAAATGCAGTCCTATCAGTGTTCTTGAAATATGCAGATAATCACTATACCTGCCTGGAATGTAAAGCGTGGTTACTCATCAAAGTGCAAATAGAAAAAATCACCACTGGGTTGTCCATTAGACTACACCGTACATTATCCAACTTGGAAAGACTCTCACACTGAGCGGTAATGCTCTGGAATTTTAGTATCTATAAATTAAAGGCATCAGTTTCAACACTTAAAGTCATTTGGTCCAGGGCCAACTTTACCAATTATAAAATGAAGACTGTTTGAAACATTCACCACCTCCCCAGCACCCGGGTTTGTCAGGCATAAATAAGGTTGCTTCGGAAGCTAATGAACATTTTATTAGGACACCGTTGGTAACACCAGGTGTCTTTGTATGCTTTTAAAAGATCGTAAGGGCTGACCAGACCCTTGGTGATGGGAGGTCTGCCTTAAAAAGGCATGATGAGAACCGAACGTTCCAAGTTATTTTACTCCATTGAATGCTGGCATACTGCTCACTTCTAAAAGTTAGCTCTCATTTAACCTACTTTGGCAGCAACACTCTTCAAACAACATCTTTACCACCAAAAGAAGATTACTATTCTTAGTCCCATATTTGCTTATTATGTACATGTATGTACACACATATAATATTTTGAATGTTCTCCAATTTGAGCAGTTTGGAAGTAATTAATTTAAGACAAAATATGCCTTCCCTCTTTATTAGCAAAAGCCCTCGGAAAGATCAGCATTATTTTTCTGTGGGCCTGCAATTTATCAACCAACCAGGGAGACACAAAGGCTCCTGAGGACGTACCTGAATAATCTAAAATCTACCCAGCTCCCGCACAGCGTTTAACATGCTGCTTTCTACAGAGGCTTGATAGGAGTAATTGCATATATGGAGGACTATATTCACCTACATACACCGGCTCAACTGAAACAAGATGACACGAGGGATTAAACTGAAGTTGGTGTTTCAAAATTGTGCCAACAGATTAAATAAAAAAAGAAGTCGACAACAACGCTCTCCTGCAAAACCACTTCGGCCTGCATTCAACCTGCCTGCATCACTCTGCTCTGGCGTCAGTGCTGTGTTTTGACAAGTCACCCTGGCTGAATTCTCAGCAATGCTTTACACTCTGACAATTACGACCCGAGGCTCTCATTGTGTTATGAAAACAAAACGAAACAAGAAGCAGCCAACGAATGAGCTCCTCGTCTCCTGTAATAGCCTCTATTTGAATAACGATAAGATAACTCAGTGAACTAGTTAGGCTGCAGCTTTGTGCGTATTCAATCAAGGGAAGTGATATCAGTCTAGCCAAAAGTCCTACTGATGCATATGAAATTGGGAGGGTAGTAAAATTAGACACAATGGCACCCTCACACCCAGCGATGCGTCATCCCAACCCATCGCTATCAGCCTGTCACTCCTTGCGTGTATGTGTGGAGAGCTTGGTCCTGTGTAGCACAGGTGCAGGGTGAGTGTGTGTAAGAGCAAGGCAAAAAGAGTTAGGCACGGGAGGGAGTGCACAGGGAAGCCAATTCTGCATTAGTGAGAGCACTGCTGCATGGCAACCAAATTACGTTTGGAGTCAGAGCTAAGAGCCTAATTAGGATGGGGAAGGATGGCTTTTAAGACCCGTATCTCCTCAGAGGTGCCCATTCTCTACCCATATCCCAACCCTTTCACTTTGAGCACTTGCAAGTTAAGGCAGCAGGCATGCAGGGGGAACAGAGACAAACACTCAGTTTAGAGGACTATACCTAGAACTGAACCCTGTGCCTCCATTCACACTTGTGTCTGGAAGATGACAATCCAAGGACTTGCCGGATCAAAGCCAGAATATCATCAGCCCCCTATGAGCCACATTTTTTTTTTTTTTTAAAGGAAGGCCTAACTTGTAGTGGTTCTTCACAAACATGCGAACAGCTGAAGTCAGCTCCACCAAGCCAGCTCTAAATGGCATTCATTTTTTGTCTTAGTTAATGCACTAGCAAGATCTCAGAGAGGATTCCCAAGGAACTTTTCAAAAAGGCGTAGTGGTTTGATGTTATTTAAAATAAGGAAAACAGAGCAGACTTAAAGTGCAAACGCTAAGGACATAGCATTTAGGAAGCTGAAGCTGCAATGCTTTTTGTGCAGCAAGATTAAAAGAGTAAGGAAGGGCTGTGCAAACTCTTATAAAATTTCTCTCTCTTTTTTTTTTTGCAAGTTAAAACCAAGATAATGACACTGGGTGGGGACCAATTCTGTGGGCTGAGCAGCCAAACCAAAATTAGCCTCCAAGCCAAGAGCTTCCTCAGCCTGGCAGTTTGGGGAAGGAAGCTGAGAAAAGTTATGAAAAGATTCTTCAATAAATTGAGCAACAAGGCTGAGTTTTTAGCGTTCAAGCAAAGGTGACCCTGCTATTAAAATATTTTTCAACATAATAAAAATAAAACAGAGTACTCCAACAAGCCTCTCTCTGAAACTCGGGCACCGCGAGAACTTTCTGATCACTGGGGGAAAAGGGTTCTTTTTGTTTTCCTTTCCCCCTCTTCTCTCCTTTCATTAATAACTATGTTTTCTTTTCTTTCTATTTTTTTCTTGGCTCTTTCCTCATAAAAAATGATGCAATTTCCTGTCTTGTCCCAATGTTTCCTGTTAATTAACAGGGTGAAAGTTATCATCACATATTTAAACTCCTACCCAAAACAACTCTGCAGAAAATGGTTCTCCGGCTGGTACAGCACTTTGAGGCAAAAGCAGGGCTTAATTTGTAGTGAAAGAGGTGCTGGGACTCAAGCCATTAAGTGCCGGCGCTCAAGCAATTTTTTTACTTTCATAACTGAAGTGGCAAGCCCAGAGATGCCAGGGCTATGAACTGCCAAGGCTAGAGATGCCAGGGCTCAGTACTGGCACAAATTAAGCACTGGGCAAAATACCCATAAGGCTAGACCAACCAAAGCTGGTATACCGAGGTATGAATTATGCCTTTCTTCACCAGTCTTTCCCTCCCAAGCCAAGATACACGCAGAGGGAGAGGTACAGTAACTCCTCACTTAAAGTCGTCCCGGTTAACGTTGTTTCGTTGCTGATCAATTAGGGAACATGCTCGTTTAAAGTTGTGCAATGCGCCCTTCTAACGTCTTTGGCAGCCGCCTGCTTCGTCTACTGCTTGCAGGAAGAGCAGCCCGTTGCAGCTAGCTGGTGGGGGCTTGGAACCAGGGATAGATTGAACTCATGTAGAACTATTTCGCACACAGCTCTCTCCTGCATGTGGGACTGGAGAAGGGAAGAGGTCTCATCTCCATGGCACCATTCCCTGCCCTCCTCAAACCATGTGCAAAGCTCTTTGTGCTCTCCAGAGTCCCCATGGAGAAGAGATTGGAGTCAGGGTAGGTGGGATGATCACTGGCTATCCCCCACTCCAGTGGTAGTTAGCTACACAAGTTAATACAGTCCCAGGTTTATTAACTTTACCATAGATTTCCCCTGCCACTACCACCAGTCAGAGTCACCAGGCCCTGCTGCAGCCAGTAGAGAATCCGAGGAGTTGAAAACAGGTTGCCTGGGGCCCGAGCCACTGAAGGGGTAGAAGGCCTTTACCCAGATGACCCTGGCATCCTGTAGGTCCACTGGGATTTACGAGGTTAAGGGAGCAGGTGGACAAACCCTTCACCTCATCCTCCACTGGACAATGAGGGAGAATCTCTGTAAGAAAATCCAAACAAGGATTTCATTGCAAACGGGCCTATTCCGGCAGGAGGAGACACCTGGCTACTGGTGATGAGGTTACTCCACCATCCCCTACAACTCAACAGCCAACAACATTTCAAGACTACACCCGAGACATTATCATTGACTTAAAAAGTCTAATCAAAAGGCCGGAAATCCTGCGAGGCGCCGATGCTCCTTTCCCACAGACCCCAGCACCACACAAGATTGGGCCATATTCTTGTTTACACTACATGATTCCTCAACAGCAGCCATGACATAACTTATTCCCCAGTTTCCATGTTAAAAAAGCCCATGGCAAACAGCCCATACACAAAGAGGAGGGGGATGGGGAGAGAAACAAAAGATATTTAGGTAAAAAGTGAAGAAGGTAAACTTGAACTTTGCTTTCTTTGTGTGTTACAACTAAATCCAGACTGTGTATCAGGAGTTAATAATATCTTAGAGCTCAAAATAAACTGGAAAGGAAGCTACTTTGTGACAGTAGGCAGGCAGCCAGGCTGCTGCGCGGGTCATTCAATCCTACTTAAGAAAGATGGTACGGCTGGCAGTGACCTCTGAGTGGCCCGTTACAGTATTCTTTTACACAGCTCACTCCGAGGTCACTACAAGAAGGCACCAGCAGGAATTCCACGTTCATCTTTTGAAACCACCCTGTCACTTATCAAATAAGACTGACCGGCCCCCTATTTGGTCAAAGGGAGAGAGAGAGGTCAATATCAGTGTCTCTCCAAGCCTGCAGGAGTCAGAATGGCTGTGGAGCTGATAGGGAGGGCTGATAACCCTGCAATAACCTTAGTTAATAGTCAAGCGACAGGCTGTGAGGAGCAGGTCAGGACGTACAGTTCAGTGTAATAGAACGAACATGTGAATGTCTGAAATACGTGCGGCAGAGGATACGGTCAGGAGGAATTGTCTGTGGTAAGGTATCTTCTTCAGGAAGAGCTGATACAGGACGTATCCTTTTCGCTGTACTGATCGCTCATGAAGAAAGCCCTTAGGGCTGAAATGCTGAAGCCACAAGCGCATTTTCAGAAGTGTCCACTAGCTCTGGCTGCCTCAGTTTCAGACACCAACTTGAGATACCTCTGGGTCTTAAATTTCTATACTTGGGGCCAAATCTCACCTCCTTGACTATGGCACACCTTGACCGTGACCCACCAATTCTGCTCGGAGAAGGGACAGGAAGTGGGACAGGATTTCTCAGACCCCACCCAAACAAAGTGGGGTCACCAAGCGTGCAGGGGAATTTGGGGATGGAGCTCCTGTATCTACCACTATGCCACTCACTGGCCATTCTCCCCATCTATCCCTTCCTGTAGCGTGTATTTAAGATCACCCATTGGTTGCATTCTCAGCATCCACGTGCAGAAGCAACATCGTCTTTTTTTTTTTTTTTTTAATCTCCCACTATTAGATAAATGCATGAGGTTAATGCTATTTGTTTCTGCAGTGTAACTCTTAAAGGATCATAGAAATCATAGATGGAAAAGCTTTAGTCCAGCTACCTGACAATGCAGGATTGCTCCCTATGGGGCATTTACTAGTCTTTTTATCCTAAGTCCCAAATTATCGGGTTTCTCACCACATTCAGGGGGTACATTTTATTCTGCAGGTGGATACCCTTCTGAGTTAAGCGAAGATAAACATACAGATGAACACACACTCACATCACTGGTGCTAAACTTTAAAATGCATTATTTTCCCCTAAATGGTCACTCTGCTATACAGAAATAATGGCTCAGAAAATCATTAGCAAGCAGCAGTGAAAACACTTACACACAATAGTATTGCAAAAATAAAACTGCAGATTGAAGCTGCATGCATTAGAAATAGCTGTGGCAGACAATAGTAATGTGTTCTCCTTTGCCGAAATTAAACAAATTTTCCTTAACAAGAGGGAAGTCTGACCTAGAGAATGTTTTTCCCCAAATACTGTACCTGAGAAAAGCCCACTCTGACTCCATTCGTTTATTTTTTATTGTTAGTCGTTTTCAAGGCACAATTTTAAATTGATATTCTTTTGGAATACCCCTATAGAATTTCACTGAGATAAAAGTGATAGCACATATAGTCAAGATCCATGAACGAGGACCGTGCACACACACACACACACACACACACACACACACATACTCTATTCCCCCATAACCTTTGCTACTCAGCTCTGTTCCCATTTCCTCTGCCTGTTGAGATTCCGCATTAAAAAGCCCAGCCTGCTTATGGAAGAAAGGGTCTAACACAAGGAGGAGCTAGAATGGAGTGTCAGAGGCCAAAAGCTACATGGAGACCTTGCCAAGTCCCAGTCTCTCTCCACTTCACTGGCCTGGCTACATTCTGCCACGGTCAGATGATGTGTGAGGCTGCAAGGCTCCTAGTCTGGCAGGCGGCCTGGTTTGCTCCAAAGACTTCAATGCTGTCATCTTAGCATTAACCCCTGATAACCTTGTCCTTTTGAGCACGGGAGTGAGTTTTTAGGTAAGCTATTTAATACACAAGTACAAGCTAGTGCCGTCAGTGGTGCTAAGGAAAATTTGCAATGCATTGTGACATTTAAAACAACAGAAAGAGTGCATGTGCTCAAATAAACTGAGTATAAATGACTTTTTTTTTAAAAATCACTATTTATTGTTTATCCCAGAGACAAATATACAATCCCATTTACACAGGAAGATTTCTCAATTTCTGATTATAATAGGATGCCAATTTGTAAATAAAGGCATTTCACAAGCAGTTATAAACTGTGTGCTCGAGGGAAGGGGGTGGGGTGGGGGGGGGACAGTCAGGATTTCTCCAGAGAAACCTTCAGAACCCTGCTACTCCCATCTAATTTGCAGGGGGTGGGAGGGGATGGGACAGGACTGTAGATCCAGCCAAATAATCGTGCTTCTATTGTGAATAGTTCTAGATTTAAAAAAGGTGCTTCTCCCAGGCTGACACAGATACCAGAAGGGATCAAAGTCATAGTGAAACATTCCAGGCCCGTCCGCTATTTCATAATGAAATGTCAGTCAGCTGCACATTGGAGCTTTTGTAGTAAAGATGAATCAAACTTGAATTAAAGTGTTCCATTAAAATAAGATGAGGTTTTGAGGTGAAAGGGTGAGGGAATGGGGATAAAAGGCACTGTCAATTTTCTCTATGTTGCTTCCTGTCACTTCAGTTTCTGTCTTAAACAAAAGTAAGTGTTAATCCAAAATGAAAAGGGGTTACGCTTGTTTTAAGCTACAACAGTGTTATGTGCCTGCCTTTCAGAACAGCCCGCCGGAAGGTCTCAATGGCACCACCCGAGGAGTTTTCACGCATCAAGGGCGTGATCTCAAACCCACAAAAGACAACAAACAACACTCCCATCGACTTCCACAGGCTCTAGATCTAGTCCAAAATGAGCATATGTCATCAAAGACACCTCCATTTGGGACTGCAATCTGTGTAACCTAGCGAGTCTGATATTTTATTAATACTCCTTAATAAAAAGCAATGATGACCAGGACACAAGCCAGCTCATCATATTTCACACACGAAGTGGCAGCTCTGAGGCCCTTTGAGGACTTCTGTTTTTGAGCAGACGCTGAGCTATCCAACATATGTGACCGCAGCTTGTTTGTTAGAAACTAAAGCACAATCACAAACTACACATCTCCTGAAGAAGATCTGAAACATTTGAAAAAGAGCCTGGCCCCGCCCCTATTTAAGGGAATTATTTTCCTTTTTATCTA